>NW_028270144.1:11464609-12811928 GCF_037043375.1 Chiloscyllium plagiosum | reverse complement strand
TCAATCAGAGAAGACAACTTTGAAAAGTCTTAAAGGTGGGATAAACTGTTTTATAAATGCAACTTCTCACTCCTACTGGTTATTTATTCAATTATTCATTAATTTATACATTTACATATGCTTTATATGTAAAATGGAAAAAATACTTCCAGCTTCCCTTGATGTTTAATAACCAAACGGATGCAATAAACAAATAAATTCCAAATAAACTGTGGATGCTATAAATCAGAACCGAAAACAGAAATTACTGGAAAAGCTCAGCAGGTATGGCAGCATCTCTGGAGAGAAATCAGAGTTAATATTTCAGATCGTGTGACCCTTCCTCAAATGCTGTAACCATTGGCTTTTTCATGTTGATCAATGAATACATGAGTCCATTAAAGAAAGAAATGTTCCATTCATAATCTGGGGATATCGCAAAGTGGTTTACAGCCACAATTGTACTCTTGGAAAATTTGGCCGGTCAATCTCTCACAATGTGGTCCCATAAATCAGCAATGAGATAAATGAACAAAAAAATCTGTTTTACAAATGTTCTTTGAGGGATCGATATTGGTGAGGCTAGCAGGGAGAACATCCCTGCTTTTTTTTTGTTGAATAATGCTTTGGGAATTTTTGCATCCACTTGAAAGATACTTCATCTGACATTTCTAGCTTGGGTATTGTACCATGAAAGCACCATTTCACAGATAACGCAGTGTAAAATCTCAGAATTATCGTACAGATGTCAAAGTACTCACTTGCTTGCTCCCGTATCTTCATCCCTACTGCTGATTTTCGAAGAAGACTTCGACCTGAGCTGAAAAGACTGTTCAGCTCATCAAGTGGGCTGGTAATTGGCCTATTAATAGCGGAAGAGTATGGAAATAGTGACGCACCCCCTGCTGAGGAGGGTTGGCTCTTTCCAGGTTCTGTCCTGCAACTTTTTACTGGTGAGCAAGGCAATCTTGCAGAGATAGTAGAGGTCCCTCCTTGTAGGGGAGCAGGTTTCTGAGGTACTTTGGGAGCATCTGTGCTCATAACTAGTTTTCCTGCGTTGGCAAAACAAGAGGTGGGAGTGTCTGGTGGGAAAATAAAATGTGAACTTTGCCTGTAGGGAGGTGTAGGAATTGAAGGAAGAGGAGGTGATGCCGAGGGTGGAGTTATCTTTCCTGATATACTGAACACACCCAGTCCCGGAGATGGTGGTGTATCACTTTCTCCTTTTTGATGGCTTGCGTATGGTTGAGAGGCGGGTGATATGCCATCTGATTGCACAGGGTAATTCAAATTAGTTTCCAGAACTGGTAGCCTCTTCACCTCAAGGGGTGTAAGTGGTGATTCATCAGAAGCAGGCGAACATTGCACTGGTGTTGGAGGAAATACAAGCAGAGGGGGCCGATGGGGGAGGAGGTTTGGAAATGGTGGCGGAATGTCACATACTAATTCCTGACAGCTCGCCATGGGAGGGGTACCGGTTCTGAAATCCTCAGGCAACACCGGGGTTTGCATTTCTGTGCGAAGGGGAGGACAAGCTGCCTGCTTTGGAAAGAAGGAAGTGCCGGGGTTGCTGTCAAGCAAACAATATTTCATCTCTTCGTAAACAGATTCTCCTTGATCAGGACTCTCCACCTCTGCCAGAGAGTTTCCACTTGTTCCACCGGTCCCTCCCATTTCTATATAAACAGGCTCCACATCCTCATCTTGGGACAAGTGGAGAGTCAAAGTGCTATAGTGGGGCCCATCAACAGATGCAGCGCGTTGAATAGTCCCCGTGCTATGTGCTCCTTTAGTCATTGTGCTTGTGAATTTTGATACAGATGGTTTTCTTACATAGATCTCTTCATATGAACCCGTCAGTCTGGTGTTGGGACTTCTTTTGGGCTTTGGTGGGGGAATCTTTTTCATTGTGCTGTAATCATCACTGTGAGGTCTTGGTTTAGTCAAAACTGTGGATTTAAGAAAAGAAGTTTAGGTCTGAGGAAAAAATCAATTATTTAACTTCCTATGCTCCTGATTGACTTGAATGTTTGTCAGTATAATGTATTCCACAAGTAAGTTTGATGTTTCTGGAATTTTTTGTGATAATTGGATATGCACCCCTCCATTCAGCCTCTTTTTCTTAGAATTGAATTAGAATCCCTACAATGTGGAAACAGGCCCTTTGGCCCAACATGTCCACACTGACCCTCCAAAGAGTAACCCACCCAGACATTTACCCCTGACTAATAACTTACACTATGGGCAATTTAGCACGGCCAATTCACCCAAGGTGCACACCTTTTGACTTGTGGGAGGAAACCGGAGCACCCGGAGGAAACCCACGCTGACGCAGATAGAATGTGCAAACTCCACACAGACAGTCACTGAGGCTGGAATCGAACCCGGGCCCCTGGTGCTGTGAGGCAGCAATGCTAACTACTGAACTACTGTGCCATTGCTCAACTCCCTGTTGAAGTACAGGATTTCAGGGACTAGTCTCTCCTCAATACTGCACCGTCTCGCCATTATTTTGAAATGAGTATTAGGTAGTAATCTTCACATTCAACATCAGGACAGCAGGTGGTTGGGCAGGGGCTTAGGGAATGAGATGGGTGTAGTGGAGTGGTCTTTTATAACCATGTCTATTCCTAATTACATCAAAGGTTCAAAGCCATGCTATATATAAGATGTAGAATTGCTGGCTGATTTTTCTTTGCCCTGGCTTCGGTCATCAAATTTCTTGTGAACTGGAGTCACCAAAAATTACAGCGTAATCTCTTTTATTACAAGCACTACTAGCAAAGAGACAAGTTGGTGCATTTCAAAGGTTGAAGGTCTGGTTTGAAGGCATTGTGTTAGATTAAGAGCAGGAGATTTTGAGTGATCGACACGATACAGCAAAAGCATATGGAGGGAAGTCAAGATCAAGACTTTTGATCAGAACATTTGGTAAAAGACAGAGCTTCATCCTGTCAGATGCAGGTGTTTTGTAAAAGAGTAAAAATAATGGCAGAAAATGTTAAGGTGAAGAGATGTTTAAAGGCAGATTTCAAAATAAAGCAACAAAAGCCTCATTCTGGCTATGGGTCCAGAATGGCCATTGACACTATAAATTGAACCTGTTGCTTGTGCTGGGATTGATGTCTACATTAGTGTTTAGATATAGGGATGGGGTCTTCGTGGAGTCTATATCCATTTAAAAATAGTGATAGTGACTGAGGCAATATTGCAAGATTTAATGTGGTCCTCACATAGGATAAAAGTTCACATAATGAGTCTACACACCGTACTCTTGACCTGACCAACTCCCATGTGGAGATAGGAATCTTCTAGACCCATTTCCACAATTTTTGTGGAATCCAGATTCTCCATGACTTGTGGTTCATGCCCCTTCAGAGAACGTCATGACCATTGTCTGGAATGGACAACTGCCTGAGGTTAAACCAGTTTTTTTGTGACCTTAGTGTAACAAAAGATTCTGAGATGAGCTTCCAACCTCATATTCATGATGGCACAAAGATTACCTACTTCCACCACGGTAACATCATCCAACTTTGCTCCATCTTATCTGCTGCTGAAAACCTCATCCTGCTTCCTCTTGGCTGGACTAACCTGGAACACTCCTGGTCTCCCACATTCTACCTTCCATAAATGTGACAACGTCTAAAATCCTACTGCCCTTATCTAACTCACATCCAGTCATATTCCCAATCACCCCTCTGCTTGCAGACTTGCATTGCCTTCTAATCAGATATATCTTGATTTAAAATTTCTAATCCTTGCTTTTGAATCCCTCTATGGCCCTTCCCCTCCAAAACACCTCCAAAGATGTGTAAATCTCCAAGTTGTGTATGCTCTTCTGATTTTGGCTTCTTGTGCATTCCTAATTATAAAAGTTGTAGAATTTCTCTACCTTACTTTCATCCTTTTAATTATTGAAGCTAATTTAAAGTTAGCAAATCTACTATTGTTCAAAGAAAGGAAGGAATAGAAAGCAGAGAACTGCAGGCCAATTAGTCCAATATCAGAAAATTGCTGGAATATATTATCATGAGGTTTTAACTTAGCATAGAGTGATTCAAATAAGTTAACATGATTGACGTACTATTCTGACTTAGATTAGATTAGATTCCCTACAGTGTGGAAACAGGCCCTTCAGCCCAACAAGTCCACACCGACCCTTGAAGAGTAACCCACCTAGACCCATTTCCCTTCGAATGATGCACCTAACACTATGGGCAATTTAGCATGGCCAATTCACCTAACCTGCACATCTTTGGACTGTGGGAGGAAACCGGAGCACCCAGAGGAAACATATACAGACACAGGGAGAACGTGCAAAAAAAATGAATAAATTTATTTTAGCACCAAAAATTACAATTTGGAACGTACTGGTTGAAAAATGGTGGAAGCAGCTTTAGTGCTAAATTTCCCAAGGAAATTGGATGTAAACTTGGAAAGGAAAAATAAATGTAAGACGATAGGAAAATAGCAAGGAAATGGAAATATTTCAAAAGGAGACTACTTGCTCAATGGTCTCTTTCTATTCTGTATGATTCTACTATAATGTATGTGCATTGGGGAAGAACACACCTTGTATCTTTACCCATGACCTTCAGCCGCACAAAATCCATGAGCATTTATACCTTTATTCACTGCTCAAATTTACCATAACTACCTCTTCTAGCATGGTGAACCTTAGGTTGGATACCACCAGGTCATAGAATGGAATGTCACAGATCAGTTTCCCATTTGGCTCAACAGATTTTTGATCTGCACTTAAAGGCAAGAAAGATCCAAACCACCTCATTCACTTATGTTGCCTGACAGTCATGTGAGGGTCAGATCCAATTCATACACTCACAACAGGAACAAAAGGGGCAATAATAAACTCAGCAGACCATAAGCTATTGGGATACGATCATTGAAGCATAATCTCAGTTATCTGATTACACAGTTCCTTTTCAGTAAACCATTTAAGGTGGCCTGCAAGAAAGTATTTACAGAATGATAATAGTCCTTTATTACAATCATCCATTGCAATCTGCTTATAGTGGGTAGGACTAAATCTATTAAAGTCAGCAATCCATGTTATCAGATAGTATAAATCCAAATATTCTGAGGCCTGTTGGAAATACATTTGATTTAAATTGTCACATTTATGGATCAATTTAATAAACATGATAAGATAATACATTTGCTATTTAGCCAATATTGTGAAAGGTCATTTTGTATTCTTAAGAGTAATCTCTTAATTAATTTTAGTGATGTCTAAAACTATTAGGAATTCTTACAGACTACTTTATTATTTAATTAATTTTGTCGGATAAAGCCTACAACTTTAATTAATTTTGACAATCTACAAGGCTACTCGCAATTAATTGACCCCAATGTTTTCACTTCATTCCGCAGATGCCTAAGGCTATTTTGAATTCTTCAAGTTCACTTACTTATTAAATTAATTTTGACAAGCTTCCCCCCTCCCCAACATAGACTATTGAAATGCTGTTTCTGACTTCAATTAATTTATTTGGTGGACTTCCTAAGAAGTCTCGGTAGAGCAACTTTAATCCCTCTACCTCCACTGAATTCTTTTCTCTGAAATTGATCTTTATTTAATGAATTTACTAATTGCTAACTATGTCCTGTTTTGTTGAAAAGATTCATTCCATTCTTCATTCAGTGTAAAACTGTTCTACCTGCCCATTTTTTGTTGCATTTACTTAATTAAAATTTTTACACTTCCATCTCATTCTTTGCAAGTAATTTCTAAATCCTGAAGTCTAACTGCTCAATTAATTCATTACTTTTTGACCTCCACACCTCATTTTATTTAATTGAATGCACTTGAATTTTCATTAAAAAGTACTGTTAATTTAAAACCCTTGTGTACTCATTTAAATAACTGATTCAGAAAATAAGACCACCACTCAAATACCACTTTCACAGGATAATGGAAAGACTTCCAAATTAAATTTACTCATGGATAAGGGAAGTGGGCAACAAATTCCAGAGGTGATGAGATAAACAGAGTGTGATAGATGAATAGAGGTGAGAAAATAATCCTGGAAGTTTTGCTGGAAGAATTTCCAGAGGTTTATTAGGGTATCTCACAATAACAGTGACAGAAACTTTGGAAAAGGAAATTTTACGTGAATTTTGAAGACATTCAATGATGGATTGAATAATGATTTGTCTATTGTCTTTCACTATCAGTGTGAGAGAATAAGGATTATGTGGGGATGGTTTTCTCTTGGTTTTTAATGCTACTGCTGACAACAAGGAGCCCAGGTCAAAGACTCTGTGATATTCCCTGTTTAATGAAAGGGATGAGTTTGAATTCTTGATTGGAAATCCTAGACTGCAAACTTGTTAACTGTCAAACTCAAAATTTAATGTTTACCTTTATATATCATTATATCAGAAGCACAAAAACATGCAGTTGAAATTTTCTCCTTTAGGGCTTTGAATAAAATCTTCTATTGTGTGACCAGATTTAGGAAAATGTATCAGAATCTGATTTAATCATATGATTTTCCACAACAAATCTGTCTCTATGCAGTCTTCCCATACTCAAAAGAGGAATACTGACTTCAATCTTTTTCAACTGTTGTAACGTATGAGGAAACTGAGATTAGTGATTTCAGCATGTCAAAAGTTAAAATTCGATAACTTTCACTTCATTGATTAAAACGTTGATGCTCCATTGAAATGCAAAATTTGAAGAGTGAGACAGCAAAAGGAATTAATCAAGTCAAAGAAAACCATGCATTTACATATAATCTCTTCATGACCCCTGGATGTCCAGTGTTCTTAATAGTCAATGCAAGATCAGTGTAATGTAGGAAGCAGGAAAGAATATTTAACATAATTGTGCTCAAATTCAAAGTACTGTCGACAAATATCAAGGATGACAGAGAAAACAAAAGTTTGTGTATTCTTTCAGCAGAGCAGTTGAACTTGAAAGTACATGAATGTAAGAGAAAGGGAAAGAGAGAGAGAGAGAGACTGATATAAAAGTGGGAATTCAATGAGTAGTTAAGGATGATGCTGGTCCTTGTTAAATGTAAATTGACTGCACTAAATTGGTGACAACTCTTCAGAAGTTCTTCCTTGGCTGTACAGAACATCCTGAGGTCAGGAGAGGTGTTATTTAATTCTTTATATATATATATATATGTAATGTTAATGCTGCTGAAGACAGGAACACATACTCTTGTTTGATAAATTACTGTGTTGAACTATTCTTAGGTCTCAAAAACATTTCATTTGTTTTGTATTTAAGAATAAATTGAATGGAATTCTTTGTAAAACATTTGATATTAAATTACTAAAATTGTTCTTAAGTACAGTTAAGGTCAATTAGAATGAGTGTATTATGTAAAGTATTTGAATTTAGCTGTAGCACATCACAGTGGACATTATAATATCCACTGAGAGAATTGTGTTGTCATTGGATTAAAGAAGTTTTATTAGCTAAATGTATGCCCGAAGTGGGAAACTGCACATAAATGAAACTTAGATAGGAGACACTGCTACAGCACAATAGCAGTCTCCTTCTGAGTAATGGTCCCTTTGTGTGTGGCTCCTTTCTGCAGCAATGCAATTAGCAAATACCTTTATGAGATTAATATGCATACATGGGAGTAAGATTACAAGGTGGTTGTCTAGTGCTAAGGTTCTGCTAATGTCAAAGACAGTAAAAAAAAACAACCTTCTGGTGATGTAGAAATATGTTCCATTGTCCATGTCTAAATTACAGTATTTCCTTCTTTGGTGTCTGCATACACATGGGTGTATGAAAATTGACAGCAAGTGAAACAGCCTCTTGCCCATCCTGTTTGTCCCGAAGAATTATGATAGTTTCAAGATTCACTGGAATGCACTGCCTAAAATGAAGTGGAGCAGATTCAGTACCAATTGCAGATACATTTGAAAAGAAAAGAAAATTGCTGGGTTGAGGCAAACAGTGGGGATTTGGGACTAATGTATGGATCTCAAAGGTTGGTATAGGCACAACAGGCTGAATCACCTTCTCTTGTGCTGCTAGTTTCGATGACATGCATATATGTTTGTGCTGGAGACATTTAACTCGATTTCCGATGGCAGACTGGGTACAATATTCACCATGTTCCTAAAATGCTATTTATGTTTTGTGACATCACCATGGTACCATTATCACTTTAATTTTTCAGCTGCTGACTAGGATTCATTGCTTTCAGGAAATATCATACGAGTCTTAGTTACAGGACAAAAAGGCAATATCCTGAGAAGATACATATATCACAGACTGGCAGTTAAATCACCCATGACACTACTAAATGTCACATAAATGGACAGATTAATCATGAGGCAGATTTGTCCATTTTAGTCTAATTTTACACTATTTTCAATGTGAACAATCATTCTTCAAACCTTCGTTAGCTGCTTCTTTAGAAGCCGCCGATATGCATGCAGTCACAGCCTCATATGAAGCACTCAGTCGCGTATTGGGGTCCCGCTTTGGCTTTGGAGGAGGTTGTTTCCGTGGTGACTGCAGGCCATTACTATCATCCATACTGAATACTGAGTGAAGGGAGGGTGATCTGATGGATGATCCAATCACAGAATGTGCCAACCCATCGACAAAGGTAGGTGCCGGCACCGAGCTCGAGAGAAAATGCCTCGCTGTTCGACAGCCCGAAAGACTGTCTTCGCTGACCTTTCCACTCCCGTTGCCAGATCTGAAATTAAAATGATGTCCAGATGCTGATTTAGAACAATGAACTTGTTCATGCAAACGTAACGCCAGCTTTTCACACAAGCAAGCATCCAACCCCCCCACTGTGAAGTGAGGGTGGAAGCACTGCTCCTGTCAAACACAAATCCACAGAATGCTGGATGTCTTCTGTCCATTTCTACTCTTTGCAAATTAAAAACATTTTGCTTCTGTTAATGCACACAAGATTTTAGGTTGTGAAACGTGTTCCTAAGCAATTTATTATTCGGCGTTGTGAAGGTGGGTGGGTGCTGAGATGCTCCCAGTGCCCATCTATTTTGCTGTTTGCAGTTAGGAAATAGAGACGAAGCAAGCACTCCCGCCAATAATGTGACTGCTGCGGATGCGGATAGCTGCCTGAAACAGGCGAATGGAATGACACAAAATGGTTAACTCTTTCACTGGAGCAGACCACTATTTAAAAGCAACCCGGCATTTGAAAGCACGCGTGTGTTCAACAGAACTCGCTCACTGGATTTTTGAGAATGCATCAACACTCAGAACATGTAAGCAACATTTGACAAATCAAATCATTCTGCTTAAAAAACTTTCAGTACACACAGAATCCCAAATTCACTGCAGTATTTAATTAGTAAATTTCGTCTATTGGAATAGCTCTATTTGTAACACATGAAACCGTTTATTTGGCTCCTTAATATCATCTTAATTCACACATGTACTAAAGGTACTGACAAGTCCAGCAATCATTCCTTACAATGAAGGCGATATCAGAAGTTCATGCTCACCGTTTTGCGGCCTGCTCGTCTCTGTGTCTTGCTTCCAACTTTTCCCTCACGTAAACTGCATTAAGTTCATTCCTGATCCTGTCATTTTCCCGTGCAATGTCGGAAGCGTTTTGAATGACCAAGGAATCATATGCTTTCAGTCCCATATCTTCCGCAGACTGCAAGAAGCTTTCAATGGAGCTGACCTCTTGCTGTTTGATGTTCATCCTTTGTAGCAGCCGCTGGCGGGCTAGAAATTCTCTGACAACTACCGTTATGGAACAGAATTATGGATCCACAGTTCACACAACAAAACATACGAGTTAATAATGCACAAGGAAACACAATGCTGCTAACTGGTGAACTGACAATAAAAGCTGTAGTCAATTAATCGCATTGATAAAACTTAATAACATTTCAGCTCCTTATAGTGGGTCATTTGGTTTGGTCTGTCCAGCAATTTCTGAACTGTTAACTAAAATTACAATAATATGCATTTGTTTGTATAGGCATAGAATTAAAATATTCTTTTATTCAGTTTGAATGTTGGAAATTAGAATACGTTATTGACAGAATATGAAGATTAGTAATTTGTACTGTGCCATTTTAATTTTATTTACCTTTCTGGCAGATGATAATTTTCTTTTGCAAATAAAGACATTGCTCATTGAGATAATCTGCTTGCCAATGCTTCATAAGCACTTCACTTTGGCTCATCTGAATAAAAACAATGGGAGTTTTATTAGTCAAAGTCTCCTGATTGTACAATGATAATTCATAATGTGCTGCTGTAATGTGTTCAAAGGGAGCTACAAACAATGTGTAAAAGTTTATGCAAACCCTATTGTCTGATATTAATTAGTTCCGCAAACCGTGCTGCTTTTACAGCAACCACATTAAGGTTTCTGGAGCTTTAGGCATCAAGTCCATTCAGCATCACTCCACAAAAAAAAACTTAACTTTCAGAGCAACAAGCTAGAACATTGCCCAGCTTCTGGGAAAATGTCTTAGATATGCTACTTTGATTATACATGACTGGTGGGTTTCTACTCAATATTAGCCATGAATAATCTGAATGCCTACAATATCGGTATAACTCGATCCCACTTACATACATGTTTCACTTAACATGAGATAACAAGAAATGATCCACCATAAGATGCTCACTAAGTTATGATTCATCAGAGAAGTTACCTTTGTTGCAATCTTGCGACTTCAAATAAACCTGTTGGACTATAACCTGGCGTCATGACACTTCTGACCTTGTCAACCCCAGTCCAAGACCAGCGAGGAAGGACAAAGAGACCTTGGGGTGCAAATTCATTGTTTCTTGAAAGCGGAGTTACAGGTATGATTCGGAGATGCCGGTGTTGGACTGGGGTGTACAAAGTTAAAAATCACACAACACCAGGTTATAGTCCAACAGGTTTAATTGGAAGCACACTAGCTTTCGGAGCATCACTCCCACACTACCACCTGATGAAGGAGCGACGTTCTGAAAGCTAGTGTGCTTCCAATTAAACCTGTTGGATTATAACCTGGTGTTGTGTGATTTTTAACGAGATACGGGTAGACAGGGTAGTGAAGAAGGCTTGGTTTGCTTGTCTTTATTGGTCAGTCCATTGAGTATAGGAGCAACCCCCAGGTATCTCTCCACTCTGCAGACACCCTGCCTCTATTCCTGATGAAGGGTTTTTGCCCGAAACACTGATTTTCCTGCTCCTCGGATGCTGCCTGACCTGCTGTGCTTTTCCAGCACCAGTCTAATTTAGACTCTGGTTTCCAGCATCAGCAGTCCTTGTTTTTACCTGTAGGAGTTAATAGTCAAGGTCTTTTTTCCCTGGGCAGCGGAGTCCAAAACCAGAGGGCATAGGGTAAGGTGAGAGGCGAAAGATTTAAAATGGACCTAAAGGCAAACTTTTTCATGCTGAGGGTGGTACGTATTTGGAATGAGCTGCCAGAAGAGGTGGAGGAGGCTGGTACAATTACAGCATTTGGATCTATTTGGAAATAGCATCTGGATGGGTATATGAATAGGAAGGCTTGAGAGGAATATGAGCCAAATGTTGGCAAATGAGACTAGATTAATGTAGATTATCTGTTCTGCATGGATGAGTTGGACCGAAGGGTCTGTTTCCGTGCTGTACATCTCTATTACCCAATGACAGTGTGAGGAACAAGAAGAATAAATCCAATTTATTGCACATTAGCATTGATCAATTACCATGGAAATGGATGTGCTTGTTATGTAATCTGCCAAAAACTGTCACCCCTTGCTTAAGACATTCTCCAAACTTGACGATGTGGACACACCATGGGAAATATGCCATCATAAAACTATAAATGCACATTTTCATGCACACAAAACCTTGCAACTTAATCTCAGTTCCTGTACACTGTATTTCCAGAAGTGAATAAGCATTGGTGATCTCAAATCCTCCTTACTTGTGTTGTAGTCCAGCATTCTTGTAAGTGACCAATATTTAATCAGGATATTAACTATGCAGACTACATAGCCAGAGCTGGTGGGATTTCGAACAGCAAGCAAAGTAGTCCAGGTTTCCTTGCATGCCTGAGATGGAGATTTAAATCCATGGCACATAACTTTTGTCTGGTACTCACTTACAGTCAGACAGGGAGAGCTCCAAAGTAGACTGGAAGACCAGATATACTTGATCTGATCTACAATCCTTGAATAAGGATGAAAGGTGCAGTTTCAGTGACCCGCAAATCTGGGGATGGGAGTGGGTGAGATCCACAGCCATGAGTACAGAGTATCAGATCTGGTGGGAGGCTGGTGGGGAGACCCTAGATCCCTGATTGTGTTGCCTTTGAATTTTATAAAATAATGAAAGGTATAGATAGAGTTAATGGTAGTCGTTTTTTTCCCTAGGATGGGGGATTTCAAAACTAGGGGGCACGTTTTTAAGGTGCGAGGACAGAGATTTAAAAAAGATATGAGGGGCAAATTTTTTACACAGAGGGTGGTTCACGTGTGGAATGAAATTCCTGAGGAAGTGGTGGATATGTAGAATTACAACTTTTAAAAGACATTTGGAAAATTACATGAATAGGAAGGTTTGAAGGGATATGGGTCAGGAGGAAGCCGGTGGGACTAGTTTAGTTTGCGATTATATAAAAGATTAGACGGGCCAATGAGCTAAGAAGTGGCAGCTGGAGTTTAATTTAGATAAATGCCAGGTGCTGCATTTTGGGAAAGCAAATCTTAGCAGAAATTAAACACTTGGAATAGAGTCGCAGGTAGATAGGATAGTGAAGAAGGCGTTTGGTATGCTATCCTTTATTGGTCAGAGTATTGAGTACAGGAGTTGGGAGGTCATGTTGCGGCTGTACAGGACATTGGTTAGGCTACTTTTGGAATATTGCATGCAGTTCTGGTCTCCTTCCCATTGGAATGATGTTGTAAAACTTGAAAGGTTTCAGAAAAGATTTACAAGGATGCTGCCAGGGTTGAATGACTTGAGCTATAGGGAGAGGTTGAATAGGCTAGGGCTGTTTTCCCTGGAGCGTTGGAGGCTGAGGGTGACCTTATAGAGGTTTATAAAATCATGAGGGGCATGGATAACTAGACAAAATCTTTTCTTTGGGGTCAGGGAGTCCAGAACTAGAGGGTTTAGGGTGAGAGGGAATAGATATAAAAGAGACCTAAGGGGCAACTTTTTCACGCAAGTGAATGAGCTGCCAGAGGAAGTGGTGGAGGCTAGTACAATTGCAACATTTAAAAGGTATCTGGATGGGTGTATGAATAGGAAGGGTTTGGAGGGATATGAGCCAGGTGCTAGTAGGTGGGACTAGATTGGATTGGGATATCTGGTTGGCATGGACAGGTTGGACCAAAGGGTCTGTTTCCATGCTGTTTATCTCTTTGACTCTATGTTGCAGCTGTTCAAGGTGCTGATGAGGCTACACCTGGAGTACTGCATGCAGTGTTGGTCTCCTTATTTGAGAAAGGATGTACTGGCACTGGAGGGGGTGCAGAGGAGGTTCACTAGGTTGATTCCAGAGTTGAGGAGGTTGGCTTATGAGGAGAGATTGAGGGGTGACCTTATAGAGGTTTCACAACATCTTTCCGATAGGAAGGAGACCAGAATTGCACGCAATATTCCAACAGTGGCCTAACCAATGTCCTGTACAGCCGCAACACGACCTCCCAACTCCTGTACTCAATACTCTGACCAATAAAGGAAAGCATACCTAACGCCTTCTTCACTATCCTATCTACCTGCGACTCCACTTTCAAGGAGCTATGAACCTACACTCCAAGGTCTCTTTGTTCAGCAACACTCCCTAGGACCTTACCAATAAGTATATAAGTCCTGCTAAGATTTGCTTTCCCAAAATGCAGCACCTTTCATTTATCTGAATTAAACTCCATCTGCCACTTCTCAGCCCATTGGCCCATCTGGTCCAGATCCTGTTGTAATCTGAGGTAACCCTCTTCACTGTGCAGTATACCTCCAATTTTGTTGTCATCTGCAAACTTACAAACTGCTCGCATTCAAATCATTTATGTAAATGACAAAAAATAGAGGACCCAGCACCGATCCTTGTGGCACTCCACAGGTCACAGGCCTCCAGTCTGGAAAACAACCCTCCACCACCACCCTCTGTCTTTTACCTTTGAGCCAGTTCTGTATCCAAATGGCTAGTTCTCCCTGTATTCCATGAGATTTAACCTTGCTAATCAGTCTCCCATGGGGAATCTTGTTGAACACCTTACTGAAGTCCATATAGATCACATCTACTGCTCTGCCCTCATCAATCTTCTTTGTTACTTCTTCAAAAAACTCGAAGTTTCCTCAGTAATTGCTTTCAAAACCAAGATAGATAATTTTTTGAACAGTAACGGGATTAAGGGTTATGGTGAGATGGCGGGTAAGTGGAGCTGAGGCCACGAAAAGATCAGCCATGATCTTATTGAACGGCGGAGCAGGCTCGAGGGCCAGACGGCCTACTCCTGCCCCTAGTTCTTATGTTCTAATATTCTTGTTTGGCATGGATTGGTTCGACCAAAGTGTTTGTTTCTGTGCTGTATGACTCTGTGACTCTATGAATCCAAAGTCCATCCCAAGGACATCCCAGGGATGTCTTGTTTTCCCACACTAGATAAAAACACCCTATTGAAAGCAAACCCACATCAGGGGCAGCTAGATGATCCTACAGGACAGCTTGATGTGTTTATATCACCCTTAAGGGTGTTAGTGAGGTTAGTCTGGGTGCGATGGTCTGAGTTTATGAGACTAAGAGAAAACACCCCTGCTGCTGCTGCTGGGCCACACAAAGTGCAGGAAAAAAAAAACACTGACCCTCCCTCCATAACCTTCTGGCTTCCTGGCTGAATGGCTCTGAGGTTAACTTGGAGATACAGAGCCTCACTGAAACATTTAACTTTCCCACCCAGCCTTAGGAAGTGGATTGACCACTCACCAGCTGCCCACCTCTGCTAATCCCAGAAGAGAGTAGGTTGGGGTCAAGTTAGAGGTGTTCAAGACCTTTACATCTCTAATTTGATCCCAGTCACCTCAATTTTTGGATGACAGCTTTCATCTGGAACATTTTAGTTATTTAATGTTTATTTTTCATGTTTGTATTTAGCATGATGCTGAAAGGTTACCTCACATTCAAGGTTTGGATTTACTGTTAGATAAAGCTTAGAAACAAATTAATTGCTAAATGGCTTTTGAGGTTAAATACTTCAGGTCTGATATTCCAATCACGGTGCCAAAGTGCTTACCAACACCTCGTTGAGCCATCCTTCTGGGATTTCCTTTGTGTAGCTTCAGTATGTGTGTACACCAAATTCTTGGCCCAGGTTGACTGCTCTGGTCAGAGGGTGTTTGTTTTTGTGAAGGAAGTAGGAAGAAGGGGATGAGAAATAAAGTACAGCCAAAGCTTTTCACCTATGAGCTCCAGCTTAAACTTCTTGCAGAGTAGGAACTGGAAATGGCTGTGTGATAATGTAGACCAGTCATATTTTTAGCAACTGGTTGGATGGTATTTCTGTCAGAAAGGTTGGTCGTTTTTTTTCACTGACCACAGGTCACCCTGGAAACATGTACGTAACACTTGACATGTCAGTGATAATGCTCCTCATCCAGAATCCCTTGGGTGCAGATGGTGGCTACGGTCATGTGATTAAGAAACAGTTGTTGACTCTTCTGGATCCCAAATGAACCCCTGAAGGTGAGCACAGAAATTAAGGCCGAGCCTCCAATGCCTGAGAGAGTATTGCACCATTGGTGACACCCTTTATTAAACGAGATGTTAAAATAAGGCCACATTTGCCTGACATAGGGGTGTAAAGGCTCTGTTTTGAAAAAGAACAAGATGCATTGGCCAATAATTGTTCCTTAGTCAACATTACAAAAACATTGCAAAATAACTCCACAGAGGCCGGTATCCCATCACCAAGTCAACCTTTATTTACACTTGGAAAGTCCTTGATGCTGGTCAGGTTTCTCAGAGCCAGCTGTCAGAGCATCAGAATATCTGACACTCCTCTTTTTACCTGTCAGCCAAGCCTCCCTGTCTGGAGCGTTTAATGCCCCAATCAGGCCCCTTATATTCTGAGAGGTCCACCTGGCTGAACTCATCACGATCACTACAGGTTGTGTTTGGATTGAAATATAATTATGTTTAAATGTTTGTCCTAGTCTGGCCTACTCATAGGATGTCTATCATGAGGCAAACATTCTATAGGTAGGCGTCTTAAGCTTCACTTTAATAAGGTTCTTGTGTTGATTACACTACTGTGTTGCACACTCAAACCAGCCTGGTCACTACCACATCACTGTTTGTGGGAATTTCACTGTATACATTTTGTTTTCTAATAGTACAACAGTGACTCCACTTCAGAATTATTTTATTGGCTGTAAATCACCTTGGTTGTGAAAAGCACAAATATAAATCCAAATCTTTTTAGTGTAATAAAAAGCTCCAAAAGATGCTTTCTTGAACAAAACTGGACACAAGACCACAAAATGAGATCATATAGAAGAGCAAATACTTTACCAAAGATGTGAATTTTTAAGGAGAAAAGTAGAAACACAAAGAGATTGAAAGGGGGGGGGGGGGATTCCAAAGCACAGGGCTCTGGCAGTTGAGATATGGTCATCAATAGAGAAGCGAGCATAACTGATTATGCTAAAAATGCCAGAACAGGAGGAACATAAGTATCTGAGAGGGCTGAAGGACAGCAGTTGCCAAAATCTTCACAGTGGAAGCCTTCCGCCCACATGACAAAACTCAGTCTTTGTACAGAATTCTCCTTTGTCTATGCAAGTTTTGGCATGATTTCTGCTAGAGTTTCCTTTATCTGTATATAAATCTTTAGCAGGCTTATTCCTGCTGAGGTCAGAGTCTTATCATTAGCCTGTGTCTCAGCATGGGCCTGATCCCCAACAGTTCTCTCACTGTCATTGACCTTTACTGACACAGGCTCCTTCACCTGCTAGGACATACCTGTGAAGTGATTACCAGTTTATTCCATTGGTTCTATGTACAAACCCTCCAAACCCTTTGAGTGTAACTGAACAGATAGAAGATGAGGGAGGGGCAAGTGAGGGTGTGCTCTTTGAATCTTCACCAGAGGTGGAGTCACATGTTTCTGTTTTGGTTTTCCTTCCTAAGGTGATGATTTGCAATAAAGAAAAACAAGGAGGACATTAAACGAAAATTCAGTGCATCATTGCAGTTTCATGCTTTCTCTGGTGCCAAAGTTTCAACATCAGTGCACTTTCATTCTTACTATGTCTGCAGTGTAGTCCAGATCCACTATCTACAATGGATTGTTCCCTCACATGTCTTGCAGTTCCAAGACTTCCTCTTCATAAGGCTTTTATACTTTGAGATTGACTATTCCTACTCAGGGCTTGACTCTCACTGAAGGACACAGAAGCATGGAAATACACAGCCATATCAAGAAACATACAAATCCCATGTCCCATGATGCCTGTGCCACATACAGTTCACACTTCTAACTTATACCTAAACAGGATGTAACACACAACTGACATTCAGTCTAGTTTTCTTTGTCATTCATTGATGATTACATATTTCCCATGACCTATCGTTAGCCACTAACAGTCTCCATTAATAGCTAGTCGCTCTCCAAGCTGGATGGTTATCTACATCATTATATGTCCAATTGTTCCTCTCTCTCTTTGGGCTTTATCTCCACCTACGATTTACTCCTTATCCCTTCCCCCACCCTATCTTCTGCATATAAGCCAACATTTTCCTAGCTACCATCACTTCTGAGGAAGCGTCGCCGGATCTAAAACGTTAACTCTGATTTCTCTTCACAGATGCTGCCAGACCTGCTGAACCTTTCCAGCAACTTTTGTTTTCGTTACACATTTCCATCTTGGCTTCTTTCTCATCTTAATAAGTCCCTTGGCTTGATGGAAGGCTGCTTGAAGCAAAACCAGAAACTACAGAAAGTTGTGAAAACAACACAGTCCATCACACAAGCCAACCTTCCATCTATTGACTCTATCTACACTTCTCGCTGCTTTGGGAAGGCAGCCAACATCATCAAAGACCCCTCCCACCCCGGTTATAATCTCTTTCAACCTCTTCCGTCGGGGAGAAGATACAAAACATACCAACAGATTCTAGAACAGCTTCTTTCCCATGATAATCAGACTTCTGAACGGACCTCTCAAAATTTTAATTTAATTAGCGAGCTTGCTCTTTGTGCACCTTCTCTGCAGCTGCAATATTGTATTCCTCACTCTGTTCTATTACCCTAATGCACTTTGTATGGTGTGATCTGCCTGTCCTACATGCAAAACAAAACTTTCCACTGTACCTAGGTACATGTCACACTAACTTGTACATGTATTTGGAAAGGCAAGGACTGATTAGGGATAGTCAACATGGCTTTGTGTGTGGGAAATCATGTCTCACAAACTTGATTGAGTTTTTTGAAGAAGTAACAAAGAGGATTGATGAGGGCAGAGCGGTAGATGTGATCTATATGGACTTCAGTAAGGCATTTGACAAGGTTCCCCATGGGAGACTGATTAGCAAGGTTAAATCTCATGGAATGCAGGGAGAACTGGCTCAAAGGTATAAGATAGAGGGTGGTGGTGGAGGGTTATTTTTCAGACTGGAGACTTGTGACCAGTGGAGTGCCACAAGGATCGGTGCTGGGTCCTCGACATTTTGTCATTTACATAAATGATTTGAATGCGAACATAAGAGGTACAGTTAGTAAGTTTGCAGATTACACCAAAATTGGAGGTGTAGTGGACAGAGAAGTGGGTTACCTCAGATTACAACAGGATCTGGACTAGATGGGCCAATGGGCTGAGAAGTGGCAGATGGAGTTTAATTCAGGTAAATGCGAGGTGCTGCATTTTGGGAAAACAAATCTTAGCAGGACTTCTCCAATGAATGGTAAGGTCCTAGGGAGTGTTTCTTAACAGAGACCTTGGAGTACAGGTTCATAGCTCCTTGAAAGTAGAGTCGCAGGTAGATAGGATAGTGAAGAAGGCGTTAGGTATGCTTTCCTTTATTGGTCAGAGTATTGAGTACAGGAGTTGGGAGGTCATGTTGCGGCTGTACAGGACATTGGTTAGGCCACTGTTGGAATATTGTGTGCAATTCTGGTCTCCTTCCTATCGGAAAGATGTTGTGAAACTAGAAAGGATTCAGAAAAGATGTACAAGGATGTTGCCAGGTTTGGAGGACTTGAGCTGTAGGGAGAGGCTGAACAGGCTGGGACTGTTTTCCCTGGAGCGTTGGAGGCTGAGGGGTGACCTTATAGAGGTTTACAAAATTATGAATAGCATGGATAGGATAAATAGACAAAGTCTTTTCCCTGGGGTCGGGGAGTCCAGAACTAGAGGGCATAGGTTTAGGGTGAGTGGGGAAAGATATAAAAGAGACCTAAGGAGCAACTCTTTCATGCAGAGGGTGGTATGTGTATGGAATGAGCTGTCAGAGGAAGTGGTGGAGGCTGGTACAAATGCAACATTTAAGAGGCATTTGGATGGGTATATGAATAGGAAGGGTTTGGAGGGATATGGGCCGGGTATTGGCAGGTGGGACTAGATTGGGTTGGGCTATCTGGTTACATGGACGGGTTGGACCGATGGGTCTGTTTCCGTGCTGTACATCTCTATGGCTCTATGACTCTATAATAAATCAAAACAAATCAAATCAAACTTATCCTGGTGACTGGAGGAGGTAATTGCTTCTGTTACAGCACTCCATCTGTGTCTGTACACTGTAGTTGTTCCCATCCTCTATAATCTCTATAAGCCCAATTTGGTCAAGCAGGAAGATTTCCTACTGTTATTTCCGGGGCAACGGAACTCTCTGGATTCTTAAACAACCTGGGACAAGAGAAAACTCAATGACCCTGTACATAGAACAATACAGCACAGAACAGACCCTTCGGCCCACGATGTTGTGCTGAACATTTGTCCTAGCTTAAGCACCTGTCCATGTACCTATCCAATTGCCGCTTAAAGGTCACCAATGATTCTGACTCTGCCACTCCCACAGGCAGCGCATTCCATGCCTCCACCTGGGTAAAGAACCTACCCCTGACATCCCCCCTATACCTTCCACCTTTCACCTTAAATTTATGTGCCCTTGTTACACTCTGTTGTACCCGGGGAAAATGTCTCTGACTGTCTACTCCATCTATTACATGTAGATGTGGGATCTGTAATCAAACTGGGCACTATTTCTCCTTGGCTTCCGGAAATAGATGGTTATAGTGCTGGACTTTCATTGAAACCCTGACCTGAAAATGAGTCGACACATTTTCAGGGACAGAGAGTTCCACCATGCAATTCCACTTAAGGCACGGGCCTGTCACATGCACAGTCTGAATAATTTCTGTCAATGGCCTATACATATTTGTTTAAGTTTTACTTCCAATAAAGTAGTTATTTGGTGAAGGAGCCAGGCCAAGCTGTATCTAATGCTGAACGAGTTATATTTTGGGCCCAAGTAACTGGCCACCTGGTTCAATTTTAAATTTGCTGTGAGCAGTGGAGCGGGGGAACTGGAAAGGATTAGTATACCCCTTCAACTGTCTGTAACACAATATTAAAGTGACTCCATTGATTGATAAACTTTTGAATTGAGAAATCTAACCAATGGACCAAAGGCTACAACAAATATGCAACCAGGACTGCAAAGATTAGGTAAATCAAGAAGCCTGGTGACTCACACAAAGATGACTTTTAAATGGAAAGTAAGCACTACATCAATTGAGATTCAGGTAACAATTCAATTAGTGACTGTGCAGGGAAAAGGAACAACCTGCTGCTTTAGAGTTAAAGGGGTGAAAAAGACAAGAATGTTTACAAAAGTAGAGTCAAGATCTTTATTATAACAATGGGTATGTCCAAAGTGACAACAAAGAGCTAAACCACATAATGATCACATCATTACAGAAAAGGCCTTTTAACATAGATTTCCATTTCAACAATTGTACCAGATAAGTTTGAGTGTATCCTCATGATCTGGAAATTTATATATTATCTTGCATATTTAGAGTTAACAACTCTCACTTTGCAGTGGTATTATGTATCCACAATCTATGTAGGATCCCCATGAAACCTTCAATCAACTTCATTATGAAAAGCATTAACTCATGAATAATGTATTACAGGCTAAAATTACCAATCTACTTATTAGATTTAAATAAAATATATAGAAGTCTAAATAAGTCAATTTGAGGCAATATTATAACTGATGCAAGTATCCTTTAAAAGGTCAGTCAGTTACTACCACTATTCTTTTCATCGAAAAAGCTTTCTGACGTCTAGATGCATAAATAGTCTAAGAGCTGTATAACTGTAATGCCTTTAGGTTTTTAGAACATAGAACATAGAACATAGAAGAATACAGCGCAGTACAGGCCCTTTGGCCCTCGATGTTGCGCCGATCCAAGCCCACCTAACCTATACTAACCCACTATCCTCCATATACCTATCCAATGCCCGCTTAAATGCCCATAAAGAGGGAGAGTCCACCACTGCTACTGGCAGGACATTCCATGAACTTACGACTCGCTGAGTGAAGAACCTACCCCTAACTTCAGTCCTATATCTACCCCCCCTTAATTTAAAGCTATGCCCCCTTGTAATACCCGACTCCATACGCGGGAAAAGGTTCACACTGTCAACCCTATCTAACCCCCTAATCATCTTGTACACCTCAATCAAGTCACCCCTAAACCTTCTTTTCTCTAATGAAAACAGCCCCAAGTGTCTCAGTCTTTCCTCATACGATCTTCCTTCCATACCAGGCAACATCCTGGTAAACCTCCTCTGCACCCGTTCCAGTGCCTCCACATCCTTCCGATAGTATGGCGACCAAAACTGCACACAATATTCCAGATGCGGCCGCACCAGAGTCTTATACAACTGCATCATGACCTCAGGACTCCGGAACTCAATTCCTCTACCAATAAAAGCCAGTACGCCATATGCCTTCCTCACCGCACTATTTACCTGGGTGGCAACTTTCAGAGATCTGTGCACATGGACACCAAGATCCCTCTGCTCATCCACACTACCAAGTATCCGACCATTAGCCCAGTACCCCATCTTTTTGTTATTCTTCCCAAAGTGAATCACCTCACATTTAGCTACGTTGAATTACATTTGCCACCTTTCTGCCCAGCTCTGCAGCTTCTCTATATCCTGCTGTAACCTGCCACATCCTTCCTCACTGTCAACAACTCCTCCGACTTTCGTATCATCCGCAAACTTGCTCACCCAACCTTCTAACCCCTCTTCCAGGTCATTTATAAAAATGACAAACAGCAATGGTCCCAAAACAGATCCTTGCGGAACACTGCTAGTGACGGCACTCCATGAGGAAACTTTGCCATCAACTACTACCCTCTGTCTTCTTCCATCCAGCCAATTCCTAATCCAAACCTCCAACTCACCCTCAATGCCATACCTCCGTATTTTCTGCAGTAGCCTACCATGGGGAACCTTATCAAACGCCTTACTAAAATCCATATATACCACATCTACCGCTTTCCCCTCATCAACCTCCTTCGTCACCTTTTCAAAGAATTCAATAAGGTTTGTGAGGCACGACCTGCCCTTCACAAAATCATGCTGACTATCCTTGATCACATTATTCCTATCCAGATGTGCATAAATCCTATCCCTTACAATTCTCTCTAAGACTTTGCCCACAACAGAAGTGAGACTCACCGGCCTATAGTTACTAGGGTTATCCCTACTCCCCTTTTTGAACAAGGGAACCACATTTGCTATCCTTCAGTCTTCTGGCACTACTCCTGTAGACAAAGAGGACATAAAAATCAAGGCCAATGGCTCTGCAATCTCCTCCCTTGCTTCCCAGAGAATCCTAGGATAAATGCCATCAGGCCCAGGGGACTTATCTATTTTCACCTTTTCCAGGATTTCCAACACCTCTTCTCTACATACCTCAAAGCCATCCATTCTACTTATTTGTGACTCAGTATTCACATCGACGACAATGCCCTGTTCCTGAGTAAATACTGAAGAAAAGTATTCATTCAGTGTCTCCCCAATCTCTTCCGCCTCCACACGCAACTTCCCACTACTATCCTTGACTGGACCTATTCCTACCCTAGTCATTCTTTTATTCCTAACATACCTATAGAAAGCCTTAGGGTTTTCCCTAATCCTACCAACTAAGGACCTTTCATGTCCCCTCCTTGCTGCTCTTAGCTCTCTCTTCAGGTCCTTCCTGGCTACCCTATAACTCTCAATCGCCCCAATTGAACCTTCACGTCTCATCTTGAGATAGGCCGCCCTCTTCCATTTAACAAGGGATTCCAATTCCTTATTAAACCACGGCTCCCTCGCACGACCCTTTCCTCCCTGCCTGACAGGTACATAATTATCAAGGACACTCAATAGTTGCTCCTTGAACAAGCTCCACATATCATTTACACTCTTGCCTTGGAGTCTACTTTTCCAAGCCACACATCCTAAGTCATGCCTCACCGCATCATAATTTCCCTGACCCCAGCTATAACTCTTGCCCTGTAGTACACACTTATCCCTCTCCATCACGAGAGTAAAAATCACCGAATTATGGTCACTATCCCCAAAGTGCTCACCTACCTCTAATTCTAACACCTGGCCTGGTTCGTTACCCAGAACCAAATCCAGTATGGCCTCACCTCTTGTTGGCCTGTCTACATATTGTGTCAGGAAACTCTCCTGCACACATTGAACAAACACTGACCCATCTAACGAACTTGAGCTATAGCTTTCCCAATCAATATCAGGAAAGTTAAAGTCCCCCATAACAACCACCCTATTACTGTCACTCATCTCCTGAATCACCTTCCCTATCCTTTCTTCTACGTTTCTAGGACTATTGGGAGGCCTGTAAAAGACTCCTAACAGGGTGACCTCACCTTTCCTATTCCGAACCTCAGCCCAAACTACCTCAGATGGCAAGTCCTCATCCATCGTCCTTTCCACCACTGTAATACTATCTTTGACAAGCAATGCCACACCTCCCCCTCTTTTACCCCCACCTCTGACCCTACTAAAACATTTAAATCCTGGAACCTGCAACAGCCAATCCTGTCCCTGTTCTAGCCATGTCTCCGTAATAGCCACAACATCGAAGTCCCAAGTACCAACCCACGCTGCAAGTTCACCTACCTTATTTCGTATACTTCTTGCATTGAAGTATACACACTTCAAGCCACTTTCCTGTTTACAGACACCCTCCTTGGAAATTGATGCCATGTTCCTAACCTCCCTACACTCCAGGCCCTGCACCCTGAAGCTACAATCTGGGTTCTCATGCCCCTGCAGAGTTAGTTTAAACCCCCCCCAAGAGCACTAGCAAACCTCCCCCCAAGGATACTGGTGCCCCTCAGGTTCAGGTGTAGACCATCCTGTTTATAGAGGTCCCACCGTCCCCAGAAAGAACCCCAGTTATCCAAAAACCGGAATCCCTCCCTCCTGCACCATCCCTGTAGCCACGCATTTAAGTGTTCTCTTTCCCTATTCCTCGAATCTCTATCACGTGGCACGGGTAACAAACCAGAGACAACAACTCTGTTCGTTCTAACTCTGAGCTTCCAACCTAGCTCCCTGAAAGCCTGTCTAACATCCTCGGCACTCCTCCTACCTATGTCGTTGGTGCCAATATGGACCACGACTTCGGGCTGCTCCCCCTCCCCCTCCAGGACCCGGAAAACACGATCAGAGACATCACGTACCCTTGCACCTGGGAGGCAACATACCAAACGTGAGTCTCTCTCGTTCCCACAAAACCACCTATCTGTGCCCCTAACTATCGAGTCCCCTCATTTTGGAGTAAAATGAGAAAGCATATGTTCATGACATGTATGATGATATAATTCTAACGTCAGCAGTCACTAGAGAGCTGAAATAAAAAAAATCATATTCTGTCCAATTGAATGTTAGTAAAGGAGTTTATAGAAATTCTAGGGAATTGGGCAATTAGTTTGACTCTTACATAAGGTGGAGACAGAGGTGCATCACTCTTGAAGCTGGGATAGTAAAGTGAAAAAGAGCAGCTTCTACAATGTTGATTTGAATTTCAAGAGATCAACCAGTGAGGACACAGCAACTTTGGATTGTATCTATGCAAAGTAGATAATCCACTTTGTCTGCTCAAAAAGTCAGTTCTTCTACTTTGAAATGAATCTCCTTCGATCAATATTTTCCAGTTACCCACTTGAAAATCAACTTGAAAGCTGCTTATGCAGATATACCATGGACCACAAATGAGGAGCAAGATGAATAATCACAGCAGTACCCACACGTGCAGTAGCAATAGCCAACCTCTCAACCACTGATGTATTGGGGAGAGGGGATGAGAAAAAGCTCCAGTATAAGACAGGGGCTTGTACGGTGCCTCAGGAGACTCAAACCTTCTGTTAAATGTCACTGATATTTCCTACCTCTTTGAAGGAGATCTCTTGCTAAACATACCAAAGTATCATGGGCATGCATGGCTATGGTAGTGAGAATCACCATTGCACTTAATTTCTTCAACTCCTTCCAGGCTCCTCCCAGGGGTCTGCAGGTGATATTTGTAAAATCTCACATCCAGCTGCCACAAGTGTGTCTTATTGGAGATTGTCAACATATTTGCCAAGGTCAGGATTTACCTTTGTTCTCAGATGTTGAGATCAGCCGGAGCAGATGGGCCCTTTGTTTTGCCAGTCTGACGGATTCCCACAGGTCCCAAGAGTCATTGATTTTACACATTGACAGTCTAGACTCCACTGGATTACCTTAGAGTTTTATTGAACTGAAAGGGACTCTACTCTGTTAAATGTTCGCCTTGTCTGCAACCAGCAAAGTTTCACCATTCATGTCTATGTGATGTTCCTGGGGAGTTGCCATGGTGCCTACATGGCTGAAACCAGACTTAATAGATGGTTCCTTGGAGATAAGGGGTCACCTTTTAAAGAGGTGATTGATGACATGTACGTGATGCCCAAAAAGGGTAGGGCAGAAGCCACATGAACACCAGAGTTGTAACTGAGCAAAAACTCACGATGCTATTCAGGAGCATGGACACATTAGGGTGAGACCTTCAACGTGCACCAACAACAAGGACACCAATGGTATACTGTGCCTTACTCAATGCTATACAGCAGCAGGGACTGACATTCCAGGAGAAGGGAGGTACTGAGCTTTCTGCCTCGAAAGAGGAAGGGAACAAGAACCCTGGTGTGGTATTCACACACATGACTGCCAGACGTGTCTCCAATGGCCTGTTTTACATATGCCAAATTTGAAATGAGGAAGAACCTCACAACTAGGGCAAGGTGGTGCCATTATGGAAAAGTCATTAGACTGGCAATCCAGTACCTCTGGCTAATATGATGGGGATGTGGGTTCGAATCCCACAATAGGAGATGGTAAAATTTGAATTCAATTAAAATTTGGAAGAAAAGAACTATCTAATAGTGACCTTGTAAACACTGTGTATCATCATAAAATTCCATCTGATTCACCAATGTCCTTTAGGGAAGGAAATCTGCTCTCCTTACCTGGTCTGGCCTACATATGGCTCCAGACCCACAGCAATGTGGCCAACTCAATTAAGGATGGGCGTTAAATGCTAATATAGTCAGCGATGGCCGCATTCTATGAACAAGCAAAATGCTCAAAAAGCAAGTCCTCCTTTTCACATTGTCTTCAACTCTTGACATAGCATTCTTCACAAGGTAGGAGGCAATGTAGCAGATGGCAGGCAAAAGAAAATTAGGCAGGACATTAGATATCAAAATAAATGTTATGGTGTATGAACAGGAAACAGAAATGCAACACTGTAACACAGGGTAAAATATGCAAGTCAATGAACTTGAGCAATTATCCATTTATTTAATCTTCCCTTTTCTACTATTCCTAAATGGAGCTACTCATTGACCCCAGCAGAGCCAGAGATAGGCCACAGACTTGCTCTCATGCTGTCAGGTGGAGTATGCTGGTAGAAAGGTTCTCTGGATTTGGAGGAAGGAGGGTCAGTGCAACAATGACTGTCCTATGTGCAACTGTGCAGGGAAATCTTACCCTTCAGGACTTCAGGCAGCATGTGGAGTTTGAATTGTGCTGAAGGGGACTTTGGGGTAAGGTGTGAAAAGAGCTTAAGCAAGTTTCCATTTCCAATAGCCCGTACCTTTTTCTGTCTCACTGTACTTCCTTGCTAGACAAGAACTGGAGAACACTTTTCTGAATTCAAGTAGCAGTTAAAATTGGCCAGAGTGAAGGTAAGATTCTGTATGTTCAAACCATTACTGGGAACCAGCATGCGTTCTATACAGTACTGCATCTGATGTTCCATTCTTTACATCAACAGAGATCCCTAAATGAAGGCCTGAGATGTCACTCCTCTAATATCTCTCCAGATGTGTACACAATACTTAGAAAGGCTGGAAGAATCTGATACCTTTTGCTCCAGAATGGTGCAATGATTACTTAAGTTATAGCACATGGGATTCAGGGACAACTTGCCAAATGGATATAAAATTGGCTTGATAGTAGGAGACACAGGTTAGTTGTTTTTTCAGACTGGATTTGATTTGATTTGATTTATTATTGTCATGTGCACCGAGGTACAGTGAAAAATGTTGTTGAATGTGCCATACAGGCAGATTGTACCATAGAAGTGCACCAGGGTATCAGAGCAGATTGCAGGATACAGCGTTGCTGATGAGAAGGTGCAGAGAGAGATCAACATTAATATTAAACAGGTCCATTCAAAAGTCTGATAACAGCAGGGAAGAAGCTATTTTTGAATCTGTTCATATGTGTTTGCAAATCTTAAATCGTCTGCCCAATGGAAGAGGGTGGAAGAGAGTGTAATGGGGTTGGGGGTGAGCTGGGGTGAAGGGATCCTTGATTAGTTTGGCTGTTTTCCTGAGGCAGGGGAAGTATAGATGAAGTCAATAGATCGAAGGCTGGCTTGTGTGATGGACTGGGCTGTGTTCACAATTTTCTGCACTTTCTTTCAGTTTGGGAAGAGCAGTTGCTACACCGCACGGCGATGCATCCAGATAGGATGCTTTCTTTGATGCATCTATAAAAAAATTGCAAGAGCTTTATGGCCATGCTGAAGTTCCTTAGCATCCAGAGGAAACAGAGGCATTGTTGAGCATTCTTGATCATTATGTCGACATGTAGATTGTTGGTGAACGTCACTCCCAGGGACTTGAAGCTCTCAACAATCTCCACCTCCACACCATTGATACAGCCAAGGGCATGTCCTCAACTTCACTTCCTGATCTTAAACAGTTGGGTGAGGAGTGGCAGATGAAATTTTATTTAGATAAGGTGAGGCATTGCATTTTAATAAATGAATAAGGGCAGGACTTATCCAGTTAATGGTAGCATCCTGGATAGTGTTGTAGAACAGAGAGACTGACAGGTTCGGGTACATAGTTCTTTGAAATTTGCATCACAGGTAGACAGAGTGGTCAAGAAGGTATTTAGCACGCTTGCTTTCATTGCTCAGACCACTGATTAAAGGAGTTGGGACGTCATGTTGAGTTTGTACAGGACATTGGTGAGGCCACTTTTAGAGTACGTTGTACAATTTTGATTGCCCTGCTATAGGAAGGACATAGGTGAAAGTGAGGACTGCAGATACTGGAGATTAGAGTTGAGAGTGTGGTGCTGGAAAAGGTCAGGCAGCATTCTCAGGCAGTATTCCTGATGAAGGGCTTTTGCCCGAAACATTGATTCTCCTACTCCTCTGATGCTGCCTGACCTGCTGTGCCTTTCCAACACCAGACTCGCGACCATAGGAAGGATATTATTAAACTGAAAAGGGCTCAGAATTGATTTACAAGGAAACTGCCAAGACTGGAGGGTTTGAGTTATAAGGAGAAGGTGGATAGGTTGGGACTTTATTCATTGGAGTGTAGGAGGTTGGGGGATGAGGTTTATAGAGGTTTATAAAATCATCAGGGGCATATAGCCAAGGTGATCAGACAAGACCTTTTACCCTAGGGTGAGGGAGTCCAAAACATGGGGGCATATATTTAAAGTGACAGAAGAGATAACTAAAAGGAACTTGAGGGGCAACATTTTCACATAGGGAGGGGTTTGTGTGTGGAAAAAACTGACAGATGAAGTGATAAATGCAGATGTAGTTACAGCATTTAAAAGAAATTTGGTTCGGTATGTGAATAGGAGAGGTTTAGAGGGATATGGGCTAAATGCCAGTAAGTGGGACTAGTTTATTTTGGGAAATTTGCTTGGGATGGACAAGTTGGATGGAAGGGTCTGTTTCCGTGCTGTATGATGTTATGAATCTAACTATCTACTTGCTTCTTGTCTCCCAAGGTCCAGCTAAGCAGATCTTGGAAGGTGCGGTACCCTCCACTAAGGACTCTCTATAGCTGCACCTGTCTTTGCTCTCACTTTTAATATCTGAGAAACCACATGACAACCTATTACTTATCTCTGCATTCTTGCCCACACCTCGGTGTGTGTATCTGAGCTGGTGGACAGTGAGCATGGACCCTTCGACAGTGCATCCACAAAGTGAGCTCTCTTTTCTGAGGTGTCCACATCCTCCCCTTCAACCATTTCCTGATGGACATGAAAGGTCTATAGGAAATGATAGGCATAATTCAAAGCTAAGAAGGTGCTAAATTATTGCAGTTTTTTTATTGTCATTTCATTTTGTCTGCTTTCACCAAGTCAAGATGGACACCACAGCTGTGTGGTGTTCAGTTCTGTCAGCAGGAAAACCCTATTTTCATCACCAATGTGAGAGCCAGCTTATTTCCAAAGCTTCCTTTTCTACAATTGTCAAAGCAAAGATTATTAGAGGACATTATCCAATTCTCCGCCTCTCCCTGGTGCTCTACTTTCTTGCAAGGAGTGTAGGAAGAAACATATGATTAAGAAAAAGTGGGATGCTTTGAGAATCTACAAATCTAATAGTTGTTGATGGTCATTGAGATATTGGTCCGACATTGTCTTAAGATGGAACGTGTGCCAATTTATAACAGGGATGGGAAGGAGTCTTGACAGAGAGGGCTGGGTGCATCTGCACGTTCAAATGGTTTATGGACTAATGTGCAGGGGAGTGCTTAGGAAGTAGATTTGGCATAAACTCCACAAGACAATACAGTTGAATGTGACATACCACTTAACATTTCCTGTCCTCGGAGTTTCATTCAACATTGTGTGGCACTGCATTGCCACATCTCATCACAATGCTTGTTTGTTCCAATTGGTCATGAACCCAAGAAACAATATGCAAACATGTGGCTATATTAACAAGCTGCTCACAAGCAGAGAATCCCTACAGTGTGGAAGCTGGCCATTTGGCCTATACTGACCCTCCAAAGAGCACTTCCCATGGCAGATCCACCTAACATACACATCCCTGGACTCTTCAGCATGGCCAATCCACATAACCTGCACGTCTTTGGACTGTGGGATGAAATCAGAGGAAACCCATGCAGACATGGGGAGAACGTGCAAACTCTACACAGACAGAGACCCAAGGCAGGAATCAAACTTGGGTCCCTGGCACTGTGAGGCAGCAGTGCTAACCATTGTGCCACCGTGCCATCCTTATGGAAAAAACATTGTTGAAATGCCAGTGCTCTGACACTGCTGGATTTCCTCACAACAAATGAAAAGCTGGAAAGCCGGAAGGTGCTGGTCTAGTGGTATTATTACTAGACTGTTAATTCAGAAACCTGGGTATTGTTCTGGGGACCCAGGCTCAAATCTCACTGCAGCAGATGATGGAATTAGAATTCAATAAAAATTTGGAATTAAATGTCTAATAATGATCATGAATTGATTGTTGGGAAAAGCAATCTGGCTCACTAATGTCCTTTAGGGAAGGAAACTACCATCCTTACCTGGTCTGGCCTACATGTGACTCCAGACCCACAGCAATGTGGGTGACGCCTAATTGCCCTCTGGGCAATTAAGGATGGGTAATAAATGCTGGCCAAGCTGGTGACACCCTCACCTTATGAATGAATTTTTTAAAAAGTTAAAATCAAACCAATCTTTCTGAAACATTTCATTAGGCCAAAAAAAAAGTATTGAAATTGAAATCCACTTACTGTAGTAAGAAAACCTGCAGGCTTGAAATATTCTCACACACAATTAAAATTGTAAGAGATAGAAATGTCTGAAATTCATGTTGATACTAAAAGCATATTTGCACTTATGGTGTTCAATCCTTTATAAAGCTGGTCAAATGCTAACACTAAGTGACAAAATGAACAAAAAGTAGAACAGCAAGAGTAAGAGCTCTTCCAAAGGCAAAAATACTCAGGTTTACGCTTGTCAAGGAGAAAGCTAATCTTTCTTTGAGGCTAAAATCTTTGAGGCTCAGGTCTCATTTGACAGAGAACAGGTTAGAAAATCAAGTGATAATGTCAATCCACCAAGCTGTGACATTCCCAATCTTCTGCTAATTCATTTTAATTATCCAGAATCAGATGTTCTATGTGTACTGACCTTTGTGCCTGATACTCTGCACTATACTGTACTCATAGAGAGTCATTGAGTCATAGAGATGTACAGCATGGAAACAGACCCTTCGGTCTAACTCGTCCATGCCGACCAGATATCTCCAACCCAATCTAGTCCCACCTGCCAGCACCTGGCCCATATTCCTCCAAACCCTTCCTATTCATATATATATCCAAATGCCTCGTAAATGTTGCAATTGTACCAGCCTGCTCCACATCCTCTGGCAGCTCATTCCATACCCATACTACCCTCTGTGTGAAAAATATGCCCCTTAGGTCTCTTTTATATCATTCCCCTCTCACCCTAAACCTATGCCCTCTAGTTCTGGACTCCTCGATCCCAGGGAAAAGACTTTGCCTATTTACCCTCTCCATGCCCTTCATGATTTTGTAAACCTCTATAAGGTCACCCCTCAGCCTCCGACGCTCCAGGGAAAACAGCCTTAGCCTGTTCGGCCTCTCCTTATAGCTCAAATTCTCCAACCCTGGCAACATCCTTGTAAATCTTTTCTGAACCCTTTCAAGTTTCACAACATCTTTCTGACAGGAAGGAGGCCAGAACTGCACACAATATTCCAATAGCGGCCTAACCAATGTCCTGTACAGCCGCAACATGACCTTCCAACTCCTGTACTCAATACTTTGACCAATAAAGGAAAGCATACCTAACGCCTTCTTCACTATCCTATCTACCTGCGACACCACTTTCAAGGAGCTATGAACCTGCACTCCAAGGTCTCTTTGTTCAGCAACACTCCCTAGGACCTTACCAAAAAGTGTATAAGTCCTGCTAAGATTTGCTTTCCCAAAAAGCAGCACCTCGCATTTATCTGAATTAAATTCCATCTCCCACTTCTCAGCCCATTGGCCCATCTGGTCCAGATCATGTTGTAATCTGAGGTAACCCTCTTCGCTGTCCACTACACCTCCAATTTTGGTGCCATCTGCAAACTTACTAACTGTACCTCTAATGCTCGCATTCAAATCATTTATGTAAATGACAAAAAGTAGAGGACCCAGCACCGATCTTTGTGGCACTCCACTGGTCACAGGCCTCCAGTCTGAAAAAACAACCCTCCACCACCACCCTCTGTCTTCTACCTTTGAGCCGGTTCTGTATCTAAATTGCTAGTTCTCCTTGTATTCCATGAGATCTAACCTTGCTAATCAGTCTCCCATGGGGAACCTTGTCGAATGCCTTACTGAAGTCCAAATAGATCACATCTACTGCTCTGCTCTCATCAATCTTCATTGTTACTTCTTCAAAAAACTCAATCAAGTTTGTGAGACATGATTTCTCATGCACAAAGCCATGTTGACTATCCCTAATCAGTCCTTGCCTTTCCAAATACATGTACATCCTGTCCCTCAGGATTCCCTCGAACAACTTGCCCACCACTGAGGTCAGGCTCACTGGTCTATAGTTCCCTGGCTTGTCCTTACCACTCTTCTTAAACAGTGGCACCATGTTTGCCAACCTCCAGTCTTCCGGCACCTCACCCGTGACTATCGATGATACAAATATCTCAGCAAGAGGACCAGCAATCACTTCTCCAGCTTCCCACAGGGTTCTCAGGTACACCTGATCAGGTCCTGGGGATTTATCTACCTTTACCTGTATCAAGACATCCAGCACTTCCTCCTCTGTAAAAGATGTCACCATCTATTTCCTTACATTCTATATCTTCCATATCCTTTTCCACAGTAAATACTAATGCAAAATACTCATTCAGTATCTCCCCCATTTTCTGCAGCTCCACACAAAGGCCGCCTTGCTGATCTTTGAGGGGCCTTATTACCCTTTTGTCCTTAATGTATTTGTAATAACCCTTTGGATTTTCCTTAATTCTATTTGCCAAAGCTATCTCATGTCCCTGTTCTGCCCTCCTGATTTCTCTGTTAAGTATACTCCTACTTCCTTTATACTCTAAGGATTCACTCGATCTATCCTGTCTATACCTTACATATACTTCCTTCTTTTTCTTAACCAAACCCTCAATTTCTTTAGTCATCCAGCCTTCCCTATATCTACCAGCCTTTCCTTCACCCTGACACCAATATACTTTCTCTAGATTCTTGTTATCTCATTTCTGAAGGCTTCCCATTTTCCAGCCGTCCCTTTACCTGCAAACATCTGCCCCCAATCAGCTTCCGAAAGTTCTTGTCTAATACCATCAAAATTGGCCTTTCTCCAACTTAGAACTTCAACTTTTAGATCTGGTCTATCCTTTTCCAATCACTATTTTAAATCTAATAGAATTATGGTCGCTGGCCCCAAAGTGCTCCCCCACTGACACCTCAGTCACCTGCCCTGCCTTATTTCCCAAGAGTAGGTCAGGTTTTGCACCTTCTCTAGTAGGTACATCCACATACTGAATCAGAAAATTGTCTTGTACACACTTAACAAATTCCTCTTCATCTAAACCTTTAACACAATGGCAGTCCCAGTCGATGTTTGGAAAGTTAAAATCCCCTACCATAACCACCTTATTTTTCTTACAGATTGCTGAGATCTCCTTACATTTGACTCTCAATTTCCCTCTGACTATTAGGGGGGTCTATAATACAATCCCAATAAGGTGATCATCCCTTTCTTATTCCACCCAAATAACTTCCCTGGATGTATTTCCGGGAATATCCTCCCTCAGCACAGCTGTAACGCTATCCCTTTTCAAAAATGCCAATCCCCCTCCTCGCTTGCCTCCCTTTCTATCCTTCCTGGAACATTAAGCTGCCAGTCCTGCCCATCCCTGAGCCATGTTTCTGTAATTGCTATGATATCCCAGTCCCATATACCTTATGCAGAGCTTTGTACAGCTATAGCATAACGTCATGGTTCTGGAACTCAATCCCTCTATTAATAAAGGCCAAAACACTGTATGCCTTCTTAACAATCCTGTCAATCTGGGTGGCAACTTTCAGGGATCTGTGTACATGGACACCGAGATCTCTCTGCTCATCTGCACTCCCAAGAATCCTACCATTAGCCCAGTACTTTGCATTCCGATTACTCCGTCCAAAGTGTATCACCTCACACTTGTCCACATTAAACTCCATTTGCCACCTCTCAGCCCAGCTCTGCAACCTATCTATGTCTCTCTGCAATCTACTACATCCTTCGTCACTATCCACAACTCCACCAACCTTCATGTCATCCGCAAATTTACTAACCCACCCTTCTAAGCCCTCATCCAGGTCATTTATAAAAATGACGAACAGCAGTGGACCCAACACCAACCCTTGCGGTACGCCGCTAGTAACTGGACATTAAGATGAACATGTTCTATCAACTACAACCCTCTGTTTTCTTTCAGCAAGCCAATTACTGATCCAAACTGCTATGTCTCCCACAATCCCATTCCTCCACATTTTGTATAATAGCCTACTGTGAGGAACCTTATCGAACGCCTTGCTGAAATTCATATACACCACATCTACCTGTGGTGTAGAGTTTACTCTCATCTACCTGTTTGGTCACTTTGTCAAAAAACTCAATAAGATCCGTGAGGCACGGCCTATCCTTCACAAAACCATGCTGACTGTCCCTGATCAGATTATTCTTTTCTAGATAGTTATAAATCCTATCTCTTATAACATTTTCTAACACTTTTCCAACAACTGAAGTGACACTCACTGGTCTATAATTACCAGGGTTGTATCTACTACCCTTTTTGAACAAGGGAACCATATTTGCTATCCTCCAGTCCTCAAGCACTATTCCTGTAGACAATGATGATTTGAAGATCAATGCCAAAGGCTTGGCAATCTCTTTTCCTTGCTTCCCAGAGGATCCTAGGATCCGGCCCAGGGGACTTGTCTATTTTCACACTCTGCAGTATTTCTAATACCTCTTCCTTGTGAACTTCAATCTCTTCTAGTCTAGATGCAAGTATCTCTGTATCTTCCTTGCCAACATTTTCATTTTCTATAGTGAACACTGTCGAAAAATATTTATTTAGTGCTTCCCCTATCTCCTCTGACTCCACACACAACTTCCCACTATTATCCTTGATTGGCCCTAATTTAACTCTCGTCATTCTTTTATTCCTGACATACCTATGGAAAGCCTTAGGGTTAACCCTGATCCTATCCGCCAACAATTTCTCATGTCCCCTCCTGGCTCTTCTGAGCTCTCTTCTTCGGTCTTTCCTGACTTCCTTGTAACCCTCAAGCGCCCTAACTGAGTTTTCACATTTTGTCCTAACATAAGTCTTCTTCTTCTGCTTGACCAGGGATTCCACTTCCTTAATAAACCATGCGATCTATAACTTCCTCCCTGCCTGACAGGTACATACTTATCCTTGAATAAGCTCCACATTTTTAATGTGCTCATCCCCTGCAGTTTCCTTCCCCATTCTACGCTTCCTAAATCTTTCCTAATTGCATCGTAATTTCCCTTCCCCCAGCTGTAACTCTTGCTCGGTGGAGTACACCTATCCCTTTCTATCACTGAAGTAAACCTGACAGAATTGTGATCGCTGTCTCCAAAGTGCTCACCTACTTCCAAATCTAACACCTGGCCAGGCTCATTACCCAGTACTAAATCTAAAGTGGCTTCGCCCCTTGTAGGCATGTCAGGAAGCCCTCCTGCACACACTGGACAAAAACTGACCCATCTATAGTACGCGTACTGTAGTGATCCCAGTCAATATTTGGATAGTTGAAGTCCCCCATGACAACTACCCTGCCTCTCTCACTCCTATTGAGAATCATCTTTGCTATCCTTTCCTCTACATCTCTGGGACTATTCGGAGGCCTATAGAAAACTCCCAGCATGGGGACTTCTCCTTTCCTGTTTCTAACCTAGGCCATACTACCTCAGTTAACGAGTCCCCAAATATCCTTTCTACAACTGTAATATTGTCCCTGATCAACAATGCCACACCTTCCCCTCTTTTACCATCTTTTCTGTTCTTACTGAAACATCTGAATCCTGGAATCTGCAACAGCCATTCCTGTCCCTGCTCTATCCAGGTCTCCATAATGGCCACAACATCGAAGTCCCAGGTACCAACCCATGCTGCCAGTTCACCCACTTTATTTCAGATGCTCCTCACGTTGAAGTACACACACTTCAAACCAGGTTCTCACTTGCCAGTGTCTGATACTTGATTTGGGAACTCCCTACTCTCATCCTCTTCTGTACCTGTCCTACAATTTTGGTTCCCATCCCCCTGCTGTATTAGTTTAAATCCACCTTAATAGCTTTAGTGAATTTCCCACTCAGGATATTGGTACTCCTCTGGTTTAGATGAAGACGATCCTGCTTGTAGAGGTCCCGCCTACCCCAGAAAGAGCTCCAATTATCCAAAAACCTGAAACCCTCCCTCCTGCAACATCCTTGTAGCCACATGTTCAACTCCTTTCTCTCCCTATTCCTCGTCACACTAGCATGTGGCAAGGGCAGCAAACCAGAGAAAACAACTCTGTTTGTCCTAGCTCTAATCTTCCATCCTAGCTTCCTGAATTTCTGCCTCAAGTCCCCATCTCTCTTCCGACCTATGTCATTGGTGCCAATGTGGACCATGACTTGGGGCTGCTCTCCCTCCCCCGAAGGATCCCAAAAACATACTGTTGCTTTTGCAAATTCCTTATTGCTTCTAACTGTCTCCTCAACTGATCCACTCAAGCTGATAAGATTCACATCCAACAGCATTTATGGCAGATGTAACCCGCAGTAACCCTTAAACTCTCTTTAAACTCCCACATCTGACAAGAAGTACATATCACTGCAAAGGCCATTTTTGCTCCTTCACAATCTACAGACCCAGAAAATAACACCGTCTTATTCCTCTACAAAACACTGCCCTAAGTTAAATTAATAGTTATGGCTTATATTTTAAGTTTAATCAAGAAACATATCTGCAAAAACATATAATCAAGAAAGAAACCACTCTACTCACTACTGCAGCCTTTCTGTTGGACACACTTAAAACGATTAACATATCTGATTCTATGTTGTGAACTTCACCCAAACAGGTTCCTCCAAGATTAGTTGTGAATTTCACTGTTTGTTATTTTTCCCAGACACACTCCGATGTCCAGCGATACATGAATTCAAAACAGCAAAGGCAGTAACTATGCAGGTTCTCTCTCTCTCTCTCTCCTGCACTGTCCTCACCATGTGCTTCCTTTGTCTGCTCTTCTCCCTTTTAAAACTGCTGTTGTTTTGACTTTTTTTCCCAAAGTTCCAAAACAATGCAACAGCATATAAAACAGTAATTGCTGCTCCTGGAATTCGAGGAAATCACCTTCAGCACCTAAAATACCTCAAAAAAGAAGCAGCTGTTACAGCCAAAAAATTTTCCCGTCCTCCCCTGTCAAGTGAAACTCTGTGCTGCAAGCAGAGACTTGCAAAATCTAACCTTAGATTTTCATTGAAAACAAGAATAATGGTCAAATAACTCTTCAGAGGCCAGCATTCCATCTCCAGACACCCTTTATGTACAAATGCATCATCATTGACAATAGCAATGTCTCTCACTAAGTCAGGCATCCCCTGATTCAATGTCCCTGACATTCAATTTTTTATGTCAAACAGTTCTCCCTGATTGGATCAGATTAATAGCCCTCATCAAGGAGTTCATATTCAAGAGACCCAACTAGCTAACCTGATACAATCACTACAAATAGTTGAATCAAAATTGCTTAGTTTTTTAAAGAAAACCATTAATGGAGCATTAAAGATTAAAAGTTTATTCAGTGGAAGATGCAGATTCCATGGAGCAAAATACCTTTCTCATTATTTTCTGCATACTGCACATTCTGGTAAGCTTCTCTGTTTGAACTTTAATTGAAAGACAATAATACCACTGCATAATGTTCAAACAACATTGAAAAATACAGGAGAAACACTCTGCTGGCCTGGCAGTAGTTGTATTGAGAAATGTCAAGGTCATTGACCTGAAACATTAACCACGCTAATTTCTCCACAGATGCTATTGGGCCAGCAGATTGACTCTGGGCAGCATCAGGAGGTGGAGAAGTCAATGTTTTGGGTGTGACCCTTCTTCAGGACTGGGGGTGTAGGGTGTAGGGGGAACTCCCCTGTGCTGAGAGGAGCAGCACAGGGGAGTTCCCCCTACACCCTACACCCACAGTCCTGAAGAAAGGTCACACCCAAAACATTGACTTCTCCACCTCCTGATGCTGCCTGGCTTGCTGTGTTCTTCCAGCCTCCTGCCTGTCTACCATGGATTCCAGCATCTGCTATTTTTTGTTTGATCTATACCAGAGTGATTCTTGCAGTTTGTTTTTTCTGTACCAGATTTCCAGAACCTGATGTTTTTGTTCTTTTGCTGTTAGTATTATGGCAGGATTCTAAACTGGATGGTTGCATGTATGTTTTAATAATTGTCCATTTATTTATACCTGATTGCACAAATTTGTGTTGACTGCTTCAGTATAAAGGCTGATTGCCGGAGCAGCTGCTTCCTGTGAGAACTGGTGATAGCTTTTCTGGTGTTGGGATGTGACCAATTTCATCAAGGTAGCAATTACTATCAATTCCAGACTGTCTTGACACTATTAAGAGTAAACCACAGAGCGTAGGACTAATGTAATATTGTTGTTAAGATCATGTGACAGTGACAGCACTCGTCCCTGATGTATAATAAAGTATCAGTTTAATTTTTGTACCAATCTGGTCACTTTCATGGTCAATGTTTGTTGCCAGACCACAAATTAATTGCTTTATTGATCTCATAACTTGTGGTCATTGGACGTGAATTCAGAATTACTGCTTCGCTGGTGGACCTGTGATTTTGTGACCAGTTCTCCCTGTCAGCACTATTTTTAGAAGACCTCAATTTCTGGTCGAGCCCTTTATGTTTGTGTTGATCAGCAGCAGCATCAATAGAAGCTAAATGGTGGATGCATGTCTTCAAGGTGGCAATGTTTCTATTGTAATTTATATGATGGCATACACATGCCAGTCTAGTTGTAATGCAGTGACCACACAAAAAAAAACTCACACTTTAACAGTTACGTACCTGCCAGCCTTGTAACTTACACCGTTGCAGAATGAGGCAACACTTCTCTTCTGCAGAAAGCTTTTTCCTGTCTCCCAGTATTATGTCAGCCAGAATCCTGTACCTGCATGGAAAGTCATAAAGACATAGAGTCATAGAGATGTACAGCATGGAAACAGACCCTTCGGTCCAACCTGTCCATGCCGACCAGATATGCCAACCCAATCTAGTCCCACCTGCCAGCACCGGGCCCATATCCCTCCAAACCCTTCCTATTCATATACCCATCCAAATGCCACTTAAATGTTGCATTGTACCAGCCTCCACCACTTCCTCTGGCAGCTCATTCCATACACACACCACCCTCTGTGTGAAATAATTGCCCCTTAGGTCTCTTTTATATCTTTCCACTCTCACCCTAAACCTATGTCCTCTAGTTCTGGACTCCCGCACCCCAGGGAAAAGACTTTGCCTATTTACCCTATCCATGCCTCTCATAATTTTGTAAACCTCTATAAGGTCATCCCTCAGCCTCCGACCAGAATTGCACGTAATATTCCAACAATGGCCAAACCAATGTCCTGTACAGCCGCAACATGACCCCCCAACTCCTGTAAAGTGGAGTACAAAAACAGAAATTTTCATGATTTGCCTCCCTTTATTTTGGATGACACTGCCGTAAAGTGATGCTCTAAATCCTTCTCTATTTGGCTGTCTTGAGTATCACTGACTGAACTGGTCCTCACCCTGAACAACTTCTCTTTCCAATCCTCCCACTTCCTCCAAACGAAAGGAGTGGCCATGGGCACCCGCATGGGCCCCAACTATGCCTGCCTCTTCGTAGGATATGTGGAACAATCCATCTTCCGCAACTACACTGGCCCCACCCCCCACCTTTTCCTCCGCTACATCGATGACTGTGTCGGCGCCGCCTCGTGCTCCCACGAGGAGGTTGAACAGTTCATCCACTTCACCAACACCTTCCACCCCAACCTCAAATTCACCTGGACAGTCTCAGATTCCTCCCTCCCCTTCCTCAACCTTTCTATTTCTATCTCAGGCGACCGAATCAACACGGACATCTACTACAAACCGACCGACTCCCACAGCTACCTGGACTACACCTCTTCCCATCCTGCCCCCTGTAAAAACGCCATCCCATTCTCCTAATTCCTTCGACTCCGTTGTATCTGCTCCCAGGAGGACCAGTTCCAAAAACGCACAACCCAGATGGCCTCCTTCTTCAAGGACCGCAATTTCCCCCCCAACGTGGTCGACGATGCCCTCCACCGCATCTCTTCCACTTCCCGCTCCTCCGCCCTTGAGCCCCGCCCCTCCAACCGCCACTAGGACAGAACCCCACTGGTTCTCACCTACCACCCCACCAATCTCCATGTTCAGCGCATCATCCGCCGTCATTTCCGCCACCTCCAAACGGGCCCCACCACCAAGGATATATTTCCCTCCCCTCCCCTATCAGCATTCCGTAAAGATCACTCCCTCCGTGACTCCCTCGTCAGGTCCACACACCCCCACCAACCCAACCTCCACTCCCGGCACCTTCCCCTGCAACCGCAGGAGGTGCAAGACTTGTGCCCACACCTCCCCCCTCACCTCCCTCCAAGGCCCCAAAGGAAACTTCTATATCCGCCACAGATTCACCTGCATCTCCACACACATCAACTATTGCATCCTCTGCACCCGATGTGGCCTCCTCTATATTGGGGAGACAGGCCGGCTACTTGCGGAGCGTTTCAGAGAACACCTCTGGGACACCCGGACCAACCAACCCAACCAACCTGTGGCTCAACATTTCAATTCCTCCTCCCACTCCACCAAGGATATGCAGGTCTTTGGACTCCTCCATCGCCAGACCACAACAAAACGACGGTTGGAGGAAGAGCGCCTCATCTTCCACCTAGGAACCCTCCAACCACAAGGGATGAACTTGGATTTCACCAGTTTCCTCATTTCCCCTCCCCCCACCTTGTCTCAGTCTAATCCATCGAATTCAGCACCACCTTCCTAACCTGCAATCTTCTTCCCGACCTCTCCGCCCCCACCCCAGTCTGACCTATCACCCTCACCTTGACCTCTTTCCACCTATCACATTTCTGACACCCCTCCCCCAAGTCCCTCCTCCCTACCTTTTATCTTAGCCTGCTGGACAAACTTTCCTCATTCCTGAAGAAGGGCTTATGCCCGAAACGTCGATTCTCCTGTTCCCTAGATGCTGCCTGACCTGCTGCGCTTTTCCAGCAACACATTTTCAGCGCTGTCTTGAGTATCATACAAGACACTTGCTTCCAGGTTAGTTAATTAATGTATTTAGTTAAAAATTACACAACACCAGATTATAGTCCAACAGATTTATTTGGAAGCACAAGCACTAGCTTTTGGAGCATTGTTCCTTCATTAGGGAGCAGCATTCCTAGAGCTAGTGCTTCCAATTAAACCTGTTAAACCATAACCTGGTGTTGTGTGATTTTTAACTTTGTCCACCCCAGTCTAACACTGGCACCTCCAAACCACAATTAATATCTTGTGAGGAGACAGAAGGCAATCCAAACTTTTGGAAGTAGTAATTGGATATCATGGATATTCTAGTTTTTGACCCTTGGCAATCCCACATTGTGATTTGCTGGCTGTGAATGCATGACTTGCATATTTAATTTGATTTATTTTGTTTGATGTGATTTGATTTATTGCTGTCACATGTACCTAAGCACAGTGAAAAGTTCTGTTTTGCTAGCAGTACAGGCAGATCTTAATGTACAAGGACATACAAATCATAGGGTGCTTAGACAGAGCCAGGTATACAAGGTTATGACTACACAGGAGTAAAAGCAAGGTCAACAGTAGACCTGTCTATTATGTATAGTCATCCAACAAAATTCCTCTTTTTCTAATGTAGAATTCATTTCAGCTTTTGCATGGTTTTAGAGAAGGCAATTGTAACTGATTCCTAGAAATTCCAGCATAACATATCCTTGGTAAACAGAATAAGGACAATAAACGAATTACAGTGACAAATGTTGGACAAATAGAAATATGTACCGTTACATAGGTACTAAAATACCATTAGAGCTCATTAAACCTTATATTTACATGTTTACTCTTACTGGTAAATATTATTCATGTAAGAAATGTGATCACAGTATATAAATTCTTCAGTACTCCTATCCTTTCAATGTATCTTTTTGTTTGGAGCATTTCCACAAAAATAATGAGCTTGATTTTTTTCCATTTGGCAGATTTGCAAAGAAGCAGAAGTGTGTACTAATTGGAGAAATACAGCTTTGTATTCGAGTCTATTCTTCTGCTAAAGCAAATAAGTATATAACCTTTTTCACTTACAATTGTATGTGGAAGTTTATAGTTTTATATTATTCATATAACCAATTGGCAGCCAATTTTTGCATCATGCTTGAGAGACAGGATAGGCTTCATGCAGCATCTCTTAATCTGGTACCCACAACTACCAGCTCAGGTGTTGGCACTGACATTCCTGATGAAGGGCTTATGGCTGAATTGTTGACTCTCCTTCTCCTCGGATGCTGCCTGACCTGCTGTGCTTTTCCAACACCACACTTTTCAACTTTGACTCTCCAGCATCTGCAGTCCTCACATTCGCTTTGTTGGCACGGCATGTATCTTAGGGGCTAGTGGAGAGTTGGGATCTCATACCTTGAGTTATTGGATACCACTGAGCTACAACCAGATCATTGAAAAGATGGGTCATTTGCCAACTCGCTAGAGGGCAAGGTTTTAGATGAGTCATGCTTCAGAAGATCTTGAAGGTTGGCATACAGGCAGGTGCTGATGGGCATGTATAATGCAATGTTGGGTGTATTACTTGGCCTACCAAATACCAGTCAAAGAGTTTTCAGGATTTCTACACCAATTTGACAGAGGATATCACTCGGAGTTTTCCCTGTTGGCAATCTGTATTCCCCTGCTGTACAGGAAACACAGAAGTGTTTCAACAGCAACACACATACCAGCTGAAGCCTTGGGAGTGGATAGATAGATATATGGCAGTTTGCATATGTAGCTTGGTGAGAGAACTCACACAAAGAAGAAACCTCCCCACTTTGCCTGCACCAATCTATCTACCAAGCATATGTCTGTCCATGACAGTGGAGTAGGAGTCCCTTTTCACACTGAGGACTTGCTCCATCATGTTCTATGGTTCTGCCACCATGTTAAATGGGATCGATTCAGAACTGGTAAGCCATGAGGGGGCTATCAGCAGCATCATGCATTTATTGCACCACAATCCGTTATCATCACGGACTGGCTTATCCCTCACACTACCATTACTATCAAACCAAGGGATCAACCCACTACCCAGATTGTAGTCAGGTGTAAGGAGTGAAGGAGACATATCAAAAGAAGCATCAAGCATGCCTAAAAATGAGGTATAAATATGGTAATGCAACAACCCAAAATTACAAACATGCTAAGCAGCGGTAGAAACATGCTATGAGCAAATGCAACCAGAGCACGAAGGCTTTCAGTACTGCTGTTTTGGCAGGCTGTTTTGTACAGACACACAGATAGGTTGCTTGTCAGTAGGCATATGTCTGGTTGTGTAGGTGGGACACCTTCCTAAACGGTTCACCAAAACATCAGCCTAACACCCACAGCATGCCCAACTGCCTACTGAGCAACCCCCAATGCACGTTCATTCGACCAGATGGCCTTGTCTATAAGTGGGTGGAGTCAAAGAAAGGCCACCAGCATTCTTAAAGATCCATCCCAACCTGACAATGTTTTTCTACGACCTCTACCATCGGGGGGTTGGTACAGAAGCCTGAACATATGCACCAGCCGGTTTCACAACAGTTTCTACCCTACTGTTGTTAGAATACTGAATGGACTCACAAACTCTTAACATTTGCCTGTACCTCTGTTTTTATTTTTGCTGCTGATTACCTATTATTTACTAGCTATGCCACTTAACAATGTGATCTTCCTTATTGCTCGCAAGACAAAGCTTTTCACTGTGCCTCGGTACATGTGACAATAAATTCAATTCAAGGGGAGGGATGCCAATGTTGTTCAGGTGCCATGGTACCATCACTCATGGGCACAGTCTACACTCAGCTCAAGGGTTTGGTCATGTTCAGTTGTCTGCTTAAGTCAATCCTGGTTAGGGGATCTGTCTGTCTGCAGTCCAGGGGTGGGAAGTGGACAGGACTGTAGGGCTGTCACAAGCAATCAGAAAAATTGGGATCATCAGTCGAGAAGATGTGAGCACAGAGGGTTGGTCAATCATATCTAAGACCCACTCACAGAAATTAGTCGGAGTCTAATTTGGGGTGGCACGGTGGCTCAGTGGTTAGCATTTTGCCTCACACTGCCAGGGATCCAAGTTCAATTCCAGCCTTGGGTGACTGTCTGTGTGGAGTTTGCATATTCTCCCCGTGTCTGCGTGGGTTTCCTCCAGTTTCCTCCCACACTCCAAAGATGTACAGGTCAGGTGAATTGACCATGCCAAATTGCCTGTACTGTTAGGTGCATTAGTCAGAGGGAAACGGGTCTGGGTGGGTTACTCTTCGGAGGGTCGGTGTGGACCTGTTGGGCCGAAGGGCCTGTTTCCACACTGTAGGGAATCTAATCTAAAAAAAATCTAGTCTGTGGTGAATTCAGTTCTGGATTCTATGTATTGATTATTGAGGATGATGAAAAGTGGTGGTGTAGAGATTTAGCCCATAGGTACTAAAATACATTATTGTGCTCTTACAAAGATCACAAATTGAATCTTGAACAGGATCAAGAATCAGACTTTCACATCTACCAGCTTTTTATTTAACCCCAGGGTGATTTTTTTAATGGACTAAGTTACATGTTCTTTTTAAGGTGGGCAAAGTTATAAGTCATACAGTATCACATTACAATCCACATTACAATTTACTTAGAAGTGCAATCTTTCAGAGCGCTGCTCCTCTATCAGATAGCTAGTGTGGCAGGATCTGTGTCCTATAATGCTGCCCTACTTGCTTCCTGATGAAGGAGCAGTGCTCCAAAAGCTTGTACTTCCTAATAAACCTTTGGACTATAACCTGGTGTTGTGTGATTTTTTTAAGTTTGCCCATCCCAGTCCAACACCGGCACCTCCATGTCATATTTTAGGTGTAGGGGAGAACATTATATTTCTTACACAAGTACTAAACTGCAGAAGACAGATCTGTTAACTAAGACTTTATAATCTGGTAGAAATGTTATGGGTATACTCACATCAGATATTATTTGAAAACTTTTCCCATACAATTTAGAGAATGCTAGTTAATCGACGTTAAACATTAGTTATGCCAGATTTTGAGTACAGAGGTTACTGTCTGTCCATGTTTGCTACTGTTGCAGCAGTAACACACAATTTCAGTGCAGTCTCTTCATTCACACGATTACTGCATTTGTCTGAGTGGGACCAGCGCTGTTGCCTACCTCAGCACAACATGGGCATGGGAGTAGGCACTGAAAGATTATGGCACAGACCATCTTCTCTAAAGGCTACACTCCGTGGAACTGTTTGGACTGACATTGGGCGTGTGTGGAGACTAGACAAGTGAAACACAAAGGCTCAGAAGTCCTCAGCAGTGGTGCTAGAGACCAGAGGATGGTGGAAGTGAAGAGGGAGAAGGAAGTCATCGGTCAACAGGGGACAGAGAGACCTTGAGAATTGCCTTCCAAAGGAAATGGAAGTAGGTGCTGTGTGAGGTCAATGCAAAGCATCTAGGTCTGAGGTCCTGGTGCAGTGCTAAAACAAGTTTAATGTTCTTAACCAGATGGTCAAGGTTAGTGAAAGGATCACCATATGATATCTTGTACACAACACTCCATCAACTTCCCATTTTAATACACAAGCTCCTGTCGTTACCAATTAAGGCTCAAGCCTAATACCCAGACACTGCACCTCACCCTCACAGACATTACAATGATGTAAGTCTCACGGCTTGCTCCTGCTCCTTGTTATCTAACTCCAGCTATTTAGCTATGGTGGGGACATCATCCGAACACAGGTCAACACAGTGACTGACAGGCTTACCTTTCTTTTGCAGGATAGAAGGCAAACCAAAAGCTTTTGAATATAATTTGATATTAATTCATTAAGGAGTTGACAGTTGTGCACCCACTTTAACAGACTAGTTCTTTCTGTATGTGTTTTTTAAAAGTAATTTTCATATTTAAAATTGGAATAGCCATAGGTCATGTAATAAATACAAAAAAAGTTCTTTTTTTTGATAAACCTATGTGATTGTAACAAGGTCAGCCAGGTGGACCTAATAGGATAAGAGGTCCCTGATTGGTGCTGGTAACCTGGTACAATCAGGGATCCCTGGCTGACAGATATAAACAGGAGTGTCAGAGGTTCTGTTTACTCTGAGAGCTGGCTCTGAGGGATCTGGACCAGTATCAAGGAGTCTCCACATGTAAGTAAAGGGTGGCTTGGTGACATGATACCGGCCTCTGTGGAATTATTTCAAAGATCAGATTTCAGCTGATTAAGCATAATGAGCTAGATTAACACCCTTAAGTACATCAATGAATATTATTTTAAGCAAAGATTCTTGAAAACATATTTCTTCTAAACTACTACTTTTGGTGGCATATCTATGATTTTGAGCAGAAGCTTGAGAAGAAAGGCTTGAACTTGTTAAAATGGAAGTTTGACCACAGTTTGTAGTCAGAATGATGATTGCAACCAGAACTTAAACTTTACAGTTCAGGCTGAGCCCATGAATAACTGGCCAGCACCCACTCTGCATCTGAAGGAGCTCAACACCCTCTGCAATGACATTGCTAACAATCCCAGATGTGATTCATTCGAGCAACTGCAGAAATACAACTGGAACGTCATCAAAAAGAACATCCGGTGGCTAACCCAAGATATTCCCTGACAGCAACCTACAATGCCACAATGATGAGGTGCAAGTGTTGGACTGGGGTGGATAAAGTTAAAAATCACACAACACCAGGTTATATTCCAACAGGTTTATTTGGAAGCACTAGCTTTCAGAGTCCTGCTCCTTCATCACCTCAGCAATGTTCTGAAAGCTAGTGCTTCCAAATAAACTTGTTGGAAAATAACCTGGTGTTGTGTGATTTTTTTTTTTACAATGCCACAGATCTCCAAATATCACCTTTGGCAAAGTTGTCCTGCAGAAGGAGAAAACTAGGTTCCTTATGCCTTACAGTGTCCTATAACCTCTGTATAATATTTTACTCTAATATATTCAACGCTTTACATCTGTACTCATTGTTTATTTTCTTTCATAGGATGTGAGCATCAAAGTCAGCATTTGTCATTTTATCTTTTCCCAATTCTCTTGTCGATCTCTGTATCCAAGGAAAGATTGTCAGTGATGGTAGAGCCAAGGTACGTAAACTGATGGACGACATTGAGTTCATAGTCATCGATGGTGATGGCTGGTGGTGCCCCTGTGCTCAGGACACTCATCTTCTTCAGACTGAGAGTCAGCCAGAAATCGTTGCAAGCGTGAGAGAGGCAGCCTATCAGTAACTGGGGTTCCTGCTGGGTGTGTGTTGCAACTGCAGCATCATTGGCAAACAGCATGTCTCTGATGAGTGCAGCACGTAGTTTTGTCTTGGCTCTGAGGCGGGCCAGGTTGAAGAGCCTGCTGTCTGATCTAGTGCGAAGGTCAATCTCCTCTGTTGCGGTGCCAAAGGCATGTTTCAGGATCACAGCAAAGAAAAATCCCAACGAGTGTGGGAGCGAGACACAGCCTTGTTTGGTGCCGCTGCGGATGTTGAAGGATTCAGAAGGCTGCCATTGAACTGTCCCCTTCATGTTACAGGATTCTATCGTGCTCTGCAGTTTCAGTGGGCAGCCGATCTTCAGGACAACCTTGAAAACACCGTTTCTGCTGACCAGGTCTAATGTCTTGGTGAGGTCAATGAAGGTGACATACAGGGGCATTTTCAGTTCTCTGCAATTCTCCTGCAGTTGGCAAAGAGAGAGGATCATGTTTACTGTTGACTTTTTAGCTCGGAAGCCACACTGTGACTCTGGGTATACACGTTCTGCCATTTTCTGCAGTCAAAATGACCCAAGCGAAGGCTGTGTCGACAGTGTTGAGGAGAGAGATACCTCTGTAGTTGTTGCAGTTGCTTCTCTTGCCCTTGTTCTTGTAGAGGGCAATGATCTTGGCATCCCTCATGGCCGATGGTACAGCTCCTTCTTGCCAACACTGTCAAGTCATGTAATGGGAGCAGGAAGCTAGTCTTGCAGCACTTGATCAGATCAGAAGGAATCCCATCGCTACCGGGGCCTTAACTGAGGTCAGGCTGTCAAAGGCCTTGCTGAACTCTTCTACTGATGGCTCCGTGTCTAGCTCGTCCATGGTCAGCAAGCACATGGTACCATCAAGTGCTGGAGCGGTCATGGTGTACTCTCTGGAATAGAGATCAGAGTAGTGTCCTACCCACCTCTCCACATGCTGGCCTTTGTCTGTGATTACCTCCCAGTAGAGGATTTGAGGGTAACTGCCTTGCTCTGAGCTGGTCCTAATCCCTTCTTGATGCCTTTGTACATTCCCCTAATGTTCCCCGTTTTAGCGACTGTCTGAATGTCCTCACTTAGCTGTGTCCTGTACTGGTTAGTGCAACACCTGGCAGCCTGCTGAACCTTGTTCCTGACAGCCCTGAGAGTCTGCATTTTCTTCCAGCTAGCTGACCACTTGTACTCAGCTGGCATGCTTTGGGGGGGGAGGTGACATGACATGGAAGTGAAAAGCATCATAGCCTGTAGGAACCACCTTGAAGGAGTGGTCCTTGCAGATGTTGCTTTCATAATGGTCTTGCAGAAGAGAAAATCCCCACATTAGAGCATGAAACCTAATGGGGAAATGCATAAACTCCACAAAGCTACATATATAGAACCAGCCAGTAAGCAGCTGGATAAAGAGAGGCCTCAAGTAAGTGCCAGGCTGTAAGAATCTGAGGCATCTTCTCTCAGCAGTGGGGTAGTGAGGGGCTGTGGCTGAGATACAAGAAGGGAGATATGGCAGTGGCTGGTGATCCATATTCCGTAACATGCGTGCTTTGAGAAAGATCTTTTAAATTCACTTGTGAGATGTGGATTTTACTGGCTAAGCCAGCATTTGTTGCATGCCCCTGGGCTGCTCTGGAGAAGTTGGTGGTGAGCTGTCATCCATCTGCTGTGTGTTGACCCACAATGGCATTAGAGAGGGAATTCCAGGATTTTGACCCAGTGATACTGAAGGAAAAGTGATATGTTTCCAAGTCAGGATGGGCAGTGGCGTAGAGGGAACTTGCAGGTGATGGTGTTCCCATGTAACTGCTGCCTTTGTCCTTCTGGTTGGAAGTGGTCATGGATTTGGAAGGTGCTACCCAAGGATTTTCAGTGAATTTCTGCAGTCTATCTTGTAGATTGTACACACTGTTGTTACTGCGTATCGGTAGTGGATGTTTGTGGATGTGGTGCCAATCTAGGTTGCTTTGTCCTAGATGGAGTCAAGCTCCGTTAATGATATTGGATCTGCTGACTTCCAGGCATGTGGGGAGTATTTCACCACACTCTGGACATGTGCCTTGTAGATAATGGACAGGATTTGGGGAGTCAGAAAGTGAGGTTCCTTCCTGCAGTATTCCTAGCTTCTGATGTGCCCTTGTAGCCACAATGTTAAAGTGGAGAATTAAGATGAGTTTCTGGTCAATGGCAGCCCCAAGGATGTTTATAGTGAGGGATTCAGTGATGGCAACACCATTGACTATCGAGGGGTAGTGGTTAGATTGTCTCTTATTGGAGATGGTTATTGTCTGGCATTTGTATAGTATAAATGTTATTTGCCATATGTCAGCCCAAGTCTGGATATTGTCCAGATTTTATTGCATTTTAACATGGATTGTTTCGGTACCTGAGGAGCTATAAATGGTATTGAACATTGTGGAATTATCAGCAAACCTCTTCATTTTTGACATTATAATGGAGGCAAGATGAAGCAGCTGAAGATAATTGGGCCTAGGTCACTACCCTGAGGAATTCCTGCACAGATGTCCTTGAACTGAGATGACTGACCTCCAACAATCACAACCACCTTCCTATGTGCCAGGTATGATCCCAACCAAAAAGAGTTCATCCTCAAGGCCCATTGATTCCAGTTTTGCTGGGGCTTCTTGATGCCACACTTGGTTGAATGCAGCCTTGATGTCAAGGGCTGTCACTCTCACCTCATCTCTGGAATACAGCTCTTTTGTCCTTTCTTGAACCAAGGCTGTAAAGAGGTCAGGAACTGAATGGCCCTGGCAGAACCCAAACTGGGTGTCACTGAGCAGGTTATTGCTGAGCAGGTGCTGCTTGATAGCACTGCTGATGACATCTTCCATCACTTTACCGATGATTGGGAGTAGACTGATGGGGCCGTAATTGGCTGGATTGGATTTGTCCTACTTTTTGCATACAGGATATACCTGGGCAATTTTCCACATCGGCGGGTAGATGCCAGTGTTGTAGTTGTACTGGAACTGTTTGGCTTGGGAAGCAGCAAGCTCTGAAGCACAATTCTTCATTTTTATTGCTGGAATATTGTAAGGGCTCATAGTCCAGGATCTCCAAATGTTTCTTGCTATCACAGGGAGTGAATCAAATCGGCTGTCAACTGGTATCAGTGATGCAGCGGACCATTGGAAGAGGCCAAGATAAATCGTCCATTTGGAACTTCTGCCTGAAGATTGCTGCAAATGTTTCAGCCTTATCTGTTGCACTGATGTGTTAGGTTCTTCCATCATTGAGGACGGGGATATTTGTAGAGACTCCTCCTCCAGTGAGTTGTTTAGTTGTCCACCTTCATTCACGACTGGATGTGGCAGGACTACAGAGCTTAGATCTCATCAGATGAGAGTGAGCTCACTTACTCTATCACTTATGCTTAGGCATACAAATAGTCTTGTTTGTTAGCTTCACAAGGTTAACACCTAAAAGAATCATAGAATCCCTACAGTGTGGAAACGGGCCATTTGGCCCAACAAGTCCACATCGACCCTCCAATGAGTATCCCACCCAGACCCATTCCCCTACCCTATTACTCTATATTTCCTCTGACTAATGCACCTAATCAATACATCCCTGAGCACTATGGACAATTTAGCATGGCCAATTCACCTAACCTACACATCTTTGGACTGTGGGAGGAAACCGGAGCACCTGGAGGAAACCCACCCAGACACAGGGAGAATACGCAAACTCCACACAGACAGTCACCCAAGGTTGGAATCTCTGGTGCTGTGAGGCAGCCAGGCTAACCATTAAGCCACAGTGCCACCCATTGATATTGCAAATATTCAAAACCAGCAATGCCTCCCAATTATATTTACAAGTCACATTACAGTGCAGCTATAAAGAAACATAATATGAAACCAAGAACTACAGAGTTGAGGTCTGAAACAGAAACAGAAATTGCTGGAGAAACTCAGCAAGTCTGGTAGCATGCATGGAATGAAAGCAAAGTTAACATTTCAAGTCTGGTGACTCTCCATCAAAACCGTTAGCAGCAGGGAAAAAAAAAAACTTGTATTTATGCTGAAGCTGAATTTGGAAGGTGTGTGTGCGTGCATGTACTTCCGAATGCCCAGATCGGTGGACATGGAGTCCAGAGAGAGAAATGGAAAGGAGTCAGGACAGAAAATAAACTGAACAAGAGAAAGAAAGACCAGGAGTGAGAAAGTAGGCCAGCGGTGCTGAATGCAGCCCATATGTCATAATGGGCATAGGAGTATGCGGGAATGGGTGACTGTGCTAAAAGCAACCAACATCACAACAAGAAGAGATGTGAGGTGGGTAAAGAAAATATGGAAGAATGGAATCAGGCTGTCACTCAATGTTGGATCCAAGAGGCTGCCGGGACCCAAGCGAGCTTGTGCCAAGGCTGCAAGCAGGCTTGCCTCAGAAATGATAGCCAGCATACTTTGAAGTGGAAGCTCAGGGTCATTTTTGCAGGCTGTGTATAAGTGGTCTACAAAGTGATCACCCAGTCTGTATTTCACCTCCCCAATATGTAGGAAACCACAATGTGGAAGGAGGTGGTATGCCTGGTCATGGTATCCATTGAAGACGAAGGAAATGGCGGCTTACAATCTTTTGGATGTGGAGGTTGATGGGGTAGTAAGTGAGGGCCAGAGAAACCCTGTCATTGTTGTGGGAGGAAAGGGAGGGAGTGAGGGCGGAAGTGCAGGAGATGGGTCAAATACAATAGCACAGAATCCTCAGTTGAGGAAAAATGGTGGATATTTCAGGCCTCCCTGCAGAAGATGGCATCACCAAAACAGAAGCGACAGAGAAGGAGGAATTGAGATTAGGTTAGATTACTTACAGTGTGGAAACAGGCCCTTCGGCCTAACAAGTCCACAGCAACCCTCTGAAGAGCAACCCACCCAGACCCATTCCCCTACATTCACCCCTTCACCTAACTCTATGGGCAATTTAGCCTGGCCAATTTACTTAACCTGCACATTTTTTGGACTGTGGGAGGAAACTGGAGCACCCGGGGGAAACCCACAAGACACGGGGAGAATGTGCAAACTCCACACAGACAGTTGCCTGAGGTGGGAATTGAACCCGGGTCTCTGGCACTGCAAGGCAGCAGTGCTAGCCACTGTGCCACCCCTTACTGGAATTATAAAAAATGGGAAACAAATAGCCTTTTGCAATTTCAACAAGGATAGAATGGTTCGCACAATGTTGCGTCCCACGGGTTGATAATTCCCGATTAGACAGAAGAGTCTTCTGTGTTGCTTTCAGTGAGTTAATCATTTCAAAACTGAAATGGTCAGTTAAATATCCAAATTAGCTATTGATATCCTATACAGCAAAAACCTGAATTGTTTAGAATCTATATGCTGCTTTTCATTGGTTATGCTGTTTAAAAGTTCTCTTTTCCAATATGCCTCTTCATCTAATTTTACGAGGAGAGTTATACCACAACATATCATGATTGTAAAAAGCACATGATAGAGATAAGTGATCCAATAACCAATGGCTTGGATCTAAGCTGTACAGTCCTGTCATATCCAGCCATGAATGGTGGTGGATAATTCAACAATTTACTGAAGGCAGCTCCACAAATATCTCTGAATTATGGGAGGTGCCAGTAAATCAGTGCAAAAGACAACACAGAAATATTTACAGCCATCATCAGCCAGACGTGAGAGTGGATGATCTACCTCAGCCTCACCCCAAGGTCTCTAGCTCATCAGATGCCAGCCGACAGCCAAGGGAATTCACTTCCATGCTTTTATGAAATTGGAGAGACAAAGTTGGTGCAGAAAGGATATATCCCCAGGCTGTGGGAGTGAATACCAGAGGGTAGTATCAGAATAAAAGGCAACCTATTTCAGACTAAGACGAGGGGAAATTTTGGAATTCTCTACCTCTGGAGGGCTGTGTAAGTACAGCCATTATGTAAATCGAAAACAGAGACTGAGATTTCTAGTCACAAATGCCATCCAAGGCTCTGGGGATAGCATGAGAACATGGAGTTTAGAGAGATGATGAGCCATGCTGGATAGTGTACTTCTGCTTTTAGATGGCTAAAGGCATTGGATACTGCAAACATTCTGGGGCTCAAACAACATTCGAGCAACAGTATTGAGGACATGCTCCAAAACTACTCACACCTATAGGCCAGTTGTTCAAATGCATTTATAACATGAGCATCAACCCAGCCATATGAAACATTGCCGAGATGTGCTGTTCACAAACAGGGAGAAATTGATTGTCAAACATCAGCAAAGTGATGAATGTGCATTCGATGTGCTAACAAGTGATTCTTACTAAGCAATAACCTGCCTGTTAATGCCAGTGCGTGTTCTGCCAGGCTGATTCAACTTTGGATCTCATTACAGCCTTTGCACAAACATGATCAAAAAAAGTGAACTTCAGACTGGAAGTGAGGGTGACTGCCCTAACCAACAAGGCAGTTTTTGATATGAGTGAGAAATCAAGGATCATGAGCCAAACTATAGACAATGGGAGTCAGGAGAACTTTCTGTACTGGATGGAATCATACCTGGCATAAAAGGAAGAAATTATGCTTGTTTGAGGCCAATCATCTCAGCCAAAGCATATCACAATGGGAAGTTCCCCAAGATAGTCCTAGACCCAACCATCTTCAGCTGCTTCATTAACAAATGTCCCTTCATCTTAAAGGTCAGAGGAAAGTATGTTTGCTGATGATTGTGCAGAGCTGAAAATGTATTGCTGGAAAAACGCAGCAGGTCAGGCAGCATCCAAGGAGCAGGAGATGATGTGTGTGGAGGTGCAGGTGAATCCGCTGCACCCAATGTGGCCTCCTCTATATTGGGGAGACAGGCCGCCTACTTGCGGAACGTTTCAGAGAACACCTCTGGGATACCCGGACCAACCATCCCAACCACCCCGTAGCCCAATACTTCAACTCCCCCTCCCACTCCACCAAGGACATGCAGGTCCTTGGACTCCTTCATCGCCAGACCATGGCAACACGATGGTTGGAGGAAGAGCGCCTCATCTTCTGCCTGGGAACCCTCCAACCACAAGGGATGAACTCAGATTTCTCCAGTTTCCTCATTTCCCCTCCCCCCACCTTGTCTCAGTCAAATCCCTCGAACTCAGCACCGCCTTCCTAACCTGCAATCTTCTTCCTGACCTCTCCGCCCCCACCCCACTCCGGCCTATCACCCTCACCTTGACCTCCTTCCACCTATCGCATTTCCAACGCCCCTCCCCCAAGTGCCTCCTCCTTACCTTTTATCTTAGCCTGCTGGACACACTTTCCTCATTCCTGAAGGAGGGCTTATGCCCGAAACGTCGATTCTCCTGTTCCTTGGATGTTGCCTGACCTGCTGCGCTTTTCCAGCAACACATTTTCAGCTCTGATCTCCAGCATCTGCAGTCCTTACTTTCTCCTCAAATTTCCCACCTGCCTGCATTTGGCCCATATTCCTCTAAACCTTTCCTATTCATGTATCTGTCCAAATGTCTTTTACATGTTGTAACTATACCTGCATTTATTACTTCCTCTGGCAGTTTATTCTATATGCGAACCACACACTATTTGAAAAATGTGCCCCTCAGGTCCCATTTAAATCTTTCTCCTCTCACCTTAAAAATATGCCCCCTCGTTTTGAACTCTCCCATCTCAGGGAAAAGACCTTTGCTATTCACCTTGTCTCTGCCCCTCATGATTTTAAAAACCTCGATAAAAGATCACTTTTCAATCTCCTTTGCTCCAGGGGAAAATGTTTCAGCCTATCCAGCCTCTCCCTAAAATTGAAACCCTCCAGTCACAGCAACATTTTGTAAACCTTTTCTGAACCCTTTCCAGTTTAATAATGTCCTTCCTATTGCAGGACAATCAGAACTGGACACAGTACTTCAGAGGAGGTCTCACCGACATCCTACACAAACTCAACATGACATCCCAACTCCTGTACTCATTGGTCAAGTAATGAAGGCAAGTGAGCAAAATGCCTTCTTAAAATCCCGTCTACCTGTGATGCAACTTTCAAAGAACGATGTACCTGATCCCCTAGGTCACTCTGTTTGACAACATTATCCAGGGGCCTACCACTGGCTGTATAAGTTATGCCCTTTTATGGTTTTACCAAAATGCAATACCTTGCATTTATCCATGCTGAAGAATAATTACTTGGGATTTCTCTGCGACTCTGATGAACACATGCAGAATTGTCGGTTATACCCCACAACTTTCTCTTCCAAGAAACACAGTCCTTTAAAATTCTGATAAGCAGATCTCGCCTTGTGATGCAAGTTAACCCTTTCAGGTATTGACTGCATTTTAGGATAAATAGACAAAGTCATTTCCCTGGGGTTGGGGAGTCCAGAATTAGAGGGCATAGGTTTAGGGCGAGAGGGGAAAGATATAAAAGAGACCTAAGGGGCAACTTTTTCACGCAGAGGGTGGTACGTGTGTGGAATGAGCTGCCAGAGGAAGTGGTGGAGGCTGGTACAATTGCAACATTTAAGAGGCATTTGGATGGGAATATGAATAGGAAGGGTTTGGAGGGATATGGGCCGGGTGCTGGCAGGTGAGACTAGATTGGATTGGGATATCTTGTCGGCATGGACGGGTTGGACCAAAGGGTCTGTTTCCATGCTGTACATCTCTATGACTCTATGACTCTATAATGGCCTTGAGGCTACAGATTGTGCTGGAGTACAATTCTGCTGCTGTTGATGGCACACAGTGCCTCTTGGATCCCAGCATGAGTTGCTAGATCTGTTCAAAGTCTATCCCATTTATCGCGGTGATAGTGCCACACTACACGGTAGAGGGTATCCTCAATGTGAAGGTGTGACTTCAGCTCCTCAAAGACTGTCCAGCGGTCACACTTACCAATAATGTCATGGACAGATGCACCTGGCACTAGCAGAGTGATAAGGATGAGGTCAAGTATGTTTTTCCATCTTGATGGTTCCATTACTACCTGCTCCAGACCCCAGTCTAGTAGCTATGTCCTTTAGTACCCACCCAGCTCAATCAGTAATGCCATTTTTGAGGTGGACACTGAAATCTCCCATCCAGAATACATTTTGCACCCTTGCCACCCTCAGTGTTTCTTCCAAGTGCTATTCAATGTTCATCAGCTGATGGAGGATGGTACATGGTAATCAGCAGGAATTTTCCTTGTATATGTTTAATTCGAATCCATTAGGCTTTGTGGGTTCTGTAGTTACTGTGAGGATACCCAGGGCAGCTCCCTCCTGACTGTATACCATGGTGCCATCACCACTGCTGGGTTTGTCCTGCCAGTGGGCCAAGACCTATCGAGGAAAGGTGATGGTGGTGTCTGGGACATAGTCATACTCACGGAATCATACCTTAAAGACAATGACAGGCTGTTGCTTGACTAGTTTATAAGGCAGCTGTCCCAATTTTGGTACTGGCCCCCAGATGCTAGTAAGGAGGACTTTGAAGTCCGTTACTGCTGTTTTCTTTTCTGATATCTCGATCGATGTCAGGTGGTCTGTCTGATTTCCTTTCTTTGTTGTGACTTTGTTGTGAATGATATAAGTTTGATACAATAACTGATACCATTCCAGAGGGCAACCACATTGCTGCAGGTGTGGAGTCACGTGTAGTTCAGATGAGGTAATGATAGCAGATTTCCTTTCTTGAAGGAATAATTGGGCCAGATGGGATTTTCCTGATATTTGACAATGGTCTCATAATCATCAATAGATACCTAATTTCATTTTCTTTATTCAATTCAAAATCCACCATCTGCATTGGCAGGACTAGAACCCAGGTCCCTAGAACATCAGTTGAAATTCAGGATTAAGAGCCTAGCAATAATACCACAAGGCCATTGCCTCCCTTTTGCCAAGTTGTCACCGTACTGCTCAATCTATACCTACAGTGTTGAGTGCTACTCAATGTCATTTCCTCTTCAACAGGTTAAATACTTATTCCAGTAGCCACAAATCCCAAGGGACCTCTGATGAACTTAAGGGGACCTCAAAGAGTGCACCATCCCAACCTTTCTTACACATTGGTGTGTATGTGTATGTTGGTCAATATTGTAATATGAACTGGCTCAAGCACCACACGAAAAGCTGAGAATCTGTTGAAGGCTCTGACAATCCAAGAGTATAGGAGAGCAGGAATATGATGTGTCCCAAGCAGATGATGTTCCTTTGGAGTCACCTGTGATGTGGTCAATGTTGGATAACCAAATGGAGTTGGCAGAAGATTTAGCAAAGTTGGGAATACCAATCCAGACAATGATAGTAGAGGAGTTAACTGGAGTCATTTAAATCTCTCGTTTGTCCTCATTGTGAGATTGGACAGCCAGATGCAGAAACACTTGCAGAGTATACTGGGTATACGGACAGATCGACAAGTCATCATATTGACAATAGGTTCAAGAAATGATGCCAGTGCGATACACCCTCATCATGTTGAGGTTGACACAGCATCAGATGTGTGCCATGGGTCTCCAGGTCAATTGGGCATTAAGTCAATAACCTATTAGTGGAGCTGGCAGCAAAGGGAGGATCTTTTGCCACAGCATGACTAAAGAGATAATTAAATTAATAATACACACAGGTCAACATGTGTGGACCTTCAATGTGTTCAGCTGAGTTTTATGTTTAATCTACTTTGTGATCTTTTATGATGATATCATCTTTGTGATTGCCACAGCTATATGGTACTGAGAGGCCAACTAATACATTCTTACTTTTAATGAACCTCAGAGTCTCCCTCAAGGAGAATCCTGTTGATGTTGCAGCTTTGGGATATTGTCAATGTATTATCAATCAGGCTTGATGGACATAAGGTGGAGTTTTATTAACCCAGTTGCAGATTGGCCTCTAATTTATTCTATGAATTACCTCAGTATTTGGGACTTACACATACCTTATCAATCTGTTGATCCATATTTGGACTACATTGACTTTTATTACTGGAGATATGTTGGATTTTGTATCTGAAAAGTCTTGCCAGTCTACAATGTTATCACCTGCCAGTTTGCCCACACTATGGAGTGCCAAGTTATACAGTCCACACAAAACAAAACAACAATCAGGGAGACATGAACTGGTCCGCACCGCTGTCCTGGAATCTCATTTTCCTTGAAGACTAATGATTCTTTTCAACAGTCACCCTGTGCAGTTTCTGTGCTGCAGCATACAAACATCTGATCTGCAGCATCAGCCAGTTTTTTTAATGGACAGCTTCAAATAGCCAATTCACCAGTTACACTGGTGCTGCAGAGTTGTGGCACCAGAGAGGACCTGAGGACTGAAGTCTCACGGCTACTCCTTGGGTACACTTGCGTGGTCCACAGACAATGATCACAAACAAGCTGCACAGCAGAGAAATGAAATCGTTCAGTTCACAAACACGGCAAGTTGGCCTACAGGCTGCCTTGGCAGTCACATGTCTATAATTGATTGCCCCTTGCACTTTATGGAATCCAAAAATAGCCTCACATCTCTTTGGTCTCATGGGCTTGGCTGTTGTCAGTATTTTGGAGAACTTGTTGTAGTTGTCCTCTCTTCTAAACATTGCATCCAATAACGAGCCTGCTGCATTGAGGAGCTGATGGCTACAATATACCACAGGAGCTAACAGCTGATGCCTGGAATGATTTTGAACCTTAGGAATTCAATGCAACCATGACCTTCAGTGCCACAGGCATTGGATCCCACACAACTTGAACCATGCAAACATTTCATAAATAAGTGGGACTGCCTCTTTCGAGAGTCGCAGCCACCAAAGACAGAGGGCCCTGAATATCGGGAAGTAATGCATACTGTGCCGGTGCACTTTCTTCAGGGTAAGCTGTTTTCTTTGGGCAGCACTCCCCATTATCCTTTCAGTGGCATCCTGCTTTTTAACCTCATCAGGGCACACAGGTCGCTGACCAGCAGTGCACTGCAGTCGATAGCCAGTAACTCTCTACTCCTTCCTCTACTCACCTCCTTTATTGTGGAACCTCGAATGGAGTACACAATTCACGTGCCTCACAGCTTCCTGTGACTCAGCAGTATCAGACTGCCCTGTATGCATCCCTCTGTGGTCATAGCCCATCTTCTATATGACCCTCTTTCAGATTGAATCTTCAATGGCTGCACACCACAAAAACCCCAATGACAGTTTCGAGTAACTTTCTCATGCAGGTACGGACATCACACAGTCTCAACTGCAGTCTCCATCTGTTCACCATAATCTCCTTCTTTGCCCATTTATCCCACTTTTGTGTTGTTGACTCAACCCTGCCAAGTTGCAGCCCGTGAGATCTGCACAAAATTGCATGGGAAGCAAAACTCTGAACCAGTTGGTGATTTGGTTGCCTCAAGTGTCTATTATTTAGTCTTTATCAGAAGGCAAGTTGGCTTTCCAAAATTGTGCGCATCTTGCTTTTTGTATTGTTAGTCAGGTGAAATGATGCCAGGATCGAACCTGTTTGAACCCAAATCCTGAAGCGCAGAAATGGTACAGGGTGACAAGTGAGAGAGAGAACCACTGGTCTTCCAAAAATAACCAGTATTACTGAGAAATGGGCAACTCTCCCAACAATAAGCATAAAATGCTGTGTGTACGCCTGCTTGTTAATTCTATTGAAATTAATGATGAAGAAAGAAAACAAAATGGTTAAGTTTCAACAACCTTATAATTATCTAAGAATATTCACCTCAGTCCTAATAATTTTCAGAAGGCATTTGATGACATGCCCTTTAAAGCTAAAACAGCGGTTTTAAAAATGTTTTGGTGTAGAAAGGCAGGCATCATAATTAATGGGGAAACTTTTGTTAGGATGCTTGGGAAAGGATATGAGAGAAAAGGTTGGTATGAAAGGGGAATCAAGTCTGCAGTGATATTGCCCATATGGACTGCTCATTGGTGGAGTTAAAACATGAAGAAAGTTAAACATCAATAAAATAACAGAGGATGAGTGATGCAGGTGGAAATGTAGCCTGGAGAGGAGTAGAGTAAGAAAATGGACCAAAAATTGCTTCCACAAATGCTGAAGCCAGCCTTTTGTCTCAAATCCTTGATGCATTAGTCTATTAGACTAAAACTGGAGAGGAAAACAAAGGCATCCTGTCCTGATAACCATTAGAATCATGAGGTGAAATGTCACAGTGAAAGGACAGGTTACACTGTGACCATCTGTTCATGCTGGTGTTTCATTCCACAAGAAAAAGCTTTAACTGTAAGTCAATGAAATGAAGACAGATTGAGAGATCAGTCTGGATCTGCTCTTTTGGGTTATGGTTATCAACTAATTGAGCTGTTCATAAGGAATGTAACATTACACTCTACTTAAGAGAAATATACTTTTCACAATGTAGGTTAAATTGTTTATACATTGGAAAATTGTCACACTGAGCAGGCAAATTTATACTTCTTTAATGAAAAACTTGTGTTAAAAATTGTCACAAAAGCCAAATACAGCAATTTTAATATGATCTGATAATGAACATTGGCAATAGCCAGTAAGCAATCTGCTTTGCATTTCTCCCAACTTATTATAAGTACTGACCTCAAAAAAGACTTGCATTTATATAGCACCTTTCATATATTATCAAGCATCCCAATCATCTCTGCCAAAATGCATCACCTCTCTCTTCTCTGCATTAAATTCTATCTGCCACTTGTCTGTCCGTTCTTCTGACCTATCCAAGTGCTATTGCAGTAGATTAGTATCATCAGTGGTTGACATCTTTTCTTTAGATTAGGGTAAACATCATAGCTTGGGAAAAAGAGTTTTCTTTTGTTTCAGTTTGGGTAGTTCTCCAGACTTCTTAGCTGAACCTGAATGTGTAAAGCAGTTGCTTCTGAAAAATTGAAAAGTTGATTTAGATTTGTTTAAAATAGGTTATCTCAGTGTAAGGAATTTAGTGTAAAAGTTCCAAACCAAAAGTGTGTTGCTTAAAATCCTGAAGAGGTTATTTAAAGTTGAGAAAGTAAACTCTGTAGTGTGAAGGTGTCCAGGAAGAGGGTGTCATTTTCTCAGGAGTTAAACTTATTGTAAAATTAAGCTGTATATAAGTGATAGAGAAGGAAATTCTCTCTGGTGTAAAGAGCTGCTTTTAGGATTAATGAGACTATATTTACAGCTTGTATTTTGAAGTCTTTCAGCATGCGTTATATTCAAATGACTTGTAATCATTCTGCAATGGGTTGGGGACAGGGGGGTGGTGTTGCATGGGGTTGGGGGCGGGGTTGGGGCAGGGGCAGTGTTGGGGTTAGGGGTTGGTGTTGCACGGTGTTGGGGCGGAGGGCCGATGTTGCACGGTGTTGGGGGCGAAAGGCAGTGTTGGGGGTGGGGGGCAGTGTTGGGGGTGGGGGGTGGTGTTGCATGGTGTTGGGGCAGGGTCCGATGTTGCACAGTGTTGGAGGCAAGGGGCGGTGTTGGGGGCGGGGGGCAGTGTTGGGGTGGGGGGGCGGTGTTGCACAGGATTGGGGCGGGGGTGCAGTGTTGCATGGGATTGGGGCGGGGGACGGTATTGGGGGCAGGGTGCAGTGTTGGGGGTGGGGGGGCGGTGTTGCACGGTGTTGGGGTGGGGGCAGTGTTGGGGTTGGGGGTCAGTGTTGGGATGGGGGGGCGGTGTTGCATGATGTTGGGGGCGGGGGGCAGTGTTGGGGGTGGGGGGGTGGTGAACGGTGTTGGGGTGGGGGGGTCGATGTTGCATGGGGTTGGGGTGGGGGCGATGTTGCACGGGGTTGGGGGCGGGGGGTGGTGTTGGGGGCGGGGGCAGTGTTGTGGGCGGGGGCAGTGTTCGGGGTGGGGGGGTAGTGCACGGTGTTGGGGTGGGGGGGTCGGTGTTGCACGGTGTTGGGGGCGAGGGCAGTGTTGGGGGCGGGGGCAGTGTTGGAGTGGGGGGTGGTGTTGCATGGGGTTGGGGTGGGGGGGGCGATGTTGCACGGGGTTGGAGCAGGGGGGGGTGATGTTGGGGGCGAGGGCAGGGTCTCACGCTGTGTGCTGCTGCAGTCTCCTGAAGGAGGAACAGACTTTAAAAACTCTGAGCATCAGAAGTAGGGCATTTAATCGATTAACCGAATAATTGATTATCCGAATGAAATAGTGCCTGCCCATCACCTTCAGATATTCGAGGTTATCCTGTAATGACATTAGCTAGAGACATTCCAGCAATCAGGCAAAGTCAAAATGACAAGGAAATCATATTTGACCAAACTATTGCAGCTCATTGAGGAGATAACACTTACACTGAATAATGCGGAACATGAGTGTATATATACACTTAGATTTCAGAAAACATCTGATAAAATACCACATCAAAGGTTATTGTAGAAAATAAAAGTTCGTGGCCTATATATTGGCATGGAAATGATATTGGCCGGTTAACAGTAACTAAAGAGTACACAAAAACTAAATTTTCTTCAGGTTGCCCAGGTGCAATGAGTAATGAGATCCAGGGATTGGTGCTAGGTCCTAAACTGTTTACAATTTTTATCAATAACAGAGATGAAGTGACAGAAGGTGTGGTTGTCAAAATTACTGTGCCAATGATACAAAGAGAGGGAGGAAGGTAAGTATGAAGTGGATGCAAAGAAGTTACAAAAACAAAGATATGTTGAGTGAATGACAAATGGACTATAATGTGTGAAATATGAAATTATCTATTTTGAAAAGAAGAGTTAAAAATCAACAACTTAGCCTGATTGATAACCTCACTGATGCATGTTGTAAAACCTGCTTAAATGTCATCTCCCTGGAATCAGTGGAGTAGAAATTAGGCTTGTTTGATAAAGCAGATGCATCTCCCAGCAGTGATAGCATCCAGGAAGACACGTTGAAAATGACCCTGTTATATCAGAGTTGTGAGGGTCATGTAAAACGAGAGATCCATTTTCACTTTTGTGATAACTAAAAGCTAAAGAAAATGTTTATTATCTTAATCTAGAGGATATCAACCGATATTCCTCTCTGTTTGACAAAGAATCATTTGAAGTGAAATCTGATGTTACAGATATTATATTTGGTTTGAAAGAGTTAATATTGGGCATTGTTATAAGCACCACCCACTATGATGATATACAGAATTGAGGCTACAACAACATATAGTGTCAAAGGATGAGATCTAACATCTTCAATGTTCTGTAACAATGTAACCTGTAAGTAGTTGTTCACATGCAATAATCTATGTCTTGTTAACCATACAAAACTCTTCTAGCCGGACCAGAGAATACTCTACTACATTAGACCAAGCAGGTACTGTAGTTTCCTACACTTCGAGAGAAATATTGGAATATCATGTACACTTCTGGTCCCCCTCCTATCGGACAGATATTGTGAAACTTATGGTTTAGAAAAGATTTACAAGGATGTTGCCAGGGTTGGAGGGTTTGAGCTATAGGGAGAGGCTACATAGGCTGGAGCTGTTTTCCCTTGAGTGTGGGAGGCTGAGGAATGATCTTATAGAGGTTTATAAAATGATGAGGGGCATGGATATGGTAAATAGACAAGCTGTTTTCCCTAGGGTAGGGAGTTCAAAACTAGAGGATATAGGTTTAGGGTGAGAGGGAAAAAATTTAAAAGGGACTTAAGGGGCAATCTTTTCACACAGAGGGTAATGTGTGTATGGAATGAGCTGTCAGAGGAAGTAGTGGAGGCTGGTACAATTGCAACATTTAAAAGGCATCTTGATGGGTATATGAATGGGAAGTGTTTAGAGGGATATGGGCCAACTGTTGGCAAATAGGACTAGGTTAATTTAGGATACCTGGTTGGCATGAACAAGTTGGACCGAATGGCCTGTTTCCATTCCGTACATCTCTCTGACTCTGTGGCAGTGGTAGCAACTTTCATCAAGAACAGTAATGCATACAGTATAGTAGGGTGGCATGTCTGAAAATCAGCTGAAAATCTGTGTAGTATTCTTTACAGGCACAAACTATGGACTGCTGTGTGTTCTGATGTTAAACTGCACCCAGATCATTCACTGGAGCTGAGTACGAATCCAGAAAAATCTCCTTAATATGGGCTCAATTAGAGAACTGACCTGATGAAGCCTTTGCCAAAGAGTTATTCTGTCCAAATTCTACTCTCATGTACCTCAGTGGTTCATTGCATTGTGCATGTTTGAAATGTATCTATTCCTATTCATTCAATGCTCCAAATAGAACTTTTCATTAGACATTGCCTCACTTTCCAAAATGAGACTGTGATAGTAACTGGTTTTCAGTTATATTTATATAATCAACAGTAGTCCTTTGGGCTAGAATTAATTGCAAATTGTTTAATTGCAAAAATGCCTTTTCATTGTTGTTCATTTTAATAATCTGTTGAGATAGCAGCTCCTTTATTTAATGCAACGGTGGCCTAGGATTTGAGTTCCCTCACAGCAAAGGAAGCATGTTCCTGAACAAATTTGCTCGATTGGGGCCAATAATAAGATTCATTTGCATGTAAATGTGTATCAGAATGATATTCTGACAAAAAAAAAGAGCAACTCCAAGTTTCCCTGCTAGCAAAAATTCTGAGGCTCTTACAGGTCTAAGAGGTACAAACACAACTTTTTTTTTGCATTTAAAGAACTATTATTAATCGATCTGTCTGGCTGGAAAATTTTAAGGATCTTTCCAAGGAATTTCAATAAGAGAAGCATGAGATCCATTGAGAACATAAATACAAATCTAGGTGTCAGCCTGGATTTAATAGTAATACATTAACCTCTCAACGAGGACTAACTCAGTTCACTGCACTCTAGTGACTTACATGCATAGCCCAGGCTGAATCTTCTAGCACTTTCTTCTCATACAAGATCAAAAGATTAATATTTCTTCAAATTGTCCTGATAAACACAAGATGAAAAACTTTGACAAAGCACACCTTTACTGACTGATACTTTACAAACTGTTTAAACATGTAACAGTTGATATTTCAAATTCAGCCACGGAATGGCTGTGAATTTGATTGTTAGAAAAACGCAAGTTATAATCCCTGGTTTTAAATTTCCAGTTGGATGTCAGACTTGTTCAACGCAGGTCACGTTAGGAATCTTCCTTGTTTGAGCTGCCCAGTAAATTCTCTGGGTGCAGTGCTAAGGTTCTGTCTTTTGGTTGAAACATCAAATTGAGGCTGTATCTGCGCTCTCAAGTCGACATAAAATAGTTTTCGGCACATTTTGAAGAGTGGAGGTTGGCATGAACAAGTTGGACCGAAGGGTCTGTTTCCATTGGTTTCCTCTGGGTGCTGGTGTCCTGGCTAATGTCACTCTCTCAAACACAATTATTAAAATTTACTTTTTGGTCATCACCTTGCTGGAGCTTTGCATTGCACAACTGAATAACAGTGTTCTCGACAATGTAACTACTCTGTAAAAGGTATATCAGTAATTGCAAGTTCTGTGACATTTTGAGTTTATGGAAGATTCTATTAACGAAAATCCTGTGCTTTTGCTTTTCGGTAAAGGAAGAAGTAAAAGTTCCCACACATGTCCAATTGGTTTAGGTGGTGTGCTTCAGTGGGTAGAAGGCTTGCCTCTAAAATCACTCTGAGTATTCTTCAGAGAATTTACTGGGCAGCTCAAACAAGGAAGATTCCCGACACGACCTGCATTGAACAAGTCTGACATCCAATTGGAATTGTAAAACCAGGGATTATAATTTGCGTTTTTCTAACAATCAAATTGACAGCCATTCTGTGGTTGAATTTTAAATATCAACTGTTACGTCTTGAAAGAGTTTGTAAAGTATCAATCAGTAGATTAGATTCGATTCCCTACAGTGAGGAAACAGGCCCTTCGGCCCAACAAGTCCACACTGACCCTCCAAAGAGTAACCCACCCAGACCCATTCCCTCTGACTCATGCACCTAACACTATGGGCAATTTAGCACGGCCAATTCACCTGACCTGCACATCTTTGGACTGTGGGAGGAAACCGGAGCACCCAGAGGAAACCCACGTAGACCCATGGGGAGAATGTGCAAACTCCACACAGTCACCCGAGGCTGGAATCGAACTCAGGTCCCTGGCGCTGTGAGACAGCAGTGCTAACCACTGAGCCACCATGCCACCCCTAAAGGTGTGCTTTGTCAAAGTTTTTCATCTTGTGTTTGTCAGGACAATTTGAAGAAATATTAATCTTTTGATCTTATATGAAAAGAAAATGTCGATTGGTTGGCAAGTGGATTCTGATTGGTAGTGGTGTTGGAATGGAGAATGTGTTATTTGATGATGATTGGCAGTTAAATGCCAAACTTTGTTTGCATTTAAATGAGCCATGTTAACTCTGATTAGTCAAAGCATTATACTGAAGAGAAATGAACTGGAGAGAGGCTGTTTCCTGTTTTGTTGTGTCGAAGCAGGCACAATGTGGGTGCATGTTCTTTCTGTCTACAAAGAACAGGACCCAGTGCACTCATTTATGCAATTTCCAATACATACAAGAACACTATACTGTGAGTGGAATTGACATTCCTAAATTTGTTGCTAGTGCAATTTTTTTGCACACTTAGGATAATTTAACAAATGCTGTCCAATTGCAGAATCTTTCAAGCCAGAAAGACATTTTGAATATCACATAAACAACTACCTACTATGAATTTCAGAGCCAATAGATACATAAGTTGTATGTTCCAAAGACTGACAGATTGTTTCAAAAAGTATATCCCTTTGATTGCTCATAACAACTGAGGCAGTGACTGTATGTCCGACTGCAGTACTCAATGTACAACAATAAATGTGTTTCCAAAACTAATTTCCCCCCCAAAAAAAATTCTTGGCATTTGGCTCGATGAACAAAAGATGAAAAGCTTTCAAAAAATGTGTCTTTATCCAGCAATATCTGAACTCTTCATCTTACCAGCCACCAATTTGATAAGTGATGTTTTGATTGTGCATGTGTCACCTATACTGTAAAGGAGGCCACGCCACTTTTACTCGGAGAGGGGAGGGGGAGGGAGAAGGTTGAATCATTCCTGTCAACATTTTGTTGTGATAATCAACAACACTATAGTCACAACAAACAATGCAGGCCCGTGCAGAACAAGCCAAAGTCAATGCATTATTGCGTCGATGTAAAAAACAAACTCATCTGTTTCTACCTCGGGTAACACGACCCTTGTTCATTCCGACAGACAGGATCACTCTCACCGTTTTTAAAAAAAGCTGCAAAAGGCCTCTATGCACTCGCTGTGAACAAAAAGCACACAGCCACAAATGAAACTCATCCAAGTTTCACTTTAGCTAATTGATATGGAAAAGTCAGAGGTCAGATTGAAACCAACATGACTCGGCTCTTAGAATCCCTGAGAGAGCTTTTGTCTTCGTGGTTCGACATCAGCATGACGCTGTAACTGTGTATCACACCAGGGTTCAGTCACAAACATCAGCTTCTGTTACTCAGCTCCCAGTGAAACCTGACAAGAGAGCTGGCAGTTGATGAACAGCAGAACATATTGTTGCTGTGTTTTTTAGGCTAGAAAAAAAACCATGAGATGATATGGCAAGGGAAGGTGGGAGCTGGCTTTGATCCAGAGATCAGATTACAATGCGTTTCTATCTCACTGCTTCAGCTTCAATGAAACTAATATTGTCTTCTTATCTTACAATGTTCACGGTGCAGGCAACACACAGGATATTTACTGTAAAATGAAACCAAACAAAACATGCAAACAGTTTGAATGACCTCAAGGGAACAAATGTCCAAAATCTAGGTTTGAACATCTTAAAATTGTTCCCTAGTTTCTTTCTGTCTGATAGTATCCGTTGTAACATTTGAAAAGACACTGGCCTCAGTTCGGAAGAAGGGTCTCTCGATTCGAAATATTAACTATTTTCTCTCCACAGATGTGGCCCTGCTGTGTTCTCCACCAATTTCAGTTTTTCGTTATTACTAGGTGAATGAAAATCATTCAAGATCTTTACAGACACCTTGAGATCTTAAGGAGCTGACCTAATTTTACACTGTGCACACAATGGCTCCTCAAGTGACTACTTTAGATCTTTAGGTGGTCGCATGAATGGAGCAGGTGAGATAAGCAGGCACTCTGTTCAGGCTGATAGATTGGCGTAGGATTGAGGGAATGCTGCTGTCAAAGACATTTTTCAGGTAAAAAGTTAAACTGCTTAATTGGGTGTAAACTGTCCCACTTCATTTCTCAAAGAGTTCCATTAGTACCTGGACCAATGGTCCTCCCACCAAAAATTAATCAACTGAATGTTTTGCTATTACGAGGATTTTTGCATGTCAATATAGTCAGAGGTGACATTTCAAAAGTAAAATATTCATTGTGAATATATTACGAGGTAATTATATTCATTTTAATGCATCCTATTGCAATGACAGGATGCTATGTCAATGTATGTTTGCTCTTTTACAAAGCTCAGTAGAAGCTCAAAGATCGCAAGCTTATTTCCTGATGCAGCTCTTCATCACCTTCCAAAATCAAGATCAACAACACCACATCATTATCATAGCTCCCAAGTTCTGGACAGTAAGTGCTGGAAATGACTCTCAGGTTGCATTTACATTTCAGACAGACATGTCTTTTGGTAATTTACTCATCCCATTAGAATCATAGAGTCATAGAGATGTACAGCACTAAAACTCATCCTTCGGTCCAACTCGTCCATGCTGACCAGATATCCTTAACTAATCTAGTCCTATTTTCCAGCACTTGGCCCATATCCCTCTAAACCCTTTCTATTCATATCCCATCCAGCTGCCTTTTTAAATATTGTAATTGTCCCAGCCTCCACCACTTCCTCTGGCAGCTCATTCTATACATGCATCACCCTCTGGGTGAAAAAGTTGCTCTTTAGGTCCCTTCTAAATTTTTCCCTTTCACCCCAAACCTATGCTTTCTAGTTCTGGACTTGCCCATCCCAGGGAAAAGACCTTGTCAATTTATCCTACCCATGCCCCTCATGATTTTATAAACCTCTATGAGGTCACCCCTCAGCCTCTGACACTCCAGGGAAAACATCCCAGCCTATTCAGCCTTTCCAGATAGCTCAAGCCCTCCAAGCCTGGCAATGTCCTTGTAAATCTTTTCGGACCCCTTTCAGGTTTCACAGTATCCTCCTGATACCATCTTCTTTTTCCTTGCACTTACAATGTATTTGACATTCAAACTCTCATGTCTTCTACTCTCCTGTAGACATTCCCTTTTGTTCATTCACAGAATTGTTAAGAGTGAGGGAGAGGGCTATTCAGTTCATTAGCCTTTCACTGTCTTTCTGAACAGTGAAACGAGCACCACTCTCTTGCCTTTTTCTCACAACTCTGCACATTGTTTTCTGCTTCCCAGGCAGTGCATTCCCAATCTTACTTACCCCTCTGTGTGGAAATGTTATTTCTCCAATTCTGATGAAGGGTCACTGGATCCAAAATGTTAATTCTGCTTTCTCTCAACAGATGCTGCCAGAACTGCTGAGTTTTTCTAGTGATTTATGTTTTTAATTCTATTATGAATGGGAACATTCTCTCAATCTTTGTCTAAACCTCTCATGATTTTCAAATATTCTATCAGATCGCTTCTTAGCTTCTTTTTTTCTCTCTCCAATGAGAACAGTTCCTATGTCTTCAATCCATCTTCATAACTGAGGTTTGTCATCCCTGAGGTTTCTCATCCCTGGTGCTATTTGGATATACTTCTGTTCTCTGTCTGACACATTCACATCAGACTATAATATGATGCATGGAATTGCGCAAAATACTTCAGCTGAGGTCTAGCTAATGTCATGCCCAAGTTCAACATCTCTTTGCTCTTGCAGCCTGTGTCCTATTAATAAAGCCCAGAATATTGCAGACATTGCTAAATCAACTTGTTCAGGCACTCAGTTAAAAGCAAAATGCTATAGACGATGGAAATCAGAAATGAAAACAGAAATTACTGGAGAACCTCAGCAGGTTTGGCAGCATCTGTGGAGAGGGATGAGAGTTAACCTTTCAAGCCCAATATGACTCATATGCATAATACAACACACCTCTAGAGAGGGCCCGCTCTTTCTATCCCAGTAGTATGGACACCATCACACATGTTTCAAGTCCATAATACTATCTGTTTTATTAGATACAGCAAACGTTTTATTATCCAGCACCAATGGGACCAGGACGGGACTGGTTGATCAATTATTCCAGTTGATCAAGAGGTCAATATAATCAAGTAAAAATGCACACTAAGTAACAGAAAGATAATGCAGGGGGTATACACGTCACTGTTATCATCTCCCAAACCATTGAAAAGCTCATCGCCTCAGGGGATCTCCCATCCACAGTCTCCAACCTTACAGTCCAAAACTCCTCACTGCCCGATTCTACCTTCTCCCCAAGATTCACAAACCTGACTTCCCGGGTTGACCAATTGTCTCAGCCTGCTCCTGTCTCACTGAACTCATCTCTGCATACCTGGACACCATCCAGTCCCCCTTACTTCAGGAACTCCCCATGTATGTTTAGGAAACCACCCATGTCCTTCACCCCCTCCAACACTTCTGTTTCCCAGGCCCCCAATGCCTCATCTTCACCATGGATATCCACTCTGTGTACACATCGATCCGCCAGAACAAAGGCCTCCAAGCCCTCCTTTTTATTCCTGTCACGCTGTCCCAACCAATCCCCTTCTACCAACACCCTTATCTGCCTGCATGAACTGGTCCTCACCCTCAACAACTTCTCCTTCCAATCCTCCCACTTGCTCCAAACCAAAGAGACCATTCACTCTGCGACTCCCTTGTCAGATCCACACCCCAGAGGAAGTGCAAAGCCTGTTCCCACACACCCCCCCTCACCTCCGTCCAAGTCCCAAAGGATCTTTCCACATCCGTCAGAAATTTACCTGTACTTCCACGCATGCTATCTACTGTATCTGTTGCACCCGATGTGGTCTCCTCTGCATCGGGGAGACAGGATGCCAACTTGTGGAATGTTTCAGAGAATATCTCTGGGACACCGCACCAACCAAACCCGCTGCCCCATGGCCGAACATTTTAACTCCACCTCCCACTCTGTCAAAGACATGCAAGTCCTGGGCCTTCTCCATCGCCACTTCCTAACCACCTAATGCCTGGAGGAAGAACGCCTCATTTTTTCCACCTTTTCACCCTCCAATGCACGGGATCAATGTGGATTTCACCAGTTTCCTCATTTGCCCTCCCCTCATCTTATCCCAGTCCCAAGCCTCCAACTCAGCACCACACCCTTGACCTGTCCGACCTATCCCTCTTCCTTTCCACCTATCTGCTACACACTCTCCTTTGAACTATCACCATCACCTTTCCCCCACCTTCATCTGCCTATCACATTCTCAGCTACCTTCCCCTCAGCCCCATCCCCCTCCCATTTATCTCCCAGTCCCCTTGGCCCACAAGCCTCATTCCTGATGAAGGGCTTATGCCCAAAATGTTGACTCTCCTGCTCCTTGGATGCTGCCTGACCTGCTATGCTTTTCCAGCACCACACTCACGACATCACTGTTATACTTCATTTACAGTATTAATATGAAATATTAATGCAACTTTGCCTTAAATAAAATTCACCACCAATGTCTTTGGTTAATACGAAGCTAAGAGACCCTTCAACCAAACTTTGTGAAAGCTGTGTGACCACTTTCTTCAGCAATTACGTTTTAGGTCAGAAGACATGTTGGTCAATATTGAGGAGTCTAGTCCTGAGGGCCTGGATGCAGCATATTAGCATTTATGTAACCTCTTACCCAAACATAGGATGTCCCAAAGCAAATGAACTATTTCTGAGGTTAAGTCACTGCCATAATGGAGGAACAGTGTATCAATGTGACAAGATGTTGTTATGATTTTTGTTTCAGTGATAAATATCGAACAGGCCAAAAGAGCTCCCCACTCTTCTCCAAAATGCAATGGGATTTAGTTTGCACTGGGCAGAGAATGTCACAGCAGTAAGACCTTTACTGGTTGATAGGGGGATAATTCACAGCTGGGATTACATGAATCAGGGATAATGATATACCAATCCAGGTTATACCAGTCAGGAGTAATGCCACAATAATTCGGGTTACACTGGTCAATGGGAATTTTACACCGGTTGAGGTGACAGTGGTTGAAAATAATGTTACACCACTGGCTGTACAAGCCTTCAGGAAGCTGCATTCCAAAAGCTAATGCTTCCAAATAAACCTGTTGGACTATAACCTGGTGTTGTGTGATTTTTAACCAAAAAAAATGTGAGAACTAATTTATATGCAACACATTCTCAAGAACAACAATGACCAGATAAGCTGTTTATTTAGTGATGCTGATAGATAAATATTGACCAAGACATTGGGTTTAACTGCCTTCCATGAGATCTACATCTCCTCTGAAGTGACAGACAGGGTCTTAGGTTTATTGCCTCAGCTGAAAGACAGTACCTTCAATAATCCAGCACTCCCCTCAGCACTGCACAGATCATCAGCTGGATCCTCGTGCTCAAAGTCTTGTGTGCAATTTGAACCCAAATTAGGATTCAGCGGCAAAAGTGCTACTAGGTGATTCACACTTATTTCATTAGCAAGCCCCATATAAACCAGAAGACCTTGGATCCAAAATTGAAGGAGAAATCTTGCATTAATTTTGCACTAATTGAACGAATGACATGAACCAAATGACAATCTGTGTCTCCCAGCGCATAATGCGGTGAAGTGAAATGCAGAAGTTGATGAATTGGAACAGATTTGGTAGAGGAATTGAAGTTTTGTCTGATTTGCCCCACTCCCACCTGCACTCAGCTTCACATATGCTTTCCATTGAAAATCAAAACCTTTAAAGAAAAGTGCTGACTAATGCTGCCAAGGTGTTCTTTGCTGGTATCACAAATAGAAGACTGATCCTACCTCACCGAGCAAATGATTAAAATAAAATTGCTGTAAACTGAGTCTCTGGTCAGACCACATTTGGAGTATTGTGCGCACTTTTGGGCCCCATATCTCATGAAAGATGTACTGGCCCTGGAGCATATTCAGAGGACGTTCATGAGAATGGTCCCAGGAATGAAAAGCTCAACATATGAGGAACGTTTGAGGACTCTTGGTCTGTTCTCAATGGAGTTTAGAAGGATGGGGGTGGAGGGTGGGGGGGCGGGCGGTGTTCTTATTGAAACATACAGAGTAGATACTTGGAAGATGGTTCCATTGGTAGGAAAGACCACAAGCCGAGGTCAGAGACTTAGAGTAAAGTAGAGTTAGAACGGAGATAAGGAGAAACATTTTCAGCCAGAGAGCGCTGAATCTATGGAATTCATTGCCACAGAAGGCTGTGGAGGTCAGGTCATTGAGCATATTCAAGAGATAGATAGGTTCTTGAGTATCAAGCGGATCAAGGGTTATGGGGAGAAAGTAGCAGAATGGGGTTGAGAAACTTATCAGCTATGATTGAACAGTTGGGCAAAGCCAATGGGGTGAGCGGCCTAATTTCTGCTCCTGTACCTTGTGGTCCTATGGTCTTATACGAGTGACGAGTCAGAAGTTTCCAGACCTCAACAAGCCATGTTTTAGGGGAAATCCCTTTCTTCAAGTGCTCACTGCAAGCTCCTCACACTTATAAATTCAAAAAGATGGAAGCTTTTGTAGAGTGTTAAAACCGCTCTAAACACATCCACTTCAGTCTGTTTTCTGACAGATGCAATAGGTTGGAATTTCACCTTTCATATCCACTTCAAATATCTCTCTGCATTCTGATATAATGTTAGATTTTAAAGTCAGGACTCAAATAGTTTTCTGGAACTGACCGAATGCATGAGTTGGTCTCAGTGCATTTTAGATCAGAAGGGCATAAGATATAAGAATAGAATTAGGTCCACTGAGCCTGTTCCACCATTTGATCATGGTTGATATGTTTCTCAATGCCATTCTCCCGCCTTCTCCCTGTAATTCTTGACCCTTTCACTAATCCAGAACCGACCTATATATTTAACGACTTGGTCTCCACAGCCTTCTGCAGCAATGGATCTCACAGCTTAATCACCCTCTGGCTGAAGAAATTCATCCAAATCTCAGTTCTCAAGGGTCGTCCCTTCACTCTGAGGCTGTGCCCTCAGGTCCTAGCTTCACCTATTTAGGGAAACATCTTCTCCACGTCCACTCTATCCAGGCTTCTCGGTATTCTCTAAGTTTCAATCAGATCCTCCTTCATCTTTCTAAATTGAGCACAGACCCTGGAGTCCTCAGCTGCTCCTCACATGACACCCCTTTTTCCCCATGATCATTCCAGTAAACCTCCTCTGAAAGCCCTTCAATTCCAGCACATCCTTCCTCAGAAACTAGGCCCAAAATTGTTCACAATATTCCAAATGTGGTCTGACGAAAGCCGTATACAGCCTTAGCAGTACATCTCTGCTCAAACCATCTTGATATGAATACTTACATTGCATTTGCCTTCCTAACTGCCAACTGAACCTGCATGGTAACTTTAAGACAATCCTGAACCAGGATTCTCAAATCCCTCAGTGCTCCAGATTTCTGAAGCCTTTCCACATTTAGAAAATAGGCGCAAGTGAGGACTGCAGATGCTGGAGATCAAAGACAAGATTAGAGTGGGGCTGGAAAAGCACAGCAGGTCTGGCAGCATCCAAGGAGCAGGAAAATCGATGTTTCAGACAGGACCCCTTCATCAGGAATGACTTGATGAAGGGCTCCTGCCGACATTTAGAAAATAGTCTACTTCTCTATTCTTGCCACCAAATTGCATAATATTACACTGTCCCACATTGTATTCCATCAGCCACTTCTTTGTCCACTCTCTGAGCATGTCCATGTCCTTCTGTAACCTTCCTGCTTCCAGAATATGACCTGTCCCTCCACCTATCTCTGTGCATTTTGTTTCCAAGTTCATCATTGCCAACCACTTTGTTGAGGAAATCTCTCAGACCCAAAAGCCAGAGCATCTCTATACCTGGGTGATGGTAGACGCACCAGAAATTAAATGGAGCACATTTACTACAATATTCTGTTGTTCTGGAATATATTATTACATCAAAACATGATCAGAAATGGTGGGGAGGTCCCTCTAGTCAGGAACAGTGAACTGGACAGCCCTTAAAAATGTGTTTTATGATGAGACATTAAGTTGCAGCCACTGAGTATTTTACACTGGAGAGAGGGTTCTCACCTCTGAGGTTATGTCAGTGTCTAGCCTTAGATACATAGAATCCCAACATTGTGGAAGCAGGCCATTTAATCTATCGAGTCCACACGAACCCTCTGAAGGGCATCCTAGCCAGACCCACTCTCCTATCCTATCCCACTAACCCTGCATTTCCCACGGCTAATCCACTTAGCCTGCACATCCCTGGATACTACAGGCAAATTAGCATGGCCAATACAACTAACCTGCGCAGATTTGGACTCCCACAGTTTGGCCACCACCCCTGCAGTCAGAAGGGTTGTGAGCACTCTGAACTTTCAGGGATAGTTCAATATGATCAAGCTGGACTTGGAGGTAAATCTGGGGTCTTGATGGGACTAGGCTGACAAGACTTGGGAAGTGTGGGGGGAGGGTGGGGTGGGTAAGGCATCAGGCAAAGGGAAGGTGGTGATGAATGGGGGAGGGGGAGGGCAAAGCCAGGTCCTCTTCCTTGAGCAGGTACCGCCCTGGCCTGTTAAACAGAAAGAGCTGAGGAATTGGTTCAACATTGCCCCAGAGCAGAAAATATCACAGTCAGGGCAGGAGGGGACCCGTAAATAGCTATTAATTGTCCATTACAAGGCCCTAATTGGCCATGGATGGGCAGATAAATTGACTCCTTCCCCAGTGGCAAAGCAGTAGAAGAAGCCGGGGAAGACATTTGGATATGGGGTAAAGTGGTGCCTAATGTTACAATCCCCACCTCTGCCTGCTTTCCCATCCTATCATCCCTGCATAACAGACATGGCTTCACCCCACACTGAAACACTTAATTCAAGCTTCTTACTCACACATCACACAGAACTGTGTACAAGCAGGATTAAAGTAAATGCAAACTTTTTTCCTTCAAGTGTAAACAACAAAGGTATTTTCCCATCACAAATAGTCAGTGTAAACTAAACCTAGACAGTACTGCAGGTATCATATAGAAGCTTGCTGCTTCAAAACATGACTCTTGGTTATTTTACAAAGCACCTACCTCGTGAGGAAGTCATTGAAAGATAGCCGCAATGGGTATCCATGGCGGATCATCTTCACCATCTCCAGGACACCAATGTACTGCAGCTGGGCTGATACATAGAAGTTATCAAACATGTTGGCCTGTCTGGATGTGTTGGGTTTGATGCAATGGACAAAGTGAGGAGTTGAATTCTGGAGTTTTCCCATTATATCACGAATCGAACTCTACAGAGAAGAGGAAACCAAGAGAAAGATTTAATACTTCTTCTCCATTTGGATTTCTACAAAAGATTATTTCTGGCAAAGTTATTATTGAGGCCGTAGATTCATTCGCTAAGCTGGTGTAGACGTTTTATCGCCTTGCTGTGTGACATCGTCAGTGTGTCTTTGAGAAAGTGTTTATCCTGCCTGGTATTTATGCGCCTCTAATATTTGGTACTCCAACTGGAATTCAAACAATAAACACATTGAAATGGACCCCATATACAGACCACTCAGATACAGAAATGGAAGTAGCAACAAACAGAGACACATAAATACCAGGTGGGATAGACTACCAACAATTTATAGATGTGTTAGGAAATAGGCCAGACCCCTCAAAACATTTCAAGGAGGGAGCTCAGTCCCTAATTTTGCTAGTTGTTTCAAGCAGGTGTAATGCAGATATTCCAGGAGGGATGCAGCTGGGCAAACCACTTAGTTTTACACAAAACAGAATTCATTTACAAGATTACTAAATGAAACACAAACAAAGAGAACGGAATACAAAGTAACTTCTCCTATCCAAAAACCCAACAGATCATCCCAACTTAATGATGCTGTTCTAGTTACTTGCAACAATCCCCATAAATACCCCTTAGCATGAAAGGTAAAATCAAGGAGAAAGAGTACCACCCTGGACCTGCTTCTTTGGGTCCAGCAGCTTTTTCCACACGACTGCTAAAACTCAAACCAAGCCAGAGAAAAACTGAGCTGGGAGAACTGACCACAAGTGTTTTTTTTTAACTTGAAGGCCTTCTGTCTGAGGCAGTGTCTGTTATCTATAATCAAATTGGCCCTAAAACCCTTTAACCCCAGACTTTTTGGAGTCGGTGTCATTTATGACGTCTCTGAAAACAAAAAGCCAAGGACAGCATTACCTTGTTAAAGGAGCAGCTTTGACACAGAAGACACACTGACAATGTCACCTAGCGAAGCAATGAATTATCTGCAGAAAACCATACCAGCTCGGTGAATGAATCTATAATCGCATCCAGAAGCCAAGCTACAATCTTTTCAAAAACTCTAAAACTTATTATTCATTGTGACGTAAAGCAATCAGAAAATCCATTTTCATTACATAACTTTAGCAAGAAAGCTGTTTTAAAACCATGCTATGTTCTCAAATGTGAAATGGTGTTGCTTAATACACATAATGAACATAAAATTATTATATTCATTCAAGATTACTGGCTGCTCTAAAATACATACCCGGAGCTGAGAAGCCAGTGTTGTAGGCCCACCCCGCTCTAAACGTTGGAGAAATGTTGCTGCTGTCTTCTTTTTCAGGAACTTAGAGAAAAGAAAGACAATACAATTTAAAAATAGATAAAAACAGATAGGTGATTCAGCTCCAAATATATTTTTCACAAGCACAATTTCTGTGGATGCTGAAGATTCAAAATGAAATTTAAAAACACAGTCAAGGCCAGAAATACTCAGCAGATTGTTCAGCATCTACGCAGAGAGAAGCGGAGTTACAGGCTGGGATCTCACGAGACCATCAGACAAGTGGTTAAAGTTGGAGCCTGGGAAGGAAATTAGAATGGCTTTCCTAATGACAGCTACCTAATTGGAGCAGCAGGGTATCAATGAGCAGAGATTGGGGAAATTAGGAAGACTCCACTAGAATGTCCATGGAATTGAATTGCTGTCTACTGATTGCTGAGCCTGGGAAGCCACAGATTGGGTGGCCATCAGAGTAGAAGGCACCATTTCCTAATGGATTAGAGAATCCCTACAGAATCCCCACAGTGTGGAAACAGGCCCTTCGGCCCAATAAGTTCACACTGACCCTCTGAAGAGTATCCCACCCAAACTATTCCCTCACCTTATTACTCTATATTTACCCCTGACTAATGTACCTAACCTACACATCCCTGAACATTGTGGGCAATTTAGCACAGCCAAATCATCCATCCCACACATCTTTGGACTGTGGCAGGAAATGAGATAGAGCCATGGACAGGAATGGGTCAATCTGCAGCTTGAATAACTCTACTGGAGAGGTTTCCATTTGCTCCTTGGTGCCTGTTAGCTTTGGCCATTATCCTTAGTAAGTTTGACAAATGCTTGCAAGAGACCTTCATGCTGAGGTGCCTTTGAGCTCTCCTTAATGCCTGAACAGTACTCAGGTCTCCTGGCCTTCCACACGTACAGCCCCAGCAACCTACCACCTGCCACCCTTCAGTGGACAGGGACTCACAAAGACAGCCAGTTAAAAGATTTCCTCTCATACTGTCACACAGTGGACAAGTCTCACCCTCACCACTGGGTGTGGTACCCACATTTGTTGTCTGCAGAAGAATATTTTCAAAGATGCTAAAGTTCTGCCCAAGGTTTCAGATCTATGGCTTTGTGTCAGAAGTGGATCTCAGGCTGTTGAACTCGTGGTTAGTCCAAAGTGTTGTAAAACATCTAAATGAGAGTTTGAGTGCTATTCCTCTGCTTTGCATTACATTTATTTTAATTTTTAGCTGTATGAGCCAATGATCAGTGAAAAAAACACAGCTCTCAGATCTTACCACTTTCAGATACAAACTGCCATGGTTTTCGGAGTTAGGATCACACGAGTACAATGCTGTCAGAGAAATCATGGGTGTAAGGTTCTCAAATGTTTTTAATATAATTATTTTACTTCCCTGTTATATTTTGTATCCTAGTTTTAAAGTCACCAGCATGGGGAAACCCTGTCATGTCCTGTAAGAATTCTGTAAATTTCAATGAGATAATCTCAAAATAAGTCTGAAAGTTAGCTCGCTGGGCTTGAAGGATTGTTTTCAGATATTTCATCACTGTACTAGATAACATCATCAGTGAGAGTCTCTGGTGAAGCACTGATGATATTACCTAGTATGGTGACGAAACATCTGAAAACAATCCTCCAATCTCAGCGAGCTAACTTACAGACTTAGCATCAACCTGAGCTAAAAGTCTTCTCAAAAATCGATAATCTCAAAATGTTCTGCAAAACCCCAGGAATACAGACTAGGTTTCCTCAATCCCTTGCTGAAAATGTGTTGCTGGAAAAGCGCAGCAGGTCAGGCAGCATCCAGGGAACAGGAGAATCGACGTTTCGGGCATTCCACCATCTCAAGGATTAATCTGCTGTACTCTCACTATGGGTAGTATATTACTCCTGAGAGAAGGGGAACAAAACTGCACTTGACATACCAGGTAAAATCTAACCAAAGCTCTATACAACTGTAGCAAGACATCTTTACTTCTATGCTCAAATCCTCTTGAACTGAGTCCCAACACAATGTTTGCATTTCACATTTCTTGTTGCTCCTGCATGCTTGCTTTAAATGACTCATGGAGAATGGCAGCGAGATCCTTTCAGACACCCACACTTCCCAACCTCTCACCATAGGGAAACATGTTCTGCCTTTCTGCTTTTCTGACCAAAATTACAGATGGTTTGCTAATCTGTTCTTTAAACTCCTTATTTTAATTTTTTTTGCTCCCTTGTTACCATCATACTAACCAAGAGAAGCAATCTGTTAACAGTCGCTCTGTCTTGGTTTGGTAACCTTGAATATCCCTAGCACTCATTCACCTACCACCTCAACTTTGGTGTAAAAATACTTGATTTGTGAAATCTCTGTCCATAATTGTAACACTTCATCTCAAGAACATCCATGGGAAAATTGCGATCAATTTCCTCGGATTTTTACATCAATGCTCTAAACCATGTGAAATCTTTCTATTTCATATTCTCATTATAGTAAGTTATAAAATACTTTGCCAAACACATTGTCTTATTAGACGGTTTGAGCGATAGGGAGAGGCCGAAAAGACTGGAGCTATTTTCCCTGGAGCACCAGAAGCTGAGGAGTGACCTTATAGAGGTTTATAAATTCATGTGGGATATAGATAGGGTGAATAGCCAAGGTCTCTTTCCGGGGTAGGGGAGTCCAAAACTAAAGGGTATATGTTTAAGGTGAGTAGGGAAATATTTGAAAAGGACCTCAGGAGCAACTTTTTCACGCAGAGGGTGGTGCCTGTATGGAATGAGCTGTTGAGGAGATGGCAGAGGCTGGTACAATTACAACACATAGGAGGCATCAGGATGGGTATATGAATGGAAAGGGTTTAGAAGGATATGGGCCAAATGTTGGCAAATTGGACTAGGTCAGATTGGGATGTCTGGTCGGCACGGACAAGTTGGACCGAAGGGTCTGATTCCATGCTGTATGACTATGACTCTAAGCTAACCTTTTAAATGTTGTAATTGTACCTGCTTTCACCATTTCCTCTGGAAGCCTATTCCAGACTCGCACCACTCCCTGAATGTAAAAGTTACCCCTCCAGTCTTTAAAAGCCATTTCTTCCCCTCACATCCTTGTGAACATAATGCAGCATTTTTCAAATAAATGGATTAACCCGCTCTCAGGCCATCATTATCAATTATACTCATAAACGAGAAATGCTAAAAAAAAATCTAATGTCAATTAGACTTAATGGGGCTATTTTCTGTGTTCACACTGACAGTGGCACCTCCCATCGAATGTGGGATACTTGATGATCTGCTGTTGAATTTCTGTTCAATAAATTGTAGCCAGGTACTCTGCAACTAAACCAATCAACTGTACGTGTAAAAACTGCCCAGAGATTGGCAGTGTTGTATTTTACTTTCCCTGTGAATTTAACATTCATCAGAGCAGCAGTCAGTTTATAATAAGGCTGAGAGGCAGATTTCTGTAAGAAGAGTTCAGACAATTGCAGAAGAAAGATGAATGTTTACAACTGTCTTTACTGCCCATCATCTGGGCCTAGTACCTTGCTGTTAAGGTCCAGGAACTTCTTTGGTCCTTTGCTTCGTGAAGTTGAACATCGATTCTGTGACAACATCAATGCTTTGGACCCTCGAAGGCTCAGATGATGATGTAAGGGAATAAGAGAACCAGTTTGGGTCAGTTTGGACTGGAAGAACTGGTGAATAACAACATTTTCACTGGCTGCAAATTCAAGAAGAAAATGTTATTAATAACCTGCTTCTAAAACTAATGTTATGTGTACGAATTGTTTCTATCTCACTGATTACTTTGATTTCTCTCAGAAATTTGTTCTGACTTCCATGAATATATTGATTAAAGTGAAATAATATTAAATGCTTCCATAAGAAAAAAAGTCTCCCTCATACTTCCCTGTTCTCCTTTTGCCAATCATCTTAAATCTGGGTTGTCAAGTTAACAACACGTCTCCATGTTGTTCCCCAGTTATTTAGTTGATGAAAATCCTTGGTGGATTTGAACACCATCATCAAATTCCTCCCCGATGTTCCTACTCCAAAGGGAAAAAAAACTGAGCATCTCTACTCCTTCTACATCAATATAATCTCAAAAACTCTTTCAGTAAATCAAAACTATACCCTTACAAAGTCCAGAATCCAGGTGGGTCACAACCATTGTTGTATAAAAATAAAGTATAGAGGAGAAAGTGAGGTCTGCAGATGCTGGAGATCAGAGCTGAAAATGTGTTGCTGGAAAAGCGCAGCAGGTCAGGCAGCATCCAGGGAACAGGAGAATCGACGTTTCGGGCATAAGCAGACCCGAAACAGACCCTTCAGTCCAAACAGTCCATGCTGAACATAATCCCACATTAAACTAGTCCCCATCTGCCTGCTCCTGGCCCATACCCCTCCAAACCTTTCCAACTTCCAACATAACTCCCTTGCTATTGTACACTCTGCCTCTATTTCTAAAACTAAGAATTCTCTATGAATTATCAACTTCTCCTTCCGATATTTTTCCATAGAATTCTCTGTCGTGTTTTCGAGTAAAATCATTCACCTTAGTTTTCCCAATTCTTATGATCAGAGAATCACTTCATATAAAGAAAAAATGATTTGGTAGAACAGTAGTTATGTCAGGCACTACTAAATAAACTGGCTAAATCCTAAAGGACAAAGTTACTAGACAGGGTGCAAGATAGGGGGTGAAGGAACCAATAAGAGGGAAATACCTACTTGGCATGTCCTCATAAATCTATTTGTCACAAGTGCATCTGTCCATAATAGGGTTGATAGGAATGACTACTACAGAGACTTTGGAGAAATGAAGTATTGGTCTTCACATTGAGGATATATATTGTGTTATCTGTCACTCCCATAATGCTTATTGGGATAGATTTTGAACAGATTTATCAACTTAAAACTGGGCGCCCATTCTGTTGTTGTGGGCCATCAGCAACAGCAGAATTGTATTCAACGACAATCTGTAACCTCTTAGCCTGGCTTATTTCCTACTCTACCATTGTCACCAAGCCAAGGAATGAACCAATATTCAATAAGAATGTAGGAAAACATGCCCTGAACATCATCAGCAAATTTGAATATGAGAATTTACCCTGGTGATGCTACCACAAAAGATCACTTGCATGTCTAACAGTGGAAACAGTACATGAATAGCAGAACAAAGTGATCCTACAATAACTCATCAGATCTAAGGTCAACAATCCTGTCACATCCTTTCATGGATGGTGGATGACAATTAAACGATAAACAGGAGAAAGAGGCATCACAAACATTCCTATCCTCAATGGTGGGGGATTTGCATCAGTGCGAAAGAGAAAATATGAAGCTCCTGACATCATTAGTGCCTTGATAAGAATACAGAGAAAAACACTAAACTTCAGAGGTGAGGGGAGAGTGACTGCCCATGACAGCAAGTTTGGCATTACAGAACCCTAGAAAATCTGGGGTCAATAAGAATTGAAGTAAGACTCTACTGGTTGGTGTTACAACAAATACAAAAAAAAAAGATGATTGTGGTTATTGAAGGTCAACTATCTCAGGCATGGGACATCATTTCAGGATTACCTCAGGGTCATGCCTTAGATCTGACCAGGGAGCCAGATGCACTACAAAAAGGCCACTTACAAATTCCCTTGTAAAGCATATCACCCAGCCGTGGAAATAAGCCATTGTTACTTTACTGTTGCTGGGTCAAGATCAAGGGATTCTGTTCCTGATAGCACTGAAGGTGTCCATACACCCTAAGGATTGCAACAGTTTGAGAAAATAGCTCTTCTAAAGTGTAATTAGTGATCTGCCAGTCCAACTAGTGAATAAGCAAAAGAGGCTCTTGCATCTGAGGCATTTAAATTCAATTAATTAAATAAAACTGCTGTTGGAACTATGGGATAGTCTTAAGAGCCTATTTGGTTCAATGAACTTGAAGGAAACAAATTTTATGAGTGTGGCGCTGGAAAAGCACAGCAGGTCAGGCAGCATCCAAGGAGTAGGAAAATCAACATTTCCAGCATAAGCTCTTCATCAGAAATGGCTTATGCCTGAAACGTCGACTCTCCTGCTCCTTGGATGTTGCCTGACCTGCTGTGCTTTTCCAGCGCCACACTCTCGATTCTGATCTACAGTCATCACTTTCTCCTGAAATAAATCATGCACCAGGTTTAACCAATCTGGCCTATGGATGACTCCACACCTATAGTAGATAATTAATTGCACTCTGAAATAGCTAATCAGAGCTAAGAATAATGGTCCCACCATGTTCACTGAAACACTTGGAATTGAAATGTTCTCTCTTTCCTTAAGCACCCACCCTTCAAGAAAATTGGTTCCAAATCACTCTGGGTGAAATCTATTGCATTCAAAGCACTTCCCTTGCCCTTGAAGTCATCTCAATGTCTGAGGAATCTTCATTTCCATGCTGCCTCTCAAGTTCTCTCCTTCCTCTCAGCTCAGCACTTGAAATAACTCTTGGAGGATTTGACGTTCAATTTAGTTCCAATTTGTCAAGCTTGTCTGAGATCTCCTCCATCTTGTCCTTACTTACATCACTGATCTATGATGTTGGATGCTTCTCTTTTACATTTCAGTTTTTCTATCTGATCTAGTGACCAGAGAACAAATTCTTATGAGTACCTTCCCACGGTTCAGGATTGGAGTATAACCATAAGTACAAAGTGAGGTTTGTACAGACTGCCTGTCACCTTTTTCCATATTATTCAAAAATCTTTCTTGTGTTTAAAATGAGAAAACGTCTAAAAATATTTGTACTTGAGATATGGGTATAATTGGCTAAGCCAGCGGTTATTGTTCAAACCTACTTGCCCTGGAGAAAATAGTGGTGAAAAGTGCCTTGGAGAAAATAGCCCTCTCAAACTGTGCAGCACTTTCAGTGTAAAAACAGCCATAGTACTGGTAAGGAAGGAAGCTCCGGGATTTCAACCCAGCATTAGTGAAGCAATGTCAAAGTGGTGCAAAATCAAGATTGGCTTGGAGCACATTTTAACGGTGATGAAGCTCCTAAGTGCCTGCTGCCCTAACACTTCTCGGTGGTAGAGGTTGTGGGTTTATAAGGTTCTGTCAAAGGACCCTTGGTGAGTTTCTGCAGTGCAACTTGTACATGGTACACATTGCTATCCTTGTGCAATAGTGGTGAGGGCAAAGGAGAGGGTGCCAGTGAAGCGCGTTGCTTTAACCTGGATGTTGTTATGCTCTTGGAGTCTTGTTGGAACCACACTTTTCCAGAAAGGTGAAGAGTATTCCATCAAACTCCCCACTGATGGCTTGTAGATACTGAATAAACATTCTAAGAGAAAGGAAGAGACTGAAATGCTGCAGAATTCCTAGTCTCTGATCTGTTTATATAGCCACAATATTTATATGGCTAGTCCAGTTCAGTTTCTGTTGAATGCTGGTTGTTAGAATTTCACCAATGATATCAACATTCAATGTTAAAGGGTGATGGTTAGATTGATTCATTTTTTTTTGGAGATAGCCATTGCCTGGCACTTCTCAGCTCAGGCCTGGATGATGTCCAGGTTTTGCTGTATCTGAGGTAATCACATCTCTGAGATGGTGTTCTGATTCAGCTACTCTCCATCTCGGGTAATTGCTGAGTGAATCCAACATTGACACGTACTATCATTGTCCTTGTGGCTCTACAAATCTAACACAGAAGGCGGTAGAGTTACATTGATGTCAGCAAACATAGGAAGAGCAGCAAGCTCCAGCAGCTGGCACATACCCTCCGGGGGAGAAGCTGCAGCAGAAACTCCCTTCAGCGTGTCGAGGAAATTGAAGACAGCAACCATTTACTGTTCTCATCATCCTTTCCTCCGGATGACCGATGCACAGCGCAGACACAGACTCAGGATTCCAGGAACACCGTGACAAAACCACGCCTCTGGACTCTGAAGTTAAGTTAACAGCAGTGCCTAACTTTTACACAACTAGATCATTCTGAGGAGCCACTGGGGATCTGTGTGGAATCTCCCAAAGCTCAATTCACAAAGGTATTTAAGAAATTACAAATGCAGTCAGTGCAAGATCATATCTCTTTATTTCTTTTCCCCACGATGAGGTCATTGTGACAGCCTGGGCGATGGGATTTTCCAATATCACTAGCTCCCAAAGGTACAGGACGCTGGAGAATGTACACACCAGAGTGCTGCATTATGATGGAACTAAATTCATCAACTGGATTAATGTACAACTCACTTGTATCTTGCAAAGTTCCATCGTGCCTATATTCTTGACAACTTGCAAGCACTTGCCTCATTCCAAGGGCTGAATGCCATCCTGAATGGCCACTGAGAGAGAAGGGTGACCTTCTCCAAACACTCAATGATTCCATTGAAGAATCCAGTTACATGGCCACACTACAGCACACTCTTCCACCTGTGTCATTGTGAAATAGAGAATAGGTCACCTCAAGATGAGGTTCCAATGTTTGGGTCACACTGGAGATTCCTTATAGTTTCATTCTAGATAGAGTGTGCTCCATAACCCTGGTACAATGTATTCTGCAAAACTGAAACAGGCAAAAGGGATGTTGTGGATGCTGATGAGATGATAAAGTGGCAGCAGTATTCCAAGGAGGAAGATGTCAACATTGACTGGAAGGAACACTACTTTCAACATGATAAGAGTGTTGTCGCATTGGGCAGAACAATCCAGACTGAACTTAATTGATAGCTGCTTCCAAGGGAAAGGATATAGAACATAGAACATAGAACCAACAGCATATAAACAGATTCATCAGCCTAAACTAATCCCATCTGCTTGCACATGGTCCATATCACTCCATTGCCTTCTTGTTCATGTGTCTCTCTAAATGCCTCTTAACTATTGCTATCGTATCTGTTTCTACCAACTTGTCTTGCAAGCCCATGACCACTTCCATCTAGAAGGACAAGGGCAGCAGATACATGGAAGTACCACTCAAGTTCCCCTCCAAATCACTCACCGTTCTGACTCAGAAATTTGTCACCGTTCCTTCACTGTCACTGGGTCAAAATCCTGCAATTCCCTCCCCAGTGCCATTGTGGGTCAACCCACAGCAAGTGGACTAAAGTGGTTCAAGAAAGCAGCTCACCATCATCTTCTCAAGGGCAACTCGGGACAGGCAATAAGTGCTGGCCCAGTCAGTGATTCCCATTTCCCAGAAATTAATAAAAGAAGGTCTCATCACCCTCTGTGTAAAAAAGAATTTACCTCATATATCTCCTTTAAACTTTCCCCTGTCACCTTACATCTATGCCCTTAGGTGAAGACACCTTTCATTGAATGTAATATTTGTTTCAAAGGCAGGCAGCCCTTAGTGACAAAAATAAATATAGCTTCTTTGTTTGGAGTTTCTTTGCCTTTCTGTTGTGCAATAAAAGTTATTAACAACTGGTTGGATGCTTCAGAACATCTGTTGTTCCCATATTCAAGAATGAGAACATTGTATGTTCTGAACGAGTGCTGGGGAAGAGTAGCAATCATTCAAAGACAGGGGTTATAACATTGTACAACACCAAGGACAATTAGCTTCTGAGGCTTCCTTAATGATCACATAACGGACAGCTGAAGACTGAGTTGTCTAATGATCATTATCAGTTTGAGAAGCATTCTGATGTAGACCCTTGTGACTCTCTGCATCGCTCATGTGTGCAATTTCACATACACTATTAAATGAGCATGTGATGCTCAAGTGCACTTCACTCCAATGGCAAAGTGACAAAAGGTACACTTGCAGAACAATGCACTGAAACAGACTTTCATTGATAATGGAGCCATGGACATTACCCATCCTTGAATGAGCATGCACTCCATCGTAAGATACATAAGTCAAATTAATCTTTGCAACCGAGAAATATCCCCTTGTGAATTAGCACATAATCACACGCATAAACTGACCATAAGGGCAGAATGTGAGTGGAGAGAAGGAACTGTTCACATTAACTTGAGTCTGAGTGATCGGCACACTAGACTGAAAGTGACTTCTCTCTCTCTTGAGAAAGATGAATAGTTAAGCCTGTGTTCATGAGTATAAGGGAAGAAGGATGTTTAAAATCTGCTGCTATCCACGATGCATCTCACAGATGAGCAATGCCTCATCACCATAACTTCTATCCTCCTTGGGATGTCTGTAGAGGCTGTCTAACCAAGACATTGCAGTGTATTAATGTAACTAGGTCCCACAAGTAAAATGACAGTCGATTGAATGCGTGATGAATTACCATGCATATATCTTTACAAATGTACTTACAGTTCAGTGCCACCCTTGCCATTTTAAGTGCCCTCAAATAATTTTTTTCCTCTTGCCACAACATCCCCTATGACCACAGCAGTCTGCAGCTAGAGTGGAGGGAACCTGCTGTGTAGTGGAACCTGCTGGTCTGGACAGTTTGAGCAGACAACCCTGCAGGGCATTTATGATTTGATGGCCCAGAAATGAGAGATACAGGCTCTCCCTACTTGGCAGAAACATCAGTACAGCTGGGGATTACACGCAGGGTAAATGTAGAGGGGCCTGGAATCTTAACCCTTATTTCACGGAGCTGGGAGCATAGAAGTAGGGAACTTGTGCTGCAACTTAACAAGGTGCTAATGAGACCATGATGGGAGTACTGAACGTTTTGATCCCCTTATTTTGGGGAATCATAGGACTCTCACAGTGCGGCAGCAGGACATTCAGCCCACCAAGTCCACAACAACCCTCCAAAGAACATGCCACCCAGACCCACCCACCTGCGCTCTCCCCATAAACCTAGAATTCCTATGGCTAATCTGCCTACCCTGCACATCTCTGGATACTACGGGGCAATTTAGCATGGCTAATCCACCTTAACCTGCACATGGTCGGAAGATCTAATTTCAGAGGAGGTAATTCAGAGAAGGTTCATTCGGTTGAATGCTGGAATAGAGTGACTCTCTTATGAGCAAAGGCTAAACTGGTTGGGGCTATACTCACTGGTGTTTACTAGAATGAAACATTGAAACACATTGGATATTTAAGGGGCTCAATAGGGTAAATGCTGAGGGGTTGTTTCCCTACAAGGGGGAGTCTAGGACCAGAGGGCATAGTCTCAGAATAAAGGGGCACCAAATTAAGGCTGAGATGAGGAAGAACATCTTCTCTCAGAGGATAGAGAGTCTTTGGAATTCCTTGCTGCAGAAAGATGTAGGAGTAAAGTGCTTGTGTATATTTAAGGCTGAAATTGATAGAATCCTGATTTGTAGAGTTATGGGAAAATCAGAAGAAAATGCACGCGAGCAATGTCGGGTCTCCAAGGGGCTGAACAGCCTACACTTGTTCTGAGAGGAAGCCAATCTGTGAAGCCTCCTCTGCTTGAGTGCCTGGAGTGAGTAATGGTCCCTTACTCCCCTTATACTTTAGATTAGATCCCCTGTGGAAACAGGCCCTTCGGCCCAACCAGCCCACACCGACCCTCCAGACCCATTTCCCTCTTTGGGCAATTTAGCATGGCCAATTCACTTGTCCTGCACATCTTTTGGACTGTGGGAGGAAACCCGAGCAACCGGACAAAACCCACGCAGGCACGGGGAGAATATGCAGACCCCACACAGACAGTCGCCCGAGGCTGGAATCGAACCTGGGACCTGGGTGCTGTAAGGCAGCAGTGCTAACTACTGAGCCACCGTGCTGCCCTCTTATAAATTCCACCATTGCCATAGTGGGATTTGAACTCATGTCACCGAACTATTACATTAGATACAGAATGGAAACAGGCCCTTCGGCTCAACAAGTTTAAACCAACCATCCGAACAACAATCCACCCAGTCCCATTCCCTTACCCTATATTTACCCCTGACTAATGCATTTAACACTATGGGCAATTTAGCATGGCCAACTCACCTGACCGGCACATCTTTGGATTGTGGGATGAAACCGGAGCACCCGGAGGAAACCCATACAGACACGGTGAGAACATGCAGACTCCACACAGAGAGCCGCCTGAGGTGGGAATCGAACCCAGGTCCCTGGTACTGTGAGGCAGCAGTACTAACCACTGAACCACCATGCTCAGTGCAGTTAAGTCTGAGCACCAATGGCTGAATGAGGTCAGGGTGAAAATTTGGCAATAACAAATAACAAATTCTACTTTTGGAATACTGCATTCACTTCTGGTCTCCCTCCTGTAGGAAAGATGTTGTGAAACTTAAAAGGATTCGGAAAAGACTTCCAAGGGTGTTGCCAAGTTTGGAGGATTTGAGTTATCGGGAGACTTTGGATAGGATGGGGCTGTTTTCCCTTGAGCACCACAGGCTGAATCAAGAGGGGCATGGATAGGATGAATAACGAAGGTCTTTTCCTCAGAGTAGGGGAGTCCAAAACTAGAGGGCATAGGTTTAGGATCAGAGGGGAAAACTTTAAATGGGGTGTAAAGGGCAACATTTTCTTGCAGAAGGTGGTGCGTGTATGGAATGAGCTGCCAGAGGAAGTGGTGGAGGCTGGTACAATTACAGCATTTAAAAGGCATCTGGATGGGTATATGAATAGGAAGGGTTTAAAGGGATATGGGCTAAATGCAGGCAAATGGGACTAGATATCTGGTTGGCATGAAAAGTTGGAACAACGGGCATGTTTCCATGCTGTACACCTCTATGACTTTAAGACTCTATAATGAGTGGTAGACCGTCAGCCTTGGTGAGAGGTATGTGCAATGGCACATTTGGAGCAATCGTGAGGTAGCATATGGTGATGTTTACCCTGATGGAACACAAAAGGGCATTAACCCTTCTTCCAACATTGCTGGGCATTTCATTTCACCCTGGAGACAGTGCTTTTCCAGGTGTCTCTATCCATCCAGGCTGGCTCTATCTACTGGCATTGCCTTCTGGGTGGTCCAGAGAAAAGCAAACTCCCCTTCTGTCAATCACTTTGTCCACCAAGATCACCTGGTCTCTGCTGCAGAATTAGGATACCTTTCCTTCCCTCTCTGGTTCATGGGCTGGGTGCTGGCAGGTGGGACTAGATTGGGTTGGGATATCTGGTCGGCATGGACGGGTTGGACAGAAGGGTCTGTTTCCATGCTGTACATCTCTATGACTCTATGTGTAGGTCAGCTGCTGGCTTGCAGCATTTGAAGTGGAGTTTAACTCTGATGCCCATGATTGCTGGAAGGTGACAGCTGTAGCCAGCACTTGGATCTCTGCTCCTGCATGACTGACTGAGAAGGGTGTTGTGGAGGCTTGATGCACAATTAGTGAAGTGAGCAGTAGATGAGTGCAGGAGATAGGTCACCATGACAGGAACTTATTTACAAGCACTCCCAAAAATAACAACGAACCAGAAAATGGGAAAATTCAGTCCATTGCTTCTGCAGTCAATTATTCTTTTTTATTCACCCATGGGATGTGGGCATCTCTGGCTGGGCCAACATTTATTGCTTGTCCCTTGTTGCCCTTAAGAAGGTCATGGTGAGTTGCCTTCTTGAACTACTGCAGTCCACCTGCTGTGGATTGACCCACAGTGTCGTTAGGGAGGGAATTCCAAGATTTTGAACCAGCAATAATGAAGGAATGTCAATATATTTCCAAGTCAGGATGGTGAGTGGCTTGGAGGGGAACTTGCAGGTGGAGATACTCCCATGTATTTGCTGACCTTGTCCTTCTAGGTGGAAGTCATCATGGGTTTGGAAGGTGCTGCCTGAGGATATTTGGTGAATTTCTGCTATCTATCTTGTAGATAGTATATACACTGCTGCTCCTGAGCGTCGGGGGTGAAGGGAGTGGGTGATTTTGGATGTGGTGTCAATCAAGCGGGCCACTTTGGCCTGATAGTGTTGATTGTTGTTAGGTGTTTGTTTTTTGGAAGCAATTCCCAGCAATGTTTCTACAATTTAAAAATTAGAAGTAACCAATAAAGTATTGTTTGACCTTGGAATGCTCCCATTCAACAAATGTTTACATATTTGTATATGTCATGAAAAGTGAAAGAATATTTCCTGTTAAGGCTTTGAATATGGCAACCTATTTCAATCTATTATGGAAAATATTTGCTTCCACAGCCTGCTGAGACAAGTAGTAACACCAGCCCAACGAAAACATGGCAAAGAATGACATAATTACACAGTGGAAACTACATTTATTTTTAAATGACATTTCATTCATGACATTGAAAAGGTTTGAGACATAACAACAATCTAACTTCGTTAATTAACACAAATAAAGTGGCATAAATATAGTGGTTGCGATGTGTTTTGATTTATAAAAATAAACAAACACTTACTTTTCATAACAAAGAAGAGGCTTTGGGAAAGTGAATCTTTGTTCTTTTCAATCGCTCCTGTTAAATCGTAGGTTACCTGTTGCGAAACAGAATATCACACACTGTTTCAGCATTTTACTTCAACCAGTACGTTTATGCCTTCAATCTGTTTTATTTTCACTGTTCTGTTGCTCATATGAAGATAACTCTAATTTTCCACAGCAGGCATAAATGTAAAGACTGTTGAAAGTGATGAATCACATGGATCAAGATCAGTAGTCAAAGTAGATTAACTACACTCAAACCTAATAACTTTTCTGTCTAAGTGGCACCTATGTTTCCAAAGTAAATACTACTTCAATGGAATAATAAAACTAATCATTACTACCATCAAAGATAATAAGCACCATAACTTTAAAGGACACCTGTAGGCAATGTATATGTGCTGAGACATGCTTACTTGTGATCAAGGGTAAAGAAACAAAATACGTAAGTAATCAATTTTGCTCCGTATGCAGAGTTTAATACTCATTAAATCGAAAGGCAAGTAATACTACACTCTCCAGGTTGCATTATAACTGCCAGCATTCCCTATTCATGTTTAGCTTCTAAAGCCATTTGTAGATGAGAATGAATTTATCAGGGGCTGGTGTTCTCAGATAGGGAAGAAATGAATGATTTAAATCTAATAGGTGTTGGAAAGATTGATGAAATGTTTTTGGTTCCTGTTTTTTACAAAATGATCATCATTCTTAAACATTACTACTGAATTGTAAATGTTCAATAGCTCAGATATGTCTATGCTCACCCAGACTGAACAAACAAAGTAGGAGCAATGATGGGTGGACCGCCACTGTGCTTGAATATCCTCTCAACCTGCTGCTTATTTTTTTCCAATGTTTTACAATCCCACTGTCAAAGGAATGGACAATGCTACATCCCTTGTGGGACCTTGTCAGTGTGGAGTTAGGTCAGGGGAAGGAGAGTAGCTTCAGCTGTTGTATGGTAAATTTAAGGGTTTAATCATAGAACCCCTACAGTGGGGAAAGAGGCCATTTGGCCCATCAGGTATGCACTGACCCTCTCACCCTGCATTTACCATGAATAATCCACCTGGCCTGCACAGCTTTGGACTGTGGCAGGAAACTGGATCACCCAAACAAAACATACACAGACACAGAGAGAACTTGTAAACTCCACACAGACAGTTACCCAAGACCAGAATTGAAGCCAGGTCCCTGGCACTGTGAGGCAGCAGTGCTAACACTGAGCCACCATATTACCTGCCTTTGAGTGTTGTGAATGAAGGAATGGTTGGGTGATTGAATCGGGATGGATAAGTGGGTGAAGTTGGTGAGGTGAGTAGATGTGTAAGTTAGGTTGATGGCTAGGTGGGTGAGGTCAGTATATAGTAGCGGTCTGGACTGGGTACATCGTTATAATGAGTAAGTGGTGAAGTGGTGGAATGAGTGAGGAGGGCAGGTTGGTAGGGTATGTAGGCGAGGAATCTGGTAGGTGAGTGGGTACATGATTACAGTAGATAGGTGGGTGAAATAATGACTGCAGTCAGGTTTGAGAGTAGTTGAGTCAGAGGGGGGAGGGGGTTAGTAGTCAGGAGACAGCAGGGAGGCTCTGAGTGGTGGGTCAGACGGGTGACTATAGGTAGTCAGATCCAGTCTAGAATGTAGCTCAGAAACAAAAAACAGAAATAGTGGAAAAACTCAACGGGTCTGGCAACACCTGTGGGAAGAAAGCAGAGTTAGCATTTATAGTCTGGTGACTCTGCATCAGAACTCCTGATGGACAATTCCCACATCAGGACTAACACAGGGACTCAGTGTGCATGTCCAAATGTACATTCATTCTCTGACAATCTGGAGACCAAGAGATTCAATCTATTATTTTGAAGTCTGTGGGGCTCCTTTACCACAAAGTTCTTTTGGAAGAGCTGCCAATCAAAATGATGAAATGTACCACCAAAAGGCTCTCAGATGAAGAAATTATCAACCAAAAGTTATTTTTTACCTTGCACTTGAACACGAAGCTGAGTCAATGCACATTGAATTAGCCAATTAATTAGCAGACTCATCAAATAATAAAAGTGTGCTTCATCTTAAATAGTCTTATACAATCCCAAACTTATACGTTACTCCTGAGGTACACAGTTCCACAGTATGCTTTGCTTTATTCTGAAAGGTTAGGTTTTATTCAATAACTGCTTTCACCTCCAAGATTCATGAGTCTATGATCATCATCAGCAAGGCACACTTCTGCAAAACCTTGGTGAGCTTTGGTCTCCTTCCTAGATTGAAGCAAGTTACTTTACAAAGGATGACAATGCATGTACTAACATTGCCACCAGCAATGTTAGGAGATGAAAATCAAGAGAAAGAAAAGTCTCTTCTCTGTCTTATATATGCAACCCCTTCTTCTGTCCTCTGATCATAGACTCTCCACACACCCTACCAAGGGGAAACAGCCCTTCTACATTTACCCTGTCAAGTCCCCCACATTTCTTGTATGTTTCAATAAAGTTACCACTTATTCTTGTTTATTCTGAATACAGATCCAATCTACCTAACCATGCCAGAATATCCTTCCTTATTTAAGGAGCTCAAAACTGTTCACAATGTTCTAGCAGTGGTCTGACTTGTGCCTTATAGAGTTTTAGCAAAGTCTTCCTATTTTTATTTTCCATTCCCTTTTAAATAAATAGGAAACACCGATAAAATGGGACTATTCAAGGTGCCTTAGCCATCAATCTAAACTTTAAGCTCCCTATAGAATCCTACTGCATCACAATATCTACATGTGAAGGATTTTTTCCTCCATTATTATATATGCAAGTCCATTTTGTAAGATGCTCACAAGAGACAAGAAGCAGGATTTTATGGATGGTGGGATTTTCCTTCTCATCTGATTCTCCTGCTCAACATAGCCAGAAGTTCTTGCCGGTAACTGGAATCTTCCAGAATGGATTGGCATCACTACAGCCTGCACTTTTCCCAAAAGGCCATTGAGTCCTCGGATGAGCACTGACATTCCAAAGCTGTCCTACACATTTTGTCACCTTTTCCCTAAACATGGCAAACAAGGGGAAGTTTTCCAGAATGAGGCGAGGTTGTCAGCAGCGTTAACAGCAAGGAGGACCTTGACGTCACTCTATCTGGCCCTTCATCACAAAGAGACAGGGCAGTGCCAATGGGAACCCAGGCCAAGGAGGAATTACACACAGGTCTCTCTGAAGTTTCCTCTCAAGACACTCCAATGGTGGCCGAACCTCCTGTGTCTATCCTGCTTGACACCCTCAGTCCAGTGGAGTTCACCCCAGGGCACAGTATTAAAGTGAAAAAGTGTCTTTCAAATGAATTGGAGAGGTGGTGTCAGGACAGGAAAGACTCCCTGTGCTGGTCTGCTGCAGACAACCCTTGAAGAGAGACTGTGATGTTCATCTTTCTAACTTTGCTTCTTGTTTTTCTGACCTATAGCCGTGCTGTGCATAGCTGTTAGGTAACTTTTTTTTCTTTTTTTTATCTATTCTGCGACTAAGGTACTGAGGTAGTCTGTACCTAAACTGTGTGTCGGTAACATTATTACACTGTAATTAATCTCATAACTGAAGAAGCCAGAGTCAAAAAGTGTGGCAATGGAAAAACCAAGCCGGTCAGGCAGCAACCGAGGAGCAGGAGGGTTGACGATTCAAGCATAATCTCTTCATCAGGGCTTATGCTCAAAACACCGACTCACCTGCTCCTCGGATGCTGCCTGACTGGCTGTGCTTTTCCAGCGCCACACGTTTTGACTCTGATCTCCAGCATCCGCAGTCCTCACTTTCTTCTTATAACTGAAGAAGCTGTACCGAACTACCTTTGTACCTAATGTGGCGTTGTAGCTGTTTACTTATAAATTTTTCACTGTGTTCATTTGAGCATGTAACAATCAAGCTAACTCAATTCAATTCAATTCAATTTGATGCAATTCAGTTCAATTCGATTGGCAGGTGTCGAATGCCAGTATCCGTGGACGTGTGCTGTGTGTGAGGTGGTGCCCTGAGATACAGCTGGCATGTGACAAAGATGGCTTTGCTGAGGAGCAAGTGATGAGCTGGTGTTACCAGGTACCTGATCAGAGCTTTCCATGCCAGGAACTGTCAACATCTATTTTCCTCATTGGGGGCGGGTAGGGGGGATGGTGGGTAGGAGAGGACACTGCATATTAAAGGGTTGCGATTCAGTGCTATTGAGGCTGTTAACAAGCAATAATCTCAACTAACAGCTACCTCACCACTGCCTCACCAGAACCTCACCTCAATGCCTGGAAAATATAACTAGTAGCTCCTGATATCAAACTAGGCCTCACTGGACCTTTTACACATTCTCCCAGATTTGTCACTGGAGCCCACTTCATTCAGGCCCTTATGAGATCCCACCTGATGTCTTTCATCCCTCCATTTTATTCGATATGAAAGAGATCAAGAAACCTCTTCCAAACTCTGCTGACAGCAAGCCCAGGTGGAATACATATTAAAGATTAAAAAGTGAATCTGGAATGTTTTACTGGGAAGATGATATAAAGTGTTCATATGTACAGACAATGACCAATCTATCACCATCTTTGCTGATGGTAGATAAATGTTTAGTTTCTTGGGAAGATGTCAGGAATGTAAAGTTTTGTAAATAGTTATGCTTTGAACTATCTACATAGGCTTGAAATAAAATTATGTTTTCTTTAAAATTCATTTTACCGGTTTTGTGAGCTAGTGTTGAGAGTGTGGTGCTGGAAAAGCACAGCAGGTCAGGCAGCATCCGAGGAACAGGAGAACCGACGTTTCGGGCATAAGCCCTTCATGCAGTCCTCACTTTCTCCTATTGTGGGTGAGGTTAGCATTTATTGGCTCCCTGTATTTGGCCACAGGGCAGTTAGGAGTCAATCATATTACTGTGGGTCCAGAATCACAAGTAGGCCAGACCAGGTTAAGACAGTAGATTTCCTTTCCTGAAGACCAAGAGTGAACCAAATGAGTTTTTCCTGACAATTGTCAATGATTTCATGGTCATCATGAGGCTCTTAATTCCAGATTTTTAATTAATTCAAATTCTAACATCTGCCATGGTGGGATTCGAACTCACGTTCCCAGAGCATTAGCTGAGGCTCTGGATTCATAGTCTAATGATAATACAACTAGGCAATCAATCTCCCCTAAAGCAGGTGGGATTCCAAAGGATAGGTATTTACCTGGATACAAGGCAACCGTGATTCACAAAGCCCTGACTACGGTTTTTGAGAAGGGCATGATTCATGTGTAGCTAATATAGGACTAGATTCTAGGCTTTTCTAAAAATATCACTGAACGTCCCAGGCAGATTCCATCTATCAGGACCTGCAGGAGAGAGAAAGATAGAAACAACAAATCCCTATGGTTTTTATGCAAGTGTGTGGAGGGAGTCATTCTTGGATTGAAGAAATAAGGGCTGTAAGTATTTCAACAAAACAGAAAGATTCACCCAGCTTGGCTATAGGCAGGGATCACCAGGGAACCTCGTATTCTGAAACTCTGTTCGAAGATTAAATGTTATTCTGCTGTCAAAGGATTAAGGAGCTAAGAATTAATTTTGAATTTTTTTCTGGAGAATGAATGCTTTGGTCTGTTATCTAAGGACAGAGTAAAGCATAAACATAGAAGGAGATTTTGTTGACCATTTTAAATATTAAAATGGGGATATTTTCTGTAATTAGAAACATTAGCTGCAGACTGAGGTACTGTTTAGCGAACATTGCTTCAGTGCATGCCATCCAGTAAAAGGCAGTTTAAGTAAAACTTAACATCTTGTTTTGAAATTCCTTTGTGTTGGCTACTGGGAATTCACATTTATTTTAATAGACGTTATTGGTCATAGAAGCAATTGTGGGATATGTCATGGCTGTAACGAAGTAAGCCAGGTCGGCATTATAGGATATGAGATCCCTGATTAGGACTGTTAATCTGGTCCAATCAGAGACCCTTTGTAGACAGATATAAACAAGAGTGTTCCCCAGTGGAGGGCTCCCTATGCGGGAGTCCTCCCCCTTTCTCTCGGGGATCTGGGGTGGAGGGTGCTGCACGCAGCGGTCCCCTGCAACCGAAAATTGCAGTGGTTCACAGACTCCCAGCCCAACTGCTTGTTCTATGGCGCTGTGGAGTCCGTGGACCATGTGTATATTGGGTGTGGGCGTTTGCACTCCCTTTTTGATTTCCACAAAAACCTCCTCCTCTGCTTTTGGTTGCACTTCAGTCGCATGCTCCTGATCTTCGGGCACCCGATATGGAGAAGGGAGGGCAGGTCTGAAGACCTCCTCGTGGGTCTGCTCCTGGGCCTGGCCAAACTGGCCATCAACAGGTCCAGGCAGCGAGCCGTGGAGGGGGTCATTAGGGCCGACTGCCTGCCCCTCTTCCGCGGTTACGTTAGAGCCCGGGTGTCTCTGGAGAAGGAGCACACGGTATCCACCAACGCCCTGGAGTTGTTCAGGGAGAGGTGGGCACTGCAGGGAGTGGAGTGCATTATTTCCCCCTCCAACTCTATTTTGATTTAATCTCTGACCTCCCTTCACTATTTGATCACACAGCACTGCCCTTTGATGTGAAGGGCACTGCTAGTCACCCCCCACTCGGGTGTTTCCTTTCTTCCTGGTGGTGGAAACTGAATAAAGATTCGTGCACCTTGTGTCTTTCTCTGTGTCTCACACCTGCACATACACAACATGGGGGCTGGGGAAAAAATAAGCACTACTGCAGTTAGGAGGTAGCGTGGGGGTTTAATATATATTAAAAAAACAGAGAATTTTGATTTAAAAAAAAACAAGAGTGTTCCCCAGTTGAGGGGTCTCTATGCGGGAGTCCTCCCCCTTTCTCTCAGGGATCTGGGGTGGAGGGTGCTGCACGCAGCAGTCCCCTGTAACCGCAGATTGCGGTGGTTCATGGACTCCCAGCCCAACTGCTTGTTCTGTGGCGCTGTGGAGTCCGTGGACCACGTGTATATTGGGTGTGGGTGTTTGCACTCCCTTTTTGATTTTCTTAAAAACCTCCTTCTCTGCTTTTGGTTGCACTTCAGTCTCACGCTCCTGATCTTCAGGCACCCGGTACGGAGGAGGGAGGGCAGCTTTTAAGACCTCCTCGTGGGTCTGCTCCTGGGCCTGGCCAAACTGGCCATAAAGAGTTCCAAGCAGTGGGCCGTGGAGGGGGGTCATTCGGGTCAACTGCCTGCCCCTCTTCCGCGGTTATGTTAGAGCCCGGGTATCTCTGCAAAAGGAGCACGCAGTGTCAACTAACACTCTGGAGTTGTTCAGGGAGAGGTGGGCGCCACAGGGAGTGGAGTGCATTATTTCCCCCTCTAACTCTATTTTGAGTTAATCCCTGCCCTCCCCTTCACTGTTTGATCACGCAGCATTGCCCTTTGATGAGAAGGGCACTGCTTGTCACTGGCCACTTGGGTGTTTCCTTTCTTCCTGGTGGTGGAAACTGAATACAGGTTGGTGCACCTTTTGTCTTTCACTGTGTCTCACACCTGCACACACACAACATGGGTGCTGGGGATAGAAATAATAAGCACTACCGCAGTTAGGCGGCAGTGTGAAGGAAAATAAATTTTAAAAAAATATAAGAAAAAACAGGAGTGTCCAAGGTTCTGCTCAATCTGATAGCTAGCCCTGAGGGAGCTGGATCAGTGAGAGTGAAAGGCTCTCCACTTTTCTGTATTAAGGAGGAGAGGAGACTGACTGACTTCTGAACAGCCTGGAACCACATAGTCAGTGTATCTTATTTCCTGCTGTTGGTGTCTTCCTACTGAAAAGGAGTTTATTTTGAAGTTTTGTTTTCTTTATTGTTTATTGTGAATTTTTTTTATCTTTCTGCTAATTTCTAAAAGAGAAAAAGAAAGAAATAAAGAGTGTCCGAGGTTATGCTCATTCTGAAAGCTGGCTCTGAGAGAGCTGGATCAGTGTCGAGGACTCTCCAAAAGTAAATGAAGGGCGACTTGGTGATGGGATTCCGGCCTCTCGGGGGGATTATATCAGGATAGCGAAGAACAATCCCCGAATATCAATCCTGAGTTTAGTGTTTGCTAGATTGAAGCTGCACTCAGTCGTACTATACTTAAGGTTGGGTCAAAGTAATTTTCACATACCATTTATTTTTCAATCACTTTTTAGTTGATGTCTTTCAAAGCTGATTTTGTCAAGACTGTGCTATCCTAGACTCTCCTCATTTCACACTCTAAGGCCAAAGTCAAGCCGCTTGGCTCTTCAGTTCAGAACTTGACTCTTTCTTTGTCGGTCAGAGCAGATAATAAATCATAAACCTTAAATTATAATGTTATCAGAGTAATGTGCTGTTTGAATATGACCTACTACAATTTGCTATTTTATCGAGGTTAGATCAGTCCTGTGAGAATAAGATAAGACTTGACTGCAAATTCACCAAATAGAATTGCCTGTTCAACACTTTCTAGTCACACGAAGAAGGGACCCCTGAACAAATTCCAGTTTGCTTTCGTGCAGGAATTAACATTTCAAACAAAAACGAAGAAAATCTCTCAAACATATTTCTGCAGAATATTTGGACATCGAGACTCAAGTCATAGAAGAATGAGATCAGCATGGTTCATAGGAAGTGAGTAGAAGAAGATTCATAATGACACTGAAAGATTGCATCCTGCAGGAACCATAAAGGCATAGCACCAATTGCAACGTTTGGATGAAATGTTCAGATGAGGTTCTGGCTGCCTGTGGATAAAAGTGCCTCTTGGTTCCATTTATACAAGACATTTTCTCCCTGTTGCATAACTGAATATTTCACCCCAATTAATAACAGCAAAAAGAAAGCAGATTAGCAGTTTATTCATCCTATTTTTTTCTTATCAACCTATTCAGAGAACCTGAGCCTCTCAGAGCAGGCAGAAGGGCGCTACACCACAAGAAGCCCCCTATGGGTCATTATCTTAACTTGCTGTTTGTGAGACCTTGCTCTGTGCAAATTGCTTCTTGTATTTACCTATATTAGAATAGCTGCATTTCAAAAATAATCAATTCATTGAAAGTATTGTGATACCTGGATGGTGTGGTTGACATACTATGAATGTAATTTCTAGTTTACTCCGCCCTTTGAATATTTAAAATAAAAAGTTTTTTAATCGACCTGCTCTGACAGATTATAAAACAACACTGGAGAACATGGGGTTGAACCCAGACCTTCCAACCTAGAGGCACAGGCAATACCACTGTACCATAAGCACCCATGTCAATTGTCCCTTTACACCAATTAATATGACAGCAACCAGATGTCTTTCCATCAACTTAAGCAATGTACACCATTTCAAGGAAGTGCTGCAAAACTAGCAATCCCTCAACCCTGTCCATCTGCTGTCCAGGATGAAATGTCCAGGGATTTAATAAACCTGTATTGGTTACAAGGAAAATAATTCAGACTTACAGAACGTCAATGAAATCACTGGAGTACAAAGGTGTTGGAACCTTACATAAATTACGCCACTTAACAGTGCTTTATTCTCTTCCCTCTCTTGATTTGGCATTGAGGTGATGAGAGTGTTTTAAGCAGGGTCATGCAGGAATATTAAGGAGCTTGATTCTCCACTTGCATGTCAAGCAACCTTTTGAAGTTCGACAGATTCATCACTGAGCCTGCACCAGACGATGCTGATTGTTATGTCTGGGAAATCACTCTAAAGAGAGAGAGAAAAATTGAAAGCTTCCTCATTGATTAATCCATCTTCTTTGTGTTCAGCTGGAATGAAAGTTTCAGTTTCAGAGAGTACTTTGGCCTGCAGCAGTTTCCCAGATGCATTCCCAGGGCAGAGGTTAGATGACAGTTGAGAAGGCTATTTTTGACACATGCACTGATGAGAAGATGAAAACAAATTGATCAGCACTAAAAGGCCATTATGCAAACGGATATTAAGAGCCAGGAGACTAATCTAGTATCCTGATTTCCCCATTGTGTGATTATAGTTTAAAATGGCTAGCACCAGTGATATCAGTCGGTATCAAACAAATTTATAGTCCTGACTTGAGGCTATATATAACAAACATACCCTTTAGACTCCCACTTGTGTGCATTACATGTTACTTAGATACCATTTTCCTGCAATGGACATCATTCTTTTATACTTGGACATTTAGTGATATATGAGAAGGGATATGTGGTCATTTTTCTTTCAAAATGACACTTGGTATTTTCAATCTGGTCTAAGTGGCTGTTCACAGTTCTAATTCTTGGTCAGTCTTTCACAAAGGAGGGTCATTTATATCATTATCATCACTTGTGTGTCAGTTTCCAACAAATGTCTACCAGGGTAGAATGGTGCAGGGGGTCAGGCCACAGGTCTTGACTGGGAGTAGAGAAAGAGTATTGGTACTTTAAATAAAATGTACAAACAAATAAGCACAAAATATACTTAAGAATGTACCCTCAACCTAACTGCTAGGTCATAGAGTCAGAGAGATGTACAGCACAGAAACAGACCTTTTGGTCCAACTTGTCCATGCCAACCAGATATCCCAACCTAATCTAGTCCCATTTGCCAGCACTTGGCCCATATCCCTCCAAACCCTTCCCATTCATTTAGCCATCCAGATGCATTTTAAATGCTGTAATTGTAACAGTCTCCATCACTTCCTCAGGCAGCTTGTTCCATACATGCATCCCCCTCTGTGTGAAAAAGCTGCCCCTTGAAAAGGTGCCAGTGGGAATATGAAATGGTGGAGATCAAAATGACTCCATTGAGTACCATACCCAAACCTCAGTTCCCACTTCTGTTCCTGTCACAGCATTACCAGTAGCTGGGTGACGGGTGCTAGTGTTGGATTGCTTGCCCATCTGCCAGCTGATTGAGGACATTAACTGGATAGCTAACCTGCGATTGCCGAGTTTTAACTAGTGGCAGGAGAGGCTCATGCAAAGAGCCCAGCCCAGCAGCTTCATGTGGACATCGAGCAGCCCTTATTATGGCCCCCCTTTGGAACCCATCAGAGGGTCTGCCCAAGGTTTAAACTCTTCCGCACCTCCCCTTAATGTTCCCTTCCCCTTCAGCAGTATTCTCTCCAAGCTGTGCATTTATACATGCATGGAACAGCCCATCAAGAGCTGCACGCTGAATTATTACAGCTGCACACCTCGCAGTGGTTAAATGGAGTTTATTGTCACTACTACCCAAAACATTTTCCCACTGTGACCCTATCTTAAGGCTTGAAAATTGTCATTAGTGATAAATCTGAGTGTGTGGAGCCTGTGAGAGTGGGAGCCTGTTATAACAGGACAACTTTATTCAGCTCAATCAGTGCTCCACTGCTACTGCAGGGTTTGTGGCTCCAAAATTTCAGCTTGCATCCCCCTAACTCAGGGTCCCACATCTCATATTGGGATGCCACGCTCTCACCCATAGGTGAAGGAATGATAGACTTCCCCACCACAGGAAACTAAAGGATGAAAGCCAAACCTGGCAAGATTAATCAAGTGGAATTTTTTTTTAATTCATTTGTGCGATGTGGGTGTCATTGGCTGGCCAGCATTTTATTGCCCATCCCTAGTTGCCCTTCGAGAAGGTGTGGGTGAGCTGCCTTCTTGAACCGCTCCAGTCCACCCACAGCGCTGTTAGAGAGGGAATGCCAGGATGTTGACCCAGTGACAGTGAAGGAACGCTGACATGTTTCCAAGTTAGGATGGCGAGTGGCTTGGAGGGGAACTTGCAGGTAGTAATGTTTCTATATATTTGCTGCCTTTGTCTTTCTAGATGGAATTTTTCATTGGTTTGGAAGATGCAGTCTGAGAATCACTGGCGAATTTCTGCAGCCAATGTGCACTTTCACCTATTCCTGGATTCTGAAACTCTGTTTTATGCAGTTGTTCACCAGCTCTTTGCTCCCATTCATTGCTTTCTGCCCTACCCTCCCACTCATCACCATCCTCCCACTCCCCAGTCCCATCCTGGTTTCTCTTACCCTCTTGACATTGCCAAACTCACTTCCTCCCTTCTGTCATCCTTCTCCAAAGAGAAGTGGTGACTGGAAGGCAGTGACTACAAGTGGAAAAAGATTACCCTCCAAGAGTGAACTGTACAATTAGTGTTCCTCCCAGGATTCCAATAGCACTCTGGCATTTTTCAGGAAGACTGGGGGCATGTGATGAATTTGCCCGGGGAGATTTTTGTCACCAAGGATCCTCTGTGATACTGTCCAACACTGATCACAGGATTAGACTTACCTGAATATTTATCCAGGAAATGTTACGCTGGTTAATACCTAGCCTAGCTCAGAAATGAGCCAGTGACTCTCAAATCCCCCTCCCCCAAACCAACTGATACAATCTGACCACCCCAGCACCCCACCAACCTGATCATTTCCTCTCTGCAATATCCTGACCAGATAAATGATTACTCCAACCTGACCACCCCCAACTTGAACTCCCATCCAATTATTCTATGCTGTACTGACTAGTCTCCAATCTGGCATAACCCAACTCCCCACCCGACTGAACTACCCACCATCAAATACTCCAACCTGACCTGAAATCTTTTGATTGACCACCCCCTCATTCCAACTGGCCCCCAAATCCTCCTACTCCACCTCAATCTGACTATGCTTGGCTTGACTCCCTCCCCCATCCCCAGTCTGATTGGCTCCTTGCCTTGACTATCCCCACTCAATCTGACCAGCCCATCCCCTGCACCCTCCTCCCCCATTCCCCACCCCCGAGCTGATCATCTCCTCACCTGAATTATTCGACTCCTACTCAACAACGGCCAACCCAATGAATCTTGATCCGACCTGATTATCCCTGATCCAACAACCTCCCCAAACTACCACCACGCCACCCCCTTACCCCAAATACTCTTCAACCCAATGACACCCCTCTCAAACAGATTGCGACATCATCGTTTGCCAGATATGGATTTCTGGCTTCAGCTGGGAATGCAGGATAATCTGAACTGAGGCTCTCATTAGCTCTCTCTGCTCTTCAGTAATTTAAGTCAAACTGCAGGATGCTGCTGAAGGTTACTTCCTCCTTCAGAAGGACAGATACAGCTTAATGATTAAAGACTTCATGAGAATTGGTGAAATGTGTTGAAGATCAATTATATTGAAGTTAGAATCAGACTCAAAAGCTGCTATGTTCGGACACATCTACAGCTGAAGTTATTGGGTTACCCTCTTGATATCTACCCTATCCGACTAATGCACATGCATTCACTAAAAAACTTGAGACTTTTAGATCTCGGTATGTCATAAAAAGGAGACACATCTTCTCTTCTAGGAGAATGTGAGGACTGCAGATGTTGGAGATCAGAGTCATTCCTGATGAAGAGCTTATGCTCGAAACATTGATTCTCCTGCTCCTCGGATGCTGCCTGACCTACTGTGCTTGCCCAGCGCCACACTTCTGACAGCTTCTCTTCTGTGGTTGTTTATTTTGCTTGCTGCATTAATAGGCTATACTGACATATTTCTGTATAAATATCAACCTTTGACGGATGAGAACCAGGGGATACCATACCAGTGAAAACTAACCAACATTTATTAACGACTTGCACTAGATACAAAAACATGGTTGAACAAGATTTCAATTGAACCTTCTCTACTCAGGTTCCAGTACCAAGGGACCTGAGATTGTTAATATAGCGCAGTTGCTAACATATCACTATCAACCCTTCAAATACCATCAATAGCAGCACTGGCCATTATTGGAAGCCCAAGCTGAAAATAGGCAGGATCATCATGGTGCTGAAAACTTTATAGACATTGCTGTTAATTGGAAGAGTAGGTGTTGTGTCTCTCAGACTTTCACCCTCCGGTTCACAAGAGCCAACCTATCTCTAAACCTCCTTTATCTGTTGCTTTGTGAAAGTGACTGAGCTATTTCCATCGCTATTCACAATCAGCTGAAATTTCCTTTTTTACATTTTTTTATCAATTCAAAAGACTAGACTCCTCAGCTCTCTCTGTTTTCATCTCATCAAATTGAAGATAAAAAATCCCCATGTTGTCATTTCTCCCAATTCAACTTTTCTTCTGTAAACAAGGAGCTCCAGTCTAAACCTAACAAGTGCCTCTCTAACATGAGGGTTTCAGCCATAGGGAGAGGCTGAATAAGCTGGAGCTATTTTCCCTGGAATATCGAAGACTAAGAGGTGAGCTGATAGAAGGTTATAAAATCATGACGGGCATAGGTGGGGTCAATAGTCAATGTGGGTAGGGGAAACCAAAACTAGACAGCACAAGCTTAAGGTGAGGGGAAAGATTTAAAAGGGACTTAAGGGACAACATTTTCACGCAGGGGGTGTTGCGTGTATGGAATGAGCTGCCAGAGGACATTGTGGATGCTGGTACAATTACAGAATTTAAAAGGCATTTGGATCAGTACTTGATTAGCAAGGGTTTAGAGAGTCAACTACTGGCAAATGGGACGAGATTAATTTAGGATATCTGGTCAGCATGGACAAGTTGGACTGAAGGGTCTGCTTCCATGCTGTACATCTCTATGACTCTCTGACTGGATATGGCAGTGTAATGATTAGGGTACACAATTTACAGCTTGATATTTCAAATGGTGGAAGGATTTTTAATGTTTTAATTCTTTATATTTAAGCTTGCGACACAATGCTGGATCTCCGAGTCAGGTTTTCTCTTTATCTGAGCTCGGTACCCTACAGCATCCTCAGTTTTTCTGGGTCACCTACCTTGACCTCTATCCAGCTCAACTTCCTGACTGAAACTCCAATACACCGGCATCCAATGCTTAAAGTCAGATTTGTAGAGCTGAGAATGTTCCCATCAACGTGCATCCTGCCTGGGGTGCACAAAGAAATTCTAAAAGAGCAAATACAGTTGCCAAGTCTACTCTGAACACTCCAGTTTTCACACTCCAAGCTTATCAAAGTTCCACTTCACTGGAGACAGTGACCTAATGGAGCATCTATCTTCGTGAACTGTGCAGACACAAATCCCACTTGACCACATTCCTGCTCCCACAAAAAACAAGCTTAAGGGTGGAACTGCAAATTTCTGGACTCAACCGCCATTTTCGCAAAGGCAGTGGTCACTCACACAAATGCGTAAAAACAAGGACTGCAGATGCTGGAAACCAGAGTCGAGATTAGAGCGGTGCTGGCAAAGCACAGCAGGTCAGGCAGCATCCGAGGAGCAGGGAAATCGACGCTTTGGGCAACCCGAAACATCGATTTTCCTGCTCCTCAGATGCTGCCTGACCTGCTGTGCTTTGCCAGCACCGCTCTAATCTAGACTCACACAAATGCAGCCTTTCACAAATACAGAGCATCTCCCTCAACTAGAATCAAGGGAAAAATATACGGCTCGATCTTCAAAAACTGTGTCAGTCACTTGAAGTCATTTTGTTTTCTAGATTTACTCACAGTCTGCCGTTACAAGCAACTCAGTTAGTGGGTGATTTTTGTATAACTTAATTATTCGTATCATAGAAACTGTCAGCAAGAAGATCGCCTGCCCATCAAAGCTGCACATTTAGCAGCCTTGACGCTATTTGAAGACAACCAACATTTTTTCTAAATTAACCAATAGTACTTTTCTAATCAACCTGTTCAGATAACTTATTGCACATCTCTGGAACAGATGGGATTGAACTGGGTCCTCCCTGATTCAGAGCAGGGACACTACCACTGCACCACACGAGGACCCAGCCAAATTCATTCAATGGGAACGTGGTATGTTTTACATGCAGGTGACAAGGGCACAATTCTGAGTGAAAACATTGCTGAAGAAACTACAGAGAGGGCACCAAGATGCTTTGATCCTACCTTGGAAGACCTGGTTCAGGAATCAAGATAAAGAACTAAATGCTCTTGTCTCCAACAGATAGGAAATCCACTAGACATCTATTCCACAATTCATCAGAAAGAATTTGTAGTGCATTTGATTGGCAGGAGCTTGTAGTGTGCAGAGAGAACAGAGACAGTGAAGTGGATCATGGAATCACCTGAATTTGCTGTGCAAAATATTTCGAGAGATCAAGGGGTCAAAGAGGAGTGGTTTTGAATAAACCCTGTATGGCCTCTCTCCCAGCTTTGCTCATTTCCACACCTTTTAACAAGTATGAGAAAACAGGTTACATTAAATATAGGGAAATGCTGGAAGAAATTCAATTATATAGCTAGGGTTAAGCGAAGAGCATTTTTGATGCTCTTGGTACACTTCCTATGTTTTCATCGGTTATCACATGGATTTTATTCACATGGTTCCTTTTTTAACTACTTTAATTTTCTTATATTCAATGTCACATATTTCTTTACATCTGTTCTCTCTAACCAGGTTTCACTTCCCCACAACCCTCATGTTGCACACTGACTATAATGAGAGGCACGTTCTCTAAATACCTCACACAATTCTCAAGACAGTAGAAAGATGTGCATAACTCCAGATAACAGCATGTTACTATGCATCAAAGAAACTGACTGTAATATCTTCCTGCTTAAAGAATGCATGCTGGCCATCATAAGGAGGGGAAGTTTGAGGCTACCAAGGCCAGGGGACAGACTTTAGAGGGTTTGTTCAGAACCATTCCTCTTTGCCCGCCCCCCGGCCTCTCTTGAAACATTTTGCACAGTAAACTCAGGTGACTTTATGATCCACTTCCTCTGTCTTCCCTTCACGCTATAGGCTTCAGCTTCCAAATATGGGGAAATTCCTGTTCTGGTCAACAAATAGAACTAAAGTCTTTCAGAAAACTCACTGTTTCTCAAGACACTGGCATTCAAAAGTGCCTGCTTAGATGGAGACCTTTGTGGAAGTGATTACATGAGGTGACTCAATGGGCACAAATGTGCAGAATGTAGGACTTGGGGATAAGTTGCCCCAAGTACCAGATTGCAGAAGGCAGATTTCCATACTGCAGCAGACTTATGCTACATTGCAAGCTTGAGATGACTGAAGAAAACTCATGGATATTTGCTGGAGAATGTTAGGTGCAGTGACATACTGGCAGAGAATCTTAATTAGTATCCAGTTGGAGCCCCATCCCACAAAATACAGAGGGCATTCTATCCAATATGGATACAGCAGTCTCCTCCAATAACAATGCAGTATTACCCATGCTGATGGACCCTGTGTTATCAGTTTCCATGCTGTATGGTTCCATGGTTGGCATTGGCTGGGAGGAACCTTATTGAATAGGGCCTCCGAAGCATCTCAGTCACCTAGTTGTGTTGAAACAACTTTGGAGAATGGCCTGTTGTCCTCTCTCAGCATCCTACCATTGCCAACTCCTTCCCAATCTATTCCTGCTAAGGTGATGGACCGTGTCATCTGATATTCCAATAATTTTACAGGTGGTTAAAGTCAGGATAGTGAGCTGGTGAAGGAGGAAATCATTGGGATTGCTGCCAGGACAATAGGCGCCAATGTGCATACTCATGTTGCCTCTACTTACAAAATTACCATACATTGAGGAGAAGCAATGCATTTTGGCTGAGGAGACCACAGGAAGAATGCTTCCAAAGCATAGCATATGAAAAGAAACACGCTCCACAATAACCATCGAGGATTATTGTATATGTGAACTATCTTAAAGGAGCACAATTGGATTGGATGGTAAATGTGTTTTGGTTCTGGCTTCTGTGTTAGAGTTTATTTTTGTCGTGACATGAGGACAAAATTCTTGAATTAAACTAGAGGAAATTGGGTCCAAGCGTGCAGAGTGCTGTGGCCTCTGCCTCTCTTTTCCTTCCCCTCTCTCTGATCCTACATCTCACGCTGGCCTGGCTATCCAGGTGATGCTAAGGACTGGTCTATTGTGATGGTGACGAGGCAAACGCAAAACATGGATATCAGCTTGGTACTCAGCTGGAAATTCCCTCTTGAACAGACTAGACAGTGGAATATTTTTATGAGCAGGTAGTTGTTTGCTTGATAATATTCACCACAATTCTCATTGGAGATCTGTCCTGCTCCTGCTCCTGTTCCTGGTCATGGTCGTGAGCCAAGATAATAGGCCTTGTCATCTAATAATCAACCTGTAAAAAAATGGCCTGATTGGAATGAAGATAGCATTGGGGGTGAAGCAGGATGCATGTCATGCCTACTGCTGGGATAGTAGACAGAGAGCTGCATCATGCTTACGTTGACAGGATGGAATCCCGTTCATTTGAGCTTGTTAGGATGATGATAGGGAGCACTCAAAGAAATGTTTCAATGCTCTCCTGCCCTCTTGCTCTGTCCATTTGGGGGAAAAAAAATCATTTTGTGCTGTTCTTTGTGGTAAAACTATGGGATATGCTAGTGCCACCTTCTGCAGTCATTGGGGAGACATGACTATAAAGTTAAAGCTAACTTTGTCATCTTAGAGAAAGTGAGGACTGCAGTCGGAATCAAAACGTGTGGCGCTGGAAAGGCACAGCAGGTCAGGCAGCATCCGAGGGGCAGGAGAATCGATACTTTGGGCATAAGCCCTTCTGAAGGAGAAATGTTGACTCTCCTGCCCCTCGGATGCTGACTGACCTGCTGTGCTTTTCCAGCGCCTTGCCTTTTGACAGGAACCTTGACATCTACAAGCAGCACTGTCCAAGACACAGGCGTGAGTTGCGAGTGCTGCAGGTGAAATAATTGGTGACAGGTTTTGTAAAGAAGCGAGTGTAGCTGAGGCATTGCTGCTGCATAAGGTTTGTATCGAAGTGCTAACTGAACACTTCAGCAGGTAACAGCCCTTTGCTCAGTGTCCTCTTGCCCTCCACCTTCTTCTGGCAGTTGTCATTGTTACTGCTCTTTCTCATCCTCCATATCATAATGAGTTAATCTGTCCTGGTAATGGCTGAGGGCAGAGTATTTCCCAGAGTACTGGGCGATCTTTGTACTTTGAATAACACTGGGGTGGGAGGGTCTTTTCCCTTTGAACAGAGAAACAGATTACAATTTTATTGAACAACGGGCAGCATTTTCCCATTAGTGCACTGAAACATTAAACTAGGAGTCTCGTCATTAATACATTTTAGTTTTCTAATAAACTGAACAGCATAAAATTTTACAGCCTACATCATATGAATCTCCACTTGTGAAATATACAGCCAACCAAGCAATACTTGTGAATAACAATACATCCACGATATTATTTAATGGTGTTGCATAGACAATGTTCATATTTCATCTATAGTTCAGGCGACAGCCAACGAGTGAATCTGTGGTTTCCTCGTGTGGTATACACTATTCATCACACGTAAAATACTCTCATTTGCTTTAACCAGGCTAGATGATGTTGCATAAAATGTTTTTGAGACTGCTTTGTGGAGCAGGAGAATCTAGTAATTATTCTTGAATTTCATCAATAGAACTAATGGCTTCTTCAAATTTAAATGTTGCCCTTAATTAACCATACGTGACTAATCACTCATTCCTGTAAACTCACCCTTCCTGCGTAATGCATGATCGTGAAGGCTGAGCCTGGGTCCTTTGATGGAATGTTCCCATTTCCATCCTTTGTCGACATGTAAACAGCATTTGTATGAGCTGTTTCCAAATGGGACTGCAGCCGTTTGCTGAGGCTTTGTTCCATTGATCGAAGAGTCTGACTTTCTTCATCTAGCAATGATAAAAAGCCAGAAGGTTTCTGAAATGACAAAGGAATAGATTGGATAAATTAGCAATGTAGCCTGAATGACTTCTTAATTGGGCGAGATCCATTTGGTTGGGTTACGCAAAACTTCGTTTTAAACCGACTAAAATGGTTCCTTTAAAAAGCTGCTGTAAAATTATGCCTGCAAATGATCATTCACTTTATCTTTAAAACCAGGGACACATTAAATCTTTAGAAGCAGACATAAGGATCCAAGGCTTAATCCACAAACAACATCCAGGCCTTTAAGAAACTTAACTTCAATTGCATTTTAAAAAGTGTTTCGTGAAGGACCTTCAAAGATGGCTATAATTGAATTGATTGACTTTATTTTATACTGAGCAATAATGTTAACAAGCATAAATAAGGCATTTATTTGCCTTATATATTTATCCTGATATTTAAGATGAATTTTAAGTGAGCTTATATTATTTCATTAAATAGATGTTGCATGTACATTGTTTGAAATGTTCTACTTTTCATATTCCCAACCTGTACAGAATAAACAGGTGTGTAATAGCTTAAAAAAGAAGCAAGTGGTTCTGATGGAGGTGAGGTGGGAGAAGTTATGAGGGGAAAGAGCAAAGCAGCCTTTTCCTGTTTCCAAACAGTTTTTCCAAATTCAATGAATAAACCCTGAACAGGGCCATTTTAGCAATGAGTCTCTTTCCCCTGCTGCTTTCATTCTGGGCAGGAATACGACAGCTGAAGTGCATATCACCTGTCTAGGCCTAGGAACATGTATTCCAGGGGATTAATATATCCTGGAGACTTTCCCATCTAAGGTCTGTACAACTGCCCGAGCCTCATGACAGTAAACCTTAGTTGCAGATCTACAAGACTGAAAGAACAATTATTTTGCTGGCACCAGTGTCATCTAGGCTGCTACACTCTGGGGTACAGCTGGATCCTGAGGCTGAATGATTATTCAGGGAGATAAAGGCAAGTTATTCATCCTTGTGTTTTTAGATTGTCATGGGACTCCACTCCCTTTCCCTCTGTTCTGTTCCACAGAGTTATTGATGCTGGCTCCACAAGTATTATTTCTACAAACAACGCTGAATATTGGTACTTATAGAATGAAAGAAAAGGAAAAGGTGGTGGTAGTGGTGGGGAGTTGGTTGGGGTGGGGGGTGGGGTGCATGAGAAGCAGTTCTTTCCATTTTCTCTTCTCCCGTTACCTGAGGTGCCTGTATTGTGGCCACGCCAGGGTGGTTGAGATGTCAGGTGGGTGGGTCAGGAAGGCGCCACAGTACCAGGTAACTGAATTAATGACTACAGTTTGTTGAGCATCTGAGCAGAGGTTGTTGTGGGGTCTCCCACATTAGCGGGGTGTGCGTCAGGTCCAGGGAAGGGTCACCCTAAGGTGGATGGGGGAGAGAAGCATGTCTATTTGCCCAAATGTTTGGAAGGGGAGGGGTGATGATGATAATGGTGTCAGTTCTGAAAGGTGAGAGGGGTTGTTGGATCTGGCCAGTGTGGGGATCCAGCAGACGGAGGGTGGTGTTTGCTCCAGGGCTCGGGCCAGAGGTAGGGGTCGAGGGTGGCACTACTCTCAAGTCAGCGGTAGTCGTAGTGGGTTGTGTGGAAGGGTATGGAATCTGGTTGGGGTCTTTGGATGGGGAGTGTTTCTCAGGAATCCAGACAGGCACACAGAAGATTTACCAGGATGTTGTCAGAACTATTAGGCCTGAATTATAGGGAGAGGTTGGCCAGGATTGGAACGTGGGAGAATGAGGGGTGACTTTATTGAGTTGTATAAAATCACGAGGGACATAGATAGGATGAATGCACATACACTTTTTCACAGGGAAGAGGATTTGAAAATTAGAGGGCATAGGTTTAAGGTGAGAGGGGAAAGATTTAAGGACTTGAGGGGCAACTTCTTCATGTAGAGAGTGGTGCATGTATGAAACGGTCTGCCAGAGAAAGTGGTTGAAGCAAATACAATAGCAACACATAAAAAATATTTGGATACATGGACGGGAAAGGTTCAGAGGGATATGGACCAATTGGAACTAGCTGAGAGGGCATCATGGTCAGTATGGACCAGTTTGGGCCAAAGGGCCTGTTTCCATATTGTATTACTCTGTGACTTGACGTGGCAGGGGGAGAGAACTTGTAGTTGTGGGGCTGGTGCAGTTTCAGTTCAGTAGTTACCCAGGAGTTAGAGTAGACATTGGCATTCTAACCTTTCCTGAATAACTCTGAATAACTATTAAACCTTACTGAATTACGAACCTCTAAATGTTCCCACTTTAAAAGACTTTCATGGACAGTTCGAGACACAAGCCTATTGGAAGTTCCAATTTCCTGGGAACGTCTACCAAAGTCTGCTTTGATGGATGTTTTGCATGACAGTGATACACAACTGCAGTTCCCTTTGGCTATTGGAATACCTGGACCACTTAGAGGTGAGACGCAATGAGAGCTCATCTGAATCTTTTCAGCAATCACCACCTGGTGGCAAGGATAGGTTACAGCAAGTTGCAATGTGGTATGTGAGTATTTTAAATCAACATAATGAAAATAATAGGAACACATGGAGAGATCTTTCAAAATAAATGCTTGGCAATAGGTAGTGGGAGCAGAATGACTGTCCAAAGTACTTGGTCAGATTTCCCTGACACCAGACAGTTCATTCATTACTGTTTAAAACCCAAGTGAAGTTTTAAAATAAGTGATTATTTGAGTCAGAATCCATAAAAGAATGTGAACAACACTATTTAAAAAGAAAACTGAAGAAGGATATTGGAAAATGGCCAAGAAGTATATTATGCTGAAGAATGAGGACTAACACAGCCATCTCCCCTGTGATTGAGTTCCAGGGATATGAAATAATCTTGCACACTGATGCTTGTACATGGGAAAAGCTGGAAGAAGAGGGCACAGGTAGACACGTCATCAGCATACACTAGAAAACCTTAAGTGGATGGTATCCTGACATCAGACAGCTTGACTAACTGACATGAAATTAATAATCAAGATTAGTAAAATGAATATGCATTTAGCCATCTCATTGTTTACTATTCAACCTAAAAGCATGAAATACCAACTGAACCAAATGCTAGTGCTCCGTAAAGATCAGACACCTGAAATACAAATTTAGCAAAATTTTGGAACTTTATCTATTGCAACGGTGTGTTTTTCAGGATCTTTTGGTCAGTTAATGAATTGGCAAGAGAGTAATGCCACAGGTTCACAGGGTAGCCCAAAGGAATACAGTATATAACTCATGTAAATATCCAAATTTTAAGGGTAAGATTTATGGGGTTGCCTTTTACATGGACAAGGGTTTTGAGGGATTCATATATGTGCTCAATAAAAGGCTGCCATAGTGAAATAAAGTAAAAACGATCAACATTACAAAATCCATATCCATTCTCTATTATTTATTCCGTACTTCTTTAATCCATTTCTTTCGTCTACCCTGCCTTTCCCACGGACATCAACCAACATCACTTTTCTGAAATTCCTCTCTGGGCAGAGTTTAGGACTTGAATATCATCATTGGCTTTGTGCAATCTACCACTGAAGATGGAGGCGCGAAGGACCGTGCCTTCCTCGGGTTAGTTGTTTCTACAAGGAGCGTTATTTTTCATTCATGTAGGTAAACATTTGTATGCAAATCCCTTGAGACTGAGGATGACCTTCTTCCACCTGAAGCTGTTGGTCTTGAGGTGGCAACAAGATCAATGTTGGACACAAGTCGGGTATATGGGATTAGAAGAGACAGGTGATCTGCTGTGTGGATCATTGACAGTATTGTCACTGCAGTCAATATATATGCCTCTTTACTATGCTGAAAATGGAATGATTCATGGACAGAAATCCAGTTGGCAACCCCCTTCTTCAGTCAAAACAACTATCAGAAAGTTGCAATGTGGTCCCCAGTGAATGCCACAGTTGCTGCCAAACATGAAGATAAAATAAATAGATGGTATAAGGTGAAATAAAACAGTGAAATAGAAAGTTCAAGCCCGAGGCATAAGCATAACCTCCTCTCCAAGTAAAACCCTTGTCTCTTAGAACTAGCCCCCTTGTGACAACATACTCTGAAATGACAAGGCTTATAATCACTCCACCTTATGTAAGTATGGATGAAATGGGCAGCCTAATTACCGTTTAAGTATTTTTAGTACTGTACCAAATGTACTATAATCACGATTCCATATTCATCTTTGTTACACATTGAAATTGTCAGCTAAGAAGTTTAATAAGTATATCATTAACAAGAAATACACATGACCTTTAACATAATTCCACAATTATGTTCTTTACACTTATTTGCAGAAATAATGCACAGCGTATGAATTATTAATCTTCCGACAAAAACATAAAAATGACGTTAGTTAATGCATTACTCTTGCACAGCTGGGCTTTGCATGGAAATTAATTCAGTGCTGAAAATGTGAATTGTCTCTTCGCTTTCAGTGGGCTGTGGATGATTAGTGTCCAGTACACTTCTTCATCAAAAATTGACAATTTCTGGCATTAAGAGGCATATTCTTTTCTCTCTCTTAATATTTTTAGGAAAACCCTCTGTACAAAATTGAGGCAGCTTCACCAGGCTGAGCTAAACGTATCCGGGCTGGTTGATCCTCACACTGTCAAAAGCAGAAAATTGTTTCACTGTTAAGCACCAGCATCTTTCATCTTGATTGGTGTAACAGCCCAATAAATCATCAACCTCCACTAAAATACACAGCTATCTATTTAATTGGGCAATGTAGTATTTCTGTTTCTGCTTTACCTCACTTCTGAAAAATACTCTTGACATTTTCAGTCGATGGATAAGTGCTTTTTTTTTTAACCATTTGTCTTTGGGATTGCAAACATTGTTGGCAAGACAGGCGTTTCTCACCCATTTCCTGGCCTATTACAACTGCTTTGATGGAGGTGCCCTCTTGACATTGTTTTGTAGGGAGTGCCAGGATTTTGATCCGCCAAAAAGAACGAATGGAAACATATATCAAAGTCACAATGGTGTGTGACAAAGGGAAACTTGAAGGTGATGGTATTCCTGTGTATTTGCTATGTATGTCCTTCTTGGTGTTAGAGGAATGACTCAGGCTGAAATCACAGTAATATATTGCAGTGCCCTGCACATGTGAGCTGCTAATCAAGCAATGGCGAGACAAATGGCAGTTCTTCCCATAGAATCCAGGCCCCAGTGGTGGAGGTCCCAGCTATCATGATAGCCAGAGGCCTTCAACTCTTATGTCCACCACTGGGAATACCTGCCAAAAGACTACCACCAAAGTCCTAGAATCATGGATGACCCAGGCTACAGGGGAAGTAATGCTGCGGGTGTGGGTGGGAGCTGGTTGAAGTTAGCAGGGTTGATGTGGTAGAGGAGGGGTCAGAAGCAATGTCAGGGAGATGGCTCTCAGCGCCCTGTCCCTTTCCGAATTTCACTGATTGACACTGGTCGAAGAACACCCCTTTCTCCTGAGGTGATGTGCAGACACACCTTTTGACTTGTGCATGGTTTGCTCTCAGATGGATTTATCAAAACACTGTGAGAAGATTTGTAGCTCGGGTGCTCGTTGTTGTGGTTCTGTTCGCTGAGCTGGGAATTTGTGTTGCAGACGTTTCGTCCCCTGTCTCGGTGACATCCTCAGTGCTTGGGAGCCTCCTGTGAAGTGCTTCTGTGATCTTTCCTCCGGCATTTATAGTGATTTGTATCTGCCGCTTCCGGTTGTCCGGAACTGACAACTAGTCTATCCCCACCTTGCCACATCCCTCCAAACCTTCCTTATTCGTGTACTGGTCTAAATGTCTTTTAAACATTGCAACTGTACCCGCATCCACTACTTCCTGTGGAAGTTTATTCCACACACGAACCTCTCTCTGTGTAATAAAGATGCCCCTCATGTATTTTTTAATTTTTCTCCTCTCATCTTAAGAATATGCCCCTAGTCTTGAAATCCCCCAGGCTAGGGAAAAGACACCTGCTATCCACCTTATCTGTAACCCTTACGATTTTGTAATCTCTGTCAGGTCACCCCTCAACCTCCCAAGCTCCAGTGGAATAAGTCCCAGTCTATTTAGCCTCTCCTTATAACTCAAACCCTTCAGTGCTAGCAACATCCTGGTAAATCCTTCTGGAAGCTTCTCCAGATTAATAATATCCTTCCCGCTGCAGACTCAGACAACGTCACATTTTGTTATTCAATGAAACAAATCAATCCTGTGACAAGGATCTCTAAACAATAACTGGGTGTTTTCTTTTGAACATGAGAACTTACACATGCAATGTTAACTGTAACAGACAGCTTACCTGGATGGCTGCTACTACATACTGAGCTCAGAGGCATGGGACTACAATATCCCATCCTGACTCCAGGTGAGTAATGAGTGATATTAGTTTAAGAAACTAATATCACTCATTATGATGAGACAGCAATAGGAAATAAAATTGGGCTGAATGCTGCATATGTTTAATTTAGTGAGAGTCACATTGAGTTTTTTGAAGATATTATTGCCACAAGGATTCTATCGTATCTTAATAAACACGACTCATTAACAACCTATCCCATTCCTATGGAATCCCTCAGGCCTGATTCGATCTTCTTCACCCCCAGAACAATTCGTCACCTAGCAGATATCCGCTGAAAGACGGGCATCCCTTATGCCAACTGTGCACCCCGACTAGGTTTGGTAATCTGGCGGTGTCACTCACTGGCAACATAATGCCATAGTAGTCACAGAGTCTTGATGCCCTGGCACATAGCCAAAACGGCTGACACTCCTTCACATGTACAAACTCATTCTCTCACCCTTGTTATCATTTAACCACCAGGCTACACATTTTTCCTGTTTTTCGACACAAGACCATCTGAAGATCTGCTGAGTCCCCACGATCTTGCCCCCAGTGCCCAATAATCAGATGCATCAAGTCATTGTCCAGTAGGGGAAAACCCAGGCAAACAATCAGACAAGTCCAAACATGAGATTTTATGGAAAGTCAACAAGAGGAAACACAAAGGACATTAATATAGTCCACAGTCTGCAAGTATAATGCAAATCAAATGCTGGCTTTGTGGCCTTGGCTGTCCATGATGCTCTCCTGCACCCAATTAGCATCTACTGGAACTGGTAGATGCATTGAAGGGCCCAATGTCCCAGACCAATATCATCTACAAGGAGAGATTTCTCCAGCTCAATACCCTCATCTTGGATCATTCCTCTGGCTCCTCAGGATCTATCACATCCCTTCATCACCTGCCCATACCTAATGCACAACTTCAACAGCCCATATCCATTTATCCACTGTCCATGTGGAGTCCCACCACATTGAACTTTACCTCCAGGTGTTCTCCCTGCTCCCTGAACCACAAGATTACACCTTAATGATGTCTACCCTGCTCCTCTATACTCTCCCTGTTGGCATCACGGTGGTGGTCACTGCCCATAACACTCCAACCAGTCCATAGCCCTCTGATGATATTCACATGTACCCCATGCATCTTACATTGCTGTCCATCACCACCCTTGTTCTCTTCTCCACAAATGGCTCTGCTTTCCACTCCCAGCCTTGACTCCACCTCCCCTTTTGGCAATGAGAAGCTGCCCCTACAGGCTCCCCCTTGTAATCTCCTTCACAATTGTCAGACAAATACCCAGCACTGCATTCACCCCAGGGTTCTGACAGACGTTGAGGTGCAGTCCAAGATGTGATGGACCAGACAGTGACTGCTGTCGATGCTGTTCCTTGACTGATGACAGGCGGTTCCTCCGACTGCTGGTGCTGACCCACAGAGGATGGTTGGTTGTCTGCTCTCCGGACTACAGTCAGATAGATCCACTGACAGTGGATATCCCCAACTGATGACTGACCATAGTCAAGCTCCTGAACAGTATGCGGACTGTTCATTTAACTGACAATACTGTGACCTTTTGACTGACGGTGGTCCACCCTTGACTAGACTGAGAAGTAGCCACTACTTATTTTCCAACTAGGCCAGTTGATTGAAAGTATATACAGTGCATTTGCCATGCAGGCAGCTGGCACATGCTGTGTTCACCTGATGCCAATGTGGGCCATACAGCCAGGTCTTCCTCCTGCCCTGGATAGGTTCCTACCAGCAGGCAGCACATCTGTGTGCCTGCATAAAAGAGCTTGTCATCCTGGCAGTACAGTTAGGTCTTGGTTTTTGGCAATGCCAATGCAGTAACTGGCATGGCATGGTAGACAAGGAAAGGCATGAATGCTGCAATCTTGCAGACAGGGGCTAAGTGAGTAGCGCTCAGAGACCAAACAGTGGCCTAGTCCAATCCGTGACCTTGGTGGATGTGCAGGTAAAACTTTGATGGATGTGGAAGGCTCCTTTAGGGCCTTGGATGGAGATGAGGAAGGAGGTGTGGGTGCAGGTTTTGCAATTTCTGCAGTGTCAGGGGAAGGTGCCAGGAAGGGAGGGTGCGTTGTTGGGGGGCGTGGACCTGACCAGGTTGTCACAGTGGGCACGGTCTTTGCGGAAGGCGGAAAGGGGTGGGGAGGGAAATATATCCCTGGTGGAGGGGTCTGTTTGGAGGTGACGGAAATGTCGGTGGATGATTTGGTTTATGCAAAGGTTGGTAGGGTGGAAGATGAGCACCGGGGGGTTCTGTCCTTGTTATGGTTGGAGGGGTGGGGTCTGAGGGCGGAGGTGCGGGATGTAGACGAGATGCATTGGAGGGCACCTTTAACCATGTGGGAAGGGAAATTGCGGTCTCTAAAGAAGGAGGCCATCTGGTATGTTCTGTGGTGGAACTGGTCCTCCTGGGAGCAGAAATGGCAGAGGCGGAGGAATTGGGAATACGGGATGGCATTTTTGCAGGAAGTAGGGTGGTAAGAGGTGTAATCCAGGTAGCTGTGGGAGTCGGTGAGTTTGTAAAAAATGTCGGTGTCAAGTCATTTGAGAGGTCCAGGAAGGGGAGGGAGGTGTCAGAGATGGTCCAGATAAATTTAAGGTCAGGGTGGAATGTGTTGGTGAAGTTGATGAATTGCTCAACCTCCTCGTGGGAGCATGAGCTGGCGCCAATGCAGTCATCAATGTAGCGGAGGAAGAGGTGGGGAGTGGTGCTGGTGTAACCATGGAAGATGGACTATTCTACATAGCCAACAAAGAGACAGGCATAGCTGGGGCCCATACGGGTGCCCATGGCTACCTCTTTGGTCTGCAGGAAGTGGGAGGATTCAAAGGAGAAATTGTTAAGGGTGAGGACCAGTTCGGCCAAACGAATGAGAGTGTCGGTGGAAGGGTACTGTTGGGGACGTCTGGAGAGGAAAAAACAGAGGGCTTGGTGGCCCTGGTCATGGCGGATGGAGGTGTAGAGGGATTGGATATCCATGGTGAAGATGAGGTATTGGGGGCCGGGGAAACAGAAGTCTTGGAGGGCATGGGTGGTTTCTTGAACATATGTGGGGAGTTCCTAGACTAGGGGGGATAGGACAGTGTTGAGGTAGGTAGAAATGAGTTCAGTGGGGCAGGAGCATGCTGAGACAATGGGTCGGCCAGGGTGGTCAGGCTTGTGGATCTTGGGAAGGAGGTAGAACTGGGCAGTGCAGGAACCTCATAGTCCGGGAACCCCGCACTGCCCGGTTCTACCTCCTTCCCAAGCACTTTAGGGAACATCTCTGGGACACCCACACCAATCAACCACACCGCCCTGTGGCTCAACATTTAAACTCCCCCTCCCACTCAGCCGAGGACATGGAGGTCCTGGGCCTCGTTCACCGCCGCTCCCTCACCACCCGACACCTGGAGGAAGAACGCCTCATCTTCCGCTTCGGAACACTTCAACCCCAGGGCATCAATGTGGACTTCACCAGTTTCCTCATTTCCCCTTCCCCCACCTCACCCCAGTTCCAAACTTCCAGCTCAGCACCATCCCCATGACTTGTACTACCTGCCTATCATCTTTTCCACCTATCCACTCCACCCTCCTCTCTGACCTATCACCTTCATCCCGTCCCCATTCACCCATTGTACTCTTTGCTACCTTCCCCCACCCTCCTCCCTGACCTATTACCTTCATCCCCACCCCCATTCACCTATTTGTACTCTATGCCACTTTCTCCCCACCCCCACCCTCCTCTCATTTATCTCTCTACCCTTTAGGCACTCTGCCTGTATTCCTGATGAAGGCCTGTATTGCACGAAAGGTCAATTTTCCTGCTCCTCGGATGCTGCCTGAACTGCTGTGCGTTTCCAGCACCACTAATCCAGAATCTGGTTTCCAGCATCTGCAGTCATTGTTTTTACCCAATCCGTGACCTGCATCCTTGTTTATCCTTGCATGTACTGTGCCCTTACTGCAGCCTTTCAACACAGCAGGTGGAATTATTCTAGTGGAGTTCTCCCAAATCAAGACAATTTCACCAGGACCTGGTACCCCTGGAAGGAGCATGGTGTCATGTCTCAGATTGAAACTATAGAGCTACAGAGCTGCAGAATTATTAAGGCACAGTGAGTTAGTGCTCAACAGTTTTTTTTTAAACTTCACACCATTGTTTGATTGCAGCTGAAGGGGTTGAGGTTTGTGAACTTCCCTGTCAAATCTTCACAAACCATACTCACACCATGTTGCATTTTTCCAATTAAGATAAGTGCACCAATCAGATATCTGGGAATGGTAAAACATTCCTCCCATCCCAGTTATAATCTCTTCCAAAATCTTCCATTGCGCAGAATTACAGAACTACATACCAACTGACTGAAGAACAGCTTCTTCTTAGACTTCTGAATGGACCTCTGAAATTGTACATTGAATGCTGATCTTGCTCTTTGCACACCTTCTCTGCAACTGTGACATTGTATTCCTCACTCTGTTCTATTACCCTAATGCACTTTGGTATGCTCTGCCTGTACTGCACGCAAAACAAAACTTTTCACTTTATCTAGCTACATGTGACAATAATAAATCAAATCAAGTCAAAATCAAACATTAGGTTTTTCTTTATCTGTATTTGTGATTTCTTCAAATAATATTAACTTGGAACCGAAGTGTGTATATGTCACTTCTACAAGCTCCTCCTTTCAACAGAGATCAGAGTCTTGGGACTGCTATGTCACATTTTGCCTCAGAGTGAGTAACTCTTGATTGGTTTCCAATACACTCGCTTAAAGATACATGCACATCATATAACAACAGTGGACTGCGACCCTTTGAGACCAGATCATTAAAATTCTTATCTCCCTACAAGAAAGTAGCAACTATCCAAGCAAGTTCAGAAACTCACTGAAAACAGCTCTAGAAGTACTCCAGAGAGATGTTGCAGCAACAAAAATTAATCTAAATGATCTTGCAGACATTTTCAATGCATGACCCTTTAAGCAGAGGTTTGGGTCCCTCCTGAAGTTGAACGCATGTTCTTTGGTGATTTAAAACCAAATGTATTGAACAAATATGCATCATCCAGATCAATGACTAAAATGAGAGAAAACAATGTGCTATCACTAAGTTTGCAGATGACATGAAATGGTTGGGAAGGTCAGTGGGGAAGCTTGTGACATAGAATCTGCAGAGGGATATTGAAAGGTTATGTGAGTGGGCAAAGGAAACTTGGCAGGTGGAATATAATGTTGAAAAATATGAGATTATGCTATTTGGCAGGACAAGTGGAGGAGCTGAATATTATCTCAATGAAGAACAATTGCAGAAAGCTGCAGCACATCAGGATCGGAAGGTCCTTGTGTATAAATCACAAAAAACTAGCATCAAAGTTCTGGAGGTAATGGCAGATGACCTTTTTTTCAAAGAGAATGGAATATAAAAACAAAAAAGTCTTATGAAATTTATAAAGGCACTAGATAGATCACACCCAGAATATGGTGATGATCCCCTTATCTTGATAAATATATAATGGCATTGGTGAAGGTTCATTAGATTGATCCAGAATGTGGACTAATTTTCTCGTGGGATGAGATTCAGTAGTTTAGGAGAATGAAAGCTGACCTTGTTGAAATATAAACGATGTTTCAGGAGGTTGACAGATTAGATGCAGAAGGGTTATTTCCCCTTAGCTAAGAGTCTAGATCCAGAGGGTATACCTCAGAGTAAATTGTCACATATATAAAACAGATATGTCTATTTTTCAGGAATTTTCACTCAGTGGATAGGGAATGTATGGAATTCTTTACCACAAAAGGCTGTAGAGGCCAGGTCTTTATAAGAAGATTCAAGGCTGAGATAGACAAATGCTTTATCTGTAAGGAATCAGGGATTTTGGGGAAAAGGTAGGAGAGTGCAGCACAGGATTATCAGAGTAGCCTTTATCTCATTGAATAGTGGAACAGACTTGATGGACCAAATGGTTTACTTCTGGACCTACATCATATGGTTGGTAGGACATCAAGTCAGAGGAGATGACCTGGGGTGTGCAGTGAGAGAGGGACTCACTGAAATCCTTGTAGAGGGAGGAAGAGAGCTTCTTCAAGGAAGGCATCCTTGTAAGAGGATTCACAGTAGGTTAAAATCTTCGAGGAGAAAGTGAGGACTGCAGATGCTGGAGATTAGAGCTGAAAATGTGTTGCTGGAAAAGTGCAGCAGGTCAGGCAGCATCCAAGGAACAGGAGAATCGACGTTTTGAGCATAAGCCTTCATTTCCTGAAGAAGGGCTTATGCCCGAAACGTCGAATCTCCTGTTCCTTGGATGCTGCCTGACCTGCTGTGCTTTTCCAGCAACACATTTTCAGGACATCACATCAGCTGGTGTTACTTGTAAGGTTTCTGATGTATTAACATTATGCCCATGTGAGTGCCCACACTCAGTGCTGGGCATCCTATAGGAGCTGCCAGAAGAAGCTGGGGAGATACTATGCTTTGGCAGCACCATCTCCAGTGGTGCCACAGGTCGGGATTTTACACTCAAGATTAATTTCAAATAATAATTCAATCAATTGCGAGAAGCTTCATTATTTTAGCACTGTCAATCCGCATCTCAAGGTGATAGTTACCTATCGTGGCTATCATCATCATTCCTCAGACACACACTGGGTCCCTTATGTAACAAAAGGATTACCGTGCACCTGCTCAACTGGTTGTGCCTGAATTCTATGGGGATATTGATGTCACTGAGTGAGATCATTAGTAATCAATCCTACTGGGAAATGTTCTCATCATTTACTGTAACGTAACATGCTTCCTCCAACAAAAATTTTAACTAGATCAAATCTGAAAGAATCCAAATTGAACAGGACTGAATCAGGAGTCAGAGTTTAAGGAAATGGGGTAGGCCATTTGGAACTGAGATGAAGAGAAGTTTTTCACCCAGAGAGATGAACCTCTGGAATTCTCTGCCGCAGAAAGCTGTTGAGGCCAAAACATTGAATGTTTTCAAGAAGTTAGCTATAGTTCCTATGGTTAAAGGGATCAAAAAGCAGCATGGTGGCTCAGTGGTTAGCACTGCTACCTCACAGCACCAGGGACCTGGGTTTGATTCTAGCCTCGGGAGACTGTATGGAGTTTGCACATTCTCCCCATGTCATGTGTGGGTTTCCTCCCACAACCTAATGGTGTGCAGGTTTGGTGGCTTGGACATGCTAAATTGCCCATAGTGTTCAGGAATGTGTAGGCTGGGTGCATTAGCCAGGGGTAAATATTGGGTAGGGGAACGTGTTTGAGTGGGTTACTATATGGAGGGTCGGTGTGAACTTTATGGACCAAAGGGTTTGTTTCCACACTGTAGGGATTCTATTCTATTCTGTTCTATTAAAAAGGCATGGGGAGGAAGTGGGAAGTTCCATGACAAAGATGAAGGGAAATGATTTTGTAATTGGAGGCTACTTGTGGGAGCTTGTTCATTACTTGGAAATGTTGACTCGCTACTCTTCACTTCCTACCAAACATGGGCTCCTTGTACGTTTGCAAAATTTGCCATTTAATTAAACAAAAAAAGTCCGTCGAATGTCAGAACATGGTGTGACAACAGTGGGGTACAACTACTTTGCAATAGCTTAATTCAAAATTTTCCTGTAATTATTATACCAGGTCCGTAGACGTTTAACTTCTGTCAACTTTAATGACAACTACAATAATGTTGAAATACACTTGTGCAGCTCACTGTTAAAAAACATTGCAACTATTTAATGGGAATCTATACTGAAACCTATAGGTTTAAGGACCTGCCAATACTGCACGCATAAAATGGTTGCCTGAGCATCTAAATATGGTGGAAGTTTGTTGTAATCTTAAAGGCTGAAGAATATGCATTTATGCCTGCATGTGAAATAGAAGATACACTCTTTACACGTACAAATTGGGAACCCTTGCATCAGTTTTGAGACACCTTCCTGAAATTGAGCTGCCTTGGACTCAAGCAAATGGGTGGATATTGTGATCGGAGTGGTGATCCTCAAAAGGACATTTGGGGGCCATCTCCAAAATCCAAATTTCCAGACATATTTTCCTAAGAAGTGTAACAAGTAAAATTACTGTTACCTGCAACTCCCAAAGCAGCCCAAAGACTGTTGTCACTTCCCCAACCTCCACAAAAAAAACTTGCACTCTGATGATAAATGATCTAGATTCGAAATGTTAGCTTGCTTTCTCTCCTTGGATGCTGCCTGTCCCGCTGTGATTTCCCGCATTTGGTGTTTTCAATACAAATTCCAGCATCTACAGTAATTCGCTCCACTCACTTCTGATTGATTGACTTTTTAATCATCAGTGTTTCTGGGGTTTACGGGAATACCTTGGGTAAAAGGCATTGAAGTGTTTGATTAGCTATGATCATATTAAATAGCAGAACAGGCTCAATGGGCTGAATGGCCTCTGTTCCTATTTCCTTAGAGGACAATCCATCTTTAATTCACATCTACTTTCACTGGAGCTTTCAGGGATGCACAGTTAGCTCACTGGCTTAACGTAAGCGAAGTTGGGATGGTCACTGCATTCATATTTTGGTTATATGTAGACTAACACTAGACAATGTAGACTAACACTAGACAATTTGATCTTCATGTCATTTTCCCATCTTAAAAGCCGACACATTTTAAATTACGTTGCACAACTGCCACATGCTGATTAGTGAGGCACATGTACACTTCAAGATTAAACTAATTTACACAGCTGCTGTTGTGATAAATTAAAAGAGACGAACTATCTTTATCTCTCCCTTGTGAGATAAAGCTGCACCTGCAACTACTTCTCCCTTCTCAGGGTTTGCTGTCATTTATTTGCTTTGTTCAGGAATATTGCACAGTACAGCTTTCTTGTGTGTTGCATGGAACCAAACCAGCAGCTTTTTACAGTGACGAAAACCAAATAACTACATTGTAACCAGCAAGTGTAGTGGATGCAATTCATTTGATAAAAAGAACTGTAGCGCCCTCTGTACGTCAAGTACAGGTTAAAAATATGGCATGAACTATCAGCAAGACTGTACGGGAATTCCCTCCCAACATCTACAAATCAACACAACAGATCGTGTAGATTCAAAAGTAAATTACTTCTACCGGAAAATGTAATTTTCATGATACTAGTTGAACAAACATCAGACTGAAAATTGGCATGCCCCAAGATCCAAAGAAATAATACAGCATTAATTAGAAAAGCCTCTCAATTATAATCTGTGTTTTTGATGCAAGAACAGTAGTAGACACCTTTTAAAAATATTTATGTTATTTAAAATTATCTAATGAAACTGACTGTAGTAGTCATTTCCATTATTTGAAATTTGGTTTCTGACATGTGATTCAGATTAAACACATTAAATTTTCATGAAAACACAGTTACAGGCTGCATTAATAACCGGCATGAGGTTATCACTAAATCAAAGAATATCTTGAAAGTTTAAAAATAACTGTTTTCAAATGTGTCACAGTTGTATATAAACATGCTCCAAAGTGGTCCGTGAGTTGAATCTTTGAGAGTGTGTGTGAGTTTGTGCGTAGTGTATGTCTCTGTCTGTGTATTATGTCTCTCTGTGAGTGTGTGTCTGTGTGTAGTGTGCCTGTGTGTAGTGTGTCTGTGTAGTGTGTGTCTTTGAATATGTATGTCTGTGTCAGTGTGTATGTCTGCATAGTGTGTGTCTCTGTGAGAATGTTTCTGTGTGTAGTGTGTGTCTGAGTGTGTGTGTCTTTGCCAGTGTGTATTTTTGTGCATAATGTATGTCTGAGTTTGTGCATCTCTGTCAGTGTGCGTTTCATTCAGTGTGCGATCTGTCAGTGCGCTTCTCAGTCAGTGTGCGTCTCAGTCAGTGTGTTTCTCTGTCAATGTGTGCCTCTGTGTATATGTAAATGTAGCTACCTTTTAATTGGCAAGCAATACTACTTAAAAATAGCCCACAGCAAAACTGTGGAAGAATAATATGAAGGTTAATTTCTTACAAAGCACTGGTGTAAGTTCCTTATGTGAAGGTACTGGTGAAAGCAATGAGATGTATCCCAGGCTGTTGAGGGAGGCAAGTCAGAAGATATCAAGGAACCTGGCAGTAATGTTGAAATTGTCACTAGCCACTGGGAGGTGTTAACGGATTGCTAATGGTATCCTATCACTTAAAGAATAAAGAGATGAAGGGATAGACTAAGAAATTACAGGCCATTCTGTCTAGCTTTGGTGACGAAGTGATTACATAGATTTCTGAGAAAGCTCCCTGGCATTATTCAGTTGGATTTCTGAACAGGGAGAGATTACATTCCCTCAATGTCTAGCTATTTGTGACACCACAGGCAACAATTCCTGCTGGTACACACCTGCTGTGCAGGGACCTTTCACCAGTTTACATTCCCCAAACTCCCAGGTGCAGTGAATGTTCACTTCCCATGTCATCGCAAGCTCTGAGAAAGTATCACCAAAAGGTATGGCTAATGACCCCAGTCTGAAATCCCTCAGGCTATTGCAAAAAATCAATACAATGTTGCCCGTGCATCCACTTGGACCATCAATGAACTGACAATCAGTCTGCCAAGATGTATTTCCATTTCCTGGTCCAGTCAGGACTCTGCTACTCAACAGGCAGTGTGTCTGGCAGAACAGTTATTTGTTGTGGTCTGAACCCAACATACCCATTAACAGGGTGATAACCTTACGGACGGAGATGACAGACCATCCTCATTTCTTCTCAATCGCGGAATCTGACTGAAAAACTGAGGGAGGGAAAGCCAGTGATCATGCTGCTGAAGAAGCCAGAGCAGTGGGAAGACACGACAGACAGGCCTGAAGAGCCTAACAGCAAGGTGGAGGCAACTGGCTGCCTGGGAAAATGTAAGGTGGAGAGCTAGGGCATCTCTGGAATATACCAAAGTGACATTCCATGAATGGCTAGTGGTCGCTCCTCCTCTATGTCAGTGTGCTGTGGCGTCTCCCTCACTCCTTGAGAAGATGGACCATATAGTTGATGGTCAAGTCCATTGACCATCTCTTGCCTGGCCAATGAATTAATGCAGTTGTAACTCAAGCAAAGGAATGAAGGTCCTACACATCCCACAACAGAATGTTCTGCTCAACCTGGCCCTCATGGTAGCTAGCACCCATTCCACGGAGGCAGTCATGAATTGGAGACCCAACATCACATAGAACGTTGGGAAATACCTCAGCCCTTTGATGCAATCTATACATGACCATGCCAGCTGTCCCCTTGCATGACTGTATCTCTATCAGTTCATTAATAGCCGAGTCCAGAGGTTCATCATCAGTAACTGACTCAGCAGCTACCTGGTCTTTCGCACTGTTCACAGTGTCAGAGAGAGCTGCAATAAATTCCTAAGTGCTGGACTGTGTCATGCAGTGCTCAGTAGAATATGAACTCAAGGCTACTCGAGATAGAATATCCACCACAGTGAGTCTCTCTGGGCTGGTGCAGGGTGGAGAGGAATGCTTTGATAGTGCATTCAAACAGGCTCCAATTCTTCCTCTTCAGACGTGCTGTCAAAGATGGGTCTGGGGGATAATTTTGTCAGAAGAAAAATTCTCATATTTTTGCTTTGGTTCGGGTGTGAGATCATTAGGCTACATTAAAGAATATAAATATTTGTTTATGTTGTGAGCCACCACACAGATGTCTAAACATATGCATTGGGAGTAGCAGAGTGGAGGCTATCTCACTAGATTGGCATACATGATCAATAGGAGAAAGTGAGGACTGCAGATGCTGGAGATCAGAGCTGAAAAATGTGGTGCTGGAAAAACACAGCAGGCCAGGCAGCATCCGAGGAGCAGGAGAATCGACGTTTCGGGCATAAGCCTTTCTTCAGGAATGAGGCTGGTGTGCCAAGCGGGCTGAGATAAAAGGTAGGGGGGAGGGAATTTCGGGGAGGGGCGCTGGGAATACGATAGGTGGAAGGAGATGAGGGTGAGGGTGATAGGCCGGAGAGGGGGTGGGGGCGGAGAGGTCGGGAAGAAGATTGCAGGTCAAGAGGACAGTGCTGAATCCAGGGATTGGGACTGAGATAAGGTGGGGGGAGGCGAAATGAGGAAGCTGGAGAAATCTACATACATCCCGTGTGGTTGGAGGGTTCCTAGGCGGAAGATGAGGCGCTCTTCCTCCAAGCGTTCTGTGGCCAGGGTCTAGCGATGGAGGAGGCCAAGGACCTGCATGTCCTTGGCGGTGTGGGAGGGGGAACTAAAGTGTTCAGCCACCGGGGCGGTTGGGTTGGTTGGTGCGGGTGTTCCGGAGGTGTTCCCTGAAACGTTCCGCAAGTAGGCAGCCTGTCTCCCCAATGTGGAGGAGACCACATCGAGTGCAGCGGATGCAGTAAATGATGTGTGTGGAGGTGCAGGTGAATTTGCGACGGATATAGAAGGATCCATTGGGGCCTTGGAGGGAGGTGAGGGGGGAGGTGTGGGCCCAAGTTTTGCACTTCTTGCTGTTGCAGGGGAAGGTGCCAGGAGTGGAGGTTGGGTTGGTGGGGGGTGTGGACCTGACGAGGGAGTTGCGGAGGGAGTGGTTTCTCCTGAATGATGATAGGGGTGGAGAGGGAACTATATCCGTGGTGGTGGGGTCTGTCTGGAGGTGACGACGGATGATACGATGTGTCCGGAGGTTGGTGGGGTGGAAGGTAAGGACCAGTGGGGTTCTGTCCTGGTGGCGATTGGAGGGGCAGGGTTCAAGGGCGGAGGAGCGGGAAGTGGAGGAGATGTGGTGGAAAGCGTCGTCAACCACGTCAGAGGGGAAATTGCGGTCTTTGAAGAAGGAGGCCATTTGGGTTGTTTGGTATTGGAATTGGTCCTCCTGGGAGCAGATGTGGCAGAGGCGAAGGAATTGGGAATATAGGATGGCGTTTTTACAGGGGGCAGGGTGGGAGGAGGTGTAATCTAGGTAGCTGTGAGAGTCGGTTGCCCGAGATAGAAATGGAGAGGTCTAGGAAGGGGAGGGAGGAGTCTGAGACGGTCCAGGTAAATTTGAGGTCAGGGTGGAAGGTGTTAGTAAAGTGGATGAACTGTTCAACCTCCTCGTGGGAGGACGTGGTAGCACCGATACAGTCATCGATGTAGCGGAGGAAAAGGTGGGGAGTGGTGCCAGTGTAGCTGCGGAAAATGGACTGTTCCACATATCCAACGAAGCGGCAGGCATAGCTAGGGCCCATGCAGGTGCCCATGGCTACTCCTTTGGTTGGGAGGAAGTGGGAGGATTAGAAGGAGAAGTTGTTAAGAGTGAGGACCAGTTTAGTCAGTCGAAGGAGGGTGTCAGTGGAAGGGTACTGGTTGATTCGGCAGGAAAGGAAGAAGCGGAGGGCTTGGAGGCCTTTGTGATGGGAGATGGAAGTGTATAGGGACTGGATGTCCATCGTGAAGATAAGCCGTTTGGGGCCGGGGAAGAGAAAATCATGTAGGAGGTGGAGGGCGTGGGTGGTGTCCCGAACGTAGGTGTGAGTTCTTGGACTAATGGGGACAGGACCGTGTCGAGGTATGCAGAGATGAGTTCAGTGGGGCAGGAGCAGGCTGAGACAATGGGTCGGCCGGGGCAGTCGGGTTTGTGGATTTTGGGCAGGAGGTAGAAACAGGCGGTGCGGGGTTGTGGGACAATGGAGTTGGAGGTGGTGGATGGGAGATCTCCTGAGGTGATGAGGTTATGGATGGTCTGGGAGATGATGGTTTGGTGGTGTGAGGTGGGGTCATGGTCAAGGGGGCAGTAGGAGGAGGTGTCCGCGAGTTGGCATCTAGCTTCAGTGGTGTAAAGATCGGTGCACCAAACTACCACCACGCCTCCCTTGTCTGCCGGTTTGATGGTGAGGTTGGGGTTAGAGCGGAGGGAGCGGAGGGCTGCACGTTCCGAGGGTGAGACGTTGGAGTGGGTGAGAGGGGTGGAGAGGTTGAGGCGGTTAATGTCGTGGCGGCAGTTGGATATGAAGAGATCGAGGGCAGGTAAGAGGCCAGCACGGGGTGTCCAGGTGGATGGGGTGTGTTGGAGGTGGGAGAAGGGGTCATCAGAGGGTGGGCGAGAATCCTGGTTGAAGAAGTAGGCGTGGAGGCGAAGGCAGCGGAAGAATTGATCGATGTCTCACCGCGTGTCAAACTCATTGATCCGGGAATGTAGGGGGATGAAGGTGAGGCCTCTGCTGAGGAATGATCGTTCATCCTCAGAGAGGGGAGGTCTGGAGGGATAGTGAAAATACGGCAGGGCTGGGAGCTAGGACCTGGTGTGGGACTGGAGCTGGGAGTGGGGGCGGAGTCGGTCGTGGGGGCGGTCAATACCCCACTTTATACAGGTATGGTCTCCATGGCCTCCTGCCAGCTCCACCAGCTCATCAAAATGGGTCAAGAACCTAATGTTGGCCTTATGCCCTGGTTACATTCCTGCTTATTGTAATATGGTCTGCCTGTAGGGGAAGATGAAAAGACATTAATATTGGTACATGAACACTTCCTCTACATCAGGGATACATATTGAGATACACATATACTGGAATGATACCAGAAATTAGGGAATTTAGATACAAAGAAACATGAAAGAAATTGTGCTTATTCTCCTTAAAGCCCAGAAGTTTAAGAGGTAACCTTATTTAAATGTTCAAATAATGAACAATTTTGACAGGATAAAGAAGGAGTTTCAACTAGTTGGTATGTCAGTAATTAGGGATCACAATTTCAAGATTGTCAGCAAGAGAGCTTGGAGGGAAATAAGGAGAAACCTCTTTACTCAGTTGTTTGCTGAGTCTGCTTTGTCTTCCGACTGCCTTAGCTTCTTCAGCAGCATGATCATCAGTTGTAGGGATTTGGAACGCACTACCTGGGAGAGAGGTAGAGGAAGATTCCATTCATATTCTGGATACATTCCCTGGGGAATGCTTCGGGGAAATCTTAGCCCAGGGCAGCTAGTGGTGCCTTTACTTGTTCCTGACCACATGATGGTGCCTGGTGGTGTCTTCCTTGCTAGCTACTGCCAGGGTCTGTGTGGGCTATTGCCTAGTGGGGCTCTTCCAATTGACTTGCTGTATTGCCCTTGGCTGTGGTCCAATGAGAAAGAGGAAGGGGATGGGAAGGAGGTGGAGAAAGGCATGGGGACAGCCTGTCAGAATTGGCTGGCACCTTTTGAGCCAGGAGGAACAGTTCTGATATGTCCTGTTAAACCATGGGGGTTGAGGGGGCATACATAGCCTCTCTAAGAGATGCTATTGGGTGTTGGTTTGCCATGTCTAGTTTCCTGGTGAAGATCTCAGGAGGGTACAGTACAGGGAGTGGGTCCAAATCGGAAGGTTGGGAGCAGCTTTGAGCATTTGGGGGTTGCATATTAGCATGGATAGAGAATTGGGTAACTAATAGAAGATAGAGTGTTGGGATAACAGGCCCATTATCAAGATGGGGTGACTTGTAAGTAATAGTGTTGCACAGGAATTGCTGCTAGGGCCACAGTTAATTTGCAATGTATATTAATGACTTGGATGAGGAAAGTGAATGTGCCATCATCAAGTTTGCAGATAACACAAAAGCAGGCGAGAAGGTAAGTAGTGATGATGACTCAAAGAGTCTGCAAAGAGATGTAGATATGTTACATGAGTGGCAGAAAACTGGCAGATGGAATATAATGTAAGAAAATATGAGGTTAACCATTTTGGCAGAAACAATAGAGGAGCATTATTTAAATGGAGAATGACTATGGAAGGCTACAGAACAGAAGATTTTGAAATTCCTTATCCATGAATCACAAAAAAAACTAGCATCCAAATTCAGCAGGTAATAGAGAAGTCAAATGGAATATTGCCTCTTGGTTTCAAAGGGAATAGGGTGTAAAAGTTGGTAGGTTTTGCTAAAATGATACAAGGCAATAATCAGACCACAACTGGAACACTATGAACAGTTTGGGGCTCCTTATCTAAGGCAAGACATACTGGCACAGAAAGTAGTCCAGAGATAATTCACTAGGCTGATATGTCTTATGAGGAGAGGCTGAGTAGATTGGGCCAGTATCCATTGGAATATAGACGAATGAGACAGGGTCAGTGCAGAATGGTTGTATACCATGTCGGACAGACTAGGACCAGAGGGTGTAATCTCAGAGTAAGTGCCATTACGTTTAAGACAAAAATGAGAAGGAATTCCTTCTCTCAGAGTAGTGAATCTGTGGGGTTCTTTACCACAGAGGGCTGTTGAAGCTGGGTCATTAAGTATAATCAAGGCTGAGATTTGTAATCAACAAGGGAATCAAGGATTATGGAGTAAAGGCAGGAAAGTGGAATTGAGGATAATCAGCTCAGTCATGATCTCATTGAATGGCAGAGCAAATGTGATGGGCCGAATGGCCTACTTTGGCTCCTATATTTTTTGGTGAGAAATGGTACCTGTCATTAAAGGTACATTACTGCAGTAAACAACATTAAGACAAATCTTATGATGCTCAGTGAGATTTCTGGTCTTAATCTTTTAATGATGTTAAAGCAAAATGACGCTAAAAGGAGTAATTAGATGCAGGCTTCCTGTATTGGTAAGAAGAACGTAGTTCAGTGCATCCGAAGATTTAAAGAATTCTGAATGAACAGCATTTCTGTTTCATCCAAGTATTAGAGTGTAATAGACAGTAAAGCCTTTGATGTTGTGTGTGGCTGAGATATTTCTGAGGTGTTCATGCTGAAGCCACTTTTTGTTGTGTCCTTGTCCGATCCATCAGAACATAAGGAACGGGATCAGGAGTAGGCCACTGGCCTGTCGAGCCTGCTCCATCATTCAATATGATCATGGCTGAACTTTTCGTAGACTCAGCTCCACTTACCCGCCCATTCACCATAACCCTTCATTCCTTTACCGGTCAAAAATCCATCTATCTTTACCTTAAAAACATTCAGTGAAGTAACCTCATCTTCTTCATTGGGCAGGGAATTCCACAGATTGGCCAAATTTTGGAAGTAAAAGTTTCCTCAACTCAGTCCTAAATCTGCTCCCCTTTATTTTGAAAACATGCCCTGAGTTCTAGTTTCAGCTGCCAGTGGAAACAACCTCCCTACTTCTATCTTATCTATTCCTTTATATATGTATATAAGCTAGCTTGCTGAGCTGGAAGGTTTATTTTCAGATGTTTCGTCACCATGAGTAGGTAACATCATCAGAGTCTCCGGTGAAGCGATGTTACCTAGTCATGTTGACGAAATGTCTGAAAATAAACCTTCCAGCTCAGTGAGCTAACTTACATACTTATCATCAACCTGAGCTACAAATCTTCTCAAAAATTGCTATTCCTTTGTGTCTTGCAAATTCATTATTTTTACCTTATTACAATTGCATGCATGAGTCGAACATCACTCTTGGTGAAAATGTTTCAGAACTAGGTTCTCCTAATTGAGATGGAAGGTCAGTGACCTGATGCTGTCAGGGCTCCTGAGTGTTGTTACTTCTTTTCTGTTCTAACTGCAAACCTTGGCAGATGAGTTAAAGCCAATTGTACTATAAATCATTACTGCAGCATTAATAGTGTTTGTTGTATTCAATGCACGAGGCATCTGATGGAGATGCCGAGCATCCAATTTGTATGTGAGAATCCTCTGTACTGGCAACATTATAAGATTAACTCGCACCTCAAGCTAACTCACATTAGGTGGAGAAAGTTAAAAATCACACAACACCAGGTTATAGTCCAACAGGTTTAATTGGAAGCACACTAGCTTTCGGAGCGTCGCTCCTTCATCAGGTGGTAGCGGAGGGCTCAACCTAACACACAAAATTTATAGCAAATTTTTGCTATAAATTCTGTGTGTTAGGATTGAGCCCTCCACTACCACCGGATGAAGGTGCATCGCTCCGAAAGCTAGTGTGCTTCCAATTAAACCTGTTGGACTATAACCTGGTGTTGTGTGATTTTTAACTTTGTACACCCCAGTCCAACACTGTCATCTCCAAATCATTAGGTGGAGAGTGCCACTTATGAAGGTGGAGTGCAGTAGATTGATCTTACATTTGTAGTCTTAGACTCAGAGTCTCTTGAGTCACCCATGAGCACTGAACTCTACTGTCACCTCTGTCCAGGCTGCCTTTATCAGTCAGGATGGCAGCCTGTCACCATTTTTCAGAAACAGTACATCCCTTCTCTCTCAGACAGCCTGCAGAAGAACATGTTGTCACTGAACCCTGGAGCCATTTTGTGACTGGTCATCAACATCCCTAGCAATAATTAGGTTTGATGAGCAAAGCTTGAGTGATGCTCCTATATTGCAGAGAGTGAAGTTCCGGCCAGGTGACTTCTAAAAATGGTACTTGGATGTTGAAGCCCAGCAGCACTCAGTACATCTTGCCCGTAAGATTTAATGCTCTATTCACACATGCATTTGTAGCGAGGTAAGAAAATTAATTTTCAAGAAACAAAACAATCTGTCCCTGAGTAAAAGTAACATCTGACATTTTGAGACTAGTAGTCTAAAAAAACACAATTCTGATGATACTTTTCTTTAAAATGTTAGTTATTGGCACACACTAGAATTAAGAGAGGATTAGATGTCAATCCAGACAAGAAAATTAAAGGCTGCAATCTTCATTTATATGCAAGCTTGAAGATCCAAGCCCCCGAATGTGGCTTCAGTTTAATTGTGACATTTTCAGGCAATTACACTTCGGAAACATTTTCAAGAAGGGAAAAAAAACTTTGCTTGATTCAACAGGAAATGGTACATGACTCAAATGTTTACCAAAGGCAGCTTTGACACAGAATAGAGTGACCGTTGTTTCCATTTATTAATTTAGTAAATCTAATTAGCGTGAGTGAGGATCATTTACAAAGAGCAAGTTCACCACCTGCAAATATCGGAAAGTGTACCTGAAAAAAGAAGTCCAGAACAGAGTTGTGGTTGTCAGGAGAGTTCACTGTTTCCATGGTGACACCTCCTTTCATATATTCCACTTGCTGCTGTTGAAAGAGTGTCTCGTGTATATACTGATGGATCTTCTCATTTGTCATGTTGATACAAAGCTGAGGGACAAAAGCATTCATTTCAATTTTTGTTCTATCGCAGATTGATGTTTGTATCAATAGTAGTAAATTAATGCTGATATTTACTGATCACTATTCCCAAATAGGAACTATTTCTCTAGCTTTTTAAAATGTGTACATTTCTAATTTTCTTGCTTTGACTTTCCGTTCCTGGTATAGAGAGCTTGCTGAGAGTGAGAATATCATGGAATTGGCTATAACCTAACCTGATTTCTTCAATACTTCGTCCTCTTTTGATACAAGCCTGGGACAATCTAGGTAAAGAACTGTTTTGTCACAAGGTACAGTTTAAACTGGATTTATTAATTGAACCAATTATATAATGTTGCAGTTTCCTCTTATGTTATCAGTTTTATTGGTGTCTAAAAATCTCCATTGAAAGGTGTACCAGTTGGTTATAATTTAATGTTACTGATCTAAGACCCTAATTGTGATGCCACGGCTTGCTGATTAAAGTTAGCACACATCAATGCTAAAAATACCTTTAAATTTTTGATAAACTTCAATGAATAATAGGAGAGACAAATTCTTAAGCAAACTTCTGGTGGCAAATGTTGAATGAATTCGGAGATGGTTAATGCCATTGTCAAAAATAGCTACATCTTTCTAGAGTAAAAATACAACGAATTGATTAAAAACATTGACATAATTAAATCAATAGGAGGTGGAAACCTCATGGTCTGTGATCCAAGAAAGACTGGAGAACAATTTCATCACTGATAGAAGGATATAAGTTATTCAATAGAAGTTACAGTAAAACATTATAATTTCCTGAAAAATTGAATTCCAAAGTATATGAGGATTTACCAATAGTAGGGAAATGATCTTAATATATTTTCCTGTACCAAAGGCAACAGCGTATTTCATGTCATTCCTTCTAATAGCCTAAATGAAATCTTGCTCACTGTAACTCACTGGGGCTGTGGTCAGTTTGAGTGATAAAAATTTGAATTGGAAATTTCATGCCTGACCAGATGCATTTCTGTCAGTGAAGCTGCAATCCAGTGGATCCCAGCTGCCTGATGAAATGCTGTCCGGAAGTGCTGTTCCTTACTGGCAGCACCAGCTTTGGAAATGATCCTGATTGTGCCTTCAGTGTATCAACGATTGCAAGTTGAATCATTGAGGAGGAACCAAGTCTAGTTACTCTCCGTCGCTAGTCCAGAACTGAATGTTAACCTTGCTCCAGATTCTAGACTGACATAGGTACAAAGGGCGAAAGTGAGGACTGCAGATGCTGGAGATTAGAGCCAAGAGTGTGGTGCTGGAAAAGCACAGCAGGTCAGGCAGCATCCGAGGAACAGGAGAATCGACGTTTTGGCCATAAGCCCTTCATCAGGAAGGCCTTCTGTAATGTAGATTTTCCTGCTCTTCGGATGCTGCTTGACCTGCTGTGCTTTTCCAGCACCACACTCTTGACATATTTACAGATGGAGTCAAAGTCAGTGAAGCCACAACATCAAACATTTTGGTTCCATTTGAAAAGTTCATCAGTTTCCCTGGTTGTCAAATCCCCCTGTTGCCCAAAGAGAATCAGAACTATTGAAACTCTTCTCAAACAGCATCCATCTCTTTCAACTCTCCTTTTGCATCTCACTGCTATCAGCAAAGCTAAGCAGCTTATGAGTTCCTTTGTGCCTAAGATTGAGGTAACCCATTCAATGGCCTCAATAATTTTCTTCACCTCAGTTCCTGCCCCTTTCAATAGCAGGCTGTAGTCTGGTGCCCCTATTTGCTCATTCAACAGTGTTCTGACACAAATGTTGACCATTCAACTCTCTTTCCAAAACCCATTCTGTACTTAATTTCAGAAATCTCCCATTCCAATTTTTGAAGCTGCCTGGAATAACTCTGTGTCCTTAGAACTGGGAGAGGGGAAGCAAACACAACCATTGTGCCAGTGGTTTTACCATGGTATGTCCTGGCCTAGAACCCTAACATATTCAATCCTTTGAGTAAATTGTCTCGTTGTCAGAATCAGTGAATCACAAACCCATTTGGAGAGAACTGATTTCCCACACATTAAAGCTGCCTCATGCTATTCATGTCCAGATCCGCTCGCTTTGTGAGCATTCAGGAGAAGGAGGGGGCGGTGTGCCAGGTTGTTGAGGGGTGGGAGATTTGGTGAGAACAAAGGTGGGAGAAAGAGTGCGAGTCAAAGAATGAGTGAGACTACAAGCCCCTAGGACATTGTCTCAGAATAAAGCACCGTTAATTTATGGCTGAAATGAGGAGGACTTTTGACTATGAGGGTTGTGAGTCTTTGGAACTCCTTGCCATAGAGAGCTGTGGAGCAGAGTCCTTGCTTCTATTTAAGGCTGAGGTAGATTCTCAATCAAAGGGGAATCAAGGGTTAGGGGCAAAGGGCAGGAAAGTGATGTGAATGGTGGACCAGGTTCGGAGGCTGAAAAGTCTATTCCTGTTCCTAATTCTTACGGTCTTACTTCAAAACAGTAGGAAATGATGTTAAAATTAATTTTGTGAAGTTAAACAAAAATACAGGAAGGGTTTGGAGGGATATGGGCCGGGTGCTGGCAAGTGGGACTAGATTGGGTTGAAATATCTGGTCAGCATGGACGGGTTGGACTGAAGGGTCTGTTTCCGTGCTGTACATCTCTATGACTCTATGAAATGGTACAATTTTAAATGGGTCCTCACACTTCTCTAGGTTCTGTCCCACTAATGTACTGTATTGCTGTAACTAGGCTCTTATAACGCATCCCCATTGCAAATTCCAGTTGCCTTTCTAGATTACTTGTCAAGATTAAAGTAGTGCTGGAAAAGCACAGCAGGTCAGGCAGCATCCGAGGAGCAGGAAAATTGAAATTTCGGGCAAAAGCCCTTCATTCCGAAACGTCAATTTTCCTGCTCCTCAGATGCTGCCTGTTGTACTTTTCCAGTACCACTCTAATCTTGACTCTAATCTCCAGCATCTGCAGTCCTCACTTTCGCCTTCCTAGATTACTTGCTCTTCCTTTGATAGTCTTTTGTGATTCATGTACTCGATGCAGATTCCTTAGTCCTGCAGCATCCTACAGCTTCTTTCCATTTAAATCATGTTCCTGCTTTTGTATTCTTCCTGCTAAGGTGGACCAGCTCACATTTTCCTCTGTTATTTGCCACCTATCATATTTTTGTGCACTCACTTAATCTATCTATGCTCCTTTGCAGACTTGTGATAGCCTTTTTACAACTTGCTTTCCTATCTATGTATCATCAGCAAATTTGGCTACCATGCAGCCTTTCTACCCCATAATCTGAACCATTAATACAAAGCTTAAACAGTTGAGGTTCAAGGACTAATCTTGCTATCCCACTCATTACAGTCCACCAACCCAAAAATGGCCTATTTATCCCAACCCTCTGTTTACTGTTCGTTAAAAAAGTTCTCTGTAAGTGCTAACAAAGGTACACGTAAAATCATCATAGTCCTACCAGGCGATAGGTTGTTCTCTCATTAGTTAGAGACTTGGCGGTGGTTTATCTGGAGGGTCACTATTCGTCAGGCAAGGGAAGAGGTTGAGAAGGTGGAACATTCATGGTAACCTCTGCCAGAGTAGGATTTGATCCCATGCTGTTGGTGTTACTCTGCATCAGCTATCCAGCCAGCTGACCTAAATCTACCCACGATATAGGTGAACCGATCACCTCTAATAACGCGTGTTCTTTATTTATGCAGTAATGATTTATATGTCAACTTATCAAATGCCTATTCAGAATCTAAAGATGGTGATAAAATGATGATGACACTGGACTTATAATCTGGAGGTCGAGCTTCCTTGTTCTGGACAGAAAATACTGGATCAAAGTTACTGCTGGAATTTGTGTTCAATTGCTACATCTGGAATTAAAAACTATCTGGTTCACTAATGTTGTCTAGGGAAGGAAATCTACCATCCTTATCTGGTCAAGCTGACATGTGACTCCAGACCCACAGCAATATGGTTTATTCTGAGCTGCCTTCTGAATTAGCCTAGCAAGACTCTATGTTCAAGGACTATTAGGGATAGACAACAAATGATAAACTTTCCACAGATACCCATATCCCATGAAAGAATAAAGGAACAAGTACCTGTTCCCATTTATCCACATTATTTGCTACATCCTCAAAGTACTTCAGTAGGTTAGTCAATTATGATTTATTTTTCATAAAATCACATTGACTCCACCTGATTGGACTATAACTTTCTAAATGTCCTGCTGCTACTTCCTCAATGATGTATTCGAGATTTTCATTGTGATTCACTGTATTTTCCTGCTTTTTGCCTCTATCCTTTTTTGAACAATGGGTTATATTTGCAGTTTTCCACACTGCTGAAACTCTTGCGGAATCTAGAGGGTTTTGGAAGATTACAATGTAATCACTTCCTTTAAGATTCTATTTTGCAGGCCATCAAATTAAGGAGATTTATCAGACTTTGGTCCAATCAAATTTCCTAGTATCTTTTGTTCTAACGGTTATGATTATTTTAAGTTTCTCCCTTCCTTTTTTTCTCTTGAATTTCCATTATTCTTGGATGCTAAATGTGTCTTCTATGAGTATGTTCAAAACATGTTCAACACGTCATTAATTGAACTATCACCATAAAAGATAAGAGTTAAAGATTAGCAAATCTTTTGCTCAGATATAGGATTCCTATCACTGGGGTTGTGATGAATCCTGTTCATGCTAACTAAAGAACTTGAATTCAATTAATTTTGAATAAACTTTCCTTGTCATAAAAAGACCTCCCAGTTCTCTAGTTCTCTTTAGAGAATGAAATCTGCCAAACTTACCTGATCTGGTCTGAAAATTATTCCAGACCACAGCAATACACCTGACTCTAACTTGACCTCTGAAATAGCTTAGCAAAGAACTTAGCAATAAGAAGTGCATACAAAAGAAAACCACAATGATAGCCCAGCATTGAACAAGGTACTGGACACAGCAATGACACAACCAATCCATTATTGTCACAAAACCTTCCTCGTGACCGTCTAGTGACATGTACGATAATTAAGACAGCTGTCTCTCGAAGACTGCCTGGCATCGCTGTAGATACAGAATCAAATCTCATGTGTCTATATCCTCTAAGGACACCACATGGTCTAAAAAGTAACAGCCAGTGGCACAGTCTGCCCAAGTAAAACTACCAAGGCCTTTGTAGTGCTGCTAGATGTCATACTACTCAAATGAATTGTGCATCCACTCTGTTTAAATCTAAATTTATTTTCTTTTTTCTGGATATTTACTTTAATTAACTATGTCAATATGTAACCTAATATATTATTCAAACCCAAATTTGAATACTATGTCCACTCCATTATCATTACTGCTATTGGATAATCGATTCCTTACTCACAATCAATGTGGAAAAGTACTGCACTCAGAAAAGGTCACCTGACCCAAAATATTAACTCTAATTTCTCTCCACAGATGCTACCAGACTTGCTGAGCTTTTCCAGCAATTTCAATTTTTGTTCCTCCTCCAAATGCAATGTGTTCAACATCCTTTATCCTTCACAAAATCATACTCATCCTAAACTTCTCAGTCCTCACCTTATCCTACAGTAATACTGCTCACATGTTAACCTTGTGTGCAATCAGTTTCTCTTTCCCCACAGTATCGATCTTTGTCTGCTATTCTTTCTGTAGACTTGACCTGTCCAACCCTTACCTTGCAACTTTCCCTTTCTCTTTGTTCTGTCTCAGAACCGCACTGCAGTTTAACGCAAAACATTTGTCATAGTCATAGTCATAGAGATGTACGGCATGGAAACAGACCCTTCGGTCCAACTTGACAACGCTGACCAGATATCCCAACATAATCTAGTCATTTGCCAGCACTTGGCCCAGAGCCCTCTAAACTATTCCTATTCATATACCCATTCAGATGCCTTTTAAATGTTGCAACTGTACCAGCCTCCATTACTTCCTCTGGCAGCTCATTCCATACACAGACCGCCATCTGCATGACAAAGTTGCCTCTTAGATCCCTTTTAAATATTTCCCCTCTCACCCTAAACCTGTGCTCTCCAGTTTTGGACTACCCCACCTTGTGTCGATTATATCTTTACATGAAGTAAAATGCAACATTTTCAATAAAATTTAACTGACAATCTTCCAATCATGAAAATGGAATTAATGTAATTTTCACAAAGCAGTTGTTTGACTGACAATTAGGAATGACATTAGGAATTACACATATTCCTAGCCATCTAAATGTTAATTGAAGTAATTAGCCCCTTAACCACATACAGTAATGAACTTTATGGTCACATTGTGTATTTGCAACCATTCTAGATTGCACTCTAGATGATTGCTATTTTGCTTGTTGGCTGGGATCAATCATGTTTGAAGCTTTTTTTTCATATTAAATCAGAAGTCACATGACACTAGGTTATATTCCAACAGGTTTATTTAAAATCACAGGCTTTTGGATTTTGTTAAGTGAACATTTGTTAAGTGAAATGACTTCAGCAGATGAAGGACCATCGATCCAAAAGCCTGTGATTTTAAATAAACCTGTTGGAATATAACCTGGTGTCATGTGACTTCTGATTTAATAAACCTGTTGCACTATAACCTGGCATCATGTGGCTTGTTCACCCTAGTCTAACAATGGCATCTCCCCATAATTTTTTTTGTTTAGTAATAGAACTGGGGATGTCCAGCAGATGCAATGCTGTGTTCATTTAACAGCAATACCACTGGGAGCTGTGTGCATACTGTAATTACTATACACATAAGAGGTCCTACCTGTTCAAAGGCATTTTTTTGAAATTCTTCAAAGCCGAAGATGTCCAATATCCCAATTTCAAATGCTGAGCTGCTGCAAACAGAAGACAGCAAAAGTGATACACAAGACCACGATCTGTTTATTACATATTAAATGGTGCCCATGTTGACAGGATTGTAATCTCATGAATTTGGCTGTGGTGATACTTTCAGCATAAATATATGTAGTAGGCTTCTGCCATGTTGGTATTGAAAATTCTGAGCCTTGTTTATACAGCTTAAAATAAAATGTGTTGAAATAATGTTGCTGCGATAACTAAAACCCATTACAGTTCCAGCTCCAGGATGTTTTCACTGTAACAACGTAACACATTATTTTATGTGCCAGCACCCCATAAAAGAGACATATTTTCCCCTGCCCATTTAACAGTGGGGTAAGAGTCCTCCTTGGGTTTTGAGGAGAGCCTAATTCTAATTGAATGGCTGCCTCAAGCAGCAATTAGCACAGACAGCTCGCCTGTGGGATTCAATTCAATCAAGCTTAAGGAGTTGTTTAGAGCCAGAATGGCCAAGTTTTAATGCCAAGGATTTGCTTGTTGTCTTTGATGTCCTCAGAGTGATCTAAAGTAGATTTTTTGTTTTGTTCTTGCCTTTTTTTTGTGTCATTCCGCATCATCTTTGCCCCATGTGACAGCCGGTGGCTGACTAACTCACTCTTTTATTTGCTCAACATTTCTTTGTGGCTAAAGGCTAAATGATGTTCATTGCAAGGCAATTAACGTCTGCCCATTGCTAACCACGTGGGCTTTGATCAACAATGAACTGGTGTGACCTTGGGTAGCATTGCGAATGCTGTGGGATTGTGAGCACAAGTCTTGTTTATCACAACTCTGAACATTGGAGTACAATATCAGTAGTTGTTCAAAATGGACTCAGGGTTCTTGAATGATCATTAGGGCCCTCAGTACCAGCATCTTGAAGATTCAGAGAGGACTACATTGTGAGATCAGCTTTAATCTGTCCAAGTGTCTGCAAAGCTGCAGCAATATGTCTCCAGAAAATGCAGTACCAATCTTGGTGGCTGATTCATTTAGTGTCCTTTTGATTAGCTGCTGTTCCCGCCTGTCACAACGATACCAAGAACCCAAGCAGAAAGACATCAAACTTTGCCTTCTTTCCAATCTGTTTCCCCTTTCAAAAAAGCAGACACAGTGGGCTCCTTTGAATTGGTGAAACTGTGCCTGCTGCCTGGGAATTGTGTGCAAAACCATATGAGCCTGTGCTGCTGGCTAATGTTAAACCAAATGAATTAAAAACCCTGGAGATTCACGTAGACCACAGTCATGAAGAAGCTGCCAAACTAAAAGGAAACCCCAATATGTAAAAATCATAGCATCTTCTTTTTCTTTCCTTGGTTTTCTGTTGGGAAAGTGATGAAGGTTTGGATGGATTGTTCTGTGATACCTGTGTATTGACTAAAATTAGCAATGTCTCCTGCGGATGTTTGGAATGAGCTAAAGTCACTCGATTCCTACAGTCAGTATGATGCCACTGGCAGAGACAGTTCACAGATCAGGTTACAGTGAAATGTGCAGGGTTGATTTTCCTGTGGACATGATGTAGAGGAAGAGGAGCAAAGACCTTGCAATGCAGATCTCTGTCCTGTTGCATTATCCAAAAGTTACAGGTTTCTTTTTCGTAAGTGTATCAAGAGAGCTTGTGTGGCTTTAGCTACTCAAATACTGAGCAAATGAGACACCATGAACGACATTCATAAGAGAGCTCTTTAGAAGGTCATGCTACACACAAATCAACTGGGTCCCTACAAATGACAAAGGGAGAAATGCGGAATTTATTGACTGGTTTCCAGCACAGCCTTGCACTCTTATCACTCTGACCAAACTAACCAGCCAGAAAGCTCCACGTGGACATGGAAAGTTAAAGTGACATGCACTGTTTAACATTCCGATGACTCTGATAAAATTCCTCCTGAAAAGCAGCCAGTGAGGGTTGTAAAGGGAAGTTGAGATGTGAGCAGGGAACAACTGGAAAAAGAAAAGCAACTGATGGGAGGGGACGAATTGAAAGTTAGGAAATTTCCAAGTGGAGTATTTCAAAGATGAGTGCCCTTCTGGTCCAAGTGGACATTAAGATCTGGGTTCACAAGCCAGGTGAAAACTGATCAAAATTTCCCAGCTTCCTAAATGGGATCAAGGGTTGAGGTGTTATGGGAGGGGGGTGTACATATAGGACAGTTGGCTTTGGGCCTTAATCATTAACATATTCAAACAGACAAACCAGTGCCAGATGAAATTCATCAGAGTAACTTGACAAGTGCAGTAAAGCAATACAAAAATGCTGTGTCATTATTTTGTCGGCTGGGTGGAAAGAGTTAAAAATGATGCACAAAGGAATTTGGGTAGTATGATAACAGGTCTCTAACTGAGATGGAAATTGCTGGAGAAACTCAGCAAGGCTTCTGTGGAGAGAAAGGAGAGTTAATATTTTTAGGTCAGTGACTCTTCTTCATTAGTGGACTTGAAACATTGACTCTGCTTTCTTTCCACAGATGCTGCCGGACCTGCTGAATTTCTCCAGAAATTCCTGTTTTTGATTCAGATTTCCAGCATCTGCAGTTGTTTGATTTATTTCAGTTCGAATACTGTTAGGACTTGCACGTAATTATTGAAGTGAACACTTTGCTCTTTTAGTTTGAAAACCTTTCTGAATCTCTGGCAGGTGGGTGGTGGGCTCAAAGAGGTTTTTTGATAATTACAATGCAGACATCTCAGCTTGTACTACTTCTCCATAGCTGGGCCCCTCCAGCAATATTGTAATTTATCAGGTACATGCGGTGCGATTTACAAAAGCTGCAAATACTACCCAGGTAGTACTGCAGTACAACACTGCTGTAATAGCTGCCATGTTAATCAGTACAATGTTATCCTCTGCTCTTCATCATGTCATGAAAATGTTAATGGTCTCTTAATTAATTGCTTGTTGGAGATTGCTTATTTCCATGGGTTAGTTTATTTTCAACCAGTAAACCAAACAAGTTATAAGGCATGCATTTGATGATCCAACTGATTTCTGTAAGTGCAGCTCACAAACCCAAAGCAGGATAATGGTAGGAAGAGTTGTAACATTGTATTTACATTGTTCTTATAGGCAAATTCTCCAACAACACCTGAAGAGATGCTTTGAATAGTTAAAGAGGTAGAGTTCCTATAGATCAGGGAAGCAGTTGTCATATAATCAGAGGAAACAATTACGGCCTTTGAAGCAAAATAGGTAAAGGTCAAGTCAGAGGGAATATTCTTCTATCTTGATTAAAGTAATAGAGATAACATTGACATATGATGAAAAACCTGCCATAACTATCATTTGAAATTTGTAGGTGGGAAAGAGGGATCAGTGGGCACTGGATGGCAAACACAGGTTATAGTGGTAAGCAGTGTAGGTCTTTGTCACTGAAAATGTTCACTTTTGGAATTGTTCCTAATGACAGTCCTTATGAGACTGTTTATTTCAGAAGTTGAAAAGTGTGGTGCTGGGAAAACACAGCAGGCCAGGCAGCATCCGGGAAGCAGGAGAATCAATGTTTTGGGCATAAGCCCTTCTTTAGGAATTATGCCCTGAAGAAGGGCTTATGCCCAAAATGTTGATTCTCCTGCTCCTCGGATGCTGCCTGGCCTGCTGTGTTTTTCCAGCACCACACTTTTCAACTCTGGTCTCCAGCATCTGCAGTCCTCAATTTCTCCCTGTTATTTCAGAACTCCATATTGATTTTACCTTTGTAATTTGTTTCCAAATGTAAACTAATAAGTTAGTGAGTTATTGATCTTCCTGACTGAGGCGTCATGGAGAAATGTGCAGCATGTTTAAGATGCCTACATCAACATGGCAGAATTTGCTTCATGGACATCGGGAAAATCCGACAACTGGGCATGGAAGTCATCTGGCCAGAAGTAACAGCTGTCCAAATCTGCCATTGTTTGGAATAACAAGGGGAAGTCAGTTTTCTGCAAAACAAAGGAGTAGTTGAACCATAATCCAGCCTTCATCATTTTCCAGGAAAGGTTGAAAAGCAGATTATTTATTAAATAGTGATGCTTCAACTTGAGTGTCCTCATACAAGAAACATAAGAAGGCAGCACACTGGCAATCTGTCAAAGGGCAGGCCGTCTATTTGTATCTCCTCATTTTATGTTCTTGTAATTCTCTCATCAGTTGCTCTAAAAGCCTCCCGTTTTCAATTTCAATGAGCAACTATGATAAAAGAAAAGAATATTTGAGGTGATACCCATACCCTGTCACCGTCCCCATGAGTGCTTTGAAGGAACACAAGTTGTCTAACGGAAGGATCTTCCTTCCGTAAGCAGCTGCTGACCCTCAAAGACTCCAACTCATCCATCAACAGCACTGAGCAGAAGTTGGCTTTGCCACCATTCTGGCAGAACCAGCAAAAGGGCCAGGAAAACCACTCCTGAGGTCTCAAATGACCTCTTCACTCCAACATGCAGGGACATAAAGCAACAGGGAAGATTAATGGGAAGTAGAGTTTCATTGCAAGGGTATTGAATTACAAGAGTAAGGAAGTCTTACTACAATTCTACACAGTTTGGATGCAAGTACACCTGGAATAGAATGGACAGTTTTGGCATCCTTATTTCAGGAAGGATATATTGTATTGGTGGTAGTACAGCACAGGGTCATAGACTGATTTCCAGGATGACAATGCTGTCCGACAATAATTTTGGAAAACTGTAAATACAGCCCATTCATTCAAGAAAGGAGGGGGACAGAAAACTATACGCTAGAAAGTCTAACATCTGTCATACGGAAAATAGTTGAATTAGATTATGAGTTTTGAAAATAATATTTATTCAATCAGACTGGGCAAAAAATTATATAAAAACATAAAGTACTGGAGAAATTTAGCAGGTCTGCAAACACCTGTAAAGAGAAACAGATTTAACGCTTTGAGTCTGATATGAACCTTGTTCAGAGGAAGTCAACATGTGGAAACAGCAAGGGATTGGGATGTCAAATGGAATATTGTTCTTTGTTGCAAGGTGAATGAAGTGTATAAGTATGAAAGGGTTGCTACAGACGTTCAGATCATTAAGCGAGAAATACCATTTCCAGTTTTGGTCTCTTTATATCATGCTTCAAAATTATTTCAGAGAAGACTCACTTGGCCGATTTCATGGATGTAGTGGCAGGTTTGAGTAGGTTAAGCTTAAATTCACAGGAAGAATGAGAGGTCATCTTATTGAAACATGAGAGATTCTTTTGGAACTTGACAGGATGGATGATTTCCCCTTATGGAGAGGTCGAGGACTGAAGATAAAAGTTTGACAATAAGAGATCTCCTATTTAAGATGGAGGAGGAATTCCCTCTCCAAAAGGGTCATTAGACTTTGGAATTCACTTCCCCAAAAACTAACGGAAGGAGAACATGCTCAAGGCTGAATCACACAGATGTTTGATTGACAAGGGAGTTAAGTGGAGTTAAGATCACAATCAGATCAGCCACCATCTTATTGAGTGGTTAATCAGGCTTGATAAGTGAAATGGCCTACTCCTATACCTATTCTGTGCAAAATTATGATCGTGTAAGGAGTTGAACAGCTTGGAACTCTCCTCTCGAAAAGGTAGGAGAATGAGGGGTGATACCATTGAAGCATGAATGATTTGGTTGGCCTTGACAGGCTAGGTGCTGAGAGATTTTATCTTTTGCTAGAGCATCTAGAACAATGGAGCACAGTTTCAGAATAAGGATCCAACCATTTAAGAATGTTAAAAGGAGACTTCTTCACTCAGAGGATTGTAAATCTCTGCTATTTCCTATCCCAGAGAGCTGCAGATACTCACTCATTGAATACTCTTGAGGCAGAGATAGAGGTGATCTTCGGGTGCCTGGCTATATATCCATAACCTCATGGTGATGGCAAGGTGGTCACTGTGTTGGTATTCAGGGAGTATTCTTATTACCCAGCCGCCAGTTTATAGCTCTTCTTGAAGGTATAAGGAAGGGGACACTGGGAGACTGGCTCAGGGCGAAGGCATTGCAACTATCAGCAGGGAACTGATGGGAAGTAGTTTTTAAAGAAAGCTTTAATTAATATTTGAAGATAATTGACCTAACTGTAACGAGTATGTGCATTTCATGAATCAGCAAGTTTAAACTGTCCTGAAGGTCAGACAGAAATGAAGCCTAATTGAACCAAACAAAGAATTTGCAAACATGGCCTCTGATCTATATGGCAAACTTTTCTGTACATACTAGAAATGTTCCTTCATTGTCTCCACAAAAAGACTCAATTACCAACCACCTGCCCCAGGCACAATACATTTCAAAAAGATCACGGTCAAATTCTAATCAAAGCTTCAGTGATTTTTTTTAAAATTGCATTATAAGGCACAATTAATTTGTGCCACACAATATGAGCAGTGTTGCCAAATCAGATGAAATCCTTTGTCCAGTATGTTAACAATATTGGTAGAGAAATTCATTTTAGAATGTTGCACAGAGCTGGCAATCGTCCATTTGTTACCCATCTCATACATCACCCAAATTTGCTTTCTACTGGTTTCAATGGGTGAAATTTAAAATAGGCTGCGTTTTACCCAATTTGATCTTGTTCAAGTAACAATGTCAAGAGTGACACTCAAATACGTTTACACATTAATGTGCCAATATCAATGGTTTGATTTCATCTCAACCATTTGCGTAAAGTAATGAGACTGAAAATGCTCTCAAAATAACAAAGTATTCAGATTATTCATAGCTATCATATTGCATTTTCAAAAATATCTTGAGCATACATTTTGTCTGTCTCACTTAGAGTCATAGAGATAGTCATAGAGATATACAGCATGGAAACAGACCCTTTGGTCCAACCCGTCCATGCCGACAAGATATCCCAACCCAATCCAGTCCCACCTGCCAGCATCCGGCCCATATCTCTCCAAACCCTTCCTATTCATAAACCCATCCAAATGCCTCTTAAATATTGCAATTGTACCAGCCTCCACCGCATCCTCTGGCAGCTCCTTCCATACACGTACCACCTTCTGCGTGAAAAAGTTGCCCCTTAGGTCTCTTTTATATCTTTCCCCTCTCACCCTAAACCTATGCCCTCTAGTTCTGGACTCCCTGACCCTAGGGAAAAGACTTTGTCTATTTATCCTATCCATGCCCCTCATAATTTTGTAAACCTCTATAAGATCACTCTTCAGCCTCCAACGCTCCAGGGAAAACAGCCCCAGCCTGTTCAGCCTCTCCCTGTAGCTCAGATCCTCCAACTCTGGCAACATCCTTGCAAATCTTTTCTGAACCCTTTCAAGTTTCACAATATCTTTCCGATAGGAAGGAGACCAGAATTGCACGCAATATTCCAACAGTGGCCTAACCAATGTCCTGTACAGCCGCAACATGACCTCCCAACTCCTGTACTCAATACTCTGACCAATAAAGGAAAGCATACCAAATGCCTTCTTCACTATCCTATCTACCTGCGACTCCACTTTCAAGGAGCTATGAACCTGCACTCCAAGTTCTCTTTGTTCAGCAACACTCTGTAGGACCTTACCATTAAGTGTATAAGTCCTGCTAAGATTTGTTTTCCCAAAATGCAGCACCTCGCATTTATCTGAATTAAACTCCATCTGCCACTTCTCAGCCCATTGGCCCATCTGGTCCAGATCCTGTTGCAATCTGAGGTAACCCTCTTCGCTGTCTACTACACCTCCAATTTTGATGTCATCTGCAAACTTACTAACTGTACCTCATATGCTCGCATCCAAATCATTTATGTAAATGACAAAAATGACACTTAACTTGATACATCTTTAAATAAACAAATGTTACACAGACTAATTGGCTCAAATTGTATATGCATTGGGGGTGGCCTAGCGGCTCAGTGGTTAGCACTGCTGCCTCACAGCACCAGGGTCCCAGGTTCGATTCCAGCCTCGGGTGACTGTCTGTATGGGGTTTGCACATTCTCCCCATGTCTGTGTGGGTTTTCTCTGGGTGCTCCGGTTTCCTCCCACAGTCCAAAGATGTGCAGGTCACGTGAATTGGCCATGCTAAATTGCCTGTAGTGTTAGGTACATTAGTCAGAGGGAAATGAGTCTGGGTTGGTTGCTCTTCAGAGGGTCGTCGTGGACTGGTTGGGCCAAAGGGCCTGTTTCTACACTGTAGGGAATCTAATCTAATTATTCATAGCTAACATACTGCATTATCAAAAATATCTTGAGCATATATTTTGTCTGTCTCACTTAAAGTGATACATCTTTAAATATCCAAATGTTACACAGATTAATTGGCTCAAATTGTATATTCATAAAACAGAAACTGATGACAACTAAGGAGAGTTTTCTACAAATCAAAATAAAGCAATAGGGTTGAGAAAAAGTACAATGAGGAGCTGGAAAGATATGACTTTCTTTGGTAACACCAGACTTTCCTCCTCTTTCCCCAGAAAGCTTCATTTTGCTCATTCACCCCCTCCTCCCAACATCCCCACCACATCCAAGGCATCTAGTAAAGAAGAAAACAAATTAGCAAATTTAAACGCTTCAATTGTATATATATATATTAATCTTAACTATAAAAACATGTAGGAGGAGAAAGTGAGGTCTGCAGATGCTGGAGATCAAAGTTGAAACTTTATTGCTGGAACAGCACAGCAGGTCAGGCAGCATCCAGGGAACAGGAGATTCGACGTTTCGGGCACAGGCCCTTCTTCAGGAATGAGCAGAGAGTGTTCAGCAGGAGAAGATAAAAGGTAGGGAGGAGGGACTTGGAGGAGGGGCGTTGGGAATGTGATAGGTGGAAAGAGGTCAAGGTGAGGGTGATAGGTCGGAGTAGGATGGAGGCGGAGAGGTCAAGAAGAAGACTGCAGGTCAGGAAGGCGGTGCCGGGCTGGAGGGGTCCGGCTGAGACAAGGTGGGGGGAGGGGGGATGAAGAAACTGGTGAAGTCCAAGTTCATCCCCTGCGGTTGGAGGGTTCCCAGTCGGAAGATAAGACGCTCCTCCTCCGACCGTCGCGTTGTTGTGGTTTGGCGGTGGATGAGTCCAATGACCTGCATATCCTCGGTGGAGTGGGAGGGGGAGTTGAAATGCTGTGCTACAGGTTGGTTCGTCCGGGTGGCCCAGAGGTGCTCTCTGAATCGCTCCGCAAGTAGGCGGCCTGTCTCCCCAATATAGAGGAGGCCACACCGGCTGCAGCGGATGCAGTAGATGATGTGGGTGGAGGTGCAGGTGAATCTGTGGCGGATATGGAACTTCCATATCCGCCACAGATTCACCTGCACCTCCACCCACATCATCTACTGCATCCGCTGCAGCCGGTGTGGCCTCCTCTATATTGGGGAGACAGGCCGCCTACTTGCGGAGCGATTCAGAGAGCACCTCTGGGCCACCCGGACGAACCAACCCAACCAACCTGTAGCACAGCATTTCAACTCCCCCTCCCACTCCACCGAGGATATGCAGGTCATTGGACTCATCCACCGCCAAACCACAACAACCCGACGGTCGGAGGAGGAGCGTCTTATCTTCCGACTGGGAACCCTCCAACCGCAGGGGATGAACTTGGACTTCACCAGTTTCTTCATCCCCCCTCCCCCCACCTTGTCTCAGCCGGATCCCTCCAGCCCGGCACCGCCTTCCTGACCTGCAGTCTTCTTCTTGACCTCTCCGCCTCCATCCTACTCCGACCTATCACCCTCACCTTGACCTCTTTCCACCTATCACATTCCAACGCCCCTCCTCCAAGTCCCTCCTCCCTACCTTTTATCTTCTCCTGCTGAACACTCTCTGCTCATTCCTGAAGAAGGGCCTGTGCCCGAAACGTCGAATCTCCTGTTCCCTGGATGCTGCCTGACCTGCTGTGCTGTTCCAGCAATAAAGTTTCAACTATAAAAACATGTACTAAAATTTGGAAAAAACTTATTCATTGTTTTTGTAGCTGTTGTAGGTAAGGATTTCAAAAATAAGTTATTGTTGTTATTGTTTTTATTCAAGAATTCATATTCAATAAATCTAACCAAAAAGGTAATATATAGAAGGAATTAAAAGGCCATACATTGGTAAAATTGTGATTAACAAAATAAGTAGCTTTGATATGATTGCTGTGCTTTAATTCACAAATTACAAATTAGAGATTATTATAACCTAATCATTATGACAGATGACAAATTTATTTTTAAAAAAATTGGCACTTCTTAAATGACAGTCTAAGTTGATTGTTGTAACATTTAATGGTTTGGTTTAAATCTGTGTTTATTTTGCTAGTTTGGTGTCTGCCCCTTTTTACATAGCTTGTTCCTTTAACTTGTGGGTGGAGTGATAGTGCCTTGTATCTAACTCCACAAACATACACACACAAACACACACACAGACAGAGAGACACACATGCGCGCAGACACAAGAGCGCACACATACACACACACACAGACAGACACCTGCACACAGACTCTATACACACACACAGATGTGCGCACACACAAATAGACATAAGCACATACAAACACAACAGTGCAAACACACATACAGACACAAGCACACACAGACGTGCACACAGACACACACATGCACACAGACACACACAAACACACACACATGCACACACATACATAGACACACACGCACAGACACACATACACACACGCATACATAGACACACACACAGATACTACACACACACAGATACCCACAAGCACACAGACATAAGCACACACACAGATGTGCACACACACAGATGCCCGCACACACAGACAGACACAGACACACAAACACAGACACGCACCCACAGACATACACACATGCATGCATGCATACTGACATGCACACACACAGACAAAAACACACAAACACAGACGCAAACACACAAACACAGACAGGAACACACACACACAGACACACACAGGCAGATACATGTGCACACGCAAACACATGCAAACTGAACCCACACACACACCGAACCCACAGATGCACAGACCCCAGACACACACACACAGAAACATGCACACATATACACATACGCGCACAGACACACACATCGAACCCACACACACTGAACCTACACACACACATAGATGTGCACACACATACACACACAGGCACAGATACACCAAGACACACACAGATACATGCACACAGATACAGCGCACACAGATACAAACACACACACACATAAACACAGACACACAAACGCACAGACACAGACATACACACACACTCACAGAAACACACACAGATACAGCACACACACAGAGATACAAACACACACACATGCAAACACAGAGACACACACATAGACGCACAGACACAGAAACACACACACAGACGCACGCACACACACACACACACACAGAAACACACACTCACGCAGATACAGCACACACAGAGACAAACACAAACAGACACGCGCATACAGACACACAGACATACACACACAGGCACAAACACGAACATACACACACAAACACACACACTTAATATTCTGAAAGATCTAAGAACAAGCAAAGATACATGCATGTGAAACTTCGATAATGCTCTAAGTTCTCTAAATAAATGTTTAGATTTAAAACTGGAGTAATCTATCCAATGCTCTGAGATAAATTGGGCATACAGAAACCCAAGCCGAACATAATGTATGCAACTAAATACAACAGAGACGACTAAGGAGATACCACTCTTGAATACTGCTGAAGCGTTATAACTACTGGCAATAATTCATTAATGTCCTACAGGGAAGAAGATCAGCTATCCCTACTCACTCTGGTCTATGTGTGACTTTATTCCCTTAACATATGGTACTAAAGCAGCTCCAATTCCCTTGGCCCCAAGGATTGAGACAAAACATGGCCATGTCAGCCATGCCAGATAATTATCAAGAAAGATAAAAGTAAATGTTTATGTTATAGATAGGTAACGTTACTGACAATTTACTACTGTAGAAGTAATAATGGCCTCTAGGACTGAAGTAGCATTTTACATATTTTCAAATCAACCTGTTCGGAGTTGTTATTATGCATCTTTGGCGTAAGTGGGACTTGAACTGAGGCCTTGTGGCCCAGAGGTAGGGGACATGATCACAATACCACAGTATCCCTGAAGTAGCATTTCAACGGTACCTAGCTGAATCCTAAATCTAGTTGTGTTTGAGAGATAAGGAGATTGGATTACAACAGTATGGTCTCAATTTCACTGTAAATGAAGCCATAAGAGATCAGCTTATTTTCTTAAATATTTTGTCAATTGAGATGGAAAACAAAAAGACTTGTGATATTGGTTTCAAAGGGTTGAGGAATGAACTTGGATATATGAAACAGAAGCATGGTACTTACCCTTCCCCATCTTCCTGACCCTGGAGGTAATTATTTATACTGTTCACCAAGAAGCTGAAAAGACGACTATAAAGTGACATTGCCAGAAGGTCCCGGTAAAAATTTGCAACATCCACTGTGTGTTTCTTCAAAATCATATCCCCTATAATAGAAAGTTAAGAAATAATAAGCTGGACTTTTAATATTTTAAATTCATAAAATGTAAGAAAGAAATGAGAAAAACGTCCTGCCTGATATGAAACTTACCTTTAAAATACTGAACATCAGACGTTAAGGCTGAACTGAGGTCATCAGGCGAGACTTGAAGAATGCCAGCCACTGAAAAATAACATACTTTAACTGAAGTTTAACTGAACTCAAAATCTCATGCATTTTTCAGTGAAGGTATGACACAGTAATGCAGGTTGCTGGGATGCAATGCACCACACAAGTTTGGAGTAGTGTAACCAATTAGAGGAGAAAGTGAGGTCTGCAGATGCAATGTGTTGCTGGAAAAGCGCAGCAGGTCAGGCAGCATCTAGGGAACAGGAGAATCGACGTTTCGGGCATTAGCCCTTCTTCAGGAATAACCAATTAGAACTGTGCCCGCGATCCCTTAGGATAGAATTCTGGAATTCTCTCTCTCAGAAGACCTGTGCGAAGTGAATGTTTGAAATGTATGGTGCATTGATTGTTGGGTAACAAAGTGGAGAGATATGAATTACAGACAATTAAATGCGATCATAGGAGAGATCAGCTACAGTCTCAGGGAACGACAGGACAGGCTTCAGGGATAAACATCCTAGCTGAGAGCGTGTTGCTGGAAAAGCACAGCAGGTCAGGCAGCATCCGAAGAGCAGGAGAATTGTAGACCTCACTGTTTCCTGGATAAATGTCCTCCTCTGGTCCCTATGTTCATTGCAGCCAGCTTCAAATTCAACAGAGAGGTAAAATGAAGGTGTCTTCCTCTCAATGCTTTCCCGAAATTAATTTAAATGATTCTAACCCAATCTCTCATGAGGTTGAGTCAATTCCAATTCTCTTGAATGTGTTAAGAATTGGATTTAGTCATTAGTTTAGGGGAAAAGAATGAGCCAGTTGGAGTTTGGCTGTGATTAGTTAAATAACATTGATGAGGCTGGTGAGGAAGATCCTTAAACTGCATTTGACTGTGGAATTCCTCATCTTGTAGCGTCTTTTTGCCACAAAAGTTGAAGCATTCTGCTTGTTAAAACCGATGCCTCATTAAATACCCTGTGCTAATCTATACCGGCCGCTATATTTGTCCTCCAACCCCAACCACTTCCCCTGACTAAATTCTCAGGAACGGGGAACATGTCTAGGAGAGGGGAACCCATCCAGGGAATCTTGCACTTTTCTGGATCAGAAAGCCTTACCTCAATGAGCTGCCAGTGGGCAGAGGTCTACAGCATTAGGTCAGTGATCACTGAGTTCCAAATTGGCAAGGGGCAGGAGGGAGGGATGTGTCAGGCCCCAGGGCTACTTGGCCTGGATCTTTCCTGCCTTGAAACCTCCAACTTTGCATGGTACATTACATCCCCACCAGCCAGAATTATAGTTTCATAGCTCCAACGACAGTGGGATGAGGCCAATTAAGAGCCTAAAGTCATTCCCAACGCTTTGGGGTCGGGCGGGTACGTGGTGGAGAAAACTGACCACTGCCTTTCATGGTTTCCCACCCCACCACTTTTAAGTCTGTCGATGGGAAAGTGTAAAATCCAGACCTTGTGGTGCTGAATACATCATATAGCATTGTATAATCTGGCAGAAACCCCTAGGTCATAACTTGCAGAACGTAAAATTCAAATTTCTGTAATCTGATAACTAACTGCCTTCTCCAACTTAACAAGTGTCACCAATTTCATAAAAATACCTCGAAAATTGTGTCTTTTTTTAAATTCATAGTGAGGACATATGTCGTGCTTCTTTACTACAACAAAGGAAAGATGCTGCAACCTTATGATTCTCTATATTCTATCATGATTTCTCTTTGGAGCTTTGTGATGTGGTTAGGGTTAGGTTTGAAAATTATGATTCCAGATCTAAAGCTTTAATCAGCAGGAGCACGAGCAGGAATCCAAACTGCTGGGCTTGTGCATCTCAATTGCTAATTTATACTCTGAGTTGAATAACAACATTTAGCACTAACAGCATCCTCAAGGTCTTCGAACAACTCAGAATTAAAATATCAGAGGCAAATCAGCTGGTTTCCATGTGGCAAAAACAGAAATGGCTGGAAAAGCTGAGTAAGTCTGGCAGCGTCTATGGAAAGAAACCAGAGTTAATGTCTCGTGCCGAGTGCTCTGAGGAATCTTACTCTGAGGAAGGGTCCCTTGACTTGAAATGTTAACTCTGATTTCTCTCCACAGGTGCTGCTAGAGCTGAACTTTTCCAGCGATTTCTGTTTTTGTTTCTGATTTACAGCATCCGCAGTTCTTTCGGTTTCCAAGGGCCTTCCCAACAGTGAGCACAATGATATTGATGAAGCAAGTCCTGCTTTACATTACTCACAGGTACCAATATAATTATGCAATCTATTGCCATAAAAGTTTGCAATTCACTTACGTACAGGTGATAATTACACCAATAACTTGCAAAGGTTACGACAGAACCAGCCAACATTCAGATGGAACGGAAAATCCAAGGTTTCTACTTCAGCAGAAAACTGAGACAATGTCATGGTGCCGAATTAAGTGCTGGGCTAGCTCCATCTGCTGATGAATTTCTGTGTTTCATTCATTCAGGCACATTCACAGACAGTAGTCACAGGCACCAGGTTGTTCTCAAGCACACTGACCTTGTTCCACCAATTGCACATCTGACACGTAAGCTATCTCAGTGGCTGTCACAGTCAGAAACTGGATATCTCCAAGAAGCAAAATTGCAGACAAAATCAGAAACAGGTTGTCAACTTCCTGAAACAGAGAAAAAAAAGCAAGGGGCTGTTTCAATTATCTGTGAACCTATTTTCCTGGTAAATTGTAACATGACATTTTATGATCAGCTTTAAACATTATATTGTCAATCAGGAAATATTTTAAACACACTGCTATTATTTACTGAGTAACCTGTTGCTTTAATAATGAATTTTATTATTACTGGTAACATTTCTCAACCTTAATGTAGGGCAAGAGTTATAGCTGGGGGCAGGGAAATTGTGATGCAGTGAGGCACGACTTAGGATGCGTGGCTTGGAAAAGTAGGCTTCAAGGGAAGGGCGCAATTGATATGTGGAGCTTGTTCAAGGAGCAACTATTGAGTGTCCTTGATAAGTATGTACCTGTCAGGCAGGGAGGAAAAGGTCGTGTGAGGGAGCCGTGGTTTAATAAGGAATTGGAATCCCTTGTTAAAGGGAAGAGGGCGGCCTATGTAAAGATGAGGCGTGACGGTTCAATTGGGGCTATTGCGAGTTTAAGGTAGCCAGGAAGGATCTGAAGAGAGAGCTAAGAGCAGCAAGGAGGGGACATGAAAAGTCCTTAGTTGGTAGGATTAGGGAAAACCCAAAGGCTTTCTATAGGTATGTCAGGAATAAAAGAATGACTAGGGTAGGAATAGGTCCAGTCAAGGATAGTAGTGGGAAGTTGCGTGTGGAGGCTGAGGAGATTGGGGAGACACCGAATGAATACTTTTCGACAGTATTCACTCAGGAACAGGACATTGTTGCTGATGTGAATACTGAGTCACAATTAATTAGAATGGACGGCTTTGAGGTATGTAGGGAAGAGGTGTTGGAAATTCTGGAAACGGTGAAAATAGATAAATCCCCTGGGCCTGATGGCATTTATCCTAGGATTCTCTGGGAAGCAAGGGAGGAGATTGCAGAGACATTGGCCTTGATTTTTATGTCCTCGTTGTCTACAGGAATAGTGCCAGAAGACTGGAGGATAGCAAATGTGGTTCCCTTGTTCAAGAAGGGGAGTAGGGATAACCCTAGTAACTATAGGCCGGTGAGTTTCACTTCTGTTGTGGGCAAAGTCTTAGAGAGAATTGTAAGGGATAGGATTTATGAACATCTGGATGGGAATAATGTGATCAAGGATAGTCAGCATGGTTTTGTGAAGGGCAGGTCGTGCCTCACAAACCTTATTGAATTCTTTGAGAAGGTGACTAAGGAGGTGGACGAGGGTAAAGCGCTAGATGTGGTGTATATGGATTTTAGTAAGGCATTTGATAAGGTTCCCCATGGTAGGCTACTGCAAAAAATACGGAGGTATGGCATTGAGGGTGAGTTGGAGGTTTGGATTAGAAATTGGCTGGCTGGAAGAAAACAGAGGGTAGTAGTTGATGGTAAAGGTTCATCTTGGAGTGCAGTTACTAGTGGTGTTCCGCAAGGATCTGTTTTGGGACCATTGCTGTTTGTCATTTTTATAAATGATCTGGAGGAGGGGCTAGAAGGTTGGGTGAGCACGTTTGCGGATGATACGAAAGTCGGTGGAGTTGTTGACAGTGAGGAAGGATGTGTCAGGTTACAGCGGGATATAGATAAGCTGCAGAGCTGGGCAGAAAGGTGGCAAATGGTGTTCAATGTAGGTAAGTGTGAGGTGATTCACTTTGGTAAGAGTAACAAAAAGATGGGGTACTGGGCTAATGGTCGGATACTTGGTAGTGTGGATGAGCAGAGGGATCTTGGTGTCCATGTACACAGATCTCTGAAAGTTGCCACCCAGGTAAATAGCGCGGTGAAGAAGGCATATGGCGTACTGGCTTTTATTGGTAGAGGAATTGAGTTCCGGAGTACTGAGGTCATGTTGCAGTTGTATAAGAATCTGGTGCGGCCACATTTGGAGTATTGTGTGCAGTTTTGGTCGCCATACTATAGGAAGGATGTGGAGGCACTGGAACGGGTGCAGAGGAGGTTTACCAGGATGTTGCCTGGTATGGTAGGAAGATCGTATGAGGAAAGGCTGAGGCACTTGGGACTGTTTTCATTGGAGAAAAGAAGGTTTAGGGGTGACTTGATAGAGGTGTACAAGATGATTAGGGGTTTAGATAGGGTTGACCATGAGAACCTTTTTCCACGTATGGAGTCAGCTATTACATGGGGGCATAGCTTTAAATTAAGGGGTGGTAGGTATAGGACAGATGTTAGGGGTAGATTCTTTACTCAGCGAGTTGTGAGTTCATGGAATGCCCTGCCAGTAGCAGTGGTGAACTCTCCCTCTTTATGGGCATTTAAACGGGCATTGGATAGGCATATGGAGGATAGTGGGCTAGTGTAGGTTAGGTGGGCTTGGATTGGCGCAACATCGAGGGCCAAAGGGCCTGTACTGCGCTGTATTTTTCTATATTCTATGTTCTATTAATGACAAATTTCAAAACTTATCAACAGAAAAGCGTTGCCTTGACTTGCAGCAACCACTTTGAAAGGAAATCAGAAAAAATAAATATCCACTAAGGCATTATTATGAAGTTTGTTCTGTATGAAGGATATGATCTAAACCGTAAATTTAGAAAGATGGTAAAACTCCAAATCCATACACATGAACTGTTAAGAATGAATAATTGATCTCATCAGATCATACAGAGGTGACCTACATGGTATGAAGGGGTCAATTGTAATCTTTAAGGATAAGCTCACCAAATCTTTGGGCCTATAGGAGACTAGAAGCAAACTTATCACAAACAATGATGCAACATAACTCCAATTGCCTAATGCATTTAAGAGACTTGAAGTGACATTAAATCCACCACAGTACAGAATAACTACCATCATGTAACTCAGTAACAAAGTTGACAATGCTATTATCATAAGCAAATAATACAGAGCTTTGGATCTGTAGGCAGTCAGTCCATGTGACATTTTATAAATTCCTGCTTTGGAAATAGAACCAATCTGACTCAAGGTTGGAATACAGAAAGACTCTAACCTCACAACTTTAATGCATTGTTTAAGCTGAGCTATCACCTTTTTTTATGAAACCTTAAGTTATCTCAGGAATGTGACGTGAAAGAAGTTTTGGAATTTACATATTAATGAATCAAAACCTGCAATCCATTCTAAGTGATTAAAGACTTAACAGCAATCTAGGCTTGTTCAACACATCACATCAGTTGTCTGACACTTTGATCTTTTACTAAAAATTCTGTGCCCTATGATCCTGTCCCACTAGCTACCTGATGAAGGAGCAGCGCTCCGAAACTTTGCACTTCCAAATAAACCTGTTGGACTATAACTTGGTGTGATTTTTAACTTTGACCACCTCAGTCCAACACCTGCACCTCCAGATCAAGGGTAAGGAGCTGAGCCCTATGACTCACTGTGTGGAGATAAACTGTCATTTCCTTCCATCATGACAATGCCATTGAATGTCAGGGCAAATGGTTAGATTCTCTCTTGTTGGAGATAGTCATTACCTAGCACCCTTGTGGTATGAATGTTAGACAAGTGCCAGATATGTCCAGTGCTCATTTCAGTGACCACATCATTTTATTTTGTTTTTGATTGTGGTTTAAATTAGGAAAGGGGTTATTTCACAACAAAGGACTGGGGAAAGAATTGCCGTACTTTTAAAAAGCAAGTTATTGAAGCTTATTTTATGATTTGGAGGTGCCAGTGTTGGACTGGAGTAGTCAAAATTAAAAATCACACAACACCAGGTTACAGTCAAACAGGTTTATTTGGAAGCACTAGCTTTCGGAGTGCTGCTCCTTCATCAGGTGGTTGTGACAATGAAGGAGCAGCTTTCTGAAAGCTAGTGCTTTCAAATAAATCTGTTGGACTATAATCTGGTGTGGTGTGAGTTTTAAGCTTATTTGTAGTCATGTTTACACTATCGTTTTGCAAATAATGTGGAGAAAGGTCTAAAGGATGGCTTCAGGCTTTGTGCACAAAGTAAGATTTGTTCAATTACAAGTTGGTTTGAGCAATTGTGACCCGTCATGGATGCCAAAGGTCGTCAGCCAACAACAACTCTCTGATTGGTTCCTGGGAACCAGAACAATGCAAGAAGAACCACACATCTCTCTCTCTCTTTCCCCAATAAATCAGTCAAAGTAAAGAAAGCCTGTTTTATTTTTCATCAGTTGCTACACAATCTTATTCTTAACTAGGATGTCTAGTGATATGTCTTGTTATTTGTCAAGTTTGAAATAATTGCATTTGTAGACACAAAATTCTGGGGCTTTTTCTGAAAATGCATTTCACAGGTCTCAACACAGGCTGTGAAATGATACATTCTTGTTTGGTAGTTGACTGTAGTGCAGTAGTGAATCCTATTGCTTTCTGGATGTAGTCAGATACATAGAGTTCATCAATAATGTTGGAACCACATCACAAGTAACATCCGTAAAGATGAATTGTATCTTCAAGTCTGTAGAACAGATCTGATTTTCAGACTCTGCTCCAATTATAGTCCCAGAGCTATAGAAAATTACACCCATACTTAGTTATAAGCAGAAAAAATAAAAATTGGTTTGAATTAAAATGGAAATGGGCAAATAAAACTGTAATTTTCAGTGATTTAACCCAATTTCTGGCATTTAGATATACCCAGCTGCACCTCATTGTTTTGAATTGACAAAGGAATGAAGTTGGATTGAAAGAAGGACAGTGAGTTTCAAATAGCCTGCACTAATACATCAGAAAGCACATAGTTCATATTGAGCTTTCAAAATTCTGGAAGTATGTAAAATGAAAGTTCAGATGATGCAAGTTGATGACAATGAAAGTTGATGCATCTTACCAGGTTGTTGAAACCCAAGTTTCTTAAAGCTTGCTTTACAGCAAGAAATTTGTCCCTGTTTTGAACTGTTTCAGCTGCTGTCACCTCCTCTTGTGAACTCTGATTCATATACCTGGTGCAGAATAGGACAGTTAATTCAGTTACTTAATAAGAACAACTAATGCTTTACTGCTTCTGACCATCTGGTGCTCACTCTGCATGTAACATACGAGAATATTATTCTTCTGGGAAAACTACTCCCCCAACTGGACAGTTCAAATTTACATCAGTAACAGAAACATCAAAAAGGAGTTTTTGACCTTGAATTTGATATGTTTTTCAGCTTCCATGCTGCATTGGTTTGTAGAATGGAACACAATTGCACTGAAGGATGTGTAGAGAAGAAGACTGCATGCAGTATCATAGACTTCCTACAATGTGCAAGCAGTTCTTTCAGCCCATTGAGTCCACACTGACCCTCCAAAGACCATCCCAACCAGATCTAACCCGATCTCTGTAACCCTGCATTTCCCATGGCTAACCCACCTAGCCTACAATCTATGGACACTATGCAATTTAGCATGGCTAATCCACCTCACCTGCACATCTGTGGACTGTAGGAAGAAACCAGAGCACTGGAAGGAAACCCGTGCAGTCACGGAGAGAATGCGCAAACTCCACATGCAGTCGCTCAAGGCTGGAATCGAACCTGGGTTCCTGGTGCCATGAGGCAGCATTGCTAACCGTGAACCACCATGCCACACAACACTCAATTTATTAAACAGATGCTTCAAGTTTAATCTGAATCCTTAATCTGGAATACTGATCTGCCAGAACCTGGGATTGAAGAGTAAACTCCTGAAGCAGAGTGAATCAGAAGATTTCTTTCCCTTCTGGGTATATACATGCAACTCACTTCTTGCTGTTATACTTTCCATTATCAGATAACACATTTATTGGAATAAACTGAGCTTCCATTGACTCACCATAAGCAAATCTCTGGGATCTGTTAGATAATATGGAATGGGATCTAAGACTATTCAGGAAGAATTTAGCACGTACCTGTGGACAAAAGGATTGCTGAGGTACAAAGCACACCTCTCCTCAGTTGACAGACCATCAATCATCAGGTAGAAAATATTAAAATTGCACTGGTTCAGTGGACGAGAGATAAGGCGAGACTTCTCTAAACAGAAGGTATAAACTCTGGCTGCAAGAAAAATCATCTGTTAACTTATCAGAACAGTGTCACATCTTTCAATAAGGTTTTATCAACTATTGATTCCCATTGTTAGCGTAAACCTGCAGTAAGTTACAAGTGTGCCATGCAATAACAATGTACTTATTTTAAAACTTATTTTGCTTTAATAGGCGTTGTCCAAAGTTAGCCATGTCGATTATATTCTAAGTTAAAAATCACACAATACCAGGTTACAGTAAACCTGTTGGACTATAACCTGGTGTTGTGTGATTTTTAACTTTGTCCACCCCAGTCCAACACCAGCACCTCCACACCATGATTATATTCTAGTTATAAAAGAAGGTGCATTCCATGTTCCCAATGACATTCCAAAATAAAAATGCATTCTCAATCAATCACTTAATGGATGAAAAATCACCGATGTCATCTAAGTCTTATCATAAGACGTCTACTGCTCTCTGCTTGGAAAATGGAATCAACTCTGTATTGACAGGAGAATTGTTAATGAAATGGTGTTATCTTTCTGATGTTGCCCAGAGATTATCTGCTGACACATCTCCCATGGACATTACTGTGGGCACATCCCTAGTGACTTTGCCTCAAGTGTGAAGCCAATGTTACAGGCAAGAGCAACTACAACACCATCAGTAAACCCAGCAACAACCGTAATCACCAGCAGCTTCTGCACTGCCTTCAGAGGGACAAGCTGCAAGTAAACATTTCCCAAGAAGGCGGAGGAGAACGAGCAGACTTCAGATTTACAAACTTAGTAATCCTTTTCTACAGCTCTCTAAAAGATCATGCAGGTGCCAATCAAAGACTGTCTTGGGTCTTCATCTCTGAACTGTGTCATCTGATGAAGGTGGACAGAAGGAATGGGTGGCCCTCCCATAACAACGGCCTTCAAGGTTACAGCTACCATGAATATTTTTATTCCAGCAGCTCATTTCAAGGAATAACTGTGGAGCTGTGAAGCAAATCCCAATTTCTGACCCGTAACTGCATCTGGAAGGTCACCGATGACATCTTCTCCAGAACATAGCTGGCTTTTTCTCTCCCTACCATGACGAGGAGAGTCAAACTGCTCATGCAGTGGGATTATCCACCATTGCTGGCTTCCCCCCAAATGCAGGGTTCCATAAACCGCAATAACTTCCTTTCAGAGCATCCTATCACTCACTGCAGAGTTCATCAACAGAAAAGGCTTTTGTTCCATCAATGTTTAAACTATCGGTAACCATTGATGCCAGATTTTGGAGTTCAATGATCAATATCTTGGAAACTGCTATGAGGAGGCTTAACCTCCCTCCACCCCATAATCATCCATGTATTCCAACCATGAAGTCAGAGCATTTAGCTGTTTGACTAAAAGTTAGTTCTACAAGTTAATATGGTTAAGCTAGTTCCATAAATAACCATGATGCAAAATCAATAAAGTGAAACAAATGGGGGGTGAAATGTCTACAAATTAAATTTAAGTTTGGAGAAAACTCAAATTTCTACTTGATAGAGGTATACAAGATGATGAAAGGCATAGATAGAATGGATAGCCAGAGGCTTTTTCCCAGGGTAGAAATGGCTATCATAAGGGGGCATAATTTTAAGGCGATTGATGGAAGGTTTAGGGGAGATATCGGTTCTTTACACAGAGAGTAGTGGGCACATGGAATGAACTGCCAGCAGTGGTAGTAGAGTCAGAGACATTAGGATAGGCACATGGATCATAGTAAAATGAAGGATATGTAGGTTAGTCTGATGATTAGATTGCCTACAGTATGGAAACAGACCCTTTGGCCCAACAAATCCACACCGACCTACTGAAGAGTAACCCACCCAGACCCATTCCCCTATCCTATATTTACCCTTGACTAATGCACCTAACACCATAGGCAATTTAACATGGCTAATTCACCTGACCTGCACATCTTCAGACTGTGGGAGGAAACCAGAGCTCCCAGAGAAAACCCACGCAGACACAGAGGGAACGTGTAAACTCCACACAGACAGTCACCCAAGGTGGGAATGAAACCCAGGTCCCTGGTGCTGTGAGACAGCAGTTCTAACCACTGGACCACCATGCCACCTGATCTTAGAGTAGGATAGAAGTTTGGCACAACATTGAGGGCTAAAGGGCTTACATTGTGCTGTACTGTTCTATGTGCTATGTTTTAAAACCCATGTCACTTTTGTATTCTCAGCATGTCTTATGCTAATTGTTTTTGTGACAATATCATATCTTGTTGGAATTAAATTTTAAACCCGGCATGTTAACTTTGATTAGTCGAGACATTGCCTTGAGAAGTGAGCCAGCTTGTGTCTGTTGCCTATTTTGCTGAGTTGAAACAGGCTCAGAGTTTGTACGTGTGTTTTGTTTTATGATGTAAAGAACAGGACACTGTGAATTAATGCATGCAATTTTCCACAAAAAATTTATAAGCTGCTCTGTTGAGTGGAAGACAAAAAGCTTTGACAAATGTTTCTTTTTTTTTCAGCAGTACTCAGCATGTTCTGTACTACCAAATGACTCTTTCAAAGCCTGCCCATATCTGCTGCACTGTCAGCTGATGGTGGAGTTACTCCCACCACTGGATTGCTCTCATTCCCATACACGATTCAGGACTTTAAATTTTGGTTGTAATCCCATATGGAATTGGAAAATGCATGACATTGCATAATGTTAAAAAAAAAAGAGTCGAAGCTTTTCATCTTCCACTCGGCAGGTCTGAAATACAAGAAAACAAACTTTGGAAAGGAACAAACAATTCACACAGCACACGAAGAGGGTGCTGAGGTTGTCACAGAGATGCAGTATGAACATTGCCATGGGATGCAACTGGGGTTAGCTGTTTCCATAACACTTTCCTCAGTGAGAAAAGGTGGAATATATTGATATATTCTGACATATTCCCAAGGGGAAATACCTATCCTGTGTTACCACAGTTTATAAATTTCACAGAGATCACCTCTCACTCAGTTTGCCCAAGCCATAGTGTGATGTGGTTTACTGTTGACCTGCAATGGTCATGCTGTGATACTTATGTTAGTTCGTGTAACACAAGGGCAAGATGTGGGTCACTTAGTAGTGAAGTTTCCACGAACCTTTATTCCAGCATCTGGTATATATACATACGTTACAATCACAGACTGGACTCAAGCTGAGCAATTTAATTGTACTGCAACATGCTTCCCTCAGCATATCATGCTGCAAGAGACCAGGACTTGATAAGATGGAAACTATCACGTGTTTCCGTACATATAGACAAAGAAGGACACCACTTTGACTAGGAAAACACACACATTCTACGACAGGTGAAACAAAGACACGCATGAGACCAAAACTCCATCAATAAACACACTGATTTAGATTCTATCTACCTTCCCTTGAAAAAAAAAACAGAAATGATATCACCCAAGTTAAGAAACCAAGACCTATAAATAGAGAGGCGGGACGTACCACCAGCGCTTCTCCAGGTGAAGAAACATCTGAAAACGAACCTTCCAGGTCAACAAGCTAACGTACATACTTATCATTAACCTGAGCTAAAAATCTTCTCAAAAATTGCTAACTGAAAGCTTTATACCATAAGATTACATATCATCATATGACGATAAAAATATTATTGTGTCCCTTAAATTGTATTTCTGTTATGATACTTTGAACATCATTCCTTTAACTGATGAAGAACTGGACCCTGTCTGTGAATAACTGTAGTTTCTAGCCAGCACAAATAAATAACATGAAGGTGATAATCTTAAATTGGCTTCTGATGTAATATTTAGGACAGTCAGGTTTATTAGTTAAATGTTGTCCAACAGCAGAACTGCATCTAATATTGGACAAAATGCTTTGAGTTTTGTAAGCACAGGCTCATTACGCTCAGATGATGTGTTACCACTGTCAATAGTCAAAAGGATATGTTAGTTTGATGCAGTCGCTAGTCATTAGGATGCATTGTCAACATAGCTGGCATCGCGCCAGCACTGAAACCCAGGTATCGCATTACCCAACCGTAATGTGGCATGCTGTTTGTTTCTTGCCTAATGGCAGCATCTTATTGGCAGAGAATATGGCTCATGTGTTTTCTGAAAAGGAGTTGTTCATCCGTTTCTCCAACTTTTAAGATAGCTTTTCCTTGCAGTGTAATCGATAGGGTAAACTGGGCACCTTTCAGGGCCAGAAGTGACAATCTTGAACCTTTCCATCAGTTCACGTGACTGATGATTTAAGGCACCTGACCTTGGTATTAGACTTATGCAGTGAGTAGAAGGCACTGGTCATATTTATAAGATTACCAAGAAATGAGAGCTTGCATTGGATGTCAGTGAAGGAATCTAACGCCTATGTTGGCAATAGAGGCTTGTGGTGGGTACTGGTTAACAAAAAATCTGTCAGTAGATTGAACAGCCGACAGGAGGAGAGGGAGCTGGCTTGACTGCTCTATTCAAAGGTAAACTTAAGCCCAGGATGGAGTCTATAAAGACATGGAAGGGAATTCTTACATGCACCTGCAAATTCAAATATAGTAAATGCGATATCACATATCAAACACTTCAACATGGTTAACTGTTACTTTATCGAAGACATAGTTTTCATGAAAATGCAATAAAGTGGAATGACACCCATTTCCTGTTCTGCCATCCTGAACCATCCAATAATTAAAATCAATTATGGCCCCTGGTTCTAAACTCCACCATCTGGGAAAATATCTACCCTATGTTTCCACTTTTATAAATTTCATTGCGATCACCTCACACAATTCAAAATTCTAGAGAATACAGATCCAGTTTACCCAACCTTTTTTCATGGGATAGTCCCACTATGTCAGGAGCAAGTGTCCCTCTATGGCAATGACATTTCTGCTGAGATAAGGAGACCAAACTTGCACACAATACTCCAGATGCAGTCTAAGCAAGCTCCAGTGCAATTTGCAAGACTTCACTATTCTGGTATTCAAATCGTCTTGCAATAAAGGCTAACATTCTATTGGCCTTCCTATTAGCTTGCTGCACATGCATAGTAGCCTTCTGTAACAGATCCTTACTGACAAGAAATACTGACCAGACCCCTGACCATTGAGTTTGTAGCTCCTAGACTTATGGTATGCAAATTCTCCTGACTGCCTCTACCAATTGACCACTTCCCACTGCTCAGACTGTAGTCAGGCACATTCCCTGACCATGATAAGCCCAAACAGATGACTGATTGTGAAAAGTCCCCGAACTGTGTGTGAACTGTGTCCATGACTGACAGTACAAGGATCTCCTGACCAACCGTGGCTCCCCCTTGTCTGGGCTGAGGACTAGCCCTCGCCAGTTTCGAAGATAACATTTTCATGGAATGACCATGCAATGTGCTGCACAAGCAGCTGGAAGTGTTCGATTCATGTTTTGATGTGTCAATCACCAAGACTCTCCTTCCACAACAAGCAATCTTTATGTCTGCATAAAACAGTATCTCATAAAAGCAGCTTTGGAAACCTTAGCTCTGGCTGACGTGGCAAAGCACTAACAGGATGGAGATGTCAAGGCAACTTTAGGCATGAATGCTGTGATACTAACTGTGTGAGCAAGCCAGCAATCAGCCCAGTCCAATCAGCGAGCTCTCTGCCTGTCTTTGCACGCAATGTATCCCTTTAGCTGCCTTTCAATGCTACTTACAACACAACACTGTTCCAAAATAAAGCAGAGAACTGCTGGAGATCTGAAGCAACACAAAAATTGCTGGAAAAACTCAACCAGTCTGGCAGCATCTGTGGGAAGAAAGTAGAGTTAACGTTCCGAGTCACTGACTCTACATTGGAACTGCAAGACTGTTCTTTATGCACTATGACCTGCCAGTGTACCGGGGAGGTGCCATGATGGACATAGGGGTTGGCAGATGCCAGATACCAATGTCCAAGAACAAGGGGTTCACACAACTCGTGCCCATGGACACTCCCTGAGGTTTACATTGGCAGTGAACAACATGAAGGTCAGTTGGAGCAAATAACAAACAAAATCCATCAGTAACCCATTCTGGTATCCATGTCTTCTTGATGTCTAGCTTGTTCATTAAGGTAGGAACCTGAATATTATTAAGGTGGGTTGTACTATCAACATGACATTAAATATTCATTTGCCACCTCGCCATGACATTGATGAAAAGCATAAATGATGGAGTGAGCTGCTCCTACCATGGAGATGGGCTTCTCCTCCAATTTGACTGCAAATCTCAAGATAGCCCATGTTACTCAAACTCCTCTATGATTCCACCCACAGTTTCTAAAGTTCCCAGATGTTCTATCAAGGTCATCGCACTTCTTTGGCTGGTTGAAAGGATCATCAAGGCAGAAAAGTCTTATAGCAACTCTACAGGAAGCAGAGCTGTAACCAACAGCTGGTGTTTTAGTTAGATAAAAGTAGCCGCAAACACAGACCGCCCAGCTGTTACAACCAATAACCTGGCAAAGGAACATTGAGTGCCCAATGGTTTTGAAGTGAATTTGGTGTCTACTGTTAAGGGCACAGTGCAAGGGGGAGGTGGGAGAGGATGGAGAACATGGAGAGAAGAGAATGTGAATAGATTTGGGAGGAGAGGAGAGAGAGGAATAAAAGAAGGGGAGGAGAAGATGTAATAGCAATAGTTTCCTGTTATAGGTGCTTTCATGAACAGGGCTGGACCAGCAGAACCAAAACTAGGGCATGAAAAGTTTTTAACAGTCACTAATAATCTCATTATCTGCCAACATTTGTGTCATTATGGAATTGGGAATCAGCAGTCTATAATAGGTTCACATATCTGTGTATTAATTCAAATCCCCAAACCAACATGATTTCAAATGGTCAGTGCAAGCTGGTGTTAATCTGAACCAGGGTTCAAGAACCATGCCAACCTATAAGTTATGAATACTCTGGAATTAGTGAATTACATATCTCACCCTTTCTCGTTTGCTTTTCGATAAGCTCTGCTCCAAGAGTACAATTTTGTGAAATCCTGCAAGTTAAATGCTTCCACAAAAAAAGCCTTACCTCCAATTAAAGTCCTGTTGTTTTCACCGAACTGTAATCCTAGGTATTTTATATACCGACTGGAGTTCTCATTCAGTGTTGTGTTTGCATGGCCGAACGATTCCAACACACAGCTAACCTGAAAGAAAATAATCATCAATAAATAAAATATCACCAATACTGGCATGTACAGCTTTACATTCCTTTCTGTTGCACAAGTGACATGGAGACTAAAAGCAGTATGCATGAATAAAGTTATTCTTACTTAATTATGTAAGTTAAAAATCACACAACACCAGGTTATAGTCCAACAGATTTAATTGGAAGTACAAGCTTTCGGAGCACCGCTCCTTCATTAGGTGCTACCTGACAAAGGAGCAGCGCTTGGAAAGCTAGTGCTTCCAAATAAACCTGTTGGACTATAACCTGGTGTTGTGTGATTTTGAAGAATTTTAGATTATTTTTATATATTCAGTAAAATTTATATATTACTAAACTGGTCGTCGAAACTGAGAGATTCATTTTTCCTCAGTGACTTCATTGTTCTTTGTTTTAAGGAAAAAATGAAGCTTCAAATGATTCTTTTTTATTTGTGGTTGACAGTAGATATTTTAATTGGGAGGGAGCAAAATTTGGTCCTTGCGTCTTTTGAATAAGGTGCACCACACCAGAATATCTGTGGTGGCTGTCACCAACAAATGTCAGTGTAACATTAATGAAAATGATAGATTTCTGGTTCACAGCTGAATGCCTTACCTGCCTGATTAGAATTTGATTGACACCCTTACTCCCACTAGCTCTTCTAACCTTAAATGGAACATCAATATTTTCTTCTGCCTCAGAAGGAATTCACTTTCTCTGTCATGTTATAATCACGATTTCCCCTCAAGACCATAAATTGTTCACAATTGAAATACAGCCAACACTCAAACACAGCTCAAATAAAATGAAGGACTATGGATGCTGTAAATCTAAAACAAAATTGCTGGAGAAACTCAACAGGCTTGGAAGCATCTGTGGAGTGAGAAAGAGAGTTAATGTTTTGAGGAGTGACCCTTCTTCAGAACACCATGAGTTCACAATGACAGTTCTGAGGAAAGATTGCTGGACCTGCAACATTGACTCTGCTTTCTGTCCACAGATGCTGCTAGGTCTTTTCATTTTCACTGCAACACTGCTCCCTAATCTGAGAAGACTCCCGCATTCTACATTCTGCACTAAAGGTCAGAAAATAAATACCTCACTTGCCGAAATTTTTCAACTCTTCAAATGATTTCACTTCTAGATCTCAACACTGTAGCTTAATCTTGTTACATTTGTTCATTTTCTTTAGATTTGTGGTTTGACTCTTCACCTTTATATCTCAGTTTAAAAGGAATCATCCTACAAATGCGATCTTAATCCATATTCACAGTATTGTTTCCTATTTGTAAGTTATTCTCAAAACATATTATTCCACAACTGATTTGAGGGGACTATAGTAATCATTGTGTTTCAGTCACATTATTAATTCTCCAGTTGTTCCCTCTTTTACTCCTAAAGATTGTTTGTATTTGAGAGTGACGTGCATTGTAGCAGCTCCTTGTGCCTGAGAACAGCCTCTGAGACCAGATCACTCCATGTTCCAAACAAGTTACTAATTCTGGTATCATCCCTCAGAAGAGGTGCATCTTGTGGGATTTTCTATCATTTCTAGAGTCTCATGTGCAGTCAATGTCAATCAGAATTTCACATGATTGTCTGCGCATTTATCAAGGTGAACTGAAAATCATAGGCTTGTAATATGCAAAGTAAGCAAAAAACTCAAAGAACTGTGGATGCTGGAAATGAGAAATAGAAACAAAATTTCTTGGAAAATCTCACCAGGCCTGGCAGCTTCTGTGGAGAGAAAGAAAGGTTAAAATTTTGGGTTCAGTGACCCTTCTTCAGAACTGACTCAATCTGCACTGGCTGCACTTTTAGTTCCATCAGCAGTCTGTGTTTCTAACCCACTCAACCAATGGCTGACTCACGAGAAAGGTGCATGATTAGAGTCCAACTTGTAGAAAGGCAGGGAATTCTGCTACTGTGCGGGCTAACACTCCAACCCTCAAACAACCTCAGCATGATAGATCACCTGGTCATTTAACCCATGTCAATTATTGTCACCATTGATAGAGTCAGCATTAAGTGATCTTCTAAATACTAATTAATCATGTGATGTGCTTTGACATGATAAAATGCTGAGTGTTGGTAAGGTCCACACATGGGCATTCCCATGATGCTTAATACTTAGCAACAGCAATGTAACAAGAGGAGCAGCTTAACCACAAAGAGGACCATGTGGCTCAGTTAATTGGATGAGGTCATACTTTGAAAGATGCAACTTCTCAAGTTGCTGAAGTGAATGGAAAGAATAAAAAGAGGAATCTTAGATACTTCAGAATACAAAAATGCTCCACTGATCTCTTTGGTTTCAACATATATGATGTGCTGAATTCTCCAAGATTTGGTATCATAAGTGACACAAGTGTTTGTATAATTATCCGTCACATTTTTCACGATCTCATTGTTGGTGATAATAGTTATTAAGGTTTGTTCAATTGAAATCAAAGCCTATAAGCACCTTTAAACTTCAATGACCAGGATGCAGAGACTGAAACAAGGACCAGGAAAGAATGTAAAATCTGTGGTGTGTGAGATCATAATGGGTGAATAAATACAATTTCTAGAAGGTAGCTGGAAAAGTTTAAGGGTTATCCAAGTCAAGATAATGGAAAAGCAGCCTGCCAGTGAAAACGCCCCACAAAGTTCCAGAAAGATGATGGAGATATAGTTTGGTATCAGCTGTGTCAATGACAACGAGGTCTTGAAGAGGAACATTGCTGAGGATCGAGAAGCAACCAAGGATGAATATTATTTGAAAAGAGTGAATATAAAATATTCCTAAATGATAAAATGAAAATTTACTTAAATGCAAACTGTTACATTACACATTAAACATGCAGTGTAATGCAGCTGATGTTCCAGGTGATGGCACTATAACTAAAGGAAATGTTATGGGAAATATAAATTGCTTAAAAAGAAATAAAACGACGTACAGTCATGAAATGCGGTCATGGTTGATCTAATAATTGTCAACTCTGCTCTCCAGCCTTTCCCTGAAAAACCCTTGATTACTTCGCTGATTAAAAATCTATGTCAGCCTTTAATGTAGTTAATTACCTAACCTTTACAGCACTTTGCAGTAAAACTTCCACAGATTCGAGAACAAATTCCTCCTCTGCTTTAAATGGGACCCCAACCTACTCAATCTCTCCTCATGGCAGAACCCTTCTATTCTCAGGGTCAATCTAGTGAATCTTCTCTTGACTATCTCCTATACCTATACATCCTTCCTTTGATTATGTGACCTAAACCGTTCATAGTAAATCAAATGCAGTCTAACTAATGCTTGTAGAGTTTCAATAAGGTTTCCACACTTAGAGTCACAAAGTCATAGAAACCTATAGCATGGAAGAAGGCCCTTTCCTATTGCCAGCGAACTACACAAATCCAAATTTCCAAAACTTAACCCATTGTATTGTATGCCTTGACATCACAAGTGCACATCTATTTTTATATTGCATTTCCTTTGAAATAAAGGTCAATCTTTCACTTACTTTCCCTATTATTTGCTGAACCTATATGCCAGCTTTTATTATAACTCATTGTATAAGGACGGACTCCCAAATCTCTCCATGCTGTAGCTTTCTGCAGTCTTTCTCAATTAAAAAAAACTATGCAGCTTCTCAATTTTTCCTGCAAAGGTGCATAGTCTCACATTTTTCACACTATATTACATCTGCCAGTTTTTTGACCACTTGTTTAATCTCTATTCCTCTGTAGACTCTTTGTGCCATCTTCACTATTTACATTCCCACTATTTTTGTGTCATCTGCAAACTTGGCTACAGTACATTTACTTTCCTCATCCAAGTCATTAACACAAACTTTAAATAATTGTGGCCACAGTACTGTTCCCTATGGCGCACCATTAGCTACACATTGCTATCCTGAAAATGCCCCACTTATTCCAAATCTTTCTCTTCTATTAGGTAAGCCAATTTTCTATTGATGCGAATAGACTGTTTCCTACACCATGGACTTTTCTCTTAAGTAGATTAACATGTGATACCTTACCAATACAAATATATTATATCCACTGCTACCCTTTCATCCATCCTGTTGTAACCTCTTCAAAGAAATCTAGTGAATTTGTCAGGCATGATTTTCCCTTTGTGAAGTCATGCTGATATTGCTTGATCATTTTATGTATTTTTTAAATGCGCTGCCATTACATCCTTTATAATAGACAGTATTTTCTCAATAACAGATGTTATTGGCCTGTAGTAAGTTGTTTTTCTACCTCCTTCCTTTTTTAAATAAAATGTTACATTGCCAGTTTTCCAATTGTCTAGAATCTTTCAGAATCTAAGCAACCTTGGAAAATTATGATCCATGGACCTGTTATCTCTGTAGCTACTTCTTTTACAATCCAATGATTCATCCTATCAGTTCCAACGGATGTATCAGTCTTTAGCTCCAGTGATTATTTAGTGTTTTTGGAAAGTTGTTCACATCTTCTATTGTGAAAACTGATGCAAAGTTTTCAGAACATTCTTCTGCCATTTCCTCATTCCCCATTATTATTTCACTAGCCTCATTCTTTCAGGGGTATTTGTTTACTTTGGTCTCTCTCTTCCGTTTATAGTTTTAAAGAAAGTCTTGCTGTTCAGCTTGACATCACTTCCATTTACTCACAGGCCATTCAGCCCAATGGGTCCATGCCAATTATTTCAATCCACTTAGGCCCCCTCCCATTTTCTTCGTCCAAATCTAGCATTGTTAACATCTCCTCCCTTCTCCCTCAAATGCTTGACTAGTTTCTCCTGAAATGCATCTTTGCTTTTCACTTGAACCACTCCCAATGATAGCAAGTCTCACATTTTCTCCAATCTTTGTAAAGTTTTGGTCTCCTTACTTGAGATAGGATGGACTGGCACTGGAGGGGGTGTAGAGGAGGTTCACTAGGTTGATTCCGGAGTTGAGGGGGCTGACTTATGAGGAGAGGCTGAGTAGACTGGGATTATATTCATTTGAATTTAGAAGAACTAGGGGGTATATTGTACAAACATAAAATTATGAAGGAAATAGAGAGGATAAAAGTAGAGACAATGTTTCCACTGGCAGGTGAAACTAGGACAGGAGGGTATAGCCTCAAAATTAGGGGGAAGCAGATTTGGAACTGAATTGAGAAGAAACTTCTTCACCCAGAAGGTTGTGAATCAGTGGAATTCCCTGCCCAGTGAAGTAGTTGAAGTTTTCTCATTGAATGTTTTTAAAGCAAAGATAGATAATTGTTTGAATGGTAAAGAATTATGGGCTCGGTGAGAGGGCGGGTAAGTGGAGCTGAGGCCACGGGAAGATCAGCCATGATCTTATTGAATGGCGGAGCTGGCTCGATGGGCCAAACAGCCTACTCCTGCCCCTAGTTCTTATGTTCTTATATAAAATAGGTTTCTTTAGATTTCTCTGTTGGATTTCTTGCTGAATATTTTTAATTGACAGCCTTATGCCCGAAATGTCGATTCTCCTGCTCCTTGGATGCTGCCTGACCTGCTGCGCTTTTCCAGCAACACATTTTTCAGCCTCTTTCATCACAGGAAGAAACATTTCCTCTATATCCCACTTCTATCAAAACCTACCACAATTTTAAAGACCTCTATTAGGTCAGATCTCAGAGTTTTTTCAAAAAAAGACTCAGCCTTTCAATTCTTTCTTAGTATGTATATAGTATGTGGAAATACACATTGGCATGCTGACCACATTGGCCTATGGCTGAATATGACAAAATGGCTATTAGGGGTTTCCTTTTTAACTGACACTTTCAAAGGAAGTTTTAGCTGATGCAACATTTCATATAGCTCAAATCATGGCCTTCACAGACAGACAAGAAAATGCCTCTAAGTCTTAGTAAGATGGGACTAGAATTCAAATAGAAAGACTTTAATAAGGCAGCTCAGATGAAAACCATTAGATTTGAGATTTCTACTTTTTATATGAAATAGAAAGGGAAAGCTTGACCTAACTGAGATGAGGCTTTTCAAAATAATTAAAATTATATACTAGATTAGACACAAAGTCATACAATAATAGCAGTTTAGATTTATTTGGCCTCGAGGAATTAAATTTCTGAAAGCGGTTAACCTGGATGCAGAGACACCCTTGAAGAAACATTTTACTCCATCACAAAAAGATTACAACAACAAAATGTGATGAACAAGATAACCTCACAAGAATACCAAGATGTAAATAACGTAGCAAGGTGGGTGGGGGGAGGGGGGGCAGAATTAATTTTGAAACAGGGTCACCATGACCTCGAGAGAATAAACAACAAGATCTGACTTGGCAAGTCAGATACTTACAAAGTTATACACAGTTAAACCTAACACTATGATTCTGTGACAAAGCGAATAATTTTGGGAGCAAGTCAGATAAAAGAGAATCCACTCCTGAAATTGTTCACTTTGCCATAGAATCCTAGTATGAGGTTTAACAATGCATATTTTTATAAGTAACTGTATATTAGAGCTGTTATTACAAATATTATAACAATTGGTAGAAATTAACACCTTTTTAATCTTCAGTACTAAGATCAGCAAGGGATACGAATTGCATGATGGAATTTAAAAAATCATTAGTAATAAGCAAACATTCAATTCCACTGGCAAGTGTCTCAGAAGGGACTTAACAATCAGTGTGGGATTGTGGTCAGTAACATAAGAGTCCAAGGATAGGTGATAAGGGTCTGGCAAACATCACGAGATGAAGTTGCCCCTCATTGATCATATATTCACAGGACTGGATTCTGGATCAGAGGGGATGTGACAAGCACTGGTATCAATGTTGCATATAACCATTGTAAGGCGATATGTATAAATATCCGGACTTTATTGGAAAAAGTAGAGTATCACCGACCTCAGATCTGAGCTGTATTTAAGAGGGCAGAAGGGTCCCATGTGAAATCAGATTCAAAGCGATCTCTGGTCTCTCCCACACGTGTGGTAAAGGAGCTCCAAATAAAGATTGACTTGTGCTACTGCACATTGGACTCAGACTCCTCTTTAAAATTCCTCTCCAACAAACAGGAGGAGAAAGTGAGTTCTGCAGATGCTGGAGATCAGAGCTGAAAATGTGTTGCTGGAAAAGCGCAGCAGGTCAGGCAGCAACCAGGGAACAGGAGAATCGACGTTTCGGGCATAAGCCTTTCCTGAAGAAGGGCTTATGCCCGAAACGTCGATTCTCCTATTCCCTGGATGCTGCCTGACCTGCTGCGCTTTTCCAGCAACACATTTTCAGCTCTCCAACAAACAGCCAGGAGTCATCAGTATAATAACGATGCTCTCATTGGCACCGGGGCAATTGGACAGCTTGTGCATGAACTGCACAGGGGTCCAGATGCAAGAGACAGCAGTTCTCTGCAGCGAACTAACCAAAGTGAAAGGTAGCTCATCTCTCCTCCCATTTGCTAAAAGCTATTGACCCTAAGCAGTGACAGAAAGACCCAAAAACAAATGAGTTGAATGCCCTGTGTCTTCAGCGAAGCACTGAAAGGATCTGGAAAAAAAGGTCAGATATCAGAAGGATTTGGAAGAAGCAAAAGAGAGATCTCATCAAATCATGTGGACTTGTGTGCTACTGGACTACATTTCTCCAGTATCTTTACCTTCATCCGTAACATTGGTATTTGTTTGCCTATGTCTGGCTGTATGTCTGTTCGGATTTAGGAAAAGGATAGGGCTAACAGAGTTATAAGTCAAGAACTCCAAATTTGTTTTCCTGTTGTTAGATATGACTTTTTTTGTAATAAATCGTCCTTCTATATCATTTTATCAATGTAATATAACAAGTTGGTTTGCATGCAATAATCTGAGCGTGATCTAACCAAGGGTGTGATGTAAGTTGAACATAACTTCCCTACTTTTCAATACTATCCCATTGGTATGAAGGACAGAAAATTAAAAGATTAAAGATCAGTAATAGAGCCCCAGCTTCTGGAGCACAAGACAGCTGTAAGTTGCTACCTTTATCTTATGGGAAATACAATCAACAATTTACAAAATGCACTTTGTGCAGATTGCATATAAAGGCTGGATAATGAAAACTGAACACAGTTCACATATTAAAGCCTGTAATGTTTAGTGTTGGTGTCCCATCAAATGATGCACCATGCTGGGGGCAGAATTACAATGTTCTAAAACCAGACAAGTCTGAATATTTTGCTTTTAGTTTCAATAAGAAGTGAGCAACAATGTCATATTATCTTAATCCTAATACTGCATGGATTACAAGAGGTTTTTTTTGCCACACGATTATTTATTCTTTGCTACTTACATGGTTAATCTTTGTCTCAAGCGCACACTCAGTGGTCATTGATCTACACGCCAGGTGCTTCACAATGTGTTTGCACGCTTCTGTTTTGCCTGATCCAGTTTCACCACTGCAAGAGAGAAGACACTAGAGTCTGATCCTTTTTTTCAGAACACATCAAATGCATCAGATGGAAGGAAACAGATTGAACAGAGCATGAAGCTTTAACAAAGCACGGCTAAATACTAGTAACTCTCACCTTGGTTGGGGGGGGGGGCGGTGGAGAGAGAGAGAGAGAGAGAGAGAGAGATGGTGAATTTAACCTGAGGGTGTGTAAGGTTTTCAATTTAATCCCATATTAAAGCTGGAAGTGTGCCCTGGAGTTTGACCCCTTCAGTGGCAAAGCTACCATCTTCAGAATCACAACCCCATTGTTACAAACTGACCCAAATTACATACGCCAATGCTCACATTTCACTGTTCAACTTTATTTATTTTAGAACTCACTAGTAGCGAAGTTAATGAATCCCATTTAAGGTGACGAAGTTTAGTCAAAGCAACTGCTTCTTTAATGTTTATCTCTTTCTCTCCAAAGGACACTAATGCTTACTGAATGGGAACTAAGAGTGGAGTTGACAAGGATTGAATACAACAAGGAAAAGGTGCTCATGTGGGAATTTAGAGAAGGTTGGACAATTCTGGTACATTTTCCTCAAGCTAACATTTAGGCCAACAGTCAGGCTCTACAAACTACATAATTTGAGTTTAACAGAAGCTGCCTGGCAAAATGGCATGGAACAAATAGGATCTTGGGAATTCGGTGTAAGTGCAGACTTATTGCAGACAGAGATGGAGTTGCTGCTTTTTACATCTCTTCCTCAGCCTCAAATAGCTGGTGATTGTTCATAGACATTAATTAGATGAGCAGGTCAGTGATCGGTTAGTGATTTAAAAAATGTTAATCCATCAAAACACACGCAGTTTAAATTGGGCACTAGGGAGATACAAGGAATGCTTTAAACTTATAGTAAAACTGGTTGAACTACTCAATAGAATACCTGCAGAATTATGAGGCACAGAGGGATTTAGTGTTCTGGCACAAGATTTACAATACATACAGGTACAGCAAATATTTAAACATTAATGGGATACTATCCTATATTACTAGAGGAATTAGCAGGTTTTAAAGTAGATAAACCCCCAGGCTCAAATGAGATGTACCCTATGCTATGGTGGAAGACAAGGGAGGTGGTTTGCAGGAGTTACGCCATTAATTTTCACATCTTCTCAACATCCTCTGTTAGGACTCACCACATGTTGAGAGAAATTAGTTCCTGTAGTGAGAGCTTAATGACCAAAGTTCATCGATTTAAAACAGCAGCTTAACAAAAAACTGGAAGGGGAAATTAGAAAACATTTCTTTACACAGCAATTTTGTATCTTCGACAGAATAAAGGCCATAATTGACCAGTCCATGCTTGCAAACCCTCAAACCAAACATTCTCTTATTGGCTGTCATTTTGTGATTGGACTTACTGAAAAATGTTCATTGTGCTTATAGCTACACTAACAGCAAATGTAAAAAAAATCGGTTAAATTGGTAATGTGCCTTAACGATGCTTGTTAAAAGTGACATAGGGACCTTAGGGGTGCTTCTACATCTCTATTGCTTCCCCACAACAATGTCTTGGTGAATCAGAGTTGATTTGCCACACAATCAGCTCGCTTGTAGTTTAAATCTTTGTGATAATTTGATATTTGGCATTCTTTCATTTGTCTCAATTAATGCAATTTGAAAAACTCCAGCTGCATGTCTCTCTTTTAAGCAATATTTAAGTTCCATACTATGAAGCACATATCTAATAACTCACCTCTTATATCAAATCCAAACCTAGACAAAATTTCTGTTAGCTAACATAACCTTGCTTTTGCTAAGATTCACTGCCTCCACAGTGAATTTAAACTATTAAACTTCCATGCTTTGAGATCATTCCAACCATCTCTAGGATTATTTTATATCTTACCACAGCAATTTTGTCTCATTTTTTATCCCAGATTATGTTCAAAACTCTTCCAATAGAATTACAACTGATCCCCAATCCCTATTCCACAGACCAGATGCCACAGTGAATACAATTTCAACATTAAAAAGAACTTGGAACATAGAACATCACAGCGCAGTACAGGCCCTTCAGCCCTCGATGTTTTGCCAACCTGTGAAACCGATCTGAAGCCTATCTAACCTACACTATTCCATTCTCGTCCATATGCCTATCCAATGACCATTTGAACGCCCTTAAAGTTGGCGAGTCTACTACTGTTGCGGGCAGTGCGTTCCATGCCCCTGAGCCATTTGGACAGGAGAATCAGAAGAATTTAGAGGGATATGGGCCAAATGCAGGCAAGTGAGACAAATTCAGTTCAGGAAACCTGGTCAACATGTATGAGTTGGGCCAAGGAGTCTGTTTCTGTGCTGTATGACTCTATACTCAAAGGGCTATTAATCATAACTTAAGAAGTGCTAACTGTACCTCAGGATGAAGCACTGTGACCTTTGCTCCTGTATCATCATGTGATAAGCTCTTTCAGCACAGGAAAATATGTGTGGTGGGAGTGAGGAACTCAGCCTCACCATATTATTCAGATAAAGCTGGGTGATCTACAAAAAAAAGTACAGATTATTGCAAAGTGTGCTTCTATCCTGGACAATCATAAAACATTCTTCTGTTGGAAATGAATGAAACAATAATTACAACCGGCATACACTCTCTCTACACCACAGAGAAATAGTAGCCTTTTCCTGGTGATGCAATGTTAGATAATTTTCCAGTGAAAAGTACTCCAGAAAATATTTTCCTCTTGGAACTAAATTTCAAAGTTAATCATGTTAATAATCGCCTGGCATGAATCTTGTAGGTAAAAACGTGGACTGCAGATGCTGTAAACCCGAGTTTGGATTAGAGTGGTGCCTGAAAAGCACAGCAGGTCAGGCAGCATCTGAGGAGCAGGAAAATAGACGTTTCGGGCAGAAGCCCTTCATCAGGTGTGAATCTTGTGCCAGGTTAAGATTTTATTGATTGATTTTTATTCCCACTAAAACTCCTTTGCTTCCAGTAATTAAGGTTTGAGATTGGAGTGAATTTTAACCAATGTTCCTTTTGGTAACCAAACTTTGAAATGGAGGCATTTGTCATCAACCTCTGAGTCTGCTGGGTGTGTTCAGTTGACTCAAGAACCCATTGGAAAAGGGCAGAAGTCCCAACATTTAGGTAAATTGAAGTGGCATCACATTGATAAGATCTTTTATTTGCAACTGAACTAAAATCCATCTGGACTTTGGACTGGGTAAAGTAGAAAATTATTATTGTCTGCCCCACAGGATCAAACCTAGAACTATCTCCTCAACCCCTACCTTTTCCCTGTAACCCTACATTTCCCAGGGCTAATCAACCTAGCTTGCAAATCCCTGGACACCATGGGTAATTTAGCACGGCCAATCCACCTGACCTGCACATCTTTGGACTTTGGGAGAAAACCAGAGCACCCGGAGGAAACCCACGCAGACACGGGGAGAATGTGCAAACTCCACACAGACTGTCACCCAATGGTAGAATCAAATCCTGGTCCTTGGCGCTGTGAGGCAGCAGTGCTAACCACTGAGCCACTGTGCTACCCATTGCATTGTATGTAAATGAGTATTTCAGGAACTTGCCCAGAGTAGATGCGATGGGCCAAATCGCTTCCTTCTGTGTCATAACATTTCTGTAATTCCGTCATAAATTAGTGTTAAACTGATCACTGTCCAAGCCAATGGGACTAATTGTATAATTTACTGAGCAACCAATGAAACTTACAGAAAGCCTAGTTAAAAGCCTAGAAAGCAGACTGGCTGGTGGGGGAGGCTGGAGAGGGACGGACGCGGAAGTGGCTTAGATGAGGAGGAAGGGAGGAAGGGAGGAAGGGAGGAAGGGAGGAAGGGAGGAAGGGAGGAAGGGAGGAAGGGAGGAAGGGAGGAACGGCAAAACAAAAAAAATTTTAAAAAAAAAGGGCGGCACGGTGGCACAGTGGTTAGCACTGCTGCCTCACAGCGCCAGAGACCTGGGTTCAATTCCTGACTCAGGCGACTGACTGTGTGGAGTTTGCACATTCTCCCCGTGTCTGCGTGGGTTTCCTCCGGGTGCTCCGGTTTCCTCCCACAGTCCAAAGATGTGCAGGTTAGGTGAATTGGCCATGCTAAATTGCCCATAGTGTTAGGTGAAGGGGTAAATGTAGGGGTATGGGTCAGTTGTGCTTTGGCGGGTCGGTGTGGACTTGTTGGGCCGGAGGGCCTGTTTCCACACTGTAAGTAATCTAATTAACTCAATACCATGAAGAGAGGAAAATAAATCAATACTCATTGGGATCAAAATTGAGACTCTAAATTCCAATGCAGACTCTTTCTGGATGAGAGTTCCAATTCACATTCTCAGTTGGAGTCTCACATACAGCAGGAACACCTGTAAATTACAGTGCGCCTGATGTTAGTCTGTGGTAGCTGAATCAAGAGTGCATTGCACTGCTTTGCTGATGTCAGTACAAAATGGTCTGAGCTACGTCAAATCCAGTGGTATGCTGTGCACTAAAGGAAAGTCAGAATTGTTTTTTATTTATTCATTCACAGGATGCAGTGTCACTGACTAGGTCACCATTTATTGCCCATCCCTAATTGCCCACAACCACATTTCTGCAGGGCAGACCAGGTAAGATTGGCAGATTTCCTTCCCTAAAGGACATTGGAGAGCCAGACGGGCTTTTCCTTGACAATCGCTACTGGTTTCATGGTTATCATTAAACTCTTAATTACAGATTTTTAATTGAATCCAAATTCCACTAAATGCCATGGCAGGGCAAGATACCTTCCCCTGCAACTGGAAAAGAGGCAAAACCTACCAGTACACCAACCCCTCACCTCCATCCAGGGCCCCAGATAATCCTTCCAAGTGAGAAAGAGGTTCACCTGCTTCTCATCCAACCTAGTTTACTGCATCAGGTGCTCCTGATGTGGTCTTCTCTACATCAGGGAGACGAAACATAAACTTAGGGAACAGTTCACCGAGCATCTCAGCCAGGCCCACAGGGGCTGACTGGACCTCCCAGTCACTGACTATTTTAATTCCCCTTCCCATTCCCTTTCCGACATGACCTTCCTTTCCCTCCTCCATTACTACAATGAATCAAACCACAAATTGCAGGAACAACACATCATCTTCCGCTTGGGAAGCCTACAACCTGGAGGACTCAACATTGAGTTCTCCAATTTCAAATAACCTCCTTTCCCATCACCCGATTCCCTTCACAGCCTCTCCCTCTCCCTTCCATTCCTCTGACTGACCCTTCTTCTTGCCACCAATCGGATTCATTCCTCCCATCAACCAACCAGGTCATACCCTCTACCTGTGTTCACCTATCCCCACCTCACCATCTTGCCCCATCCCCACCCCACCCCTTTGTCTGCAGCTTCCCCCACACCCACCCCCAGTTCTGAAGAAGGGTTACACCCGAAACGTTGACTTCTCCATCTCCTGATGCTGACTGACTTGCTGTGTTCTTCCAGCCTCCTCCCTGTCTAACAGGGCAGGGATTGAACCTGCAAACCCAGATCATGACTGGTGTCACTGGATTAATAGTCTAGAAATAATATACTAAACCATTGTGTGACATATTATACATAATTGCCCTAAAAATAAATTGTGCTCACCGTGGTGGAATATATCGCAAGTTCTTTATATGGATTTACCATCAGCAGAATATGTCCGATATAAGTCTGAGAAAAAAAAAGTCAGTCATTCAACGATTAATATGAGTCATTTTGTGAAGGGGAGACTTAAAGGATAAAATCAGATTAAATATAATATTTAATAAGGTTAATTGAAAAAATACACAATAAGTATCTTCGGCATCTGTTTGTCAATCCAACTTGTATTAGAAGGTTGTTCACTGAGCAGTCTAGTAAGTTCTCTCCCATATCTTCCCAAATTTGCTGTGGTTAACCACCTATCAAACTACATCACATGATTCTAGCCACACTCTGTTCCCGGAACAACTTGCTGTTCAGCAGATATTAGCCAAAAGAATGGCATCTCTTGCACCTGCACCATCATTGAAAGGCCACTGTGCACCTTGACAAATACAGCATTACCCCTCACTTATAGCAGCAAGAAAGTGTTCACAAAACTGTGGCTTGTACAAATGAATATGATTCTCTAGGAAGTAATGGGGCAAACAAAACTTTGCATAATGAGTATATGATTTTTTCACACCACTGGGTTTAGCAAATTTAGTTCCAGGTAATGGTCATAGCGATAGCTAGGTTTGGTAATACAGAAAATAAAAACTTTTTCCATTTTTGAAGTAGCAGTTTAGGAAAGATTTGATATTGGGCCAAAGCTGAATCAACAACAGAAGATTTAAATAATTTCTATTATTGAAATTCTTCTTTGATATATTTTTGTAAAATCAGAGCAAGAATCTCCAAGAATGTCTTTTAATTCTTGCACTGGAAAAGTAAATATTAAGGTGCAACAATAAACTTTATATCCTTGCCTCTATTAACATGCATTCATTTCAAGATATGAATTCAAACAGATCTCAAAGTTGCAAGGTTGAATTACAATTATGCCAATGTGCACATAAAAGCAGTCTTTGCCATCCCAAACAGACTCACAAACTCTGAAAAATTATGGGAAAAGTGCATACATCTAGAAGTAAAATAGGTAGATTTCATTCAGAAAATGCATCCTCTGAGATGTGACATTATTAGATGTAGCACACTTGAAAGTAACAGGTAACTTTGGATGTCTGTGCACAGCTGGAAGTTTCCTTGCTCCTGATTTCCAGCTGTTATAGATGAACTGATAGATATTAATTGCTTTAAGTCGCTAACAACTCATTATGGCAGAATAGATTACTAGCAGGGTAGTGAAACACCAGCTAGATAGACTTATGTTGTTTATTTTCTAACATCTCCTCAGTTTCTATAAGACACAAAGAGTAGGTTTCTATGGGTTGGGGGCCTTTTGTTACCTAAGGACAACTGGTGGAACTTGCTTGATCTAGATTTTCAATGCAGAGATTATAATTAACTGTATAATGTAGTCTGGTTCACTCCTTAATCTTCTTTAGATGTTCCCCCTTTTTTTAATGTTCTGACTTTCACCATCATCAACATACATTGGCAACATTTGAATAAATAATTAATCCTCCTTTAAATGGGACATGTGACAACGTTACTGAATGGCCAAGAAATGAAGTGAACAAATAGACTCCTTTGTTCTTTCTTGGAGAATGCCAACAGTTTGAAATTAATTCCCAAAATGTTTTACTTTGTGTTGTTTTATTTCTTTGAGTGTCAGCTGTGGCTCAATGGCTTGGACTTTTCTGAGTCAGAGATGGACTTTCAAGATCCATTCCAGAAACCAGCGCTGAACTAAGGGAATGCTAAGTTTCTGGAAATGCCAACGTTTGGATGAGAGGTGGAAGTAGGACCCAGTTTGTTTCCTCAGGCACACATAAAGGATCCCAGAGCAAAATTTCAATCAATGTAAGGGAGTTATCCCTGGTGTTCTGGCAGGAAAAAGATTATTCAACATCATTAAAAGACATTATATGTCATTGTCATATTGGGAGCTTGTCCTAATGCAAACTTGCTTGGCTGCCGTATTTCTTATGTCATAACATTCCCAGAATTTTAAAAATAAACAAATTTCCCTAAAAATTTAGACATCCTAGATTTGTGAAATGAATGCTTTAATTGCAAGATTTTTATATCTGCTGCAAATCCATGTAGAATACATGTCTATGTGTGTACACTTACATATATTTGATCATTGGTGAATCGCTTCTGAATTTCGTACAGAAGGCTTCTATCTGTCAGTTCACTCAAGGTAGAAAGGTCATCATTTGGAGCAGGAGGAATCAGCTTCACCTGAAGTTTGTAACAAAGACAGGAGTGGGTGGGAGGAGGAAATCATAACTTACTCACAGTAAGTTTCAATAATGAACTAATTCCACAATCACGTACTTTCAAAGAGAGATGTACCCTTCATGGAATCAGATTTATAACCCTTGCTTATCCATTGATTTCTTTAAATTAGGCCAATGGATAAATTATTAACGAGGACACCGCACACAGACCATTCTAACACATTCAGCCACCCCACCCACCCCACCCAGCCACCGCGTAAACCCCATCCACCCTACCCACACCACCACACCCCACCCAGCCACCCCATTCAACCCACACAGCCACCCCACCCAACCACCCACCCCACCACACCCCACCCAGCCACCACATCCACCTCACACAGCCACCACACCAACTACCCACCCCATTCACCCCACACAGCACCCCACCCACCACCCACCCTACCACACCCCACCCAGCCACCCCACCACACCCTGCCCAGTCATCCCACCCACCACACCCCACCCAACTACTCCATCCCACTAGGCCACTCAATGCACCCCACCTGGAGAAAAAGAGCAGCAAAAGTGATATCAGTTCTGTTTCCACTGTAAGAAGGGTCACTCAGCACAGTAGAAAGTAGGTCAACTATTCTCTGTGCTCTTCAGGGTTACCCAGCATCATTATTTATCTGCAAACTCACACTCTCAAGGCCATTACTCAATTTAAAACTGTTGTTATACACATATCTCAGCAAGGCTGGGGGTTATAATGATCACAAGGCTGGGGGGTTATAATGTTCACAAGGCTGGGGGGTTATAATGTTCACAAGGCTAGGGGGTTATAATGATCACAAGGCTGGGGGGTTATAATGTTGACAAGGCTGGGGGGATATAAGGATCACAAGGCTGGGGGGATATAAAGTGGACAAGGCTGGGGGGTTGTAATGATCACAAGGCTGGGGGGATATAAAGTGGACAAGGCTGGGGGGTTATAATGATCACAAGGCTGGGGGGTTATAATGTTGACGGGCTGGGGGGTTATAATGTTCACAAGACTTGGGGGGGTTATAATGTTGACGGGCTGCGGGGTTATAATGTTCACAAGGCTGGGGGTTATAATGTTGACGGGCTGGGGGGTTATAATGTTCACAAGGCTGGGGAGTTATAATGTTGACGGGCTGGGGGGGTTATAATGTTCACAAGGCTGGGGGGTTATAATGTTGATGGGCTGGGGGGTTATAATGTTCACAACGCTGGGGGGATATAATGTTGACATGCTGGGGGGTTATAATGTTCTCAAGGCTGGGGGGTTATAATGTTCACAAGGCTGGGGAGTTATAATGTTGAAGGGCTGGGGGGGTTATAATGTTCACAAGGCTGGGGAGTTATAATGTTGACGGGCTGCGGGGTTATAATGTTCACAAGGCTGGGGGGTTATAATGTTCACAAGGCTAGGGGGTTATAATGATCACAAGGCTGGGGGGTTATAATGTTCACAAGGCTGGGGGGTTATAATGTTCACAAGGCTAGGGGGTTATAATGATCACAAGGCTGGGGGGTTATAATGTTGACAAGGCTGGGGGGATATAAGGATCACAAGGCTGGGGGGATATAAAGTGGACAAGGCTGGGGGGTTGTAATGATCACAAGGCTGGGGGGATATAAAGTGGACAAGGCTGGGGGGTTATAATGATCACAAGGCTGGGGGGTTATAATGTTGACGGGCTGGGGGGTTATAATGTTCACAAGACTTGGGGGGGTTATAATGTTGACGGGCTGCGGGGTTATAATGTTCACAAGGCTGGGGGTTATAATGTTGACGGGCTGGGGGGTTATAATGTTCACAAGGCTGGGGAGTTATAATGTTGACGGGCTGGGGGGGTTATAATGTTCACAAGGCTGGGGGGTTATAATGTTGATGGGCTGGGGGGTTATAATGTTCACAACGCTGGGGGGATATAATGTTGACATGCTGGGGGGTTATAATGTTCTCAAGGCTGGGGGGTTATAATGTTCACAAGGCTGGGGAGTTATAATGTTGAAGGGCTGGGGGGGTTATAATGTTCACAAGGCTGGGGGGTTATAATGTTCACAAGGCTGGGGGGTTATAATGATCACAAGGCTGGGGGTTATAATTTGACAAGACTGGGGGGGGGGTTATAATGTTCACAAGGCTGGGGGGTTATAATGTTCACAAGACTGGGGATTATAATGCTCATAAGGCTGGGGGGTTATATTGTTGACAGGCTGAGGGGTTATAATGTTGACAAGGCTGGGGGGGGTGACAATGTTGACAAGGCTGGGGGGTTATAATGTTGACAGGCTGGGGGGTAATAATGGTCACAAGGCTGGGGAGTTATAATGTTCACAAGGCTGGGGGGTTATAATGTTGACAAGACTGGGGGGGTTATAATGTTGACAGGTTGGGGGGTTATAATGATCACAAGGCTGGGCGGCTATAATGTTCACAAGGCTGGGGGATTATAATGTTCACAAGGCTGGGGGGTTAAAATGTTCACAGGGTAGGGGGTTATAATGATCACAAGACTGGGGGGGTTATAATGTTGACAGGGTGGGCTGTTATAATGTTCACAAGGCAGGGAGGTTATAATGTTGACAGGGTGGGGGGTTATAATGATCACAATACTGGGGGGTTATAATGTTGACAGGGTGGGCTGTTATAATGTTCACAAGGCTGGGGGGTTATAATGTTCACAAGTCTGGGGGTTTTAATGTTGACAGGCTGGGGGGTTATAATGACCACAAGGCTGGGGGGTTATGATGTTCACAAGGCTGGGGGGTTATAATGTTCACAAGGCTGGGGAGTTATAATGTTCACAAGGCTGGGGGGTTATAATGTTCACAAGGCTGGGGGGATATAAGGATCACAAGGCTGGGCGGATATAAAGTGGACAAGGCTGGGGGGTTTTAATGATCACAAGGCTGGGGGGATATAAAGTGGACAAGGCTGGGGGGTTATAATGATCACAAGGCTGGGGGGTTATAATGTTGACGGGCTGGGGGGTTATAATGTTCACAAGACTGGGGGGTTATAATGTTGACGGGCTGCGGGGTTATAATGTTCACAAGTCTGGGGGGTTATAATGTTGACGGGCTGGGGGGTTATAATGTTCATAAGGCTGGGGGGTTATAATGTTGACGGGCTGGGGGGTTATAATGTTCACAACGCTGGGGGATATAATGTTGACATGCTGGGGGGTTATAATGTTCTCAAGGCTGAGGGGTTATAATGTTCACAAGGCTGGGGAGTTATAATGTTGATGGGCTGGGGGGTTATAATGTTCACAAGGCTGGGGGTTATAATGTTGACAGGCTGGGGGGTTATAATGTTCACAAGGCTGGGCAGTTATAATGTTGACGGGCTGGGGGGTTATAATGTTCACAAGGCTGAGGGCTTATAATGTTGACTAGGCTGGGGAGTTATATGTTGACAGGCTGGGGGGGTTATAGTGTTCACAAGACTGGGGTTTATAATGATCACAAGGCTGGGGGTTATAATGATCACAAGGATGGGGGGTTATAATGTTGACGAGGCTGGGGGGTTATTATGTTCACATGGCAAGGGGGTTATAATGTTCACAAGGTTGGGGGATTATATTGATCACAAGACTTGGGGTTATAATGTTCACTAGGCTGGGGTGTTATAATGTTGACAATGCTGGGGGGTTATAATGTTGACAGGCTGGGGGATTATAATGTTCAAAAGGCTTGGCGGCTATAATGTTCACAAGGCTGGGGGATTTTAATGTTCACAAGGCTGGGGGGTTAAAATGTTCACAGGGTAGGGGGTTATAATGTTCACAAGGCTGGGGAGTTATAATGTTCACAAAACTGGTGGGTTATAATGTTCACAAGGCTAGGGGGTTATAATGATCACAAGGCTGGGGGTTATAATGTTGACAGGCTGAGGGGTTATAATGTTGACAAGGCTGGGGGGGGTGACAATGTTGACAAGGCTGGGGGGTTATAATGTTGACAGGCTGGGGGGTAATAATGGTCACAAGGCTGGGGAGTTATAATGTTGACAAGGCTGGGGGGTTATAATGTTGACAGGCTGGGGGGTAATAATGGTCACAAGGCTGGGGAGTTATAATGTTCACAAGGCTGGGGGGTTATAATGTTCGCAAGACTGGGGAGTTATAATGTTCATAAGGCTGGGTGGTTATAATGTTGACAAGGCTTGGGAGTTATAATGTTCAGAAGGCTGGGGGTTTATAATGATCACAAGGCTGGGGGTTATAATGATCACAAGGATGGGGGGTTATAATGTTGACGAGGCTGGGGGGTTATTATGTTCACAAGGCAAGGGGGTTATAATGTTCACAAGGTTGGGGGATTATATTGATCACAAGACTTGGGGTTATAATGTTCACAAGGCAAGGGGGTTATAATGTTCACAAAACTGGTGGGTTATAATGTTCACAAGGCTAGGGGGTTATAATGATCACAAGGCTGGGGGTTATAATGTTGACAGGCTGAGGGGTTATAATGTTGACAAGGCTGGGGGGGGTGACAATGTTGACAAGGCTGGGGGGTTATAATGTTGACAGGCTGGGGGGTAATAATGGTCACAAGGCTGGGGAGTTATAATGTTGACAAGGCTGGGGGGTTATAATGTTGACAGGCTGGGGGGTAATAATGGTCACAAGGCTGGGGAGTTATAATGTTCACAAGGCTGGGGGGTTATAATGTTCGCAAGACTGGGGAGTTATAATGTTCATAAGGCTGGGTGGTTATAATGTTGACAAGGCTTGGGAGTTATAATGTTCAGAAGGCTGGGGGTTTATAATGATCACAAGGCTGGGGGTTATAATGATCACAAGGATGGGGGGTTATAATGTTGACGAGGCTGGGGGGTTATTATGTTCACAAGGCAAGGGGGTTATAATGTTCACAAGGTTGGGGGATTATATTGATCACAAGACTTGGGGTTATAATGTTCACAAGGCAAGGGGGTTATAATGTTCACAAGGTTGGGGGATTGTAATGATCACAAGGCTGGGGGTTATAATGTTCACAAGGCTGGGGGTTTATAATGATCACAAGACTTGGGGTTATAATGTTCACTAGGCTGGGGTGTTATAATGTTGACAATGCTGGGGGGTTATAATGTTGACAGGCTGGGGGATTATAATGTTCAAAAGGCTGGGCGGCTATAATGTTCACAAGGCTGGGGGATTTTAATGTTCACAAGGCTGGGGGATTTTAATGTTCACAAGGCTGGGGGGTTAAAATGTTCACAGGGTAGGGGGTTATAATGTTCACAAGGCTGGGGAGTTATAATGTTCACAAGACTGGGTGGTTATAATGTTCACAAGGCTGGGGGTTATAATGATCACAAGGCTGGGGGTTATAATGTTGACAAGACTGGGGGGCGGGTTATAATGTTCACAAGGCTGGGGGGTTATAATGTTCACAAGACTGGGGGGTTATAATGTTCATAAGGCTGGGGGGTTATAATGTTGTCAGGCTGAGGGGTTATAATGTTGACAAGGCTGGAGGGGGTGACAATGTTGACAAGGCTGGGGGGTTATAATGTTGACAGGCTGGGGGGTAATAATGGTCACAAGGCTGGGGAGTTATAATGTTCACAAGGCTGGGGGGTTATAATGTTGACAAGACTGGGGGGGTTATAATGTTGACAGGTTGGGGGGTTATAATGTTCAGAACGCTTGGGAGTTATAATGTTGACAAGGCTGGGGGGGGGGGTAACAATGTTGACAAGGCTGGGGGGTTATAATGTTGACAGGCTGGGGGGGTAATAATGGTCACAAGGCTTGGGAGTTATAATGTTCACAAGGCTGGGGGTTATAATGTTGACAAGGCTTGGGCGTTATAATGTTCACAAGGCTGGGGGTTATAATGTTGACAAGGCTTGGGAGTTATAATGTTCAGAAGGCTGGGGGTTTATAATGATCACAAGGCTGGGCGGCTATAATGTTCACAAGGCTGGGGAATTATAATGTTCACAAGGCTGGGGGGTTATAATGTTGACAGGGTGGGGGGTTATAATGATCACAAGACTGGGGGGGTTATAATGTTGACAGGGTGGGCTGTTATAATGTTCACAAGGCTGGGGGGTTATAATGTTCACAAGGCTGGGGGGTTATAATGTTCACAAGTCTGGGGGTTATAATGTTGACAAGACTGGGGGGGGCGGTTATGATGTTCACAAGGCTGGGGGGTTATAATGTTCACAAGGCTGGGGGGTTATAATGACCACAAGGCTGGGGGTTTATAATGATCACAAGGCTGGGGGTTATAATGTTGACAAGACTGGGGGGGGGGGTTATGATGTTCACAAGACTTGGGGTTATAATGTTCACTAGGCTGGAGTGTTATAATGTTGACAATGCTGGGGGGTTATAATGTTGACAGGCTGGGGGATTATAATGTTCAAAAGGCTGGGGGGTTATAATGTTCAAAAGGCTGGGTGGTTATAATGTTCACAAGGCTGGGGGGTTATAATGTTAACAAGTCTGCGGGTTATAATGTTGAAAGGCTGGGGGGTTATAATGACCACAAGGCTGGGGGTTATAATGTTGACAAGACTGGGGGGGAGTTATAATGTTCACAAGGCTGGGGAGTTGTAATGTTCACAAGACTGGGGGGTTATAATGTTCACAAGGCTGGGGGGTTATAATGATCACAAGGCTGGGGGTTATAATGTTGACAAGACTGGGGGGGGGTTATAATGTTCACAAGGCTGGGGGGTTATAATGTTCACAAGACTGGGGGGTTATAATGTTCACAAGGCTGGGGATTATAATGTTGACAGGCTGAGGGGTTATAATGTTGACAAGGCTGGGGGGGGTTACAATGTTGACAAGGCTGTGGGGTTATAATGTTGACAGGCTGGGGGGAGTAATGGTCACAAGGCTGGGGAGTTATAATGTTCACAAGGCTGGGGGGTTATAATGTTCACAAGGCTGGGGCGTTATAATGTTGACAAGACTGGGGGGGTTATAATGTTGACAGGTTGGGGGGTTATAATGTTCAGAACGCTTGGGAGTTATAATGTTCACAAGGCTGGGGGTTATAATGTTGACAAGGCTTGGGAGTTATAATGTTCAGAAGGCTGGGGGTTTATAATGATCACAAGGCTGCGCGGCTATAATGTTCACAAGGCTGGGGGACTATAATGTTCACAAGGCTGGGGGGTTAAAATGTTCACAGGGTAGGGGGTTATAATGATCACAAGACTGGGGGGGGGTTATAATGTTGACAGGGTGGGCTGTTATAATGTTCACAAGGCTGGGGGGTTATAATGTTGACAGGGTGGGGGGTTATAATGATCACAATACTGGGGGGTTATAATGTTGACAGGGTGGGCTGTTATAATGTTCACAAGGCTGGGGGGTTATAATGTTCACAAGGCTGGGAGGTTATAATGTTGACAGGGTGGGGGGTTATAATGATCACAATACTGGGGGGTTATAATGTTGACAGGGTGGGCTGTTATAATGTTCACAAGGCTGGGGGGTTATAATGTTCACAAGGCTGGGGGGTTATAATGACCACAAGGCTGGGGGTTTATAATGATCACAAGGCTGGGGGTTATAATGTTGACAAGACTGGGGGGGGGGGGGTTATGATGTTCACAAGGCTGGGGGGTTATAATGTTCACAAGGCTGGGGGGTTATAATGTTGACAGGCTGGGGGGTTATAATGTTGACAAGGCTGGGGGGTTTACAATGTTGACAAGGCTGGGGGGTTATAATGTTGGCAAGACTGGGGGGGTTATGATGTTCACAAGGCTGGGGGGTTATAATGTACACAACGCTTGGGAGTTATAATGTTCACAAGGCTGGGGGGTTATAATGTTGACGAGGCTGGGGGGTTATTATGTTCACATGGCAAGGGGGTTATAATGTTCACAAGGTTGGGGGATTATATTGATCACAAGACTTGGGGTTATAATGTTCACAAGGCAAGGGGGTTATAATGTTCACAAGGTTGGGGGATTATAATGATCACAAGACTTGGGGTTATAATGTTCACAAGGCTAGGGTTATAATGTTCACAAGGTTGGGGGTTTATAATGATCACAAGACTTGGGGTTATAATGTTCACTGGGCTGGGGTGTTATGTTGACAATGCTGGGGGGTTATAATGTTAGAACATAGAAGAATACAGCGCAGTACAGGCCCTTTGGCCCTCGATGTTGCGCCGATCCAAGCCCACCTAACCTATACTATCCCACTATCCTCCATATACCTATCCAATGCCCGCTTAAATGCCCATAAAGAGGGAGAGTCCACCACTGCTACTGGCAGGGCATTCCATGAACTTACGACTCGCTGAGTGAAGAACCTACCCCTAACTTCAGTCCTATATCTACCCCCCCTTAATTTAAAGCTATGCCCTCTTGTAATACCCGACTCCATACGCGGGAAAAGGTTCACACTGTCAACCCTATCTAACCCCCTAATCATCTTGTACACCTCTATCAAGTCACCCCTAAACCGTCTTTTCTCTAATGAAAACAGCCCCAAGTGTCTCAGTCTTTCCTCATACGATCTTCCTTCCATACCAGGCAACATCCTGGTAAATCTCCTCTGCACCCGTTCCAGTGCCTCCATGTCCTTCCTATAGTATGGCGACCAAAACTGCACACAATATTCCAGATGCGGCCGCACCAGAGTCTTATACAACTGCATCATGACCTCAGGACTCCGGAACTCAATTCCTCTACCAATAAAAGCCAGTACGCCATATGCCTTCCTCACCGCACTATTTACCTGGGTGGCAACTTTCAGAGATCTGTGTACATGGACACCAAGATCCCTCTGCTCATCCACACTACCAAATATCCGACCATTAGCCCAGTACCCCATCTTTTTGTTATTCTTCCCAAAGTGAATCACCTCACACTTAGCTACATTGAATTCCATTTGCCACCTTTCTGCCCAGCTCTGCAGCTTCTCTATATCCTGCTGTAACCTGCCACATCCTTCCTCACTGTCAACAACTCCTCCGACTTTTGTATCATCCGCAAACTTGCTCACCCAACCTTCTAACCCCTCTTCCAGGTCATTTATAAAAATGACAAACAGCAATGGTCCCAAAACAGATCCTTGCGGAACACCGCTAGTGACGGCACTCCATGAAGAAACTTTGCCATCAACTGCTACCCTCTGTCTTCTTCCATCCAGCCAATTCCTAATCCAAACCTCCAACTCACCCTCAATGCCATATCTCCGTATTTTCTGCAGTAGCCTACCATGGGGAACCTTATCAAACGCCTTACTAAAATCCATATATACCACATCTACCGCTTTCCCCTCATCAACCTCCTTCGTCACCTTTTCAAAGAATTCAATAAGGTTTGTGAGGCACGACCTGCCCTTCACAAAACCATGCTGACTATCCTTGATCACATTATTCCTATCCAGATGTGCATAAATCCTATCCCTTACAATTCTCTCTAAGACTTTGCCCACAACAGAAGTGAGACTCACCGGCCTATAGTTACTAGGGTTATCCCTACTCCCCTTTTTGAACAAGGGAACCACATTTGCTATCCTCCAGTCTTCTGGCACTACTCCTGTAGACAAAGAGGACATAAAAATCAAGGCCAATGGCTCTGCAATCTCCTCCCTTGCTTCCCAGAGAATCCTAGGATAAATGCCATCCGGCCCAGGGGACTTATCTATTTTCACCTTTTCCAGGATTTCCAACACCTCTTCTCTACATACCTCAAAGCCATCCATTCTACTTATTTGTGACTCATTGTTGACAATGCTGGGGGGTTATAATGTTGACAAGGCTGGGGGTTATAATGTTGACAGGCTGGGGGGTTATAATGACCACAAGGCTGGGGGTTTATAATGTTCAAAAGGCTCGGGGGTTATAATGTTCACAAGGCTGGGGGATTATAATGTTCACAAGGCTGGGGGATTATAATGTTCACAAGGCTGGGGGGTTAAAATGTTCACAGGGTAGGGGGTTATAATGATCACAAGATTGGGGGGGGTTATAATGTTGACAGGGTGGGCTGTTATAATGTTCACAAGGCTGGGGGGTTATAATGTTGACAAGGCTGTGGGGTAATAATGGTCACAAGGCTGGGGAGTTATAATGTTGACAAGACTGGGGGGGTTATAATATTGACGGGTTGGGGGGTTATAATGTTCACAACGCTTGGGAGTTATAATGTTCACAAGGCTGGGGGGTTATAATGTTGACAATGCTGGGTGGTTATAATGTTTACAAGGCTGGGGGGTTATAATGTTCACAAGTCTGGGGGTTATAATGTTGACAGGCTGGGAGGTTATAATGTTCACAAGGCTGGGGGGTTATAATGATCACAAGGCTGGGGGATTGTAATGTTCACAAGGCTGGTGGGTTAAAATGTTCACAAGGCTGGAGGGTTAAAATGATCACAAGACTGGGGGGGTTATAATGTTGACAGGGTGGGCTGTTATAATGTTCACAAGGCTGGGGGGGTATAATGTTGACAGGCTGCGGGGTTATAATATTCACAAGGCTGGGGGGTTATAATGTTGACAGTCTGGGGGGTTATAATATTCACATGGCTGGGGGCTTATAATGATCACAAGGCTGGGGAGTTATAATGTTGACTGGCTGCAGGGTTATAATATTCACAAGGCTGGGGGGTTATAATGTTGACTGGCTGCAGGGTTATAATATTCACAAGGCTGGGGGGTTATAACGTTCACTAGGCTGGGGAGTTGTAATGATCACAAGGCTGGGGGGTTATAATGTTGTAGGAGAAAGTGAGGACTGCAGATGCTGGAGATCAGTGCTAAAAATGTGTTGCTGGAAGAGCGCAGCAGGTCAGGCAGCATCCAAGGAGCAGGTGAATCGATGTTTCGGGCCTGAGCCCTTCTTCAGGAATGAGGAAAGTGTAGGGAGGAGGGACTTGGGGGAGAGGCGTTTGAAATGTGATAGGTGGAAGGAGGTTAAGGTGAGGGTGATAGGCTGGAGTGGGGATGGGGGCGGAGAGGTCAGGAAGAAAATTGCAGGTTCGGAAGGTGGTGCTGAGTTCGAGGGTTGGGACTGAGACAAGGTGGGGGGAGGGGAAATGAGGAAACTGGAGAAATCTGAGTTAATCCCTTGTGGCTGGAGGGTTCCTAGGCGGAAGATGAGGCGCTCTTCCTCCAGCTGTCGTGTTGCTATGGTCTGGCGATGGAGGAGTCCAAGGACCTGCATGTCCTTGGTGGAGTGGGAGGGGGAGTTGAAGTGTTGAGCCACGGGGTGGTTGGGTTGGTTGGTCCGGGTGTCCCAGAGGTGTTCTCTGAAACGTTCCGCAAGTAGGCGGCCTGTCTCCCCAATATAGAGGAGGTCACATTGGGTGCAGCGGATGCAGTAAATGATGTGTGTGGAGGTGCAGATGAATTTGTGGAGGATATGGAAGGATCCCTTGGGGCCTTGGAGGGAAGTAAGGGGGTAGGTGTGGGCGCAAGTTTTGCATTTCTTGCGGTTGCAGGGGAAGGTGCTGGGAGTGGAGGTTGGGTTGGTGGGGGGTGTGGACCTGACGAGGGAGTCACGGAGGGACTAGTCTTTTCAGAACGCTGATAGGGGAGGGGAGGGAAATATATCCCTGGTGGTGAGGTCCGTTTGGAGGTGGCGGAAATGACGGCGGATGATACGATGTATATGGAGGTTGGTGGTGTGGTAGGTGAGGACCAGTGGGGTTCTGTCCTGGTGGTGATTGGAGGGGCGGGGCTCAAGGGGGGAGGAGCAGGAAGTGGAGGAGATGCGGTGGAGAGCATTGTGGATCACGTCTGGGGGGAAATTGCGGTCCTTGAAGAAGGAGGCCATCTGGGTTGTTCGGTATTGGAACTGGTCCTCCTGGGAGCAGATGCGGCAGAGGCAAAGGAATTGGGGATATGGGATGGCGTTTTTACAGGGGGCAGGGTGGGAGGAGGTGTAATCTAGGTAGCTGTGGGTGTCGGTCGGTTTATAGTAAATGTCTGTGTTGAGTAGTTCGACCGAGATAGAAATGGAGAGGTCTAGGAAGGAGAGGGAGGAGTCTGAGACGGTCCAGGTAAATTTGAGGTCAGGGTGGAAAGTGTTAGTAAAGTGGATGAACTGTTCAACCTCCTTGTGGGAGCACGAGGTAGCGCCAATACAGTCATCGACATAGCAGAGGAAAAGGTGGGGGTGGTGCCAGTGTAGCTGCGGAAGATGGACTGTTCCACATATCCAATGAAGAGGCAGGCATAGCTCTTCATAGCTGGGGCCCATGTGGGTGCCCATGGCTACTCCTTTGGTTTGGAGGAAGTGGGAGGATTGGAAAGAGAAGTTGTTCACAGTGAGGACCAGTTCAGTCAGTCGAAGGAGGGTGTCAGTGTAAAGGATACTGGTTGGGTCGGCGGGAAAGAAAGAAGCGGTGAGCTTTGAGGCCTTCGTGATGGGTGATGGAGGTGTGTAGGGACTGGATGTCCATGGTGAAGATAAGGCGTTGGGGGCCGGGGAAGCGAAAATCATAGAGGAGGTGGAGGGCGTGGGTGGTGTCCCGAACGTAGGTGGGGAGTTCTTGGACTAAGGGGGACAGGACCGTGTCGAGGTATGCAGAGATGAGTTCGGTGGGGCAGGAGCAGGTCGGCCGGGGCAGTCAGGTTTGTGGATTTTGGGCAGGAGGTAGAAACGGGTGGTGCGGGGTTGTGGGACGATGAGGTTGGAGGTGGTGGATGGGAGATCCCCTGAGGTGATGAGGTTATGGATGGTCTGGGAGATGATGGTTTGGTGGTGTGAGGTGGGGTCATGGTCAAGGGGGCAGTAGGAGGAGGTGTCCGCGAGCTGGCGTTTTCCCTCAGCGGTGTAAAGATCGGTGCACCAAACTACCACCGCGCCTCCCTTGTCTGCCGGTTTGATAGTGAGGTTGGGGTTGGAGAGGAGGGAGTGAAGGGCTGTACGTTGCGAGGGTGAGAAGTTGGAATGGGTGAGAGAGGTGGACAGGTTGAGGCGGTTAATGTCGCGGCAGCAGTTGACTATGAAGAGATCGAGGGCAGATAAGAGGCCAGCACGGGGCGTCCAGGTGGATGGGGGTGTGTTGGAGACGGGTGAAGGGGTCGTCAGAGGTTGGGCGAGAATCCTGGTTGAAGAAGTAGGCGTGGAGGCGAAGGCGGCGGAAGATTATAATTATCACAAGGCTGAGGGGTTATAATGTTCACAAGAATGAGGGGTTATAATGTTCACAAGGTTGTGGGGTTTATAATGCTTAGCATCATATGTATCATGTCCAATCAAGGGCTCAGGCCCACTCCATCCTCCACAGTTAATAATCAGCTCATTCCTTCTGGGTTTTTTTTCAGTCAGGTACTACCATCAGTTGCGGAATCTCCACGTGGAAGACACCTCCACCCCAAAGAGGAAGCTTGTGAAGCATATAAGCCCATTAAGGTGTTGACCTGGAACCTCTGCCAACACAGAGACTTCCATCTTCCTACCGATCTACATTAAATTTCGAGTATATCTGATGAGATTAGCATTAGAATGCTTCTGGAGAAACACCCAAGATGTCTGGCATTCAGAGGCTTGCTGGGGACCTGGCACCTGTTCAGCCTCAGGGAAAAGACATGGCCTTGGTCTCAGCCATTACTGACACACTCATTCTGCAGAGACAGGCAGAGCAACATCAGGCAGGTGTGCTGGAGGCACTGGTAGGCTGGAACAAAAGATGAGATCCTTCAAAGTTACCACCAGTGTGGTGTCTCTGGCAAGTGAGAAGCTGAGATGTCTCCGAGGCACTGCCTTGATATTCAGCTCGAGCAGTGTAAGCTGATGGATATGTGGTCATACCTGCACTCAGTCTCTTTAACCAGGAGTGCACCTTATCTGTGTGAGGATATGGCAGCTATATCTAATCTTCCAGTACTTGCTATAGATAGTCATGACCAATTGACAGCATGAGACTCAGCTTTTAAGTTCCTTTATACAAATGAGATTTGTCATACCACGAGTTTAAAAATTACACAACACCATATTAGAGACCAACATATGTCCATCCCAGTCCAATCCCGGACCTCTTCATCATGGATATTACAAGGAGGCAGTGACCATAATTCAATGTTAACAATGCAGTGTCAAATTGCACAAATGCAAGGTCCAATAAGTATATGCCCACTGACAATGGAAGCATCATGTACACAAGATGCAGTTCAATACAAACCAATACTAGATAGCTGACACATGATGGCTGCAATGGGTGTTTTTAGACAAGTTGCTAGGTACTCATTCAGTTTTACTGGCTGAGTTTTCATGCTGTTAACCTTTTTTATTTTGGAGAGGAAAATTGGACACACAATGTTAATGCAGTAAATTGAGGTATTAATGAGAAACAAATGGATGGGATTAAGCTTCTCACCATTCAACAGCAAAATTCTGCACTTGCTTTCAAAGGCATGAGTACATATATAGGATTGTTTCTCTTAATGTCAAGAATTTTCTCAATGTCTGATTTTTGGACACGATGACCAATTATGTCATCTCAGTCACCATTATTTTTTATTTAGATTTTATTGTCACATGTATTTTACAATACAAATTCAATAAAATACAGTGAAACACTTTAATTTCCCATCTCAGAGAGAAATATTCCCCTCTTAAAGATTCTGCTGGAGCAGGGAAACTCTGACACTAATGGGGAACGACTATTCATTTTATATTTTATTACAGGTGAACACCAAAAAGTCTCACCCTTCTCATTATACCCTATTGTAAAATAATTTTAAATAGAGAACAACTTCTGTCTCTGTGTCTGCATGAGCAATTTTCCATCTGCAGATCTGTTCTATTCCATATACACTTAATGGTAAGATCCTAGAGAGTGTTGCTGAACAAAAAGAATTTGGAGTGCAGGTTCATAGCTCCTTGAAAGTGGAGTCACAGGTAGATAGCATAGTGAAGAAGGCATTTGGTATGCTTTCCTTTATTGGTCAGAGTATTGAGTACAGGAGTTGGGAGGTCATGTTGCAGCTGTACAGGACATTGGTTAGGCCACTGTTGGAGTATTGCTTGCAATTCTGGTCTCCTTCCTATCGGAAGGAAGTTGTTAAACTTGAAAGGGTTCAGAAAAGATTTACAAGGATGTTGCCAGGGTTGGAGAATTTGAGCTACAGGAAGAGGCTGAACAGGCTGGGGCTGTTTTCTTTGGAATGTCAGAGGCTGAGGGGTGACCTTATAGATGTTTACAAAATTGAGGGGCATGGATAAGATAAATAGACAAAGTCTTTTCTCTGGGGTGGGGGAGTCCAGAACTAGAGGGCATAGGTTTAGGGTGAGAGAGGAATGATATAAAAGGGACCTAAGGGGCAACTTTTTCACACAGAGGGTGGTATGTGTATGGAATGAGCTGCCAGAGGAAGTGGTGGAGGCTGGTACAATTGCAACATTTAAAAGGCATCTGGATGGGTATATGAATAGGAAGGGTTTGGAGGGATATGGGCCGGGTGCTGGCAGGTGGGACTAGATTGGGTTGGGATATCTGGTCGGCATGGATGAGTTGGACTGAAGGGTCTGTTTCCATGCTGTACATCTCTATGACTCTCTGGCTCTATGAACTAATGCATCAAGTTCAAAGCCATAAAGTTATATTTTGTGCACAAATCCATTAAATAAGCCTCAGTTCACATCTCAGTTTGACTAAGTTATCACCAAATCAAAGCTACTGTATTTTGACTCATCCATAAGTAGGTTTGAAGAGCTGAATACATATTCTGAAGACAGTTTTGTTTCTCTGATTCTTCCCTTGACTCAAAGAAGAAAGACTTATTTTAAAGCTGTTATGCATTCAAGGTCTATTTCAAATGTATAATGTATTACCCTTAATAAAATTTCATAAATGAAGTTATAATTTTAAACATAAAATTTATGAGAAAGGAATGTGTAAATATATTGGCGTCTCTGGCAACTATCTTTGCTTGAAATCCTCTTTGACCCTGAGGTGAGCATTTGATCACACATTTTCTTCATGGTCTTTTTCCACCCAGTTGATTTTGCCTGTCTCTGCCCTTGCTTAAGATCATCTGCTGCTAAAGACCTCATCTGTGCCTTTTTTTTTTATCTTGACTCTAGTGAATCCAGATTGTGATGACTCTGACTCAGCACTGAACTTTGCAAATATCTGGCCAGGACTGTGGTCAAGATGACATAGTTTTAACAAATAAAAATAGAAGAGAATAGAATCTCTTCAGTGTGGAAGCAGGCCATTTGGCCCAACAGGTCCACACCAACTCTCCAAAGAGTACCCCACCCAGATCCATTCCCCTAACCTCTTAGTCTACATTGCCCCTGCCTAATGCACCTAGCCTACACATCCCTGAACATTATGGACAATTCAGCATGGCCAATTCACCTCATTTCATAGAAAGAGTTGATTGTAAAGATTCTTTTTAATTTAAATTCATTAAGTAATAGCCGATTAGGGATGGGCAATAAGTGTTGGCCTAGCCAGCGATACTCACATCCTGGGAATGAATAAAGAAAAAAAATGCACCTTTTATCCACACAATATCCCATATTTACAACAAACATATTTGCAGGCAACTAAGTTATTCAAATTCAGCTGACAAAGGAAAAGAAATACATTTTGGATAGAATCAGGGAATTAATAACATTTGGAAGATTCTTCTTTGGAATTCACCTAAACATTTCTCTTATCTTTGCTCAAATTAACTTTGTTAAGTATTGGGGGCATTTTATATCATTAAACATGCTACGTGATTAAAACTGCTATTGTTGCATTTGGATTGTGCCGCTGTAGTTAATTATGGTGCAATACTTAACAATCAAACTCTAGGGAAATCAGTGATTAAAGTGACTGAGGTTATGACCTTTGTGAGTCTTACTTTCATCACTACTACTGTGTAGGTCGAAATGATACTTTCCCTTAAACAATATTCTTTTCTCATGCTTAAACACAATTACATAGAAATAACCACAGCAACTCTCAATCCACAGGCCATATAGTCCAAGTTATAAACAAGGTACTAAAATTATCTTATGGGAAAGCCTCATCTTCCTCTTCTATTGCTCTTCCTACAGTAAAATGCATTGGAGTCTGTAGATGCATCCTTAATTCCCCACTATGTGGAATGACAATCTGCCTTTCTGGTTTTATGACTCAATTCATATATTTCTGTTCTAATATGTATGTAGAAATTATTCTCAGTCATGACACATACAGATGTCTCTCTCACTCTTGCTTCTCTTTCAACAGAAGCATCACATGCATAAGAATGAGGGTGATGGCCCTTGATATCAAGCATCACTAACAAAACCAGGAACAATTGGTATCAGGTGGAAAACTCTCTGCTGGTTGGAGTCATTCTGGACACATAGAAAGATGGGTGTGGTTGTTGGAGGTCTATCATCTCAGCTCAGACATCTCTACAGGTGTTCCTCAGGGTAGTATCCCAACCATTTTCAGCTGCTTCATCAATGATACTCCCTCCACCATAAGGTCAGAAGTGGGGAGGTTTGCTGATGATTGCACAATGTTCTGCATTATTTGTGACCCCTCAGATACTGAAGCAGTCCATGTTCAAATTTCACAAGATCTGGACAATATCCGGGTATAGGTTGACAAGTGGCTAGTAACATTCACACAACACTTTGTCAGGCAAATGATCATCTCCCATTAGAACCAATCTAATCACTATCCCTTGACATTCAATGGTGTTACCATCACTGAATTCCCCACTATAAACACACTTGGGTTACCATTGACCAGAAACTCAAGTGGACTCATCACATTAACACAGCGGCTACTGGAGTAGGTCAGAGGCTACAAATACAGTAATGAATAACTCATCTCTTGACTCTCTAAAGCCTGTCCACCAACTACAAGGCATGAGACAGGAGTGTGATGGAATACTCCTCACTTGCCTGGATGTGTGCAAATCTAACAACAATCAAGAAACTTGACTTAATCCAAAACAAATCCACTCACTTGATTGGCATTGCATTCATGAGCAACCACTTCCTCCACCACCGATGCACAGTAACAGCAGTGTGTACTATTTACAATATACTCTGCAAAGTTTACCAAAGATCTTTAGACAGCACCTTCCAAACCCACAACCATTTCTATCTAGAAAAACAAGGGCAGCAGATACTTGGGAACACCACCATTTGCAAGTTCCCCTCCAAGTCACTCACTATCCTGACTTGGAAATTATTCACTGTCCTTCACTGTCTCTGGACCAAAATCCTGGAATTTCCTCCCTAAGGGTATTATGGCTTATCTACAGCATGTGGACGGGCTGTGGTTTCAAAAAGGCAGCCCCCCACCACCACCCAGTCAGCGATGCCTACATCCCACGCGTGAATAAAAAATAGTAAGTTATTGGCTTTGATAATATAATAGAGAGATACCAGAAAAATTACTTTAGCATGAAACACATATGATAGTATTACGAGAACTTGCTTCCATTGCAGGATTCTGCATCCTTTGAATAATGATATTACTTAATTTCATAATTCTCATTTAAACTGAGGCAAGTTAAATAATTGGCCTTAATATGAATTTATTTTACAGATGTCATTATAAGACTTGACTGTCTTGATATGAATAATTTTCAAAGCAGATTGTAAATACATCCAGCAGTACATGTTCCTTCTTGGCATTTATTTGGTTATAAATCCTTGTAACTAAAATTAAATCATTTAAAAAACCAAATTCTTTTTGTTACTTTAGTTAATGCTTTATGAGTTTTTTTGATAAACATACATAATTGTTTACAGCATGCCATTAGTAGTCACCAAATTATTAGTTTCCTTTGTAAACACCACCAACCCTCCTGCAATTGCAGTGAAAAGGCAACAGTTTAATCACACACTCTGTAATTGTTCAGGATAAAAATCAACTACAACTAGACTGAGTCACCTCTAATGAAAGGTTGTCATTGTCCAATATGTCAAGGCAACATATTCAAAAGTTCCAGCAACTGCTGAGTTTATTCTGAGAGTGAGTCATAAACATTAATTCTTTATTCTGACAATAGCTGGAGACATAAAAATAATATTCAGATTGCTAGCTCTTACAGACTCCCACTCCATTCTTTTATTAGTGGTTTATGTGCCACCTGATTTATTGTGTAAGAGATAGCCTAAATTCTTAAGAATAACAATTATTGCTAAACTCTTTATTTTTTAAAGAGAGTGGCAAACCCAAGAAAAGTAATGGTAAATAATATGAGCCTTTGATCCCGAATCTGTTCTCACTTGATCGGTGATTCAACTGGAGTTTAATTACCAGAAAATTGGGACTACCTCAAATTGGGCAAACTGATTGTTATGTCCTATCTTCAAATTTGTACTTGTGCTAAGCATTAACCTGAAAGAGCAGCCAAGTCACGGAAAATAACATCTCCTGGTTTTAAAAGACATTCGATCCTGTGTTTGTTCCAAAGCATCTTTGGCTCAAAGAACCTCCACTCCACTTACTGATAATGTTTGGTGTGTTATTTTTATTTCTGAAGGAAGAAGTAGTATTTGTGGGTATGGTTGGGGAAGGTTTAAAGTAAAATGGCAAGGGGATGGGAATCTATGCAAGGTGATAGATAAACTGGGAAGAAGCACAAAAGAAATGATAGAATGGAAAATAGGAAAAACTATAGGCAGAGAATTCAAGAGGAAGAATCAAACAGGCAAAATTATACAAGCGGGACTCAGAATGTTAAAAAGAAAAGCCTTAAGGACTTGTCATATCGAGTGGAACATTAATAACAAAATGGAAAAATTAGTTCAACAAATAGATATAAATAGTTATGACATAATTGGGATTATGGAAATGAGTCTGTAGCGTGATCAGGGACGGGAAATGAATATCCAGGGATATTCAGTTTTTAGGAAGGAAAAATGAAAAAGAAAAGGAGGTGGGGTGGAAGGTGGGAGGGGGCTTTGCTGGTTAAAGAGGAAATTAGCATACTAGTGAGGAAAGATATTAGCCCTGGTGAAATGGAATCTATATGAACATCAAGGGGCAGGAAATGACAGGTGGTATTGCATATAGACTCCCAACCTATAGTGAAAATGCTGGGGAGAAAAGATTAAACAGGATATTACAGAAGCAAGCAATAAAGGTACAGCAGCACTTGAGTGACTTTAATCGGCAAACAGATTAGGCAAATCACGTCAGAAACACCATAAAAGAGAAATTCCTGGAATTGGTAGAGAGTGGTTTTTTGGATCAATATGTTGAGGAACCAACTAGAGAATTGGCCATCCTAGACTGGGTGTTATGCAATCAGAAAGGAATAATTGGCAATCCATTCCAAAGGAATAATTGGCAACCCATTGTACCCTATGGTCTAATCAACCATAGGGTAGATTAGACCCTATCTACCTTTCCTTGAAAAAAATAGAGCCGGAAATGACATCACCCACCTTTAAGAAGCCAAGACCTATAAACTAAGAGGCGGGACATACCACCAGCACTTCACTGGAGACTCTCACTGATGATGTCACCTAGTCATAATGATGAAACTTCTGAAAGCAAACTTTCCAGCTCAGCGAGCTAACTTACAGACTGATTTGCCATCTGTTTACTCTCCAATATAACTCCCCTGTTTCTGATTGTAAGAAGCTTACATTTGATTTTACTAACCTTTATCTCTCCCTTTATCTAAATAAGCTTTTACAATCCATTTCTACGTTCCCCACAATCTTACTTGCAAACTCGATATTTCCCATCTTCTTCAGTCCCTTTATGCCTATTTGCTGAAATCTAAACTGGTCCCAATTCTCAGGTTGCTGCTATTTTTTGGCCATTACGTATGCTCCTCCTTGGATCCAATAGTATCCCTTATATTGTTATGGACCAGACCAGACCCCCTCAAAACATTTCAAGAAAGTGGCTCAGCCCCTAACATTGTTAGTTGTTTTAAGCAGGTGCAGAATGGATATTCCAGGAGAGATGCAGCTTAGTTTTAAACAAAATGGAATTACTCACAAGATTACCAAAAGAAGCACAAACAAAAGAGAACAGAATATGGAATAACCTAAACTATCAGAAAACCCAACAGATAATCCCAATTTATTGACGCTGTTCCAAATACTTGCAACAATCCCCTTAAGCAACCCTTGGTACAAAAGGTAAAATCAAACACAGGGTCTTACAGGAGAGATGTCAGAGAGATGGCAGCATGGAACACTCTCTTCCATGTAGCTGTTTCTTGGACCAGCAGCCTCAAACACTACAGCTTGCTAACCAGCTGTGCTTTTCCAGCACCACACCTTTTGACTCTGATCTCCAGCATCTGCAGTCCTCACTTTCTCCTAGTTGATTATGACCTTACTGCCAAGCCTCTTCCAAGGATGCCCACATGAAGGAGTTCTCCTCCCCCCTCTACCAGACATTCCTGATGAAGAGCTTATGCTCGAAACATTGACTCTCGTGCTCCTCGGATACTGCGTGACAGGCTGTGCTTTTCCAGCCCCACACCTTTTGACTCTGATCTCCAGCATCTGCAGTCCTCACTTTCTCCAAACAGAGAAAAGCTAAGCTAGGAGAACTGGGTTGGTAGATTTGTGGGCTATCATGATGCCAAGCGGTCTGAGTAGTCTGGAAGTCATTTCTGATGACAAATCAATTAAACATATATTGTGGTTCTGACTTCACAGAAGAGGACAAGAATAACAGCCCAAAACGTTTGGGGAAGGCAGAGGGAGGGACTGAAGGAAATCAGTATCAGTAGGGAAATGGTTGTTGGGGAAACTGATGGGATTAAAGGCTGATAAATCTCTATACTCTAATCACTGACATCTCAGACTACAACATGCTGCTCTGATGTGTTGTTGCCTTTGTGTGATTTTTCCAGAGGTGGTTTCTCAAGTTGAATGGATAGCCTCCATGTAGTAGTGTACAGACAATTATGCTCATTGTGTTCTTTTCAAAATAAGGTCTTACCAGCCGTTTCCTGATCACATCTACCATCTGTTATTAAAAAGCTCCAGGGAGGCAAACCACTAATTGATTGCTTCCCACAAAAGTCTGATGTTTGGGACATTCTAGCCCCCAGTAGAGTTAGGAATGGAGTTCTGGCAATCAAGGGTAAACATCCAGCCCATCTATTTCATGGATGATTGTTTGATATTGGGTCCAGAATTAATTTAAGACAACATGGATTAAACCTCCTCAAGCTTTGTTTTCAATTTAAATTCTTGATTTATAACAGACTTGACTTGGCACTGCAACAACTAACAATTCAAACTCATTAAGTCCGACAAAATCATTCAGCCTAAAATAAATCAAGCAGGAATATTCTAAATTCATATACAAATTTAAAGTACGCTGTGTGAAATGCAATAGAATAGAATATATTGGAAACCATGATTATATTAGATAATTATACAACAACATTTTCTTCAAGAAGAAACATTCAATGGACACTTGTAGGAGTTCCAATTGGATGCACAGGATTGTAAAATGATGCAGCATCAGCTATTCTATCCATTGTATCTTTGCCAGCTTTTGTTCTGATCTTGTTAGCTCTCATCATAAAATTATTTGTGGGCGGCACGGTGGCACAGTGTTTAGCACTGCTGCCTCACAGCGCCGGAGACCCGGGTTCAATTCCCACCTCAGGCGACTGACTGTGTGGAGTTTGCACGTTCTCCCCGTGTCTGCGTGGGTTTCCTCCCACATTCCAAAGATGTGCAGGTCATGTGAATTGGCCATGATAAATTGCCCATAGTGCTAGGTAAGGGGTAAGTGTAGGGGTATGGGTGGGTTGTGCTTCGGCGGGTCGGTGTGGACTTGTTGGGCCGAAGGGCCTGTTTCCACACTGTAATGTAATGTAATCTAATGTATATGATGATCCCACTCTGCTTCATCTTAGTTCCTAATTTAATCACTAAACCCTGAAAGTGTGTCCCTGCTTATACAAAACTGACATTACACAATGGGTAGCAGCAACTTAAATTATCTTAAGCTGAAGTTTTACAGTTTACCAAATGCTCCTGTATGGTGATGCTAAGATGAAAATCTTCTTGGGCAAAATATCTGTATCAGTATAGCTGCTGTAATAATTTCTACTCAGTATTCTGCTAGTTTTGTTACTGCTCAAGGCAACTTCTATCTCAATTTATTTCAAACCTTACTCAGTGTATTTTCTTGTGTTGAGGCACATGAGGCTAAAATAAAATGATGTTGTTCCCCTCTATGTAAATGGAGCACTGAGTGGCTGGGTATTACTCAGGCAAATTATTCAGATTTATTCCGTTGATAATTAGGTCATTAAATTGATTTGCTTCCTTATAAAATGTAGGGTATACAATGAACAGATGAGTGTTGAAGTTAATGCTCTCTTCAGAAATGTTCCTATAATTGATACACATTGTGTTTTGTCTGGTTTTTTTTTTAAGAGTTATTACTAGCTCTAAGGGACTCATTAAAGATTTGAATAATGGATAAGATATTAATGACCAAAATGATCTCTGTATCAATGCCTTGAAGACTTTAGCAACATTTGTACATCAGATTGAAAACGTTAAGTCATGAGGATCTGACATAATGAACATGCATTAAGCAAGTAGCATTGTTCTTTTCTCCCGCATGCAAGTAATAAACCAATCCTACTACTCACAAAGGAAGGAAAAAACATATATTCATGGATTTGTTTAATGAGCAAAGGGTTTTCAAAATACTTCAAAACTGGTTCTCATTGGTGAATCACTCTCCCCCTTAGTTCATCACAAGAAGGTTAATTTCAGAAGGATCCCATCACTCAAAGATGCCTTTCTTCGAGTCCAAAATGAACATGTGTTTTATAAAGAGCCAACTTCACCAGGATTTCATGAATTAACAGCACGCACACACACACAATGATAAAAGGTTTACAAATAAGAATCTGAATTATGCATGAATGGTATAGCTGAATACTATAGACATTACAGCGGTTGTCACCAGTATTGTTGATATTGGTAGTTAACAGGCAATGTCAAGATCAAGTTACACAACAACAGTTTATAGTCCAACAGGTTTATTTGGAAGCATTAGCTTGTGGGGTGCTGCTTCTTCTTTAGGTAGCTATGGAGAAGGATCGTAAGACACAGAATTTATAGCAAAAGATTACAGTGTCATGCAGCTGAAATGATCTTTTGAATAAATCTAGATTGCTGTTTAGTCTTTCATCTTTTTGAATGGGTTGCAGGTTTTGGTTCATTAATATGTAAATGTCAGAACTTCTTTTAAGTCACATTCTCGAGATAACTTAAGGTTTTATTAAAAACAAAGGTGGCATCTCAGCTCAGATAATGCACTAACGGTGAGAGGTCTGTATCCCAATCTTGAGTCAGACTGGTTCTATTTCCAAAGTGGAATTTATAAAACATTACATGGTTTGACTGCCTGCAGATTGTGTGTTTTTTGAGCAAAATAGAATGCATCCTCTGACTGAATAAAAGATGTATATCGATACAGGACACAATGGCCTAGTGGTAATGCGACTGGACAACCAATCCAGAAATCCAAGCTAATGTCTGGGGACATCAATTTGAACCCCAAAATGGCAGGTGGTAAAATTTGAATTCAGTAAGATTCTGGAATTTTAAAAACCTGGCCTAACAGTGACTGCTGCTGATTGTCATAAAAACCCATTTAATGACTTTGACAAAATCAAACCTGACATAGTTTCCAGGTCTGACCCATAAGTGAGTTCGGATCCATAGCAATGTGACTGATTCTGGGCAATTAGAGATTGACAATAAATGCTAGTCCATCCAGTGACATTTACGTCCATGGATGATTAACCAAAAAAAAGGCTGTTGTTAGAGCTATGACCTTCACAGCACTTAAGTCCACGCATTTGGACGTTAACAGTTAGACTGAGTGAGTTTTAACTTCTGTCCTTTTATATTCTTTAAAAGGGGAGGGGGGCATAGATGAGGGAGGGTGGGGGGGGGGGTGTTGGTGGGGGTGGGGGTGGCTGGTGAGTGCAAACATGTTGCGTGCCAAGACTGCTATCTTTTTTTAAGCATTCAGTTGATAGCGTATTTTCGGCCTTTGAAACTTTCTGACACTTCAGGTGTGGCATTTTGGAGTCTCTCACACTCCAGTCAACCACTGAACTTACACCTGCAATCTACTTTTGGCTCTTTGTCTTTTTCTTCAAACAAAAAGCACAGATTGTAATTAACATTTGGTCTACAAGGAGATCCAAGATTATGTTTCATGTTCATGACAGTGCCACTAATGCATTTTTGACTCAAAAGACTACAGGGCATTGAGGAATCAGTCAGCATATGATGGCAACACAATGCTAACCATCTTATATGTGCATATGCACTCTCTGAAGAAAAATTCACATTTCTGTAGTATTTTCACACGGGATGATATGTTTCAACCTCTGATTGCACATGATAAGCATATACATGCAATGGTGTTCCCTGCAATGCTGTGTTGTATTCATTTTCACACTTGTCCTCCCTGAACCCCAGCTTATTGGCCCTCCTTAACATACAGAACTCCTTTCTTGTTATGCAAGATAATTTTATAGAAATTTTCAAGTATACTACTGGTGTGTCATATTGCAAGGACATATGTGAATAATTTACAAGCTTTTTGTTAAAAGATCTGAAAGGGATCAAATCATGCCATGTTTAGAATCAGTATCATATGTCTCTCACAAATCAGCCTCTCATTCATTTTTGGTATAACCAATTGGAAAAATGATTGCGTTACTTCCCGCTTACTTGTGGAATAAGACAGTAGTGTATACGCTTAGTGGAGGACTCACTTTTTCATTCACTACGATTCCAATGTTCATTTTATTTTTGAGAGATCCACTTTCCTCATGATTACTAAAGACTTTATCTTATAGCATATCCTAAACCTGCCTCACAACTTCTCAGACAATCCTACAGATTCTCCTCCATATGTGGACATTCGTTCATAAATACAACATCGAGTCTAAATCCAATTTCATTGACTTATCTAGACCTAATAAAAACTCGAACGTCAAGAGTTGAGGATCTTTATGGAAATAATTGCAGAGCTTTGTAAAATGGTTGGAACTTTTCAAAAAACTTCTTCAACAGCTCAAAATGATTGGATTAAAATTTTGAAAGTTTCAGCTCATTGGCATGTTTCTGAAGCCAGATGATTGTAGCAGTCTAGGTGGAATAAATTCATCCAAAGTCAGAGCAGTTGAAGAGCTGGACTCTAGGACCCTGCAGCAGCTCATTCTCCACTGTAATGTCTCAAAAAGGGAAGATGGCACCAGGCTTTCTTGATAAAGACATGGAAGTCATCATGGAAAGGGTGGTTGAGAGAAGGACAACCAGGTGGTTGTCCATCTAGCTGATGGACCACCAGGGGAAGGAGGGTAAGGCATCAAAGATAATCAACTTGCCTGAGTCAATGCTGCTCATAGGATCAGATGGGATATAGAAGTGCAGGAGAAAGGTCAATGCTCCTCTGCACTCGGTAATGTAAAGTGCCATCACCTTCTATCTCATACCCACTCTAGGTCTGTCTCTGCACACAAGCCTCACAAATTAGGCTTACAAATTGATGGACTACAAGCTTCACTATTGGATACAACATCTGCACTCTACAGCTCTCAACCACCACATCCTTTACAATTCTTAACAGAGCTTTTCAGCCACAGGGCAGGAAAGCTATGTCATTCACGGAGGTTGGCAGTATCCAAGGAAGTGCAAAGTGAATGCGTGTTAAGGAATGAGACTAACAGCTAAACAATGTATCCTGTGTAGGTGCACTGATGGCTGTGTATCATTGTATGCAATGTCCTGGAAGGAGCAGATGAAGGATGGACAAGAATACTTCCCAATGAAACATTCAAGGACATGCTGGTGGATGAATATTAAACATGCATCCCCATTCTAAATGATTAAAGACTTAACAGCAATCTACGTTTGTTCAATATCATCAGTTGTATGACTCTTTGATCCTTTACTATAAATTCTGTGCCCTATGATCTTGCCCCACTAGCTACCTGACAAAGGAGCAGTGCTCAGAAAGCTAGTACTTCCAAATAAACCTGTTGGACTAAAACCTGGTGTTGAGTGATTTTTAACTTTGTCCACCCCAGTCCAACACCAGCACCTCCACGTCATGGTTATTCAAATAAAAGCCCAGAGAAGCCAGGGAATCACTTTGACTTTCATTTCATGAATTATCACCATCTACGATCTTGGGTGTGTGTGTGGGGGGGGAGGTGGTGGGAATTGCATGCTGAATATAAATGTATCAATGATATGCCATTAGATGGACGTAAGGCAATTCCCACAAATCAGTGAGATTCTGATCTGACCATCGAAATGGTAAGGAGAAAGTTAGAATCATTTTTCTTGATATTGAAAACATCTCATCCTCACTCTCAGCATATTTTCCCACTTTAAATGCCAGTGTCCACATTGCTTCAGCTTGGGAAAATTCTGCCTGCAGTTATCATTTCAATGTATTAAAAATGGCACACAATTCCCTCAACCGGGATAATGGCCAGCTAATCCATTTTAATGCTGTTGATTGAGGGATAGTAATGCCCAGACCAATGGGGAAGACTTCCTCATCTTTGAAATAATGCCATGGGAATTTCTTCAATCTGTGTGAGAAAGTAGATGTGTCTTGCTGCAACATCTCATTCAAAAGGCATCACCTCTAACAGTGCAGCACTACTTCAGTGTTGGTCTAAACTTTTGTGCTCAAATTACTGAAACAGGAAGAAGAACACACAGCCTTCTGATTCAGAGTCAACAGTGAAACCACTAAAATACAGCAAATGTGAACATTTTCAGTAGCGAAGGTGAACATATATTCGCCCCAAATAGTCATGCCATGTGATAGAAGTTGATTTCATTTACATTCTTTTTAAATTGTTTGTTTGTCATTGTTCATTGTTTATCAGCTTTGAGAATTTGATGCTGCTGTTGTATTTACTACAGTTTTGTTTTATTGTCTCTAATATGACTTGTTAAGTAATATGACTTGTCAAAATGATTTCTTTCATTATTTTTATTTTATCTCTTTGGTATCCAATTACTCATGTAATTGTTTAAAACAATGGGAGACTGTAATATTTTCCTTTAGTTTCCAGCTGTATTATTTATGCTGAAAACTTTCAGGTAACACAGAAATGAGATTTTCAACTGATCAACTTTGTCTAGACTCAAATACTTCACAGTAAATTCTTTGGAAATTCTCCTTGTTGGTTGTTGTAACTTTGACCAGAAACTCTGTTGATGTGGTTCACTGAGGACTTCTCCAAAATTGCAGTGACCAATCAGGAGAAAATGATGGCCAGATTCTGGGCACATCTCTCGGGAAAAGATAATGCACTAACCTGCTGTATCATTACATCATTAATGATTGTTTAGAAACGTTTACAATACAAGTTAATTCAAAGATGCACCTGGAACCTGGTGAATCACTAAATGAACAGATGATGATTTTCATTGGGTAGCACTGGATTAAATAGCTAAATGGAGGGAACACTTCTCAAGATGCTCAGTTCAGTTTTATTAGGTCTGGTTTTTTCTATTAGCTAGTGTTCATCATTATTACTTTTGAATATAATGACTAATGGCAACTGAGCAAAGATTTCTGAAGCACTATATTCATTCCATTCAGTTTAAAGAAATACATATTAAAAGACGGAAAGACATGTCTTAAATTTCTCCGAGTACATATCATTTAAAAAGAAATTAGTAACTTGCATTGTCATACAATACCAAAGGCAATCAGAGCCACTTTGCAAGGTTAAGCCAAGGTCAAGTTAATAACTGAAACAAATCAAATAGATGGAAGTTTTTTAGGCAGAAAATAAGAAAAAATGCTCAGGTGTTATATTGCAATATTAGTGGTAAGAAAGCAATGTGTCATCCTGTGATTCTACTGTGGTTTCATTATAATCTCTCATTTAGCAACTACTGATTAAATCTGGTATTCTAGGATTTATAGGTACCTGTTCAAGTTTGGTTGTGCTGTTCATTGTTGGGTTGTCGCTGTTGCAGTCTTGTGAATTTTGTTTGCACAAGCTCCCAGTGGTGTCCTTAAACATTATGTCTTTTTCCAACATGCTGTCCTGTTTGGCAATGGACAGGACCAATGGGTTCCTAAAGGGTAAAGATACATATACAAGTTATACCATTCCCTACGATAGTTAGCAGTCAGGGAAAAAAATCAAATAAAATCAAGGCATCTCCTTTGGTTGAGGCTCTATGAACAGTCACTATATCAAAGGTTGAGAGAATAACATTCATCATTTGCTTTTTTTTTAAAACATATTTGTATCTAAACAGGATAATGGTTAGCATTTTTTAAAGATCATTTTGATGTTGTATTATATCAAATCCAGGTGGAAATCAAATAATTGAAAGAGAATGTCAACAGGTTTCTGATGCACTAGACTGAGCTAAAGTCATGAATGTATTAAGAAACTTCAGTCAACACATTTTCTGGAGGTGGAGGGAACAGATTAGTATAAAACTGAATGTCAATGAAACATGTTGAAACACTTGTGTGTGAACTGTGGATACAAACAGCTGAAACCTTCACTGTATTCAACCGAAATACTGATCTAATAACAGATGGTTATAGAACTAATCCCATCATTACAAAGACTTTTGATGTTGGTATAAAGAATTTATCCTCGGCCATATGCTGTTCTGTCTTGAAGATAGCAGTTTCTCCTTGATCAAGGCCTATATTGCATCCTGAATAATGGGACAAAGTTTAATATATTTTTAAATAACAGCTACATAGTTTCTTGGATACATATCAGGAGTTGAATCACATTTGAATCACAAGCAATGAAATCTATACCTGGTAATCTCATGTGAATTATTTAATAGCTGAAGACTATATCTTAATCTCAGACTAGTGACTGAAAAAGTGATTGAAGGAGTCATAAAAACATTAGGCAGTAACATAATTTATTGATTTGACATTAGAACAGATGTATAATTGTAACAGGTTTGTCTCTTAATGATTGATATACTGCAACCACTGACAATGTATTCAATATTTCCCTTTTATTTAAAATACAACTGATTCTCAAGTTGTACTGTCATAGACAGAGTAAAAAAACTCTTCCTGACGTATCATAGGGATGATAGGTAGCTCAGTTAAAGTTTAAAGATTCTATTTTCCAACTCAAAGAAATGTTCTAATAAATAATGATCTGGAGGAGGGGACTGGAGTGAACACAGAGGTAAGGGAAAGATGCATGTCTGGGATAGAGAGGTGCAGGTAGTGTTGTAGAACAGAGAGACCTAGGGGTTCAGGTATATAATTCTTTGAAATCTGCATCTCAGGTGGACAGGATGGTTAAGACGGTATTTAGCATGCTTGCCTTCGGATTTTTGAGCATTGGATTAGATTACTTACAGTGTGGAAACAGGCCCTTTGGCCCAACAAGTCCACACCGACCCTCTGAAGAGCAACCCCCCCCAGACCCATTCCCTACATTTACCCCTTCACCTAACACTACGGGTAATTTAGCCTGGCCAATTCACCTAACCTGCACATTTCTTTTTGGACTGTGGGAGGAAACCCACGCAGACACGAGGAGAATGTGTAAACTCCACACAGAGAGTTGCCTGAGGCGGGAATTGAACCCAGGTCACTAGCGCTGTGAGGCAGCTGTGCTAACCACTGTGCCACCGTGCCGCCCATTAAGTGGGAACATACAGGAAATTGAGATTGTATTGAATGTTGGTGAGGCCTCTTCTGGAGTACTATGTACAGTTCTAGTCGCCCTGCTATAGGAAGGATACTATTAAATTGGAGACGGTTCAGAAAAGATTTACCAGGATGTTGCCAAAAATGGAGAGTTTGAGTAATAAAAATAGACTGGATAGGCCGAGACATTTTTCCCTAGAGCATAGGAGGCTGAGGGGTGACCTTGAAGAGGTTTATAATATCATGAGAAGCATAGGTAAGCTGAATAGAAAGTCTTTTCCTCGCGTAGGGGAGTTCAAAACCAGGGGGTATATTTTTAAGGTGAGAGGAGAAAGTTTTAAAAAGGTTATGGAAGCAACATTTTTACGCAGATAGTGATTCGTGTGTGGAACGAATTGTTAGAGAAAGTGGTGAGTGCGGGTACAGTTACAAAAATTGAAAAGACATTTGGATAAGTACATGAATAGGAAAGGTTTGGAGGGATATGGGCCAAATACAAGCAAGTGGGACTTGTTTAGTTTGGGAACATGGTCGGAGTGCACTAATTGGATCGAAGGGTCTGTTTCCCTACTGTTTGACTCTATGACTCTAAGAACAATTCTTAACTTCAACAGAAAATAAAAAATGTATCATTATTGATGTCTAGTCTGCAGTCTCTGTCTTATATTCCTACACAGCATTGTGGAGTGCAGGCTGCAATTCAGTTCATTTCACCTTGTACGTCCAAGGCTTTTTTTTCCAAAAGTTCACTCTCATTCTACAGGCGATTTCTATCATTAACAAGGATTAACTTGAACAAAGTTTCTTGTTTTTAATCTCACGATTTTCTTTTTTGAACATAAGATCATCACTCATTAGTTGGAGAAGATCTTTTCCTCAACTAATAAGTCACAGTGATCTGGAGCTTTGAATATTTCTGTGAAGTCAATTTATCTCTTTGTTGTGTCAACTGTTGTGAGAAAACTGGCTGTTTCTGCACAGGAAGATTAGAAACCTTCTTTAATGTTTTATTTTCAGCCTCCAAGGCTTGACAACACTGTATGACTGCTCACAGCTGGACTATTAGGTCAATGTCTCTTTGAGGTAGTTAGATTGCTCCAATTTGTGCAGAACTTCAATCTTTTGGGCCCCATTTGGTACTCAACTTTAAGTTTAAAGTGACGATAGTGAGAGGGACTAGTTTTAAAACTCATAACCTGTAACTGGCAGCTCCAAAAGTACACCAAAAATTTGACCAAAGGAAATAAAATGTGACAAAGGTCCAAATGAACAAACCAAAATAAATTAATTAGAAGCTAAATGGGAAAAATTACACAGCCAAAACAATTTGTAAAATAAAATAAGTGACTGTAACCAAACTTTCCTATTCTAATATTAGGAACTGGCATATTTTGTTGGAAAGACAGACCAGGATAACTTAGACGCTGAAACATTAGCTGGAAGTTAAATAAGAATGAAATCCTGAGCACCCAGGATACAGGACTCATTCCTGATGAAGGGCTTTTTGCCTGAAACGTCAATTCTCCTGCTCCTTGGATGCTGCCTGACTTGCTGTGCTTTTCCAGCACCACTCCTATCTTGACCCAGGCCACAGACCAGTTCCGGAGCAGCTAGATGGAGAATTAACTCCTAAAGCTGACCTGCCTCACATGAGCAACATAATGTGGAGGTGCCGGTATTGGACTGGGTTGGACAAGGTCAAAAATCACATGACAGCCGGTTATAATCCAATGGGTTTATTTGAAAACACTAGCTTTTGGAGCACTTGATGAAGGAGCAGCACTCCAAAAGCTAGGGTTTTCAAATAAACCCATTGGTCTTTAGCTTTGTGTTGTGTGATTTTTGACATTAATAGTATAGAAACAGCAAGACTTAGAAGGCAGCCAGAGTTTGGGAAAGAGAAAGACAGAGAGAAGAAAGAACCACAGAGAGTTTGAAAGGGCTTTTCCACTCCAAACATTGGAAACAGGCTTAGAGAGAAACTAAACAAATAGAATTTGCGAGAGAAAGCTCCCCTCAACCTCATCATCCTTCCAATCTTCACAGACCACAACAAAGCTTTGAAGGCCTGACTACACAGTCTGTTCTGAACTGTGAAGATGGTGATTGGAGCCCTTCTTCAGAACTTTCAAAAACGTATGAGGCAGTTACAGTGGTCATAAGAAATGTAGACTCTGAAGAAACAAAGACAGCTGACAAGGAGAGCTCAAAATGTCTATTCCAAGCCTCAGAGATATCTGCTAGTAATGAGCAAACATCACTGTATCTGAATTAATACTGAAGGCATGTCAACTGCTATTCTGGAGTCTTTGTAAGAACCACATGCAGAGCTACTCAAGTTCAAAAGATGACAACAAATTGCTTTCATTAAGTGGGTCAGCTTTGTAAAATACTGCACACCTATGACGCATGACATGAGTTAATAGGACCGAAACAATCAAAAGATTGCCTACATGTTAAACTGAGGATGTAAACTGAGAGGAGCAGAGTGTCCTCATAGCGAGAGGAAAACACAGGTGCTGCTGACTTCACCCATAAATCTAACAGCTCAGGCCATTTCTGTCAAAACCAGGGGGATGATCAGAGCAGTCAGCTTGAGGAAAAAAAGGGGCCATATCTGAGAAGCGTACAAATGAGGATGTGAATAGTCCATCCTAACCCCAAACTCAAAAGAAAATCCCTCCAGAGGCCTGTGTGTTCCATTTGCGCCAAAGTGGGACATTTGCAGCTGGAAATGCTGAAGATTAAAAGGGCAACCAGTTGTGGCTTTTCTGGCTGTGAGACTCTCTACGTACATTTTCAGAAATAATGTATGCACTGGTCGTAAGATTGTTTAGATTCCGGAATAGTCCCAGAGGATTGGAAACCTGCCAATGTAGCATATTTGTTTAAAACAAAAGTAACTATAGGGCACCTATCTTAACAGCAGTCCTTGGGAAAATGTTAGTGCCAATTATAAAGGACATAATAGCAGAATATTTAGAAATAGATGTTCAAGCAGAATCAGCATGGCTTCATCGATGCTTGATAAATTAACCACAATTCTTTGAGGAGGCAACTGTATAGATAACGCGGAAGCACTGGTTGATATTTGAATTGTTAGAAGCTTTTTCATTCGGGACCACATGTTGGACTACTTACATTGGGCACAGAACATTAACAGTGCAGAGGAACAGGCCCTTCGGCCTATCATGTCTGTGCTGACCATGATGCCCTAAACTAATCACACCTGCCTGAACATGGTCCCTATCCCTCCATTCTCTGCTTGTTCATATCTCTACCCGAATGCCTCTTAAATTGTATAAGCTATTATATCTGCTTCTACTACCTCTCCTGGCAATGCATTCCAGCCACCTAACAAACTCTCTGTTTAAAACACATCCTATGTGAAGGTAGTACCAATATGGAGCAGAGCCTCTCCCCACTCAGAAACATTCTTGGCGCTGGCACCAGGGAGGCAACACATCAACCTGGAGTCTCGCTCGAGGCCACAGGAATGCTGAATATAGCTTGCCTGAACTTTGACCCTTTCTGTCCTCCAACAGAACCAATCGTGGTGCCACTGATCTGGCTGTCACTGTTGTTCTCACCTGAGAGACCATTCCCCCAGAAGTATCCAAAATGCTGTAACTGTCTGAGAGGGGTTTGCCACTGGGGACTCCTGCTCACCATGCTTGTCCCTCCTGGTGGTCACCCCGTCCATCTGGCTGAATCTCTGGTGTGAACACACCCCTCAAACGCCTATCTGTAAAACATTCTGCCTCCTATATGCTCCTTTAACCGATCCATGCAGTCTGAGAGGACTATGCCTGAAACTCCAATTGTCCTGCTCCTCGGATGCTGCCTGACCTGGGTTGGTTTTCCAGCACCACACTCTCGAATCTGAAGCTCAACAGAGCCTGTTCTTTGACCCCAACAGCAGCACGTCAACCTCACTGCTGACGTTCAGCTATTTCTAAACCACAACCAAATTTTCTAAGAATCTGCCTTTCTCCCTCTCTTGCTCCTTTTTTTATTTCAAAAATATAGGTTATTCATAACAATATCTTTTTATGCATACATAATCACTAAAGCAGCAGCATTCAAAAAACTATCACTGGAGTTTGACTCTATCCAACAACCAAACCAAAGGCATTTCTTATTTTTATAAGACTTTATTTATACATTTTTGAGGCATCGGGATGGTCCAATAATTGCACAAACCCCAATTAACTTTGGCGGGAAGGCCTCAGACAGTGGTCTTTCTCCAATGCGCCTTGGCTGCACCTGCCCAAAGTTTTAGGGCACCCCTCCGCACATAGTCGTGGACTGTGGAATGTGCCAGTCTGCAACACTTAGTCAGGGTCAACTGCTTGCTCTGGAAGACGCACAAGTTTCGGTCAGACCAAAGAGCTTCTTTCACCGAGTTAATGGTCGCCCAGGTGCAGTCAATATTTACCTCAGTGTGCGACCTGGGGAACAGACTGTAGAGCAGAGTCCTGTGTCCCGCAGCTGCTTGGGATGAACCTCGACAAAGAACATGCATCTCTCTGCAGACTTCCTTTGCAAAGGCACATTCCTGCAGGAGATGTGTGACAGCCTCTTCCCTTTGCAGCCACTTTGAGTTCTGTTCCACTGTGCGCTGGAACAGACAGACCAGGATCATGTGGAGGATCGTACCGATAGTACCCTTCTCGCCGCCAGCCAAGTGATGTCTTGGTACTTATTGGAAAGTTCTGGTGATGAAGCATTCTGCCAAATGACTTTGACAGTCTGCTCGGGGAATCACGTGACAGAATCCAGCCTCTCCTTTTCCCACAGGGTCTTGATGATGCTACGTGCTGACCACTTCCTGATGGATTTGTGGTCAAACGTGTTTTCTCTTGAAAAGTTTTCCTTGAAGGACAGGTAATGCGGAACAGTCCAACTACTCAAAGCGTTCTGCAGCAATGAGGCCTGTCCCATTCTTTGGAACACCAGGGACAGGTAGAACCTCAGTACGTAGTGAGGCTTGGTGTTTGCGTACTGAAGGGCTGTGCACAACTTGATGCAGCTGCACACAAGGGTAGCCATCAGACCCATTCCTCCATGATCCCTGAGCAGACTTCTTCCATAATCCTCAGTTACTTCCCATCATCGCCCTCTGTGGTTTGGTCTTCTTTCTGTTGAGCACCGGATCCTGTGCAATCCTATTCTTAGTTCCAGCGACCAAGCCAACTTCTCACAAAATCCTCCTTAATTGCTTCTAACCACTGCCATCTTATAAAAGTAAGAACCCATAGTGCTAGACATAGTATATTAAAATGGATAGAGGACTCGCTAGCCAATATAAATCAGAGAGTTGGAATAAGGGGGACAAGATGACAACATCTAGCTGGTGGAGAAGCTGGAGTCAATGTCTGTACATCAGCAAGGTTTGTGGGTGATAGAATATAGATGAGAAAGCAAATGGTGAGGAAACACAAAGTCTGCGGAAGGATACAAACAGGTTCAGGCAAGTGGACAAAACTTGGCAGATGGGATATAATAGGAGGAATCGTGAAGATATGCACTTTGGCAGGAAGAATTAAGGTGCTGAATATTATTTAAGATCTGGCAGCATCTGTGGGAAGAAGGCAGAGTTAATATTTCAAATTCAATGACCCTTCATCAAACCCAAAATGTTAACTGCTTTCTTCCCACAGATGATGCCAGACCCATTGAGTTTCTCGAGCATTTTGTGTTTTTGTTTCAAATTTGCAGTGTCTGCAGTGTTTTGCTTTACTCCCAGAATGGAGGGATTGTCATAGAAGGAGAGGTTGGGTATACTGGGCCTATACTTGTTAGAACAGAGGAAAATAAGAAGCAATCTTACTGAAACATACACAATTCTCAGGGGACCAAAAGGGGAGGTACAGAAAAGTGGTTTCCCCTTGAGTAGGAGAGTCTAAGTCCAGAGGGCATAATCTCAGAGTGGCAGGTCAACCATTTCAAAGGCAGAAATGAGGAAATTCTCTTCTCTGAGAAGAGTGGCGAACCTGTGGAATTCTTCATTGCAGAGCGCTGTTGAGGTTGTGCCATTAAGTATAGTTAAGACTGAGGTAGATTTTTAATCAGTAAGAGAATCAAGTTTTCTGGGAAGAAGGCAGGAAAGTAGAGGTGAAGATGAGGTCAGCCATGATCGCACTGGATGGCAAAGCAGGCTCACTATGTTAAACGGTTTATTTCTGTTTGCATGTCTTGTGGAAACCTGGTAGGAGTGGTTTATACTGACTGTGCCAGTCATAGTCCAACAGGTTTAATTGGAAGCACACTAGCTTTCAGAGCGACGCCTCTTCACCTGATGAAGGAGCGTCGCTCCGAAAGCTAGTGTGCTTCCAATTAAACCTGTTGGGCTATAACATGGTGTTGTGTGACTTTTAACTTTGTACATCCCAGTCCAACACCGGCATCTCCAAATTGTGCCAATCATGAGAGTGATACCACAGTGAGGGGCACAGTGGATTCGCACAAGAGAGTCTGGCTGCATGAGCAAGGTGTGTGTGTGTCACAATCTCAAATGACAGGAATGGTTTGAACATATCCTGCATACGCTCCTGACTGTGGGTCTGCTCCAAACACCGAGCCCATTGGTGGGAGTTGATGAAGACTTTCTGTCTATTCTCCCTCACTGAGTTCAACTGCAGCTTAATCAGTGTCTCATCCCATAACTGTAGGAAATTATTTCAAATCTCCTGGTAGCAGGGATCAACACTTAGTTGGGAAAAGATCCAATTAATAATGAAGTTGCAGTACATCCAGAAGTCTTAGTTCAGCCATGGACCACAAGTTAAACACAAGGCTGGACAAAGTCAGAAGTCACATGGCACCAGGTTTGTGTCCAACAGGGTTATTTGAAATCACAAGCTTTTGGAGCACTATTCCTTCGTCAGGTGAAGTGATGTCTGTGTCGACATGCACGATATTCTTGGAGGTCCTCTCCACTTGACCCCGTAGTCATGATGTCAATGGTGGCAAAGATGTGGAGGTGCAGGACTTCAACTGATGAAGGAGCACTGCCTGAAAGTTTGTGATTTCAAACAAACCTGTTGGACTGCAACCTGGTGTCATGTTATTTCTGACTTTGCCCACCCTAGTCCAACACTGGCATCACCCCATCAGGACAAAGAGATGAGTTAACCGCACAAGCAAGAGAGAGGGCACCTGGCCCAGTTGAAAAGCCATAGTGAAATACAGCAGGGGTTGGACAGCCACCTGAAAGTTGAAGTGTTTCAGTAAATAAACTGGTCGGTTTCGAACTGGCGTTCCTCAAATGCACAGGACATTGTAAGGATTTTATACCAATGTAACCTCTGATCTCTCCTGCCTGATCTCACCAGATGACTGGCTGAGACCCAAGGTGAAGCAGATATAGTAGAATGGCCTTGTAATGGCCAGCCATCCCACCTCCAAGGGGACATTCCACACATTTCTAGGGGCGAAGCTGAGACACGTGATACAACTATCAAATCAAGCATGTCTTCCCCCTCAGTCTGCTCTGTGTCTTGTTTTTCAGCATCTGGCATCTCTGGACAGTAAGACAGGAATTCTTGTGCATCTGAAAGCATGAGTGCACAACGGGAGGTTTTCAGATAAAAGAAAGCACGACTAGAAAGGGGCTTATACATCATGACAGATTATGGAATGAGGCTGAACTGGGATTTGACAAGCTTCATTATGCAGGATCATCCATGATAGTTCCAGCAAAGCCACTGCCTCATTGACAGCACTGTCACCTACGGTCTTTATCTGCCTATTGCTGGTTTGTTCCCAATAGCGTCTATTATGGTCCAATTAGTCCATCAAAAGAGAGGCACAAGTGACAATAAATGTGCTGCAACTTACTGGGGGGAGGAGCCTGCTGTTATGTATGAGGTAAAATATATAATGACACACCCACACTAAGTTTGTGAAGTTAGGACATATCAAAATGTGGTTTGAGTGCGGTTTGAAATGAATTGTTGATAACCAAGTTAAGACTGTGGTGAATACAGCAGTGGATGAGATCTGTAGTGTTGTTGGATTTGGTATGCAAGGGTGTACTTACTGACATTGATCACTTGTGTAAGGTTGTTAAACTTCTGCACTGTTGCATTCAGGTCCTCAATGCCAGGTTGCTGACCTCACTGCCACAGCCATATACTTCCACTGGCTTCTGGTCTTTGTCTGGAAGGCCTTCATGATGCTAAAAGAAGACAATCTTCCTCTGTTGCTCCAGCAGCTGTACTTGCACCAAGAGCAGTGCATCTGGACTATGGAGAGATGTTCTCCTGTTTGGTCTTGTCATTTTGGGACACTCCAGAATTTCGTCAAATATGCTCCAAGCAATTTCAGCCATTGCTGCAACAAGAATGCATCTTTGAGAGCTCTAATCTTGCTTTCAGTTGTCCAGCCTTACTCTAGGTTGTTGCTAACCTTGCATGAACTTGGGATCTTTGCCAAGGTATGCGGTTACTCAGCAGCTCATTCAGTACTGGTTTGCAAGACACATAATGCTGAAAATAACCTGTCAGTAACACTAACCCCAACTTTCCATGTTGTCTGCATCACCTCAGTTGGAGATATGGGTAATCATACAGTCTGATCCCTGGGCTCGATATCAGGAATGATCTAATTTAGCCCACTGCAAACTATATGTCAACTTAGCCAATGTTTTGCTACGTTAACACAAACCATATGTCATAGAGTGATCAATTATACAATGTTATTTTTAAATGAAGCTGTAATACTTCTAGACTTATAATATTCAGCAAATTAATTTCAATTAAATTGGAGGAAAATATGGGGAGAGGAAATATTAAGCAGTATGATGAAACCTGGACATTTAGAAAAAAAACCTTGCTAGGCCTAAGGATCATATTTTTCTTTCAATACCAGCTAAAACAATGCACTCTTTCACAGAAAATCTATCAGCAGTGACCTTGGACAGTCTTCTGTTAGTTTCTTCTTACAGTATCAATAAACCACTGGAAATATCAAACCTCAACGAAGGTTTAAAAATGCAAAGACAAATTTTTACATTCATCATATTTTACCAAACAAAAAACAGAAAATAAATAAATCGATCCATTACCTGCTACCCTGAAAAACACTAGTTTAAAAATAAATGAGTATTAAATGGAGGATAGTTGTATGAAACAGTTTGAAGTGCATAAATGTTGAAGAATGATGTGGGTGATAGGTATATAACAAGATCATCAATTTTTACGTATATTCTAACTGGAGCAACTCTTGGCATGACACTACCATACCAGAGCTATGTAATTTTTAACTCAACTCCTGCAATCATCTGCTCGTAATCACTGAGTTTGAGAGTTAGGACCCATCAATTATGTTAGGACCCATCAATTATATTAGCATGACCATGGATGAAACTTCTCAGCAGTTTTATTCTTCTTTGCTATGAATAAATCATTAAATACGAACCAAATGTCTAAAGAAAATGGAGTAGCATGTTCTAACATAGCAAAATATGCAAATATGGAAAATAATGAAGAAACCTTTCAGTGAAATCCGCACTGGAATTCCTTCTGAAGAAAATAAATTCCCTATTTCCTTTTCTCCACCTCCTCCATGTGTCACTGTCTTTCTATCAATATGTAAATTCTCTTCCTTTAATTCAAATCCCTCTCCAAGCCTCATCTCACATGAAGTGATCTCCTGTAACACACATTCCTGCATATTTATAAACCCCTTTAATCCAATGTTTCTCCTCCTCCAGCATCATTGCTGGATCTCATTCATCTTTCTGGAACTCGCTGCATTTTCTCTGCCTTTCCATCTTTATCATTGCTTTCAAAATGTTTTTGTCAACTGTATCTTTAAGTTGCTATTCCCCTGTTAATCCATTCTCTTCCTTCTTATTGCACCACACACAGATAATTTTCTCTGAGTGAGAAACACATATAATCACTGGATGAAGTCTGTGCAATTAATCATTATTTCTGGTGTGATAGGAGCAAAACCCTATTTTTAATAAGTTAAAAATCACACAATACCAAGTTATAGTCCAATAGGTTTATTTGGAAGAACTAGGTTTCGGAGGACTGCACCTTCATCAGGTGGTTGTGGAATATGAGATCGTAAGACACGGAATTTATAGCAAAAGTTTACAGTGTAATGTAACTAAAATTATGTATTGAAAAGGACCTGGATAGTTTGTTAAGTCTCTCATCTTTTGGAATGAACATGTTGGTTTCAGTTCTTTCATATGTGAATCCCAGAAATTTTTAAAGTTACATTCTCAAACCAACTTTAACAATAGGTGCCATGTCAGCCCAGAAGGTGTAAGGTGTCCTCAATACATTATCTGGGCCGATATGGCACCTATTGTGAAAGTTCACTTGAGAATGTAACGTTAAAAAAGTGCTGGGACTTACGTATGAAAGAACTGAAACCAACATGTTCATTCTAAAAGATGAGAAACTTAACAAACTATCCAGGTCCTTTTCAATATATAATTTTAGTTACATCACACTGTAGACTTTTGCTATAAATTCTGTGTCTTACGATCTTATACTCCACAACCACCTGATGAAGGAACAGCACTCCAAAAACTGGTACTTCCAAATAAACCTGTTGGACTATAATCTGCTGTTGAGTGATTTATAACTTTGTACACCCCAGTCAACATCGGCACCTCCAAATCATATTTGTAATAAGATTTAAATTAGATAGTTTTGTTTTAATTCATAAGTGGAATGTAGCTAGGCCATCCTAACGCGGTCTTGAGTTAGTAATGGTGAACCACCAGGGTGAATGTACTTACTTGTGGGTTCCAGGTAGTATAAAATGAACAATTACTGAATTTAGAATTCATTTCCTCACAGAGAGTGGAGTAGGAATTTGAAACTATCGGACTCCTGAGTCGAGGGCAAAGATAGAGTCATTGAGTCATAGAGATGTACAGCATGGAAACAGACCCTTCAGTCCAACTCATCCATGTCAACCAGATATCTGAAATTAATCTAGACCCATTTGAATGTTGCAAGACATCATTGCAATGCTTGGCTGAAGGTGCCATTAAGGAACTCAGGCAAAATCACAGACAATAGGAATCAGGGGAAACTCTCCATTGGTCGGAGTCACACATAACACAAAAGATTATGATGGATTACTGTCTACTCGCTTGGATGGATGCGGCTTCAGTGACACTCAAGTATCTCAACATCACAGCCATGATAACTCAGTGGTTAGCACTGCTGCCTCACAGCACCAGGGACCTGGATTCGATTCCACCCTCAGGCGATTGTCTGCCTAGAGTTTGCATATTCTCCCCGTGTCTGTGTGGGTTTCCTCCGGGTTCTCAAGTTTCCTCCCATAGTCCAAAGATGTGCTGGCTAGGTGGTTTAGCCATGGGAAATGCAGGGTTACAGGGGTAGGGAAGGAGTTTGGTCTGGGTGGGGATGCTCTTTGGAAAGTTGATCTGGACTTGATGGACTGAATAATCTGCTCCCATAATATAGACACTCTGTGACTCTACCACTAAGAACAAAGCAGCCCACTTGATTGGCATCCCATCTAACATGTTCAATATTCACCCTTTCTACCATCAATGCAAAGTGGTAGCATTACATAAAATCAGAAAAATGCAAGGGTCCTTAGGCAGCACCTTCCAAACCCATAAACCTTTATTATATAGGAAGACAAAGGTATTAGATACATGGAAACACCACCAGCAACAAGTTTCCCTCCAAACCACTCATCATTCTGACTTGGACCTAAATTGCTATTCCTTTATTATCACGGGTATTACTGGACCTCCCTCCCTCATGACATCAAGCATGTACCTTAATCAAGTAGAATGCAATGGTTCAAGAAGGGAGCTCTTCAACACTTCTCAAGGGCAAGTCAGGATGGGCAATAAAAGCCATACCCACATCCTATAAATGAATCGAAGAAAGCAGGTATCTAGAGTCTGAACCAAATTAGACAGAATTTTATTTTTCACTATTATTTTAAAATTTGCAAGTTCCTTTGCTGCGGCTCGTCACCGCAAGAAATAACGCAAATTGGGATTCATTGTGATTCGACATCTTTCTCACTGCCTTTAAGCCAACTGTGCAGCAAAGGAAATCAAGAGGACCGGTTTCCGACTACAACCATTTTCCTGTTTAATTGTGCCACTGTACAAGTCGAAAGCTTTTCGGGGTACTGTAAAGATTTCTGCTTTGATGATTAGCAACGAAAATGCCAGGAATGCTGTGGATGTTCAACATATTGTGAATAAAATGGACATAAAAATTAAAATACAGGCTTTGGTCAATCCTGAGAATGGAGTTGAAATTCTGGCAGCAACACTCAGACCTAAATGAACATGTAAGTTCAAAGCAGGATCTGGCCTTTGGTCCCTCTAGCCTGTTTGCCATTCAATGAGCTCATGGTTATCTGGATTGAATTGTAACATTCACACCCAATTACATTATAACCTTCCAGTCTCTTGTTTATCAAGCACTTATCCGCCTTAAAAATATTTAAAGGTGCTGCTTTTATTGCCTTTTTGGAAAAGGGTGTTCCCACAGACTCTCAGTGCTCAGAGAAAATAATTTGCCTCATCTCTGTCTTAAATGGGTGGCTCTTTATTTTTAAACACAGTGACTCCAAGTTCTAGAATCTACCAAAAATGGAGCTGTCCTCTCCATATTCACTCTGTCAAGACACTTCTGGATCTTGTATACTTCAATAAAATAAAATATGCACTCATCGCTCAACTGCATTGTGAATCCATCCCAGGAAAGAGGTTGTGGAAGTAGAAGTGATGGGTATAAAAAGCAATGGCGGGAGACAGCTGACCTGTAAGCTTTCTTGACATACATCTACCAAACGTTCACCTCCTCATCCCGAATTGAGTCCCTCCTCCAATTTTGCTGTTTTCAATGAATAAACTCCGCACATATTCAATGGGAAACGTTCCCCACCCACAGATTCGCCTCCCTGCTGTCTACAAGTCCATTACAGTAGCAGTCTTGGGAAAGAACAGCAGAGTTCCATGTAATGTTGGGAAAGTCGGTTCAGATTGTAGATAGGTGTACGGGATGTGCAATTCATCCATGTGGCTCTCCTGGTAAAGCAGCCAATTGCTAATCATGAAAAAAATTTACATAGGTTAAAGACCAGACAGTTTTTAAAAAATGACTGGGTAAACTGTGTTACTGCTAAATCCAACAAATTTGCCTTTCATCTCTCCTTTAATCAGAGGGAGAGGCTTCCTTTATCCCAACAGAGAAAGATAGAAATAATTGAAGTGCCAACAGCACATAAAATCAATTACATTTTACACATGCCTTGCAAATTCCTTTTGATACATATTAAAACAAAATTCATATTCTCTTTAATATGCTTCTGGGGAAAATTAATTAGAATTTTAAAAAATGACAAAATGTTCAAGGTCACTCGGACTTACAGATGCTGGAAATCTGAAATAATAGGAATGTTAGAAGTGCTCAGCGCCAGTGTACAGCAAGAAATCGGGTGAGCCACTGGAACTTTCTACAACTCCTGATCCACAAACCCACAGGTGAGTTAGCGGGCTAGGGGTATAAATTTGGATGACTTGGCAAAGGTGTCATCTGCTCACCACTGCTGAGGTCTTATCCATTGCTGAGGTGCCATGGGCTGGCATTTCAAGTATGCGCCAAATGAATTAGATATTTACAATTATGGTGTTGTCAATCGGATTTTAACACAACAGCATTATATATTTCCTTCTCCTTTATCTACAGAAAGAACACGTAAAAAGAATCCATTAAAGGCAAAAACATAGGCTTTGAATTCGCCAGAACTATAAATGAACCTGACTGCAATTTTTCACCTTGTGAAAGGTTTGCTTTCCCAAGAGGCCAATATCAAAAAACAACTCATGAAGGAAGAAGAAGGATAACCAGACCCTTCCAAGCATACAAATCAACTAACAAATAAAACTTACATTTTTTGGATATTTCTTCTGATATACTTTATAATGTTAAGCCTTGCTTATACTTTTGAGTGACATCCTGTTAAGGCTGGCAATGGAAGATATATCCTTGCTTTTAAGCTTTAAAATGTTTTATGTCTGTAGCATGCTAATTTACAATAGGAAATCTTACAGTTTTTTCACTGGTACAGGAGCATCATGAATGATTTCTTCATATGTTTCCTCTTGCATTTCTGGATGGCCGCAAAAAGTTGCAGATTGTTTCCATGTCTCCTTCCAATCTTCCTCCGCTTTCAGCAATATATCTTCAATACTTTCAGATGCTGCTACATCTAACAATGACAGACACATCAGTCATTCCAGGTGATTTCGTTCATCACATGAGCTCTCCACACATTACATTCCAATCAGCCCTATTAGCAGAATTATTGAATCATTGCTGTGTGATGGGAGTCGAGAGCGTGTTCCTGGGAAAGCACAGCAGGTCAGGCGGCAACCGAGGAGCAGGAGAATCAATGTTTCAGACAAACGTTGATTCTCCTGCTCCTCGGATGGTGCCTGACCTGCTGTGCTTTCCCAGCAACACACTCTTGACTCTGATCTCCAGCATCTGCCGTCCTCACTTTCTCCTGTATGATGGGAGGCCATTCAGCCTGTGCTGGATTTACAAACAAGAAATTCGCACAATGGCCCTTCTTCTAAAGGTGATTAACATCATTGCTTTTCAGATAATAATCCAATTCACTCTAGAATGTCTCAGTTGACTACCTCCAACTCTTGCTCAGCTTGTGCAGATAGATGTTAACCACTCACTGCATGAAAAGGATCTTTTTTCCTCATGTCATCATTGCTTCTTTTGATGATCTTCAGGAATGGAGAGTTGGTGGTCTAGCCACCAGTGAGATTATCACTGGACAATTTTTCTAGAGACCCAGATAATGTTCTGGGGACTCTGGTTCGAATTCCTTCAGGGCAGATGTGGCATTTGAATTCAATCAAAACAAAAATGTGAAATTAAGTGTCTAATGGTGACCACGAATCCATTATTCTTTGTTGGAAAACCTATCTGATTCACTAATGTCCTTAAGAGAATGAAACTGCCACTTTTACCTGGTCTGGTCTACATGTGACTTCAGACCTACATCCGTGTGGTTGACTCTTAACCGCCCACTGAGCATTTAAAGGTGGGCAATAAATGCTGACCTAGCCAGTGACGCCCACATCCCATGAATAAATTTTAAACATGTCTCTGCATTCTTATTCTCAATCCTCCCAAGTCAGCACGGTGAGTGGCCAGATGGAAGTGGTTGTGTGTTTGGAAGGTGTTACTGCAAACTCTTTGGCAAGTTCCAGCAGTGCTTCTTGCAGATAGCACGATGAGCATCATGGTGGAGTAAATAAATGTTTGTAGATGTGGTGCCAATCAAGTGAGCTGATTTATCCTGGATGGTGTCAAGTATCTTGAGTGATGTTGCAAGTGTGCAGCATTCCATCACACTCCTGACTTGTGCCTTATAGATTCTGGGGAGCTAGGAGGTGAGTTACTTACTGCAGTATTTCTAACTTATGAACTGCATTTGCAATCATTGTACATACAGATTGAGTCCAGTTCATTTTTAGATCAGTGGTAACCCTAGGATGTTCTCAGTGGGAGATTCAGTAATGGTAACACTGTTGAATGTCAAGAGGCATTTGTTTATTTCTTACAGAAGATGCTCATTGCTTGGCTTTTATGTGGCATGGATGCTAAATGCCACTTTTCAGTCCAAGTGCCACAGAGCATTCATACCACACAAATGCCAGGCAATGACCATCTCCAGTAAGAGTCAATCCAACTACTGCTTTTGCCATTCAATGCTGCTTTTACAGAAAATGAAGCAACATTGGAGAAACAGATAAGCAAAGCTTTACAAGAGATAAAGGATGAGTTCTGTTGTCACAATAACTGATAGAAAACCATATTTGAATGGACTAGGAGCTCTTATGCTTGTGGCTACACCAGACCTACAGTTCTGCTTTACAGATCCAGGAGACAAAGTCAGGATGACAGCACAGAATCTGCAGGACTCGGTCCTGTTCTCAGCAGACATTTCTGGGAAACTGGTACAGTTTCTGTCTCCATGGTAAAATGTGAAAAGCTAGACTGTGACCATGTTCCAGAGACACAGGTCCAAATTGGTTGGAATCAGAACTGGACATCTATCATCAATCTATGGCTGTTGTTTATTCAGCTTCTATCATAAGAAAACGTGAATGTGAGAAATCATCAAATTTTTCTTTTCTTTTGCTTCCAGACCATTAGCCCAAAGGGATTGAGTTTTACCCTTTTTCTGAACAAAGCTCATCTCAGCAGAGACTTGTCTTTTTGGGTTATAAGAGTGCTTCTGTGTGGTTTAAGGGGATATATCTTATCAAATCCGATCAAACATTAGGTGTTAACCACATTTGCACAAAAGGAGCAGCAGCCAGCACTGTCCTCTCTGAGAGTCCAGTGTGATTTTTTTTGGGGGGAGTGGGTTGGTGTTACACTCAAGTCCAAATGCATGGTGTCAGATCCAGCACAAGCTGAAGGAGGTGGTGGTCTGAATTGGTAACAGCAGCAATGCCAGTTGTGCTCACGCCTGGCTGGACTAATGAGGAGAGCAAAGCTGAATCCCATGGATGAACTCTGAGGCCCTTTCCAATTCTGGGTGAAGGGGCTTGTTGGGAGGGGGCATGTGTGGAGATGGTTGGTGAGGGTCCAGCAGGCCTGCAGGGAAGTGAGGATGAGGTCCATTGTACTGGAGTGGTGTGGGAGGTCAACTGTTTTTGAGGGAGTGAGGGGGTTAGGAGGAAAGTCAGTCCTTAGATGAAGTTTGGGCTGAGAGCTCTACTAGTGTTGACATTATCTGCATGTTGGACTTAGGCAACACCTTCCACCACCCTTGCAGTTAGGTCAGCACAGCCAGACCCCACCACACCTACTCTCCAGAAACTCACCCAGCCTCTCCAGTCTCAGTGGATCCACTATGTCCCAACTCCTATAGTCTCTTCAGCAATCCTCCTTTTCCCCCAGTTCCCTCCATCTCACGTCACCCCTGGACTCCTCAAGCCAAGTGTCCCTTATTCTTTGCCCACAGAGACAGACAACCTGGTGGTGGGCTTGGTTTCTGAAGTAATGAAAGGACCATATTTGCTCTTCCTTAGCCCCTGACAAAGGAATAAGTCAGGTCCATTGCATCTGTTTTCACAAGATAGAATATCAGCAGAAATTACTAATTAAGAAGATGTAGAGTGAAGCATTGGGAGGAAAAGGGAAATAATAATGTATTTGATATCCTCAAAATCATTAGGGCCAAAGGAATTATATACCAGGCTACTAAGGAATGCAAGAGAAGAAATAATGGATGCTCTGGCTATCACTTTCCAAACCTCTCTGGTTACAGACATGGTGCTGGAGTTTTGGAAGAGTACTAAAGTTGGTTCATTAGTTTGCAAGTTTCAGCCAATCCTGCTGCTAACAAATTATTGGAATGAATGCTGAGAGGTAGTGTAGATTGTCATTTATAGATTCACAAATTAATCAAGGACCATCAGCATGCATTTGTTCAAGGAAACACTTGTCAAAAATTACCTGATTAAGTTTTTTGAGGTTGTGTAAAGGAGGTTTAGTGAGATAGCACATTTGATGTCAGGATCACAGATTTTAGATTAGAATAGATCCCCTACAGTGTGGAAACAGGCCCTTCAGCCCAACCAGCTTACACCGACCCTCCGAAGAGTAACCCACCCAGACCCATTTCCCTCTGACTAATGCACCTAACACTATGGGCAATTTAGCATGGACAATTTACCTGACCTGCACATCTTTGGACTGTGGGAGGAAACCGGAGAATCCAGAGGAAACCCACGCAGACACGGGGACAATGTGCAAACTCCACACAGACAGTCAGACACAGACAAAAAAGGCAAGGGAATAAACAACAAATGAGAGGATTTTGAGACATCTAGAGGAACATAAGGATTATGGGGACTATATATACATATCTCTGAAGATATGTATATAGCAGGATGAATGGATAATGCCATCAGGCAAGCATAGTAACTTTGATTTGTTGCCTGAGGTCTCGAGTAGAAGGAAGGGGGGATAGTCCATTAGTCCACCAGTTAGACCATGGCTCGAGCTCTGTATATTTCTGGCTAGGTCATTACAGGAAGGGTGTGATCACACTACAATGGGCACACAAGTGCTTTGTGTGAATGTCGCCAGGAGCACAGAACTTTAGCTGATTAAATGTTGAATAGGGCTGGCATTGATTCCTTTAGAAGGGAAGAAATGGAAGGGAGATTTAATTGAAGTGCATAAAATTATGAAGTTAGAATGCATACAAAGACCTATTTCAGTTATCAGAGAGGTCAATAAACAGGGACATAGAGTTAAGGCAATAGGTAGAAGGTTTAAAGGAGTGTTGCACTTATTTTCACTCATCCAGAGAATGATGGGGATCTGGAAGTCACTGCCTGAATGGTGATAGAAGCACAAACATTTATTGTATTTTAAAAGAATCTAGGATATAATCTTCTGATGCCAAAACTTTCATGGTTAAGAACCAATGGCTTGGAAAGTGGGATGATGTTGAGCAGCTCCTAGTCAGCTGTTATGAACACACTGGGACAAATCATCTGGGAGAAAGTGAGGACTGCAGATGCTGGAGATCAGAGTTAAAGAGTGTGGTGCTGAAAAAATACAGCTGGTCAGGCAGCATCCGAGGAACAGGGGAGTCGACATTTCGGGCATAAGCTCTTCATCTGGAATGAGGCTTGTGGGCCAAAGGGGCTGAGACATAAATGGGAGGAGGGGCGGTGGGGTTAGAGGAAGGTAGCTGGGAATGCAATAGGTAGATGAAGGTGGGGATGAAAGTGATAGGTCGGAGCGGAGGGTGGTGTTCAAGAGGGTGATGCCAAGTTGGAAGGTTGGGGCTAGGCTAAGGTGGGGGGAGGGGACATGGGAAAACTGGTAAAATCCACATTAATCCTGTGTGGTTGCAGGGTCCCAAGTGGAAGATGGGTTGTTCTTTCTCCAGGCATCAGATGCTTAGGATTTGGTGATAGCGGAGGCCCAGGGCCTGCATGTCCTTGGGAGGGGGAGTTAAAGCGTTCAGCCACAGGGCGGTAGAGGTTAGTTAGTGTGGGTGTCCCAGAGATGTTCTCTGGAGTGATCTGTAAATTGGCGTCCTGTTTCCCTAATGAAGAGGGGACCACATCGGGTGCAATGGATACAATACATGACGTGTGTGGAAGTGAAGGTAAATTTCTGTCAGATGTGGAAGGATCCTTTGGGGCCTTCGATGGAGGTGGGGGGAAGCAGGTTTTGCACTACTTGCGGTGGCAGGCAAAGGTGCCAGGAGGGGAGGATGGGTTGGTGGGGTGCATGGCCTGACAAAGGAGTTGTGATGGGAATGGTCTCACTGAAACGCCAATAGGGGTGGGGAGGAAAGTATATCTCTGGTGGTGGGGTCTGTTTGTCGGTGGCAGAAATGGTAGAGGATGATTTGATGTATCTGGAGGTTGGTGAGATGGAGGGTGAGGACTGGAAGGTTCTGTCCTTGTTGTGTTGGGAGGTGTGGGATTTGAGGATGGAGGTGCGGGAATGAGAAAAGATGTGCTGGACAGCGTTGTCGACCACGTGGGAGGGGAACTTGTGGTCCTTGAAGAAGGAGGTCATCTGGGATATTCCTTGGTGGAATTGGTCCTCATGATTAGATTAGATTACTTTACAGTGTGGAAACAGGTCCTTCAGCCCAACAAGTCCACACCGACCCGCCAAAGCGCAACCCACCCATAACCGAGAGTGGATGCGGTTGAGGCAGAGTATAGGGGAACCTCGATTATCTGAACGAGATGAGGCGCGCACTACTTCATTCAGATAATTGATTATTCGGTTAATCGATTAAATGCCTTTCCCCTGGGGCTTAGAGTTTTTAAAGTTTGCTCCCCATTCAGGAGACTGCAGCAGCACACAGCACGTGAGGCCCCGCTCCCAACCCCGTCCCCCACCCCCCCAACACCGCCCAACCCTTCCCCCCATTCCCCCCAAAACTGCCCCCTGTTCCCCAACACCATCATACCCTGTCCCTGCCCCCCAACACCGCCCCCGTTCCCACCACCCTTTTCGGTGGCAGCCAGATTGGACATCAACAATAAGACTGCTGCTGCCTTTGTGGGGTAAGTCTCCAAATAACACGCGCACACACACCTTTTTACTGCAACATTTTGACAGGTTTCACCTCTGTCAATGACAATGTTGGTCAGATTATCTGGGGAAAGGTGGGGGGGTGTCTATGCAACACCCCTCTGTAGGACTCCAGGGAAAGTGTGGGGAGAGAGAGAGAACGGGAGGTCAGTCATTTGGAGACGGTGCCTGTTTAATCACTGTGAACAAAAGATGTGATCACTATTGGAAACAAGTCTTTGATGTAATGTTTCTATCAGGACCTCGAGATATTCATTGGTTAATCTGATTTTTGGATAATTGGTATTTGGACAATCGAGGTTCCTCTGTAATTGGGAATAAGGAATAGCGTGTTTACAGGAGGCAGGGTGGGAGGAGGTGTAATCCTGGTAGCTGTGGGAGTCAGTGGGTTTGTAGTAGATGTCCATGTCGATTGGGAAATACCAAATTTCTGTGCCATACACCTTTCTCTGTTTGTAAATACAACCACTGTGTATGCACAATGTAACAACTGACAAAATATGCCTACAAATTGTACACAAGAAGTCTCAGCATAGAGCATCTGTAAAATCTTCCCTGTTTTGCAAACACCTTTTTGTAAAGTTTGTTGGGCTTTTTGCCCAGACGCCGTGCATTCTAATCTGGGCTCAATGCTGACTTACTACATCGAGCATATATACATGAACTGCAATTAAACCAATAATAATGGGACTAGCTACTGAAGGTGAGGTGGATACATTTTATAGTGGAACATCACTTCCGGGAAGAAAGTGAGGCCTGCAGATGCTGGAGACCAATGTCGATTCTCCTGCTCCACGGATGCTGCCTGACCCGATGTGCTTTTCCAGCACCACACTCTCGACAACAAACATCACTACCTGACTGGTTTGGAATCTTTGCAATAATACCACACCTACTTGTGCGAACACTTGGTCATCTGACCCAATACCATCTTACACAGCTTGGTGCCCATTTGTTTCTGGAGACTTTGGCTCCTGTAAAGTTAGTTGGGGTGTTTTATCACATGAACGCTGCCACACAAACATAAGTACTTGCTGTTACGTGTGGCAGGTGTGCTCTTGCCTGGGGTGTAGGTGTGTGTACATGCATGAGACATATTTGCATGCGAGAGATTTGAAGAACAAAGCAATGATAAATAAAGTAGTCTACATTTTATTGGGAGGTGAAATAATGATCCGAGCTCAGTCATCACCTTCACCGATTTGACTTTACATACCTGAAGGCTTCTCCTCATTACAGTTAAGGAGATTAGGGTTTGCACGATGCTTCAGAAGCAGTTTCACAATGGCAAACTGTGGAGAAATCAAAAACATTTCCTCAGTTTAATGTTCATTCTCACATATTTATATTACTCATTATATTCATCAAATCTTAGTATGGGAATAAAACACCTGTTGATCATTTTTATTTCATAAAAAGTACAGAATAGACAATTCAGTTTCTCAAGTCTGTTCAACTGGATCATGTCCCAACTCAATTCATTCACCCCTATTTTAATCCTCCAAATCCTTAGTGAACAAAAATCGATGATGTGGAGTTGCCGGCAGACAAAGTCAGAAATCACATGACATTGAGGTTGTAGACTAACAGGTTTATTTGAAACCCCAAGCTTTAGGAGTGTTGCTCTTTCATCCAATGATGAAGGAACAGCACTCCAAAGGCTTGAGATTTCAAATAAACCTGTTGGTCTATTACCTGGTGTCGTGTGACTTCTAACATAAACCTAGCAATTTCAATCCTATATACTTGTCATCCACAGCTCGTGGAGATTCCATGGTACTTTCCGTGAGTAATTCCGTGATTATTCCTCTGAATGCTATTGATCTAACTTGCAGAGGGAACAACTCTCTGTATCTATCTTGTTGAGTCTCATGATCATTTAAAATATTTTGGTTAGTTTACCCTTCAATCTTCGAAAGTGAAAACAAAACTAAACCATGCTTATGCAACCAGTCCCTACACTTGAACCCATAAATCCCTGGTATCAATCCTCTTCTGCAGGGTGTCCCCTTCAGTGTTAGGTTATTGGTGATGCTGAACTCAAGTAGACCTCAAGCATGAAGAATGCAAATAAACAAATGCCACTCCCATGAAATGCTTAAATATTTATGACGTGTCATGAATATCTCAGTTCACGAGTTATCTCACTATAGATAAACATAAATAAAATCAACTTGAAAATTCACATTCACATTATCTTTGACCAGTTGACTGCAGCTTCCTGATGTTTAGGTTTAAATACATACATAGTTGCTGGAGGTCACTACTCTATTTACTTTTCCACTGCAACAAGCCTCAGCACTTTTTATTATTGCAAACGCCAGGTTATTGCATCTCAGGAGAATTTAAAGTAGATTTTAATCTTATCAGGAAGTTCAAATATGTCTTCCTGGCTGAAATGCTGTCCTCCAGGGACAACAGAGATTAAAACACATCTCTGAATACGAATTTTAAAATATCTTTAGTGGGGTAAAATAGAATGTATAAAAATGAATGCACTTATATAACACTTTTCAACATCCTCAGAATGTTCCGAAGTGTTTTACACACTGTGAACTACTTTTCAAATGCAATCACTGCTATTTTGGAGGCAAACGTGCCAGCCAATTTCAGTACAGCAAGATCCAACAATTACAACAAAATATATGATCTGTGTGATTGGCTGAGGACCAAGACATTTAGAGTTTGTGGTCTTTTCTGAAGGTTCCATTGTACTGTAATACAGGCATAACTAAAGGTGGTTTAACATTTCATCCAAAAGACATTATTACCATCAATGCAATCAGAATTGCATTTACGAAACCACGAAAATCACTCTATCGTGACCATGTTTCACTGGATCACACAATTACCATTTTATGATCTGGATCAATAAGCAATGTTTTGAGAGCACAGTTTGACATATAACTCTCACATGCCCTTTTGAATAATCAACTGAAAATCATCAATCAATTTAACACATCATTAGTTCTTCATTGCAGTCCTTATCAGGAATCAATGACCAAGAAATGTTAGCTAATGATAGTCCTATGTGCTGCAAATGGAACCACTACTGTTTAATGATTGGGGTAGAATGTTGCCCCAATTCTCACTTCTGGTTATTTTTAACCAACTTGTTTACTCATGTTATGGCACACAGGACTTGAACCTGGATTTTTGGCTCGGAGGCAAACACAATCCTGTGAAACTGCTCCTGATGGGGCATTAGAATAAAAAATACAAATTATCAATCATCAGAAATTTAGACAAAGAAACAGGAGCTTACTAAATTGAAATGACATTGTCTGTGGTGTGAGAAACAGTCCTCATTTCTAGACTAAATCAAAAGGTTTGGCAGCATCCGAGGCGCAGGAGAATCGACGTTTCAGGCAAAAGCCCTTCCTCAGATGTTGCCTGACCTGCTGTGTTTTTCCAGCACCACACTCTCAACTCTGATCTACAGCATCTGCAGTCCTCACTTTCTCCTAAATCAAAAGGTTTATTTGATTAAGGCTGTTAGAGGATGAACAGTATTTTTACCTTTTGCTATAACGTATAAGTTACATTAGTAAAGAGTTTAGCCTAGATATTCCTGTCAGAGTCAGAAACCTGATTTCTGATCTCAAGGAGATCAAGAATACCCACTCACGTCGCATCCACTTTATGTCAGAGATTCTTAGAGATGGACGTGCTGTTTCAAACCTGCTCAGGAATCCAGAAACAAAGCAAATCAGCAAACAAAACCATGTCCCATGGTGCAGCAGATAGCACACCATGTTCTGAGATCTAAATGTCCAGCAGCACAGTCAGACATTTTAACGGCTCATTTTAAGAGCAGAATTAGCATGCCAGGTGGGTGGTATGCCAGGTGGATGGTGTGCCCAGTAGGTGGTGTGCCAGGTGGGTGGTGTGCCTGGTAGGTGGTGTGCCAGGTGGGTGGTGTGCCAGGTGGGTGGTGTGCCCGGTAGGTGGTGTACCAGATGTGTGGTATGTCCAGTAGGTAGTGTGCCAGATGGGTGGTGTGCCCAGTGGGTGGTGTGCCCAGTAGGTGGTGTGCCAGGTGGGTGGTGTGCCAGGTGGGTGGTGTACCAGATGGATGGTATGCCCAGTAGGTGGTGTGCCAGGTGGATGGTGTGCCCAGTAGGTGGTGTACCAGATGGGTGGTATGCCCAGTAGGTGGTATGCCTGGTAGGTGGCATGACAGGTGGGTGTTGTGCCCAGTAGGTGGTGTGCCAGGTGGGTGGTGTGTCTGGTCAATGGTGTGCCAGATGGGTGTTGTGCCTGGTCAGTGTGTACCAGGTGGGTGCTGTGCCTGGTCAGTGGTATAACAGGTGGGTGGTGTGCCTGGTGGGTAGGCTAGATGCCAAGTTGTCATGTACTTGAATGAGGGTTTAGGATAGGTTTACTGTCAAAGATTTGCAGCTCTGTCTGGGTGTGTTGACAAGTTGAGGGGAGTGGAATCAGGTCTAAAAGATGGGAGGGATATGTTGGGTCAGGAGTGGAGGAGAGGACACTGAGTCAGGCTGGCAAGGGGTGAGGTAGTCAGGCTTGGGGCAGTGACAAGGTTCCAACTGGGGAATGTTGTTCTTTTGGGGCTAGTGATTTTCAGATCAGCCAAGTGGTTGGAGCTAGGGCAAGAGTTAGCATGCTGGTGAGGTACAGCAATGGATCATGGCCCTGGATGGAATTGTCTGCTCAAGGCGAGAGGTGGTGTATCAAGTTTGACAGGTGGATGGGGTGTGGCTTCCCATGCAATGGTGAAGCAACAATTTATCTACACTTCACTCAATCTACTCCACTGTATTTGCTTCTGATAATGTGGTCTCTACACTGGGGAAACAAACTGGGCTATCACTTTGCAGAACTCCTACGTTCTGTCTGCAAATGTGACCCTGAGTTTCCAGTTGCCTGCCATTTCAATGCACCACCCTGTTTCCTGGCCAAGTTCTCTGTCTCAAGCTTGCTGCAGTGCTCCCTCAAAGCTCAGAGCAAGCTAGGAAGAACAGCACCTCATTTTCCACATGGGAACTCTGCATACCTCTGGACTCAATATCAAGTTCAACAGTTTTAGGGCTTGTGCACCTCCTTCCATATCCTTATCCCAACCCCCACACACCATGCCTTTTCATCACATGGACTACTACCACAAAATACCTATTGACAGCCATAAATGGCCCTCATTAGCAGCTATTGATTCTCCCAGTCTGACCTTTACCCATTCCTTTGTCTGACTAACTGTTTTTCTCCCACTCTGGGCTCCAGTTCTACCTATCTTTACTCTCTCACCCTCAACCCTTCTCTCGCATATATCCCAATCTTTTCCTAGTTCTATCAGTTCTGAAGAAGAGTCACTGGGTCCAAAATATTTAAGTCTGCTTTCTCTCCACAAATATTGTCAGACCTGTTGAGTTCTTCCACAATTTCTGATTTTGTTGGCTGGTTATGTGGATGAAGAGGTGGTGTCAGGGAAAGGGAACAGTTGAGCCAGTGGCTGTCAGATTCAGTGTAAGGATTGGGGTGTTGGTTTGGGGTCTGGGCGGGGAATGTCAGGTGTAGAAGGTAAAGGGAGCAGTTTGCCTCTAGGGAGGGTAGTAGTGTATAGCGTTAGTTTGAGTTGTGAACTTGTCTGCTCTGGGATGAGGGTTGTGGTGTCCGACAGGGATAATTAAGACTTCTTAATTGGGTTCCACATGTCCACTTAAGGTCCTCATCCTGCTGCAGCCAGGATTTAATCAGAGTAGGGTACAGTCTACTCAACTAGGCCAGGAGGCTGTTGTACTAGCTGGCAGTAGGTGGGTGAAATGGGGCATCTATAAAGGAGGCACATTGGATGATCCTCCAAGATGTTATCTCCTCCAGGTTGCTTTTCCCTCATTGCTTCTCAAACTCAATCCCACAAACCCCTCACCAGGTTCTGTGATCTCAAAAGCCGGCAAGACTCTCAAACACATGCACAAATTCTGATCCAATGCTGCATGTCTCTGTTCCAAAACACTCGGGCAATGCCAGCCTTTGATTGAGCACCAGCTCCGTATAGTGGAACTTCCTGTCCCTGCCAGAGTGGAAATCCCACCTTCAGGCAACTATCCCTGAAACAGCCAGTGTTCACCTCAGTGAGCTCTCCACCCCTGGAACTTTTAGCAGAGGGAATGCAGTCCCAGGAAGCCAGTGCACCATTTCAATTCAGCGAATAGAAAGGTATATCCCAAATAATGGAACATTGGCTATTTCTTTTAATGATCTATAGCATGGCACAACCATAAGAAAGTAAATTGACCCAAAAATGGAATAACACCAATCCATTAATTGACACACAAAATGTGCTGATAATATGAATGCATTAAAGAGACTTCAATGGTTCAATTCTATTCAGGAGTAAGTGACATCTACAAAATACTAGAAAGATATTTCATGATATTTTCTTATTTTCTTCAATTGTCATTGGAATTAATCCAAATATAAATCACTTGTTAAAAACCAGAAGGGAATGCTGGAAGTCTGAAACAAAAACAGAAATTGCTGGAAAAGTTCAGCAGGTCTGGCAGCATCTGTGCAAAGACATCAGAGTTAACATTTTGGGTCCAGTGACCCTTCCCCAGAACTGGACTTGAAATATAAATACCATTTTATTCTCTATTCTTTATTCTCTTCTGGTGCCTCTCGTCTAAGGGGTTCCTGTGGTGCAGTGGTAATGCTTGTACCTCTAGACCAGAGTTCAAATTCCACCTGCTCCAGAGGCGTGTAATAACATCTTTGAAAACATTGATTAGAAAAGATCTGTTCCTCTTTAAAAAAATAACTTTTCAAAGTAATGATTTTAATCAGTACTCCAAATTTCTCATTTTCTGCCATAGCATGGGTTTTGAATCTGTTCATCCTTGAAGCACCTTGAGAGATTTTACATTAAATGAACAATTTCAATGTATATTACCTCTATGTTCATTCGACTGAAATATCATGTTCAGTGTTTAATATAAACAGAACAGGATTTATACATTTTTTTTTAAATGCACCAATATAGAACTTTGAAATAACTACAAATTATTTGCTTTATTTTATATTATTGCATATAATACATGGAGCTTTTGACAAGTCTTTGATTACGCTTATAACTGTAATAGAGAATAGCTCCTTCTCTTTATGCCCCCTCTTATACTGACACTGTGCACAATAATCTACAAAAGTAGGAAAAAAGAGTAGAATTCTGGGGCAAGGTGAGAACGATTAATTTTGAAATTAAGCAGCGTTCATATTAGTATAGATCTTTCACCTAAATCAGTTCAAAAAGGGTCAGCGATTTGAGTCAAACCATAGAGTCATAGAGATATACAGCACAGAAACAGACCTTTGGGTCCAACCCGTCCATGCCGACTAGATATCCTAACATAATCTAGTCCCATTTGTCAGCATTTGGCCCATATCCCCTAAACCCTTCCCATTCATATACCATCCAGATGTGTTTCAAATGTTATAGTTGCACCAGCCTCCACCACTTCCTCTGGCAGATCATTCCATTCATGCACCAAACCTCTGTGTGAAAAGGTCGCCCCTTAGATCCCTTTGAAAACTTTCCCCTCTCACCTTAAACCTATGCCCTCTAGTTTTGGACTTTCCCACCCCAGGGAAAAGACCTTGGCTATTCATCCTATTCCATACCCCTCATGATTTTATAAGGTCACCCCTCAGCCTTTTGACGCTCCAAAGAATATAGCCCCTGCCTATTCAGCTTCTCCCCATAGCTCAAACCTTCCAACCCTGGCAACATCTTTGTAAATCCTTTTTGAACCCTTTCAAGTTTCACAACATCTTTCCTAAAGGAGGGAGACCAGAACTGAATTCATTATTCCAAAACTGGCCTAACCAATGTCCTGTACAGCCCCAAATTGACATCCCAACTCCTATACTCAATGCACTGACCAATGATAGCAAGTATACCAAACGCCTTCTTCACTAACCTATCTACATGGGACTCCACTTTCAAGGAAGTATGACTCTGCACTCTAAGGTCTCTTTGTTCAGTAATACTCCCAAGGACCTTATCATTAAGTGTATAATTCCTGCCCTGATTTGCATTTCCAAAATATAGCACTTCATATTTATCTAAATTAAAATTCATCTGCCATTCCTCAATAAATACAAAGGAAGGTGCTGATGGTCATTGGCAGTCAATTATTTCAGTCTTTAGACTTTACAGCAGAGGTAATGATTTATACATTTACTACCTAAAATGTTGTTGCAGGCAGATTCAGTTCTGAACATCTCCCCTCTATTTCTGCTCTATTACATCTATAGTGACTTTTCTACTCTCAGATTTGACACTTTCAAAGTTCTTCTCTCTGGTGTTCCCAATATTCTGCCCATATTCTGACTCAAACTAATTCTTCACCATCAATGACTTGATTTTACATTTTCACCCTAATTTTCAAATTCTTCATGGTGTCATGTCTCCCTATGTCCATAGCCTCCTCCATCCCTGCAATCATTGAAAAGCTCAGTGCTCCTCCAAGTCTGACCTCTTCTGTTTCCCCACATCTTCAGATCATCATTAATTGCCAAGTCAAATTTCCTTCATAAAACTTTATCGCTTTGTACTTTTCTCCCCCCCCCCACCATTTAATATGCTGCTTCAAATCTGGCTGTTTGACTACGCATTTGATTTATCTATTCAAATATCTTCCATTTTTAAATCTAGTTTCAATGTTGTAAGTGCGTTAGAGCATTTTACTCTATTAAAGATGTTAGTTGTATAAGGATCAACAACTTGGAGAAAGTGAGGACTGCAGATGCTGGAGAGAGAGAGTCGATAAAGTATGGTGCTGAATAAAGCACATCAGGTCAGACAGCAGCCGAGGAGCAGGAGAGTCGGGACCTGAAGAAGAGCTTACGCCCAAAACATCAACTCTTTTGCTCCTCGGATGCTGCCTGACCTGCTGTGCTTTATCTAGCACCATACTTTATCACCTAAGTATCAAAAACTTTCCAAAAGAAGTTGCATACATACTTAAATAGGAAATAGTTGTGTGCCGATATGTAAACAGCAGGGGAAGTTTGATTAATTATATTGAATCATGTTTAAATGATGTAGATTTTGCATCCAACTGTGTTGTTCTTTGTAACAATAGAAAGTAGCAAGGATTTTGAGTTTATGAAGTACTTTTCAGATATTTATTACCACCCACTGATATTTACCAACATTTACATTCACAGATAAATCAGTATCTCTGATCACATTAACTGTTGGGCTACAAACCTCTATTAGCATTTTCCAAACCCGAAGATGGAGAATCAGATTTTTACACTGTTAGGCCTCGCGTTATGACAATGTTGTCAAGTGCACATTCCTTACAGGTGTACTGCCATAGTGTGTCTTTAAAATATACAGTACTGATATACTGACAATGGTGCACAACACAACACATAAATGATTGCTACTATGTAATAAACATACTTATTATGACTATTCCCTCAAAAGCCTTGCTTCGCAGGAACAAAATGTGAATCTCTTTACTGATGATCAGGAGACAGAGAAAGTTTACTTGGTTTTCATAATCAGCAATAATGCTTTCCAGACTTTTTTTCCTATTTCTGCAGGAAATACAATCACAAATGTTCATTAAAAAGGCTTTAATCTGTCTTGTGAGAGGCCATGTAGGCAGAGTTAAAACCTTTATTTACCTGTCCATATTTTGCAGCTAGGTGAAGTGGTGTCCAGTAGCAGTTATCAGTGACATCAGTGTCAGCTTTATTCTCAAGTAGTAGGGTGGAGACATCTTTGTAGCCACTAGCACATGCCATATGTAACTGTAATAAAATTAATACATTAATAAGCAATGTATGAAAACCAAACAGATAACTATGAAATCTTACATAAACATAGTAGATCAGTACATAATTAATGTTAGGAGATTGCCAAGGAGTGGATTATAAAGGAAATTAAGTGGTTATTACCAGTTGGTCCTTGGAGAATATGCTCTTTTACTCACAATTAGCTAAAGCTTAGATTATCTTATGCACACAAGTACAAGATGAGAAACAACATCATAACTGCAGGCACTGCCAGCAGACCATTTTAGGTATTTAGATGATTTCAAAGCTACTACCAACATAAGCTGTAAGATCAGCGATCCCTAAATATGAATTAGTTCAGACCCCAAAAGTATCCTAGGAATTTATTTTTCAAACATTTCAAATAGAACATTGATCGATTTATGTTGTCAGTCTCATCAAATCAATTTGAAGGAGGACGCTAAAGTTAAAGAAACCCAGATGTTGTGAAATTTGAAAAGGTTCAGAAAAGATTTCCAAGGATGATGCCAGAGTTGGAGGATTTGAGCTACAGGGAGAGGCTGAACAGGCTGGGGCTGTTTTCCCTGGAGCGTTGGAGGCTGAGGGGTGACCTTACAGAGGTTTACAAAATTATGAGGGGCATGGACAGGATAAATAGACAAAATCTTTTCCCTGGGGTGGGTGAGTCCAGAACTAGAGGGCATTGGTTTAGGGTGAGAGGGGAAAGATTTAAAAGAGACCTAAGGGGCAACGTTTTCACACAGAGGGTGGTACATGTATGGAATGGGCTGCCAGAGGAAGTGGTAGAGGCTGGTACAATTGCAACATTTAAAAGGCTTTTGGATGGGTACATGAATAGGAAGGGTTTGGAGGGATATGGGCTGGGTGCTGGCAGGTAGGACTAGATTGGATTGGGATATCTGGACGGCATGGATGGGTTGGACAGAAGGGTCTGTTTCTATGCTGTACATCTCTATGACTCTATAAATTGGAAGCATTTTAATGCTGATTTCTTCATACTCACACACACAAATTTCTTTGAGTGAATTTAATTTGAAAAATTTACTCTGCAGCATGACACCCCCACCCCAAACAGCACACCAGTGAAATAGTGGAATATTTGACATTTTGGACATACCTAGTGCCATTGACAAAAATCCCAAAAATGATTGGACTAACTAGGAAGTGCCCAGAAACCTCCTAGTTAGCCCCAGAGTGCTGCAGAGATTAGTAGGGAATCTAGAAGCTTATGTGGACAACTCAGTATCTATCAGGCATGGGTGCACCAACAGTTTACATTTTGATAATGCATGTAATAAACTATCGCTTTGTCAATGATGTAGCAGCAAATGAAAAGGTAAAATGATTAGTCAAGAATGGTGCACTGAGCTAGGTTGAAGCAGAAATTTTTTTACCAGTGTGACTCCTTCATCATTCATTTGATTGACATTCCCACCAAGTGCCAAAAGATTCCTAACATCTGCCAACATTTTGGAAGGACGTTGCATCTTCATCTGTCGCAAAGAATTTGCATCAACTCCTGTGTACGGTAACATTTGAATTAAACATGAATAACTGGCAACACAATGAGAACACAATTGAGAAATGTTGCTTATGATCTTCCTGCAAGACAAAGTTAAGCTTCAAAAGGTTTACTAAAAAAAAATTACTATTTCATTAAAGAAATTATAACCCAAGTTTCTCCCAGAATTTTTTATATGCAAAATTTGAAAGCAAATCATGAAAGGATATGGCAGGTGGCACTAGTTTGATTTAGGATTATGGTCAGCATGGACTGGTTGGAATGAAGAGGCTGTTTCTGTGCTGTATGACTCTATGATTCTATGACTCTAAGAAGATGATAGGACAGATAGGCTTGATGGCAGATATAGGTTTTGAGGAGCAGCTTACTGAAAGGTACAGTGCGAGTAGCTTAAAGCAGCTGAGGGCATGGCCAAGAATGATGAAGTGAAAAAATTGGGAATGTACAGCTGAAACAAGTAGAGGGATGCAGAAGTAGAAATGGGAGAAGGCTATTTATCGCTTTGTTCCACCACTTGACGGCACAGTGGCTCAGTGGTTAGCACTGTTGCCTCACAGCACCAGGATCCCAGGTTTGATCCCAGCCTTGGGTGACTGTCTGTGTGGAGTATGCACATTTTCCCCATGTCGGTGTGGGTTTGTTCTGGTTTCCTCCCACAGTCCAAAGATATGAAAGTCAGGTGAATTGGCCATGCTAAATTGCCCAGAGTGTTTGGTGCATTAGTCAGAGGTGAAGGGGGGGGTTACTCTTCGGAGGGCCGGTGTGGACTTGTTGGGCCAAGGGCTTGTTTCCACACTGTAGGGAATCTAATCTAATCATTCAATCAGATCATGGCTGATCTTCCATCTCTCTGTCTGAAATATATAGAAATACAACATTCATCACTTTCAGGTTTGTCGGGCTGAAAGATATTACAGGAATAGGGAGATGTGATGATATGTAAAAATTTTGAAAACAAGAATGAATTGTTCAAATTAAGGCATTGTTAGACTGGTAACCAATGCATGGACATTAAACGCAGTAATAATGGACAAATGGGATTTGATTCAACTTAAAATGAGAATTTTATTAACAGATGAGCTGAGGCAAAGGTGGTGTGCAGTGATTTTCAGAGATGGAAGTTGATGATATTAATGATGGGATATGTATAAAATAGTCACGAGTAAATGCAACAGGAAATTCAGAAGAAACATCTTTACCCAATGATAAGAATGTTATCACAAAAAGTTGTAGAAGTATATAATACTTAAAAAACATGGAGATAAACGTGGAAGGGAAAAAGAAACAGAAGGACACAGAGGCACCTCAATTATCCAGCATTCGATTAATTGAATTTCCGATTATCCGAACAAGATTGCAATGTCCCGATGTTTGGCTAACAATGTTATCCGGCATTTGATTATCCGACATTCTGTGGGCGGCACGGTGGCACAGTGGTTAGCACTGCTGCCTCACAGCACCAGAGACCCGGGTTGACTTCCCACCTTGGGCGACTGTCTGTGTGGAGTTTGCACATTCTCCCCATGTCTGCGTGGGTTTCCTCCGGGTGCTCCGGTTTCCTCCCACAGTCCAAAAGATGTGCAGGTTAGGTGAGTTGGCCATGCTAAATTGCCCCTAGTGTTAGGTGTAGGGGAATGGGTCTGGGTGGGTTGCTCTTCGGAGGGTCGGTGTGGACTTGTTGGACCGCAGGGCCTGTTTCCACACTGTAAGTAATTACATTATAGTGTGGAAACAGGCCCTTCACACCAACAAGTCCACACCGACTCGTCAAAGCATAACCCACCCATACCCCTACATTTAATCCCTTACCTAACACTACGGGCAATTTAGCATGGCCAATTCACCTGACCTGCATATCTTTGGACTGTGGGAGGAAACCGGAGCATCCGGAGGAAACCCACGCAGACACGGGGAGATTGTGCAAACTCCACACAGTCAGTCGCCTGAGGCGGGAATTGAACCCGGGTCTCTGGCAGTGTGAGGCAGCAGTGCTAACCACTGTGCCACCGTGCCACCCACGGTGGCACCTAATCTAATCTAATCTAATCTAATCTAATCTAACCAAACAAAATGCTCCCTACCTGTGTCCTTCAGATAATTGAGGTTCCTCTGTATACAGGTAGGATTAGATGAAAAGGGATGATGGAATGCTTATGGAAAGCATAAAGGCAAGCTTTAAGTTCAGAATCTTGTTTTTGCACTTCAGACTCTATGTAACTTTATGTAAAAATCAAGTAATGTCCAACATGAAGATCGTTTGACTGGCAAATCAGAATAATCCAAACAGGTGACAAAAGGAATTGCTTGTCACTTCATGTAGGTTAGCTGTGCAACATATAATGTTGTGTGTGCAACCAATAGGTAGGCTGTAGTAGCAGATTATGTGGCAAAAACTGCGAGAATACATCCAACCTGACAATTTAATCAGGGTGTCGAAGCTCTCTTCTATTCATATTTTTATAAGTAATAAAACAGAAAACCTTTCACCACCAGCTTCCAACACTTTGCACATCATTTCTGTCCACTGAAGTGTTATTGGCAGCATTTCAAACATTTCTTGAATTATTCAATCTCTGCTGCAGGATTTTAAAGTTCAATCTGTTTTGCAGACTGACTTTACTTCTCAGAAAAAGAACTAAAGCAGATATTTTTGATAGCACCTGTAACCATTTGGTATTTAAATCGCTACATTAATTTAACTGGCTGCTCTCATTGAATTAATTCCTGAGTTTTAGTTTTAGTTGCTTATGTACTCGCACCAGAAGCTAAATTTAATGTAAATCATGTCAAAATGGACCGCAAAACCTGCATGAAAGTGATACTAATAAAAATGTTCAAAGACTAAATGATATGTTAGAAAGAAATTCGCTCCAGATAAACACTAATAACCTGAAATTTTTATTAAAACTGGAAATTAACAAATTAATTGCTAAGCTACCATGTCAAGACCTTGGAGAAGCTATGCAGTAGATTTAACAAAATGGTAGATGCAGAGATGAGTGAATTGCTGTCTGAGATTTCTCCTTAACCCTTCTGCTCTAATAGAAATGTTCAAAATTTTGAGGGATGAATTGGATGAGGAGCATTGGGTTTCACTTGAAAGAGGATCATTAATTACAAAATGCAAAGTTAAGATTGCGAGGGCGGCACGGTGGCCCAGTGGTTAGCACTGCTGCCTCACAGCGCCAGAGACCCGGGTTCAATTCCCGACTCAGGCGACTGACTGTGTGGAGTTTGCACATTCTCCCCGTGTCTGCGTGGGTTTCCTCCGGGTGCTCCGGTTTCCTCCCACAGTCACAAAGATGTGCAGGTCAGGTGAATTGGCCATGCTAAATTGCCCGTAGTGTTATGTTAAAAGGGGTAAATGTAGGGGTGTGGGTGGGTTGCGCTTCGGCGGGTCGGTGTGGACTTGTTGGGCCGAAGGGCCTGTTTCCACACTGTAAGTAATCTAATCTAAAAAAGATTGGGTAAAGAACTGAGAGTGAGGATTGGTGAAGAGGCAAGAAAAATATTTTTAAGCAGCCATGTGATCAATGAACATTTCCTAGCAGCCCGGAGCCACCATTTGTTTTGCTGTGGCGTCTCCCTTGTGGATGGAACTGTGGACTATTTGAGAATGAAGGTATCATTACCTGCTCGGATACCAGGCATTGACTTGCATGACTTATTTCATATGGCCCCACGTTATCTAGATAGTTTAAACAATGGAATCCTTTTTATTTGCAATAAATCTCAGAATGACCTCCTTGCTTTTTTTAAGTTGTGGCAAAGATGAACATGTTCATCATTTGGGGTCATTGGTTCTGCTCTGATGGGTTGTAGATGGCTATGAAGACCAATCTGTGTCTATTGTCTAGTGGAACATACCACAGATGATGAATTTTTGGTATTGATTTAACATTCCTTCCAATTGCAGTTTCTTTCCACTCCTGGCAGGTGGTTCATTCGACAAGGAGCTATACTGCTTTTCTATTTCATTACACCATGGTCAGTGATCCTGGGAAGCTCTGCCTGGGCTCAAACACAATAGAAATCAAAAAGGCTTGAGTGAAGCCTTTAGAGTGGCTTTGTAGCACTTCAGTTTCAGCCCCTGAGAGCACTCATCAAGCCCAATCTCCATGAAAGACTTGTTTTTCTAAGTGAGTAACAGCACGAGGGTGAAATGGTGAGAGAGCTTGAAAACAGCATGAAGAGGGAATGATCTGAACACTCGAACAAAGCACAGATAGGGAGGCTTCAACGGTAACTGATGATGTAATTGGTTGTTAATCTAGCTAGGGGAAACAACTAATTGGTGAATACTCATAATTTTCTGATATTCTTTGATATATTATAAATAGATTTTAAGAATACAGGTCAGCTTGGTCAATTGGAGTGTACATGCTATGATACAGGTAAGGATGTGGACAAACCATGTATACTACCTCCAGGATGTGCCATCTGCTCCACAAATCTAGAATCGCTGTTCTGCATTGGCGAAGCAGAGGACAACATATTATGTATATATCATAGAACATAGAACATAGAAGAATACAGCGCAGTACAGGCCCTTTGGCCCTCGATGTTGCGCCGATCCAAGCCCACCTAACCTACACTAGCCCACTATCCTCCATATGCCTATCCAATGCCCATTTAAATGCCCATAAAGAGGGAGAGTCCACCACTGATACTGGCAGGGCATTCCATGAACTCACGACTCGCCGAGTAAAGAACCTACCCCTAACATCTGTCCTATACCTACCACCCCTTAATTTAAAGCTATGCCCCCTCGTAATAGCTGACTCCATACGTGGAAAAGGGTTCTCACGGTCAACCCTATCTAAACCCCTAATCATCTTGTACACCTCTATCAAGTCACCCCTAAACCTTCTTTTCTCCAATGAAAACAACCCCAAGTGCCTCAGCCTTTTTTCATACGATCTTCCTACCATACCAGGCAACATCCTGGTAAACCTCCTCTGCACCCATTCCAGTACCTCCACATCCTTCCTATAGTATGGCGACCAAAACTGCACACAATACTCCAGATACAGCCGCACCAGAGTCTTATACAACTGCAACATGATCTCAGGACTCCGGAACTCAATTCCTCTACCAATAAAAGCCAGTATGCCATATGCCTTCTTCACCGCACTATTTACCTGGGTGGCAACTTTCAAAGATCTGTGTACATGGACACCAAGATCCCTCTGCTCATCCACACTACCAAATATCCGACCATTAGCCCAGTACCCCATCTTTTTGTTACTCTTTCTAAAGTGAATCACCTCACACTTAGCTACATTGAACATGTCTGGGGAGGTGGTCATACTACAGATTAGAAGGGAATATAGAGTCAGAATGGGTAACCATCAGGCATGCAAGAATATTCTGAGCCTATCTTGCTTAATAATTGATATTCCATTCAGCTACTGGTGAAGGCAATAATTCATTGGGAGAGTCGAGTTAAAGTCAAGTCCAGAACCATGGACAGCTCAGCTAGGGAAGTGGGTTGGGGAAAGAAGGAATACAAAAAACAACAGTGATAAGGGATTCCATAGTCAAGATCAAAAAGGCTTCTCTGAGGCCATCAGTTTGACGTCTGAAGGGTCTGTTGCCTTCTTGATGCCAAGAAACAGGAGCACCAAAAGGACATTCTTTTGGGGAAGATGATAAGCTAGAGGCTATGGTCAACTTTGGTACGAATGGCTTAGGTAGGATTGGGGATATCCTGAAAGCAGATTTTCTGGGAGCTAGTTAGGATATTGAAAGGCAGGATCTCTAAAGCAGCAATCTCAGTTTGACTCCTTGTACCTGCTCATGTGCATAGGAATAAGAGGATTCAGTGATTGAACATGCAGCTGTAAAGCTAATGTCGGAGAGTGAGCATCAGATTTCTGGGGCATTCATACTGGTTCTGCAAAAGATAGAACAAATGAGATCATTGCTTCGTGGAAACTTAGCTTAAAGAATGATGAGAATGACAGCTTAATATCCCTGCAGGTTGATTTAAAATCACAAGCTTTCACCCGATGAAGGATCAGTGCTCTGAAAGCCTAATAAACCTGTTGGTCTATAACCTGGTGTTGTATGAACCGTGGCTTTGTCCATGTCAATCCAAGCCAGCATTTCTACATCATCGATATTCCTGGATAAGGAGTTTTCAGTCAGGATAGAGAAGGAAATAAGAAATGTGAGTGTGTAGCATTACTGGCTTAAAGAATTAATCACAGCCATGAGGAGGAATGATGTACTAAATGATTAATCAAATGAGGTAATATGGGTTGCACTCAGAAACAAAAAAGGGAACAGACACACTATTAGAATTGGGAATTGGTGAGTGCAGTTGGGTGGATGCCTGGCTTTGCAATGCAGAATGATGCCAACGTAGTGTGGGTCTAATTCCCGAACCAATTGAGGTTACCATGAAGGACTCTCCTTTTCAACCTTTCCCTTCTTCTGAGGTGTAGGATCCTCAGGTTAAATTACCACTAGTCATCTCTTTCTAATTAGAGAGCAGTCCTATGGTCTGATAAGGCAATGACAACTTCACTTTTACTTTTAGTTATGTGCTATCAACTATCAAATAGTGGGAGAGGGTGAGAGCAGAATATACACAGGCAAATATTTGAATGCAAATCAACAGGGAAAAACTAAATATCAACTGGGATACAGACAGAGTGAAAGTCATAGACAGTACAAATTCTTGATGTGCATTCAAGAGGGTTTTGTTTAGTCAGCACATAAGATGAACAGCAGAGGTTGTCATTCTAGATTTGTTCTTTAGGAATGAACTTGGGTGAAGTGGATGAAGAAGAGGTAGGTGTTAATTTTTGGAGGTAGTGATTCTAATACAGTAAGAATTAGCATTATGGAAAGGAACAATGATGGTACAGGAGCAAATTGAGAGAAAGCAAATTTTCCAAAGCTAAGAAATGATCTGGCAAGAAGTGGACTCTGAAGCAAATTCAGAGGCAAGTCAGTGGGAAGAATTCAAAATCAAGATTCTACAGATAAAGTGTGGACATGTCCCCACAGAAACAGGGCGTTAATGCCAAATCTAGAGTCCTCTGGTTATTGAGAAGTTCATAGGGTAAGGATAAAAAACATTCAAATAACATTCCAGGTTCTGCAGATTCTACTGTATCTAGGCACAGTCTTTTTGTTCCTATTAAGGACCAGAACGCAAGGCTTTAAATTTATACAGTAATGTTTTAAATCTTGGTGTCTGTTTTTCATGGGAATTTCAATTGCGTAGTATCAACTAAAAGATATAGATATAGTGCTGAGGTGAGAACTAGTCTTTCTTCAGTGGCTGAAATTCAATGGTAATCAATTAAATTAATAGTTGTAAATACACAGGATTGATTTTGCAACACACTACAGCATCAAATCAAATCATCACCTTTTCAACCAATTTGATGGAACAGCTGTTCCTTTCTTGGTATAAGTTAAGCTTTCTACATGATTATGTATGGATTTGAACAACAGAATTCTAACAAATACTAATTCAAGTGTAAGTAAATAACTGTGTAACATAAAGAACCATGTAAGCATCACTGAGTGCAATTAGAGTGATACATCTTTAAGTAGATTGGTTATTATTCTATGCACATCAACAGACAGCAAATAATATAGACAATAGACAATAGGTGCAGGAGTAGGCCATTGGCCCTTCGAGCCAGGACCACCATTCATTATGATCATGGCTGATCATCCACAATCAGTATCCTGTTCCTGCCTTAGGCCCATAACCCTTAATTCCACTACCTTTAAGAGCTCTATCCATCTCTTTCTTGAAAGTATCCAATGACTTGGCCTCCACTGCCTTCTGGGGCAGAGCATTCCATGCACCCACCACTCTCTGGGTGAAGATGTTACTCCTCAACTCTGTTCTAAATGGCCTACCCCTTTTCTTAAACTGTGTCCTCTGGTTCTGGACTCACCCATCAGTGGGTGGGTGAGACTCACCCGATGTAGTGCAATACATGATAATTGGTCTTGAGTGAATCTGAAATGACTGTGCAGACATTCAAGTAAGAAACATCATCAAGAACTCTCCAAAACTGCAGAATTGCTTCTTCATCTTCAGAATAAAGAACCATATTTGAGTTTACCAATCCCATGAGTGATTGGTGCATTTGCACTCAGGAGTTAAAAATAAAAAAGACACAACAAGGAGACCACAAATGAACACAAGCACAAATTTCACAGATTACATCCTCAGCAATATTGTTAGTATAAATGAAAGCTATAAAGGGTTCTGGTGGTGCAGTGGTGGTGCTCTATATCTGAGCTAGGAGATCTGGATACAAGTCCCATTTGCTCGAGGTGAACAGGTTGATTTGAAAATATCTTGTAAGCAAGTCTATTTGTATTCATGAACCAACAATGATTTACGTTTTCCATTTATAAAATGTGGAGCTATAAATGGAAGAAATGTTGTCAGAGCATCAGCAGGGCTGTTAGAGATCACAATAGATATTTATTGTTGGATATAGAAGGTATAATTAAAGTACAAATAAGGAGTTCAAATTGGCATTTACCAAGGAAAAGGATTTTACCAAGGCCAAGGTGATTGAAAAGGTTGTTGGAGGGCATACTGCATGATTAAAAATTGTGGAGCTGTAGAAAGGCTGGAAGTTTTTAAAATGGATAAGTCACCAAGACAAAACGGAGGTGCTGTAAGATTACTGAGAGAAGCAGAGGTAGAACTTGTGAAAGATCTGGCTGCTGTCTTTTAAGCCATGATTCACATACATTTGTTGTCAAAGGTCTGGATAATTTCAACTGTTATAACCATATTCAAAAATGGAGAAAGATAAACCTAATTACTGATCAAAGTAGTATCAATTCTTAGCAATAGTGTACCAGCACGCTGACATTTGGAATAACAGTGGGTTCCAAGCTTACAAATACTGGCAGTGGAGCAGAAATGTTACCATTGGGTGCCTCTAATTGGCTAATTAAAGATAGCATGCAGTGTCCTCGTCATGTCCAGGGGGTCGGCAGCTCTGAGGAACCATCAGGGGAGGTAGCTGTGGTTGAGATAATCAGAAGACCTCAAGGAGTTCTGTCTTGTTAAGACTGAAAGAAATATTAAAAAAAAGTGGGGCAAAAACATGGAGATCAGTGGGGCCATGCATTCTGTGTGTATGGCCTCATATTTAGGCCATGGATCCTCACTCAGTGACCTACCTCTGCCCTAAGGTACCTCAAGAATCCCATTCACTTGGAATATTGACTCAATTGGCCATTTAATTATCCTCCATCACCGCTCCCTCACCACCCAATGTCTGGAGGAAGAACGCCTCATCTTCCGCCTCGGAACACTTCAACCCTAGGGCATCAATGTGCACTTCACCAGTTTCCTCATTTCCCCTTCCCCCACCTCACCCCAGTTCCAACCTTCCAGCTCAGCACTGCCTTCATGACTTGTCCTACCTGCCTATCTTCCTTTCCACCTATCCACTCCACCCTCCTCTCTGACCTATCACCTTCATCCCCACCCCTACTCACCCATTGTACTCTTTGCTACCTTTCCCCACCCTCCTCTCTGACCTATCACCTCCATCCTCACCCCCATTCACCTATTGTACTCTATGCTACTTTCTCCCCAACCCCCTCTCATTTATCTCTCCACTCTGCAGGCACTCTGCCTCTATTCCTGATGAAGGGCTTTTGCCGAAACGTCGATTGTCCTGCTCCTTAGATGCTGCCTGACCTGCTGTGCTTTTCCAGCACCACTCTAATCTAGACTCTGGTTTCCAGCATCTGCAGTCCTTGTTTTTACCTATGCTAATCCCATGCCCACCTTCTTTAAGCAATCTCTATGTATCTGACCCACTTCTGGTATAATACACCAACAATGGAACCATGTCAGGCAAGCATCCAGAGATGATCCTCGGGATTTTGTCAGCTTTGTATTGTGCTTCCTGAGATGGTGAAAACATTTTCTCCCCACCCCCACCCACTTCTCATTTGTCTCTCCACCCTTCAGGCACTCTGCCTCTTTCCTGATGAAGGGCTTTTGCCCGAAACGTCGATTTCCCTGCTCCTCCGATGCTGCCTTTACTGCTATGCTTTTCCAGCACCACTCTAACCCTTCTGCTTCCTGAGAGACAGGGAAACCTTGGGAAATAAGTTGAGTCAGACAGCTGGATTTCTGAGCATTTGGCAAGCATGGTTAAACGAGCTGTAATAATTTTCTTCCACTATCAAATGACTGCATGGTCCAGAAAGAGAAAAAGTGCAAACGTAGAAGTGTTTCTGGCCAGGCTACACTTGCTCAGCTGATAAAAACTGAAAGGTGAGAAGTTTCCAAACAAAATGCACCACATAGGGTAGTTTGCACAGTTTGAACTCACTTTACACGGCAGATGCTCTCTGTCAGAATCAACTAAGTCCAGGAAGGAAAGGGATTGGAACATTAATTGCAAAAAATTGGTGCCTGAAACAGGGACTATACAAATAGAGTGGACTGCCTACTTTCTCCATGAAATTATTTCTATTGTAAATGCTCATACATGTTCAACGTAGAGTTTGTACTTTTCATGATTTGTAAGTTAGTTTGTATTGAGTCTAATATCTATTAAAGTTCCAAAAAATAATGTCTTGTTCAGGAATTAATTTTTTTTTTGTTTTTCTTTTTTCTTTTTTTCCCTTTATCCCCACACTACTGCCTAACTGCGGTAGTGCTTATATTTTACCAACACCCATGTTGTGTGTGTGAAGGTGCAAGACACAGTGAAAGACAACAGGTGTACAAATTTTCAGTTTCCACCACCAGGAAGATAGGAAAACACCCGTGTGGCCAGTGACAAGCAGTGCCCTTCACATCAAAGGGCAGTGCTGTGTGATCAAAACAGTGAAGGGGAGAGTAGGGACTAAATCAAAATAGAGTTGGAGGGGGAAATGATGCACTCCACTCCCTGCGGCGCCCACCTCTCCCTGAACAATTCCAGGGTGTTGGTGGACACCGCATGCTCCTTCTCCAAGGACACCAGGGCCCTAACGTAACCATGGAAGAGGGGCAGGCAGTCGACCCTAACGACCCCCTCCACGGCCCGCTGCCTCGACCTGTTGATGGCCAGTTTGGCCAGGCCCAGGAGCAGACCCACGAGGAGGTCTTCAGACCTGCCCTCCGTCCTCCGTACCGGGTGCCCGAAGATCAGGAGCGTGGGACTGAAGTGCAACCAAAAACAGAGGAGGAGGTTTTTGAGAAAATCAAAAAGGGAGTGCAAACGCCCACACCCAATATACATGTGGTCCATAGGACAAGCAGTTGGGCTGGGAGTCCGTGAACCACCGCAATCTGCAGTTGCAGGGGACCGCTGCATGCAGCACCCTCCACCCCAGATCCCTGAGAGAAAGGGGGAGGACTCCCGCGTAGAAAGCCCTCCACTGGGGATCCCCAACGCCCAGTGGCAAATGGGCACGTCAAGGCGTGTCGGGACGGTGGATGAGGGAGAAGAGGTGGACGGTGTGCAGCAGCAGTCTATACAGGGCCCACCTTTTTACATCCTTGAAAGGGACAAAATGAAAATTCCGGAGGCGGCTCAGGTTGTGGGGCACAGGCTCCCGCGGGAAGTATGGGACCTTGGGGCCAATGTGAAATTCCGTCTGGGCTGGGGTGAGCGCGGACAGGATCCCACCCCACACTTGAGCGTCCTCCAACTGGTGCACTACATCGGGTCTGAGCACCACCGCTTTAAGGCGTCGGATGGCGGTGGCCACGTACCGGACGTCTACCGGTGCCCTGCTCGCTATGTCCTGCGGCAGCGTCCAGCCCAGGCCCCCGGCACCTAGCACGTCCCCGACCCTGGTCACCCTCGCCGCCACGGCCCTCCCCTCCGACAGCCACTCGAACCCGCGAGTACAGAGGTGCGGATTCCTGAGCAACGGCTCCCTGACGACAGCCGCTACTCCAGCCGGAGGGTAGGCGCGACGCGATTTGACCATGTTCCAGACAGTGATCAGGTCCTGGTAAAAGACAGGCAGCGTCTTGAGGGCGACCTCCAAACCGTCACGGTCGACGAACAGGAGCTGCGTGTTGTAGTTGAGGTTACGCACCTGGCGGAAAAAATACGTCGCCAGGGCGCACCACCTAGGAGGAGGCTCGACGTAAAGGTATCGCTGCAAGGTCTGAAGACGGAACGTCGCGACCTGGGTGCGGATGCACACCAGCGACTGACCGCCCTCCTCAATAGGGAGACTCCGAACCTGCGCAGTGACCCAGTGCATCTTTTTGTCCCAGAAGAAGTCGACCAACATTCTCTGGGTGTCAGCGACAAAGCCAGGAGGAGGGACCAAAGTGACCAGCCGGTACCACAGCATGGCAGCCACCAGCTGGTTTATGACCAGCACTCGACTCCTGTAAGATAGCACTCGGAGCAGTCCTGTCCAGCGGCCTAGACGAGCCGAGACTTTGGCCTTTCAGCTCCTGCGAGTTCACCGGCCAGGATTCCTCAGATAGAGGAGATGGGTGGTACTCCAGCTGAACCCCCATAACTCCTCCGGCAGAGAGTCCACCCACCACGGACCGACCAGTAGTCCGGAACATTTGGCCCAGTTGATCCTGGCAGAAGACGCTGCCGAAAACACGGCCTGGCACTCGCGCATCCTCCCCAGGTCAGCCGGGTCGGTGAAAGTGAGGAACACGTCGTCGGTGTAGGCCGAGAGGACCACCCCCGTGCCCGCGCCGCGCAGAACCAGCCCCGACAACCTCCTCCGCAAGACGTGCAGGAAACGCTCCATGCACAGGGAATACAGCTGGCCGGACAGGGGGCAGCCTTGACGCACTCCTCTCCCGAAGCGAAGGGGCGCCATCAGGGACCCATTAACTTTAACCAGACACTCTGCGGCGGCGTACAAAAGTCGGATCCGGGCGACGAACTGCGTCTCGAACCCAAATGCCCGCAGAGTCCCGAGCAGGTACTCGTGATCGACCCTGTCGAACGCCTTCTCCTGGTCGAGAGACAGGAAGGCGCTCGGCAGACCAGCCCCATCGACAGAAATGGATCAGGTCCCGGACCAGGTGGACGTTGTCGTATATCCTCTGGCCCGGGACCGTGTAGGACTGGTCCGGGTGAATCATGTGGGCCAGCACGGAGGCCAGGCGAGAAGACAACACCCTGGCGAAGATTTTGTAATCCGTGCTGAGGAGGGAGACCGGACGCCAGTTCTTCAAAGAACGAAGGCTCCCCCTTCTTTGGCAGCAGGACGATGACCGCCCTGCGCCAAGAAAGGGGCAGCTCTCCGGCATTTAGGCACTCCCCCAGGATTTGTGCGTAGTCACACCCCAGGACGTCCCAGAACATCCTGAAGAACTCCACAGTCAGCCCGTCCAGCCCCGGGGTTTTGCCCCTCGAGAGCCAGTCGAGGGCGCCGGTCAGCTCCTCTAAAGTGACGTCGAGCCTTCCGGCGTCCTCCGGGCCGAGCTGCGGCAGGTCCTCCCACACAACTCTGCGAGCATCCTCGCTGGACAGATCTGGAGAGAACAGAGCCGTGTAATAGTTTCGGACCTGGGCCCTGATGCCCTCCGGATCCGAGACGAGGGACCCGTCGTCGGCCAGCAGCACAAGGAGCTGCTGACGGGTGCCACGCTTTTTTTCCAGCGAGTAGAAGAAGGGGGAGCCGCGGTCCAGGTCCTGGAGGAGCTGGATCCGCGACCTCACGTACGTGCCCCAAGCCCCGACAAGCTGCAGGTCCTGGAGCGCAGCCTTCTTCTCTTCGTACGCCCCGCGCAGGGCCGGGTCCGCGTCGAGCTGACCGAGGCGTGACTCCAGGTCGAGCATCTCCCTCTCCAACTCCCCGATCCTGGATTTCCGCCTCTTCGTCGACCCCCTCGCGTACTCCTGACAGAAGACGCGGACGTGAGCCTTGCCCACGTCCCACCATAGCCTCAGGGAGGGGAAGCTTCCCCGCTTCCTTCTCCAGCCGGCCCAGAAACGACGAAACGAGTCCTGGAACTGCTCGTCCTCCAGCAGCAGGTTGTTAAAGTGCCAGTACGCGGAGCCGAGCCTGGCGCCAAACGGAAGGAGTTCCGCCCACACCAGGTGATGGTCCGTGCACGACACCTGCCACGTGGAGGTCTTCGGAAAACAGGAGGCGTACGCCCGCGAAACGTACAGGCGGTCGATTCTGGATGCTCCAACCCCAGGCCTCACGAAGGTGAAGGCGATAGAGTCAGGATGGAGATTCCGCCTGACGTCCACAAGGTCGAAGGACTTGACCAAGTCCCCCAACCTCCTCCCCGAAGCCCAACCCGTACGGGCACCGCCGTGGTCCCTGCCCTCGAGGACGCAGTTAAAATCTCCCCCGAGGACGACGCACTGGTTCTCGTCGATGGAGGCGAGATGAGCGGACTCTTCTCCGAAGAAGCTCGCTTGCCTCGGCCCGGCCAGGGGAGCGTAGACGTTCACCAAGTGAAGCACCGCGCCCCCCAGCCGAACCGTCAGGTGAAGCAAACGGCCTGGCACGGGCTCCCTGACCCCCAAGATCTCCGGCTAAAAATGCGGGGCCAACAAGATAGCCACCCCGCCAGATCTGCGGATGAGGTGACTCATATAGACACCCCCTCGCCACTCCAGGAGCCAGGTGGCTTCGTCTCCCGGGGTAGTGTGGGTTTCTTGCAGGAAGCACACCGCATACTTCCCGTCCCAAAGGATCGAGAGGGTCTGGAATCTGCGCTGTGACTCCCTGCTGCCGTTGATGTTGAGGCTGGCTATAGTGAATTAATTTTATTTGTGGAGAAAGTAGAGTAATTTGGTAAATGAGGTTATTGTGAGTTGTGGATCCCATTGAATGACAGCCATTACCGAATTAAAAAATCTTTGTAAGACTTCCTGAACTTATTTCATTAATGTATGAACTTTGAGAAGCCAGAATGTGGTCATTGTCAATATAGTGTTCCGACTTTGCAGATTCTAATTCATACCCATTTTCCTCTTTTTCCAAGATTTTATTCATAGTGGGAGGTGATCACCCAGGTGTTATTTTCACTAGACCATTAATCCAGAGATGCAGGAAGCATTCAGGGGTCCTGGGCTCAAATCCTAAAATGGCAGATGGTGGAGCTTGAAGTCAGTAATAATCTGGAATTAAAAATCTAATGATGACCCTTAAACTGTTGCACGAATGCCCTTTAGGAAAGAAAATCTGCTGTTCTTACCTTGTTTGGTCTTATTTGACTCCAGAGATACAGCAATGTAACTGACTCTTAACTGCCCTGTAGACAATCAGAGATGGTTCAGAAATGCTTGTCCAGTGACATCCATATCCCATGAATGAATAATTAAAAACAGGATAACTGGCTGTGGATATACCCAATCACAATGGGTGGCACAGTGGCTGAGTGGTTAGCACTGCTGCCTCACAGCACCAGGGACCCGGGTTTGATTTCCACCTCAGGCAAGTGTCTGTATGGAGTTTGCATTCTCCCTGTGTCTGTGCGGGTTTCCTCCAGGTGCTCTCGTTTCCTCTCACAATCCAAAGATGTGCAGGCTAAATTGCCCATAGTGTTAGGTGCGTTAGTCAGGGGTAAATATAGGGTAGGGGAATGGGTCTGGGTGTGTTACTCTTCAGAGGGTCAGTGTGGACTTGTTGGGGCCGAAGGGCCTGTTTCCATACTGTAGGGAATCTAATGTAATCTAAAATCACGAATCCTGTTAACAGCTTATTCCATCTGAAAGAGTACCATTGAAGGAGATAGAACGATGGACCAACACAAATGCTCCCACTTCAATGGGTAAACAGTTTGTTGGGCATCAACTCTCACCAAGCTCTGCTTGGATGGCTCCAGGTTTCAGCATCAGGGTCCATTATTGAAAAGGAAAATGTTAAGGTCCAGCAGCAATTTAGTGACATACTGGTAGATGTACCGCCCACATCATCCATAATAGCAGAGGATGGAGCCCAGCTCCTGTAGTTGTGGATTAACATCACAAATAATTGAGAGAATGTCTGCCTGTACACAGTCTGTAGTGTGGCTCTCAAGTAAGACAGTGCAGCCATGACAATGGACATTGTTGACAGGTCTGTTCCCTGAATGCATTTGATAAATAACGTGTCTGTGACAAATGCAAAATAGTCAATGAAGTACACCAAACTTCTCATGTGAAGAGACTTTAGAGTGATGTGGTTGTAGATGACAAAACTGAGAGGAGACCATAAATTGGGAGCTTCTCTAAAAGTGCTCTCACTTCTTATCCATAGCTCAACATTTCCATTCAATCCCAGTCAGTGCCCAACTTATTGAATCATCTCCCAGGAGACCATCAATTGGTTAGAATCAGTTCTCTATCTTGTCCATTCTTCGGACCTGAATGTTAATTTTCCTGCTGATTGCTCCATGATGAATCTTAATTCATGATGTGTAGTGAGGTGCATGCATATTTTAAAGATTATTTTGTGACTTTTCCTCCAGCATAAGATCAAAACCAGGAATGCACACTGACGACGACACAATGTCTATGATTTGACCACCACTTGTGATGCCATCAATAATGAAGCACTCCATTCAGGGCTGGACAACATTCAGGCTAGAGATGGGTAAGTAGCATTGACTGCCATTCAATCTGCCAGGCCGTGGTCAAGAGATATTCTAACTAACTCACTTTGATGTTTAATGATATGACAGTCACTGAACCCCTGACAAACAATATCCTGGGGGTTACCGCTGATCAAAACACTAATTAAAACAGTCTTAAAAATCTGATGAAAAGAGGTCAGAATCTGGGAATACTATGGTTTTGTGTATATCTGGCTGTGCTCCAAGAATAATTATGCCACTTCAATCTCAGTAAGCAATTGAGGGAAAACTTTATATGACTGACATTTCTATTACCTTGTAAAAACATAGTTTCTTTGAGGGTTCTTTCCCCACTGTCAGTTTTTGTTTTCACACAGATTTAGGTGTCTAATAGATCAAAGCTTTTGACATTCATATTATGAATGCCTCTGATTGATTGACAACATTATGAGAAGGTAAGAAAGCCAAAGGATTTCAATGGCAATGCTGAATAGCTGTTATATTTTGACTTGGATTTTAAGAGTTGGCACTCAGGATTCTTCGGGGAAGAGATACTCACTCCCACTATTAATTCACCACCCTTTTCACAGGTTTCAAACAATATCTCCTAAAAGGAGGGACATGGTTCCACCAAAATTATTGGGAGCTTGATCTGCTCACTCCTACAATTGAGCCCGTAAGGGTAGTAGTGACATATATGGACTGGCTACCTGTATCCTTGTACCTCACTAGCCAAAATTGATGGAGAAAGGAGGTACTGAAACAGCTTGGAACTGGGCCACACAAGTATTTTTCAATGGCTCCTGAGTTAGCCTAAGCTGCCTCAAGCTTAAAAGAAGCAAGATGTTCACAGAGTTTGGATAGAAGTACTTAGACGTTGCCAAACTTCTGGAATATAATTGAGAAAGGCTGCAAAGGTGTAAAGTTATCAAATTCAAAAGAAGTTGGTGAAGGGCTTATGCTCCAAATGTTGTCTCTCCTGCTCCTTGGATGCTGCCTGACCGGCTGTACTTTTCCCGCACCACACTGTTTGACTCAAATTCAAGAGAAACTTGGACACATACCAGATAGAAAAACAAATAATTAGCTGACATTTTAAAATTATCACACAGCCCAGGTGGATTACAATGACAAAGAACAAAACAGAAATGTCTAACCTTACTTTGTATATCATACAGATTTTGAGAAAATTAAAAATCATTCTATTTGAATCATTAAAATATCTCAGTTGGATTCTGGGCTTTTCTCTATGTTCTGCACAAGTTCTTTTTGCATCAACTCACTGCACTAGCTTCCAATGAAGGAACAGGGAAGCCCTTTAGTGATTGCTAAATCCTTCCATTGTGTGTAATTTAATTGCTAATGACCAATATAATTGAGAGATTAGGAATCTCTACCAACAATTAATGTGAAGTTCAATTATGCAGCTTCTATTATATTAAATCCATCAAGGAGAATCAACATCTTGAAATTAAGTGTGATCAAGAGAAAATTAAACCAGACTGCTGGTCAGAGATTTTGAAAACAGCCTTGTGCAAATACTTAGATTTGTGTTTAGACAATATTTTTAGATATTTTTAATGAACCTGTTCAAGCATGTTATGAGAACTCTCTGGAGCTTGTGATATTGTTATCTGTAGGAGCTTGCTAAACAGAAATGGGATGGCATGTTTCCTATATTCCAAAAACAGCACGCACTTCAGAAACAACATGTTTTGTTAAATTGATTTTTTTAAAGAACATCCTGAGCTCATGAATGTCATTACATAAATGGAATTTTTCCTTTTGTTGCACTTCTAAATATTTGACTCTGGGCTGGTGAAGTTTAGAATAAGATTTAAAGATGGCTGGTAAGTCCAGAGCGGGACTCTGGAATTAACCTTGAGGAAATATCTGATGGAGGGGCGAGCATGGGGACCCGTATCGGTTATTACATCGGCGGAGGCTGGCGGCAACTTTGGCCTTGAGATGGGCTCAGCCCGGAATCCAGTAGGTCAGGATTCCTTTGGGCTGCTTTTGCAAGGTGTACCTTCCTGGGATCAGTGACGAGATTGGTGGCTGCGGCAGAGTCTCCCAGCCTGGTATTCCAGCAGACTTGCGTGGTGGCCTTGCAGCGGTACTGTTATTTCTAATGCCAGGAACCAGGAATTAAACGAAAATGGACATTGTCTTAAGTTGGCTTAAATATGTTGCTGGACCAAGAAACCCAGGTTTAAGTCCCAGCTGCTCCAGGGGTGTGTAATAACATCTCTAACAGGTTGTTGGAAAGTACCTACAGCATCTGGGCTGGTGTGACAACGCTTATGGGCTTGAGTCCCACCTGTCCAGGACATATGTCATAACATGCCTCAACAAGTTCATTAGAAGTGTTTTGAGTCTTACTCTGTCATCATCATTAGGCACTTTCACTACAAAATCCACATAAAATTCAATTCCTGACTGACACAGATTAATACTAAAAAGCTTTGCCAAACTGAGCACTAATTATCCACCTCCATTCTTTTCAAAGATACCACTAGGATAGCTTCTAAAGGAAATAGTGTAGTCAGTTATTGTGGCATTTTGAGGTTTGGAGTGGAGTGGATAGATTTTGCATCTTCCTGTGTTAGATCCAGTTGGTGGTACTCTATGACAGAACTAAAGAGGAGTAGACTTCTGTTGGTTAGTTTTGCTTGAAGAGCATGAAAAACCCAAAGGGAAAGATTATCATGCTGAAAATGTACTTGCATTAATAAGATGGTAACCAAATTAAAAAGATGAAAGAACAGTCCTGATCCTCACTTTAGCCTGTTTATTGTCAAAAGACACAATTCAACAAAGCCCTGTACATGTTAATTGTTTTTGATTGACAAAGGATGGGAACTTATGTTCCTTCATCCTCTTTATATTCACACCTATCACTCTTCTTACACATCCAACCACAAATAATACTAACTTGAATATTGCTGGGAAATGGCGTTGTTTTTGTTGAATCAGGACAATTTGCAAGAAATACCATATTAAATGACATTGAGAGGAGAGTGTTGATTGGTTTGTAAGTGGACACTGATTAGTAGAATTTTTACAATGGAGAATTGATGAGTATAAGATCAAAAGCTTTGACAGAATCTGTTTTTTTCCAGCAGTACTCAGATTCTATATAACCAAATAACTGTATAATATTAAGTTGCCTGTTATTGTAGCAGAGAAATACATATAGAATGTAAAACCGAGTAATGTGTACCCATGCAATAGGGTGGGAAATTTAAATATCAACATGAGTTCTGGTGACTGATTGTCAGAACAATCTGCGAGGAACTGGGAAAAAATCATGATGTGCCTTACTAGCCAATTTTGGTCAATTAGAGGCTGCTTGTTTTTGGCAATTGCACATCATCCTGACTGGTTTCTTTATATCTAGGTTTTAATTTTCCATAAGCAAAATAAATTGAAACATTTTACATCACTCAAATGACAAAAACACTCCAAGCAGCTCTATACTGTTTATGAAGTAATATATCAAGTATGTACCATTATCTTCTAAATGTCGCAGGAGAATGGAGCTTGATTCTGTGCCTTCCATTGTGTAATCCAGTGCAATATTCCCATTGATATCTTGTAATAATACATTGGCTCCAGCCTGAGAAAACAATGTGACAATTTATTAACATATATCACTGTATGACAATATGTCACATTTGGACAATTAATACAGCTTTTATTATTTATATCAGTTAATATTATACTCTTGAAGAAGTTTTATGTAGCTTATTTCAGAAACAAATTATTTCCTTTGTGCATAACTCATTTTTCCACCAAATAATGGTAGCCATGTCTTCAGGCATCTCAGTCCCATACTCTAAAATTGCTTTCCTAAATCTCTCCAATCTCTCTCATCATTCAAGATTCTCTGTAAAGCTAGCCACTTTAAGCATCCCTCCTAGTACCAACTTTGATATGGATGTGCCGATGTTGGACTGAGGTGGACAAAGTCAGAAGTCACATGACACCAAGTTATAGTCCAACAGGTTTATTTGAAATCACAAGGTTACAGAGCGCTGCCCTTTTGCTAGGTGAAGTCCTGACAATGGAACAACACTCCGAAAGCTGATGACTTCAAATAAACTTGTTTGATTATAACCTGGTGTCTTCTGACTTTTGACAGTAACTACCTTAAATTGGTGTTTTTGTTTCCATTTTATCAAGTTATCATTATGTAAAATATTTTGGGATGTTTATCTACATTAAAAGTGAGATATAAAAGCAAGTTGTAGTTGGTTGCCAGTTTTCTGCCAAATTACTTCCAAAATCTGTTCTTGTGATGTGGTAAAAATAACCACACTGTCCTGTGCTGGTGGTTGTAGGTTTTATCTTGAGTCACAATAGACCACGGAGGGATGGAGCTCCCACCATTGTGATATTCCCACCAGGATTTTAACCCCATAACAATAAAGGAAAAGCTATAAAAGTCCAAGTCAGAATAATTTAGGTTATAAGTGATTGTGTTCCCACAGCATTGCAATCAAGTATGTATGTGCTGCAATGCTGGAACACTGAAAGTTCAGTCGGGAACCAAGGTTTGTGAAAGCTCAGAAACAGGGCTGCAACATGGTCACAACATTTTGAGTAGAGCTCTGTACCAGAAATGCCGTATAAGGTAGAAATCGATTGAGACTAGGCTATATGTTATGTCATCTGCTCTATCATTCTATAAGGTCATAGGAAAATTATATATTAGTTCAGCTTTTCCACATTATTCTCACATCCCGTGATTCGGTTTGGTGTCCAGAAATCTATCAATTCCAGACGTGAAAGCACTTATCAACTTCTCACCTATATTTGTAACGAGCAAGAAATTCCAAAAATTCACAATCCCTTGAGCTGTGAGTTTTCTCCTTACCCCACGGGTAGCACGGTGGCTCAGTGGTTAGCACTGCTGCCTTACTGTGCCGGGGTCTTAGGTTTGATTCCAACCTTGGGCGACTGTCTGTGTGGAGTTTGCACATTCTCCCCATGTCTGCATGGGTTTCCTCTGGGTGCTCTGGTTTCCTCCCACCTTCCAAAGATGTGCAGGTCAGGTGAATTGGCCAAGCTAAATTGTCCATAATGTTAGGTGCATTAGTCAGAGGGGGGGGGGTGGGTTACTCTTCAGAGGGTCGGTGTGGACTTGTTGGGCCGAAGGGCCTATTTCCACACTGTAGGGAATCTAATCTCGATCAAAAGTGACTGACCATTTACCCTGAGACGAGCACCTACTTGCTAAAGAGATGCACAGCAAGGAAATAGACCCTTCACTCCAATTCGTCCATGCCAACCAGACATCCTGGATTAATCTCATCCCATTTGCCAGCATTTGGCCCCCTAAACCTGTCCTATTCTCAACTCTCCAGCCAGCGAAAGTTTTTCAACATCTACTCTGTCAAGCCCCATGAGAGTTGTATATATTTTACTAAGTTCTCTACTTATTTGCTGAGCCTGAGAGAGTATGGGTTCATTTTATTCAATCTGTCCTCTGAGGGAAGCCCTTTCATTTCAGGAATCAATCTCCTGATTCTCCACGGTACTCTCACTATGGCAACCCACTGTTAGCTAAGGAGACTATGGACTCACCAACGCCTCATATTTGCATGTATATTTCCTGGCTCTTACAATCCAATCCCTTTGCAATAGAAGTTAGTGTGAATTATAAAAGCAAAGGTTTAAAATATGATATACCTAAGAAACAATTCCTCTGACTCATAGGAAGCTTGTGCTCAGCAAAAGAGATAAAATAAGTTTGTAAGAATTATAAAAAGAGTACATTAAAAATAAGTTTGCAAGAGATATCAAAATAACACCCTCTTTTCAATTCTATTATATTAAGAAAAAGCAGAATATAGGAGCAATATCAGCTCCTTTGCGATGTAATATGGTTAATGAAAGTAAGGAAATATTAATATTTCTGATTAATTTCTTTGCATCAATATTTATAATAGATAAAGAAGATACTACAGAAGATATCTCAAAATAACCCAATGTTGAATTAGAGACAGGGACTCATTAAAATTAAGGAAAATAACAGAAATTTAGAAAACAGTGCTGGTAAAGCATAAAACATTCCCAGAAGCTGGGATTTAAAGGAAGGGAAAACATTACTGATGCCCTAACTATAATTGTACATCACTCTGCTATTTAAGAAATAGAAGTAAGGGAGGGAATCCATGGAAATGTAGAGCAGTGGTTCCTAACCTTTTCAGTAACAAGGCACACTTCAATGAAACAAAAAATTCCACAGCACACCCACTTCTTTTATACTGCATGTGTGGGATCATACGTCTACGCATGATTGGTGCTGTAGTGTTGCGTGTGTGCAGTCAATAGCGATGCCTGGTGTCAACAGATACTGCCTTCAATGATCGATATCAAAGCTCTGGGAAAGATTGAAAGCATCCGCAAGGCCTTGATGCTCTAAGGGCTGCAATTATACAGGGCATTGGTGAGGCCTCACCTGGAGTACTGACTGCAGTTTTGGTCTCATTCTCTGAGAAAGGGTGTTTTTGATGCTGCGATGGTTGACCAGACTGATTGCTGGGATGGCAGGACTAATGGAAAGATTAAGCCGGTTAAAATTGTATTCACTGGATTTATATAAGAACGGGAGGGGACCTCATAGGAACCTATAAAGTTCGAACAGGAAAAGGCAGGTTAGATGTGGGAAGGGTGTTCCTGATAGTGGGGAAGTCCCGAACCAGGGGTCATAGCTTAACAATAAGGGGTAAGGACTGCAATGAGGAGATGTTTATTCATCCAGAGAGTGGTGAGCCTGTGAAATTCACTGCCACTGGATGTGGTTGAGGCCAAAACCAATGTGCTTTCAAGAAAGAGGTAGATATAGCTCCTGTGGTAAAAGGATCAAGGGATACAGGGGGAGAGGGCAGTATTAGGGCATTAAACTCAATGAGCAGCCATGATCACATTGAATGACAGAGCAGGCTCGAATGGTCGAATGGGTAAAAACAATGACTGCAGATGCTGGAAACCAGATTCTGGGTTAGTGGTGCTGGAAGAGCACAGCAGTTCAGGCAGCATCCGAGGAACGGTAAAATCGACGTTTCGGGTAAAAGCCCTTCATCAGGGTTCCTGATGAAGGGTTTTTGCCCGAAATGTCGATTTTACTTTTCCTGCGATGCTGCCTGAACTGCTGTGCTCTTCCAGCACCACTAATCCAGAATCGAATGGTCGGATGGCCTACCGCTGCTCCGACTTTTTCCTGAAAAGTTTGAAGCCCAGATCGTACCCTGCTGCAGCACAATACCAGATGGAAACCATTAGTCTTGCTCCTTTTTCAGACATTAATATAGCCTATCATCAAAGATAAAGCCCTGCATAAGAGGCTGCTAGGTAAAGTTGAGACACATGGAATTGAAGGTAAATTATTCACCTGCTTTAGAAAATAGGAGAGTGACAGGATGTGAAATATAGCATGTGCTAGGTTTTATGCTGTGGCTTTAAATATTTACTTAATGGGCAAGACAATGGAATAGAAAGTCATATATCCAGATTCATTGAAGACAGAGATAATTAGTCTTGTGTGTAATGTAGATAAGATATTGCAAAGTGGTATTTATGAATTTAGTGAACGGGCAAATGGATTTCTGCATAAGCAAAAGAAACTGCCAGTGGCAGTGAATTTCACTTGTACCTAAAAAGAGCACTTCGTTAATTGGATATTAGCTGTTATAGATACTTGATCAATAAAATATGCAGCATGATTCAGAAAATAATGCAAAAGGCTCATGGAATGCTTGTCTTGAACCTTACAGGAGTTGAATACATTTGAGCAAACGTACATTCAGCATACAAAGCCCTAGTCAAACTGTGCCGAGGATATTTATAAAACATTTTGAGTACTGAGCTTTTGGAAGGATGTATTGGCCTTCTGAGGGAGTAAAATGGAAACCTACTGGAATACCTGGCTTTTAAGAGTTACATTTCAAGCCACAATTAAACAAACCAGGGGTTTTTTTGCCATTTATAAGTTTCCAGGGTAATTTGATTGATGCTTTTAAAAGAATGCTCAGTGATTAGCACAGTACCAGGGACCCAGGTTTGATTCCAACCTCAGGTTTCTCTCTGTGTGGAGTTGCACATTCTCCCCGTGTCTGCCTGGGTTTCCTCCAGGTGCTCTGGCTTCCTCTCACAGTCCAAAGGTATTCAGGTTAGATGGGTTGGCCAAGCAAAATTGCCCATAGTGTTCAGGAATGTGTAGGCTATGTGCATTAACCGTGGGGAATGCAAGGCAATTGGGATGGGTAGGTGTGTGGCTTTAGGTAGGATGTTCAATGGGCTGAATGGCCTACTTCCACACTGTAGGGATACCATTCTTCTCTATAATGATTCTAAATAATTCAGTTCATTTATTTTGCTTAGGAACATGAATTCAGGTGGCTGGGAGTTCAGGTTGCTTCTTTAAATGTTAATAGACCCTTGTAAACATCTTGATAATTAAGCTACTTCAAATTAGATATTAATCTGACTCCTCTGCATCCTTTTCAAAACCGCACTAACATCCACTATACACAGCAATTATAATTCTCTAATTAACTTAATCACGTTCTTGTACTTATTTATTTATGAAGAGCTGAGGGCCATCTTGAGTAAGTGAATGGCTCAATAACTCAAGTTTCTTCTTCCTTCCTTGTTTTTTTTTTAAAAGATATTTTAAAGTCAAACAACATGTGACGTTTCTGAGGTAGAACATATATTTAACATAACATTCATTTTTATTTAATGATTTGAAATGGATCTTAGTCCAGCAAAAACTGCTTACATGCATGTAGTACTTTAACATAACAAAATGCTCCACAGTGCTTCAATAACCTCTATTAAACAGAATGCTTTAGATCTTCCTCTGAGTCATGACACTTAACAGGAGCACGTGTCTAAAAGAGTACCACGAATTCTACCTGAAGATCTGATGGCTAATGTGATGATGAACCACGTAAGCAAATACACTGCATTAGGTCACATTCCCATAAGCATAATCAAAGTGCTAAGCTTTAAGAACCTTTTTAAAGAGGAAAATATTTAGGGAGTGGATTTCAGAGCGTAAGGCTTATGCTTCAGAGGGAATTGCTGGAATCCATTATTAACAAAGTTGCAAGAAGATATTTAGACAATCATAACACATTCAGCCAGAACCATTATGGTTTTACAGAAAAGAAATCATGTTTGACAAATTTATCAGCATTCTATGAGAATACAATAAGCAAGGCAGATAAAAGTGAACCAGTAAACATAATGTTTCTGGATTTACAAAAGGCAGTTGACAATGTGCCAAATCAAAGGTAACTAGACAAGGTGAATGCTCTTGCTCTCAAGCCAACAAGGACTGTGCTGTTGTTTACAGATTGAGTTTCAAATCAATCATTTTCTCCTACCTCCCCATGAAAAATGATCCCATTAATGATTTGCCCTGACCACTTTACCCTCCAGCCAAATTCTACTGTTATAGCGTCCTCCCAACTCCAAACATCCCATTTCCATCTCTATCCCAAACAGGACAATCCTGGTAAAGTCATTGTTTTAGCTGTTCCCATCCCACTGAACTTACTTCTTCCTATTTTATTTATCTTTATAACTCTTGTCCAGTCTCTCACCATGCACAGCCATGATTGGTTGCATGCCTTACATTATTTCAATGATTTCTAGTTCTCTGGTCCTAACCACTTCCTCTTCATCATGGATACTTCATCGCTATTCCCCCACTAGAATGGGCTGAGGGAACTCCACTACTTCCTTGAACTGGGCCACAATCTGCCAACACCATCCTCCGTCTGACTGAACTTGTTCTCACATTAATCAATCTACTTGAATAAAAGGTGCATTTAAGAGTATCCACATAGTTGCAAGCTATGGTTGCCTTTTTGTAGGGATCCCTTTCTCAACTACTTTTTCCAATAAATTGAGCACTGGATCAGTGCTGTTGCCTGATTTCACTGAGAACTCAAGATTCTTCATCAGCCTTGCTTACAATTTCCACCCCTCTCTTGGCTTTGTGTGGTTCATTGCCGATTCTTCCCTCCATTTCTACATTTCTAGTTCTGGGGATTTACTGTCAACTGGATTATAATCCCTCTGACTCCCCTGCTTCCTCTTCTACATTTCATCACACCTTGCCTCCTATATCTCTTGTGTTGACACAATCTTCCACAATAAAACTTCTGATAGGTCTTCCTTTCTCCTGAATTGGGGATTCCTCCTTCACCTTGGTTTATGGGGCCATTAATCATACCTGACCCATATCCTACACTCACACAGTCACGATTTCTCCCTACTTCCCAGAATCATGGGTTTTCCTTGTCCTCAGTTGTCACCCCACCTACCTGAGCACACAATGGATTATCTTCCTCCAGCAAGACTCCATAATGAAACACATTTATCCCTCCTGTCCCCAGTCAGCATTCCCTCCCCAATATCTTGGTTCACTCTTCAATCACTCTACACACTTCATCTCTCTTTTTCTTTCCTGGTACTTTCTCAGAAATAGTAGATGATGTAACACCTGTCCTTTTGGCTCCTCTTTCCTGCAACATCCTGGGTCTCCCCCCAAAAAAACTCTTTCCAGGTGAAGAAGTGTTTCTTATGATTTAATGTACCATGCTTTTGTGTTCACAATGTGCTTACCTCTGCATTACAGTGACCAAATTCAGATCTATATCACCTCCATTCAGTCCACAAGCTTGATGTCATGTTTGTGATGGTTTGTCATTTTAATTCTCCACATTACTGTATAAGAACTAATATCTCCATCCCCAGCTTGCATCACTCTCCCATTGAAACTCATGGTACAAAACCTTACCTTTCAATTAACTCTGTTACAGCTTTCTGGACTCAACCTTGTGTTTGATAATTTAATGTTGCAAACTCTGTATTCCCCCTTTATCTTGTTTCTTTTCTTTGTTTCTAGATGGAGCTGTTCATTAGTCTGCCATTCATAGAATCCCTACAGTGTAGAAGCAAGCCATTCAGCCCGTTGAGTTCACACCACCCCTCCGAAGAGCCTCCCGCCCATACCCACACACCACCCTATCCCTGTATTTCCCATAGCCAATCCACCTGACCTGTACACCTTTGCATTGTGGGAGAAACTAGAGCACTTGAAGGAAAGACATGGGCAGAACATGCAAACTCCACACAGAAAGTTGCCCGAGGATGAGGCAGCAGTGTTAACCACTGAGCCACCATGCCACCCCACTCAAATGCACCTTGAGCAAAACTTCTCCTGTCTTTATTACAATCATTGCCATTTTCTTTGCTTTTTGTATAATGACATTTTTTATGTTTTCCACCTTATCACAGATTTTCCATTTTGTTCTTTCCCCACACCCAGATTCAAAACAATTACACTTCCATCTGCCTCTAGTTCTGAAGGAAAGTCTTTGATCTGAAAGTTTAACTCTATCTCCTCCTCCACAATTTTCCCTCACATTTTATTGTTATTTTAGGAAGAAAGCATTGTGTGAGGAGAGCCTGCAAAGAGATATAGGTTGAGCGAGTGGTCCAAATGTTTGGCGGATGCAACGTAATGTGGGGAAAAAAGTGTGTTTGCTCACTCTGGGAAGAACAGAGAAACATGGTATTTAGATAGAGAGGGAAAATCAGATCAGCTGTGAAAGGCAGAGCAGAGCCAAGGACCAAAGTGGTGTACTCTGGCTTCTATTATCTTACGTTATGTCCTTGTGGTCTTAATCATGGTGTGAATAAAGTAGAAGTGATAGAGATGTGACACAACAGTTATCAACAGATCACCTGAATGTCAGACTTCACCAAAGAGAAGGATGCTGTGGAATTACAGGAATTGAGTTTGGAATTGGGACCAAAAATATAACCTTCAGTTTCCCAATATTTAATTGGAGGTTATTTCTGCTTAACTTGCACTGGATGCTTGAGTTGTCGAGAGAAATGATGGTGGACTAGAGCTCGGTGTCATCGGTGTACATGTTTAAAGTAATGCTGTGCTTTTTGATGGTGTCACCAAGGAGCAGTTTGAAAAAATAGAAGTGAATCCAGGATAAATGCTTATGCGACTGTGAAAGTAACAAGATGAGTGCTGAAGGATGTGTCACACAACTCTGTCTGTGGTTGGATACCCAAGAAGGGAACCACTCAATAGTGGGCTCCTCAAATCTGGACGAGAATGGAGAGGTACTAGAGGAAAATAATGTTGTCAAAGATGAGGCAGGATGAAGAGTATAAGTATACTCTTGCCATAGTCAGATAGAACTTTACATGTGGCTTTATAGGAGCGAGACAGCAACCTGATTCAGACATTGATTTCCATAAAAGGTGGGAATGATTTGAGAGGAGACAACATTTTTTTAAAAATTCATTCATGGAACATGAGTTTTGCTGGTTTGACTGGCATTTATTGCGCATTCATAGTTGGAAGTTGAGAAGGTGGTGATGAGGTAACTTCTTGAACTGCAGTCATCCATTTGCTATAGGTAGACCCACAATGCAACTGGGGAAAGAGTTCAATGACTCTTTGAAGGAAAAACAAACTTGGAAATGGGACTGAAATTTATAATAAAGGCAGGGCCAAGGCCCATTGTCCTAAGGAGTAATGTGGTAGATATAGGAAGAGAGGAACAACACCCAAGAAGAGAGAATCTTTAATATGAAGGACATGAGGGACAATTAGTTGTTAATATGGTCAATGGAACAGGAGCTTAGCGATGGCATGAGGAGAGATAGAAGAGAGAGACTAGAGAACAATGAGAGTACATGGGGTAGAATATGGGGAGCTTCAGAGGAAGATTCATCAGGGAGGTAGTAATAAAAAAAGTCCATGTGCTTTTTTGCACTTAGCATTGGAGGAGAAGGTGGAGGACATGGGGACAGGGGTTCAAAAAGATAGCTTGCAATAAGTGAACCTGGGGCTATATTTGTATTTCTGGAAGATTCCAGAAGAGTGAGTTATTTTGGCAGAAGAAAGCCGAATGTGTTGTTGTTTCATGTGGCCCAGACATATCTGGATGGTTAAAGCTGCAGTCTGTTGTATTCTTACGAGCCTGCACCAGTCAGGCTTAAGGGCGCACAGATGAGGGCCATACTGGGACAATAACTGCAGTGACAGAAAGTCAACTTTATGAAGAACTAAAAGGTACAATAGAGATGACAGCATGGTTAAACAAATGATTGACTGCACAAATGTCACTGACAATGAGCTAAAGACACAATTGTCAGGATATCGAAAGTGGAACAATAAGCAATAGTCCAGCATGCAGACAATAAATAGAGTGTGACCTGGCAGCTTATTTTACACTGAGGTGAGCGGTTTTGTGAACAAAAATAAATTCACAAAATTCCATAGTGAACAGAAAGTAATTTTAGCAACAGTGAACCTTTTTATACAGAAGATATCATGATATTTTGAAGTGCACTCAAGACAAGTGGAAACATTCTCAAGGATACAGAAGCTAGGTTTAGCAAGGAGTCTTAAGACAAAAATGACAAATATTTAGTTGAGTAAAGGAACCTAAAAACATATCCTTTTTGCAACCTATTTTCTCACTTTTTGTGATGAGTTGATAGTTTAGAGTAGTTGTATTCATAGTACTGTTGATACACCTGGGGGAAGACAGATATTGTCAGAAAACAAATAAAAATGTCATATTGTCTAATGTGTAATATTATTCCAATATGTGTGAACACTCCTGAAACTGATCGAATCAGAAAACTTTTAATGAAGTGCGTCACTCTATCATGTTATGTAACTACAATGATGAAGGGTAGAGGCAGGCATGGTAGATTCATTTAAGCTGCATCTGGACAGATGCATGAGTAGGTGAGGAGCAGAGGGATACAGATGCTTAGGAATTGACCGACAGGTTTAGACAGTACATTTGGATTGGCATAGGCTTGGAGGGCCGAAGGGCCTGTTCCTGTGCTGTAAATTTTCTTTGTTCTTTCAATATATCTACAGAATTGTTCATAAATTGAAGTAACAATTAATCTAAACAAAAGGCCTCTACTTCTACACAGCTATTAAGGCTGTGCAGTAGACAAACTATTGTTCAATTTCTGAACTTTTAAAGGAGCCAAAGATTAAAAGCCAGTTGTTAAATATGGGTCAGATCTGTCACAACCAGAGGAAGCATCAGTAAGATGTATCACTCAGTACTGACCATCAAAGTACATAATTATTGAATTCATTTGAATGAATGTTAAAGTTACCTACAACACTGGAGTGAGTCCTTACAAAAATCAGCAAATGATTTGCTTTAATTCAGTAGGAAAATGAAAATCTGCCTGAGAGTTATTTTCAGCATTGAGAGCTCAAGTCTTTGATAGTAAACTGATTCTAAAAGCTGAAGTCTGATCTGAGAAAAAAAGTACAACTTATCAAATATGAATTTAGAGAAATGATTACTCATGAGGGGAATCAGGCGAGGCACACATCAAATTGCATTTTAAGGAGCCTTGCCACTTCTTTTAACTATTAGATGTCCAGCCGATTCAGGGGAATGTCTGTCTCCAAGGTCCGGCTGATTTTGTTTATCTTTGAGAATGGTTAGCGTAGGCATTAATGTTGCTGGTGCAGTGTGGTTCCCAAGGGGAGTACACTTCAGGAATTCACTGACCTTCAGACCTGAATTTCTAGTACACTCAGCACTGTCAGCACTTAATTTATAGAATCTGCTTCCTGTTGAAATGCTGAAATAATCAGCAATATAGAATTACAGTCCCCTCAATGTTCACAATGGCCTTTCTTTTACCAAATATCAATTCTAAGTGCAGAATAGCTATTCATGATTCAGCAAGTTACTATTCAAAGCTAAATAATGCCAGAATGTTGGGAATTCAGTAGAATTAATTTTAAACATTTTTAGTTTTAATAGATTTTTAGTATGTTCATTATCAATGCATTAAATGAACATCAAAGTATTGCATCTGTCAAGGTGGATGATCATATAATAGTAGATCAGGAATACAGAAACAGATGTTAGCAGTTCACACAGGAGTCACCACATAATATTTTAATTATTTCTCATTATACTGGCGCTGTTGGCGATACTAGCGTTTGTCCATTCTTAGGTGACCTCTTTATCATAGAATCCCTACAGTGTGGAAGCAGGCCATTCAGCCCATTGAGTACACATTGAGCAATCCACCCAGATTCATGCTCTCTAACTTATCCCTGTAACCCTGCAATTCCCATGGCTAATCCACCTAACCTGCACTTCCCTGGACACAATCGGCAACTTAGCATGGCCAATCGCCTAACCTGTAAATCTTTGGACTGGTGATGGTGGTCCTTCTTTATGAACTGCTCAGACTGTTTATACAACTGAATGATTTACAAGGCCAGTTTGAGGTGCATGTAAGAATTAACTATTTTCCAGTGGGCCTTGAGTTATATGTGGCCTCCCCCAAAAGATACTGTCCAAACAGTTGGGGTTTAAAACAGTCTGGTGACTGCATTGTCTCTTTTATGGACTTCATCTTTATGTGTTTAGGTTTAAGAAATCACCTCTCTGATTTGAGCTCAATCATTGCTGAATATGACTAATTCTCAAAATGGTGGCCAGGTCTGATTGTGGGATTTCTGGAAACTTTCAGCAGTGTGAGATAAGGGAGCTGACAGTGTACCTCCTCCCACTCAGCAGTCTTGTCCTTGCATGTCCATTGCCATCGCTGAATTTATCTCTCCAGTCCCTCTTGCCCTCGCTCCAGTCCCTGCAGTTTTTATGAAGTGATTCTGTAAGTATAAGTAGATAGGATTCACTGCCTGTCTGAAGAGGCATGAACCACTGAGCAGCCAGCTGTCTTCCTCAGTCTCCTATTTATGCTGTCACATTCACAACACAACTTCCTGGAGTGAAGTCTGTGTGACAGGGAGCCAGAACTTACACTGAATGGGTGTTAATGGATAAATTTTACAATCAGCTCTCCAAATACAGGGCTTGAACTGAGAGGAGAACACACCCAAAAGTCACTTGCCGAACCCAGCGTGCCCTGATTCATAGTGTGCATGATCTTCCTTGCATTCATTGTTAAATACAGACAATTATGGGTCTGAAGGAAGCATAATTATTTTCACAATTAATCCAACCTTCAATGTTCTACTAACATAATCTAACTGAGAAAGACACGAACCAAGTTACATGATCCATTTAAATAATACAAAGAACTGTAGACGCTGGAAATCTGAAACAAAACTGGAAAGCACTGAAGAAACTGAGTGAGTCTGAGAGTATCTGTGGAGAGGAAGACAGAGTAAACATCTCAAGCCCAATGACCCTTTGTCAGAATTGAAAGCAGCTGAGAAACGAAGGTGTTTATGCTGATTGGTTGGGGAAGAGGTGGGAGTAAATAGAATACATGGAAATGGTGCCAAGAGAGTGACAGAGAAAAAGGAGGGGCAAACAAAGAGATTGCTGATGGTAAGCCGAAAGGGAGGTAAGTGCTGTGTAGAGTGCTAATGAAGGAATGTTAACGGTTAAAAATGGGTTAGTGCTGCTGGAAGCAAGCCACACAAAACAGGATCTAGGGAAGAGTGGAAGAGGCTATTCACATTCTGAAATAGTTAAACTCAACATTGAGTTCAAAAGGTTGTAAGGTGCCGTGGCAGAAGGCATGGTATAGTTCCTCCAGCTTGTGTTGAGTTTTGCCAAAGCACTGCAGCCAGCTTGGGACAGGAATGACTATGTGAGGATGTTAAGGCCTGGATTTATCTGCACTACATTCAGTCCAGTCTACTGCATTTGTTACTCAAAATGCAATCTCCTTTACACTGGGGAGGCGAAATGCAGACAGGGTTACCATTTTGCCAAACACCAGCACTCTGACCATTAAAATGATCCGCAGCTTCCTATCGCTGACAATTCAACGCACAATCAGAACAGCAGGTTCTGACAATACTGCCTCACCCAGCCACCGATGTGAGAGACTTTAACAGCCACCACACTGACTGGGGCTTACTCAATACAGACAGTGAAGATCAAAAGGTCCCAGTGTGGGCCTCCATAAATAACCTCATACTGATACGTGACTCCAAGCAATGGGGAATGTTCCATTCAGTCAATTGGGGTCAGAAATATTCTCCTATTGTATCAATTCCCTTGAAGGTCAGGAACAAATTACAGCTGATGCTGGAATCCAGACTGAAAACAAAAAAAAAATGATGCTGGAAATCACAGTGGGTCAGGCAGCTCTGATGAAGAGTCATCTTGACTCGAAATGTCAGCTTGCTGTCTCTCCACGGATATTGCCTGACCCGCTGTGATCTCCAACATTTTCTGTCCTTTGAAGGTCCCCCTCCAGCAACATAGCCTTTTATGACTTCCCATGTAATCAACTGCTCATTCCCATTATTGATGATTGGGGCCAGTGCCAGGATGATGTAATGAGAGTTCTGTGATACAGATTGACCAAAATGCAGTGAGACCTTGGATAGTATCGTTGTAATTATATCTAAGCATTATGCATCTGAGGAAGAATTAAATACATGTTTCTGTGGTGCCATTCACAAAGCTGTTTATGCCATCCCTCCCAATGGCAATTGACCCATTTCCATCCTGTTCCTCAACAGTGAGAACGCAGCACTCCCAAAGGCAAGTGAATTAACTGGTGGCCCTATGATAGTAGACTACCACAGCATGTTACATGGAGGAGAGGAGAAAGAAGTAGGGCTCGATTTTACTCATTCCAGTCAGATTCGCTGCCTTTGAGCAGTCCAACAATCACCTATATTTAATTCCACCTTATTCACCTCTAACTAAGCATCTGCTCCGTGTAACAAGGTCGTAGAGTCTTAGAGTTATTGAGTAATACAACACAGAAACAGACCCTTCAGTCCAACCAGTCCATGCTGAACATAATCACAAACTAAATTAATCCCAACAGCCTGCTCCTGGCCCATGTCCCTCCAAACCTTTCCTATTCATGTACTTATCTGTGTATCTTTTAAACATTGTAACTGTGCCCGCATTCGTCTGTAACAAACTGAAAGAAACAACACATTGAGCAACATGCAGAACATGATAATTCTGGTCCCTGCAAGCTCACAGAAGTGCAGGAAGCACGAAGGGGCCCTGAAATATGGCAAATCAGCAGGATATGACAACGTTGCACCGGAAACCCTGAAAAATCTACGCCAACACGTTTGTACCTGGGCGACTCAGTTTCACACAGAATCATCAGCTCAAATTCACTCGCAGCCGTGTGAAATATGGCAAAATCATTTTCTAATAGAAAATCCCGAAAAAAAATCTCAGCCAGTTATCAGCCAATGTCTGTGTTTTGATGTCTTTGTATTTCCTATTGTGCAACATCTATCGCCAGCAGTACATGTCATCCTTAATATTGACCTAAACTGGGAAAAAGAGGAACAGCAGGTGTGATAAGTTCTGGCACTTATCATCAACATCAAAAATGATTTTTAAAAAAAGCCCTGAAGTTGGGCAATGATACAACTGGACCGCACAGCTGGTCAGAAACACTGGTCTGTTCCTAAAGCTGTCCAACCTGGAACCGGACAGTTGTTGACTCACTCTTCACAACAGGGTGATTGAAGTTCAGACTGGGTAACCGCTTTGCAGAACACCCATATTTTGTCCACAAAAATGATTCCAAGCTTCCAGTCACCTGCCACTCTAAAACTCTGCCCTGTTCCCTGGCCAACATCTCTGTCTCGGGCTTGTTGCGGTCCTCCAGTGAAGCTCGGCACAAGCTGGAAGAACAGCACCTCATTTTCCACTTGGGGACCCTGCAGTCTGTGGGACACAGTATTTGAGTTCAATAATTTTAGATCTTGAGCACCTTCTCTCATGTCCTTACCCAAACCCCCACAACATTACCTGCTATCACAAAACAATCCATTGTCAGTGGCATATGGTCCCCAGTAGCAGCTATTCATTTTCCCAGTCTGACCTTTACCCTTTCCTTTGTCTACTGACCTGATTCTCTCTCTGGGCTCCATCTCCACCTATCATTTACACTTCCCCTCCCTCCCCACTCTATATTCAGCATATACCAATCTTTTCCTAGCTACAATCAGTTTTGAAGAAGGGTCACTGGACCAGAAATGTTAACCCTGTTTCTCGCTCCACAGGTGCTATCCAACCTGCTGAGTTTTTCCAGCAATTTCTGTTTATGTTTCTGATCTACAGCATCTACGTTTCTGTGTTTTTCTTTGAATTGACAGTCCACCTTAGATAGGTTTATGGAGAGGCCTGACCAATGAACTGTCATTAGACTCAATGCATGCTGGTTTTAATGCTGTTCAACAAGTCAACAAATAATCTGCCAATGACAGCTCACAGGTTTATCAGTGTTGATGGAATCTATTTTGCCACCCAGGCTCCACCCTTCAATACCCAAGATCCATAACAAAGACATTACAAGGTTGATAGATGACAGTAGCACATAATGTCTCACAATGATTCTCTCTAAAACCATTTCCAGTATAGTCCACCTCCACAATGACAGAGCCTAAAAAGAACTGTGTATCCACAACTGCTGGTCTGAGACGAGAGCATGATCCGAACCCAATGCATGTGGGAGTGCCACTAAGTAGACCTTGGCCCTTCCTGGAAGCAACCAGCAGCAAGGGTCAAACCCAGAAACAACTGTCCATCAAATTTTCTACGTCTACTTGGGGAGCTGCTGCCACAAGACTCTGGACCTCAACACCTAAACCATCAAACCCCACTACAGAGGACTGCACATCTGTCAAGTAGAGGTGATCACATTCAGTCAACTGAATGCAACAATGTGTATCATGACTGGGACCTCCCAGTTGTTTAACACTACACTCTTCGATACCACACTTCCTGTCCTCACAAACATCACTTCCCACATTCAGTGACCGGTGAAAGTCTCACGTTTGTTGAAACTCTTCATGTTGCACGTGATTTACCATTCCATAATGGCCTATTTAATCCACCTGCCTTTTATCTCAGTGCACCAAATGGAGCATCCTTCCTGAGGCAAGTTCCACCAGACCTCCTTTGGATCAAGAAAAGGGAAACAAATGAAGTCACTGACATATTTCTTGTGACAAAACTGTTGATTCCAGGTGCTAAAACATCACAGTGAGAAGGGTCCTTGCTAAACAGGCCAGGGTCCTGGAGTACCCAACCTCCACCTCAGGGGGCCTCAAGACAAACCCAGCTTGCACTTGTGAAGAGACACAGCCAATGTTTCACATTGCCTAAGAGATATTCTCTATAGACTGCATGGTGAGTAATCTTCTTAAACTCAGCAAACGAGCAGATTATTGCTTGGTTCTCAAGATCTGTATAAGCTATATAAATAAACTAATTTATTTTGTCCAAAATAACCAGCTCATCTTCATTTTGGGGATGATTCTGTGTACCAAAGTTAATATTGTTCCTCTTCCTGATAAATCTATTGACAATAATAAATGTATTTCTTGCCTCTGCTCATGTTACAGTTTTCACAATCTAAAGGTTGAATTTTATGTAATCTGTTAGAATGGGAAGTGTGTGTCACCTGGTTACAGAAGTTTGGTTTCCTGATTGAAGATTGAGATGTGGAGATAAATTCAGTGTGTATTTCTAGCATGGCCTCACATTGTCCAATGGCAAACTTCACCCAGAAACCCTAAGATGCTACACTTTACTTCTCTCCCTCCTTATTTCAATGTTCTCATCCTTGTAATCTTAACACCTCATAAGTCAAATGGATAATATTCCAAAATTGAATGTTGGCACAATACTGCACTTAACTAGACTGTCAAATCTGAATGCAGACATGTGCTTCCCATTGTTCATTGTGCACTATCCCCAGTACTCTTCTCTGAAGGGAAAAGTTCAACTTTTTTGAGTCCACTTTTACTGTTTTCTTTATAAGAATTTTCATTGTCAGCTTCCTTTATTTTGGACTTTAAACATGTCTGAAAGCATACAGTGTGTCAGCCAAACTAATTAACAAGGGCAAATAATTTGTTGGATTAAAAAAAACCTCGCAAACATCGTGTTGATCCACACATTAGGCACTTCCCATAGCCCCGGTAATCTGGTTCAAATGGCTGCATTTGCATTAGCAATTCTGTTCACAGTGAGTTTCATGAGAAGACACACTCTAGCTGTGAATTCCTTCCATCTAATAGAGAATTCTGGCAGACAGCCACGACAGCTCATGTGTTCTTGGCACCAGCTTGTAGAGCTGGTACTAACAGCCTTAGGCTGTTCACTGGGTAGTTTTTTTTTTAGCATTGGGGGCGAAGACACAGGAGTCACACTTACATTTTTATTGTGTCAGTGGCCCCTGAGACTCTGCACTGTCATTGCTGCACCTGAAAGTCTAATGCCCTCACTCTCTTCAATTTCTCACACACACACAGCTACCAGAATGCAGCAGCAGGAGGAGAAGGAAGAGATGACATTTTCTTCATAGGTCAGCTAATGTCAGGCAGGTATTGATTTCAACACCATCACTAGCAGTGACCTGTCATCTCCTACTACTTTGCAACAACCTCAGTTTACAAGCATGCAGAAAATACCAGCTGTCCCAATAAGGAGAAAGTAAGGACAGCAGATGCTGGATATCAGAATCAAAAAATATGGAGCTGGAAAAGCACAGCCAGTCAGGCAGCATCCGAGGAACAGGAGGATCAAAGTTTCGAGCATAAGCCCTTTGTCAGGAATTCCTGAGGAACAGCTTGTGCTCGAAACCTTGACTCTCCTGCTCCTCAGATGCTGCCTGACCAGCAGCGCTTTTCCAGCAGCAGACGTTTTGACAGCTGCCTCAATAAGTCTGTCTCATTTTCCTGATGCTAGGAGCATCAGAAATGGACACTTCCTGTGCACACCACACTTACCCCCTTTATAGCCAAATGATAGGGGACCAGAAAATATGGAAAAATGGGAAATATATGAATAAATAATTTCTATCCATCTCCTTTGGGCAATCAAATCTCATCCAGGAGTTTGCATTGACCATTGTTTTACTAGTGCACGAACAGTTAATACCCCAATAATCATTTTGATATTGCTTCTGACTCAGCTGAGAAGCAGTCTAACTCCTCCTGAAGGTATGCACAGAATACCCAATGCTGTAGCCAGCAGTGCATTTCAGAAGCTCACATGTCTCTGTTTTCCCACTGCTACCTTTGTATCATTTAAATGGATATTTTTAATACAAAGGAGGATATTTGGATGTTGTTACTTTTTGTGGTGTCATAATTATCTTTAAGCACAAGAGACGTACATTTCAACTTGCAATTGATGCTTTATTAAACAGGAAAGACTGCTTTTTTAAGTGACTAGCAAGGAGAATATTGTGGTTTTCTTGTGTTGTCAAACTTCTACATTGTAAAGAACACTGGCAGTCATTGCTATTATACACATGAATGATGAAGCTCCAGGTTACATCCTGTAGGCAGTTCTTTAATCTCTGTTTCACAGCTGAGAGGCTGAGGGGTTTTGTGGTCAGCATGTTTTTAAAGAGGCAGTAACCTTGCAAATTAACAATGTGAAGACATAAAAGAAAAAGGCTGGCCTGCCATACAGTTAGATTGCGGTTTTCAAAGCACTACGTTTACAATAGCTGACGATATTGGAGACTGAAGAGGCCTTACAACATCATGTTTGCACTAGAACTAGGTGTTCCTCTATGCAAGCTGCTCCAGTACAACTACCACACTGGTATCTGACTAACAATGTGGGTAATTGCTCAGGTATGTGCTGTGGATAAATCCAACCTTGTCAATTTCCATCCGATTGGTCGGCGTTCAATCATCGAGCGATTGAAAGAATTGTCAACAGAGCTATCAAGTGACACTTGCAAAGGTATAACTTTTGGCTTCTATCAGGCCCACTTAGCTCTGAACTTCCCCACAGCCTTGGTTCAAACATGATCAAAAAGAACTGAAGTTAAGAGGTGAAGAGGGAGTGATTGCTATAGACAACACTGCAGCATTCAACCAATGTGGCATCAAGGAGTTCTAGTCAAAACTGAAATCAGTCGAAATCAGGGGAAAATTCTCTGTTGTCTAGTAAAAAGGTAGATAGATTTGGTTGCTGAATGTCAATTACTGCATGAGTTCCTCAGGATAGTATACTGAGCCTGACTATTGTGAGTTACTTTATAATTGCAGCACATTCAGTACTATTCACAACTGCTCAGGTTTAGTGTCAGAGAGCTGCACAGCACTGAAACTGACCCTTTGGTCCAACTCGTCCATGCCAATCAGATATCCTAACCTAATCTAGCCCCATTTGTCAGCACTTGGCCCACATCCCTCTAAACTCTTCTTATTCATACACCCATCTGGATGCCTTTTAAATGGTGTAATTGTGCCACCCTGCACCTTTTCCTCTGGCAGTTCAATCCATCCACGCACTACCCCCTGCATGAAAATATTGCCCCTTAGGTCCCTTTTAAATCTTTCCCCTCTCCCCTTAAACCTAGGCCTTCTAGTTCTGGACCCGCCTGCCCCAGGGAAAATATCTTATCTATTCACCCTATCCATGCCCCTCATGAACTTTATAAACCCCAAACCCCTCAAACTCCCACACTCCAGGGAAAATAGTTCCAACCTATTCAGCCTCTCTCTACAGCTGAAATCCTCCAACCCTGGCAACATCCTTGCAAATCTTTTCTGAACCATTTCAAGTTTAACAACATTGACCCAGTCTGTGTCTATATGTAATAACACCAGAACAACATCCAAACTTAGGTAGGTTAATGGTAGGTAATATGCCATGGAGGTGCCAGACAATAATCTCCAACAAGAGAGGATTTAACCATCGAGCCTTGACATTCAATGGTATTATCTGGCTGAATTGCTTATTTTCATTGCCCCGAGGGATATTATTGACAAAAAACTCAACTGAACCAGCACTAAGTAATGTCCCTACAAAAAACAGGAAGGACGCTAGGATTTCTAAAGCAGATTCACCTCCTGTTTCCCCAAAGCCTATCCACCATCTACGAGGCGCAAGTCAGGCCTGTGATGGAACACTGTCCACTTGCCTGGATGAGTGAAATTCCAGCAACACTTGGGGTAATTAAATGTGCACTAAATGCTGGCATATTCCACAAATGAATAAAAATGAACAAATGAATAAAAAGTGTACATTTTCTTAAATTGTAGAGCTAAACGAGTTCTGCTTTTCTTGCAGAAAATTCACACAAATAATTTCATGTCGTTGAAAGATGTTGAACATTCAGCATTAAAGCAATGCAAAATGTCTTAGTTTAACATGCCTATAGTGCTGTCATTTTCAGTCTTTAATGCAGGTAAAAATTTATAATCAATTCCCCGTGTTTTACAGTTTTATCCTTATTCATGGTCCATGAATTGCAGTTCCACCTTCCTATGCATTGTAAAATATATATGATTGCATTATGATAGCAACAAAAACATTAACTTGTTTCAAGAATACTCAGCTGAGAGCTCCTACAAGCACCTTTTACTGTGTGCAGAATGATAATATATTTTTTGCATATATGTAATGAGGAATGAAAGTCATCGCTGAAGCAAAAAAGAAGACTTGGTGCGAGTCTGCTGCATATGGAAGTGCTGACATCAGAAAACTAACTCCACTAACAGCCAGAGTCACGATCAATGTTTTATTAATGCATGAGCGGATGAATAGAGATTATGAAAATGAGACCATCAGAAGAAATTAATCATCAGCAAACACTGCTCACAGGGATTTTTGAGATTACTTTGTTTTGAGGAAACTGGTCAAAAATAAATTCAAGTTATTTAACGGACATTATTCGTATATACATAAATAGGTAAAATATTTCAGAGAGCTTGCTGATTCCTTCCATAAAGTTGCTCTAAAAGTTATTTCACCCTCAATTTAGAGATGTCATTATTGATAGACATAGTGCCCTGGATTTATGCTGAGTCTCAGAGTTTCCCCAGTCCTTTAAAATGTGGAGGTAGGACCCATATCCAAAAGTACCCGCTTTGACAAAGGGTCAGTTAGATTCGAAACGTCAGCTCTTTTCTCTCCTTTCAGATGCTGCCAGACCTGCTGAGATTTTCCAGCATTTTCTCTTTTGGTTCCAAATGTACTGCCTTTATTTCCAACAGATCATATTTTTACCAACAATGGAAAAGGACTAAGTAGGATTCATAATGGAAAGAAACCCAAATTCAGCAGGTGCCATTTGAACTCAGTGCTTTGCTTAAACAAACAAATGTTGGTTGCCTTTACCTCTTCATGGTCTCCCTCCACCTTGCTCTTCCCCTTCTCCACCTCCTGTTTTTGAGCTGTTCACCACGTTGCTGGTGACAAGGTCAGGTTATGAACATTATAACACACCATACTGGGACATAGTTCACCAAACATAGCAGGCTGGGGTCCTCCAGAATGGTCCAGACAATGGATCTATTTCTTCAGCACTTGGGAAGGTCAACTCGGTGATGTATGTAATGAGATGGCAGCATCTCGTTACATATAACCAAAGATCTTCATTTGTAAACTATTCTTGTAAATATTTTCTGCACCCTCTCGGATTCCTTCACATCTTTCGAAAATTGAAATCCACAATGAAACATAATATCTCAGTTCAGGTTAAAACACAGTGTTTACACAAGTTCATTATAACCTGCCGTTTTTTTAACTCTTTGATCCTATTTATAAAGCCCAGGATTTCCTCTGTCATTTTAGCTTTTTTTCTTAAATAGAAACAGAAAGTGCTGGAAAAACTCAGTAAGTCTGGAACCATCTGTGGAGAGAGAAACAGAGTTAACGCTTCAAGTTCAATATGATTCCTCTTCGTAACTACTTTCTCAACCTATCAACCTTCAATGATCTGGGTCTCTGTTCTTGCATCCTACTTAAGAATTACCCACTTTTGTATACATTGCCTCTCCTCATTTTCCTTACTAATATTTCTGTGTACTAAACTCCATCTTGTATTTGGGTCAAGAATGTGTTGCTGGAAAAGCACAGCAGGTCAGGCAGCATCCAAGGAGCAGGAAAATCAACATTTTGGGCAAAAGCCCTTCATCCTTGGATGCTGCCTGACCTACTGTGCTTTTCCAGCACTACACTCTCGACTCTGATCTCCAGCATCTGCAATCCTCACTTTCTCCATCTGGTATTTGTCCACACATTCCACCAAACTGTCTACACCTTCAATGTTTCTTTTGCTACAATCCTCACAGTTCACAATGCCTCTATGTTTTGTGCCATCTGCAAAAGCTGGAGTCATGCCTTACAGACTCAGTTAGGTTATATCACATTAACTGACCCATTATAACATGGGCTTCACCTTTTCTACCAAGCTTATAATGTGGCACTTCATTCAAATCCCTTGTATGCAACATCAACCACCATCCCTTCATCAGCACTTTCTGCTACCCTTTCAAAAAGGAGAGGAGCAGGTGAAGTGAGGGTCTCCGTACAGGTAGTCAGCATTCCTATGGGGGGTAGACGAGATGACAATCCTGAGATATTCAATTAGAAACAGATTTATATTAAGTGCAACTGATTAGAATTGATTCTTCCTCTCCTAAAGAGAAAGGAGCCAGCTGTTTGGTGCGTTTCTGCTAAGTAGGTCAGGCATTTCCTATTCTTAAATTTTAACAGCATGCAAATTGGTGACAAAGCTAATAAAGTATACAAAAGACAACAGAAGAAAATGAATAATGTAGTTAAAGGATTGGAACTCATTAGAACAGTGATGAATCAAGTCTGTAACTTGGAAGTTCCTCGATACCATTTTTATTCATGGCAGAAACTTCTTCATGGTTTGAATTTGAGCAGCTTCATCTTTGAGCTTATGAGCTGGAGGTTGGGCCACAGACACTGCAATGCATCAGGGGCTCGGGGAAAGAGGGATGGTAGGGAAAGCTACCTAGTTTCTTGTACCAGGAGGCAGTCATACCACTCAGGAGATTTGGTCAGGGACAGGTAGATATATCTGAGAGTTATTCATGTCTGAAACATCGATTCTCCTGCTCCTTGGATGCTGCCTGACCTGCTGCACATTTCCAGCAACACATTTTCAGCTCAATATCTGAGAGTTAGGCAGATAAGTGACCCAGAGCATAGAATTGGAAGAGTGTTGGTTTCTGCAATTATTCAATCGTTGTAGGGTTCTCTTAACCTCGATGGATGAGAGTGCGGGGGCTGCACAGTTGATGTACAAACTAATCATGCCACCATAGTACATTCAAGTGGAGAGAGCAATGAGGTACTTTCCATTCATGGTAATAGCAGTATTAGATAAACTCACTTTATTCCCACATAAATTGACAAAAAGTGAGGTCTTCATTTTCAGTAAGAGGCAGAAATACAGCAGCAGGACTCCACAGCAAACCATAGCATCGACATGTGGTTCTGCTACACCCTGAGATATTCAGCTATTTAGCTACATCCTTGAAACTTGATCCCCCTTTGGCTACATGGGAAAGGGAGGTTGTTGCATGAAATACAATTACTTCATCACAACTTGAGTATAGAAAAAGGTGGGATAGTGTTGGAGACAAGCATGAAACAGCTCAGGAGGAAGTCTTAGAGCCAGGCTTTGACATCTTCTGCAAATGAGTCACGAAATGCATTCCTTTGAGATATTAGTAGATTTTTCAAAGTCTGGGTTATGTACTCACCAACATGAGAAGGAGAACAATGTCAGGATTGTCACAAGCACATGCTACATGTAATGCAGTCCATAAATCCTCATCCTGCCGATTGACATTCACACCCCTTTCAATTAGAATCTCAGCAGCAAAGATGTTGTCATATCGCGCACACTGTTTGAAAGGAGAATGCACCTTGTTAGCAATCTTAATACCGATCAGCTTTACAATTCTTTTTGCTTTGTCGCCAGTCAAATATATTTAAAGGAAAAATAAGCGTAATCACCCATGGTGTTGCTGCTTTTAAAAAAAACATTCATGTGACATGGGAATTGCCAAGGCATTTGTTCCTCAACTTAAATTGTCATTGAGAAAGTAGTAGAGGGTTTTCTTGAAGTGCAGCAGTGTGTCTAGTATAGATATAACTGAAATGTTGTTTGGAAAGGAGGCGAGATGAAGCCATGGTTTAGGACAAGGGAGTATGTCAGGGCTCAATAACCAGATCTCCAGAGCTGTAGGGGACATCACTGTGCTCAGGTCATGGGCAAACCAAGAACAATATTGCATCCTGCAATTACTGTCGATGGTCCAGGGTGAAGGAACCATTTTGAACTAAATGGAAGTACTATTGTGCAAGGTGGGTATTTTGTGACAACATAAAGGAATGCAAAAAATGTAAGCATGAGTGATTTGGGCATAACTGTCAAACATTTTAAATTCCACAATGCATTGCAACAATTCAGCTGATTTTGCTGAAGTTATGCTGATGTTTTCTAAAGGAATCAAATGGGAGTTTGACCCTCAAAGTCACTTTCATTTTAAATTTTGTACATTTCTTAGTTTGCACAGATATAACAGTCAAAATAAGGTGGGAGAACTTGTACCAAAACTGCCCCGTAAGGGCAATTTTGGACAAAAGTTCAAGGAGATTGAATCTCATGCATCTATGTTCATTGGTATGCTGTGGTTTTGTCAATTTCCTTGCCCAATCTGCAAAATCTCTTAGGTGCATAAAATGTATTATTATAGTTCTGACCTATATAGCAATTGCTTTTAAATCAAGAAAATTTATATCCTCCCTAAAACCTACAATATATTTCCTGTATCTTATGTTGTGATCCAAGCTTTTTAAAAACTGGCTAGGCCATCATTAATTGACCATCTTTAGTTGTCTTTTGCAAGGTGGTGGTAGGCTGTCTTCTTGAATTACTGCAGTCCATGTGCTGTGGGAAGGCCCACAATGCCATTAGGAAGGCAGTTCCAGTATTTTTACCCAGCGACAGTGAAGGAATGGTGATATATTTCAAAGCCATTGTAAGTGTCTCGGAGGAGCATTTGCAGATGGTGGTGTTCCCATGTATCTGCTGCCCTTGTCCTTATAGCTGCTGGTTTTTGTGTGTCTGAAAACTGGTGTCTAAGGAACCTTGGTGACTTTTACATACTGTTGCTACTGAGCATTGATAGTGCAGGGAATGAATGTTTGTGTTAATGATATTTCTGGACAAGTCGAATCCCAGATTGAAATCTTGCTTGACAGGACATATTTAGTTGGTTTTAATAAGATGGTCTTTCATTGAAATAATAGGCAATACTGCAGATTCTAGTTTTACAAAATAAACTTTAGTTTTATTGTTAAAGAAATGAAGATAGAATAAACCAAACCATTTACATGTAAGTGACAAATATAAAGATTTGGAAGTACACAATGAAATACAGTCCCATAATTAGAATGATACTTCTTGACAGTACTCACACTGGATAGATCTACCCTTTCTTTCACACCTGAAGGGCTTAATTTAACTGTGGCTTCAAGTCCACATTGAGAATCTGATGGTCTCTTCCTGGAGCATTTATAAAACTGAGGTTAGACTTTCTCAGCTTCAAATAACCTTTCAAGGTTTCAACTATACACTTTTGGGCTGAAACTTTTAACCTAAATTCCCTACACTGAGGTGACTTCTTCCTTAAAAATCCTAAAACCACTTCCCTTACCTAAAAACAACTATTTTATGCATCCAACTTTATCCAAGACTTCTGAAAACTGCCTCAAACTGAAACTAAAATGCTTTTAGTTCCCCAAATTGGAAAATAAATTCCAGAATGTTGAATCTGAAAGCTTAATGAAAGCTCAAAATTCAAACATCCAAAGGAAACTAAATGAATATATATGAATCATCTACCTTACCTCACACTTTGTACGAATCTTTATTTAACCAGAATCATATGTACTAACGATCGAACCTACACTGCACATTTCCTAAAATGTTCACAGATAATGATTAAACAGCTTCAAACTCAAATTTAGAACACAAGAATATATGGTGTAAATTTGGCTATTTTTGCAAGGTATGAACTTTTGTATTGATTTCTAATTGTTTTTCCTGCTCCTTTACATTTAGAGTAAGTTTTTGCTTAACTTGCCACTTGTCATTTCGAAAAATTTGAGCCTAAATTTCTTATTATTGGGAGATGTATTTCTCCAGATTTGCTAAGTTATTTTTTGTGGAAGGTTAATCAAAGTTTCAGTCAGTCAGGAATGCAAATAAAATGCTACATGTTTGAATGTAATCTGCGGTGGTTTATCTGTAGTTCTTGTGTAATTACACTACTATACAAGAACTGGAGTAGGTTAGATTAGATTACTTACAGTGTGGAAACAGGCCCTTCGGCCCAACAAGTCCACACCGCCCCGCCGAAGCGCAACCCACCCATACCCCTACATTTACCCCTTACCTAACACTACGGGCAATTTAGCATGGCCAATTCACCTGACCCTGCACATCTTTGGACTGTGGGAGGAAACCGGAGCACCCGGAGGAAACCCACGCAGACACGGGGAGAACATGCAAACTCCACACAGTCAGTCGCCTGAGGCGGGAATTGAACCCAGGTCTCTGGCGCTGTGAGGCAGCAGTGCTAACCACTGTGCCACCATGCCGCCCACAAGGATAAGGTTACTTATCCAAAACTCACCCTGCCACACCATTAATCCTCAGAGTCAAAGCTCATATGTACTTCTATTTCTCTTGATACACACATCAAACAAAACCTACCAATCTCGAGGACAGACAATTTCACATTACTATGAACTCTTTGTGAAAATAAAACTTCCTATTGTTCTGTACTCTCCCACACAGAGAAAATAACTTCTCTGGGATAAATATTCAGTCTGAGGTTGGAACCCCAACAGTATTTCCAGGTCTCAACCTTCACTAATGACGCAACATAATCTTCAAAGCTGCAGCCACTATTTGGCTTGGAGGTGAGTTTGCTGATCAATTTCAGGTGAGGTGCACTGGCAGGAGGCAAAAAAGAAGTAATGATTGGATTTGGTTGTGTTTTATTGTTGGTTGGTTGATCATGTGCATTTGTAGACTACATTTGGTGCTGTGTGAATGAGTCATGATTGTGTGTATAATTAAGTATAAAGGAAACAAAGTTCAGGCTACAGTTACATTTAAGCCTTTGTCATAAATATCCTGATGTGTCACCTTTGCATATCTCAGAAGCATAAAACACAACAGGCTTGCCTGTGCAAAAGGATAGAGCAGGGATCAGGAACTATCAGAGGTTGAGTCGATTGCCAACATGAACTGGACTCACTGTTCTCTGGTGCTCACCCTGAGACCCGGAACAAGGCTGTGATAGACAGCAGAGTTGTACTCTTACCCCCATCTGGGAGAAGACTTCCTCTAGGCCAGTTAAGCACTCATGCCTAGAGGTATCATGGAAAATGAAGTCTCACATTCCTTTCAAATGTTCAGAGAACTCTCTCTCCGAGCAAAACTGACTTTCTCTGTTCCAACAATATGCATTTGCATGAACAACTGAGTTTCACTAATAATTTTTATGCATTATTTCCACACAGTCATGAGCACTAACATATCCCCACTGTGTCTGTGATGATGAAGCTTTAATTTATGACAGCCTCTTCATCTTTCCCACACTGGCCATTTGAAAATTAGTATCCTTTGCTACTTATTCACCTATAGGGCTCTACAATGAACTCAAGAAGTAGTTGGCCTGAGTTATATGGATTTCCCGTTCCTTATTCTGCCTTTTCTTTGAAAATCTAAACAGGTCACTGAGGCCTTAGGAGCTGATGATGCCTTCCAAAAACACAAATTTCTCGGTCCACCCCCACCTGAACAAGTTCCTTCAGAGGATTGAAAGTTTTTTCAATGTGGTTAACTGTTTGAATACTCAACAAAGGTTTACATTCAGGGGAACATAAGAGAGGTATATGCAACGACTCATCATAATTTAAATGGCACTGCATTTAATCAAGGTCAAAGTATCTTTCCCAATGTCTAGTGTCCAAAACTAAATGCATTTCTCCTGAAATGTTCTAATTAAGGTTCTGTTCAAATAAAATGGAAGCTCCTTCGTTTTCCCATCCCTTAGAGTTAAAAGCCAACATTTAATTAGTCTTTTTGATTTTCATTTGTCCCTCTCCATTAAATTTTTTAACAATTTGCTGATCGTCTCTTTTGAACTCTTAATTATGAACTCATATTATGTCTCTTTCTCATTGGCATGTACTTTCGCATAATATTCATTCCAGTAGGTGTATTTGCATTTTGTACATGTCTGTTAATTTACAGTGGCTTACATGCATGACACAAGTTCATGTGCTGAATGTTTTAGAGTTGCTTGGCAGTAGAGGTATTGTTAGCAGTTTACCTAAACATTATGGGCCTCTTGTGGAAATGTGAATTCTCACTATTCATAGGATTAATGGTTTGGCAGGGTGAGTTTTGGATAAGCGCTAAAAATGTGTTGCTGGAAAAGCACAGCAGGTCAGGCAGCATCCAAGGAACAGGAGAATCGACGTTTCAGGCATAAGCCAGAGGACAAGTCAGTGGTGACTTGAGGGCTCACTCAATAGTTACCCAACATATATAGTTGGTTTTTACTCCCCTAATGTTTCTTGGACAATTATGAAGCTGAAATGAGTTAGAATCCTCCAAATTTAAGGAACTTTTCCAGAGGGCTCCAGATGTAGAGGAATTACCTGTCAGAAATTTCAATTCCTGGGCAATTCTCTCAGAATGTCATACATCAAGAATTCTGCATGATCCACAAACTCACTGGATAATGGAATATTTGGGCGCAAAAGCTTATCGTTTCATATATATTTGAATGCATGTCTTTTGACATATTGCAATCAGTATCAGCATGCATGGATTATTGGGGTCAAAGATAGAATTGGTGTGATGTTTTGATTAAATCGGTGTTTGCTATATTCATGTGGGAGTCATGAAGTGAGGTAGGATGTCATGTTGAGGTTGTACAGGACATTGGTGAGGCCTCTTCTGGAGTACTGTGTGCATTTATGGTTGCCCTGCTATAGGAAGGACATTATTAAGTTGGAGAGCATTCAGAAAAGACTTGCAGGATGCTGCTGGGAATGGAGAATTTGAGTTATAAAAATAGGCTGGGCCTTTTTTCACTGGAGCATAGGAGGTTCAGTGGGTGACCTTGTAGAGGTTTATAAAATCATGAGGGGCATAGAGAAAAAGAAGAGGGTGGGGGAATTCAGGTGACATGTTTTTAAGGTGAGCAGCGAAAGGTTTGACAAAGGACTTGGACAGGTACATGGATGGAATAGTATGGTGTTGGAAAAGCACAGGAGGTCAGGCAGCATCTGATGAGCAGGGGAATCGAAGTTTCGGACATAAGCTCTTCATCAGGAATGAATTGCTTATGCTCGAAACGTCAACTCTCCTGTTCCTTGGATGCTGCCTTTTCCAGTACCACGATTTTTGACTCTGATCTCCAAGCATCTGCAGTCCTCACATCCTCCCATGGATGGGATGGATATGGAGGGATATGGACCAAACACAGTTAAATGGGACTAGATTAATTGTGAAAACTGGGTGGCATGGGCAGGTTGGGCCAAAGGGCCTGTTTCCATGGTGTAAATCTCTGACTGTATGACATAAAAGGCAACCTATTTTTTAACACACAGAGTGGTTTGTGTGTGAAATGAACTGCCAGAAGAAGTGATGGATGCAGGCAAAGTTGCAACATTTAAAAGACATTTGGATAGATACATAAATAGGAAAGGTTTAGTGCGATATGGGCTAAATGCAGGCAATTGGGACTAGTGTAGTTTGGGAATATGGTTGGCTTGGACTGAAAGGTCTGTGTCACGCTGTATGTCGCTATGACTCATTGTACCAGAGTACTTATTACGAATTGTAAGCCCAATAGTAAATTATCATATAATTACAAATTAGAATCAAATGGCACAACTTGCTTGAGTACATACTTTACATGACGTCCGGAAAGAAAATGATCTATTTATGCTGTTATTGCAACTGATATTGATGTGTTTGGATGTTTCAAATAACAGAAATGAATAGAACGGAATAGAATGAAGACAGTCAGCAACTTACTCAAATCAAGATGGACAGATAAACTTGGATTAGCCTAGAATTTGTATCTTCAATAACATTGTGACAGAAAATGTATCAGTGTTAAGGAGATGCAAGTTATTAAAGGGACTGATCACAAACTAGCACGAAATGCCAGGAGGACGGGGCACGAGTTTGATACAAAAGTAGTAACAATAAGAGGAATATGCCTGTGGTGAAATGTAAAGGAAAAGGTCAGGAAGAGTGAAAGTGGCAAGCTGAAATAAGTGTATCAACCACATACAGACAGAAATTAGTATGAAATGGCAACATCTAGAAAAGAAAAGACAAGGGTCTATTAATAAAAAGGTCCAGGATCTTGGGATTAGTGTTTGAAACGATATTTCCATAGCTCTTTCATAATTGCAGTGTCATTTTAAATTAATAGTATTTGGAAGCCTAGGGAGTGTTTCATGTTCCATCTGTTTCTAATGTCAACCTGACAGCTGTTACTGTTGGCAAGAAAATATTCACGGCAGTGTTACGGAAAAAAAATCTTCTGAAAATAAACCATTCATTTAAGCTTCAATTGTGCGATAGGGGCGTGATATAAGATTGGTGCAAACATCTTCCATCTCATTAAGCTAAACATTAGTGATAGATGAGACATTTTATCTTTCAGTTTCTTACGAGGAATGCATAAAGTCAAAATCAATTATTAGAAAAAGCATCTCATGATCTGCCTAGTGGTATTTCCTTGTGGATTGAACCCCATTTCTTTCTCAATTGAAATATTAGCTCTGGATCTTTATCCTAAGTTCTATAGTATGTGCTTGCTGCATCTACCTTGGTGGTGGGGTCTACTCTCCAAAATGGCAGGATATTTGTTCTGTGAGAGAAGCAGATACTGTGTGGAGTCGCGTCCACAGCCCACAGATCAGAGGCACACATAAGGGTTGCAAGTGGCAAGAAGGCTACTTAAAGAGGCCAATATCGGTTTCTGGGAAGGTACATGATATATAATTATTTAGAAACCTGAAATCTAAGATGAACAGAACCAATAGTAGTTTTAGTTTTGAATTATATTTCTGAATTTTGTTAAAATGGAGAACCAGCATTTAGTTTCATGTTTGAGTTTGATGAGTTATACAGTATAGTCTGACAATTTGTTAACATGCATTTAAATGAGGCTTTAAAAAAAGTTTCTTGAAGTGAATAGTTCAGTGTCTGAGAAAACATGGACGGAAACAGAAAGAAAAATGGGCTTCTACCTAGCAACAAGGTGTCCTATGACACAGCAAGGTAGAGACAGAAACAGGTTCTTTTAAAGAGACAGCCGTTCAGTAGGCTGATGGTAGAGTGTTGGAACTCTCTTTCACAGACAGCAGTGGCTGCTTGATCAGGCGTTAATTTTAAATCTGAGATGGATAAATCTTTGTGATGCAAAGGTATTAAGGGATATGGGGCAAAGGTATTAAGGGATATGGGGCAAAGGTATTAAGGGATATGGGGTAAAAGTACAGGATCTCATTGAATGGCGTAATAGGCTTGAATGGGTGAATGGCCTGCTCCCGTTCCTATGAGTGTGCAGGTTTCTTTCAGAAAGAAGTAGGTCACTCCAAGACAAAAGGTTTACATCAGCTGCAGTAGAGTTCAGCAATATCCAAAAGTGTTCAGGCAGCAGCCTTCAAGGCTTAAAAATTACTAAGAGAAAATCTCCCATAACCGAAGATGTCAGAGAGGAAGAGCCTCTACAAGGTTGTTGAATGCAGGAGTTCAAGATACACGTGTTAAGGAGTAAGTTAGCCATGTTACCAGTTCATATAGGGGTCTCAGAAAGAGACGTTAACTAAAAAGATAGCACCGAGTGAATGCAGACGTTTGTGGCAAAGGAACCACCATAGTATGCTTATTGAACAAAAAAACCTGAAAGTGGAAACAAAATACCATTTACTAAATATCCATCAGCTTAATGTTGAGAGTAAAATGATTGAATCTTTATTTCTGATTCTTGAAATAAAACAATTCTAACTAATCCTTGTACGGTGTAATATAGTTAGTGTTATTTTCCCTTAATGTATAATAAACTGATGTTCTTCTGTTTAAGATATATTGGCACCTTCTTGTGATTATTTGTTCTGATTATGTGATTGACAACCACCACAAACAAATTGCAAAAATAAAACATACAATTTATCAAGTCAGGTTTTGTCCTGAAATCTGACTTATCCTGAATTAGCATCAGCTGGAATAATAAAAAAATGTTCTTTCTGAATGTGTAAAAAAGCTTCCCACTCCACTTGTTTGGCTGAATTATGAACACATTCTCCTTGGCTGTGAAGTCCTCAAGGCTTGAACCCAGAGGCACCAAATGGAGAATTCACCACAAAGGTATACAGGAAAGCCACACACACAGACCAAGTCCTGAAATACGAAAACAACCACCCCAACACTCACAAAAGAAGTTGCATCAAGACACTGTTCAATAGGGCCACAACACACTGCAGTACACCAGAACTGCAAAAAGAGGAAGAAGAACACCTCTACAATGTATTCGCCAAAAACGGATACCCCTGCAATTTCATCAACAGATGCCTAAGGGAAAGACAACGGAATGAGGACATGCCACAACCCAAAGGACTAGCCACGTTACCTTACATCAAGAACATTCTTGAACTGACAGCCAGACTACTACGACCACTAGGACTCATAACAGCACACAAACCAACAGCCACTCTCAGACAAGAACTCACCAGAACAAAGGACCCGATACCCAGCATGAGCAAAACCAATGTAGTGTACAAAATCCCATGCAAGGACTGCACAAAACACTACATAGGACAAACAGGAAGACAGCTAACAATCCGTATCCATGAACACCAACTAGCCATGAAACGACACAACCAGCTATCCTTAGTAGCCACACACGCAGATGACAAGCAACATGAGCTCGACTGGTTCAACACTACTATTATAGGACAAGCCAAACAGAGAACAACCAGGGAATTCCTAGAGGCATGGCACTCATCCACAGATTCTATCAACAAACACATCGACCTGGACCCAATATACCGGCCACTGCAGCGGACAGCTGGAACTGACAACCGGAAGCGGCAGAAACAAACCACTATAAGTGCCGGCGGAAACAACACAGAAGCGCTTCACAGGAGGCTCCCAAGCACTGAGGATGTCACCTAGACAGGGGACGAAACGTCTGCAACACAAATTCCCAGCTCGGCGAACAGAACCACAACAATGAGCACCTGAGCTACAAATCTTCTCACAAACTTTGACTACCTCGAATTCCAGCATCTGCAGCTTTTTTTTTGTCTCTAGACAAATGTAAAGAGGCAGAGAGCTTCAGTGAAGGAATTCCAGAGCTTAGAGCATAGATAGCTGAAGGAATGGTATAGGGATGAAAATTAGGGATACGCAAGGTTGAGGAAATGCAGAGATTTGCAAATTTGTGACAAATGAGAAGAATGCAGAAATGGGAAGGGACAAGGCTATGAAGATATTTGAAAACAAGGCTCCAAAACATTAACATTTCTTAAAAAAGAACAGCATGTTGCAAGATTTTATGCCATTTATAGTAGTCTAATCTGTTCCATTATCCAATCTACTCACTGGGTTGTCTGCCAAAGTTCTTTCCATCCTGCAGGCTCCCTGCCTTCAGTCCTGATGGGCTTTTGCCCAAAATGTCAATTTTTCTACTCCTAGGATGGTGCCTGATCTGCTGTGCTTTTCTAGCACTGCTCTAATCTAGACTCTGATTTCCAGCATCTGCAGTCCTCACTTCTGCCAAAGTTATCTATTTTAACATAATTAACTTATATAGCAAGTGGACTACATTATCCATTACCTATTTGATACACAGCTCTAAAAGTAGATTAAGCTTTTCGTACAGGTTTTAAATTCATGGAGTCCTTCAGAACTTCGACCCAAACTGGTCCATGCCGACCAATATCTCCATCCACTCTAACCCCATATCCTTCTAACCCTTTCCTATCCCTGTATTTTGCCAAATGTCTTTTAAATGTTGATCATGTACCCAAGTGAACCACTTCCACTGGCAGCTCATTCCATATGCGTGCCACCTTTCTGTAAAAAATGTTGCCCCTCAGATTCTCTTTTATTCTTTCCCCTCTAACCTTAAACTAATGTGCTCCAGTCCTTGTTTCCCCAGCCTTGGGAAAAGGATTGAGTGCTTTCAACCTATCCATGCCTCTCATGATCTTATACACCTAAAAGCAACTCCCACCCCCCCCAACTCTCCTATACTCTGAAGAAAAAAGTCCTAGTTTGTCCAACCTCTCACTGTAACTCAGACCATTGAGTCCTGGCAACATCCTTGTAAATTTCTTCTGCACTCTTTCCAGTTTAATAAGATCCTTCCGATAACAAGGTGACCAAAATTGAATGTTATACTCTAAATGCGGTCTCAGCTACATCATGCATAACTGCAGCATAACTTCCCAACTTCTATACTCAGTGCCCTACTGATGAAGGCCAGTGTGCCAAAGTCATTTTCACTGCCTTGCTGACCTGTGACTCCACGTTCAGAGAACTGTGAACCTGAACTCCAAGATCCATCTGTTCCATGACACTCCTGAAGGCCCTACCATTCACCACGAAACTCGTACCTTGATTTGACTTTCCAAAATGCAAGACCTCACACTTATCTATATTAAATTCCATTTGCCATTTCTCAGCCCACTTCCCCAGCTGATCAAGGTCCTGTGTAATTTCTGATTACCTCACTGTCCATGATACCTCCTATTTTAGAGTCATCAGTAAACTTACTAATCATGACTTGGATATTCTCTTTCAAATCAATGATATAGATAGCAAATACTAATGGTCCCAGACGCGAGCCCTGAGGCACTCCACTAGTCACAGGCCTCCAGTCCGACAAGCATCCTTCCACGGTTACCCTTTGCTTCCTACCATCAAGCCAGTTGTGTATCCAATTTGCCATTCCCCCTGGATTCCATGCCATCTAACCTTCCAGAGCAGCCTACCATGTATACCTTATCAAAGGCTTTACTGATGTCCATATAGACTACGTCTACTGCCCTGCCCTTGTCAATCTTCTTGGTCACTTCATCAAAGAACTCCAACTAATTTGTGAGGGTTGATCTCCCACTCAAAGCCTTGCTGACTACTCATAATCAAACCCTGACTTTCCAAATGCATGTATATCTTATCTCAGAATCTTCTCAAGTAGCTTACCTACCACAGATGTTAAGCTCATTGGTCTATAGTTCCCAGGCTTTTCTTTGCAGTCCTTCTTGAATAAGGGCACAACATTCACTACCCTCCAGTCTTCTGGGACCTCACCCATGGCTAACGATGATGCAAAAATATCAGCCAAAGCCCCTGCAATTTCTTCACTAGCCTCTTGCGGTATTCTTGGATATGTCTGGTCAGGATCAGGAGATTTATCCACCTCCACACATTCTAATACATCCAACACCTCCTCTACTGTGATATGGACTGTCCCCAAGATATCACCACTAACTTCCCAAAGTTCCCAAATCTTCATGTCTTTCTCCATGGTAAACATAGAACAAATATTCATTAAGAACCTCGCCCATTTCCTGTGGTTCTACTCATGCATGTCCACTTTGGTCTTTGAGGGACCCTCTTTTCTCTCTAGTTATTCTTCTTCCGTTAATATAAAGTCCCTCTTTGGATTCACCCTAACTCTCTCAGACAAGGCTTTCTTGTACCCCCTTTTCACTCTACCTTTTTCAGTAAACTCCTCTATTCCCTGTATACCTCCCGGGATTCCCTCGATCCCAGCTGCTTGTACCTGAGTTACGCCACGTTCTTTAGGATCAAAGCCTCAATATCACTTGTCATCCACAGTTCTCTATTCCTGCCAACCTTGCCATTCACCCTCACAGGAACATATAGACCTTGAACTCTAGCTATCTCACTTTTAAAGACCATCCACTTGCCGGAGGTCTCTTTACCTGCAAACAAACTACTCCAATCAACTGCTGCAAGCTCCTGTCTAATTCCATCATTTGCCTTGCCCCAATTTAGAACTCAAACTTGTGGGCCAGTTTTGTCCCTCTCCGTAACTATTTTAAAATAATAGAACTATCGTTCCCTGGTTTTTCTTTCCTGTACAAAATTGTGTGCAATTAAATATTTAATTTAGATTCTAAAAGGTGAAACTAGATTAAGTAAGGAAGGCAAATTAATCCTATAGGCCTGGTAAACACTATTAACACAATAAATTTCTCCAATCCAGAGTTTCAGTCACAGGATGTTTAAGGGGGAAATTTATTTGTTCCTTTTAAACAGAAAATCCCGTGGGAGCTGTTGACTGTAATACGCTAAATGTCAGACTGTGAGTCTGAAGTCATAAAATTTATCTTAATTCTTCTGTTTGTAAGTATGTTTGTTCAGTTGTTATGCATCATAATAAAAAGTCTTAGAATTCAAATTTGGTCATGGCATGTTGTAAAAGTGATTTCCATAAATCTAAGATATTTTTTGAGCTCTAACAGGTGTAAAAAGAAAGGATTGTCTAAATATTATGATAATGTTCCACTCATTCACGGATGTCTTTCCTTTGAATAAATCTTCTAAACCTGCCTGGTCTGGTCTAGTATTGCTTCACAGTATGTGGCTACCCTATAATACCCTTACGACAGGGCAACTGGGTATGGGCAATAAATTCTACCAGTGTCATCCTTTCCAAGGAACAATAAAACTCAAAAATAAATTTCAGTTAAAAGTACCATATTCATGAATCATGCCTGTGTTAGTTTAGATTACTTACAGTGTGAAAACAGGCCCTTCGGCCCAACAAGTCCACACCGACCTGCCGAAGCGTAACCCACCCAGACCCATTCCCCTATATTTACCCCTTCACCTAACACTACGGGCAATTTAGCCTGGCCAATTCACCTAATCTGCACATTTTTGGACTGTGGGAGGAAACCGGAGCACCCGGAGGAAACCCACGCAGACATGGGGAGAATGTGCAAACTCCACACAGAGAGTCGCCTGAGGCGGGAATTGAACCCGGGTCTCTGGTGCTGTGAGGCAGCAATGCTAACCACTGTGCCACCGTGTTTTGAAAGCAGTCATTAACAACTTTGGATTTTAAACTGGAGATTGATATAATTTTTGCATTGACCCATTTGTATCCCTCATTTCAGAAAGAATAATCTATTAGACAACTGTACAAAGCATGATTATTAAATTTTCAAACGACACTAAAATAAGGTATCATGGAGAGTGAGGAAGGTTATCAGAAATTGCAGCAGGACCTTGATCAGCTGGGGAAATGGGCTGAGAAATGGCAAATGGAGTTTAATATAGATAAGTGTAAGGGCTTGCAGTTTGGAAAGTCAAATCAAAGTAGGAGTTTCATGGTGAATGGCAGGGCCTTAAGGAGTGTAGTGGAACAGACGAGCTTTGGAGTTCATATGCACAGTTCTCTGAAAATGGAGTCGCAAGTAGACAGGGCAGTGAAGAAGGCTGTTGGAATACTGCCCTTCACCAGTCTAGAAGTATAGAAGTTGGGAAGTGATGCTGCAGTTATACAGGATGTTGGTGAGACTGCACTTAGAGTCTTATGTTTAGTTTTGGTCACATTGTTATCGGAAGGATGTTATGGAGCTGGAAAGAGTGCAGAAAAAATTGAAAAAGGTGTTTCCATAACTCAAGGGTCTGGACAAGAGGTTTGACAAGGTAGGACTTTTTTGTTTGGAGCATAGGGGACCTAGGAAGTATCTTATAGAAGTGTGTAAGGTCATGAGAGGCATGGATGGGTTGAATGCACTCAGTGTTTTTCCCAGGATTGGAAATTCAAGGACTAGAGTGCATCAGTTTAAAGTTAGAGGGAAAGAATAAAAGGGGACCTGAGGGGCAACTTTTTTTCAGAGGTTCGTATGCATGTGGAATGAGCTGCCAGCAGGAGGTGGGTACATTATCAACATTTAAAAAGTATTTGAGCAAATACATGGATGAGAAATGTTTAGAAGGACATGAGCCAAGTGCAGGGAAAGGGGTTCGTGTGGATGGACATTTTGGTCAGCACGCAACAGTTAGGACCAAAGAGCCTATCTCTCTGCTGTAGGACTCTATATGACTCTATGTTCTTCTGAAATAAAAATGTTATTGAAAATTCAACCCTCAGAATTATTATTGTCACTTTGTAAAGTTAAATTAGTATTTTATGTAGCAAAACATTTTACAATTAAAATTTTGTGAGTAGATTTGACAATAGTTTAACTGATAATTTCCCTGGACACCACTAAAAGTCAAAGCTTTTGATCTTGCATTCATTGGGAGTAGGATGCTAGAAACTAGACTTGCAAAGAAACACCAATTTTGCAGTGTGAGAAGAGGCTGCTGATTAACACAGAGATGAACCAAGAGCAGTTAAATGTCAATCTTAATTCTGAGACCAGAAAATAAGTCTGGTTAGTCAGAATGTTGCCCTGTGAATGCAAGAGATATTGGGAGTTTCCATGACACCTCTCCCAATGAAAAGGGTGCAATGTATGTTTGAATTCCTTTTGCCTACATGGGTCCTATTTGTTAACATGTGTAGCTTCTAGCACGTGCAATTGTAATCTTGCAGTTCATTGAACAGTAGGTGTTGCCATGTACTTTACTCCCAGCTCAGGAACATCTTTACTAGTTGCTGTGATAAGTGCTTTTTAGATGGAATGATGACTACCTTGGCCACTTGCACATTTTTGATAAGTAGACATACTTGCGATGTTCAAATCTGCAGCTCCAAAAATTTTTTTTCCAGAACTTAATTTCTATCCTGCACTCAAATTTACCATCGAAATGAAGCAGATCAATAAGCTTCTTGTCCTCAAATTGTTGCGAAATCTGCGGAAAGCCTACGTTACAATATGCACGTTGCATACATGATCAATATACATTGGGATTCCTACAATTCTGCACAACAAGATCAATCTTATTGGCAAAATCTTATTGGCCCAGGACATCTGCTCACCCTGTAAGCTCGATGTGAAGATAGGGCATATCAAAACTACCTTGCAAGATAATGGCTACTTGGATCTCATCATCACTTGTTGCGTATTGTGCAAACACATGGAAAGGTCTATGATCCAGTCTGCCTCGGATTTAGAGTTATGCAACACAGAAACAGACCCTTTGGTCTAAATCATCCATGCTGACTGGTTTCCCAAACTAAATTAGTCCCATTCCCCTGCATTTGACCCGTCTCCCTCCAAATCTTGCTGATTCATGTATCTGTCCAAATGTCTTTTAAGTGTTAGGATTGTACCTGCATTCATCACTGCTTCTGACAGTTCATTCCACTTGCGAACCAGCCTGTGAGAAAAGGCTGCTCCTCAGGTCCCTTTTAAAACTTTCTCTGCTAATCTTAAAATTATGCTCTTTAGTTTTGAACTCCCCTACGATTGACCATTCACTGGGATAACATATCAGATGTTTTTAAATCAGTCTATGCTTATAAGCCGCAGACTACTACATCCAAAATTGGACATGGTTCTGCGATTGGATGAACTTTGTTAAGTAATCTAGAACATGCAGAGAATTACATCAAAAAATAATTAAAATTATCAGTTAGGCTCATTGTGTGGAGCATCTCTACAAGCTAAAAGCTGTGTTTGTGAACACGGGAACTCCTACATGCATTACAGTTTTTTTTCATTGGACAAGGGGTCACTGAGATTGTTATATTCCCACGGTGTCATCTTAACTAAAAGGTCTTCCTGTGTGGTTTGAGAGCTATGATTGATAGTTCCTGCAGTATCACTAGACCAATGACAAACCAACGAACCAGCATCTTCTTCTCATGCTGCGTAGATTGGCGTTCCCTTTCCAAATCTGACTTCCTACATCCTAGCCTTGACAAGCACAAGACAAAAATCATTGACTTTGTTTCTCCTTTGTTTCTCTGAACTATCAATATATTATTTGCTTGTTGCTTGTTCACTTAAAAGCACCACATCAAAAACTCAGGAATGCTTCCAAAGGCATGCAAGATCTTCCATGAGAATTCCATGGCAGGACAGAAACCACAAAAAGAAGAAGTGTTTCATCCTCATGCTAAGCACAACAGCATAGGGTCGAAAGTGTGGTGCTGGAAAAGCACAGCAGGTCAGGCAGCATCCGAGGAGCAGGAGAATCAATGTTTCAGGCACAAGCCCTTCATCAGGAAAGGGCTTTTACCTGAAACGTCAATTCTCTTGTTCCACGGTTGCTGCCTGGCCTGCTGTGCTTTTCCAGCACCACACTCTCGACTCTAATCTCCAGCATCTGCAGTCCTGACTTTTGCAACAGTATGGGGATGACCCTTTGGGAAATTGAACTTGTGTGTGCAGGTCCTTGTAGTGTTTAGTTGTTCAGATGTTCCACATTAGAATTTGGGGATGTGTCTGCTACTGATGCTCTTTGCGCTGGATTCATTAAGCTTTGAAATGGACTCAGAAAAGTAAACAAAACTGTAGAAAGAGTTGGATTTTGGAGCTGAAGCATGGAATAGACATTTTAAAGTATTTTAAATAAAATTCTTACATATAATCTGGTGTATTATTTCTGCATAGATGAAATATATAAAACATATAGGAGTCATGTCTCCTGTTTGGATGAGCGTTTGTATTGTGATTTAATTGATCAATCTCTACCAAAGTTTACAACTGCTTCCATCAATCACTTTGTTAAGGAAGCTTTTCCCTGAAAGTTTATCTACTTACTCATTCATACAAATACTCTTCTGATTTCCTGGTTATCCTCACCTTTATATATGGTAATGAGAGGCATGGATAGAGTCAGTAGCCAGAGACTTTTCCCCAGGGCAGGATTGACTGGGGCGAGGGGTCATAGTTTTAAGACATTAGAAGGAAGGTATAGAGGAAACGTCAGAGGTAGGCTCTTTACGCAGAGAGTTGTAAGTGCATGGAATGTGTTGCCACTGGTGGTGGTGGAAGCAGAGTCATTAGGGACATTTAAGCAGCTGCTGGACATGCACATGGACAGCAGTGAATTGAGGGGTGCATAGGTAAAGTTATTTTATTTTACATTAGGATTAATCCTCGGCAAAAAAATCGTGGGCCTAAGGGCCTGTTCTGTGCTCAACTTTCCTATGTTCTATGCTCAATGTTCTCACATTCTGCAACTTCTATAAGTTGAATATTATTGAAAACTTTTCCACTATAACCTATAAAGAGCAGATTCTGTTCAGCAAACACTGTACTTAATATTTTGGGTGACTGGAGGACGATATAAAATTCCAAGCTGTAGATTTAAGGTGGTCCAGGAGTGTTGGAGCTAAATCAAAATCCACGTCAAGCACTAAAATCTAAAAAGTGATATTGACAGTCATATAAATCTAAAAAGTGAAAGATAAATCATTCTAACCCTCAAAATCCAACAATTACTTTCCAATCAATTATTTTTAATTACTTACCTTATGCTAAGGAGTGAGATACTTTGTTCCCCACCTTCTTAAGGTCTGCTATCAAAAATTCTGTCACCTTGTAATCATCCTCATTTTTTAACAACATAGCAGTTAATGAGTAATGGCACACTGTCATAGCTCTTACCAGATGCAGCAGTGAGCCTCCTGAGGAGATCAATGTATTGGGGTCAGCACCTTCCTTCAGCACCTTCAACACTGTATTGACAATAAAAGTAACAAAACGTTAGCACAGGAAAAGTGTCTCTCACCACCATAAATGTAAACAGTGATCTAATTAATATTAAAAATCACATGAAATCAGGTTATAGTCCAACAGGTTTATTTGGAAGTACAAAGTTTTGGATATAGTCCCTCCGTGACTCCCTCGTCAGGTCCACACCCCCCACCAACCCAACCTCCACTCCCGGCACCTTCCCCTGCAACCGCAGGAGGTGCAAGACTTGTGCCCACACCTCCCCCCTCACCTCCCTCCAAGGCCCCAAAGGAAACTTCCATATCCGCCACAGATTCACCTGCACCTCCACACACATCTATTGTATCCTCTGCACCCGATGTGGCCTCCTCTATATTGGGGAGACAGGCCAGCTACTTGCGGAGCGTTTCAGAGAACACCTCTGGGACACCCGGACCAACCAACCCAACCACCCTGTGGCTCAACATTTCAATTCCCCCTCCCACTCCACCAAGGATATGCAGGTCTTTGGACTCCTCCATCGCCAGACCACAACAAAACGACGATTGGAGGAAGAGTGCCTCATCTTCCGCCTAGGAACCCTCCAACCACAAGGGATGAACTCGGATTTCACCAGTTTCCTCATTTCCCCTCCCCCCACCTTGTCTCAGTCTAATCCATCGAATTCAGCACCGCCTTCCTAACCTGCAATCTTCTTCCCGACCTCTCCGCCCCCACCCCAGTCTGACCTATCACCCTCACCTTGACCTCTTTCCACCTATCACATTTCCGACGGCCCTCCCCCAAGTCCCTCCTCCCTACCTTTTATCTTAGCCTGCTGGACAAACTTTCCTCATTCCTGAAGAAGGGCTTATGCCCGAAACGTCGATTCTCCTGTTCCCTTGATGCTGCCTGACCTGCTGCGCTTTTCCAGCAACACATTTTCAGCTCTGATCTCCAGCATCTGCAGACCTCACTTTCTCCTCAAACTTTTGGATATAACCTGGTACAGTATGATTTTTAACTTTGTCCACCCCAGTCCAACACTGGCGCCTCTACATCATGGCTAATTAATACTGACATGCTAAACATGTTTAGAATTCATTCATTTGAATGGTATAAGTCTTACTGATATATTCAATGATTCTTACTTCAAGTATAAAAATAATAATTAAATGTCAAATGGTAGGAAATGATAATGACTTCCCAGTTTAACGGTCAGTTAGAGTAATGTGGATTAATCAAGAAAAGCCAACACAAATAAATTATCTTTAATTAACTTGATGGAATTTTTCGATGAGGTAACAGAGAGGTTTGATGAGGCTGCTATGGACAATACATTGCTCATAGACTTCCCAAAGGCTATTTGACAGAGGGCCATGTGTCAACAAAATTAAAGCCCATGGATGAGTAATAGGAATAGAGAAGTAGAGAATAGTGAACAGTTATTTATCAAAATGGGATTTTTACAGATCAGTACCAGGGTACAAATAAAATTCCAGAAATAATTGTGAATCGCATTGTGAATAAGGAAAGAGATTGATGAGAGAAAACACTGAAAATCATTAGAATGAAAAGCTGCCAAGTTCCCAACTCCTGGTGGACTGCATCCTAGGGTCTCAAAGTCAGTGCCTGCTGAGATAGATGTATTGGTTTAAATTTCCCAAATTCCCTAGATTCTAAAATTTCCCATCAAATTACAATATAGTGAATGTGAATTCAAGATAGCAGAGAAGCATCTGTCAAAGGGAAAATGCTGGAATCTTTTATTAAAGGAGGATGTGGTGGAAATGTATAAAATTGCAATACACTCAGACAGAATTAACATAGTTTTGTGAAAGTGAAATAATTTCAAAGGAAATATCAAGCAATGCAGATAAAGAGGAATCTGTATATAATTTAAGCTGTACTGAGATTCCAGAGGATAATTGACAAGGTGCCACATCAAAAGGTTACGACACAAACTAAGAGCTCAGTGTAGGAGGTAATCTTATAGCATGGATTTGCGAGCTAATGGAAAACAAAAGGCATAAGTGGAGTCATTTCAGGTTGGCAAGATACAATCAATGGAGTGCACCAGAAAGCAGTGTTGCGGCCTCAACTATTCACAATTTACATCAGTGACTTGGATGATGACCAAATGTATGTTTGCTAAATTTTCTGATGATAAATATAGTTGGAAAATAATTTGTGAAGAGGAAACATGGATTCGGCAAGAAGATATAACAGATTGAGTGAATAGGGTAAAAAATAAATTGGCAGATGGAGTATAGTGTAGGTAAATGTGAACTCATCCAGGTTAGTAATAAGAAAAGTCAAAAACTTCTTAAATGAAGAGAGATTGCATAAAGTTGAGGTTCAGAGGCCTTTGAAAAGTGAATTGGATGGTTATTCTGAAGAAAGAGATTGGGTGTCCTGATACATGAGTCAAATATAATTAGGATAGAAGTACAGTAAATGATGAGGGAGGTAAGCTAGATGTTATGTTTATTGCAAAAGGAATGGAATATACAAGTAGGGAAGTATTACTATAGTTTTATGGAATATTGGTAAAATCACATCTGGAGTGTTATGTACAATTTTGGTCTCCTCATTTAAAAAAAGATTTAAATACTTTAAAAAAAAGCTCTGAGAAAGCTGAAATATGAGATGGGATTGGGGGTATTATGTTAAGAGGGAATGTTGGACAAACTTGATTTATATCACTGAAGAGTGGGTTAGTGTGTGATGAAGAGTGATTCCAACAGCATTGGGTTAATTGCTTCACTCATTGAGGTTACCATGAAGGACTTTTCTTTTCAACCTCTCCCCCTCACCTGAGGCATGGTGACCCTAAGGTTAAACCAGCACCAGCCATCTCTCTCTCATGAGAAAGCAGCCCTATAATCTTCATGGACTATAGCAACTTTATCTATACCTTAAATCATTTGGAGTTAAGAATAACAACTAGAGGAAACATCCTAAAAATAAGTTATGGAGACGAAGAGAACTTTTTTCTTTGAGGTTTGACAGCCTTTAGAACGTTCTTCCCTAGTCAGCAGTGGAAGGAGATTTAGAGAATATTTTTCAGTTAGATGTAAACAGATTTTTGACCAACAAGTGAGTCAAGGGTTATGGGGGTAGGTTCTAGTACGAAATAGAGGTCTCAAACAGATCAGCCATGATTGTATTGAATTGGGAGCAGATTCAATGGTCGACTCCTGCCACTTATTACTGCAGTCATATTTTCATATGACCACTTAATGTCCACGAATTTGGAGTTAAAGGGTCAATTTCAAAATTTGTACAGAAGGTAAAACATGGATGTATTGTGCATTGTGAGAACAGTCCCAGCTTTCATGAGGGCATAGGTAGATTAGCAGGATGGGTGGACATGTGACAGATGAAATTTAATGCAAGGAAATATGAAGTAATGTATTTTAGTGGGGTGAACCTGGAAAAGTAGTATCAAAGAAAACGTGCAACTTTAAAGTAGGTGCAGTGAGTGTACCTGGTATGTATGTGTGCATTTGGGTAACGGAGGTAGGGAAGGTTGATAGAGTGGTTCTGTTTTCCAAACAGGCGTATTACTTACAAAAACAGAGAGATTATGGTGAACCAGCGTGCACTGATTTGGGAAGAATGTAAAGGCATTAGTGAGGGTGGAGAGAAGAGTTACAAAAATGGCTCCAGAAATGATGGACTACAATTCCATAAAAAGGTTGAAGAAGCCAGGATTGTTCACCTTTAGAGAACAGAATGTTTGGATTTGATAGAAGTGTTTAAGTGAGGCTTTTGGACAAAGTTGACAGGAAAGAACTATTTCCATTAGTAAAAGAGTTAAGAACTAAAGGACATTGTCTTAAGGTGAATGATGATAAGAAAAAGGAAGCACTTTTTATACAGTGCTTGGTTCAGGCCTGCAGTTTAATACACAAGATTGTGGTAGAGGCAGATGTCAATCATAGCTTTCCAAAGGGAACTGGATAAGTCTCAGAGAAGAAAACATTTATAAGACTACGATAAAGGGCAATGAAATGAGATTAGCCCAGTTACTCTACAAGAGAAGAGGCAGAGAGACAAATCGCCAAATGGCCTTTTTAAATGGTATACACTTAATGGTAAGGTCCTAGGGAGTGTTGCTGAACAAAAGAGACCTAGGAGTGCAGGTTCATAGCTCCTTGAAAGTGGAGTCACAGGTAGATAGGATAGTGAAGAAGGCATTTGGTATGCTTTCCTTTATTGATCAGAGTATTGAGTACAGGAGTTGGGAGGTCATGTTGCGGTTGCACAGGACATTGGTTAGGCCGTTGTTGGAATATTGTGTGCAGTTCTGGTCTCCTTCCTATCGGAAAGATGTTGTGAAACTTGAAAGTGTTCAGAAAAGATTTACAAGGATGTTGCCAGGGTTGGAACATTTGAGCTATAGGGAGAGGCTGAACAGGCTGGGTCTGTTTTCCCTGGAACGTTGGAGGCTGAGGGGTGACCTTGTAGAGGTATACAAAATTATGAGGGGCACGGATAGGATAAATAGACAAAGTCTTTTCCCTGGGGTGAGGGAGTCCAGAACTAGAGGGCATAGGTTTAGGGTAAGAGGGGAAAGATATAAAAGAGACCTAAGGGGCAACTCTTTCATGCAGAGGGTGATACGTGTGTGGAATGAGCAGCCAGAGGATGTGGTGGAGGCTGGTACAATTGCAACATTTAAGAGGCATTTGGATGGGTATATGAATAGGAAGGGTTTGGAGGGATATGGGCCAGGTGTTGGCAGGTGGGACTAGATTGGGTTGGGATATCTGGATCGGCATGGACAGGTTGGACCGAAGGGTCTGTTTCCATGCCGTACATCTCTATGAACTATTTTCTGACCCTAAAAGCTCATGATTATAAGGTAACATCTCAAAACCGATAACTTATGAACTGAGTCTTGCCAGTTTCTGTGAAAAAAATATCCAAACTTTTATTCATAGAAGGCAGATGAAATCAAAGGAATAAGTTTCTTGTTAGTATTTGGTGATGATGTTTGCATGTGTGCCAGATGATGTAGTGCCAGATGATTGGAGGGTGACAAATGTTATTTCCCTGTTTAAGAAAGGGAATAGGGATAACCCTGTGAATTATAGACTGGTCAGTTTTATATCGGTGATCAGCAAATTAGAGGAGAAGATTCTGAGACACAGAAGTTATGAATATTTCAAAAAGCATAGCTTGAGTAGAGATCATCAGCATGGTTTTGTGAGGGGCAGGTCATGCCTCACAAGCCAGAGACCCGGGTTCAATTCCCGCCTCAGGCAACTGACTGTGTGGAGTTTGCACATTCTCCCCGTGTCTGCGTGGGTTTCCTCCGGGTGCTCCGGTTTCCTCCCACAGTCCAAAGATGTGCAGGTCAGGTGAATTGGCCATGCTAAATTGCCCGTAGTGTTAGGTAAGGGGTAGATGTAGGAGCATGGGTGGGTTGCGCTTCGGCGGGGCGGTGTGGACTTGTTGGGCCGAAGGGCCTGTTTCCACACTGTAAGTAATCTAAATCTAAATCTAATCTAAGCCTTATTGAATTCTTTGAGGATGTGACAAAACACATTGATGAATGTAGAGCAGTGGTTGTAGTGCATATGGATTTTAGCAGGGCATTTGATAAGGTTCCCCATGGTAGGTCATTCAGAATGTAAGAAGGCAAGGGAAACAAGGAAATTTGGCTGTCTGGATACAGAATTGACTGGCCCATAGAAGACCGAGGGTGGTGGTAGGTAGAAAGTATCAGCCCTGGGCTTGGTGACCAGTGGTGTTCCACAGGGATCTGTTCTGAGACTTCTGACCTTTGTGATTTTTATAAATGACTTGGATGAGGAAGCAAAAGGGTGAGTTAGTACGTTTGCCAATGACACACAGTTGGTGGAGTGGTGGATAGTGTGCAGGGCAGTTATAAGTTGTAACGAGACATTGACAGGATTCAGAACTGGGCTGAGAAGTGGCAGATGGAGTTCAACCCAGAAAAATGTGAAGTGACTTATTTTGGAAAGTCAAATTTGAATGCAGATTGCAGGGTCAAAGGCAGGATTCTTGGCAGTGTGGGGTATACATCCATAGATCCCTCAAAGTTGCCACCTATGATGATAGGATTGTTAAGAAGGTATATGGTGTGTTGGCTTTCATTAGCGGGGGATTGAGTTTAAGAGCCGTGAGGTTATGCTGCAGCTCTATAGAGCCAGGTTAGATCACACTTGGAATATTGCGTTCAGTTCCGGTCGCCTCATTATAGGAAGGCTGTGGAAGCTTTAGACAGGGTGCAGAGGAGATTTATTAGGACTGGAGGTCATGGTTTATGAAGAAAGGTTGAGGGAGCTAGGTTTTTCCTCATTGGAGCGAAGAAGAATGAGAGGTGACTTGATAATGGTATACAAGAGACACCTAGATAGAATCGATAGCTGGAGACTTTTTCCCAGGGCAGAAATGACTATCATGAGGGGGCATAACTTTAAGGTGATTGGAGGAAGGTTTAGGGGAGATATCAGAGATAGATTCTTTACACAGAGGTGGGTGCATGGAATGCCAGCAGTGGTAGTACAGTCAGATACGTTAGGGATATTTAAGCAACTCTTGGATAAGCACATGGATGACAGTAAATCAAAGGGCATGTAGGTTAGTTTGACCTTAGAGTAGGATAAAACATCGGCACAACATCGAGGACCAAAGGGCCTGTACTGTGCTGTACTGTTCTATGTTCTAGGAGAAAGTGAGGACTGCAGACGCTGGAGATCAGAGCTGAAAATGTGTTGCTGGAAAAGCGCAGCAGGTCAGGCAGCATCCAAGGAGCAGGAGAATCGACGTTTCGGGCATGAGCCTGAAGAAGGGCTCTTGCCCGAAACGTCGATTCTCTTGCTCTTTGGATACTGCCTGACCTGCTGCGCTTTTCCAGCAACACATTTTCAGCTCTGTTCTATGTTCTAGTCAACTTGTTCAGAGATGTTATTGCACATTTCTAAAACAGGTGGCTTTCTGGTCCAGATGTAGGGACATTACTACACTACTCCCATGCAAGCAGTCTCACGTTTATTAGAGACAGGGAAAGGATTGTCTCTTATTTTTCCCTGGCCGACAGAAACACTCGCCCGTGCCCCCAAACAAAATGGAGAGCAGGGAGAGATATCCTTTCCCTGATACTGAATGAATGTCATGCCACTTGCATTTGCAAACATCAGGCCTTTTGTCTGCTGCAGGCTGCACTGTTGGGTTTCTGAAGCAGTCTGGATGGCGATGCTGAAGCTGCCTTAGATTGAGGGTGTGAGTGTTTAGTCAGAAAGCATCAGACTGCTAGGAGAGGAAGGTGGTGTTCTTTTCTCTGCAATAAAAACTTAAGGCTGAAGAACGCCAATTTAGTTGCCCTCATCAGCTGCTATCAGCTATAGATTTTATGTAGTAATCAGAAACTTTATAATTGTGAACCGGTCCCACTACTCTTCCTGAAAGCAAGAGAAAGTACCTGAAGGACAATTGAGAAACAGCTACTGGAAAGCCAGAGGATCATTCAGTGAACTTTGAGCATAGGGATCATTAAACTATCCATCCTCCCACCCATATCATTTGTTTTTTCAGTGTCGATATGCATGTGTGTATAGGGGTAGTTTCATAAGGGGGATAGAATTTTAAATAATGGAGAGTTCTATGTCAGTGATTCACAATCATTTACCAATTTCACAGTGCTGCTAGGGCTTTAAGGGGAAGAGTAGGCAAGTTGGATGGCTCTTTCAATGAGGCAGCATAAGCATATTAGATATAATGGTCTCCTGCATACAACGGACCTTTGATTCACATCAGGAATCCAAATTACTCACATCTGAATTAGCTGTGTTTGTCTTGTAAAAATATATTGGAGATAGTACATTTAATTTTTTCCACCACTTAGCGGTTTTCTAAATCAATACTGTCTGAGCTTTCAGTTTGATTTTTTTTCCCTTCGTTAAGCTTGCTTTGAATTCCTCCCCTTTCCATCATCTTTTAGCTAGCTCTGTAAGAAATCCTCTTTGCTCTGTCCCGAGTGCTTACCTGTCTCTTTCGATTTACCTCTCTTGCTATCTGACATTGCCAGGGCTAAACAATGATTTTGTGGCACTTTTCAAAAGGAAAGCAAAGGGAAGTTGATAGAGAAAAACATGTTATACCCGTCTGCAGAACATAGGGCAGAGATTTACATTACCTACAATGTGAGAAAGATCCCATTCATATCCACATTTACGTTACCTACAATGTGAGAAAGATCCCATTCATATCCACAACAGCGCAAGACATGCACCCCCAATGGAATCAAAACTAAAATACCAACTGATGTTGAAAATCCAAAAGACAATCTCTTCTTCTGAAGAGTGAGACCAGGCACACCTGAAAGAAACACATCAGCTTCTCTCAGAAGCCTTTTTGTACTGACTGTGCTGTAATTGTCAGAAATTTAAAGGTGTTTACATTTCTGACAATTTAAGTTTAAATCATAGGCATCTGGGACCCTCTGAAAATATCCTCAACTTTGAGTTACAGTCAGAAATCACAAAGGGTTCTGAATTATTTAACTAGATAGGTACTAACCTGCCCTAACCCCTGACTAATGATAAACCTGATGCCATAATCACTCACACTGAACCACCTCTGCCAAGCACCACATTGATAGTGTGATGATATGATGGCTTTAAGAAGTGTATTGTGTCCTATTTTGTTTTATGAAGAGAGGTTGAGACACAGATAATACATGGCCTGTTTAACTAATGCAATAAACAGCTTTTGAGGCCTTAGGGTTTTTTTTAAGTTAGAACAATAGAAGCAGCATGAAGGGGTGGGGTCAAGCTCCCAAAGAACCAGGATTTTAGTTTAACTTCCTGTAGCTGTTGGGGTTTGGAAGCTGCAATACATCACTCCCTCCTACATAAAATTGCTCCAGGTTTTTTCTCTCTCTCTCTCTCTCTCTCTCTCTCTCTGAGTTTTCTCTTTATATTCTTTCCTTCTTGACTGGAGAACTGCATGTGAGACAATGTATTTTAGTGAATATGCCTTTATCAAGGGTGTGTTCATGGGATATTACTATGTTGGAACAGTTCCTGTTTAGTCGTTAAATAATCTATTATTTTGTTCAGTTTTCCAATAAAGTTATTCTAATTCTTCTTTCTTTTATATGTATTTTAACAATAGATTAAGAAGAAAGTGTGTTTTGCTTCAAGCTGGAAGTTTGACCAATCAAATTGCACCTAGAGTGCAATTTCTTACACTTGCCTTTGAAAATAAAAAAAATGTTGGGATCTAGGCTGACTTCTCAATATATTTTGAAGGGGTTTGGTCTGGTCCATAACAATATCACCCATCCCTAGCCTCCATCGTCAACCGACACTCCTCCCACAGGCATTCAACTAAAGCACTAACCACACACACAGACAACGAAGACCCCATAATAGGTAACGGAAACATTCCTTACCCCATTGATGCTCATACCCACTTCTCCTAAACAGCTGAACCACCGTACTCCCGGACAACTCCATCACCTGTTCGTTATACCATTATTCACACGATGCCAACAATTATATTAATTAGTGAATGCAAAGCAACTGAAATAGTTACCTTCACATGTTTCAAAATAAATGAGAAAATGGGTAACATGGAGATATAACATTAAAATAGAAAAGAAAATATTCCTCCTAAGCCTTCCAGGGCTGGAACTCAGGCTGTACTTTTGAAAATTGCCAGGCATTTCTTCAAAAAGAATTTCATGCAATTGCCAATTAATGATTGAATATCTGATTATTCGACAGTGTACGAAATTTCAGATACAAACAAGCTAACCAAACTTGTATTAAATTATTGAAGGGCCATGCTAAAAACAATAGCCTTTTCCTTACCAGAAACGTTCCTTCCTTCTAATATCTACAAGGTTTAAAGTCCGATGCTTGCTCTCCTCTCACAAAACAATGACTGATGTGACACATCTTTTCTCCTCTCCTTTTGAATTGCACCACCCTCCATCCCCATAGCTTTCTCTTCACCTGGGATTTATTACACAATGACAGAATTCTGGCTCCCCCATCACTGATAATTATTCACTGCCTTACACATCTTTTGTGAAGCAGACTGATGCATGAAGACACTTCTAAAATATACACCGAAAGTGAATGGAAGTGCTTATGTACTTAGCAGCTTCTAATGTCTGCATTTATACCACGCACACAAGGCTGTAATGAAAAAAAATAAGCTGTCACTTGGCAAAGGTCCAAACGAACAGCTTGAATGCAACTGATCCAGTTGAGCTAACAGTTTTGCTGATTTCAATGTAGGGAAGTGCCAAAGTTTTCTCTATGTATGTTGGGAGTTTAGGTAGAAAGAAGAGAGAGAAGACGCTGGAAATGTTAATTTGTTTTAAATCTTTAAAAGAATAATGTTGAATGACTACTAATGTCAATTAATATTCTAACATAATAAACTTAATGGTGAGAAGCAAAGTGACACGGTTGATTCTAACCCCCAGTGCAGTCTCGGCAGGAAAGCAGACCAGTCAGTTTCTCCCCTGTGACAGAATGAGGCCACGGTGAATTTAGCTGCAGGTTCTGTTCATCTGCAGATGCAAGCTTGGGGAAACTTAAGCAGTCAATTGGTGGTTAGTGGTCTCTCTGGGGAGTCTGGTTTTATGGGTTCCTCAAATGCCTTGCTCTCGTTCCCACTGGCCCCACAAAGAAAAATACAAAATACGTCTCGACTGGCAGCTTCTGCTCCAGCTCTGATCTACCAGCCTTCAGCTGGCCAGAGAACCAAAATGGTTTTCAGCTGAAGGTAAAACTTCCCCTAACTATTGACATTTTTAAAAGAAGGCTTCTTTGTGGGAGGCATCATCCCATCTTCAAAGGTGCCAATAAAAACCACCAATGGTGTGATCCAGGCAGGATGAGAGATAATGTCAACTGTTAGATGTTCCTGAAGAAGGGCTTATGCCTGAAATGTCGATTCTCCTGCTCCTTGGATGCTGCCTGACCTGTTGCGCTTTTCCAGCAACACATTTTCAGCTCTGATCTCCAGCATCTGCAGTCCTCACTTTCTCCTGGTAGATGGTAGTCACTAGCTTACTGTTTTCTGACAATTTTGCAGGGAAAATTCAAAGAATGTCTGACAATAAATAAGGAGAAAGTGAGGACTGCAGCTGCTGGAGATCAGAGTCAAGGATGTGGCGCTGAAAAAGCACAACAAATCAGGCAGCATCCAAGGAGCAGGAGAAATCGACATTTCAGGCATAAGCCCTTCATCAGGACTCATTCCTGATGAAGAGCTTATGCCCGAAACGTTGATTCTCCTGCTCCTCGGATATTGCCTGACCTGCTGTGACAATAAATAAGCTCATTCCAGCATACATTGGCAACATTCAGGCTTGGACCAACACATCAAAACACAAGTACCCAGCGATGATCATCTTAAGACCAAAAGACCATAAGACATAGGAGCGGAAGTAGGGCCATTCGGCCCATCGAGTCCACTCCGCCATTCAATCATGGCTGATGGGCATTTCAACTCCACTTACTCGCATTCTCCCCGTAGCCCTTAATTCATCTTCAACATGAAAAGGGCCAACCACCTCCTTTTGATGTTTATCAGCATTACCATTACCAAGTACCATTTTATCAATATTCTGGGGACACCACTATTCTGGCTAGGAGTTTAACTGGACTAACCACATCAATACTTCGTAAGGTCAGAGCAGAAACGATGTTTAACTGTTATTGGTTCAACTCCTGGACTATTCAAGCCCCTTTACCATTGACAAGTTTCCCAGATTTTCATTCCTGGGGTTGTGTGAACAGAGCTGGGAAAAATCACAGCTCTGTCAAGTCAATCTTGAGAAATGGCCACCTGCACTCCCTATTTCCAGTCCAGAGTTTGGTTGGAGTGGGAACTAGACCAGGTGACTCAGGAAGAGCTGTAGAGACTGGGCTGGACAGAAAGCCAGTCTCTGGGCTCCAACACTGTAACCAAAAATTATAATTAACCAGAAATTAAACATAAAACATTCTTGCAGCCCTCACTCTCAACAAATATCTCAATGCCCGATGCATATGGCTCTATGCCACTAAATGCATTTCACACAGTCACCATGGCTCCTCATAATCTCTTTCGCATTCTTCACTGATATACTCATTCCCCATAGCCACTCATACCCCTATGCTAACCTAATGCCTGATTACACCTACCATCCTTTTCTCTTTCACCTATCATGCCAAGTTACCTCCATTATACCAATACAAAATCACACAGGTAAACAAATACAAATTCTGTAAACTAAAGTTCTACATCAAAGTATACACTTTGAGGAAAAGGACTCATTCAACAAAAAAGTACACTCCTTGATACCTCTTAACAAATTGGACAATTCCAAAGGATTTATGCACAAGCTTATCTACAGTTAACTATTTAAAAGGGCATCAGGACCTCCCAGCTGTAATAAGATTCCTTACTTCCAACTCAAAGTTCCCTGGGACTGTGTCCTGAGCAAGACCTCACCTCTTCAGTGGGGTAGCTTGTCGATCAAAAAGAAGATCACTGAAAACATCCTATCTCTTATCTGGTGTAATGCTCATACTCTGGATTACTAATTAAAGCTGCATTGTGTCTATGTTGGTCCCCTGCTATTTTTAAAAGTTTAAGCTATTTAAAGTTATCTTGCTGTCTTTCTACACATGTGTTATGGAGATAAGAACCAGTTACATTTATTAAAGGGACAGCTGAATAAAATGATTTTTTAGTCAAGCAAAGACCTGAAATTTAAAATGTTAGTCTGGTTGATTGTATAAGTTCTTGATTAAAATGCTTGCTGTTTATGATAGTTGTTATAGATTTATCATTTGAGCTTTGCATATTTAATACATAGCAAATCATAATGCGATTATTTGTTCCTGGATTGCTTGCAAAGCCACAATGATTGCTTATCCTGTTTGCATGAGAATTAGGAGCAGGAGTAGCCCAAGCTTGCTCCGCAATTCAATATGATCATGGCTGATCCCATCTCAGCCTCAACTCCAGTTTCCTGCTCAGTCTCCAAAACCCTTTAACCAATTACTAACTAAAAATTTGAATGTCTCCTTCTTAAATTTATTCATGATCCTGAAGTCTATGGTAGTGAATTCCATAGATTAGATTAGATTCCCTACAGGGTGGAAACAGGCCCTTCTGCCCAACAAGTCCACACTGACCCTCCGAAGAGTAACCTACCCAGACCCATTTCTCTCTAATGTACCCAAACACTATGGGTAATTTAACATGGCCAATTCACCCCTGCATGTCTTTGGATTTTGAGAGGAAACCACAGCACCCATGCAGTCTTGGAGAGAATGTGCAAACTCCACACAGACAGTTACCCAAGGCTGGAATCGAACCCAGGTCACTGGCGCTGTGAGACAGCAGTGCTAATCACTGAGCCACTGTGCCACCCCTAAATTGATGATCCTTTGAGAGAAGTAATTCCTCATCCACTTTAAATTTGCTATCCCTTAACCTCAAACCATGACCTCTTGTTCTAGATTGCCCCATGAGAAAAAACATCTCCATGTCTACTTTGTCAATCCCCTTGAGCATCTTAGGTACCGTAATTAGATTTCCTCCCATCTGTCGGAACTCAAATAAGTATTTGCCTTGAGAAATTAGTAATGAGTTCTTTACTGAGCCTCGATCTTCTTTGTCATTCAATGTAAGCTAAGGGATTCCAGTGTATTGATTCAGGAATTCCAAAACCTAATTTAACTTCAGGTAGCTGATTGTGGATTTGCATTTAATTAATCTAGTACAGCCTGCCCTCAATACCAACCCAGTGAAAATGAGAAAGGTCAGGTTTGAGGGCAAGACTTCCGATTTTGGACAACTTCTCTAATGTCTGAAATGGTACAGTGGCTCTCTGTGGTCGTGGAAATTTAGTCTAACATTTAAGTGCTGGAACATTTAAGAATCATCTGAGTGTGTGTATCCACAACAATATCAGGAAATCCAGTATCAGCTACTAAAAGAATTCCATTCAATTGATACTCCTGGCAGTGGATTTTATATACTTCATCCATGTGTGTGTGTGTGTCACTGCAGGATACCACGAAAGTTACCACAAAGTACTCTCAATTCTGAAACCTTTACAACTGAAAATGCAAGAGCAGCAAGATGTCAGGAACACCTGACTTCCAAGCCTCAATTCATCCTTCTTAAACATGAAAAGCTGTTTCCTCAAATGATGCTTGTTCAAAATTCTTCAATTTCCTATTTAACATCAAATGATAAGGATTACAGAGCCTCAAAAAAAAAAGCGCACCACCACTTAAGGAAAATTAGGATGAACAATACATGCCATTTTGCTAGCCGGGAGTAAATTGAACATATTGTGATTTGCTATAAACAATAAAGTGCTCAAATTATAAATCTTTAACAATAAAAAAAGTGAAACTTTTAATTGTTCTGGGACTGCCTTTACTAGCTTTTAAAAATTAAGATCTTTATTTGACAGAAAAATTATTTTATTCTGTTGCCACTTCAAAAAATGTAAATGACTCATCTCCGTCACTGATGGCAAGTAAACAAAAAGAGAGCAAGATAACCTGATGCTTTAAACTTTTTAAAAACAGTAGTTTTTAAATCCAATTTTTATTGGCAGTAAAGACTCAAGTCAAACTTAGTTTAAAAAAAAGAGGGGAGAAGTACAAAAGCAGATGTTGAGATTTATTGTAACAGATCAACATTAATATTATTCATTAAAATGACTGATACATGTTTAATGACTAACTTCATAAATATTGCTCTCACAGAGTTGGAAGGTTATGACTTCAAATTTCACCCCAGCGTTTCAGCCTCTAATGAAAACCAACACTGCCATGCAGTATTAGATATGTATTGCACTACCCTAGGTATTGCCCTTCAGATGTCATATTAACTTGACTGCTCGCTCAAGTAGATACTGAAGAACACTTGAGACCAGTTGAAGGGCACAGAATTCTCCAGGTGTCCAGCTCAACAATGCTGAGTCACTCACCAACATTAACATAATTCAATTAATCAATCCATCTCATTACTGCTTTATTGGTGTTTGCTGTAAAGAGAACACCTGCTGATTTTATCTGTGTAACAACAGGTCATGCAATTCAGATGTTACACATGCTAGAATGATAAGATGATATACGGTCTCTATTACTATAATAGTAGTGCATGTGTGCTGAGAGGAAACAAGTCAGATCAGCACAGAAGGCTGCAGTTGTCCTGCAGCAGTGATAGAGAGACCAGGAAGGTGGTATCCCAACATCTGAGATCTGTAGCAAGAACAGGATCAGAAGTAATTGCGGGGCATAAACAGTGGAGGGAGACCAAATAAAAAAAAGGTCAACAATGATATAACACAGCACAGCAGAGCTGATATACAGTGCGCTCAGACCAGGAAAGCAGAATCGTTGAAAAGAATCATAGAATCGTACCATGTGGAAACAGACTATTTAGCTCATCAAGTCTGAGCCTCCGAAGAGCATCCCACCCAGACCCCATCCCTATCCTGTCCCTGTAATCCTGCATATCCCATGGCTAATCCACCTACAGTGCACATTGTGGAATGTGGGAGAAAACTGAACCACCCAGATGAAATCCAAGCAGAGAATGTGCAAACTCCACACAGACTGGAATCCAGCCCAGGGCCTTTTCGTAGGGCATGTTGAGGGGTTCTTGTGAACAGCTACACTGCTGATAATGAGAATGCCTGGATTTTCTGATGGTCAGGTCGATAATTATTTCTGTAGCATGCCTGGCAGTTGCACAATGGGACCATGACATCACAGACTCAAAGTAAAATGCCTGGGAAATTGAAGATTCCATCAGAAAATTCCTCTTTATTTGGAAGCATCCATCTGGAAGTTTCCATTGAAATTCAGAGAATTTGGGAGGTTCTACGGCGATTAATAGCTAACCAGGAAAAGTTAGATTATTAAAAAGCTAGAGTGATGAAGAACTTATACTCAAAACATCAACTCTCCTGCTGCCTGACTGGCTGTGCTTTTCCAGCGCCACACTTTTTGATCTCCAGCGTCTGCAGTCCTCACTTTCTCCTTATTAAGAAGTTAGTCTAGGAGGTGGATGGCTTCTAAATCAACCTCCCCCACAACTTATCATACACATGCCATCTATATCTTCCCAGATCTAATCAGAATGTGCTGACAAAAATACAAGTTATTTCTTAATGTTAAAAACAAAGAACAGAGTAGTCGGCTGTATGAGAATGTTCAGAAAACCTAGTTTAATGTCCCAGTGGTCGCTGGCCGTGGTGCTGCAATCAGGGACACTGACCCAGACTATATACAGTATTTCGGACGAGTGCATGAGAAAAGAGCAATTGTAAAGCAGTGTAAGTGGAAGGTTCCTGCCAAATCCAATCACAAACGAGCAGGACGTATCTGAAAAATTAGAGATTTTTTGACCCCCGAAATTATGGGTCTATTTGTACACTTGTATATGAAAACTAAACGTTTGGGCTCAATGCACAATGCCATAGGAGACCCAGGAAAAACATAACGGCTTTAATACACCGTCTCATATGGCCTAAACATCCACAGCTGCCCAGCAGATTCTTTCTTAACTCCAGGGTGAGCTGTACCACTAGCTTCAACTTTGAGCAAGATCTAAGCTAAGTTCCAGGTTGGCAATTAAATTCCCAATTGGCCCTTTGAAAGCAAACCCTTTCACCTTCCTTACATGACCATCAAGGCAAAGGTTTGGGGAATATCTAAGCTCAGGCCTCTGACATCCTAACTTCAGCCATATGCTGGAAAAAAGGTTTGACCTTTAATTCCCCACAAAGATTTTACCAGCAGTGTGATGGTTAGTAGCTTTCAAGAGATGGTCACAATGCAGGTACAGTCAGGTAACACGACTCAGGAGCCTTTAAACTAATATGGAGGGAGAGGGCTTAGGGGGTTCCAAGCAGTAGTGAGAATAGAGAGAAAGCTGAGGATGGTTTGGAAGTTAAAAAAAATGAAGTTAATTAGACAAAGTAGCAGGTAAGAGCACATCAGAAAATGAGGTAATGCTGAAGAATTAACCGGCATTTATTTCAATGCAGGAGTTCTGACAGGTAAGACAGATGAACTCAGGTCATGCTTTGTGAACATGGGAATATCATAACTACCACAGAAACATAACTGAGGGAAGGACAGGACTGGCAGCCCAATGTTCCAGGTTTATGTGCTTTAGGAAGGATAGAAAGAGAAGCAAGAGAAGAGGGGAGTGGTGTTTTTGATTAGAGAAAACGTTACTGCTGTACATAGACAGGCTATTTCTGAGGGATTTTTCAGTGAATCTATATGAGTGGAATTTAGAAATAAGAATTACCATGATGGAATCATACCATAGTCCTGTCCAATAGTCAGTAGAAACCAACGAGCAAATATGTAAGGAGATCTCTGATATCTGTAAGAGTAATAGAGTTGTAATAGTTAGGGATTTTAATGTGACTGGGACTGCCATAGTGTTAAAGGCATGGATGGTGAGAAAATGTTTTAAACAAAATGTTCTTTATCAATATGTAAATATATCTACTAGAGAAACAGTTCACATTACAGAAGTAGTAATGCTAGATGTCTTAGAAAATATAAAAGGTGGATAAATCTCTGGAATGAACTTCCAGAGGAAGTGATGGATGCAGGTACAGTTACAACATACAGTTAAAAACATATTTAGAGATGTACATGAATAAGAAAGGTTTGGAGGGATATGGGCCAATTGCAGGCAGATGTGGTGAGGTTAGTTTGGGATTATGTTTAGTATGGACTGGTTGGATTGAAGGGTCTGTTTCCATGCTGTATGACTCTACAACTCTATGACCAATCAGGTGTATCCCAGGATGTTGTGGTAAGTTACGGAAGAAATTGCAGGGCCCTTAGTGGAGATATTTGCATCATCTACAGCCACAGGTGAGGTGCCAGCAGACTGGAAGGTGGCTAATGTGCCTTTATTTACGAAAGTCTGAAAGAAGAATCCTGGGGACTATAGAACCCGCATAATTAGTGGTATAGTAGACAATGGTCTGAGGAATGGCAGAAAGAGTTTAAGTTAAATAAATGCAAAGTGTTGCATTTTGGTAAGACCAACAAGGGCAGGACTTACACAGTTAATGATAGGGCCCTGAGGTGTCCTGTTGAATAGAGAGACCTAGGGATTCAGATATATAGTTCCTTGAAAGTTGTGCCACAGGTGGATAGAGTGGTAAAGAACATGCTTTCCTTCATTGCTCAGACCTTTGAGTATAGGAGTTGTGAAGTCATGTTGCAGTTTTACAGGACATCGGTGAGACCACTTTTGGAGTATTATGCACCATTCTGGTTGCTCTGCCACGGGAAGGCTGTTTGTAAATTGGAGAGTGCAGAAAAGATTTATAATGATGTTGCCAGGAATGGAGGATTGAGTTATGAGGAGAGGCTGAATAGGCTGAGACTTTTCTCACTGGGGTGTAGAAGGTTGGGGGTGACCTTATAGAGATTTATAAATCATGAGGGGCATAGATAAGGTGAACAGTAAAAGGTCTTTTCCCTTGGATAGGGGAGTTCAAAACTAGACAGCATAGGTTTAAGATGAGAGGAGAAAGATTTAAATGGAACCTGAGGGGCAACTGTTTCCACACAGAGGATTATTCATGTTTGGAGTGCACTGCCAGAGGAAATGGTGGATGTGGGTACAGTTACAACATTTAAAAGACATTTGGACAGGCACATGAATAGGAAAGGTTTAGAGGGTTATGGACTAAACACAGGCAAATGGGACCAGTTTAGTTTTGGAAAACTGATTGGCTCTGGCGAGTTGGACCAAAGGGTCTATTTCTGTGCTGTATGACAATGAATCTATAACTTTGAGATCCACTTGAGTATCAAGCCTGAGATCAAGGTCAGAATGCAGAAAATATCATATGTCTCTTCCTCTTCTTTGATGGGGAGGTGGGAAGAGGCTTCTCTACTCTAACCATCAAACTCTGACAGAACATTTTGGTCTTGTTGTCTAAACATAAAAGAGATCCCCTCCAACCCACTATAGACCTTTAGTTTTTGATTTTCTTCTTGACTCTGTAAAAAGTTAGCAGCAGGAGGTTGAGAGTTAATGGATGTCAGCTCTTGTGAAAAGGAACATTGCTATCTGCAGATAAACAAGTTCTTTATGCCTGAATGAGTCCTTAGTAAAAAAAGGAGCCATCTTTTGACCAAGGAGAATTAAACGCAAGGAGAATCTCATTATTGTGCCTTTTTCTGAGAACAGTGCATAAGGTATATTTACATTAGTAATTTTTCATTGAGAGTAAAAAGAGAAATCCACTATTCAAACCTGTTGTTTAGATATAAATGTTAGCTTCAAGGGGTACGGGAGCTGCAGATGTTGAAGTCAGATCTTATTATTCTTCCATTATGATATTAAATCAATAGCAGTATTCAAAATTACTTGAAATGCTTTAAACAACGAAAGGGAACTGCAGATGTACTTATTGTAACTGGCTCCATCCTTTAAAAATTGGCAATTAGACTGCATAGGGCCTACTTACAGAGTTCCCTCCTTGAAACATCTTTCAAGTGTTAACAACTGCTTTAACCTTACCTCTCCCAATCTCTCCTTTGGCTTAGAATCCAAATTCTCCTGATATTTTTTATAAAGCACCTCACGAACAATAAATAGCAGAGCATGCATAAAAGATGGGGGAGTGGGAGGAGCTAATCTGCAGGGAGCATTTCTTAATAGTATCAAGCAAAGTATAAGTTTACTATTGCTGCCACACAATGTGAAGCATGGTAGCTTAGTAGTTAGCACTGTTGCCTCACAGCGCCAGGAATCTTGGTTTGATTTCAGCCCTGGATGACTGTCTGTGTGGGGTTGGCACATTCTCCCTGTGCTGGCATGGGTTTCTGCTAGGGTTCATTTCTTCTGGTGTTCTGCTTTCCTCCCACAGTCCAAAGATATGCAGGTTAGGGTGGATTGGCCATTCTAAATTGCCCACAGTGTCCAGGGATATTCTGGCTGGGTAGATTAGCCATGATAAAATGCAACATTATGGAAACAGGGTGATGGGCTGGGTTTAGGGTTGGATGCTCTTTGGAGTTACAGACCTTATGGGTCTAATGGCCTCTTTCCATACCTTTATGTCATATACTAAATGTATAGTGATTGGAGCAAGGTTGCCAGGTGGATCTCATGGAGTGTGATCCTGATTGGCCAAGGTTAACAGTCCCAATCAGGGAGTCCTGGCTAACAGATATAAACAGGAGTCTCAGAGATTCTCCTCACTCTGAACTGGCTGGCAGAGCCCAAGTATTGTGTACATGTAAATAAAAGAGTGACTAGTGACGGGATACTGGTCTCCATGGAGTTATTTCAGTATGGTTTGCCAATAATGATGTATATTCCATTTACACACATTGCTTTCCCAACATTATTTATATTTCAAGACATTCCTTTAACTTTACCAGAACACCTCGATTATCATATTGAAAAATAGGTTATGGTCACCATTGTCACTACATCATACTATACGATTTGCAGGTAAATGGTCCAAATATTCCTTACATTTTTACCTAAGGCCTATGGCATGAATTAAAAGAAGAGGTAAAATTGGATCAATGCAAACTGTTCAGTCTTGATTTCTCTCATCCTATTCAAAATTAAGTGAACCTATATATATCACAAACCCTCGAGCTTTCCACAGCTTTAAAGCAGTCTGGATGCAGTAACATGAGAGAACATTTTTGTGCTAACACATTGCACATTCTGGGCAGAATTTAAGTGGTCCTCCAGAAGCAGACTGGAAGTCCATATCATTAGATGAAAGTACTCAGGGTCAAGAACCCATCAACGTTCTGACTTCCCCTTCCCAGTTATGTCTAAGGCTAAAAAGCTTCTGCCATTGACATAATTCACGATTGGGGCTCACTAACATTGGAGCTTACAGATCTCGATGTAATGGCATGGACACCAATTCTCCAATTACTGAATAGAATGACCAGAATGAACATTAAATTCTCCCTCTGCTGTATGTCAGAAATTTGGGCACTGGCCACATTTATCATCCAATCTAAATGGACAGAAAATTATGAACCTGACCGATTCAAATATCAATTCCCAGCATGTGAAGATCTAAAGGGACAGATGCAGCCATTGTCATGAGCAGAAGGGAAAGATATGAGTTGCTGGCAAAAGAAAATGAATAACCTCAAAATAGTATCACTCCTGACTGCAGCATTACTTCGCATTGATTCAAAATATCTTGCAGCATTTCAGGAAGTGATTTGTCCTATTCTCCCTGTGCCGACTTCTTGCTGAAAGTGGTATTGAAATGGACTCATACTAATCTTCTCTCCTCACTGAACTGAGGATGTTTTCTTTTTGAAATAGATCAAATTCCTCCTTTGAAAAGTGCAACTGAATCGGCTTTGGCCACCTTTCAAGAAAAGCAAATGAATTCACAGAGTTCAAATGTATTTTTCATTTTGCCATTTATCTGAAATTGGTTTTCCCCCTGACTGACATTTCTTATCTACTCTATCAAAACCTTTCACAAAGTATTGATTTTTTTTATTCTGACATAGGATATAGGCAAGAACCAACATTTTGTCACTGATCACTCATTGCTCTTGAATTGAGTGGCTTGCTAGGCTATTTCAGAAGGAAGTTAAGAGTCAATCACGTTGCTGAGAGTCAGGAGTTACAGACCTGATAAGGAGAGCAGAATTCCCCCCCCTGCCCCCCCAGGGATATTTTTGAACCAGATGGGTTGCAGATATTACAAAAGACTTTGTCACACATGGATTCAAATATGATAAAGAACTGGCCAAAAAATATATGAACACACTTGGTTCAGGACCCAAAAGGGCTAAATCACTCAGATCTTAAGGAGGCAGAGGGAGGACATCAAAGAGGAAGCTGACCCACTCACTGCCAGTTATAAGCTATTTTCAACCTATAGTCTTTAACAGATTTTCAAACAGCTCTACTTGAGACAACTTTATCAAATCACTTTTATAGGAATCAACAAATTGGTGATCCTGAAGAATTTAGTGTGCCTCTAAACTTGAGCTAAATAATTTCTGTTTACTGTAATAGTTGATTGACAAGGAGAATCCATCATATACTTCACTGAAATTTAGATAATGGCAAAGATTTCCAAGAGGTGAGGTTTAAAAACCATTGAGAACAAATATTAAAATATATTCAGCCAGTTCTAATGATTGAAATTACTGGCAATTGCAAGTGTCACTGGCGCAATATTTATCCTTCTCATCTTCTCATTGTAATGAGAAAGTCTGGTGGAATCGATGGTGTAAACAGATGGTGGAGGATGGCAGCAACCCAGACCGCAGGCTGTTTAAGTGAGACAGCTGGTTGGATCATCACTGGCAATTGTAACTGGGAACTAAAAAGCCATAGGGATTTTCTTTTACACTTCCATTCCATGATTTGATAAAGGATGTGATATGCTGCCAATTATAATATCAACAATTTCTAAACCACATTTTAAAGTTTTAAAGCCTTAAGAGATAAATTAGTCATGGTCTGCTTTAGAGCATAATTGATGCCATTATTTGTGGTATGCATGTGTAACTGGAGGCCCACAGCTCAAGAGAAATTGGACCTCAGATCATAAACAACATGATCATGGTTGATGAATCGCCAATTGCTGCAGTTCTGTTTTCCATTTGTATGCATGGTATGAATTTCATTAACTGTCAGAACTTTATTTTTAAAAGAACGTCTTGTGGGATTTGGGCATCGCTGGCTGGCCAGTATTTGCTACCCATCCCTAGATGTCCTTGAGAAGGTGATGGTAAGCTGCCTTCTTGAACTACTTTTCCAATGGCAATCACAAGTCAGACAGTGCCCAGCCTCACCAAGAGTTCAATTTCCAGAAATTTATCCAGCCTTCAGTTTGTGACTGAGCTGGTGGTACTCTCCCCTCAGATTCAGAATTAGTGACACTTGCAATTGCCAGTAATTTCAATCTTTAGAACTGGCTGAGGACCTGAGCACAGCAATTTAGGTCAGTGCTATTCCTTCACGGTCACTGGGTCAGAATCCTGCAACTCCCTCCACTGTGCACATGTACCTATGCCAAAAGTGGTTTTGGAAGGCAACTCATGTGCACTTTAGCAAGGGTAGTTAGTGATAGGCAGCAAATGCTGGTCAAGCCAATAATGCCCGTAGCCCATGAATCAAATTAAGAAAAACAAGGGGTGATACTCTATTAGAGGTGTCACATTTTGTATAGGACATTGGAAAAGAACCACATCTGCCCTTTCAAGTGGACATAAAAGATTCCATATCACTATTTATATTCCTGTTTAAAGGCAAAACAGGGGAGCTATTCTGGCATTCTTACCAATGTTTATCCCTCACAGACTCTGAACCAATCTGCACCACAAGTAAAATGAGCTACCTCTGAGTAGCTAATCCAAGGATGAAGCCCTCCAATGGATCCTGGGATGCACAGGGACCATTTGCAGGCACTGTTTGGCTGGTTGGGGGTGGGGTGGGGGGGGGGGGGGGGGGGGGTTGTTGCATAGGGGTGTGGGGGTGGGGGGGGTGGGGTTCCATGTAAGTATAGGTTTTACATTCCATAAAAAGGATAAAGACAAAATCTTCTGGGTGCGGGCTGGGGGCATGTTCCTGATGCCCAGTAGGCACCACATTGTCATCCCCTATCCTGTACTTGGAAATGAAGAAGGGCTGCAAGTGTATGGCAATGTCGTCACTGCTCTATGGGCAGATTCAGATTTAAGACCCAATGTAATGTTTTTAAAATAAGTGAAAATATTGACATTTTTTACGGTCAGCATTCTAGTGGTGCCATTCTTGCAATATTTTCCCATCTTTCTCACCATTGCTCATACCACACCAGGAAGCATCACTTACCACTGTCTGAATAAATCCATTTCTTGGGGACCTCATGGTCAGGCCATGTGGCATTAGTTGATGAAACATGGAGAGTCATCCCTTTGCTAATATCAGCAGATGTTTTGGCTGTTGGAGTTTAAAGAACTTTGTTGTATATTTTGATTACACTGTACATGCATCACAGAATGATGATGCAGAAGGAGACCCTTTGGCCCCTAATAGCTACACCAGCTTTGCTCCTTTTAACTTAGTGACAATCTTTTGATTTTTTTTATATATCCCCCCACATTTTTTTCAATTTAAAGGATCATCTAATGCCCTCTTGAATGTTTCAAATTGATCCTGTCTCCACTATATTTCATGGCAGTGCATTCCAGATTCTAACAACTCAATGTGAGGAGGTTTTTCCCATCACACTTTGTACTTATTTTTGCAAAACACTTTAAATTTGTGCCCTCTGGTTCTTGATACTTTTATATCGGAATTGGTTTCCCACCATATAAAGGGGCCAGACTCCTCATGATCTTGAAAACAGTGGTCACATTTCTTCTCAGCCTTGTTTTTTCCAAGAAAGACAGTCCCAAACTCTCCAGTCTTTTCTTATAATTGACGGAGTTTTATCTGTACAGCCATTCTTATAAAAGTCTTCTGCATTATCTCCAATGAATTCACATAGTCCTTATAATGTGGTATCCAGAACTGTACACAATATTTTACCTGAGGTTTAACTTCTTATAGAAGTTCATCGCAACTTCTTTGCTCTTGTATTCTATGTTCCTACTGATGGAGCCTAAAACACTGTATGACTTATTAACAGCTCTCCTTACATGTCCTGTCACCTTCAATGGCTTACACACAAACACCTGAATGGTGTCAAGCTTCTGGAGTATTGTTGCATCTGGGTCCATCACACTCATGACTTGTTCCTTGTCAATGATGGACAAGCTTTGGGGGAGCCAGAAGGAGAGTTATTCACAGCAGTATTCCTCACCTCTGACTTGCACTTGGAACCACTGAGTTTATGTGGCAAGTCCAGTTGTGTTTCTGGCCATGCGTTTGATTTGATTTGATTGATTGTCATGCGTAACTAAATACAGTGTAAAGCTTTGTTTGCAAGCAGTACAGGCAGATCATATTCAGCAGGGACATAAAAATCATATAATGTTTAGATAGAGTGAAGCATACAGGTTACACTGTACAGGAGGTGCATGAAGCAAGATGAACAGTAACAAGATCAATATTAATTGAAGTTAGAGAGTCCATTCAGTCAGACAACAGCAGGGAAGAAGCTGTTCTTAAACCTGTTAGTGTGTCCAAACATCAGTATCTTCTGCCTGACAAAAGAGGTTGCAAGAGAGCATTACTGGGGTGGGAAGAGTCTTTCATGATGTTGGCAATCTTTCCAATGGCAACAAGAAGTGTAAATGGAGTCCATAGATGGAAGGTTGGTTTCCATGATGGTCTGGGCTGTACACACAACTTTCTGTAGTTTCTTACAGTACTGGGCAGAGCAGTTGCCGTACCAGGCCATTATGCGTCCAAGTAGTATGCTCTCTGTGATGCATCTGTAGACATCAGTGAGGGTCCTTATGGACATGCCAAATTTCCTGAGAAAGAAGAATGTTGTTCTGCTTTCTTGACCATCGCATCTACGTGGTAAGTCTGGGACAGGTTGTCAGTTATCGTCACTCCTCGGAACTTGATGCTCTCCACCCTCTCAATCTCCACTCTATTGGTGTAGATAGGGACATGCTCTACTAGGATGTTGATAGTGGGGGATTCAAGTCTTGTCCTTTGAACAAAACACTTCACAAATGTTCCCAGTTTTCTCAGAAAGGAAGAACAATGAGTAGTTGTAATTATCTTAACTACTAAAAGGGAGGATGTTCCTAAAGTCAGCTCTGATCCCTTGGAGAGACTTTTTAAAATGGAGTTGTGGGGTGACTCCAAGAGCCTTATGAACAGTTGGGTGGGGCCTGAATATGGAAATTCTTCCCCTATTTTCAATGGATCTTATTGTCACCTTGGTGGGGTATTTGATACTCTTATTCTCCCTCAATATTGTTTTAACTTTTATTTGCTGGTGCTTAAAAATCTGTCCAATTTTCTAACTGACCAATAACCTTTGCAGAATTGGTCATTATTTATTTTAATTTGATACTATCCCTCACTTCCTTATTTAGCTATGGGTATCACATCTTTCTCATGAGGATAAATCTTTCCTGAAAGTCATTAAAGATCTCCTTAAAAGTCAACCATTACATCACTACTGTCCCAAATTTTAATCCAGTTTTCCAGGTCACCTGGGTCAATTTTGTCTTCATGCATCTACAATTACATTTATTTAGGATTAGAACATTAATTTTTGATTAACATTTTTCACCTTCAAAGTGAAAGTGCAAATCTATTATGCCATTCTCTGTCACCTAGAGGTTATTACAAAGAGTCACTTTGCTCACTGACTGCATGCTGGAGCCAATGCCCCAGATTGTGTCAAATACACTGAGTGGATCCTTCCATTGACAGCAAGGGCCTCAAGTGCCAGCTGGAGAGCCATATCCTTGCTCCAAGTAAAACCCATGGTGCTTCTGCTAATCAAGTAATTTCTGGGATACCAACAACCGGAATAAAGAGCCTGACTCCAGAGGTACTGCTCCAGAAGACCTACAGGTCAATCAGAGGCAGGTAGGAAGCCCAGGATGAAGTTGGAAGAGCACGCCCGAAGTCATCAGATCAAAACGCCAGGCAAGGGACTTTGTGATTTCTCTGGGGGATGGAAATGCGGAAGTTTGCAAGGGACGGAGACCAAGTGAAGAGGTGGTGAAGGAGGGATTTGGAAACAATAAAGTGGCTCTCAAAAGGCAAGACTGGCCCTAGTCCATGCCCTTGATCAACCATTGATTGACTTTAATGGAGGCCCCAACCAATACCTTTTACTTGTGGGAAGGCATGTTTACAGGCCAACTAATAGCTGGACCGATGCTGGCAGACTAAAACCCTTAAATGACAACTTAAGGACATCAGATGGTGGCAGGGCAAGACAGTCAACTGTGGACCTTCCCATGCCAAACTTAATTCCAGTGGTACCAGGACAGCGGGGATCAGGTACATCATCACTCTACCCACCTAAATGCACGTCCCACCTCCTGTCCCAACCTCTCCAGGATCAGAAGGTTCTGTCTCCAATGAACTCATTTCACAGGCTACCTTTTCCAATCTGATTTCTTAGATCACATTTATCCATCATTAATCCAGCAACTTTGTTAAAGGTTTTATTAATTTCTTCCAGCATCATCGATATTATAGTTAATGGTTGGTAAGGAGGTTACATAATACGTAATGGCCTGTTATGGATTTGAGGCATGGTTGATATAAAGGGTTTAAGAAGCCATGGAATGGGGGTGGTGGATAGAGGCGATAAGTTGGCATGTATGAGCATTGAGTGGAAGTAGAGGTGAGGGCTAGAATGCCTAAAAAGGGCGAGGACAAAGTGACTGAGAACTGAGATTAGCTTTGTTACCAGCCTAAATCTTGGCACACTGCATTTCCAATAGCCACCGCTGATCTGCACTGGGGACAAAAGGGCACAACTTAAACCTCCTCCCATACTTCAAAACGAAGGTTCCACCATACAATGCACTTTTTCCCCTCCCAGGACATGTGTGGCAAGCTGGGAGTTTTATGACAGAGTCTGTACTTCCAATTGGTATCTGCTGAACAAGTCATGTTCAGAAACAACAGAACATTAAATAAATAAGTAACCATTCTAATGTGAAGTTTAAACAAGGTTATCAAAAAATTGAGGTTTAGTACATCAGCAAAGAAGTTCAGGAATAACATTAAACTTGTTAAGCGTTGTCAATTTGAAACATTTACCAATTATATTGCCAATCCACTTCTCAATTGGTTAAACTGATAAACACCAATCTTTCCAACAAAAGAAAAAGGTACTATAAATTTGGAACAATTAAACTGTTCCAGAAATGTAATTATTAGGTAACTAGGGATCATTAGGTGGAGGCAAATTTAATTATATGTGAACAGTCAAAATCACTAATAAAATAACAATTATCCAGAATAACAGTTCTGCAGTGGATAAATGCATAATCCATCAGCTCTGAACATAACTGTTTTTTTTAAATCATTGACTTCATCTGCCAATATCTCTGCCAGCAGATATATGAATGTAGGGATGTATGAAATAAGAGCAGGAGTGGACCATTCCGTCTTTTGAATCTGTACAGCTATTCCATAATGTCAGGGCTGATCTGATTATGGCCTCAACTCCACCTTCCTGCCTATTCCCGATAACCTCTGCAGCGATTGGAACCAGGTGGATCTGCAGTCTTCACTTTCTCCTACCAGGTTGATCTCATTGACTACAGATCAGTGGCCCAAGTTAACAACCCCAATCAATCAGGAACCCCAGCTGACCCACATAAATTGGGGATTGTGCACTACAGGGGAATGGAGTACCCTGGATGCAAGTGACAGACTCTGGTCCAGTCCACACCACCCATGTCAGAGTCGAAATCAGAGGAACTGGACCTGGAACAAAAACATTGCAGGAAAAGCTACAAGAGAAAGACCAGGCCTACATCCCTGGACTTGGGGGGGGGGGGCAGTCGGTAGTGGGAGGGAATGTAATGATTCAAAACAAATGGATCTTGTTGACTACGAGATGCTTGATTTGGGTTGTTAACCTGGGTCAATCGAGAAGCCCTGGCTGACCAATATATATCAGGGGACTCAATGTCCTCAGTTCAAGGACTGACTCTGATCTGGCTGGTTACAGCCAGTGTACTGTGCACAAGTAAATAAAAGGGTGACTTGAAGACGAGATACCAGCCTCTGTGCAATTACTTAACTTGAAAACCTTATGTCAATCAAGAATTATTGATAGCCAATTTATGAATCTATCAATGCAGTTTAGCGTATTGTCTATCCTGGTGCTATCGGCGCATTTGTTTATGGATTTTTCAGTCCCGTGATCAAAGTCATTTGCAAACACAGCAAATAGTTGAGAGCACAATATAGGCCCTCATAGGATATGACTTGTCATATCCTCCTGTTTGACGTTCCTACTCTCTTCCTCACAGACATTTTCATAACCAAATCAATAATTTTCCTTCAATTCTATAAACTTCTTCACTACTAGTCTCTGATGAGCGACTGTATACAATGCCTTCTGGAAGTCCATATAAGTAACATCCATGGATATTCATTTATCCAGTATTTTAGTTGCTAATTCAAAACAAAAAATAAATAGTTTGTCAAGCATAAACTATACTTATCAAATTTATGACAGTTCTCCCTTATCAGCTGAAAGTTTCAGAAGTGCAATCGTCCTATCCTAATTAGAGCTTTTAGTGATTTCCTGACAACAGATGTTAGTCTAATTCCCTGGTTTCCCGCTTTCACTGTTCTTAAACAGTGAATGGTTTACACTGAAGATTTTTTCAGAAAAACAAACTCGTGAGGTTAAATTTAAAATTAAATCACAGAGGTATATGTGCATTCAGTAAATTGAAGTGAAAGTAACTTTGCAACTTTTTGATCTGTCAGGTTCTATTGTGATTGGAAATACATCCTCCGAATAATATAGTCAAATGATCAGCTGTGCTAAATATCTGAAGGACATCATAAGCTAACACAAGAAATTCCTGTGAAGAACTGTTGACAGGGTTAAAATTCATGAGCGTGTGACAGTCATAATGGTGCAAAAGAAAGCATTTATATAAAGGGCACTATAAAAATACAGCATATTTTAATATTCTGTTAATGAATTTGTCAATGGTTCCAGAAAATTATTTTAATGGGATACCTAACATCACTTTAAAGATGGCCTGACTAATGTAAAAATGCGTAAGGCAATTAAAGTTGCTAATCATGCTTATGTGCATAACTAATAAATTAAAAAATCTTTTTCTGTCCTTAACTCGTCATTAACATTTTGCTCTTTCAGAGTTATTGAGTCATACAGCGTGGAATCTGACCCTTCAGGCTAACCAGTCCATGCTGACCATAATCCCAAAGTAAATTAGTCCCATCTGCCTGCACTTGATCCATATCCCTCCAAACATTTCTTATTCATGTACTTAGCCAAATGTCATTTAAATGTTGTAACTGTACTCGCATCCACCACTTCCTCTGGCAGTTCATTACACACATGAACCACCGCGTAAAAAATGTTTCTGCTCATATTTTTTAAAATCTTTCTCCTTTCAAATTATAAATATGCCCCCTTGTTTTGAAATATGCCACCCTAGGGAAAAGATACCTATCATTTGCCTTATCTATACCCCTCATGATTTTATAAACCTGTATAAGGTCACGTCTCAACTTCCCATGCTCCAATGAAAATAGTTCCAGGTTATCCAGCCTCTCCTTATAACTCAAGCCTTCCAGTCCTAGCAATAGCCTTGTAAATCTATTCTGAACCCTCTCCAGCTAAATAGAATCCTTACTGTGACAGGGCGACCAGAACTGCACACAGTACTCCAGAAGTGGCCTCGTCAACGTTCTGTAAGACCTCAACATGACCTCTAGCTTTCTATTATTTTTTCTAAATTGATTTATTCAACATGAATGGCAAGCAGCCGACCAGAGCATCCAATTTACTTCCTCCTCAAGCTTTATCCAAGCCTCATAACTTGGACTCCATCCTGGCTGTTTACTTACGGAGGAGGAATTCAGGAAAAGGATGGTAATAGTGTCAGCTTTGGTGTTTTTGTTAGCACACTCACATTCAGATCAGGAATTTATAGGATGAAGATCTACGGAAAGGAGCTGAGCAAATAATCCAGGCCAATAATTCAGTAAAGTACTGAGGAAGTGCTGTGCATTAGAGGAGGTAAAGGAAACATGGCACAATTCAAAACAGAGCAATAGTGTTCTTTATAGCTTCTGGTCAAATACTCAAACCCAAAAAAAAAATGATTGGAGACACTGGATAAAAGTATTCTGGCATGCAATACTGGCTTGATAAAAATAGTGAGGCACATCAGAAAGGACTCCCAGTACAGTCAGTTTGTCTATAATGTGATGGTTGTGTTCTTATGTAACCCTGCATTATAGAAAAAAATTGCGCTTTAGAAACCGCACTTAAAATGTTGCTGCTGTAATTGTGTTACAGCCAACACAGGTTTTAAAAGATCATGGAATCAGTGTCCCCAATTTGTCAATCACAATACAGCAAGTTTGCATTGACGAAACGCACGTAATAGCAGAACGACCCGCATGTTGTCCACAAGCTGCCTGAGGAAGGAGTAGGGGCCCCGAAGCTTGCAGTTTCAAATAAACCTGTTGGACTATAACCCGGTGTCGTGTGATTTTTGAATTTGTTCTCCACAAGGGGGAAACTTTCCAGGGCGGGCTGTGAATCAGTTGGAATCAATTGTATTTGTACAGATCCGAATCAGATGTGAATGTGCAGCCTTTCCAACATTTTAACACCCATGGAGCGACCCACTGTCTTGTGTGAGGGCCGCTAGATCAATGGCAACTGCCGCTCTCCAGTAGGCTGGACAGCCACCAGAGTTGGAGATCCAAACCTTCAGAGGAGTTTTCCATCCCTTCAAAGGGGCAACCAGCACTGACCGTCATGATATTTCTCTTGAATCCAAATCTCTAACAGGGCTTCCATATTGAATTGTCCCATGATTTCCAACCCAACTCAGCAGCTCCCACCTACCTTAGTGGAGCTGCCATAGCTGCAGGCCTTCTGATTGAGCTGACATCCTCAGAAGCCCATTGTTATGGACCAGGCCAGACCCCCTCAAAACATTTCAAAACAGTAGCCCAGACCCTACCTTTGCTCATTGTTTTAAGCAGGTGTATGGTGGATATTCCAACAGTGATGCAGCTGGTCCAATCACTTAGTTTTAAACAAAACAGAATTTATTTGCAAAATTACTGAATGAACCACAAAACAAAAGAGAATGGGACACTGAATAACTTGACCTATCTGAGAATCCAACAGATTATCCCAACTTAATGACGCTTTTCCAAATGCTTGCAACAATACCCATATACATCCCTTGGCACAAAAAAAGTAAAATCAAACACAGGGTCTTACAGGAGAGATGTCAGAGAGACAGCAGCATGGAACACTCTCTTACATGCAGCTGTTTCTTGGACTAGTAACCTCAAACACTACCTGACTGCTTTCAGTGACTATCAAAACCAAACCAATCCAGCGAAAAACTAAGCTGGGAGAACTGGCCACTCCCCTCTTGTTGTCCAAGAGTGTCTCCTTTTAAAACAGTGAAAGTCTTTTGCCAAGGGCAGTATCTGTTAGCTACTATCAAATTGGCCCTAAAACCCATCCAAGCCCAGACTTTTCAGAGTCTGTTTTTACGAACTCCTGAGAAAAAAACAAGGACAACCTAAGCTTGTCAAAGGAGCTGCATCTTTACACCACCATCTGCCTATAAGAATGACAAGCACAGTGGCAGCCATGTTAGAGGGCTATTCTCTGGAAGACTGCATCCCAGTCTCATTGCCCAGGATTGTGGATTGGAACCACATTTGGTCCTGACCCAATGCCCCCAGAAGAATTCATCTTATTATTTATTCCTGTTTGTGTGCAGTAGTTGTGTGTAATTATGCAAATATATGTTAAAAAAAAGGAGGAGGCCACTCAGACCTCCAACACAGCTTTGCCATTCAATAAGATCTGATTTTAACCCTCAATTCCTGCATATCCTCAATAATCTTTCATTCCCTTGGTCATCAAGAATCTAGTGATCTCTTTCTTAAGAACTGAGTCATAGAGTCATAGATGCGCAGCACGGAAACAGACCCTTTAGTCCAACTCATCCACGCTGACCAATTATCCTAACCTAATCTAGTCCCATTTGCCAGCACTTGGCCCATATCCCTCTAAACCCTTCCTATTCAAATAACCATCCAGATGCCTTTTAAATATTGTAATTGTACCAGCCTCCACCACTTCCTCTGGCAGCTCATTCCCTACATGCACCACCCTCTGGGTGAAAACGTTGCCCCTCTCATTGTAAACCTATACTCTCCAGTTCTGCACTCCCCCACCCAATGGTAAAAAACCTTGTCTATTTACCCTATCCATGCCCCACATGATTTGATAGATCTCTATAACATTACCCCCTCAGCCTCAGATGCTCCAGGGAATACAGCCCCAGCCTATTCAGCCTCTCCGTATAGCTCAAATCCTCCAACCCTGCCAACATCCTTGTAAATCTTTTCTGAACCCTTTCACAACATCTTTCCAATAGGAAGGAGACCAGAATTGCACATAATATTCAGAAAGTGGCCTAACCAATGTCCTGTACAGCCACAACATGACCTCCCAACTCCTGTACTCAACGCTCTGTCCAATAAAGGAAAGCATACGAAATGCCTTCTTCACTATCCTATCTATCTGCGATTCCACTTTCAAGGAATTATGAACTTGCACTCCAAGGTCTCTTTGTTCAGCAACACTCCCCAGGACCTTACCATTCAATGTAGAAGTCCTGCCCTGATTTGCCTTTTCAAAATGCAGCACTTTACATATCTAAATTCAACTCCATCTGCCACTCCTCAGCCCATTGGCCCATCTGTTCAAGATCCCATTTATTCTGGGGTAACCTTCTTTGCTGTCCACTACACATCCAATTTTGGTGTCATCTGCAAACTTATTAAGTAAATCTATTTAAAGTTTCTTCATTGACTACCTTTTCAGGAAGGAGAAAGTGAGGACTGCAGATGCTGGAGATCAGAGCCTCATCGCCAGACCATGGCAACACGACGCCTGGAAGAAGAGCGCCTCATCTTCCACCTAGAAACCCTCCAACCACAAGGGATAAAAGATTCTCCTGCTCCTTTGATGCTGCCTGACCTGCTGCACTTTTCCAGCAACACATTTTTAAGCTACCTTTTCAGGAAGGAAATTCCAAAAACTCCCAACCAACGGGGAAACGTTTCCTTATTGCTGTTTTAAAAGACTCTGCTTATTTTTAAACAATAATACCAGTTCTAGATTTCCCCTAACAAGAGGAAACATCCTTTCAACATCCACTGTCTAATTCAACATCAACATCCAGTATCCTGAAGGGGTTTAAATATGTTTTAATTAAGTCACCTCCCAACTTTAAATTCCAGACGGTACATGCCGAGCCTATCTAACCTTTCCTCATAACACCCGAATGGAGCAGTTGCCTTATGTATGTGCAGAGAGTTTCAACATTATGACAATCATTACATTTCCAAAGTATTTCACTGGCTTGAACTTACTTTGAGTTGTCCTGAAGTAGAAAAATGTGCTGTATTAATGTAAATTCTTCTTTTGTTTTAACTTTGTAAATATTTTGGGATATTTTAAAAGGATATAATAAGAATGTGCAAATGAAATAAAACAGTTCCCATTCTGCACTGTTCCTCCCTAGCTTGCTGTCTGACATGGACAAATCTTTTTGATCAAAGCACTCCAATTTTCTCCATGATATACAGTTGGTCCCTCTTTAAATCAATATCATTCAGTTCATCTTATTTTCGCTTACAAGAAAAAGTGAGTGAATTCTCAAAACAGTGTTATGGTGAGTTTTCTTTTTCTTATCATAATGGAGTTCAACATAAACATACATAATGTAATCCTGACGGCTCTCTGTGTTCAGGCTGATTTCTTACATTACAGATAAAGAAAGACTTGCATTTATAGGGCACAAGTTGAAAGGAGGCAACATAATTATTAGACATTTCAGCAACTGTGTCACCAAGGACACAGCATCATGGGAGCTAGGAATGTATCCGAGACAAGTTCATTGGAACCAAGAAAGAAATAAATTTAACTTTTGTGTACTTCAAAGGAGTTAGAAGGAATATATTATCTGAATAGTTGTACTTCAGCAGTCCTGTTGAAGTTATAAAAGGGCAAAAATAAAATTGAGAGAAAAAGAAAGAGACACAGACCAAAAGTGTGAATGAGAGAAAGCAGCAAAGTCCCTTGGAAGATACTTGTTTTGCCACTTGCCTTTAATGCTTTTTAACTGTCAATTTGACACTTAAATGTCTTTGCAATTTCAGGAGTTTGAGCTTTACATTCTTGAAAGACCCCTCGAGTCAAACTATTGCAGCTGATTCAGAGAGGAGTACGGGTTTATAAACAAGGTATGGCTGACAGTGAATGGTATTAGTTTTGTAGACGTAAGAGGACCACGCCTGTTCTACTGCCTGTCAGAAATGTTCCAATTAAATGTGGAGAGGCCTCCAGGGGTCCATTCAAGGGGAAGGGATTCGATTGGTTTGGCAGCTCACCACCTGTACAAATATTGGATGACCCCAATTTCATTAGTAAGCAGCAACTTACATGAAAATCACATCTGGGATCATTGTGCATTTAAGGTGGGATCATGGCACATTCAAAGTGGGATCAAGGCACACCCTCTGTACTCAAAACTGACTCCACCTGCCCATCACGCATTTTTCAGTTGAAAATTGAGTAGAGCAATTAAAGATCATCACTACCATGTCCTCCCCAAAACTTAAAAAAACAACTTATTTTAGTAAGAATCACAGAAATACTTGATGGTCAGTGACTACCTTCAACTGTACTCATAGTGGTGCAATTTTGTATAAAATGTTCTGCAAAGTGTTTGAGGTGACAAATCTGAGCTATATATCAACATGGAATTAGAAGCTGGAGTAGGTCATTCCGCTTGCTCTGCCATTTGATAAGATCATGGCTGACTGATTCTGGCCTCAATTCCACTTTTCCCCCTTACCCCAACACCCTTATTCCTGACTGAAAGGAAGAATCTTTCCACCTCTCCCATTAAAATATTCAAACGACCCTACCACCATACTGTTTGTGATGGAGTGTGACACAGCCACATAAGCCTCAGAGAAAAAAAAACTTTCCTCACCTCCGTCTTAAATGCAAGATTCCCTACTTCTGAAATGTGTCCTAACTTCTATTTTCTCCCAGAAGGGGAAACCTTACCATTTCAGCATTCATTGTATCAAATATCTTCAGTATTGGTAAGTTCACCTCTCATTTTGAGAAACTCTGAAGGATACCAACCCAAACTTCCCTCATAAGACAGATCACCCCGCATCCCCCACTCATCCCAGGAATCAGTCAAATGACCTTTTTTTTTGGAATTGTGTCCAAAACAATCAATGTCCTTTTTAAATGAGAAGATCGATATTTCTTTCCATGTTCATCTTTAAATGAACACCTAAATGCTACATCAGGAATGGATCTTGTTCATTTTATATTCTGTGGAATTATATAACCACAGCATGGGTTGTATTAAAATGTTTCTGCCACTATTTTACCTTCCTTATCATCATGCCGTATAATAGCTTCCTGGATGATGTCAGAAGTGATGAAGTGGACTTTGTTTTTCTTCCCATGTTTGTGTTTGTGTTTGAATCCCTCCTGTTTCTGAAGAAGTTTCTCACGCTCATAGTAGGCTTTTATTTGGTCACAACGCATCCGCTTCACAAGACGTTGTCGCTGTCCTAAAGGCAGTGACTCCAGTAAGCACTGGTCGATTTCCATGTCGTGTGTTCGGAAAACATTACAGAGCTGGTAGCAACCTGAAGAAAGCAAAGTGTTGTCACAATTGTAAAATCACCACAGCTAAAAGTATTCTTAGTTTGGTATTAAAGGATTAAATACATTAAAATACTAGCAAATTGTGAATATTTTAATTAAATTCAACTAATATATACAGTAAGATGCATTTTACAGAAATAGCGTGATATTCTATGAAATACACTATGCACGACTCTGCTAAAGTGAAATTGATTCCTGTAATGCTGCCAATTTCTGATTGTTGCAGATCCAGGTTTGAGAAGGTTGATTTTTAATTATTGCTTGGTCAGGGATCATTGAAAATTGAAATGTAGCTTATTTGTTGCAGACTACGATTCAGAAATGTTCAGCATTTCCAGATTATTTTGTGTCTGAAATAACATTTGATTTCTGGAGTATGCCAGTTATGGAGTGGACTTCCACCCAGACCAGAATCCAAACAATAAGCAGTAGGCATCTTGCCTTAACTGAAGCCCTCCTCTCCTTTACATTGAATTGACAGTCTGCAGACTGAGCAGCATAGACCACCAACCTGCCTGCTTGCTCAAAGACCGTGGGATGGAAAACAAATGGTTGTGAATATTTCCATTTCTTGAACCCAATCTCAACAGGAAAAATAAAAATTGTGAAACTTGAAAGAGTTCAGAAAAGATTTACAAGGATGTTGCCAGGATTGGAGGATTTGAGCTTTAGGGAGAGGCTGAATAGACTGGGGCTGTTTTCCCTGGAGCATTGGAGGCTGAGGGGTGACCTTATAGAGGTTTATAAAATCATAGAAACGTGGATAGGATAAGTAGACAAGGTCTTTTCCCTGGGGTGGGGGAAGTCCAGAACTAGAGGTCATAGGCTTAGGGTGAGAGGGGAAAGATATAGAAGGGAACTAAGGGGCAACTCTATCATGCAAAGGGTGGTGTGTGTAGGGAATGAGCTGCCAGAGGAAGTGGTGAAGGCTGCTACAATTACAACATTTAAAAGGCATCTGGATGGGTATATGAATAGGAAGCATTTAGAGGAATATGGGCCAAATGCTAGAAAATGAGACTACATTAGGTTAGGATATCTGGTTGGCATGGATGAGTTGGACCGAAGGGTCTACATCTGTGCTGTACATCAAGATTAGATTAGATTAGATTACTTACAGTGTGGAAACAGGCCCTTCGGCCCAACAAGTCCACACTGACCCGCCGAAGCGCAACCCACCCAGACCCATTCCCCTACATTTACCACTTCACCTAACACTACAGGCAATTTAACTTGGCCAATTCACCTAACCTGCACATTTTTGTATTGTGGGAAGAAACCGGAGCACCCGGAGGAAACCCACACAGACACAGGGAGACATGCAAACTCCACACAGAGTCGTCTGAGGCGGGAATTGAACCCGGGTCTCTGGCGCTGTGAGGCAGCAGTGCTAACCACTGTGCCACCATGCCACCCTCAATGACTATGACTATGAATGTTCAAAGTGGTCGCTCCTTATTTGAAAGCTGTTTTTTGATTTGATTTATTATTGTCATATGTACCTCGGTACAGTGAAAAGTTTGATGTGCAGTACAGGAAGATTGTACCATAAAGTACATTAGGGAACTAGAACAGAATGAGGAATACAAAGTTACAGCTGCAGAGAAGGTGCGCAAAGAATAAGATTAACATTAATTTTAAGATTTGAGGGGTCCATTCAGAAGTCTAATGTCAACAGGGAAGAAGCTGTTCTTAAACCTGTTGGTTCCTCTGCTTAAGCTTTTGTATCTTCTGCCCGACAGAAGAGGTTGGGAGAGTATAATTGGGGTGGAAGGGGTCTTTGATGATGTTGGCTGCCTTCCCAATTCAGCAGAAAGTATGGATGGAGTCAATTGATGGAAGGTTGGCTTGTGGGATGGATTGATCTGTGTACACACTCCCCATCCAACTTCTCCAACTAAATAAGGATTATGAACAGGTTCTTGAAGTTGAGAGGTCACAAGAACTGCTTAACAAAAGTAGTAATGTTAAATGGAAGGTAACAAAGAGACATGGCACGTTGACATGGAAGGGCCACCTTTCTAACTTCTTTTGCAGCTTTAATTAAACAACCAATTAAGCAGCCAGATCACCATCATAATTGCATTACGGCTTCTTATTAAGGTGAAGGTTATGGAATGGGAGTAGTTTGAATGGCCGGAGGCTTTTTGCATCCAGGAATTTATGCAGAGCCTTCAGGATTCTCTGGAATGCTGAATCTCTCTCTCACACACACACCCCATCTGTCAAATGCTTGCCACCAAACATCAAAACCGGCCTCCACTGGTGAGGGGCCCTAATGCCGACTACAAAATCTCTCTCAGCCTGTTTCAATTGATCTGAATTAAGCCTCTTATGGAATCTAATCCAATACCCATCATATGATCATGGATAGCCCTGGAATCCTCATCGTGCCACCTACAAAGTGGCTCCCCCAAAGGATACAGCTGGTAAAGCCGATGGTGAAGCAGGTCCTGTCACAGCCTCAGTGTGGTTGAAAGACTCCTGCACCTGTAGTGATTGTAAAAAGATCAGCTGCGTGAATCTCATAGAAAAAGATCCCTGAATCAGACTGGTCCAATCAGGGAGCCCTGGTTCACAGGTAAGAACCGCAGTGTCAGAGTTTCTGTTCATTTGGAGAGCTGGCTATGAGGAAGCGGAGGGGATAGTGGGCACAGCAGATGCTGGAAAATCAGAATAGAGAGAGTGTGGTGCTGGAAAAAGCACAGCAGGTCAGGCAATATCTGAGGAGCAGGAAAATTGATGTTTCAGGCAGGGCCCTTCTGAGGGAACTGGACCAGTGTCAAATATCAAATGCTATGCATGTTTGAAAAAATGAGTGATTTGGTGAAGGGATACCAGCTTCTCTGAAGTTATTCAAAGATCCTAACTAATAATTAAAGTGGGTCCCCCGTCTAACTCAAGACTGCTCCAGATGATGTTATCACACAACCACAGGATAATATTTCTTGTTTGTTTGCTCTGGCCTTGAGTTTTATCTTTCACAGAAGCACACGTTATAAAAAACGGCTCCTGCAGCCCATAATTTTGCTTCCAATTTGTGACCAGGCAATTTATCATGTGCATCTACTTAGCTTGCACTTAAATGTGTATTTCCTGCTATGCTGATCACAGACCTAACCAGGGAAAATCTATAATACTTTAAAATCTGCAATATCCTGCCTGCTTCAGAGAACAGTCTCAGACTTCCCATTTTACTTGTGACTCTCGTGAAATCAATCACTCAGTAATCTTCTTTCACTCGCCAGCTTCGTAACAGAACACAAATCGAGAACATTGGAGTGGTGTTCGATATTAAGCTTGACAGGTTAAGTAGACACTTGGTTTATCCAGTTATCCAGAGAAACCATACAAATTATATCACTCCAATCAGAAAAAAAAACATTGAATATAAAATGGTAATAACCGTATCATTATTTACCAAATTGTAACTTTGGTTTTCTGTTTAAAAATAAACAATTTTGGGAATCTTCCTGAATATTAATCTGCTTCCTTGATTCATATCACTGAGCAGCATGTCAGTTATAACAGTTACGAATTAAATTAAGGTTGCAACAGTACAGTAACATCATTTTCACGAATGAATTCTTTTATGCTACAAAATCTGCGATAAATTTTATCATTAAACTAAAATAACATGTTACCTTATGAACGTGACCAATATTTCAATACAACAATAGTCAATTCAAATGACAGTTTTACACCTACATCATGTTATGAAGAAAAATGTGGATAAGCCTCAGCTATTTTTTTAAAACTTGTAAATGCCTCTCAGAAATTGCAGAATGTGACTTTAAGCCACACAGTAAATATACAGACTTGTGATGCCTTTATGATGCTGCAAATCTCCAACTGTGGGCAGAATATCTGTCAGCTGCAAAACTGAAATCATTCTGTGCTTTCACAGTTTAAGCAAAAATGAGAAGGTTCCGTTGTGAGGATAAATTGAAGAAATTGGTGCTGTTCTCCTTAGAGAAGGTGGCCAAGGAGAGACTTGTTCGAGGTCTTCAAAACCAGGAGTGGGGCTGGACAGAGTAGTTGCAGAGAAGCTGTTCCCATTCATAGTAAGAAACAAGAAAGCAAGAGCATAGATTTAAAGTGATGGGTAAACAAAGCAAGAGGAATAGCAGAAAAAAAAATTCACATAACAAGTGAATAGGCCGGAATGCACTGCCTGGAAATGAGGTGGAGGCAGGTTCAATTATAGCATTCAAAAGGGCATTGGATAATTATTTTGATAGAAATGACATAGAAGTATATGGAGAAACAGCAGGAAATTAGCAGTATTAGAACTTGTGTGTGTACAATGGCCAAATGGCCTCCTTCTGTACTGGAATAATTCTGTGATTGTATTTTAGATGGAATTTGTTGATTTATAAAACTCTACACATGTATGGGACATTTCTTGTGAAATTAATTGTGAAAAAAAAAAGATTTGCTTTCAAACATAAAAAAATGTTCCCCATGTGCAAAAATGCTTTTTCATAATAGTAGTAGTTGACTTTTTTTTTGGTTGTTCCAAGTTAATTGATTTTAGTTGACATAGCAATTGAGATGTTAAAAAGAACCTTGGCGTCCATTGACCACATGCAGGAAGAAAATAAGCTGGAGCTCCTGTGGATTAGCATCCAATATTTTCAGCCTGAAAACACTTAGATCTGGCCATTAAATTTGAGGACATGACACTGACTGGGTAATTGCATTAAATTGCTTACTATTAGGGCTCACATATAAAGAATGGCCACTAGGAAGGAGGATACAGAGATATGGTGAAGGTTCCCAATCCAACCATTATCAGTCAACTTGCCATCTGAGCAACTCATTAGCAACCACTAAAATGTATTTTCACCAAGGATTTGTTTAATCTATTATACTGTTGAATGCTTTCTATTTCAATGTGTTTGATCATCAGATGATAATTATTTTATGACTGTACATTCCAGGAGTGGGACGGAATATATGAAATCACTATTTGAGGGGATGTTGCAAAGATAATATTGGCAGACGTTATAATAATATGGCATAGGAAATGATGACATTATTTAGTCAAAATGTACTTAATAGAAGCACTTAGAGAAAGGAAAATGAATGTGCTTTTCAATGCATTGCAAAACGGACCCTTCTCTGTTGTGATGAAACATCTGTAATTGTATATAGATTTTAAAATATTATAATATTTAAAAAGTCGAGGTCAGGGAGTCATTCTGAAACAGTGACATGACAGGATATTTGTCAGAGACACGGCAGCTACAAACCTTCGCTTGAATGGAAAGATATTTATATTGTTGGGTTTATGACAGGCAGAGTAAACATATAATATCATTAGCTTTGTTTTCCATTCAGAAAGAAATTCTATCTTCAATTACTGAATACTGTCTCCTCCTCAACTCCAAATACCTCAATACTGTTTTCATTGATTCATACTTAGCAGAGCTGACCCATTTTCTAATGATTTTAATACCTTTAATACATAGTTTTGATTTATATGCTCCCCCTCCTACATTTAGCACTCTCTTTGTCTTTTGGTTTGGTTACCCTTACCATCTGTTCCACTTGCTTCTCTTCCTATGTCAACAGTTTTAGTCTACATGCTTTTCCAGCTGCAAATCTGAAGGAGTGTTATATCAGACCTGAAACATTTACTCAGTTTGTCTCTCTACAGATACTGCCAGACCTGCTGAGCTTCTGCCGAACATTATTTTTATTCCAGATTATTCATCATGTGCTTCATGGTCCACAGTATGGGCAGCCAAACAGTCAAGAACAAGGTGGGACAAAGCCAGTCACACAATTATGAAATCAGATGAAGAGGTCGAGCTCCCTGTCCAAGGTAATGAGAGATGATACAGAAGAGGACAGCAAGAAAGATCACCTAATGTCCACACCTATTTAGCTATAAAGATTCATTTCACATCAGATCATTGCCTTTTAATTCAGATTCAATCCTTCCAGGGTCTTCAAATGTCATCAATTATAGCAGCTTCCACTTATTAAACCTTTAACAGGGAAAGCACATTTCATTATGAAAATATTCATTTCCATTGAGAGAGAGAGAAACAACATTACATGCTGACCATTATAATCCTTGACCTCCATATAATACACTAGGTAAAAACAATGACTGCAGATGCTGGGAACCAGATTCTAGATTAGAGTGGTGCTGGAAAAGCACAGCAGTTCAGGCAGCATCTCACATTATGAGGCCAAAGTCCACCCAAACTCCATTTACAAGATTGCTGCTGACACCTCTGTTGTACATCGGATCGTCAAACAACAAAACAAAATACAGGTTATGACTTGCTGGCCATTGTCCTGGGCCTCCACCACCACTCCCTCACCACCCGACGCCTGGAGGAAGAACAATTCATCTTCCACCTCGGAATACTTCAACTCCAGGGCATCAATGTGGATTTCATCAGTTTCCTCATTTCCCCTTCCCCATCTCACCCAGTTCCAAACTTCCAGCTCAACACTGTCCCCATGACTTGTCCTACCTGCCTATCTTCCTTTCCACCTATCCACTCCACCCTCCTCTGACTTATCACCTTCATCCCCACCCCAACTCACCTATTGTACTCTATGCTACTTTCTCCCCAACCCCACCCTCCTCTCATTTATCTCTCCACCTTGCAGGCACTCTGCCTCTATTCCTGATGAAGATCTTTTGCCTGAAACTCCATATAATACACCTCAAGAGTTGCTTCACAGCCTGCTAATCTGCATCAATACAGAATTCCATGAGTAGTTGATGCTGCCAACTCCATGGTTGTGTTTTGTGAAGCTTTCCATGTCTTAGCTTTGCCAAACATTTCCTTCATTACAGGAGGAATAGGCAGCAGTAAGTTCCATATCTTAGTTATGGAAGGTCCATGATGAATCATCTCTTCAACATTCAGCAACAACCGCACTTGGCGCTCTTGACTTGTTTGGTGTTGCCTCCCAGAACAAAGAGCACTTACATCTGCTTGCTGTCTCACACGTGCACTCCTGTTAGGCTCCTCCCCACATTGTGCCTGCATCCTTAGCTCTACTATTTCTCTTGGCAGTAAGACATACTCCATCCTGCACATCACTTCCTGACTTTAAAATCCAGCTCTTTGGACAGTACCTCCCAAGGCGAGTGGACCACAGTTGGCTTCCTTGTTCGAAAGAGCCATCTCAGGAATGGATATCTGGGCTCACAAAAATATGTAGCTTACAACTCCCCACTGTGATTAAACAAACTGTACACTAGCATTTAGAACTTACATCAACTGATTGCAATGCAAGCAGCACCACAAATTTATGTTGCTTACATATTTTAATGATTTCTTTGCACAGCCAGTACTCATCCTACTGTTCACTGGTTACACATATGAGCAGGAACCCAAACGTTCAAGCACCATTTAAAGTTAGATTGCTCAATTTGACACTGTCTTACATCACTGAATAAGGAGGGGCATTGTTGCTGGAACTGGTAATGCGCGTCTTCGTATCCTGGGAAACAATGCAGACATGGAGTTTACTCTAAGATTTTTATGACCGATGCAGAAAGTTTTTTTTTTGGAGATGGCAAGATGCAATTTTTGTGCAGATAACTATGAAGCCCTCTAAACACTGTAGAATTCATGAAAGCCAATCGATAGCTGTAAAGTTTTGGTTGCTTCTCCATTCCAGAGACTATCACCCTATTTACACTCTGCTTTTTGTAATAGCTTTTAATTTTAATCTTTTCAGGCTGTCTTCTATTTCATGCTTCCTTTCAATTTCCCGCTCCCTTGAAAAACATTTAAAGGCAGGTAAAGAGAGAATAGGGCCCCTCAAAGATTAGCAAGGCAGCCTATGTGTGAAACTGCAGGAGATGGGGAAGATACCAAGCAAGTATTTTGCATCAGTGTTTACTGTGCAGAAGGACAGGAAAGATAAAGAATGTAGGGAAATAGATGGTGAAAAATGGGCATATTACAGAGGAAGCGGTGCTGAATGTCTTAAAATACATAAAGGTGGACAAATACCCAGGACTTGATCTGGTGTATCCTAGAACCCTGTGGAAGGCTAGGGAAGTGATTGCTGGGCTCCTTGCTGAGATATTTGTATCATCGATAGTCACAGGTGAGGTGCCGGAAGACTGGAGGTTGGCTAATGTGGTGCCACTATTTAAGAAAGGTGATAAGGAAAAGCCAGGGAACTATAGCCCGGTGAGCCTGACATTGGTGGAGGGCAGTTTTTATAGGGAATCCTGAGGGACAGACTTCCATGTATTTGAAAAGGCAAGGACTGATTAAGGATAGTCAATAGGGCTTTCAATGGGAAATCATGTCTTACAAACTTGATGGACGTTTTTTGAAGAAGTAACAGGGGATTGATGAGGGCAGAGGGGTGGACATTATCTATATGGACATCATTAAGATGTTTGACAAGATTCCTCATGGGAGTTTGGTTAGCAAGGTTAGATCTCATGGAGTACAGAGAGAAGTAGCCATTTGTATATAGAACTGCCTTGAATGCAGAAAACAGGGTGGTAGTGGAGGGTTGTCTTTCAGATTGGAGGCCTGTGACCAGTGGAGTGCCACAAGGATCAGTGCTGAGTCCACTACTTTTCATCATTCATATAAATGATTTGGATGTGAACATAGGAAGTATAGTTAGTAAGTTTACAGATGACACCAAAATTGGAGGTATCGTGGACAATGAAGAAGGTTACCTCAGATTACAACAGGATCTTAATCAGATGGGCCAATGGGCTGAGGAGTGGCAGATGGAGTTTAATTTAGATAAATGGGAGGTGCTGCATTTTGGAAAGGCAAATCAGAGCAGGATTTATACACTTCATGGGAAGGTAATGGGGGGTGTTGCTGAACAAAAAGACCTTGGAGTGCAGGTTCATAGTTCCTTGAAAGTAGAGTTGCAGGTCGATAGGATAGTGAAGAAGGCATTTGATATGCGTTCCTTTATTAGTCAGAGCATTGACTATGGGAGTTGGGAGGTCATCTTGTGACTGTACAGGACATTGGTTAGGCTATTTTTGGAATATTGTGTGGAATTCCGATCTCCATCCTATTGGAAGGATGTTGTGAAACTTGAAGTGGTTCAGAAAAGATTTACAAGGATATTGCCAGGGTTGGAAGATTTGAGTTATAGGGAGAGGCTGAATAGGCTGAGACTGTTTTCCCTGGAGTGTTGGAGGCTGAGTGGTGACCTTATAGAGGTTTATAAAATCATGAGGGGCATAGATAGAGTAAAATAGACAAGATTTTTTTCCCTGGGGTGGGGGAGTTCAGAACTAGAGGGCCTTAGGTTGGTGCGTGTATGGAATGAGCTGTCAGAGGCTGTAGTGGAGGCTGTTATAATTATAACATTTGAAAAGGCATCTGGATGGGTATATGAATAGGAAGGGTTTGGAGGGATATGGGCCGGGTGCTAGCAGGTGGGATTAGATTGGGTTGGGATATCTGGTCGACATGGATGGGTTGGACCGAAGGGTCTGTTTCCATGCTGTACATCTTTATAACTCTATGAACAAGAGAGAGCAGCCCTGTGGTTCTCTAGGACTATAGCAACTTTATCTCTGGGGGCCAGCTATCTCAGTTGGCTGGATGACTCATTTACAATATTGTGTAACACCATCAGCCCAGGTTCAATTCCTGCTACTGGCTGAGGTTACAATGACAATCCTGTATTCTCAAACTCTGCCCTCCCATGAGGTGGCCCTCAGGATAAATCACCACCAGATATCTCTCTCTCTCATGAGTGAGAAGCCCTGTAGTCTGGTATGGCTATGGCAACCTTCATCCATCCTAGCTGAATAGCCTGCTGATGCACACAGATGAGGGGTTCTTGTATATTCCTGCAAGGACAGTGTACAAACCTGCTTTTCGACACACACATACACAACTCAAAGGAGATGGCTTCCTGTTGAGAGAAGGCAATTAGATTGCCTTGCACCTTTTTGCCTTTTGAAGTCTCTCTTTGAAGCTTTCTTAACATTCTGGAAAGTGCAGCATTTCAGTGGTTCCCACAGGGAATCTTTCAGCAGTGAATTACATTTTTAGACGTTACATGAGCAGACAACATTGCCTTGCAGTGGTTAAAATAAAAACACAAGTTGTGTCCAAACATTCAGACATGTCTGAGTAATTTGGGCTTCTGAACCATTGGTATGACATCATCACAATCACATTTGGTGGAGTATTCCAGACCTCATTGTCTACTGCACTCACATCTACTAAAACTAGTCTATTCCTGAATCACATGTAATGAAAAGATAAGCCCCTTACGTCTTTTCACTACTGTAGATCTCCACAACCTCCTCCGGTCATGTGATGTCAACATACATGATGTCCTCAAGCTTTGAGAGTGAGTCTTGAAGCTGCAATCTTCGAATCCTGTCTTCACCAATGAGTGGGAGGAGCTTACAACTGTCTTTATGACCGCGATTCAATCAGTCAATCATGTCTCTGTTATGTGCCTCCCTTCCACTAATTCACTTGGGGAAAAAAAAACACTTCATGGTGCCCCATACACTGAGGAGAAAAGATACAGACTAGTGAAATGGGCAGAACTCTGGCAGATGACACTTAATCCAGAGAAATGCGAAGTGATCTATTTTGGCAGGAAGAATGTAGAAACACAACACAAACTACATGGTATAATATTAAAAAAGGGGTGCAGGAACAGATTCATCAAACGTCCATGTATAAACAATCTTTGCAGATAGTGGAACAAATTAAGAAGATTCTTGAAAGGCTTATGGAATCATTGACTTTATATATAGAAACAGCATACAAATATAAGGAAACTTTGAGCAATTATGAAGAAAAAGGCAAAGCTTCTGTTAGAGGATCATGTCCACCTCAGGGCACCACACTTACGCAAAATATTTATGAATGAAATGGTTAGGCCTCAGCTGGAATACCATTTCCATCTCTGGGGATCATAATTTAGGAAGGACATTAAGGCCTTACAGAGGGTGCAGGGGAGATTTGCTGCAATGTTTCCAGGGGTTAAAAATTCCAATTGCGTGAGGACACTCGAGAAATTGGGGTTGTTCAAGGGGCACTTCAGAAACAGTATAAAGTTTTGATGAATTAATTACCAGGAGAGTTGATAACCAAAGAACAGAAAATTTAGACAATTGCAAAAATAGTCAGAGGCAACATGAGGGATTTTTTTTGAATGCAGCAGTTCATTGTTGATCTGAAAGTCACTATTTGGATTGCTGGTGGGAGAAGACTGACTGGATGATGTTGAATGATTATTTGAAGGGGAAACACTAGTAGGCTACAGCATGGAAGCAAAAGAGTAGAACTAACTTTCCAGGACTTCCAAAGAAATAGTTCAGTCATAAAATACTACATGCTGCAATTCTGCTGGTTACCATCCCAGAATTCCATTTTGCAGAATGTTGTCACTGTTAGTGATAAGTAGTTCATATTCATTCAGTTTTGGCTCAGTGTTAGTTCTCCTATATGTGTCAGAAAGATTGCAGCTTCAAGACTTACTCTAAAAGCTTGAGGACATCATGTATGTTGACATCACATGGCCTGAGGAAGCTGTGGAGATTCCATCTTTCAGCCAAGTTATTTACTAAAGCCCTGATCCATATTTTCACTGTTTGAAAAATAAATAAGAGTTTTCTCAATACAGTAGCCAACACTTATCCTGAAATGATCATTGAAACAGGCTTTGGACATTTATCACGTTGTTATATGTGGGATCTTGCTCTGCCTAAATGAACTGCCACTTTTGCTTTCATCACAACAGTGACCAAACTCCAGAATCAGAATCATCTGTAGAATATTTTACAAAACAAGAGAATATACAAGCTCTGGCTAAATGCAGGATTGTTGTACTTTTTTCTTTCTCTACAGATCTCCGTTTGAATTTGAACCAGGTTATTTCTAAAGAAAGTATTAAATTTAGACTAATTATAGCCTGGACGCAGGCCATTTGACCCATCAAGTCCACCAATCTTCTGAAGAGCATCCCACCCAGACTCACCCCATCCCTGTAACACTGCACTTCCCATGACTAACCCACCTGACCTGCACATCCCTGGAGACTATAGGCAATTAGGCACGGTCATTCTATCTAACCTGTACATCTTTGGACTGTGGGAGGAAACTGGAGAACCTGGAAGAAATCCACGCAGACACAAAGAAAACGTGTAAACTCCACACAGACAGACAGTCACCTGAGGCTGGAACCAAAACCAGGTCCCTGGAGCTGTGAGCCAGGAGCATTAACCACTGAGCAACCATGCTACCCACAGTCACTAGTTAAAATTCAAGAACAAAAGGATTATAGATAGAAGTTAATAATACATTAATCATTTATGAAGTAGTTTGAATTGAATTCCTGTTATGTCAAATAGAAACTGCATCAGGAAACATTAACTTTGATTTTTCTACAGATGCTGCCAGACCTGCTGAGCGGTTCCAGCAATTTCTGTTTTTGCATTGAAGCTTAGTCTATCTGGCAATATGGCATTCCAGTGACAAGAAGATCCGGCAAATAAATTTCACCAATTGAATATTAAGACAAATTTTCAGCTTGCTCTTTTGATTTTAAGGAAAATTCATCAGATATTAAGAACACATTTGTTTAAACAGGAAGAAAATTTTTAATAATAATAAGTCGCTTACTAAAATCATCATCTAATCTGCCTGTCATCAGTAGTGAACTTTCAAATTAGAGAGGCATGTTTTTTAGTTTCACTCTCTTGACTTGGTCACCTTGCCAATCCCAAGAGATGATTTGCTATGTACCCAAATTCTCCTCATCAATAAACTAAAGTTCTGCTTAAATTCTGCAGTTAAATTCTTGCGTACCTATAGAAGTTGGCAAGGGTATTTGCCATCATGCCAAATCTTCTCAGCTGCCTGAATTGCTCTCAAGGCAAAGCTTTTCACTGTGCCTCGGTACACGTGACAATAGACTCAATTCAATTCAATTGAGTAAGCATCACTCATCATTTTGTTGGTTGTTGAGGACGCTGTAGTGGAATATCTTATGAATTGGGTTTTAAAGTTAGACTTGTTCTGCAACTCAATAACATGCATACCCACTAAGTTGCTGAACGTGCAAACTGATATTGATACAGGAAAGGAGGGCATCAGGATCCAGAATGAACAGGACAACCATCAAAGGTATTGTCTTAAAATATTATGGTGTAGGGACAGAGAAAGGCTGAGCTGAGCTGGAGAACAGGTAATTGAAAAGCAGTAGTGCCCATTTAAGGGATATTTTTGATTACTCTGAATTTGCTTTACATTGGAATGTATTTACTCTAAGGGGAGGTTCCAACACCCATGATGGTTAACAAAATAAATTAAGGAATGAATCAAACTGAACAAAAAAGAAACATACAATTGATAGGGTTCAATGTCAGATCAGATGATTAAATGCAATAAGAAGAACAGAAAAGAATAACCAAATGATTAGTCAGGACAAATAAATTAATATCTGAGAGGAAGCTAGCTAAAAATGTAAAAATGGATAACAAGAGTTTCTCCAAGTATTTAAAATGGAAATGAGGAACTAAAAAAAGTGAGCATTGCTCTTCCACAGAGAGAAAATAGGGACTTAATAATAAATAATAAGGAAATCATAGATGAAGTAAACAATTTTTTCTGTCTTCACAATAAAACACTCTACTGTAATACTTATAAATTAGGAGGTGAAGGAGGGGAAAATTTGCTTAAATAATAATCACGAGAAAAGCAGTCACAAACAAACAGATGGAGCAGAGGCTTGACAAATCATAGAACCCCTACAGTGTGGAAGCAAGCCATTTAGCCCTTTGAGTTCACACCAGCTCTCGAAGCATCCCACACAGACCCACCCTCTACCTATCCCCTTAATATATTTACCACAGCTAATCCACCTAGCCTGCATATCCTAGGACACTGGGCAATTTAGCACAGCCAATCCACCTTGGGTCCAGATTAACTTCACCCTTGGATCTTAAATCAGGTGGCTAAGGAGGTATTAGATATGTCAGTATAAATGTTCCAAAATTCTCTAGACTCTGAAAAGTTTCCATCGGATTCGAAAATAGCCAATATAACTCCTTCATTCAAGGAGAGAGGAAGGCATAAAGCAGGAAACTATAGTGCAGTTAGCGTGACAGCTATATGGGGAAAATATCAGAATCAGTTAAAGAGGTCATAGCTGGGCATTTGGAAAACTCAATCATTAAGAAAAAATGCTGAATCTTTCTAAAAAGTCTATCATGATTAACCAATTCATTGACATTATTTGTTAGAGCAACATTAGGGCTCTTGTGGTGTAGTGGTAGTATCGATACCTTTGAGGCAGGAGACCTTGATTTAAGTCCTACCTCTTCCAGAGATGTGTAATAGCACTTCTGAACAGGTTAGTTAGGAAAATATATGTGAGTAACATGCACCCTGGATAAAGTGGAGCTGGGAGGTATGCTTACTTTGGATTACCAGAATACATTTGACAAGGCTCTACATAAGAAAGCTTTTGAACAGAAATAGGAGGTCGTGTTATAGGTGTAACATATTAGCAAGGGTAGAAGATTGTCTGGATGGCAGTAAACTGAGAGTATGCATGAATGGGTATTTTTCTGATTGGCAGGATGTGACAAGTGGAATCTTGCAGAAGTCTGTGCTGGGTACTCAACAACTTACACCAATGTTTTAGATGAGGGGAACAAAAGTAGTCAAATTTGCAGATCACATAGAGATAGGTAAGAAAGTATATTGTAAAGAGCACACAGGAGATGGCAGATGGCAAATGTGGGAATTGGGGTAGTGGCTGGTTCTAGTTGGGATGCTCTAAGGGTTTGTGTAGACTTGATGGGCTGAATGGCCTCTTTCCACTGACTGCCTTTAACTTCTGCATTTTAGAGCAGATATTATGTTGCAAACATATGACCTGATGAACTTCTGAGTATGTGTTTATTTGCATAAATGGTGAGTTAAGATTCTATGACAAAAATAAGTGTCCTTTTGAAATTGTTACCAAGCCAGTTTGGAGATTGACTAGCTTCTGTGTTGGATGTACCAAATCACAACAGCATTATAGAAGATTCACCGACAGCTTTGCATTACACAACAGTTTAAAACAAAGAGTCACTTAGGTTTAAATATTGATCTTTAGTTCTAGATGCTATACAAGAGGAAACATCCCTTCCACATTTAATCTGTCATGGCCCCTCAGGATCTTGTATGTTAAAAATTAAAGTTACCTTGTGTCAGTATCAAGCACTCTCAGGATATTTCATTGGCAGGAGAGTTTTTGATTTGAAGTGTCACCTCCCAAGGTCTACAAGTACACTCTAATTTTCAAACCATGGAAAACCTTCTGTCTTTCAACATGTGACTACTTCCCCACCTAACCATCTTATTTGGGGACAAGTGAGAAAAATTCTCGGTAACGTGGAAATCTCACAGTCGGTAGTTGGGAAAAATCTTCATCACATTATCTATATTGATTGCAAATCCTGGTCTTATATAGATGTGTGGTCACCTTTTTTTAATGCCATCTAGCATGGTAGGCCAAGCTAAAAGGCAAAGAGATGCAGGATATAAAGACTATATCTTCTTGTTATTTTTCTGTATTTTGGATTATGGACTGAACTGGAAAAGACGTGTTATAACTAAAGATTATCGAAGGAATGGGTGCATTTTTATAAAGCAACTTACCGTGATTGACAATGAGTTTTAGTAACATTGCTGCTTTGTTCAGGAAGTGGTGGAGGCTGTTTACAGATGGCCTGGCACTGGGTCAGGCGGCAGGGAGGATAATGGTGGTAGGGAACAAAATAGGATTGAGCTTGCAACAGGCTTGTGATTGGGTTATGTATTGGAGTGGTGACTAGTTGTGGATGCCAAAGACCATTAGTCTGATAACAACTAACTGATTGGCTTTTATGAACAGCTTGTGTGTTAGTTCAATTTGATTTTGATTTCATTGTCACATGTACTCAAGTACAAAAAGTACAGGAGTACAGTTAAAAAGTGTGCAATGTTGCTGCACAAAAGTGCCATCTTAAGTATAATCCTAAGAGAAAGGCAGAAAAAATGTTATAGAAAAGAGTTAGAATTTTAACCAGTATAGTTGTATGTCAAAAGTTTTAATTGACTAGTTATGGTTAGAGTATCTATTTGTAATAAAAGACTAAATTATCATTATGTACAGAAATCAGGTTGATGTTTTCTATTAGTCGGAGTCAATCCAGGTAAATAGGAGACTGTGATAGAATTCCTTACTTTTGCGACAGTTAGGAATAGGCGGCCTTGATTTCTAACACATTGAAGCATGACAGCGGGATAAAATTAAAAACAAAAATAGAGAAGGATACTTAAAATTTATACAAAACAAATCACTTGTATTATTGCGTAGATGTCAAAATGCACTATCCCTTTAAGACAGATAGCTGGCACCATGTTCTGTGATGGTCTGAACCAAAAACACTAAATCTTAGTCTTTGTACAATGGAGTCAATATGTCAGTCAACTATATGTTGGCAACAGTAACATAACAAGCGTAAAGCCCATAAGTCCAGGTTATCATACTTCCTGTTAATTAGTTATGAATCAACTTCCAGAAATTCTGGCTTCATGACAACCTGAGTCCATGTGGTCCATTTTATGAGCTAACTTTCAGAAAACCATAGCAAATTACTATTTGTACTTTTTCTGAATTTAGGACACCCAAAAAGCTTCAACCTAAATTACACTTCAGGTGTTCATACTTTGTAATGTTACTAAATCAACCAGCCATTTCATGAACATTTCATGACGTCCCTAAATCACAATGAGCCAACTGACCAGATAGTCAGTTCCTAGATGGTATTAGTTGAGAATTGAAATATTACAAGACACCAAAGGAATTCTCCTGCTCCTCTTTGGAAAGAAAATTGTATTGGGGCCTTGCATATTTATTCAAAGCCTCAGTTTAACTTTTGAGAGAGAAAGAGTGTGTGTGTGTGTGTGTGAGTGAGTGTGTGTGTGTGAGAGAGAGAGAGAGAGAGAGAGAGAGAAAAAGAGATGAATGTCATAACAGCAGTCTCTTCATACTTCAATGGAGTAATAACATTGATAATATCCTCATGTCCTTTTAAAGTCATTGTGTCATAAAGCCACAAAGATTACAACTATTGAGAAAAGGCTGACATTTAATGGTAAAACAAGGAGTTTGAAACAGAATGAATGATCACTGAATTAAATTAATAACATATTCATTTTCCAACAAATTATCTAATGTCAGAACAAAGCACTGAGCATTGAAAATTCCAAAATGATTCTTATAATGGACTTAACTTCTCTTGAAATTAAGAAAATAAAAGTCAAATGCATTAGCCATTTACTCAGTAAGCATGACTAATGTTTTGTGGTGCTCCTAGTCTTGCGATTATAATTTGGGCATTGCTAATAACATTGTTATACAAAAACTCAATCTTTGCATTATTATGTAATACACATGACAATTAGAATAGGGCAAATCAGATTAGAGAGATGAATGTGTGGCTCAAAGACAGGTATGGGAGAAATAGATCCTGGTTCATAGGGTACTGGCACTAATGCTGGGGAAATCAGAATTTGTACCAATAGGATGGTCCAAATCATCTGAACTGTTCTGGTGTCGGTTCTTGCCAACTACGTAAATAGAGTACTTTTATATACACTTGAGGCAAAGAAACATCTGCTAAACCAAAGAATAGAGTCAAGGTCAAAGAGAAAGATATTAATGCACTTACAGGAAGAGGTACAGTATTCAAGTTGAAGAGTTAATCAACAAGTAAGACTAGAAATTACAAGAGGAGTAAAAGGAATAAAAATAAAGACTTTGAATTTGAATGCACATGACTTTTCAAATAAAATAAATGAACAGACAGTGCAAGTAGAAGTGAATAAGTAACATCTCACAGACACTACAGATTCGCTGGGCTGAATGGCCTGCATTTCCTCTTATGTGTTATGATATTTTGGTCTAACTAAATGCTAGAAGTAGCGATAATTCAGGAAATGGATGAGCAGGAAGTAGTCTATAAAATGTAGGCGCTCTGAATGCCTTAGCCTAAAATCATACTGTGAGGTTAGCACAAGGGATGGCCAATAGGATCTTAATAGGTAGCTTGGAATTCTATGGTACTGCAGCTGTCTTAGCATCCACATTTGAAGTGGAGATGCAGCTTTTATAAAGTGCACATATCTTTTGTACTGAAGGGAGAAAGTAGTTTGTGAAAAGATAAAATCAAAATACAGTTCCTTCAAAGCAGCTAACAAGCAGAGTCCAATTTATAAATGCATGATTCCAACATAGCTCATTGATAAGTATTGGATACATTGGAGTGCCTTCATGTTATTTTGTTTTGGAGTGGTAAGGAATAAGTACATTATGACAAAAAACAGAAGCAAATTACAATCAGTGAGATAAACCTGCACAATGTTCATTTTTGACAATTTGACCAAGCTGATCTTCGAACTTGAGTAATTGTGAATTTCATATCCATTAATTTGCAGGTAAAATACATATGGAGGAGCAATAGTTTTAAAAGGCAAGTTAAACAAAAGGTCTGTTAGGTTGAATCTTGTTGAATGTCATAAAAAGCAGGTAAGGATAGCAACAGGCAAACCTGGCGTTGCAGTTGAAGATGCCTATATTGGGAATGAACCACCTCAAAAGAAGTGGTTTAAAACTAAAAAAGGACCACTGAAGCAGCAACATTTTATTGTGCTTCAGTCTCCGCCCTGAGTGAAGTTCATACAAGAGACAGTGTTGGTTGATATTTCGCAGTTAAAATAAATATGTGTGCTGATTGTCTTCATAATTACTGAGGAATAAAATAACAGCAACTTCTGGTATCTACAGGTGATCAAAAATGAGGAATATTTAATCGGAGTAGCCCTGTGCTCACTCTGCTATCCTTGTACCTTGCTGAATGACTTGCCATGGACAGGCATAGAACACTGTAAAGATGGCCTGGTTAAATGTCAAAAAAGACTTGGCCTCGCTCAGTGTAAGTAGATTTTGAACAATGTGGTAAACCTTAAATTGCTGCCAATCAATTTATCTGACATAAAATATTTAAAAATCTGGAGTCTTACTCCTGCTGAACTAAATTATTATTGGAAGTTTTAAGAACGTTTTTTCCTGTTTCTTTAATAGTTCTCTCGTAATCACAATTTTTTGCTACTTATGTAACTAACTATCTGGACATAATTTTAGGGAATGGTTAGCTCAGTTGGGTAGATGGCTGGTTATGCAGAGTGACACCAACAGCATGGGTACAATTACTGCACTAACGGAGATTACCTTAAGAAGTATTTTCTTTCTTAACCTGCCCCTTTGCCTTAGGCCTGGTGACCCTCAGGTTAAACCATCACCAGTCATCTCTCCCTAATGGTCTGGTAAGACTATGGTGACTTTAGCATATGTAATTTTACATTTAAAAAAATTGCATATTTCCTGGTTTAGGTTCTGTGTTCTTCACTTTCATTGATGAAACAGGCCATTACCTGCCCTGTACGCCATGGATCTAAGATGTTCAGTGCAAGGTTCTGCATGATTTCAGCTCTCTAGTTACTGAAAATGCAATGTAAAAACTTACAGAACATCGAGAGGAAAGTGTAAGTCCAATCAGCAGCAAATGTCATTTTTTTTCAACACAGGCTACAAACTCCTGACATACATATAATCCCACCACTTGTGATAATCAATATATTTCGAGGTTAATAATAAGCCTGAGATAATCATGGGTTTATAAACTTTCCTTAAGGAGTTAGTCTTAGATAAGCATTGTCTTTGAATGGGTTTTGTATTTTGGAGGGAAAAAAAAGTTCCTTTATAAAGTAATTTCAAATACAATTGGTAATGCTTGGGGTATAATAAGGATATTTTATATTGTCACAAAGCTGGTCCTTTTACAAGGTTACGTTGTCCTTGATTTTCAGAGAGAGGTTCTAAACGACCCAGGTTCCATCATGTCTGAAGTTTAAATGGTTCATTGGGGCCCTGTTGTTTATACCTAACAGATAATGTCTCAGGCAGAAAACTTTCAAGTCTTTGAAAAAAACTGGCATAATCAAGGGCGTGGCCAGCTCTCTAGCTGCACAGGTCAGTTCAGTGCGGGGGTTAGTTGAGTCAGGGTCACAATTGAAAGTGGACGATCTCCCTCTCCTTCTGACTTGGTAACCTGTAAGCTTTACTCTTTGTGCTAAGGGATCTGTTTATTGGGTCTGTCACAAGTATTTTGGAACAGCATCATTAAGTCAAGACAGCCTATCGGGTTTGGATAGGATAAGTTATTCGGGTATTCTATTTTCGGTTTGTTGTGTTTCATTTCGTAATTTCATACATAAATACTCGGCAGTCTGACCAGCTAACTCACTCTGGGAATATCCACTATACACTTACCTGAAACAAATAACAAAGTTATGGTCTGGGCTACCTGCTTAAAACTGCTTTGAGGGGTCAGGCCTGGCCCATAACAATATTTATATCGGGCTTCCGATGATCACCAGATATCTCAATCTGCTTCACCACCTGTGAGAGTTCTGTAATACAATTGATATATAATCTCTGCTATATCATTGGAAACATGTCCATCAAAGTGCACTTCGCAAACTCACTAAAATTATGATAACAAGATAATGTATTTTGAAAGTTTATTTGAGAAATAAATAATGGCCAGAGCACCAGAGATATCTTCATATTTGCCCTGGTCACATAACATTTTCACATCCACTCGAGTAAGTAGACAGGGCCTCAGTTTAACGTCTTGTCCAAAAGGCACCACCTCTGACAATACGCAGTGCTCCCTTAGCACTGCATTGGAATGTCAATCTGATTTTTGTGCTCAGTTCTTGGAGTAGTGCTTCATTCTGGGACCTTGGTGATTTAAAAAAGGTGAGAGTGTGCTACCAACTGAGCCGCAGCTGACACACAATTCTTTTATATATAAATTCATGGTTACGCTGAAATTTTATCTTGGAAAATGAGTTAGATTAAGCAGGAAACTAATTCCTGTGCAGATAAAAATGCATCTCCCTATATTGAAGGATACTATTTACCTGTGTTTTTGTTCTCAGATTTCAGTGGAAATGAAAACTGAACGACTTCTACAATGAGCAGATCATGGGTTCCAACAGTTTACTGCCAAAGAAGTGGAGGTGAAAAGCAACCTTAAGTCTTCTGCCCTCTCTCACCTAGTGTATGAGAAATCACGCAATCAAGCAAAGACAGAAAATAATTCTGCAAATAAATTAATTAAGTGAAACAACACATTAGTTATGTTCTTCCAACAACCCCCCCACCCCCCCCTCAACCCGGGCACTTCACAGAAGCATTACAACGCAAAATGTCACTGAACCACACAAAGTGTTCTTAGGCCAGATGATCAAAAGGTTAATCCATGAGGTTCTGAGAAGAGGGTAAAGGTGAATGAGAGAATGGGCGACTGACTCACTTGTACAACAATGTGATTTTCAAGCTGTCCTGTTTGTTGAGGCCTCCACATGATTGAGAAGCTACCTCGCAAGAGAAAAAACAAACAAACAGGTGATGGCTGTTTCCTTTGTAGAACAGGCAAATATGATTGTTAAGAGAACAGTGTCGAGAATGTGGTGCTGGAAATGCACAGCCGGTCAGGCAGCATCCGAGGAGCAGGAGAATCGGTATTTCGAGCATAAGTCCAGGATGCTGCCTGACTTACTGCGCACTTCCAACACCACACTCTCAACTCTGACCTCCAGTCCTCCCTTTCTCCTTGTTAAGAGAACAACTGAAGAACAATTAATAAGGTGTTAAGATTTTACTGAATGTCTTGGGTTCAAGTGTCACCTGTGTTATCATATGTCTGGACAGATTGATTAAAACAGCAATGTAGCTCCTATGGTTTGTCATCATCTTGTCCAAGCTGATGGGAGCATTGCAGGCACCCCTTACCTGAAGCAGCAGCAATTAATGCTTATGTAATAATTTGAAAGGACTTTCACAAAGCAGAAGCTTGAGCACATTGACTAGCCCACCATTCTTCAAGTGGAGCTATCAGATTATGATTGGTAACAAAGAGAGAGGATCTTAGAAAACATGTCTTTTGGGGCATCTGCAGTCTGGAATGCTCAAGACTCTATAATCCAGTCTCCATCCAACCTATTGTTATGTCAGAGAGCTGGGCAACAGCTGGACATTGGACCAGAGCAGGTCTGAGAAGGTAAAGGAATCTGGCAAGTTGGTGAGGTTGGCATGCTCAAAGACCCACCTCCATATTCTGGGAAATGTCCTTGTTATATTCAAAACTCCAATCCTTTATGTCCTCACCTACATCTTCCCCCTCCATATCTCCAATGCTCCCTCATATCCTTCAATTTTCTACGCTCCCTCATATCCCCCAAGCCTGATTCGTATCCATTCAGCAAGTTTGCACTTGATACACAACCAGTTGGTCATATAATCACGCTGGCAAGCCTTTGAACTGCTCGTAAAATAAAATTCCCTAAAAGTGTTCCTTTCCTTCTCCATAAAATGCCCATTTTATCTTCGTAAAGGAAACCTTCAATTCACTTTATACTTCTTAATTTTATCCAAATACATATACAAACAATGAAAGAAACATTGCAAAGCTCAGATTATTCAAAATTAATAAAAGGTATCAATCATATAAAAGCTAAGCTTTCTCCCTGTAGTCATGATTCGGAGATGCCAGTGTTGGACTGGGGTGTACAAAGTTAAAAATCACAACACCAGATTGTGAACCACCTGATGAAGGAGCTTCGCTCCTAAAGCTCGTGTGCTTCCAATTAAACCTGTTGGACTATAATCTGGTGTTGTGTGACTTTTTAAACTTTCTCCCTGTGTTTGAAGAAACAGCCCGCTGCTGAGCTAATGGACTCTGCTCATGAGGGTTTTGCTTACATAGATTGCAGAGGATTGCGATCTTGATCATTTTATTACTTTGTAAAATCTTGATCTTTCCTTTGAAGGATATTTCAATACATGTGTTTATTTGGACAAGATTTAGAGGTATAAATTGGGCTGAAGGTTTCCTCAACACAACCTTATGAACTGTCCTTGATGGACAGCTTTACAAGTTCAACTGATTATCAAAGAGAATGTTGAATGCTTAATTAATTATTTTTGTTTCTAATTCAAAACTAAGTTTCCTCTATGATTCACAACTCCTTGGAGAGACCATAAGCCAATTCTCTGAATAAAACAAGCTACATTCCATCAAAAAAAAACAAAAGAATTGTGGATGCTGGAAACCTGAAACAAAAAGAGAAATTGCTGGAAAATCTCAGCAGAGACTTGGCAGGATCGGCAGAGAGGAATCAGAGTTAATGTTTCAGGGTGCAGAGACCTGTCTTCAGAACGGACAGTAGTTAGGAAAAGCTTGGTACTTATGCTGAAGATAGGGTGGACATGGGGGTTGAGGGGGGTGGGGGGGGGGAAAGAGTAAACGATAGGTGGAGATAGAGCCTAAAGAGAGTAAAATGGTTGGACAGACAAAGCAGTGGATAACGGTCAACCAAGGAAAATGAATGGCTGTTAATAGGTTATATGTGATAGCACCCTATGTGATGACAAGGCCAGGTGTGTGGGGGTGGTGGAAAGAGTTGGGGGACGGTGCTCAAGTCTGAAAATTGTTCAATGCAATACTGAATCCAGGAAACTGCAGGGTTCCCAAGTCAAAAATGAGAGGCTGTTCTTCTAGCTTGCGCTAAGCTTTGCTGGAGCACAGCAACAAATCTGGGACAGAGGTATTAGCCAGGGAACATGTGAGTTCATCTGGCAAACAATTGGAATCTCAGGGTCTTTCTCGTGAACAGAACGTAGGTGTCCGATGAAGTGATCACCTAGTCTGCACTTCAATTCCCCAAAAATGTAGAGATGATCATATTGTGAGCAGTGAATACAGTAGACAAGATTGAGTCTAGTGCAGGTAAAGTGCTGCTTCACCTGGAAGGTGTGTCCAGGGCCTTCGATACAGAGGAGGAAGAGAAGGAGGAGGAGGAGGTAATAGGCAGGTGCTACACCTTATGCGATTCCATCAAAATTGTGAGGAGCTTGAAATGTTGATGCAGTCAAAGGTTTTACGCAAGCTTACTAGTCATGCTCTTCAGCTGCATTTGCAAAACTGACTGGAAAGAGGAATGGGAATTAATTCCAAAAAGATCAGGCCCTGTCCACCATTTTTATTGACCTCCCAACTCAGTAAAACCATGGTCATCACTTCTGAAACTGAGCATCAGTTTCTCAAAGGTGCAGAAGCTGTAAGAAAGATCATCAGCTCCAATAACAGTCACATGGTGGACTTTGCTGGTTTATTTTTTCATAAAGCATGGGTATGACTGGCTGGTCCAGCATTTCTTTGCCCATCCAAAGTTGCCCTTGGAAAGATGGCAGTGAACTGGTTTCTTGATCTGCTGTGGTGTGGCTTGACACACAGTGCTGTATGGGAAGGTGTTCCAAGATTTTTAACCAGCATGAGAGAAGCAATGTACTTCCAAGTCAGGATAGTGTGATGTTTGGAAGCAAGCTTATGGTGGTGGTCCCACACAAGTGCTACTCTAGGTTGGTCATACCATAGCTTTGGAAGAAGCTGTTGTAGGAAATTTGGTGCATGTTGTCACAAGTACACACTGCTGTCACTAAGTCTACGAGTAAATAAAGATTTAATATGGTGGCTGAGGTGCCAAAGCATTGAGTTTTTTTTTTGTCTGGTTAGGTAAAGCTTCAAATATTGTTAGAGTTCCAGGCTAGTGGAGAGAATTCCAGCACATCCCTGACTTGTGCCTTGGACATGATGGACAGCTTTGGGGAAACTAATGGTGAGCTACTTGCTACCAAATTCCTAGTTTCAGACCTGCTCTTATAGCCTCTGTATTTATAAGGCTGATTCACTTCAATTTCTGATCAATGCGAACTTCCCAGGTTGTTGATAGTAGTGATTCAGTATTAGTAATCCCATTGAATGTCGGGGGAGATGATTAGGCTCTCTCTTGTTGGAAATAGTCATTTTCTGGAGCTAATATAACCTGCCACATATCCAGATCCAAGTTTTGGTTTAAATGGATATTAGCTGCTTCAGTTCTGAGGAGTCATGAATGTTGCTGCACAATCATCAGTGTACATCCCTGCTTCTGATGTTATGGAGGGAAAGTCATTGATGAATCAGCTGAAGATGGTTGGGCTGTGGACACTAATCTGAGGAACTCCTGCAGAGATATCCTGGAGATGAGATGATTTACTTCCAACAATTACAACTATCTTTCTTTACACTAAATATGAGCATCTGATCTGATGGCTTAGACTCCAATCAAGTGATGGTGCTGCTTCCTCAGAATCTCATCCTCAGGTGCCACTGATCAGGCAGAAGCTCTTGGTTCTGTACATGCAGAAATACACAGAGGTGTAGTTTAGTGAGGAAAGGTGAAATGTATGGGAGGCGAGAAGTGCGTGGATTTCTACCATCTTATACATCCTACTGTCTTACAGAATGAGGATGGTCGGGTGTGAGAAAGTATGTGGATAGGAAGACAACAACAGCCTGGATGGTTTGACTGTTGCTCGCTGTCAGAGCCTTGCTGACTCTCTGGCTAAAGGCCGAACAAGGGATGGAGGACATACAGCAGTGCTTGACCCTCCCAAATGTAATTGTTTCCCAATTTGTGCTACTTTGTCCTGCAAGAGAGAGAAGAATGTCAGTGAGTGTGTTGTACTGACCAATAGTAACAACAGCCACCACCTGTATTCATATTAGCATTTTAACTATTCGACATGGAGCCACAGGGCAGATGACCAAAAGCTCAAAGTTCAAAAGGTATGTTGCAAGTTTGGTCTTAAATATGAAAGTGAGATATCAAGATGCAGAAATTTTAAGGAAGGAATCAGAGGCTCAGAGCCCTGGCAACTGAAGATACAATCGTCAACAGTGCAGCAATTAAAACTAGGGATGCTTAGGAGGCTAGAATTGGAGGAACACAAATACAAGGCAGGTTGAGAAGCTGTCTTAGGGGAAATAAATGAAAGATCTAAGAAGCAAGTCTGAAGCTTGCACACGTGGTGAATGCACGAGGCTGAAGTGGACTAAATGAATGTTCAGGGTGAAAGTGAGGACTGTAGATGTTGGAAATTAGAGTCGAGAGTGTGGTGCTGGAAAAGCACAGCAGGTCAGGCAGCATCCAGGGAGCAGGAGAATCGACTAATGAAGGGCTTTTGCCCAAAATGTCAATTTTCCTGCTCCTCGGATGCTGCATGACCTGCTGTGCTTTTCCACCACCACACTCTTGATTCATAATGAATATTCAATATGGATCCTGATTGCTGGGAAACTAAATGACAAACAGCATTTTGAGCTGTGTGTGAAATTAGTGGTGCACTTGGTAGCAGATGGTGTGAGGTCTTTGAACATTTTTTGGCACCATATCCAGTTCCTCAGGGACTGATTGCTGGCATTGACCTCAATGGTTATCTGTACAATTCCTTTTTCTACCCTTGTCTGGAGGACATCCTTGCTCTCTGTGGAAAAATGAGCTCTCTCCTTCTTTCAATATTGTTCATTAAGGCTTCAAGCACTGCAAGACAAAACCTAGATTTGTTTCTGTTCAGTCTGCTGTTCCATTGTTCTGGCTTCTTCCTACTCAGAGACTTATTCCCAGCCACTTCCAGCTGTTCCAATTGTACTCTTTCTTACTGCAGAAGGATTTCTTGCTCAGTGTTTGAACTAGTTACAACACCCAATGCAGCTGGAATACTTCACCCTTTAAGAGATGCTGACTACTTGTAAGGAGGTGCAGCTACCTTTAATTCGTTTTGGCCTTGGACAACCTTGAGCCCTACTATGAGAAGCCATCCAAGAAAGCATTTTGCATTTGGCTGCGCACCTCAAAACATGCCTACAATGCTTCCATTGGCTGTGGGATAATCAGAAAGCCCAATCCCCAAACCACCACGGGCCTTCCTGAACTTTCAACTCTTTCAAAATTAAAATCTGAACAGGTTCTGAAACAATCAGGGGTAACTACAATGATTCACATACATTTGGTCATTAAGAAACAGCTATTCAGTGTTATTTTCTTCCTGACAGTTTAACTGTTAATTTACTACACTGCCCATGAGCAAAGCAGTGTGACAAGAATGGTATTTGATACAATTACATTATTACATACTGACAATAATACTGAAACATCTGTGCGTTCGTCTCTTGTAAATTACTATCCATATACACAGATGTCTGAATAAATCTCAAAAATGAAGAGGAAAGTGGATTCTAAATAAAGAATTTGGCATTTACCAGAGTGTGCTCTGTTTAGTTTACAACATAAATGTCTTCAATTTGATTCTGTTATACAGTGTTTCATTGTGTATTATACTTTTTTTATTTATTCAGGGCTCATCTACCATCAGATGATATAGCAAGGTTAGATTTAAATGCTTACTCCAACCTGACCATATAAATTTGTAAATTGTTCATGTGACTTTAAGACTGATCCATAAGCACTCAACTCTAGATTGTTAAAAACTGCTGTAGGTTTTATTTCTATTGACTGAACTTACATTTTTTTTTCAATAGTACTGTTCTTATGCCTATTAAGTTCTAGGGCAGAGATTTATCCTGCAGTGTTGCAGTTTACCTTCATTGAACAAGCAAACCTCCTACTGCTTTAGCATTCCTGGAAGCAACTTCCTCTGCTTTACCTAACAGAAATTCTGGACATGTTCCACACAATATCTTTCATAAAAATCTACTTTTAGATGTTGCACCCTCCCCCAAGATCCCTTCAATGTGACTAGATTAATAAACAGTAATTGTCATCAACTCCCATCCATTTTGAAGAAAATACCTACTTATTAGAAGCTGCAGTATGCATTGCTCTGGTAACACCCCTTTATATTTCTATTCATCCGTAGAGCAGCACACAATTTCTCAGTCTGACCTAACAGGGTACAATTTCCAGCCAAGTTTGCAACATTGCCTTCTGTACAACAGCATGAGCTTCTCCATTATTGTGTTAGCGTCAAAGTGTTCTTTAAGTAAACAGTTTCCTTTCAAAAAATAATTGCTGGTTGCACATTTCTACTCTTTTCTTTCAATAAACCTATCCTTTCTCTAAATGGCTTTTCAAACTTTGCTGTACTAACAGGTTAGTTTGAAGGGTCAGTGGGAGTGCAGCATATTTTTATTTTATGAATTGAAATTACATTATTCTGACATTTGTGTAGGCACCCACAACTAAAATTCTAAAATGCCAGTCAACAGATAGCACAAAAGCAGAACAAATATGCATCACAGAGAGAAATTTGGATTAATATAAGCTAAATATTCCCATTTCAAGTTAGGCTATGGTGTGATCAGCAATGCAGCAGATCAGAAACTTAGACAGCCTTATGTTTCACTGCAGTTAAACAGATTCCACAGCTACAATCTTTTGGTTAAACCAAAAAACAAAGACATTAAATGTTTGTTTGAAATAATTCACTTTAATTTCCACAAGACAATGTCCAAATGGTTAACTTGTAATTTTGAATGAAAAGCATATATAGATTTTTTTTAAAAATGAAGCTCCATTTCAGAGTCTTTTTCTGCAATTGACTAGAATGCCTAGAAATTATTGAAGATTTTTTAAAACTGCAGCAGGATCATTTCATCATATTTTTAGTTGGCTCAAATAGTAAAAGCTACCTCTGCCAACAAATGGCATGGCAAGTAAAAAATCATCTCAGACATTAAAAATTGAATACAGCATGCTGAGTAGTTTTGCTGCTTAACCATTAACCATTTTGTACTAAATTCTTTCATCTACTGAACTATTAAATGAGCTGTTTTCATACACATTGATTAAAACACAAGACAGATATTCAAAACAGTCACTGGAAAGGTTATCTTTGGTACTTACAGCATTTAATAAAATGGTAATGGGACATTTTATCCCATTCAAAATGTTGTCATCTTACAGGTTCTTGTATTCTCCCTCGATGAAGCATCCATGACCAAAAAATGCACCAGTGTCCCAACACTGTACTTTGTTTACCTCAATATACATTATTCAAAAGAAATTGCATATGAGGACCTTGCAAGAGCAAGCAGCCCTCTGCAACACTCGATAAGCTTGAGTCAGGATAAACCTCTTGATCCGTAACTACAGCACGTGCTATTATAGCACAATTGATTGACTATACTCCTAATTCCACATCCCTGGAAAAGGGAAGATTTAATTGGTACACAGCTGAACTCCTCCAGGATTGAAGTGTTTAAAGCAGCATTGTGACTCTTATAGCCAGTAAAGGAAACCACTTTTAAATGAGTTTAGAATTATTACTAATGAGCACTATTGAGCAGGTTTAATTTAAATACTGGGAAATTGCATTTGGAATGAGTCAGATTTTTATTTTGCATATACTTCCTCTGAGCAGTTTAATGTTAAAGCATTTTCATGCAAATATTGTGAAAACCAAAACTGATTACTCTTCTCTGAGAAATTCCTGTCTTCATTTTAAATCAACCTTACAGCCCAAATCACTGTATTAAAATGTTAAACAGCTGATGCCATAATAAGTTACAATTAAAATTCTCAAAGCCAAAACAAATTTTAAGCAAACACATCCTATTGCTACTTTAATCAGGGTATAGCATTTTAATGTTAAATTAATTAAACAGTAAAATAAAAGCTAATCCTCACATTTGTTGTAATATGTATTACACGTTACATCGACAATAGAAGAGCCTTAATGCATGTTGAGTGAACTTGAACATGGTGGTTCAATGGTTAGCATTGTTACCTCACAACGCTAGGGACCCTGGTAAACCTCCTCTGCACGGTTCAATTCCAAACCCAGGCAACTGGCTGTGTGGAGTTTCCATATTCTTCCTATGTCTGCACAGGCTTCCTCCCACAGTCCAAGGATGTGTGGATTAGCTATAGGAAATGCAGGGTTTCCGGCCACATAGACTGCCCCCATACTGTGGGGATTCTATGATGCTACTTGAAACTTTTCACATATTTTTGAGTCCAGCTTAACCACATTAAGCAATGGGAGAGCTCATCTCTTCATTGACCCTGATTTCCCCACCACAGGCTGATCATTTTGGGAGGGGGTTATGTCTGTCAATATACAGCATTATTTTATTAATCGAGATTTCTGTCATTCTGGAATGCTTACATCAAATTATCTCAATTCTTTGTCACTACTGAATGTTAACCAGAATTAGACATTGGGATGTTTTTATTTCTCCATTTGGTGCAATGACTATCCCTCAGACCTTAGGGTTGTTCTGAGGTAAGTTTCCTTATCCCAAGTTTTTAACAAGATGAGAGAAACTGACAAAAGTATTTGAAATTTTGTTAAATGAGAGCTTCCTCTAGAGTAGGCTACTTCATGAGTCCTGAGATCATGTTGCAGTTGTATAAGACTCTGGTGCAGCCGCATCTGGAGTATTGTGTGCAGTTTTGGTCGCCATACTATAGGAAGGATGTGGAGGCACTGGAACGGGTGCAGAGGAGGTTTACCAGGATGTTGCCTGGTATGGTAGGAAGATCGTATGAGGAAAGGCTTAGGCACTTGGGGTTGTTTTCATTGGAGAAAAGAAGGTTTAGGGGTGACTTGATAGAGGTGTACAAGATGATTAGGGGTTTAGATAGGATTGACCGTGAGAACCTTTTTCCACGTATGGAGTCAGCTATTACGAGGGGGCATAGCTTTAAATTAAGGGGTGGTAGGTATAGGACAGATATTAGGGGTAGGTTCTTTACTCAGCGAGTCGTGAGTTCATGGAATGCCCTGCCAGTATCAGTGGTGGACTCTCCCTCTTTATGGGCATTTAAGCAGGTATTGGATAGGCATATGGAGGATAGTGGGCTAGTGTAGGTTAGGTGGGCTTGGATCAGCGCAACATCGAGGGCCAAAGGGCCTGTACTGCGCTGTATTCTTCTATGTTAGTACCCCAGTCTTTCAAGAATGTATTTTATTTTCAGTTATAGGATACAATGTTGCTGTTAGGACCAGCATTTATTGACTATCTCTAATTGTCATCTTGTGACTCAGTGGGAACCTATCCCTGCCTCTGAGCCAAAAATTCATTCCCATTCTAAGGTAACCTGGCTAAGGAAGGTTTGGTTCTAACATGACCAGACAGATTAAGTATCAAACTGTAAATCCCTCCAATAGTGGGTGGTAAACATTGGAGAGATCTCTGATCAATCATATGATGGAAAGATTGGAGCCTCTCCCACCATTATCCTGAGCTCCAGACTACAACATGAAGGGAGAGAAGGATTTGCCATGGAGATTAAATTGGGAGGCAGCCTTCTTGATGTTTGATGAAGGTTGACCCTCAGCACTGTTAGGTATGTAATAGGTGATTCAAATACATGCATTGCAAGAAGATTATTAAAGATGAATTCTTTTTCTCACTAGTCACAGATCTTCAGAAATGTTAATGGGAAGGAATAAGTTAGAAGAATTAACTACTTATAATTGATATTCACTTGATATTGCAGATCCATCTGCATGCAGAGCTCATCTCTCGATCTCTAATCATCTGAGTGATGAATTCACTTGCAGGAAATCTACTGTGACCACATAACTCTAATTACCTCATTACCCAGATATAAACAGGATTTTGCTTCTCTCATGCTCTCTTGTACTCAGGGATTTTGCTTACCTTAGTCTCCTGCAGCTGTTGGTTCACTATATTATCACTTCCTAGTTTTCGAACCACTGTCAATGGCTATAACCTACTTTATTCATGATTGTGCTTCTCTAATACTGATGCACCAGTTTGGGACTTTGTTCCAACTGCCAACTTCTCTTTCTCTTTCTCTCTGTTGGTTGGTCTTTCTCAATAGCAGTTGTATGCTTGTCCCAGTTCCCCTTTGTGGTTCTCTAACCACCATTAGAAGCTTCCTACTTACAAATACCATCAGTCTTCACAGTGGAAGACATGAGGGATGTCCCAAAAATACAAGAGAATGAGGGGGCAGAACTGAATATAGTGGCCATCACCAAGGACAAGGAGCTAGAAAAATTGAATGGCCTGAAGGTGGATAAATCACCTGGACCAGCTGGACTACATGCCAGAGTTCTAAGAGAGATAGCTGAAGAGATAGTGGAGGCATTAGTGGTGATCTTTCAGGAATCTCTAGAATCAGGAGGGGACCCAGAAGATTGGAAAATCACTAACGTGATACCCTGTTTAAAAAGAGAGAAAGACAAAAGATGGAAAATTACAGACTGATTAGCCTAACCTCAGTCATGGGTACAATCCTGGAGTCCAGTATGAAGGATGAGATTTCTGAACCCTTGGAAGTGTATGGTAAAATAGGGTAAAGTCAGCATGGTTTCATCAAGGGGAGGTCATACCTGACAAATCTGCTAGAATTACTTTAGGAAGTAACAAGCAGATTAGACCAAGGAGAACCAATGGATATTATCTACCTGGACTTCAAGAAGGCCTTTGACAAGGTGCTGCACAGGAGGCTACTGAGTAAGATAAGGGCCCATGGTGTCAGAGACAATGTGCTAGCATGGATAGAAATGCAGCTGTCTGGCAGAATGCAAAGAATTGGGATTAAATTATAATCATCTAGAAAAAAATAATTTGATTAGGGATAGTCAGCACGGTTTTGTGAAGGGTAGGTCGTGCCTCACAAACCTTATTGAGTTCTTTGAGAAGGTGACCAAACAGGTAGATGAGAGTAAACCAGTTGATGTGGTTATATGGATTTCAGCAAGGCGTTCGATAAGGTTCCCCACAGTTGGCTATTGTACAAAATGTGGAAGAATGGAATTGTGGGAGATATAGCAGCTTGGATCAGTAATTGGCTTGCTGAAAGAAAACAGAGGATGGTGGTTAATCGGAAATGTTCATCCTGGAGTCCAGTTACCAGTGGTGTACCGCAAGGGTTGGTGTTGGGTCCACTGCTGTTCGTCATTTTTATAAACGACCTAGATGAGGGCATAGAAGGGTGGGTTAGTAAATTTGCAGATGACATTAAGGTCGGTGGAGTTGTGGATAGTGACGAAGGATGCTGTAGGTTACAAAGAGACACAGATAAGCTGCAGAGCTGGGCTGAGATGTGGAAAATGGAGTTTAATGTGGACAAGCGTGAGGTGATTCACTTTGGTCGGAGTAACCAGAATGCAAAGTACTGGGCTAATGATAAGATTTTTGGTAGTGTAGATGAGCAGAGAGATCTCGGTGTCCAGGTACACAGATCCTTGAAAGTTGCCACTCAGGTTGTTAAGAAGGCATACAGTGTTTTAGCTTTTATTAATAGAGGGATCGAGTTCCAGAACCATGAAGTTATGCTACAGCTGTACAAAACTTTGTTGCGGCCGCACTTGGAGTATTGTGTACAGTTCTGGTCACTGCATTATAAGAAAGATGTGGAAGCTTTGAAAAGGGTGCAGAAGAGATTTACTAGGATGTTGCCTGGTATGGAGGGAAGATCTTACAAGGAAAGGCTGAGGGACTTGAGGCTGTTTTCATTAGAGAGAAGAAGGTTGAGAGGTGAGACATATAAGATAATCAGAGGGTTAGATAGGGTGGACAGGGAGAGCCTTTTTCCTCAGATGGTGATGGTGAGCATGAGGGGGCATAGCTTTATATTGAGGGGTGATAGATATAGGACAGATGTCAGAGGTAGTTTCTTTACTCGGAGAGTAGTAAGGGTATGGAATGCTTTGCCTACAACGGTAGTAGATTCGCCAACTTTAAGTACATTTAAGTCGTCATTGGACAAGCATATGGACATACATGGAATAGTGTAGGTTAGATGGGCTTCAGATTGGTATGACAGGTCGGCGCAACATCGAGGCCAAAGGACCTGTACTGTGCTGTAATGTTCTATATCTATGTAAAAGGTCCTTCTCAGGATGGCAGTCAGTGACAAGTGGTGTTTTGTAAGGCTCAGAATTGGGATCACAACTTTTCACTTTATACACTAACGATCTAGATGAATAAACTGAGGTAATTCTGCCCACATTTGCAGACTATACAAAGATAGATGAGGGACAGGTGGCATTGAGGAGGTGGGGAGGCTGCAGAAGGATTTGGACAGTTTAGGAGAGTGGGCAAAAAGTGGCAAATGGTCTACACCATGGGAAAATGCAAGGTCATGCACTTTGGTAGGAAGAATAAAGGCATGGTCTATTTTCTAAATGGGGAGAAAATTCAGAAATCTGAAGTGTAAAGAGACTTGGGATTCTCTCAAGGTAAACTTGCAGGTTGAGTCAGTAGTTAGGAAGGCAAATGCAATGCTGGCGTTTATTTTGAGGGAACTTGAATATAAAAGCAGGGATGTACTTCTGAGGCTCTGTAAGGCTCTGGTCAGACCATATTTGGAGTATTGTGTGCAGTTTTGAGCCCCAAGTCTTGGGCTCCGATAGATTATTGTTCCAGCAGCAGGAGGTGTGGGAGCATGGAACAGGAGGCTGTCGGGGAGATTACAAGTTTACACATTTGGGTGATTGCTTTACCCGAAATACTACTCGGGTAGTGTCTCCCGCCCATCCTCCTCCTCCAACCAAACAAAAAAGGTTCTGTGAATTGGTTGGTAAGGTGATAAGTGTTTTTTTCATGTCCCTGCTAACTTCAATTGTGGGAAGTGCACCTAACTCCAGGTCCTCGAGAACCATGTTAGGGAGCTGGAGCTGGATGAACTTTGGATCATTCGGGAGATGGAGGGGATTATTGAGAGGAGTTATAGGGTGGTAGTTACTCCACAGCCACGTAACGAAGGTAGATGGGTTACTGTCAGAAGTAGGAAGGGGAACCAGCAGGCAGTGGAGGGATCTCCTGTGATAGTTCCCCTCAACAACAAGTATACCATTTTAGATACTGGTGAGGGGGATGACTTAGCAGGGTAAAGCAATGGGGCACAGGTCTCTGGTGCAGAGTCTGTCCCTGTTGCTCGGAGGGGAAGGGGGAAGAGGAGCAGAGCTTTAGTCATAGTTAGGGGGACCGATAGGAGGTTTTGTGGGAATAAGAGAGACTCATGATTGATGTGTTGCCTCCCAGGTGCCAGGGTTTGTGATGCCTCTGATCGTGTTTTCAGGATCCTTAAGGGGGAGGGGGAGCAGCCCCAAGTCGTGGTCCACATAGGCACCAACGACATAGATAGGAAGAAAGATGGTGATCAAAGACAGAAATTCGGGTGGAAGCTTAGAGCTAGAACAAACAGGTTGTTATCTCTGGTTTGTTGCCCTTGCTACGTGCTAGTGAAGCAAGGAACAGGGAGAGAGCAGAGCTGAACACATGGCTGCTGGGATGGTGTAGGAGGGAGGGTTTTGGATTCTTGGATAATTGGAGCTCTTTCTGGGGAAGGTGGGACCTCTACAAACAGGATGGTCTTCACCTAAACCAGAGGGGTACCAATATCCTTGGGGGGACGGGTGGAGTGGATTTTACTAATGTTCTTCAGGGATGGGGGTTTAAACTAATGCAGCAGGGTGATGGGAACCTGAATTATAGTTCCAGTGTACACGAGGTTGAGGGTAGTGAGGTCAGGGATAGATTTACAAGGTCACAAGAGGTCACTGGTAATCAGGATGTTGGTTTGAAATGTGTGTACTGCAATGCCAAAAGCATCCAGAATAAGGTGGGTGAACTTGCAGCATGGGTTGGTACCTGGGATTTCGATGTTGTGGCCATTTCAGAAACATGGCTAAAGGAGGGACAGGATTGGTTGTTGCAGATCCTGGGATTTAGATTTTCAGCAAGAACAGAAAAGATGGTAAAAAGGGTGGGGGAGGGTGGCGTAGTTAATCAAGGGTAGCATTACAACAGTTGAGAGAATGCTTGAAGACTCATCCATTGAGGTAGTTTGGGGTGAGGTTAGAAACAGAAGAGGAGAGGTCACCCTGATGGGAGTTTTCTATAGGACTCCAAATTGTTCCAGGGATGTAGAGGTAAGGATAGCAAAGATGATTCTTGATAGGAGCGAGGGTAACAGGGTAATTGTTATGGGGGACTTTAACATCCCTAATATTGACTGGGAATACTATAATTCATTAGTTTAGATGGATCACTTTTTGTTCAATGTGTGCAGAAGGGTTTTCTGACACAGAATGTAGACAGGCCAACAAGGGGAGATGCCAAATTGGATTTGGTACTGGAGAATACCGGCCAGGTGTTAGATTTGGAGGCAGGTGAGCACTTTGGTGATAGTGACCATGATTTGGTTATGTTTGCAATAGCAATGGCAGGGATAGGTATATGCCGCAGGGAAAGAGGTATAACTGGGGGAAAGGCAATTATGATGCAGTTAGGCAAGATTTAGCATGCATAGGATGGGGAAGGAAGCTGCAAGGAATGAGAACATGTGAAATGTGGAGCTTATTCAAGGAACAGCTACTCTAGGTCCTTGATAAGTATATACCTATCAGGCAGGGATGTAGTTGTCAAGAGAGAGAGCCATAGTTTACGAAAGAGGTTGAAGCTCTTGTCATGAGGAAGGAGGAGGCTTATGTGAGGATGAAGCATGAAGGCTCAGATAGAGGGCTTGAGAGTTACAAGTTAGCCAGAAAGATCGAGACAGAGTGCTAAGAAGAGCCAAAGGGGACATAAGAAGTTGTTAGCAGATAGGATCAAGGAAACCCTGAAGGCCTTCTATAGGTATATCAGGAATAAAAGAATGACTAGTGTAAGATTAGGGCTAATCAAAGATAGTGGTGGAAAGTTGTGTTTGGAATCTGAGGACATAGGGGAAGCACTTAATGAATACTTTTCGTCAATATTCACATTGATTCTCTGGGAAGCCAGGGAGGAGATTGAAGAGCCTTTGGTTTCAATCTCTATGTTGTCATTGGCAACAGGGATAGTGCCTGAAGACTGGAGGATAGCAAATGTTGTTCCCTTGTTTAAGAAGGGGAGTTGGGACAACCCTGATAATTATAGGCCAGTGAGTCTTACTTTGGTTGTGGGTAAGGTGTTGGAGGAAGTTATAAGAGATAGGATTTATAATCATCTGGAAAGGAATAATTTGATTGGGGATAGTCAACACAGTTTTGTGAAGGGTAGGTCGTGCCTCACTAACCTTATTGAGTTCTTCAAGAAGGTGACAAAACAGGTGGATTATGGTAAAGGGGTTGATGTGGTGTATATGGACTTCAGTAAAATGTTTGATAAGGTTCCACACGGTAGGCTATTGCACAAAATACAGAGTTTTGAGATTGAAGGTGATGTAGTGATTTGGATCAGAAGTTGGCGAACTGAAAGAAGACAGAGGGTGGTAATTGATGGGAAATGTTCATCCTGGAGTTCAGTTACCAGTGGTGTGCCACAAGGAACTGTTTTAGGGCCACTGCTGTTTCTTATTTTTAGAAATGACCTGGCTGTGGGTGTAGAAGGATGGGTTAGTAAATTTGCAGATGACTCTAAAGTAGGCAGAGTTGTGGATAGTGCTGAAGGCTGTTGTGGGTTATAGAGGGACATAGATAAGATGAAGAGCTGAGCTGAGAAGTGGCAAATGGAGTTTAATCCGGAAAAGTGTGAGGTAGTTCGCTTTGGAAGAAGTAACAGGAATGCAGTGTACTGGTCTAATGCTAAAATTCTTGGCAGTGTAAATGAACAGAGAGATCTCGGTATTCAGGTGCATAAATCCCTGGAAGTTGGCACCCAGGTTGGTAGGGTTGTTAAGGAGGCATATGGTGTGTTGGCATTTATGGTAGGGGGAGCCACGAGGTCATGCTTCAGCTGCACAAGATACTGGTAAGGCTGCACTTGGAGAATTGCATGCAGTTCTGGTCACCGCATTATAGGAAGGATGTGGAAGCTTTGGAAAGAGTTCAGAGGAGATTTACTGGGATGTTGCCTTGCATGGACGGATGGTCTTACAACGAAAGGCTAAGGGAACTGAGGCTGTTTTGGTTGGAGAGAAGAAGGTTGAGAGGTGATTTAATTGAGAAGTATAAGATAGTCAGAAGGTTAGATAGGGTGGACAGTGAGAGCCTTTTCCCTCAGATGGTGAAGGCTAACACGAGGGGACATAGCTTTACATGAGGGATAATAGATTTATGACAGATATTAAAGGTAGTTTCTTCACTCAGAGTAGTATGAGCGTGGAACGGCCTGCCTGCAACAACAGTAGACTCGCCAATGTTAAGGGCATTTAAACGGGCATTGGACATACATTATTCTATTCGTTTTAAAATGGTGATGGAAAAGGATAGACCAGATCTAAAAGTTGAAGTTCTAAATTGGAGAAAGGCCAATTTTGACGGTATTAGGCAAACTGATTGGAGGCAGATGTTCGCAGGTAAAACGATGGCTGGAAACTGGGGAGCCTTCAGAAGCGAGATAACAAGAATCCAGAGAAAGTATATTCCTGTCAGGGTGAAAGGGAAGGCTGGTAGGTATAGGGAATGCTGGATGACTAAAGAAATTGAGGGTTTGGTTAAGAAAAAGAAGGAAACATATGTCAGGTATAGACAGGATAGATCGAGTGAATCCTTAGTAGAGTATAAAGTAAGTAGGAGTACACTTAAGAAGGAAATCAGGAGGGCAAAAAGGAGACATGAGATAGCTTTGGCAAATAGAATTAAGGAGAATCCAAAGGGTTTTTACAAATATATTAAGGACAAAAGTGTAACTAGGGAGAGAATAGGGCCCCTCAAAGATCAGCAAGGCAGCCTTTGTGTGGAGTCACAGAAAATGGGGGAGATACTAAATGAATATTTTGCATCAATATTTACTGTGGGAAAGGATATGGAAGATATAGACTGTAGGGAAATAGATGGGGACATCTTGCCGAATGTCTAGATTACAGAGGAGGAAGTGCTGGATGTCTTGAAACGGTTAAAGATGGATAAATCCCCAGGATTAGGGTGTACCTGAGAACTCTGTGGGAAGCTAGGGAAGTGATTGCTAGACCTCTTGCTGAGATATTTGTATCATCGATAGTCATAGGTGAGGTGCTGGAAAACTGGAAGTTGGCAAATGTGGTGCCACTGTTTAAGAAGGGTGGTAAGGACAAGCCAGGGAACTATAGACCGGAGAGCCTGACCTCAGAGATGGGCAAGTTGTTGGAGGGAATCCTGAGGGACAGGACGTACATGTATTTGGAAAGGCAAGGACTGATTAGGGATAGTCAACATGGCTTTGTGCATGGGAAATCATGTCTCACAAACTTGATTGAGTTTTTTGAAGAAGTAACAAAGAAGATTGATGAGGGCAGAGCAGTAGATGTGGTCTATATGGACTTCAGTAAGGCATTCGACAAGGTTCCCCATGGGAGACTGATTAGCAAGGTTAGATCTCATGGAATACAGGGAGAACTAACCATTTGGATACAGAACTGGCTCAAAGGTAGAAGACAGAGGATGGTGGTGGAGGATTGTTTTTCAGACTGAAGGTCTGTGACCAGTGGAGTGCCACAAGGATCGGTGCTGGGTCCTCTACGTTTTGTCATTTACATAAATTATTTGGATGCAAGCATAAGAGGTACAGTTAGTAAGTTTGCAGATGGCACCAAAATTGGAGGTGTAGTGGAGGTTACCTCAGATTACAACAGGATCTTGACCAGATGGGCCAATGGGCTGAGAAGTGGCAGATGAAGTTTAATTCAGATAAATGCGAGGTGCTGCATTTTGGGAAAGCAAATCTTAGCAGGACGTATACACTTAATGGTAAGATCCTAGGGAGTGTTGCTGAACAAAGAGACCTTGGAGTGCAGGTTCATAGATCCTTGAAAGTGGAGTCGCAGGTAGATAGGATAGTGAAGAAGGTGTTTGGTATGCTTTCCTTTATTGGTCAGAGTATTGAGTACAGGAGTTGGGAGGTCATGTTGCGGCTGTACAGGACATTGGTTAGGCCACTGTTGGAATATTGTGTGCAATTCTGGTCTCCTTCCTATTGGAAAGATATTGTGAAACTTGAAAGGGTTCAGAAAAGATTTACAAGGATGTTGCCAGGGTTGGAGGTTTTGAGCTATAGGGAGAGGCTGAACAGGCTGGGGCTGTTTTGCCTGGAGCGACGGAGGCTGAGGGGTGACCCTATAGAGGTTAAGAAAATTATGAGGCACATGGATAAGCATAAATGGACAAAGTCTTTTCTCTGGGGTCGGGGAGTCCAGAACTAGAGGGCATAGGTTTAGGCGAGAGAGAGGGTGATACGTGTAAGGAATGAGCTGCCAGAGGAAGTGGTGGAGGCTGGTACAATTGCAACATTTAAGAGGCATTTGGATGGGTATGTGAATAGGAAGGGTTTAGAGGGATATGGGCCGGGTGCTGGCAGGTGGGACTAGATTGGGTTGGGATATCTGGTCGGCATGGACAGGTTGGACTGAAGGGTCTGTTTCCATGTTGTACATCTCTATGACTCTATGTGGATAATAATGAATGGTGTAGGTTAGGTGGGCAGATTATTTTCCCAGCTCGGTGTAACGTCAAGGGCCGAAGGGTCTGTATTGTGCTGTAGCGTTCTATGTTCTTTGTTCTATGTCTATATCTCAGGAAGCAGGTCCTAATCTTGGAGCACCTTCAGAGGTGGTTCACGAGAATGATCCCAGGAATGAAAAGCTTAATGTATGAGGAATTTTTTAGGACCCTGGGTTTATACTCAATGGAGTTTAGAAGGATGTGGGGGGGGGACTTCTAATTGAACCATACAGAATACTGAATGACCTGGACGGAGTTGATGTTGTGAAGATGTTTCCATTGTTCGGAGAGACTAGGACCCAAGGTACAGCCTTCGAGTAAGGGGAAGACCTTTTAGAACAGAGGTAAGGAGAAACTTCTTCAGTCAGAGAGTGGTGAATCTATGGAATTCATTGCCACAGAAGGCTGTGGAGGCCAGGTCAGTGAGTATACTTAAGACAGAGATGGATAGGTTCTGGAGCATTGAGGAGATTGAGGATTACGGGTAGAAAACAGGAGAATGGGGTTGAGAAACTTATCAGCCATGATTGAATGGCAGAGCAGACCTGATGGGCTGAATGGCCTAATGTCTGCACCTATGTCTTATGGTCTTATTGTCTAAATAGTGACCCTCTTCTCCTCCTTTCTTTGCCTCTTGTCAAAGACTCCATCTCTGCCTTTCCCCAACTTGCCAAAGACATTGCTCCCTGCAGGAAGGAGCCCAGACAGAATGATGTGCTTTCTCCCACCATCGCCACCTTCTGTTGGATGCACCAACAAAGTAGGACCTCCCAGGATTTTGACCAAGCCAAAAAAGAGATCTTACAAAGTGTTTCTATGTCAGAATGATGTGTGACTTGGTGAGAAAGTTGCTGGTATTCCCAGATGTCATCTGTGCTCATTCTTCTTGCTGGTAGAGGCCTATTTTAGATTAGATTAGATTAGATTAGATTACTTACAGTGTGGAAACAGGCCCTTCGGCCCAACAAGTCCACACCGCCCCGCCGAAGCGCAACCCACCCATACCCCAACCCCTACATTTACCCCTAACCTAACACTACGGCAATTTAGCATAGCCAATTCACCTGACCTGCACATCTTTTTTTGGATTGTGGGAGGAAACCGGAGCACCCGGAGGAAACCCACGCAGACACGGGGAGAACGTGCAAACTCCACACAGTCAGTCGCCTGAGGCGGGAATTGAACCCGGATCTCTGGCGCTGTGAGGCAACAGTGCTAACCACTGTGCCACCGTGCCGTCCACGACATGTTACAGACATTTTCACAAAGAATTGAAATGTACCTTGTGCCCACCAGCCTCCATGCCATTTTCCCTGATCATCTCCATGTTAAGGTAAACTCCCCCACCCCAACACTCTGGACACTCCTTTGAAAACACTGGACTCATGCATATAGTCATCCAAATGTCTGCACTCCACCCTCATGCCCTGAACCTACACCAACCACAATTGCCATGCTCATACTAAACCTTAACCCTTTTATCATCAAAGCCCTCTGCTCATTAGAATCCCCATCTTCCTCATGACACCATCAATTTCCTTCTTAGGGCCCTAAGAATATTCCTACTTGAAGAATATTCCCACCCTCACCAATCACAGCCATTACACCAGCTTCTTTTCAGTTGCTTCAAGTCTGTCACCAGAGCCCTGCCATTGACAGCCCTGGCTTTGCCCTTCAGGCATAACACTTGAGCACTTGTCCTGATGATAAAATCCCTATCACCTGCAGCAGCACCACTCCTCATGTACAAACAATCTTTGAGTCTTTCACATCTCCAGAACTCACCCCGCCACCCCCCACCCCACCCCATCATCCCCCTCCTCAGACAGATTTCCACCCTTGGCCATCCAGCATCCTTATCCCACGCTGCTTACGCTCCAGTCTCTCTCTGACTATCAACCTCTGAGTGAAATGCAATTTAAACATTCGCCATCAGATCACAATCCTTGTATGACATAGATAAAGGTTCCTCAGAGTGATTCACTCCAAATTCCTGGAAGATGATGACGTGGCCTGTTGCACTTGTCTGCAATGCAGTCCTGAATCTGAAGGCTCTGCCTATTGCTTTGCTCAGAATTTAATTGTGGCAAGTTGGCCTTTTAATGAAGACATATGGAATCCAATTTCAAGCAAAAGTATTTTATAATGCTTGCTGGTGACTCACCTTTAACATGCCGAGAACTTAATTGAAAAGCTCATCCCACCATTCTGAATGTTGACCTTCCACATAATTTACTTTCTCTGTCCCCTTTTCTCACTGCTCCAGACAGGCTCAGAAGATTCCCCCCTCTCCAATGACACGCGTCTTCATTCTTGACACCCTTGGATGGTCAATTAATGTGCAGGATTTATTACTTTCAACAATCTCTTCCTCTCTCAGTCTTGAGGAAAGTGATTCTTGTTGAGTCATAAAAGTGGACATATCCTTTTTTTAAAAATGTTGAATTAAAGCAGAATCATTTGTACTAATTCAGAATCTGTTGCTAACGTAAACTGTTTTTGGTGTTAGGATGTTACTAGTCAACTTTAGCTTAGTTTATGCATTCCTTCAATTGCAACTACTCAATACACATCGTCCTCGTTCTGAAAAAAAGAAAAACTAATGTTTATTTTAGCAACTTAGATTTGTCTCCTTTCTCTGTGTAATCCCTGACTAAGAATGATAACTGCAATGTAGATTTGCAGCCAATGTTTGCACCTGATTTATGATATACAACTACAAATCAAATTCTTGGCACCAGAACAGAGATCTGTACATTTCTGTTTGTACAGATTTCCACCACCAATCAGTAAGTGTTATAGTGTTTACTGCCAGGGCAAGAAAATTCATTTTTGGTAATAATTAATACACAACCTTCAAAAGTAGTCTTCCCCTGTGTTTTCTCACACATTTCAGAATCAAATCCAGAGGTGTTTCTGGATTTTTCATTTTTCATTCGCACCAATAGCTGTATCATGGTCCAAGAGCTTCTGTATTTTAAAAATGTGTTGCTGGAAAAGAGCACCAGGTCAGGCAGCATCAAAGGAGAAGGAGAATCGACGTTTTGGGCATATCCTTCTGTCGATTCTCCTTCTCCCTGGATGCTGCCTGACCTGCTGCGCTTTTCCAGCAACACATTTTTAAGCTCTGATCTCCAGCATCTTCAGTCATCACTTTCTCCTAGCTGCTGTATTTTGTCAAGTTATAACTCTTGTTTACCATCTGAATAGTGGAATAGCCTGGAATACACCATTTGTGATATTTAAGGATGAAAACTTCATTTATTCCCTTGGTATTCCTCTGTCTAATACCATAGAAAAGGTGAAACTGTTTTCATTTTCCAAAACAAATCTAATAACTATGTTTTTTCATGTTTAAGTTTTATTTCTCATTGTCTCTTTTCCCCGTTTTCACTATATGTAAGGACAAAATGCAAATAGAAGATTGAGAAATGATTAGAAAGTTTATCTGAAGCATACTATTACAGACTTGACAGATTGAACTGCCTCTTTTTGTGCTGGAATATTCTCTGATTCCTCCTTCCCTTTCCTGAGGGTTTGGACTCTTATTGGCATCAGTTGACAGTTAATAACTAGGACAATCTTCGTATCCAAACTCAGTCAGTGATGCCATAAATATGTCAATCTATTTAGCACGTATTACAGACAAGCATGCTATGTTAAGTCAGATATCTTGAAGATTAGATTACTTACAGTGTGGAAACAGGCCCTTCCGCCTAACAAGTCCACACTGACCCTCCGAAGAGCAACCCAACCCAGACCCATTCCCCTACATTTACCCCTTCACCTAACACTACGGGCAATTTAGCATGGCCAATTCACCTAACCTGCACATCTTTGGACTGTGGGAGGAAACTGGAGCACCCGGAGGAAACCCACGCAGACACAGGGAGAATGTGCAAACTCCACACAGACAGTTGCCTGAGGTGGGAATTGAACCCAGGTCTCTGGCGCTGTGAGGCAGCAGTGCTAACCACTGTGCTACCATGCCACCCACCATAAGTTTATTTACAACACTAACTAATGTACATGGCTATAATGTCACACACTTACACATGCAGTCTACATTCAGTGCTTTCTGAGGTTATTGTACACCACACACATAATGAATTGACAGCACTTACAGGAAGCATGACTGAGGATGACGTGGGTTCCTTTATGTCAGAATGTCGCATGTCATACTATCACGTAGCTGCCTTACAGTTACAAACCCGTTCAGGCTATAATCTGCGCCACAATACAACAAGGGGAAAGTGAAGACTGCACATGCTGGAGATCAGAGTCGAGAGTGTGGTGCTGGAAAAGCACAGCAGGTCAGGTAACATCTGAGGAGCAGGAGAATCGACGTTTTGGGCATAAGCCCTTCATCAGGAATTCCTCCTGAAGGGCTTATGCCTGAAACATCAATTCTCCTGCTCCTCGGATGTTGGCTGACCTGCTGTGCTTTTCCAGCACCACACTCTAGGGCACAATACAACAACCCACTTTATACTTTAAAGAATGGGAAATATTTTTCTAAATTACGTCAATGAATGTGCAACATAACCAGATCTAGGCCTTATAGAATCATCATGATGTGGTTGTGTTATGTTCACTCAGCAATGTGTAATCTGTCATTGTGGTTTGATGTGAGGTGTTTGTAGTGAATGCATGGATATTGTTATTGAGTTTTTTTTTAACAGCACAGAAAGATGTAATTCAGCCCATTCTGTCATCATGTCATTAAACATCCATTTATTCTCATCCTATTTACCAGCATTTGGCACATTGCTCTAGAGACAAAAAAAACATAGAAAATAGGAGCAAGAGTAGGCCATTTAACTCTTTGAACCTGCTCTGCCATTCACTCTGATCATGGCAGATCATTGAGTTCAATGCCCCAATCCTACATACCTCCTATTTCCCTCGATTGTTTTAACCATAACAGCTATATCTACCTCTGAAATAACGACACAGATGCAGGCATCCCATCACCAAATCAACCTTTAGTGATGTGTGAACCTGTCAGCTTAGAGCCAATCCCTAGAATAAGGAAACTCTCGGAATTATATTTGTCAGCCAGGACTCTCTGATTGGCCCAGGTTAATAACCCCAATCAAGGATCTCATAGGCAATGAATTACACAGTCTCAACACTCTGGGTGAATACCTCATTCCTAAAAGGTTTACCATTTATCCTTAAACTATGACAGGTCTTCCCCCTCCCCCCACACAATCGGGAACATATTCTTCCTGCATCTAACCTGTCTAATCCTGTTAGAATTTAATAGGTTTCTTTGATTGTATGCTATGGCATTTCAAGTACACGTATAATTGGTTCTAGAATATCTTGAGAGTTTCTGCCTTGAGAGATAGGGTTCTGGTTTTCAGTGAGTTCTGAATATCCACCACCCTTTGGCTGGAAAGATTTTCCTCAAATCCTCACTACCTTTTAACAGATTGACCCTGGTTCTTGAACCCTCACCTTTATTCATCTCAATCAGATCCCAAGTCCCAATGCCTACCCCACCCCACCCCACCGCCACATCAGCCCTCTTTGCTCTAAAGAAGACAGCCCCAACCTATGCAGTGTTTCTTCATAACTGAATCGCTGCAGCCTAGCCTAGGTGAATATCTTCTGCACCCTCTCTGGTACAATCACATCCTTCCTTCAGTGTAGCAACCATAACTGTAAACAGTACATCAGCTGTGACCAAATGTCATGTGTAGCTTCATCAAAAACTCGTTGTTATTGAATTCAATGCCTTCAATAATAAAGGCAAGTATACAATATGCCTTTTTAACCAAGTTGTCCATCTGACCCACTTTCTTCAAGGTTCCGTGGACATGTACTCCAAGGTCCCTCTGTATTTCGTAGGGTCCTAGCATTAAACATTTAACAAGGCTACCTTATCTTGTTAATTCTCCTGAAATGCATTAACTCACTTTGCAGAGTTAAATTTAATTTGCCACTGTTTAGAACATCCTGCTGGCCTTTCCAAATTTTTCAGTAGTCTAAAATGTCCCTCCTTGCTATTTAAGCTGTGACCTTACTGACTATACTTCCGACCATCATGTTCGGATCATTAGTTTGCATTATAAACAACTAAGGATCCAACACCAAATCCTGTGGTATTTCGCTGGGCATCTGCTTCTTGTCACAGAAACATCCCTCAACCATCGACCTCTGCTTCCTGCCACACAGCCAATTCTGGATCCAATTTGACAAATTATGGCTTTCTTATTGAGTTCACTCAATATCAAGTTTGCTTGGTGAGTTTGGGAAGGTGGAAAGCTGAAAAGATCTGAGGCAAGGATCCCAGAGGCTCAGAGCTTCTTAACAAGTCTGCCATGTGAGAGCTTGACTGAAATCCTTGTGGACTGCACCAACTGCAGTACCCTCATCTGCACACCTGGTTACCTTCTCTAAAAAATCAAACACATTTTTTCAACATGATTTCCCCCTTAAAATGCCATGTTGGCCATTCTTCATTAATGCTCACAGTTTGGGTTCCAGCAGCTCCTGACCTCATTACAGATTTAGTTCAAACATGGACGAAAGCCTGAATTCAAGAGGTGAACTGAGGTGAGAATGACAGCTCTTGACATCAAGGTCACATTTGACAGCATATGGCCTCCAGGACCCTTGCAAAACTGCAATTAATGAAAATTAGGGGAAAACTCTCCACTGGCACAAAGAAATATGGTTGTTGTTGTTGGAGGTCAGTCATCTCAGCTCCAGGACAACTCTGCAGGAGTTTCTCGATGTAGTGTCCTAGATCCAACTATCTTCAGCTGCTTCATCAATGATCTTCACCCCATCACATGGTTAGAAGTGGGGATGTTCATCAATGTTTGCACAAAGTTCAGCATTATTCACAACTCCTCAGATACAGAAGCAGTCAATGTTCAAAAGCAACAAGATCCAGAGACAATATCCAGGTTTAAGTCAGCAAGTGGCAAGTAACACTTGCACCACACAAGTGCCAGGCAATGACCATCTCCAACAACAGACAATCTAACCACCATCCTTGGTATTCAATGGTGTTACCATTCCTGAATCCCCCACTACCAACATCCTGGGGTTACCATTGAGTAGAAACTCAACTAGACCTGCCATATAAACACAGTGGCTACAAGAGCAGCTCAGAGACTAGGAGTATTACAACAAGTAACTCACCTCGTGACTCCCCAAAGCCTGTCCACCGTCTGCAAGATGCATGGGAAGAGTATGATGGAATGCTCCTCACTTGCCTGGGTCCAGCTCCAACAAGAAGCTTGACACCATTCAGGACAAAGCAGCCTACTTGATTGGTACCACATCCACCATATCCACTCCCTCCACCATTGGCACTCAATAACAGCAGTGTGTACTATCTGCAAGATGCACATCTGAAATTCATCAAAAATACTTAGACAGCACCTTCCAAGCCCACGGCCACTTTAGCCGAGAAGAACAAGGGCAGTAGATACATGCAAGTTCTTCTCCAAGCCACTCACCATCCAGACTTGGAAATATACCAATATTCATTCAGTGTCACTGGGTCAAAATCCTGGAATTTTATCCCTAATGAAATTGTGGGTTAACCTACAGCACAGGTACTGCTACAGGTTCAAGAAGGGGCTGTTCAATTGCCCTTCTCGTCTCAGGCGCAATTAGGGATGGGAATTAAATGCTGGCCAACCATTGATGCCTTTGTTGCATGAGTGATTAAATAGAAAAACTTGAACTATGATTTATGACATGGTACTCTAACCCCTGCATCCTTTAGAAATGTGTCTATAATCAAGCAATAGAAAAGACATTGTCCATTGAGGGTGAACTCCTGAAGGTGTTTTCCTGCTCATTTGACATATCATTGACATAACAGCTGCACAAGTCATGGAAAAGCATCTATGGGAACCATTAGAAAAATTCTGTTCATTTAACAAATATAAGTTTGAAAAGAAAATTTCAACATGAAAATCATAAATCATTTCTTGTGCAACTAAAAATGAAAGTGAATTTGCCAATTTCTTTTGATAAAGATACAGATGATATTTCCAAAATAACCTGGTCAGAGGGATGGAAACATACATCTCTGCAGCATGTAGGACTTGAACATGGGCAACCTGGCTCAGAGGTTAGGTCATTACCACTCTATATAAAGGGATAGATGCACTATATTCATTGTTCATAACTGCTGAGGACTTGTGAAAAGCAGCAACGTGGGCTCTTTCCACAGTTATGCATTACCTAACCTGGAAAATGCCTTCCAGTCGAAAACTTCCATTACCACCTCATCAAAGGAAATGAGCAGTTTTGTCTACTGACATTGCCTGTCTTGTCTCCCCAGAGCTGATTGCATAAGAGTATATTTTGAATTGTGCATATGGGCTGAAGTACTGTTTTACAGCCTTATGCATAGTTTATTGAAAAGCACTTTGCCTTCAGGATATTTTCCAGTGACAAACTATAAATGTCAGATGTTAATATAAATATTTCTATCAAGATTTACCACTTTCTAACTACATTTCTTCAGGTATTTTCTTTTAAACTTGACTACTTTTCAATTACCTTTATCAATTCTTCTTCTATTGCAACTATTGCAGATTTATTTATACTAAGTTGCTTTGTTACCTCAAATTTCTTTTCTTTCACATCAAAGACCATAAGGACTTACAACAACTTTCCATCATGCAATTAGTCATAGAGTCATAGAGATGTACAGCATGGAAACAGACCCTTCGGTCCAACTTGCCCATGCCGACCAGATATCCCACCCAATCTAGTCCTACCTGCCAGCACCCGGCCCATATACCCATCCAAATGCCTTCCTACTCATATACCCATCCAAATGCCTCTTAAATATTGCAATTGTACCAGCCTCCACCACATCCTCTGCCAGTTCATTTTATTCACATACCACCCTCTGCATGAAACAGTTGCCCCTTAAGCCTCTTTTATATCTTTCCCCTCTCACCCTAAACCTATGCCCTCTAGTTCTGGACTCCCCGATCCCAGGGAAAAGACTTTGTCTATTTATCCTATCCATGCCCTTCATGATTTTGTAAACCTCTATAAGGTCACCCCTCTGCTTCTGACGCTCCAGGGAAAACAGCCCCAGCCTGTTCAGCCTCTCCCTATAACTCAAAATCTCCAACTCTGGCAACATCCTTGTAAATCTTTTCTGAACCCTTTCAAGTTTCACAACATCTTTCCGATAGGGAGGAGACCAGAATTGCACGCAATATTCCAACAGTGGCCTAACCAATGTCCTGTACAGCTGCAACATGACCTCCCAACGCCTATACTCAATATTCTGACCAATAAAGGAAACACCTTCTTCACTATCCTATCTACCTGCCACTCCACTTTCAAGGAGCTATGAACCTGCACCCCAAGGTCTCTTTGTTCAGCAACACCCCCTAGGACCTTACCATTAAGTGTATAAGTCCTTGTCACTATTTATTTTAGCACAACCTTTTGAGTAAGATAACTATGCTTCTGGATATTTCTCCACCTTCTCTATATTTATCAACACCATACCCCAAGTCCTAATCCCTACCCCACCCCACATCAGCCTTCTTTGCTCTGAATTTCCTCACAGCTGAATCGCTGCAGCCCAGCCTAGGTGAAACTGTTCTTCCCATTGGTTGCTAGTTATTATTCAGTTTACTATTGAGTTGTTATTGGGTGTAACAGCCTAGTTATTATTGGGTTGCTTGTCTACTCTGTAAAGAATAGATCCCCTTGCTCTTACAACATCCAGCAGATTTTCAGTGGTAAATGTGGTGACACAGTAGCTCAGTGGTTAGCACTGCTGCCTTACAGCACTAGGGACCCAACCTCAGGCGACTGTCTGTGTGGAGCTTGCACGTTCTCCCCGTGTCTGAGCGAGTTTCCTCCCACAATCCAAAGATGTATAGGTTAGGTGGATTAACCATACTAAATTGTCCATAGTATCCAGGGATGTGCTATCTGGGTGGATTAGCCGTGGGGAATGCAGGGCAACAGGATGGTCTGGGTGGAATGCTCTTTGGAGAGTCAGTATGGACTTGATGGGCTGAATGGCCTGCTTCTACACTATAGGGATTGTATGAAATCAAATAGGTGCATCCCACCAATACCCAGCAAGGTGTTGATTTTTTGGGGAGTTCCATGGATAATTTCTCTCTATGAGCTCCAGCAATGTATCGCATGCAGTTCTCCACTGCTCATCAATGTACTCACCATATCTACATAACACTGTGTTCACACTAACCTGCACATAACAGCAGTAGAGGTTTCACCACTGCTGGGATTTCCATTGCCAATTCCCTATTCAAAGCTCAACTGTGCACCAAATAAATTACTGTCAGCTACAATTAGCCTTTAACAGTGCGTGTAATGGGGGAGGAACAGAAAAAAAGCTTCTGCAGGTGGCACAAGTGACACTTTATTTGAAATGGAATCTCACATTTGGAAATGTATTGCTATTTTACGTCATACTCTATCTGATTTACTCTCATTGTAAGTGCAGCTACAAGAAGCAAGGCAAGGCAGCGATACTGTGATTATCCCAAGTGGGCTCACAACACCACTAGAATGAAAGCTGTCAGTGTGCTCCAAAGTGTAGGACTGTATTCTAAGTGAGTCAGAGAAGTTGTCTCCCATGTAAGAACATTAGCTTTCCTTCTCTAAAGAACATTAGTGAAATAGGTTGGTTTCGCACCAATGGCTAGCCTACAGTACCAGATTTTATTGAATTTAAACTCCACCATCTGCAACAGTGAAATTCAAACCCACAATCCAGGATTTTGGCCTCTGGTTCCAGATTACTAGACTAGAGTCATTGCCATTACAATGACACCACCAGGTCCTTTATCTACAGAGACCAAAATAAGATGGTAAGAAAAGAATGAGATTAAGAGCTATGTGTCAGTTACTGTACATACATCCCTCAAGATCTCATCTTCTCCCCAGACTTTTATGCTTTCTTTAAGGAAAAAAGCATAGAGTTTTGAGTTTGAGAAGTAGTATGTGTGTTGGGAATGGGATAAGTGCATTTGTGGATGATGTCTGTGAGGAATGGTTAAGAGGTGGCACTCGGCTGAAGATCATTGTGATAGTCAGCTGTCTGTACAGTGTTAGGATGAGGTGCCTGGGGAGAAAATGGAGTGTCAAGGTCTGTTGGTCTGAGGAATTTAGTCCAAGAGAAGTTGGCATTTGAAATGTTAAGTCACTCAGCTTTCCTGATTCTTAAACTTTTTGTGGCTTTGTATTCAACTATAAGGGACCACACTCCTGTTGCTCACTACCTCAGTAACCATCCGCTCAGTCTGATCTCTTCCTCCTGTCCATGAGCAACAACGTTTCCTCACTGCTTTCAACATTACCTCTGGGGAAGAGTCAGAGAACAGGGCAATAGTAAACCTATGTCTTCCTACTACTATTCTTCTTTCTTCTGCCTTCATAAGAAATATTGTACACTGCCATTCGAAACCCTTTTAACACAAAGCTGTCGATTAATAGGTGTGCATTGTTGTCAGTCATTGAGCCATTGAGTCAGGAAGCTCTGAAGTAGGATACCAATATCATGATCAAACTAGCCAGCCTTGTCAGAACCCATTCCTGAAAATAAAAGATACCTAACCTCCTGTTGCCTTTTCTCCAGTTGCAAGCTATCCAACAATAAAATTCAATCCCATGGTTTAAACTCTTTGTTTGTGGAAGCAAAGAGCCATTGAAAATGATTGGATCATAAATAGGGTGCCATCAGGGTGGTCATTTGTCTTAACCTTTTGTGGTGAGTTTAATAGGTGGTTGATTTGCAAAGTCAGCATGTTCTCAAAAATGATGAAGAAGTTAAGCACGAGATGGCATCTGTCCAAAGCAAGAGGTGGATGTGGAATAGATTGACCAGCATGTTCTACAGAGTCTTAATAAACAGCATACAGCTTAATTTCTTACATTTTCTGGCCAATTTGCACATTAGTAATGACAGGCTTTGTTCACATGTTGTCTTTCTTTCAGCAAGTTCAGGACTAATATCTGTTCTGCTGAATTATTATATTGTATAATAATATCGAATGTTACCTTCCCTCTATATTCTGAAATTCTTTACTATGCTGAAATAATAGTACCATAAGCTGATAATGTAACATCCACACCGTACTTTGGGAGCCTCGTACATTGACAGCGAATATTAAACTATCCATAATTTTAAAATCATGATTAACAGGCACAAGATGTGACAGCATGTGCAAGTGAAGATGTAAGGTCACTGATAATGTTTCATCTTCAGCTGGGCAATGCTTAGGTAAGATAAGATTGTTAGCTTTTTGCAAAATCTGCCTGTGTATCCTTTAACTGTGGAAAATATGATGGGTCCCAGAACTGGGATCATTGACTCAAACAAATTATTCCCTGAATGTATAACCCCAGACGTATACCCAGACTTATTTCCCTTCACCCTTTATAACTTAGTTTCAACAAGGAAACGCTGCCATTTCATAAGCTTGAGAAAGTTTTAAATATGCAAAACTTGTTTCAAATAAAGTGAATACACTTTCTCAAAAAATTAAACAATACCCTCTAGTGGTGCAGCTGTAAATACAAGCTGTCTCAGATATTGTTTATTGCCCTGATTTTCATCTTAGGTTAGAACTTGTTTATGAAATAATAGTGGGGTGATGTCCCTCATCGTTATTTATGTCTAAGTCATACAATCTGTGGCCAGTGATGTGTCACAAGTAGAGGTGCTGGATCCACTGCTTTTTGTCATTTGTATAAATGATTTGGATGTGAACATAGGAGGTATAGTTAGTAAGTTTGCAGATGACACCAAAATTGGAGATATAATGGACATTGAAGAACATGATCTCAGAGTACAAGAGGACTTTAATCAGATGGGCCAATAGGCTGCGGAGTGGAAGATAGAGTTTAATTTAGATAAATGCAAGGTGCTGCATTTTGGTAAGGTAAACCAAGGCAGGACTTATACAGTTAATGGTAGGGCTGTGCAGGTGCATTGTTTCTTGAAAGTAGAGTCACAGGTAGACAGGGTGATGGAGAAGGTGTTTGGCATGCTTGACTTCATTGGTCAGTGCATTGAATATAGGAGTTGGGAGGTCACATTGTCACTGTACAGGACATTGGTTAGGCCACTTTTAGAATTCTGCATACAGTACTGGTCTCCTTGCTATAGGAAAGATGCTGTTAAACTTGAAAACATTCAGAAAAGATTTACATGGATGTTGCTGTGATTGGAGGCTTGAGCTATTGGGAGAGGCTGAATAGGCTGGGGCTATTTTCCCTTGCGTGCCGGAGGCCGAGGGATGACCTTATAGAGGTTTATAAAATTAAGGGGTTCATAGATAGGGTGAATAGTTAAGGTCTTTTCCCTCAGGCAGGGCAATCGAAAACTAGAGGGCATAGGCTGAAGATGAGAGGGGAGGCATTTAAAAGGGACCTGAGGGGCAACGTTTTCATGCAGAGGGTGGTGTGTATGGAATGAGCTGCTAGAAAAAATGGTGGAGGCTAGTAAAATTGCAGCATTTAAAAGGCATCTGAATATTTATATGTATAGGAAGAGTTTAGAGGGATATGGGGCAAACAGTGGTAAAAGGGACTAAATCATTAGGATATCTGGTCGGCATGGATGAGTTGGACCGAAGAGCTGTTTCTCTGTGATACTCGATGACTCTATAATATCTTCAAGCAAGAAGTGGAGTTAAATATAAATATCGAAATGCTTCTAAGAATTTCATTCTGTTGTTACTTTCTTGAAAGCACTATCTCCTGCTGAGCTTCCCCTTTTTCATGAACTTGCTATGTTTACTTAATAAATGCTTCATAGAAAGTTAAAGCTAGTCATTACAAATGCAGCAACCTTTTTGATGAAGTGATAATAGTTAATAACTCCAAATTACTTGTTATGAAGATGTGGGTGTACTTTAAGAGAGTTAAAAGCAGCGGAACTACCAGACACAGCACCAAGTGTTCTCAACAAGTCAACAATTTATGTAACATTATCTGTATGTTAGGGTAATGTGTTTAAAAAGTAGAGAAAAAAAAGAAGCCATCTTTTCATTATGATAGTTCATTTTTTTCTTAAGGGGAGAGCTGTTATGAAGATATGGGTGTACTTCAAGACAGTTAAAAGCAGCCGAACTGGAGAGAAAAACAAATTTGAAATCGGCCAATCAGTTAAATTATACCCCGAAAAATATCAAACTCCAATCCCGTTTGAATTAGTATATTGATAATCTTAAAAGTCTATGACACAATCTGATGCTTTGGGAGTATAAGACTGGGGAAAACTGAAGAGTTGAGAGGAGAACTAGCAAGCCCAGCATGTAAACAAACTGCCCAAAAAATAGCTCTCTTAAAAGAACCTTTAAGATCAGTAACCTGTGATGCAGAAATTCCTAAAAAAAACTAAAGAAGACACAGGAAGATCTGAATAGAAGAACCTAAACTGCCTGGTTTTGAGATAAGAATGGTAGTTTTTATAAATCTTGACTTGAGAGTTTTATCGGACTAGTATTATAGGAGGGAAGTTAACAGATAGGTTAGAGGAAGAAATGTTAAATAGTTGTTAGTTAATTATTATCTATTATACTATAAGAAATAAAGTTGTTAATGTTTACTTTAAATGGTCCTTGACCACTCGAATTTTTACAGGTTACTGCATGGAATAAATCTTTGCTGTGTTGCTGGTTTGAAATTAAGCAGGAAGGTTTACCCCGTGTCGTAACAGACTGAACTGAAAATGACTGAAAATTAAATCAGATGACTACGGCGAGAGGTGTCGAAGAATTGGTTGGGAAGTATGGCCAGACCCATCTCAACATTGACACCAATCTGTGCTATCTTTTATGCTTTTCACAAGCAGCGTAGCGAGATTCTTGCTCAGCGCAATGATTTGTCAATTGATGGTCATTATTGATTATTAAAAACCTTGTTAACAGCACAACTCACCACAATAATCAGCCTTGTATCTTACCAAACTTGCCAAGCACACCAGAGGTTGGGAAAACACAGCAAGGAAACTAGAATGTGTATTTTGCAGATTAAGCTTACAGTTCATTCTGAGCGACCACCATGTTGAACACAGGACCACAATGCCTCAGGGCAGAATCCCCAGGCACCAACTCATGCACCCGTCATCCATGCACATTGGCATTGCCATCCACCATCTCATCATGACCTTTCCAATACACCAGCAGGCCACTTTGAAAGCATAGATTTACACTTCAGGCCGCACCAACACTTGGCATTGAAAGGACTGCAACGGGGACCCTTTGTGCACGCAGCTAGACACTCAATTAATGGAATGGACCAAGCTGCAACACAGAGCTGCTCACTTACTCCCTTAGTGTTCATTCATTTAGTACCTTCCTGTTTCTTGCATTCTGCATGCCTGACCTTACTATGCCATGCCTCTTACCATATGGGCACACCAGCCAGAACAAAAGGATTTCACTACTGCTGCTGTGAGATGCTGCTTAACACAGATACACAAACAACTGGCTTGCCATTGGGGAACTGTCCAGGGTCAGGGAACATCCTGGTGAACATCACGATGAGACGTCAATCTTTTACCTACACCAACATGCCAGCTGCCTGCGTGGCAAACCCACTGCAAGAACATAGGGCAGCAGGAGGGTGAGCCCACCCCCTCCTATAAAGGTCAATGCTGCTCTGAACTTTGATGGGACTGGCTCCTTCCAGGAAGTGATGAGAGACCGGCGTGAGGTGTTTCAGTTGTGCACTCAGAAAAGCAGCAGGAGAGTGACTGATGCTATCTGAACAATGCTACATCACATCATTGAATTACTCCCAAGATGGGATCAGTGCCATCTATTATACTATAAGAAATAAAGTTGTTAATGTTTACTTTAAATGGTCCTTGACCACTCGAATTTTTACAGGTTACTGCTGGGGTTCTCCAATGTGCAGGGTGCCATTGACTGTACACACATGGCACTGAAGGGGCCTTATCACAACTTATGTTCCTTCTAATCATGTTTTATCTGTGTGGACCTCTGAGCTTTCAGCACGGCAACCAATTTCCATCACCAGAAATCAATGCTGGGAATGGCATCAACATGCTGACCTTCAGAGCAGAGTCACAGCTAGGCACCTTAGGGGAATGTTGTCCACAAATCTTGGGAATTCATCAAAAGGAAGAACAAGACTTCATTGGGAAAACATAGACCAAAACTGAAGTACACAAACGTCTAAAAAAAATCGATGTGCCTGACCTTCCAAAAATCGATGTGCCTTAGATATAGCCCTGTGTGAAGTAGCCTGTTTGCCTTTGTCTAAATCTTTTTTCACCCTTTGATCTGTACATCCTTGCTTACTATGATCTGCCTGTACTGCTCTGAAACAACTTTTCACTGTACTTCGGTTCACACATAAATAAATAAATCAAATTCATCTGAGTCTGCAGATTGTGCACTAGACTTATCAGCAATCTCAGAACCCATCCAATCAGAAAGACGGCAATCCTCAATTCCAAAGGACTGCCAATGAAGATGAATTGCAAGACCATTATTCATTGAAGGTTTTCTCAGTATTTGAATTTCAAAATTGCTAAAGACATTAGGAAGCTTCAGGAGGTTTGGAAGGTAACTTGGACTGTTGAGGGAAGGAGGAGTCCCCTATGATTTGCTGATGCAGCCCTGGTTAGATTAGAGAAAACCAGAATTGAAAATGCAATGAGTTTTCTCGACTGATTTCTCTACAATACAGTCATTACAGTAAATGCATTTGACCAAAAGCGTTAGATGACTTTGTACCACGTGGTAGGCTCTCCCATTTAATGGGTGTAATACCTGTCTGGATTGTTTTGAAGTGTGCACCTCAACATCATCAACTGCTGAGGGCCAGTTGTGGTGCATGAGAATGTTCAGGTTCACTCTTGTCAGAAATGAAACACTTGCTGCAAAATATTTGCGATGAAGCACGTTAATTTTAAAACATGTTCCCAGGGTGAGGAGGATGCTGAGTTTTTGCTCAATCCTAATCAAGCTGCAAAGGTAATGTTTCTGTAAGCAGAGATTCTGTTGATTGTACTCCCAGCTACAGAATGCTGGGATATTGACTCATTGACAAAGAAGAAAGAGTAAGGATTTTGTGTGAATAGAAAAGGAATAATAAATGCAAGGAACATGGAACATAGAAAAGTACAGCACAGAACAGGCCCTTTGGCCCACTATGTTGTGCTGTGGTTTAATCCTAATGTAAAATATAATAACTTAACCTACATGCCCCTCAACTCACTGCTATCCATTTGCATGTCCAGCAGTCACTTAAATGTCCCCAATGACTCTGCTTCCACCACCACCGCTGGCAACACATTCCATGCATTCACAACTCTCTGCGTAAAGAACCGACCTCTGACACCTCCTTTATACCTCCCTCCTAATATCTTCAAACTATGACTTCTCGTACCAGTCAATCCTGTTCTGAGAAAAAGTCTCTGGCTATTGACTCTACCTATTCCACTCATTATTTGTACACCTCGATCAGGTCGCTTCTCTTCCTCTTTCTCTCCAAAGAGAAAAGTCCGCATTTATTCAGCCTTTCTTCATAAGGCAAGCCCTCCAGTCCAGGCAGCATCCTGGTAAACCTTCTTTGCACCCTCTCCAAAGCCTCTGTATCTTTCCTATAGTAGGGCGACCAGAACTGGACACAATATTCCAAGTGTGGCCTCACCAGGGACTTGTAGAGGTGCAGCAAAACCTCACGGCTCGTAAACTCGATCCCCCTGTTAATGAAAGCCAAAACACCATATGCTTTCTTAACAACCCTGTCCACTTGGGTGGCAACTTTGAGGGATCTATGTACTTGCACACCCAGATCCCTCTGTTCCTCCACACTACCAAGAATCCTGTCTTTAATCCTATATTCAGCATTCAAGTTCGACCTTCCAAAATGCATCAGTTCGCATTTATCCAGGTTGAACTCCGTCTGCCATTTCTCAGCCCAGCTCTGCATGCTGCCTATGTCATGCTGCAGCTTGCAATAGCCCTCTATACTATCGACAACACCTCCAACCTTTGTGTTATCTGCAAATTTACTAACCCTCCTCATCCAAGTCATTTATAAAAACTACAAAGAGCAGAGGCCCAAGAACAGAGCCCTGCGGGACCCCACTCAACACTGACCTCCAGGCAGAATACTTTTCATCTACAACCACTCTCTGCCTTCTGTCAGCCAGCCAATTCTGAATCCAGATAGCCAAATCTCTCTGTATCCAATACTTCCTGACTTTATGAATGAGCCTACCATGAGGAACCTTATCAAATGCCTTGCTGAAGTCCACATACACCACACCCACTGCTCGACCATTGTCGATCTGTCTTGACACCTCCTCAAAGAACTCAATAAGATTTGTGAGGAAATTGTAACGCTTCTATATTTAAAGTCTAACATATATGTAAATTAAAATGGCTGTTGAAATATTAGTCTAGTTTGTGTCCATGAGTTCTAGAATGAGACATGGCCCCTAACTGAGATGCTGGAGGTTAGTAAATGAATCAGATATCACTGTTAAGCAAGGAACACATCCAAAGTCAACATATTGAGTTTCCTGATTTTGTTTTGTTCCTTCCAATGATTATATTAAAATAAGTTCTAAATTTTCAATCATGTACCTTTTGTTCTGTGTTCAAATTGCCTCCAGATTTGGTATTACTGTTTAATTTAAGTAAATTTTCACACAAATTAATAAAATATCCTTGTGCTTCCTCAGCATGTTGTCAATACTTGCACTGCATGCAACATCAATTCATTTGGAAGATTGAACAGTTGTCTCATTTACTTGTTATAATAAGATTTAAAATTGTGACACAGGATATAAATTAAAGCTCCCTTTTATTTTGCTTCAATGACTGAGGATTTTTTATTAAGTATATCTACCCATCGGCCTCCACCTCAGCACAGCCCGCATCGTATTAGAAATTTAAAAATGCAGCACCGATTATGAGAGTTAAGTTCTTTCAATGCCTTAGAATTTTCCCATAATCAGTTCCCATTGCCCACAAAGCTGCAAAATTGATCATGCATTAATTTCATTAGCCGAAAATCAATTGATTTGCAAAGTTGTTGCAGAGATTTGAGATAGTTACGACTGGAATGAAGCAAAATGAGAATTTTGCATTCCTTGTAATCTGACAATCTCAGCAGAAATGCTGTTCATTCTGAAAGCACTGCATAAAATTATGGATTGTGGAATCATTGATACCATCCCATCTTGGATTCAGATGATGAATGACATTGCAGGTGTAGAAGCAGAAGATGAACCTTGATAGAGACATACAAGATGATCAGAGGATTAGATTGTGTAGACAGTGAAAGTCTTTTCCCTAAGATGATGATGTCAGCCTGTATTAGAAGGCATAGCTACAAATTGAGGTGTAATAGATTTAAGACAGATGTCAGAGGCAGGTTCTATACTTAGAGAGTGGTAAGGGCATGGAATGTAGTTAATTCAGCCACATTAGGGGCATTTAAACAATCCTTGGATAAGCACATTGATGATGATGGGATAGTATTGGGGATTGGGTTTAGATTAGTTCACAGGTCAGTGCAACATCGAGGGCCTAAGGGCCTGTTCTGTGCTGTATTGTTCTATGTTCTATGTTCAGGAAGTTTCTCAAACACAGAGGACCCTCCTTAGTCTGAACTTTAGGAGCACCAGGAACAGCAGCAGGTTATTCAGCCCATTGTATCCACACCATTCAATAACAGTTAATCCATACATTAGAACTGTTACCCAGATTGACTCCATAATCTTTGCACAAAAAAAGTTATCTCAGACTTGAAAAATTTCATTGTTATGACATTGAGTCTTTTATGGGACAGAATTTATATCTTTTTTAAATGAAATACAAAACAGTGCTTCCTTTTCCTCCTGAATTCCAAGGTGTTGGGCTAAATTTTACCAAAATTTAAATGTGTCTTTCTCGGAGAGATTTTTTACTCTTCATTTAAGGAGGTTGGCTGGGCCAACACATATTACCCTTCATTACATTATCCTTTAATTGGTAAAGAGCCGCCTTCTTGAACTGCCACAATCTATTGGTGTGCGTACACCCAGGATGCTATCAAGGAGGGAGAGTTAAAGGATTATGACCCAGCAATGCTGAAGGAAAAAAGATAAATTTCTCAATCAGGATGGTGAGTGGATGGCGAGGAACTTGCAGGCTATACCAGTAGATGACAGTTTTTCAAGGAAGTCCTGGGACATCGTCAATAACCTTTGTCATTACACGTTTCTGAAGGAGATTACTTTCAAGACCTCCTGTATTTCATCTGCTATTGCTTCTTCATGTGGAAGCTGCTGCTGGTATGTCCTCAATTTCCCTGCACCTTTGTTGTACAGTGGCCACAACAACTATAACCCCTGCTGTGGTTGGATCCATTGGTAATGCTCCAAGCATCCTTTGTGGGGAATATCAGAAACAGATCAGACTGCTTGTCATGTGAGCAGTCGGTAGTCATAGCACACACAACTGTGGGTTAACCATTGTCCTCGATATAGGGGGACTCAGAGCTCTCTGTTAAGGTGGGCCATGGACTGCCTGTACAGGGACCTTTGACATACTCTGATGTATGTCGCACAAGACACGTCACACAAATGGAACAGGAGATTGTAAGTGCAGTGGCATTATTGAAACCTTCAGCACTCCTACCCACAGTTCTGCACGTCAGCCAAGAAAGGCAGTAGTATGAATAATAATAAGTTATCAAATGCAAACAGATCAACGTGAGAGGAAAACAACTTCCTGATCTTATGCAGCCTGTAAGACCTTGCAATTTGCTTGGGAATTGTAGACAGCAGATGAGAGTTTAAAGGTCGTCTGTGATTACTTCTGCTTCACAGAGATTAGATTACTTACAGTGTGGAAACAGGCCCTTCAGCCCAACAAGTCCACACCGACCCGCCGAAGCGCAACCCACCCATTCCCCTACATTTACCCGTTTTACCTAACACTACCGGCAATTTAGCATGGCCAAAACACCTGACCTGCATATCTTTGGACTGTGGGAGGAAACCGGAGCACCCGGAGGAAACCCACGCAGACACGGGGAGAATGTGCAAACTCCACACAGTCAGTCGCCTGAGTCGGGAATTGAACCCGGGTCTCTGGCGCTGTGAGGCAGCAGTGCTAACCACTGTGCCACCGTGCCGCCCACAAGAATCAACTTGTAATGACCAATGACATGATCCAGATTGCTTGTGGGCAGGAAACATGATTGGTCAACTGCATGAGGTTCACACGCAGAATTCTGCAATTACAGATTTATTTTATTATGTCCCTGGTTAATGCAATTGCTCTTTGAATGGTTCACATTGCTCACAAGATTTGCTTCACTAATATTTGGAATGAGTTGAAAACTGCAGCATTGGAAAAGCACAGCAGATCAGGCAGCATCCGAGGAGCAGGAGAATCGATCTTTCGAGCAAAAGCCGTTCATCAGGAATGAAGCGAAAGCATTCCTGATGAAGGGCATATGCCCAAAACATCGGGTCTCCTGCTCTTCGAATGCAGCCTGACCTGCTGTGCTTTTCTAGCACTGCACTTTTCAACCCTGACTCTCCAGCAAATGCAGTCCTCACTTTCTCCTAATACATAGAATGAGCAGATTGCCTACTGAGGAAAGGCTAGATAGGCTAAGTTTGTGTCTTCTAAAGTTTAGAAGAGTTGGCGGAGTCTTCATTGAAATGTGTAAGACCCTGAGGGGATGTGATGAGGTGGATATGGGTGAATATAGAGTTAGGACTCATGGTTTAAAAATAGGGATTCACCCATTTCAGACAGAGAAGACAAAGACTATTCTTCTCTTAGAGGGTTATGGTTCTTTGGAATTCCCTTCATCAAAAGGCAATGGATACACAATCTATAAATATTTAAGGCTGAGGTAGATAAAGTCTTGATTACAAAGAGGATGAAAAATTATTAGGGAATGTGTAGGAAAGGGAAGTTGGGTTAAATCAAGACCCCACTGAATGGTGGACCAGGCTCAAAGGACCAAGTGACCAAATCTTGTTCTTTGTTTGCAGCTTCATACATTGCTTTGTCTGTACAAGTGTAGTCTACTCCCTTAAAAAAAACACATACTTTAGGCCTACTTTTCAGTTCGAATGAAATTCAGCTTCAGCTTGTCAATCTAGGTTAGCTCACCAGAATTTGTGTTCCTTACTGACTCTCCCTCCCTGTCAACTCCATCAGGTTTGAAGCTTCCAATATTCCGACCCAACTCCACTTCTAAGTTTGGTGATGACACCACCGTTGGGGGTCGGTTCTCGAACAACGACGAGACATAATACAGGAAAGGGATTGAGTGCTTGGCGGCATGGTGTAAAGATAGCAATCTGTCCGTCAATGTCAGCAAAATGAAGGAGCTGGTCGTGGAGTGGAGGGCACCACCCTGTCTACATCAATGGTGCTGAGGTGGAGATGGTCGAAAGCATCAAGCTCCTGGGAGTGATGATCACCAGCAATCTGTCCTGGCCCACCCATGTCAATGCAATCGTCAAGAAAACACAACAATGCCTTTACTTCCTCAGGAGGCTAAGGAAATTTGGCATGTCCATAAGGGCTCTTACCAATTTTTATAGATACATCACAGACAACATCCTATGTGGATGCATCACAGCTTGGTATGCCAATTGCTCTTCCCAAGACATCAAGAAACTACACAGTGTCGTGAACACAGCCCAGTCCATCATGCAAACCAACCTTCCATCCATCGACTCCATCTATACTTCCCACTGACTAAGGAAAACAACCAACATAATCAAAAACCCCTCCCACCCCGGTTATACTCTGTCCCAACCTCTTCTGTTGGGCAGTAGATATAAAAGCTTGAACACGCTTACAAACAGATTCAAGAATAGCTTCTTCCCCGCTCTTATCAAACCTTTAAACAGGTCTCTCAAATGTTAATTCTGATCCATCTCTCTGCACCTTCTCTGTGGCTGTAACATTGTATTCTGACTCTGTTCTACTACCCTGATGCATTTTGTATGATACGATTTGCCTGCAGAGCATGAAAAACACTATTTTCTCATAGAAACTCAGTGCATGTGACGACAATAACTCAAACTAAAATGCAAACTTAAACATATTCCCTCCCAACCTTTATACTTAAATCTTCATCACACCATGTTGTTTGTGCCAACTTGGTTATGCCAAATATTGTAATACACTGTCCTACACTGAAGCCAGTTGTGTGGTGACTCTCCATGACCACCCCTCCCATTATACTCCATACCCTTCTATCATCTGCCCTCCCCTCCTGTCAGGAGTTGTCCGTCTACATCCCAGCATGCTGCCTCCAATCCTTGCAATTGACTTACCCATCTTTCTTACAACATCCATGGCCCTTGATCACCCCCTTTTGACTTTCACTTAATAGAGCATAGCACACCCTTCTGACTGATGTGGAACATCAGCCCTGACTGATGACTGACCTGACCCCTGATTGGCATCTGTGCAGCTCTCTGCCTCACTTATCACTGGTCACCAAGCTGGCTGTATCAATACAGCCCAATCCCTGAATGTCTTGATGTGTAACCCCTGACCTTGATTTGCCCTGAACGCTGACTGATCTTGTCCACACAGCAGTACTGAGATGGAACAACCCCTTTCACTTACTGTGGTGGGAGATCAGATTGATGACCGTTCTCTCCTCTTAACTAAGGGATTCTCTGCTTAGACATTGAGACACGGACATTTCATTGAAGCACATTCAGTATATTTGCCAAAGGCGGCTGCTGGCACATGTCATGGTGTGACATTGATATCGCTTGATGCCATACTGAAGAGTGCCACACTTTTCACTATCATTGCTGATAAACATGCATGACTTTGTATCTGCACCAAAAGGGAAGACAAGACAGAAGTACTTTAAGCATTTAAGTTCTGAATAAGGCAGCAATGCACAAAAAGGCAAGGTAAAAGAGAGATGCTGTGAGCGTCCAAGTAGATCGAAAGTGAGTGAGCAGTTAAGACAGCATTAAGGAGCCCTGAGTCGCACCTGTTCTGATGCAGGAGTTGGGGTGGGTCCCTGTGCAAAAAGCAGCCCAACAGCAGCATTGCAGTGTAAGAGTCAGCGAACTCCAAAGAGTATTGAAATGTAGAACACAAATCAGTCGACCATGTGTTGTGATAATGTGGTGAGCTTGGTGCTTTGTCGACGCCCACCTCCATGGAGCGAGGGTACAGGCAGGCAATGTCCATGAAACTGGTGCTGAAATATTGTGGAATAGTCACCAAGATGGATGCCCAGAGAAGACACCAATGATTCGCTGCCACCAGATACCTGCTCTGGTTTTCATGCCTGGAATTGACACCATCTAGTTTCTCACCACTGCGTGGGAAAGCAGCAGCCTGCATATGAATGAGGCTAGATTAGATGTTAATGCATGCACTAACGTTAGATGTTAATGCATACAAAAAAGAGCAAGATTCTCATGTTTCTCCCAGTCCAACACTGGCACCTACACATCATAAAATTTTAACATACAACATTCTGCTTCTATAATTTCTTTTCCAGATATAGTTCTTATACGTCAGTAAATGAGAATGAATGCTTAAATCTGTTGTCAATGTGACAGTGAAGTTAACAGCACTCATCAAATTTACAACAATGTTATCATCACCTCAGGGAAAGTCAAATTTAAGAACTTAAGAATTGCTGTATTAACTCCACAGTTATCGCAACAAAAATAGCAATACATTGTCTGAGTCACCATTGAAATACATTGAATAACATAAAGTTGTTGTACGTGAATGGTAGATACAAGCTAAGCTAACACAGGAAGTTAAACCTAGCATATCTCAGTCTAATAATAATATGGCTGATAATAAAATTAATAATAATTTGCAGTGTCAGTAACACATTGACAAGACTGGATGTTAGAGAGATTCCACAATTGACAGAGTGTGTAAGCACAAAGGGCATAAATCTGCATATCATGATGGCTAACTAAAAATACTCGAGGGATTGCAAATCCAGATGGCAAATTTGGAACTGGAGTGAATTTATACCAACTGCCCATTACTTACAGATTAATTGAACATTAAAATTTTAGACCTGCATTTCTCAGGGTAAGGGCTTCCTCTTATTGCTTATTGAGGATGCCATTCTTGAAAGAATCTTGTTAAAGTTAAAGTGGATCAATTTTTTAATGTGAATATTTTTTAAAAGTCCACTAAACATTATTGAAAGGACTTTTCTTTATTTTATGACATGATTTACCGAACTTTATTACTGTCACTTCTTTAAATGATTTTAGGATCTAAATGATTAAACATGTTAAAAACTAATTAACTCTTTAATTTTGATCTTTTTTTGTAAAAATACGTTCAAATTTTTAATTTATGCAAATTAATTGTTTTACCTTTACTTTCAGTCTCTTCATCCAATCTTTCTTGCCCCCTCTTGATTTCTCTTTCTGCACATGATTTGAAAATTAATTCACACTTCCTGATTTAAACTTCTCTGTCTTTGTGCTGTTAAGCTCACAGTCCTTCAAAATGTGTGGGCAAGACAATACACAGTTGCTTACCCTTTTCTCTCAGGTCCCACATGTTTGAATTCCTTCGCTGCATTGTTATCAGCTTGCACTTTTCGCAACTTGAAACACAAATATTTAAAAACCTAAACTTGCAAGGGCAGTATAATTGTTCACGCACTTAGATACCTGCTACTGAAGATTATGCTGTAGTAAATGCCTCCAGTTTTGTTACTAATACAATTGGATGAATTCAAAGGTTTACTCTTGAAAACATTGGCACGTAAAATAAAAATAAAACTTATAAGCACTCTGAGGTACAAGATGCTCTCAATTCTCCATCATGTACTTGTTTGCACCTGTCTTAGACAAGTGACAAAAGAGACATTCTAAACACCAGGTTCCCCAAACTGGGACAGAGTGGACAATTCATGGCCAACAGCCAAAGGTGCACAACTCAGTAATATATTACCGCAAAACTACAGAGTAAGCGCTCAAAACTTCTCGCCATCTGTTCATTAGATGATGCACAGAAGGACAAACATAGCACCATCTGCCAAAAAAATGGACAGCACAGCAGTGCTTCAAATTAAACATACAGTTCATGTGCCTTCTTACGTTAATAAAAGCAAACATTGAACATTACAAAGATCACCAGCAGTAATTTTGAATGGAAAGTTTGTGACAACAAATGACAGTTAATAATTTGAGAAAAATTATTATATTATACTGAACAAATCTACAATTTCAATGGAAATATATATCTAGAATTCATGTTCATTTTTTTCTGTTTACAGAAACTGTCATGTTTACAAAAAGGCAAACACAGTGCAGGAACTCATCCAAGTAATATTGCATTGTTGGTGCACCTGGAACTCCAATGGTTAAAAGTTGAGTAAACTTGTATCAAGTTGCACAAGATGCGCTGTGATCTTTGAAGATTCATGTTAAACCTTTTCCTTAAATATCAGAAAGACACATCCAGCCCATTGATTGCAAACTCCACACTAACACCTGCAGCCTTGCCAGAATGTGGACAACTGTGTCATAGATTAATCAGATAGCAGTCTGACAAGATCACCCTCACTACAGTTTACAATATCCCAGACTCTACATTGCCATCCCTGGATACACCCTGTCCCTGACTGCAGAGGAAATACAAGAGAGTCAGCTCCTGTACAGTCAAGAGGGTTGTGCCCTGCCTTATTAGTATTGGAACGAATATTAAAGTCTGTGTATTTGAAAGCAGGAGGGCATATAACAGAAGTGATCTGTCAGCCACTCTTCTTCTCGCAACTTACCTACAATACAGTACAATCCACACATGCCCACCCAAAATCCCAAATGTACCTGAAATCTAGTATCCACCTTCCCTTTCTTATTGTCCTAGCAATGGATGATGCTCTCTTCTCACACTGGAGGGGCAGTGGTGGACCACAGACTTGTCAACCAATTATATTGATGGTGCGGCAACAGTTTTAAATTAAGCTGTGCCTCATTCCCTCTCCCCCTCACCCCCCCAACCATCTACCCATGTGTCATTGCTGAAGGAAGCCAAATTTCATGTTGGCAAGATGCCAGCCAACTTTTAGTTCAGGAGGTTAGTGGCTAGATAAACTATCCAACATAAAATTCACACTTTGAATCCAGACATGGCAATGTCTCATGGCATGGAGTCAAACATGGGCATCCAAATCTCCAGCCTTCCTTCCTCCGACTATCTGACACAAAGTAATTGCTGCAGATGATGTGATCATGGATCTTTCCACCTCAAACCTCCTTCTATATTATTCATTTTATTTATTCATGGCTTACCAAATTGTTATCCATTCCCAAACCCTTGAGAAAATCAGTTTCTTGAACTGCTCCAGTGTATGTGGTGCCACTAGAGAGTGTAGAAACAGCCTCAGGTCTTTGGGCCCACAGTCTGAAAACTAGCCTATGTATCTATTCATTGGATGAGCGTTGCTGGCAAAGCTTGCATTTATTGTCCATCCCGCATAACCCTTTAGGCAGTGGTGATAAACTATATTCTTATACCACTGAAGTCCATGTGGTAGATATACACCTATAGTGATAATTGGAACAGAGTTCCAGGATTTTGACCCAGTTACAGCGAAAGAATGATAATATCATTTCCATACAGGATGGTATGTGACATGGAAAGGAAATTTCATGTTGTGAAGTTTCCATGCATCTGTTATACCTCTCATCGGAGAGGTTCTAGGCTATGGGCTTGGAAGATGCTGTCAAAGAAGGCTTGGTGAACTGCTGTAGTGTATCCTATAAATGGTACAAACTGTTCTCACTGTTTTACTGATGAATAGACTGAACGTTTAGGCTGATGGATGAGACTGCTTAGCCCTGGATGGTTTGGAATTTCTTGAGTGCTTTTGGAGGATGGTCATCCAGGCAAGTGAATCCACTTCTGACTTATGCCTTGTGAATAGTGGACAGACTTTAGAAACTTAAGAGGTGAGTTTCCGTCGCATTAATTCCCAGCTTCTGACTTGATCTCATCGCTACGCCACTGGTCCAGTTATGTTTCTGGTCATTGGTAGCCCAAGGATGTTGATGGTGGTGGAGATCAACAATGGTAATGCTATTGACTTGCAAGGGGAGATGTCTCCCACAGTGTCAGCAAAACGAGGAGGTAATCATTGGCCTCAGGCAGCAGAGTGGAGGACACGCCCCTGTCTGTATCAATGGGGATGATATAGAGGTGGTCAGAGCTTCTAATTTCGAGGAGAAAATCTCATCAACAATTTGTCCTGGTCCATCCACATTGTCATTACAGTCAAGAAATCATACCCATTTCTCTGCTTCCTCAGGAGGCCAAGGAAATTCAGCATGTCCACAAGGACTATTACCAATTTTTATAGATGGCATTGAGGGCATCCCATCTGGATGCATCACAGATCAGTATGGCAACTGCTCTGCCAAGACTGCAAGAAACCTACATAGAGTTGTGAATACAGCCCAGGTAAGCCAGCCTTCCATTCATTGATTCCATCTACACTTCGTGCTGCCTCAGGAAAGCAGCCAACATCAACAAAGAGCTCTCCCACCCCAGTTATACTGTAATCGGGTGGTAGATGTAAAAGTTTGAAAATACATATTAACAGATTTAAGAACTGCCTCTTCCCCGCTATAAACAGACTTATAAACTGACCTCTTATTGATGAAAGTTGATCTTTCTCTGCACCTTTTCTGTAGCTGTAACACTACAGAGGAACCTTGATTATTCGGAGGACACAGGTGGGGAGTATTTCGTTCATTTGATCGAATGTCGGATAATGAAATGTAGGATAATGTAGTTTAGCCAAGCTTCAGGACCTTGCGACCTTGTTCGGATAATCCAAAATTTTGGATAATCGAATGCCAGATAATCAAGGTTCCTCTGCATATTCTGCATTCTGTTCTATTACTCTGATGTACTTATGTAAGTTATTATTTAGCTGGCTAGCATGCAGTACAATACTTTTCATGTATCTTGGTGCATGTGACAATAATAAATCAAACCTAATCAATCAAAGATAAAAAAAAAGTCAGATCCTCTGTTGGAGATGGCCTGAAACTTGTTTGGGAGCATTTACTTGCCACTGCTAATCCTCAGCTTTTGTGTTTGTCCAATCATACTCCATGGAGAGCTTTGTTATCCAAGGAATCTCAAACTGTACAATCATTAGTGATTAGAGAAGCCTGGAACCACTTCTCTGGCCATTTGTTCAGTTTGTACTTCACCCTTAAAAAATGGATTTTTTTCAATGTAATGCAATCAGAATGTATTCTTAAATCTTTTGAAGAGATGGAGGCCAGTGATAAAATATGTTCACCATACAAGCTCTTTGGTTCATGCTGATTGTGTGGTTAAGTAAACAGTCTGCTTAGCATTGCCTTGTCTTTGCAGTCCTATGTATGAAGCTTGTGGGTTGCTCTTTGATCACACAATGTCAACAAGTCAAAAATTTGTACATTTTCAATTGATGTTTTAATAAGTCATATCAACACAAACACAAATCATATGTCTTTTCTCAGTGATCTTTCCTAACAACATATCATCACCTTAGGAATCATCACGTTTCTGTTAGAAACATTATTTTATCTTATCATGTTTATCAAATAAGCAAGGAGGAACTTGGAGATAAGTAGAGATTTGAACAGATGGCCTACTTCTATTTCATTGATGTCTTTAGTCACTTGAGGTATTATATTTTTCCAATAGTCTTATTAAGGAGATATTTATCAAAATTGTGAAAATTTGTGTTCATGTACTGATCATAATTCATAATCATTCAATGAGATTTATTAAGTCATCAGCATTAACTAGATAGCAGTGATAAATGTGTTTAAATCGGAATGGTTTTGAATGTTGTCGAACAGGAAGAGGTGATATCTAAATACTTAAACATTCCTGTTGCTTTACCCTTCCTGCCCAAGTTAAAACAATTCGGCAGTCATGTCAGAGTTTATGAGATAAGTGCAAATTCCTTTCTGTCTCGCTGATTTATCTGAAAACTAACAATGAATTAGTTGTCATGACGGGTAAGCACTATCTTCAGAAGAAAATAGCCTCCTATAAAAAGTTTTCCATTGAAATACTTTAGGAAGTGCAATTTATCATATCCAGAATGTTGTAGCAAGCTGTTCAATGCTCAATGTGTACAATGGTATAGATCCAGGAAAGTGTACTAATGAGTGACAGTTGCCTTGAAATATATGTTTTATGTTGCCAATAGTGAATTTTATCAAAAGTAATTATTAAAGGCCTTTTGTAAGTGTGTTATTTGTGATTTTCTTCTCTCAATGTTTATGAACACTGTAAAAGATCACCACTGTTTAGGGATATAATGGGATACAGCCTTTGGTAACCTGACAGACATTGAAACCTGGAAGGTGCAAGTGTCTCAAAGGACTCACAATAATAGCCTCACCTTCCCTATCCTTAAAGTGGCAAAATTAGTCGAGGACTTTTGTTTATTTGTTCACAACTTGCACTGATATTTAGTTAGTGCTTGTATTACAGGCTTAAAGAACAGAAACCAAGGAAGGCTTCATTGCTGTAAACTGTTTTAATCAATAATAAGCTTTTCCCTCCTCCCTACTATCTTCACTTCCACTCTCTCTCCTACCTCCTCTTCTCACTTACTCCCATGCTACCCCTCCCAAACGCATCCCCCCTCCAGCTCCCCACATCCTACCTTTCCTTAGTCCCGTCTGTCAGGCCAACAGTGCTGTCTCCAACATCAACTTTAAGCAACACTGAAACGTGAATGGCAACAAATTGCAAATGAGTCTTTTCTATATAAACTGAACAATTTGGACCCCAAACTGTGTACCAGCACTCTGGCTGAAGAGTAACTGCAAATATACCATGATCACATTAAAAGAAGCTGGTCATTTTCCAGAGATGTAAAATACCTTCCTATCAGTCTCATTCTGCAAACCCTGCTTACAGAAACTCAGCAAAGCATAATTAATGGGATGAGATTGAAGAAAATTCTGCTATTTCTTTTCTTGTGTTAAGTAATATATTTATTGCCCACTCTCAAGACTCATTTATTTATAAGAAATACTACCCTACCTGCATTATTCAGTTGTATTTTATAATTCATTGTTAAATCAGCAATATTTTACATTTTATCATTGCATTCTTTGAGGAATTCCAAATAATTACTCATAACTTGAAGTCTGCAAAATTGAAAACAGTTTTGGTTCATGTTTAAATCACAATCAATGGGCTGAATCTTAGGTTTTGATGGGTGTGTGTCAGTCATATAGGGTTTCTGAAGGTAGGGTGATTTTGTTGCAAGATATGGTGAGATCTGTTGCCATGTCTGATCAAATGCATTTCACTAATTACTAATCTTCCCTTATGGCATCAATTCTAGCTCGATTTTACCATGTCCCATTCCTGGAATAACCCACCACTCATTGGCTATCTGCTAAATGAACGACAATTTTCTTTGAATCCATTCACCAGATAAGGGCGTTGCTAGCTAGACCAGCATTTATTGCTCATCCCTAATTGCCCAGAGGGCAGTGAAGTGTTAATCACATTGCTGTGGATTGGAGTCACACATGGGCCAGACCAGCTATGGATGGCAGTTTCCCTCCTGGGGACATCAGTGAATCAGATTAATTTTTCTAACAATTGACAATGGATTCATAGTCATCATTAGATTCTTAATTCTAGATTTTTATTGAATTCGAATTCCACCATCTGTCGTGGCAGAATTCAAATGTGGGTCCCCAGAACATTGCCTTGGTCTCTGGATTAACAGTGCAGTGATAATATCACTCAGTCATTGTCTTCCTTGGTATCCATGCCACCTCAACAAACCACAGTGCACCTGGACCAGCATTGCCCCTAACCATCACGGAATGGCACAGCAGCTAAATCACAGCAAGTAGTTGGCATGGCCAGCTACACAGCCAGCCTTACACAGCCACTTCAGTGATTTCACCCTAATCACTGGTTAGCCACCAGGCACACGGGTAACTTGTCCGTAGCTGCGTTCCACCTGGACACCCTCTCTAAGTCATCGCTACTCTGTCCCCAATGCCCACCGGAGACCCACAACTTTTCATTGTCTACTGGGGGAGCATCACATGTGGACAAGGTGTTAGACAACTCCAAACATGAGCTCTTACTTTTGTTACAGCCAGTGAAAGAAAATACAAACAAAACCAACAGAGGTTGCAACACACTGTGACAAGGGGTACCAAATGCTGGAGTATGACCAGTGACTTTATAGTCTCCAATAACCTGCTGCACCCAGCTCTCATTTACGGAGCTGAGTGTCACTCATGTTTGGTCAGGCTTGTAGCCTCTGATGCAGGGGGGGGTTTGCCATGGGAAAGGAGAGCTTCCCCTCCCCAGTGTCCTTGTTTTGCTCCTCAGTAACCTGCTCCCATTCTCCCTGTTCGTCAATTTCCAGCAAATCACCTTATTGCCCACTGCAATTGTTCAGAGATCAGTACGTCAGGATGGTGCAGCAGATTCTGTCCAGACCACACTGAGGGATTCCCACTCCCCTGGACATTCCAACCAGTAGAAACATATTTTTCAGGAGTCCTTTGGTCAGCTTCACTAAGGCCCTGTTTTCAAACTTGGTGAAGGTGCTGATCCAGTTGAGGGAAAAACACATTAAAAAGAGAGACCTACATCAAACATTTAACTTATCATTACCTTCATGAACCCATCATCATACTTATATTACACACAATGCAACGATGTTCCTCTCCTCCAACAGGGTCCTTAGAGTCTTACAAGTAATGGGATGCTCTTGGAAAGCATTCGCCTCTTTTCATATCATTGCTAACTTCTACATCACTGACTGTCCAGTGTTAGAACTGCAAGTTCTCGTGGCACAGTACATTTTGTCTTTAGCCACCATTTGAACCTTACAGCATGTTCGGTTTGCATGCATTGCAAATCAGTAATGAAATGATTACAAATGAAATGTCGCTGGAGTTTCATATATTTTCCTTGTCCTAGCATCCAGTAGACATGGATCCCTCACATCTGCTCACCATATTAACACTAACTCCACCCATCCTGGCCATTGTTCCAGTTCCAGTTAGCATCTAGAAAATGACAAATGAAGACAGGGAATACAGCTTACAGTGGAAACCATCAGCACTGGTCACCAGGAATACCACCAGATCCTGTGTACTCCCTTTTACCTTGCACTATCCCAGCACTATCCCTTAGGTAAAGGGGCAGTACAGAGAGATCTGGGTGTTCTTGTACACCAGTCAATAAAGGTAAGCATGCAGGTACAGCAGGTAGTGAAGAAGGCTAATAGCATGCTGGCCTTCATAACAAGAAGGATTGAGTATAGAAGCAAAGAGGTTCTTCTGCAGCTGTACAGGACCCTGGTGAGACCACACCTGGAGTATTGTGTGCAGTTCTGGTCTCCAAATTTGAGGAAAGACATTCTGGCTATTGAGGGAGTGCAGCGTAGTTTCACGAGGTCAATTCCTGGAATGGTGGGATTACCTTACTCTGAAAGACTGGAGTGACTGGGCTGTATACCCTTGAGTTTAGAAGACTGAGAGGGGATCTGATTGAGACATATAAGATTATTAAAGGATTGGACACTCTGGAGGCAGGAAACATGTTTCCGCTGATGGGTGAGTGCCGAACCAGAGGACACAACTTAAAAATACGGGGTAGACCATTTAAGGACAGAGATGAGGAGAAACTTCTTCACCCAGAGAGTGGTGGCTGTGTGGAATGCTCTGCCCCAGAGGGCAGTGGAGGCCCAGTCTCTGGATTCATTTAAGAAAGAGTTGGATAGAGCTCTCAAGGATTGTGGAATCCAGGGTTATGGAGATAAGGTAGGAACAGGATACTGATTAAGGATGATCAGCCATGATCATATTGAATGGTGGTGCAGGCTTGAAGGGCAGAATGGCCTACTCCTGCACCTATTGTCTATTGTCTATTGTCAGTGCATTTCCACCACCCCCACCCATTCTCCCCCATGTGGAGACCCACATAAACACGGTCTTGACAAAGACAAATTCAGCTAAGCAGGTTTCCATCACTTGCTATCTTCCCCTAGTCCAGGAGAAGGAACATCGACAAGATGAATCGAGCGTCAGAGAAAGCTTCAACTCCAAAGCCCCAACTCAACAACTGAAAGGCAAACTAAAGCCCTGGGTCTTGGTGAACCTGACTCCACCCAGTCAAGCATCTTACGTCTAATCTAAAAAGAACCCAAGGCTATTTACTCGGCTTTCCACTGAGCAGGCATCTTACCACCAGGCTTACAACATCCATCTTCAGGAGAAACAGGACACAGCAAAACCTTTCTAAAGGCACATATCAGCACAAAAATTCAATGAAACATGAGAGGAATGCTGTGTAAAAGTACTTATAAACAAGACAATGCAGACATGTTAAGCTCTGTATGACGTGATAAGCATAACATGGCAGGCAAGGCATGGATGCTGTGAGATTGCAGATAATTGAGTGAGCGGTAAGAGAACAAGGGAGCAGCTCTGAGGTGCAGCCTAGCCCAGTCTGTGAGCTGGGAGCCTGTCCCTGCACACAAGGTGTCCTTGCAGCAGTGTTTCAATGCTTGTTGCTGATTCACCCTAAAATGCAAGTCTGTATAATCTAAGCATCCTGCAAATGGATCGGAGAGGTGTATTGAGGATTGTGAGGGGTTGGTAAATCTCAGATGCCCATGCCCACGATCAGGGTGTGTGTATGATTGGTGCCCACGGATCGTGCTCTGAAATACTGTTGCCTGATCAGTAAAATGGAGGCTCTTCACAGCCAGTAGTGAGCTGAAGTCACCAGGTACCTGCTCTGACTTACATGTTGACAATTCTCAGTATGTAGTTTACCCAGCTTGTTTGATAAAATAGGGACCTTCATATTACTGAAGTGAGATCTGCAGTTAATAAGACATTAAACAAGCAATAATTCCTCTTCATCAGCAACACTGCCTCGCGAGAAGCATCCAACAGATGCATAAATGATACAGAGGCTTTCTCTCTAGGTCAAGATAAATTCCAATGGACCTTTCTACCACAGATCTTGTCATAGCTCAAGTTGTTCAAGCCCCTATGGGATTTCATCTAATACTTCTTTATTTGTTTGGATCTAACATTTAGCAACTTCTAATGTAATACAGATAGAACTTAATAATACACTACATTTGTTCTATTACATCACCTCAAAATCAGTTTGGAAACAAAAGTATTTCCCACCAAGTATTTTCTCCTACGTACAGCTGCAATTATATTGTTTAGTACTGCTGAAATTGTTTTACTTCTGCATCATTGTCTCCTTCATGAAGTTACTTCAATGGTTTGGAATCTCTACAGTAACATAGTAACAAAGGATCATGTCAGCAAGGCTGAACTGTTTGTCTTTTGAGATAATACAAACAAGCGGTCTTTTAAATAAAAGATTGAGATGTTGACTGATGTGTATTTTGTGTTAGGTACTTTGCTTACGCCAAAAACAGATTTTGTGAAATAACATTGTGTAATTCTACACTCGAGTACAATTCTTCAGATACTATTAGTCACAGCAAAATGTGATATGTCTTTTATTGTACAAGAAAAGTAACAAGAAAGTGTACTTGTCAAAGGCTGCTATTGGGATCAGTTTCTGTGATTCCCTTTAAATTTGGATTAATTTTCTTAATTACATATGTATCTCTCAAGAACAGCTTAATTCCCCAACTCCTTTGCAAAACGTATCACTTAGTATGATATCAAATATATCACATGGCAGTGTGTGCGATTCTAACAAATAGGTTGATACCAGGAGCCTAAATTAAAATCTATTGAACCTTTCAGTACTACATTACCCATATCTGAGCAATTGAATAGCAGCATACAGATCATTTAGCACTGCTATCTCTTGACTGAGTGCATAATTGAGCTTTAAAGATGGCCATGGTGTCAGCAATCCCGGGAGGTCCCGGCAGTGGTCAGTAATTCCACATGCAACAAGGAAGTGAACCAAAATCCTAGGGAGTTGGTGCTTCGGTTGGAAAAATAGCAGAAGAAAACTCACAAGGGCTTGCAAAGAGAAACTTCCCTTGAAACTCGACAAAGCTGAGACTTTGTCAAGTCCTGGCAAGATTCAGCCCATAGATGAGATTCTCTTTTCTAAGATGCAGCTGTACTCAATATACAAATTATTTTCAAACCATGAATCTACAAGTTAAATAATTGTAAGGGTCACAATGATCAATGAAGATAAATTATAATTCAATGACATTCTCTCTGTGTTCCATCTTATCTCCAATCTCCTTTCTGAACAGAGTATCATTGCACATATGTACCAGGTTCTTTGTGTCTTGTAACACTCCAGCTACTTGTGTTTTTACTGTGTTTTCTTACAGTCTGGAGTTTTTGCATCTGAACTCTTTCTGAAGGACAAATGACTGGATGTAAGTGCAGTGTGCACTGAGGGCTTGATTGTCATTCATATGAAATAGAAAATGCTTTGTTCACTACAAAATGCAAGCAAATTTATGCTCTATTCAGTATTATCAACAAACTGTCAAACTTCCCAACAGAGCATAGAGTCATACAGCATGGAAACAGACCCTTTAGTCCAACCAGTCCATGCTGAACATAATCCCAAATTAATGCAGTCCAAACTGCCGATACTTGCCCATATCCCTCCCAATATTTCTTCTTCATGTACTCATTTAAATGTCTCTTCAATATTGTAATTGCATCCACCACCTCCTCTGAAAGGCCATTCCACACACGAAACACTCTCTGTGTATAAAATTGCTTTTCATGTCTTTCTTAAAATCTTTTTTCCGTCACCTTAAAAATATGCCCCTTAGTCTTGAAATCCCCCACCCTAGGGAAAAGACATCTGCCATCCATGTTATCTATACCCCTCATTATTTTATAAAACTCTATGAGAACACCTCTCAATCTCCTATGCTCCAGTGAAAACAATCCCAGCCAATCCTACCTTTCCTTATAATTCAAACCCTCCATTCCCAGCAACATCCTGCTAAATCTCTTCTGAACTCACTGCAGCTTAATGAAAATGTTCCTATAACAGGGAGACCAGAACTGGATACAGTACTCCAGAAGAGGCCTTACCAATGTCCTGTATAACCTCAACACAACAGCTTGGTGTCAAGATGTTATCATAGCATTTTAATATGAGCTATTATGATAAAATTATTGCCCTTGATACACGTGACAATAAATTCAATTCAATTCAATTCCACTCATTCAATAATTGTTCCTAAAATGCAAGAAATTAATTAGATTTGTTTTTATAGCTGCTGATTTTATCAATCTATTTCATACATCTCCACATCTATTGTAAGATGCATTGCAGATCAATCATCTGTAACAGGTGCTTCTCTGACATACAACTCATAAATTTGTGATTGCAAATCTCTTGGTCTTTTGTACAAAGTAATAAAATAATTTTAACAAAGCATTAGTTCATAGATTAGCTATAGACCTGAAAATATTTTCTACACGTACTTTTCATAATTTAGTTACCTGTTCAAAACAACAATAGCAAAGGAAGTACATGCCACAAAAAAACTTTCACGTGTAAAGGAAACCAAGATCCATTAAAGACAAGGGGTGATACAGCATGATCTCTGGCGTGAGGTTGGGCTCCGTTTTACAATAATAACCAATTGTGCAATGTATCACCGTTGAAACATTAGATGAACAACCTCCATTGTAATGTACAGACATAAGTCCTCAGTTGAGTTGCTGCCCAACTATATAATCATGATGGAAATACAGTGTCCTACTTCAGAACAACAGATGGTCAGATTCTCTTGCTCCTAGCAAGTAATCAGAATGAATAAAAAAAGCTGTCTCTCTTACTCAAATTTATTGAGATAAGTTTGTTAAATTTTCCCAACAAAAGACAAGGGAATACAAAAATTGTGATCATGTAAGAAAAAAAGTAACTTCTTTGTTTACATTTAGCTAACACAACTTCACATCAATCCATATTTGATTTCTCTGCAAAATTGAACATAATAATTAATTAATTCAATATTGATTGAGGAACAGAATTGACAAGATGAACCAAATGTTACAGTAACTGACAAATATACAGTCTGTTTATTTTCTGCACTGTCACATTTCAGATAAAATATTCTTCCTTATTTAAGTGCTGTCTAACTATTTGAATTATACCTTATTTCTAAATTATGTATTTCACTTTTTCAAAGTGGACTAAAGTGTGAATGATGGAATCCATTGGCATTCAATAATCTTATTCCTTGTCCCAATGTTGAAAAAAGTAAATATACATAGTTTGATAAAATATTTAATGTTATCATTCACAATCCCTTGTTCATATTATCTTTTCATATAAGTTTATAGTCCTATCACAAAACATTTTTTCAGTGCTGATCTTAATCAGTGACTAAAACTGTAATTCTTTCCTTGGCCATAGAATATAGAATATTGAACACTACGGCATAGGGAGAGTCTACAATGTCTATGCTGATCTACTCTAAACAAATTCCATTTACCTGCAATGGTCTGCATCCCTTTATTCTCTGCCTGTTCATGTGTCTGTCTAAATGCCTCTTAAACATTGCTGTTGTATCTGTTTCTGCCACCTTCTCTGGCAGCATGTTCCAGGCACCTATCACCCTCTGTGTAAAAAACCCGCTTTGCATATCTCCTTCAAAGTTCCCCTTCAAATCTTTTCACTTTAAACCTACGCCTCCTAGTACTTATGAGTTATTCAAAAGTTTCCTATGCATTTCAGGAACTGTACTAAGCAAGACAGCACTTTAAAGAATTTTTATTTGTAATATCAATGAAGCCACAGTTTACTTTAATTTTTCAAAGGCATGCAACATCACAAATAATTCATCAAGCATCTCTCATTTCCTACATGCTATTTAAGCTGGGGCCTTCTGCGTTTACTCACCAGTTTATTTAGAACGCCTGGGTACACGGTGAGCATCCTTCAGCACAGAGGGAGATCTGGACCTCAGGAACCGATCACACATTTGTTCACATTCATGTGCACATCTCCGATTAAGTCAGCTGACCAAGCTGCCAAGTGTAGCTTATAATATGAGTGCAACTCAGAGATTAATATCCATGCTCCAGCACAGAATGTAAAGATGAAACATCATAAATTTGCTCATGGTCTGTAATCCTTAACATATTCAAGCATACAGTTGAGCAGCACTCCTCCTTCTACATCCCTTCCTTTGGTTTGTGGAAAAGTTCAGACAGTATTTGACTGGTTCTAATCAGCATGACAAAGGCAAGCAATTGATCCAACAGAGCGAATGCTTAACCTAGAGAAAAAAACTACAAAACAAAGAAGTAGCACAAAGAATTCCTGAATTGTTGCACATAAAATACAAAGCAGGTCTTTTTCCTAAAGAAAATCTGTGTTTCATTCATTTTCCAAGTTTCTGTATGAATGCTACTTTCCAAATCACATGATAAACTAGTAAATTAATTTGACATGCTATTCATTTTCTGAAGGGAAATCTCCATTGTCCAGAATGTGCTCATGATATGCTAATGTACACTTTTGCACATTAAAAACCCTCCTCCCCCATTTGCTCTATATGAACTTGAAAAATTGCCCTCAAAGCATAAATATATGTCCAAAATTAGATGCTTCCGTTCAATTTGAAGTCTTGAATGATACAGTACAAAGAAAGGTCATTCAGGTCACTGTGGCAATTTCCATGGTGGCATCAAATCCAATTAATTCTATTCTGGTTGTATGTTTGCTCACTGAGCTGGAAGGTTTGTTCTCAGACATTTCATCACCACGCTAGGTAACACCATCAGTGAGCCTCCGATGAAGCGCTGATGTTCTGACCCGCTTGCTACGTGTGTGGTGGGTGATATCATTTCTGATTCTTTTTCTGAGAGGTTGGTAAATGGGGTCCAAATCGATGTGTTTGTTAATGGAGTTCCAGTTTGAATGCCAGGCCTCTACAAATTCCCTTGCGTGTCTTTGTTTATCCTGTCCCAGGATGGATATATTGTCCCAGTCAAACTGGTGTCCCTCATTGTCTCTGCGTAAGGATACTAATGATAGTTGGTCGTGTCTCCTGGTGGCTAGTTTCCTGCCAGAGTGTCCAATGTAATGTTTGTTCCAGTCTTTGCAAGATATTTTGTATATGATGTTCGTTCTGCTAGTTGATGGTTCAGGGTCCTTTAGATCCATCAATACCCTGTACCATCAACCAGCAGAAAGAATGCCAGATATAAAATACCCTGCAAGGATTGCAACAAACATTACATTGGACAGACTAACAGGAAACAAGCCACCAGGATACACAAGCACTAACTAGCCCCAAAAGGACACAACCAATTATCAATAGTATCCATATACACAGACAACAGGGGACACCAGTTCAGTTGGGACAACCCATCGATCTTGGGACGGGCTAAACAAAGACATGCGCGGGAATTCCTAGAGGCGTGGCATTTAAACCAGAACTCCATCAACAAACACATCAACTTGGACTCCATTTACCAACCTCTCAGAGAAAGAACTGGAAACGATATCACCCACAACAACAGACCAAGACACATAACTAGAAAGCGGGACAACACACCAGCACTTCAACAGAGGCTCACCGATGATGTTACCTTGCATGGTGACGAAACATCTGAGAACAAACCCTCCACCTCAGCGAGCAAACATACAACCTGAACCTCAACCTGAGTTAGAAATTTTCACAAAAATCATAATTCTATTCTTGTATTCTATCTCAAATGCCAGAAAATATTTTCCTTTCAACTGTTTATCTAATTTTCTTTGCAAGTATGATTGAATTTGCTACAGCCATCTTTTTGAAGGTGGTGGACTCAAGGTCATTTGCGATGTAAAAGAAAATGTATTTTTGCGTCACCTCTGGTTGTTTTGTCCGTCACTGACCAATCCTCCACCTCCTTCCACCCTGCCGCCCCATCCCCCAACCACTGAAAATGTTCATCCTTTCTTACTCTGACAAAACCATTTGATATGAAAACCTCTAGCAAATCACTTGTGTTCTAGGAAGAACAAACCCAGTCATTACATTCCCTCCATATAACTGGAGTCTCTTGTCTCTGATACCGTTATATTTTGTTTCTTCAGCCCTCTCTCCTTCTGAAAAGTATATCCTTTAGAATTGAAGAGAATACTGCAGTTCCAACCTGTTATCTGAAGATTTACCATGACTTTCTCCAGTTTGTCTTCTATTCCTCTAATAAAGTCTAGGATCCAATGTGCCATTTTAACAGGAGGGGGAGGGGAGGCAAGCCCTAGCTTCCTTGGGTAAATGTCAGGAGTGAGCTCACCCCCAGCGCTAGCTTGTCCTGTAGCTACTTGACAGCAGTTGAGATGTTAATGAATGTCATGACTGCTATTAAATAGCTCAAAGCAAAACCTTAATCTCCACCTCAGACTTAGTGCACAACAAGCTAACACAAACTCATGATTTAATTAGTTAATATATTAAGCTCAGGACCCCTTTGATACAATGAAAACTTTGTACATTGCCATAGTTACCTCCTACTTGTTGGCAGAAGCTGATGTCATTGATGATGTGATTAATTCATGGTGATTTGCTTCTCATGGTACACAGCCAGTGAGAGTGGAGGAGAACAAATACAGATTCTGAATAAACATATCCCAACCCTTTCATTGTCAATGTTCCTCAGCATAAAAAAGTCCATGTCAAAGAGCAGAACTGGTCAGGAAAAATGCCAAAGAGCAAAACTTTCTCAAACAAATGAGAAGCCATTCACAAACTGGGTAGAGTACTCTCCTTTGTTCTTTCACTATCACACTTTGTTTTTAAAGCGGTACTTTCTTTCCAATTTTTAAGTACTCTGTGAAATTATTTTACCCAAATCTTTCCCAACAAACTGTACTCAGCATAAATACTCATGTAACTGACTCTCCACAGATTTGTCACAAGCAGAACACTTTCTGAATGTTGCCAAACAAGGCAACCAACCATCCCATATTTTACAGGATTGTCCCATATTTTTCACATCTGTCACATGTCCCAGTAGATGGACTTCCCGGTCACTATTCATCCCTCCAAATAAAGTTGCTACACACCACCCCACATCAGCGCCCTCCACCTTTCTCCTGTCTCACCAGAAACACCCCTGACCCCACTGAATTCCCTGTTATTTACTTCCTCTGTGTCAGTCACCCTACAGCCAGCCTATGACAGAAAATATAGTTTCCGTGAGCCGGTAAATATTCTAGAAAATGCTTGTGCAAATTTTTGTCAAAAGGTCATTCCATAAACCGAGGCTGCCTAAGGAGTCCTGAATGGTTGGAGAAGATGGGTGTGAAATAAAGATCTGTTGAAGATGCTGCTAACAAAAGCTCTTCTAATGGGATTTGTAATGCCCCCAACTACTTTGGAAATGGTCTTAGTGGCAACCCACACTGAGAAGCACGCTGACATGAACCTGTCCTGTATACACCATCTCCACCCAGGGCTGTTGTGATGCCAAACTGTTGGATTCTTTTCACACCGCTGACAAACTTGGTCTTCACAGATCTAGTCAACATATTCATTTGTCATTCAGCAAGCAACACATTACAACAAGGTGAGGAGGGGTGAATCAGCTCCCCTTTTTTCAATCTCCTGGGTTGGCTACTCTGCAATCTAATAAGAATGCTACCAAATGCCTAATAGTTTCAGTAAGGAGCCATTACAAGGGATTTTCTTGAGAAAAAGAAAGCGTATTTTTATTATCTGCCAACCCCTTAAAAAGTAATAAAGACACATTATGGAACATACATGCACATCAGTATAAGACGAAAGAGGAACCTTGTACAATACAAATGATATAGGGAATACACAGTTTAAAATTCTTAGGTATCCTTGAGATGAAAAAGGATTTAACCTGAGACCATGGTTGTTTAACATTGTCTTGCAGCAATATATATTTCTGTTGTTCTTTGAGTTTTCAGTGTTCTGCTGATAAATTTTAATTATCTCTATCATCAGGTACCTTTCAATCTTGAATGAACAGAACATGCTTTCACCAGTTGACATCAGTCACAATTTCATTTCTTCTGCTCTGTTAAAGCAGTTCCTTGATATACAGATAATTTACCCATTACTACTTATGACTTCATTGTTTCCAATTTTGATAACTGCAGGTGATGGCTTCCATCTCCAGTGTGTGAAACTTGTCAGGCAGGTATAAATCAAGCTGGGAGATAGAGTTTATTCATACTCTACAGGGTGGATCATTTTTGATAAAACATGTTAATATCAATTTAGACAATTTTATTGATGTCTCATTTGTTTTGCAGAGTTTGTGTAACCTATGGGACAGGTAATTGCTGTGGTATTTTCATGATGTGGATGTGCCGCTGTTGGACTGGGGTGGATAGATCAGAAGTCACATGACACTAGGTTATAGTCCAACAGATATATTTGAAATCACAAGTTTTCAGAGCACTGCTCCATCTTCAGGTGATGTTCTCCTGATGAAGGGGCAGTGGTCCAAAAGCTTGTGATTTCAAATAAACCTGTTGGACATAACCTGGTGTCATGTGACTTCTGATGTGGTATTTTTAAGTCAATGCTTTTCCTTCTTAAAACTATTCTAATCCAATAAACTCCCAGGTTTTAAAATAAGATGATGAAATTACAAAATCAATGGGCCATGTTTTATCACGATCGTAGCAATTGGGGGAATCATCCGGTACTGGGGTTATTTGAAGAGCCATATAAATATCACTGCCACAAGCCAGCTCAGGGTGGCAACTTTGCAGAATGTAACTTATCTCAAAAATCTAAGCACTCCAAAATCTACCAGTCATCTACAAAGAAAAGATCAGGGATGTGATGGAATACACATGGTGTACATGGATGAGTGTAGATCCAACACATAAAAACATTTAACGCAATCCAGCACAGAGCACCCTGTTTAACCTACATCCTCTCCACCACAAAAAAACATTCACTTCATCCATCATTGGTACAGAGTGACAGAAGTGTGTATCACCTACAAAATTTATTGCTATCGCTTACCATTGCTGCTTAGACAGGTAGCCAATGCTATTTTCCTAAGGAGGGGAATTAGTCAAGGCACTCCAGGATCATCTTGCAGTCTTTATCAACTGCATAAGTACCTTTCGTTATTTTGTAATTCCCTTAAATCATTGTTCTCTTTGGCTTCTCTCCTCTGCTATTGCGAGTAGTTTCTGCCTTTTCACTTTGTTGAAATCTCTCATGCTTATTAAATATAAATCAAATTTCCTATGAACCTTCTCTACTCATAGGGAAACAGTCCAATCTCTCCAATCTATCAATGCAGTTGACGTCCCTTATCCTTGAAACCATTCTTGCAAAACTTTTCTCACCTTTTTTCATGCAATAAGCCAGTTGAGGCTAAGTCAATTCTTTATAAAGATTCACCATTACTTATTCCCCATTGAATTCTATGACTCGGCTTATATAGCTCAAGATCCCAGATGTCTTATTAATCATTTTCTCAATTTCCACTACCATTCACAAAAATGCATGTCCATATGCCCCACCTTTGCTCCTCTGCAAACTTTAGAATGGTATTCTTCATTTTATTGAGTCATGGAAACAGATCCTTTGGTTCAACTTGTCCGTGGTGACCAGACATTCCAATCTGACTTAGTCCCATTTTCCAGCATTTAGCCCTCATCCCTGTAAACCATTGCTATTCACCAACATGTCTTTTAAATGTTGAAATTGTACCAGCCTCCATCACTTCCTCTGGCAGCTCATTCCATACACACAATACCCTCTGTGTGAAAACATTACCTCAAAGGCCCTTTTTAAAATTTTCCCTCTCACCTTAAACCTATCCCCTCTAGTTTTGGTCTCCCCACCCAAGGAAAAAGATGTTAACTATTCACCCTATCCATGTTTCTCATAACTTTACAAACCTTTATAATGTCAAACCTCAACCGCTGATGCTCCATGGAAAAAAGCTCTGGCCTCTTTGGCCTCTCCCTATAACTGAAACCCTCCAAATCTGGTAACATCCTTGTAAAACTTTTCTTCACCCATTCAGGTTTAACAAATTTTTTTCTATAGAAAGGCGACCAGAAGTGTATACAGTATTCTAAAAGTAGCCTCACCAATGTCCTGTACAGTCACAACATGACATCCCAACTCCTTCACGTGATGTTCTGACCAATGAAGGCAAGTGTGCCAAATGCCTTCTTCACCACCCTGTCTACCACCAGGTGACTCCACTTTCAAGGAACTATGCACCTGCACCCCTAGGTCTCTTTGTTTGGTAACACTCCCTGGGGCCCTACCATTAACTGTTTAAGTCCTGCATTGACTTTCTTTACCAAAATGCAACACCTCACATTTAACTAAATTAACCTCTGTATGTCACTCCTCACCCCATTGGCCCATCTGAGCAAGTTCCCATTGTACCCTGAGATACCTTTCTTCATTGTCCACTATACCAACTATTTTGGTGTCATCAAATTTACTAACCTTCCCTCCTCTATTCACATCGAAATTATTTATATAAATGACAAAAAGCAGTGGACCCTACACCAATCCTTGCAGCACACTGCTGGTCACAGGCCTCCAATCTGAAAAGTAACCCTCTATCACCACCTTCTGTCTCCTACTTTCAAGCCAATTTGGTATCCAATTGGCTAGCTCCCGTTGGATCACATGTGATCTAACCTTACTAACCAGTGCACTATACCTCTCTTCCCAACATTTGTCACTTTATACTTTGCTGCATTTATCATCTGTCCCATATTTACGCCTTTTGGCCAGATTGTTTAAATCTTCACAGCTTTCATTAAAGTTCCCTCTCCTACTGCTAATGCAATTAACAGGAAAAATTTAGTGCTTTGCATCAATTAAGTATTTTGAAAATCCTGCAACTATTCTGCAAAAGCCTTGCAGAATTTTTTTAACCAGGGGTTATTGCTTAAAAATATGGGCTGGAAATTAAACCATAAAACCTGTTTGATATGTAACACTTTTAAAGTGTAGCACAAGATGAAAGAATGCAAAATAGATGAATAAATGATTGGTGAGTTAGGTCAAATTGAAAATGTGCTACAACTGTTCAAAGCAGCTGCATTCATCTTCTGCAGGAATGTACATTTCCACTGACAGCTAATGTACATTCCATGCTTTGATGTTCAGTCGTTGCACTTATTTTACGAGTAAGATGATTGTTAGTTCCATTTAGAAAGTGTCCAGCATTGGCAGGTATTTATGTTCCTCTCTGAATATTATACATCATACACATCCCACTCAAAAATATTTACCATCATTAAAATCATTTGACAATTTGCTGTGATCCACTGACCATTTCATCTTCTGTTTAATATTTGTGGAATTTTTGCTGTGAATGTGAAATAATTAACATGATGTATTAACTTTCATCTTTGCCTTTTGCAATTCACATTGAAAGAACAATATCAACTAATGTATCTGATACCTTAAACCAGTCAGCATCTGTGATTAATGATATTACTGAAGTGTTCAATTATTGAACAGTTTTTAACTACAATTCCCAAATTATTTCTTGATGTGCAATCTAATTATGGTAGAAGTATGAAGAATTTGGAGGCATTGAAGTTTGATAATTTTTACAGTATTAATGTTGGGCTTACTTTAGTTATTAGGGAGTTGAACTAGATATAGGGGATTTATCAGAGCATTCCATTTTTCTTTAATTTAAACAAATAGAATCAGCTTAAAATTTATTTTAGTAGCAGGAAGACACATGTTTTGTATTATCTGCTAGGGTAAGTGGCATACTTGTCTCTCTGTTCTAACACCCACTTTCCACCAAGGCTAATGCTCTGCTACTCTAACAATCCTTTAATGTCTTCCCTCACTTGGTCTCAAATCCCTAATCTCCCACGGCACTAATCCTGCCTGACTCCTGCACTGCCTACTTGCTCACCTTTGCCTCACCGACACTAGCACTGACAACAATACCACCCACGTACAGCCACAAGAGAGAATCCCAGTCTTTGCAGGAAAAGACTAGGTTGCTCCTGTGGGAATGATGAGACCTCTATGTTCCACCAAGTAAGGAAGTACCATTCTTCATACCACTGCTTAACATTATCCCTGCTTTCACTGTCATTGATTAGGATGGCATCAGGGCACTACGGTGGCTCAGTGGTTAACACTGCTGCCTCACCACACCAGCAACCTGGGTTCGATTCCAATTCTGTGTGGAGTTTGCACATTTTCCCTGTGTCTGTGTGGCTTTCCTTCAGATGCTCCAGCTTCCTCTTACAATCCAAAGATGTGCAGGTCAGGTGGATTGGTCATGTTATTCCCCTGTTCGGGGATGTGCTGGCTAGGTGGATTAGACATGGGAAATCTGGGATTACAAGGATAGGGTTGGGTCTGGTTGGGATGCTCTTCGAAGGATTGGTGTGAACTCGATGGGTTGAAAGGCCTGCTTCCACACTGTAGGGATTCTACAATTCTGCACCACATCTGACTATTGGCCACTATGCCTTCTCTTTCTTTTGTCTTGCAGGTACCGGAGGGACGGCCACTAACTCTGCAGAGGAATGGCCAGATTCACCAGAAGCCATTTCTTTGAACTCTGGGAACGAGAGTACTGAAGCCTCAGAGGAAGCAGGAGCAAGACTGTCTCCTAAATCGCTCTCACCTCAGTTTCTGATACGTTGGTGGGAATGTCAGCCTTCGAAACACATGCTGGTGGATATCTTACTGTGACAGCCCAGACCATTGGTCGTCGGAGGATTGCCCAAGACCAGGCACCTGCTCAGCTCCAGGCAGGAGAGAACACCATGATGTCGGCAACCAGATACTTTATCTTTGAATAAAGCAGAAGCTGCAGAGATGGAATACAATTGCCCTCACTACCCAGAGGCTGCAGCATTGCAGCTACGCTATAAGGATCCAGCTGCCCCAAGTATACGACTGCCTGATCACTTCTAGGCAGAGCTAGGTCCAGCTCTTTCAGGGTCTGTTGGACAGCAGCAGACACTTTTACTCCATCGACCCAGCCAATAGTCCTCAGGATTACAGACAAAGAGTACAGGGAGCCTGCCTGCCAACAAGGGCCCTACTTCACAAGGAGACAGGCCAGTGCCAGTAAGCTAACAACTGGAGGAGGAATCACACAGAGAATCCCCAAGTCCTCTGTTAGAATACTCCAGAGGTGGCCAAGCCCTCCACCCCACTCTGCCTACACTCCGTCTAACCCTTAGAAGTTGAAGCTGAGGATGACTCACTTGCCTCAGGCAAGAAGCCCCTCAGCGTTTCTGGGCCATCAAGACACAAATGCATTATATTGGCTTCTAAGCTTTGATTCCAATTTATCCCCTAGGGCAGACCTATTCTCATTGCATTGATGTTGCCATTTTATCAATTAATTTTTATTCTGCATTGTTCCTTTTACTTTTCCAAACTTATTGTATTATGTTCACTGCTCTTTAAATTCTCCCTCCTAACCCTTGAACCACTTAAGACAAGTAATTCCACAGAATGAGATCCAGTAATACTTCCTTTCTCATTGAGTTAGAAGTATACTGTGTAAGAATATATCTTCAACAAACTTCAGGAACTCTTCAGGCTTTTAAAACTATTACTATCCCAGTCTTTATGAAGACAACAAAAAAATGCACACTGTTCCTCTTTTTGTAGATGTTGCATACTCTGTTTAATTTATATATGCTATCTGTAATTCTGCTGCAAATCTGATTCTCTATACCTTTTGCATTAATGGCACCCAACATAGTCTAATGGCACATCTACTGTTTCACGACTCCAAAATCTGATATTTTCAGACATTGTCCCTCCTTCTACAACACTGTGATATTTTACTTAACATGGCACCTTGCCTCCCTCTTTTCATTGCCTATCTCTCTTGATCAATCCACATCCAAGAATGCTTTGGGCTCAGTCATGTTTTTATTTATTTGACAGGGTCTCCATTATCACCACTACTCCATACTTCCATGTTGTGATCTGTGTAGGTAGCTTAGCAATCATCTGTGATTTTAAAAGCACAGTCATAGAGTCATACAGCTCAGAAAGAGACCCTTCAGTCCAACCAGTCCATGCCAACTATAATCCCAAACTAAACAAATCGTACTGCCTGTGCTTGGCCCATATCCCTCCAAACATTTCCTATTCATTAACTAACAGAAATGTTTTTTTTTAATATTGTAACTATAACCACATTCATCACTTCCTCTGGAAGGTCAATTCACACACAAACCATTTTGTGTGTAAAGAAATTGCCCCCATGTCATTTTTAAATCTTTCTCCTCTCACCTTAAAAAATATGTCCCTTAGTCTTGAAATCCCCTACTCCAGGAAAAAGACTCCTGCCATTTTCCTTATTTATACCTGTCATGATTTTATTAACCACTGTAAGGTCACTTTCAAACTCCTGTGTAAAAGGTCCCAGCCTATCCAGCCTCTCCCTATAACTCAAACCCTCCATTCCCAGCAACATCCTGGTAAATCTCTTCTGAACCCTCTTCAACATAATAATATCCTTCCTACAACAGGGTGACCAGAACTGGATGTAATACTCCTGAAGAGGCCTCACCAAGGTCTTGTACAATCTTAACATAACTTCTTCAACCAAGATTCTCGCCCACCCTCTGACGACCCCTTCTCCCACCTCCAACACACCCCATCCACCTGGACACCCCGTGCTGGCCTCTTACCCGCCCTCGATCTCTTCATAGCCAACTGCCGCCGCGACATTAACCACCTCAACTCCCCCACCCCTCTCACCCACTCCAACCTCTCACCCTCGGAACGTGCAGCCCTCCACTCCCTCCGCTCCAACCCCAACCTCACTATCAAACCGGCAGACAAGGGAGGTGCGGTAGTAGTTTGGCGCACCAACCTTTACACCACTGAGGCTAAACGCCAGCTCGCGGACACCTCCTCCTACCGTCTCCTTGACCATGACCCCACCTCCACCACCAAACCATCATCTCCCAGACCATCCAGAACCTCATCACCTCAGGAGATCTCCCATCCACCGCCTTCAACCTCATTGTCCCACAACCCCGCACCGCCCGTTTCTACCCCCTGCCCAAAATCCACAAACCTGACTGCCCCGGACGACCCATCGTCTCAGCCTGCTCCTGTCCCACCGAACTCATCTCTGCATTCTTCAACACGGTCCTGTCCCCCTTAGTCCAAGAACTCCCCACCTACATTCGGGACACCACCCACGCCCTCCACCTCCTCCATGATTTTTGCTTCCCCGGTCCCCAACGCCTTATCTTCACCATGGACATCCAGTCCCTGTACACCTCCATCCCCCATCACGAAGGACTTAAAGTCCTCCGCTTCTTCCTTTCCCGCCATACCAACCAGTATCCTTCCACTGACACCCTCCTTCAACTGACTGAACTGGTCCTCACCCTGAACAACTTCTCTTTCTAATCCTCCCACTTCCTCTAAACCAAAGGAGTAGCCATGGGCACCTGCATGGGCCCCAGCTATGCCTGCCTCTTCGTAGGGTATGTGGAACAGTCCATCTTCCGCAGCTACACTGGCACCACCCCCTACCTTTTTCTCCGCTACATCGATGACTGTATCGGTGCTACCTCGTGCTCCCACGAGGAGGTTGAACAGTTCATCCACTTTAGCAACACTTTTCACTCCGACCTCAAATTCACCTGGACCGTCTCAGACTCCTCCCTCCCCTTCCTAAACCTTTCCATTTCTATCTCGGGTGACCGAATCGACACGGACATTTACTAAAAACCGACCGACTCCCACAGCTACCTAGACTACACCTCCTCCCACCCTGCCCCCTGTAAAAACACGATCCCATATTCCCAATTCCTTCGACTCCGCCGCATCTGCTCCCAGGAGGACCAGTTCCAAAACCGTACAACCCAGATGGCCTCCTTCTTCAAGGACCGCCATTTCCCGCCAGATGTAGTCGATGATGTCCTCCACCGCATCTCTTCCACTTTCCGCTCCTCTGCCCTTGAGCTCCGCCCCTCCAACCGCCACCAGGACAGAACCCCACTGGTCCTCACCTACCACCCCACCAACCTCCACGTACGACGTATCATCCGCCATCATTTCCGCCACCTCCAAATGGACCCCTCCCCTATCAGCGTTCCGAAAAGACCACTCCCTCCGTGACTCCCTCGTCAGGTCCACCCCCCCCCCCCCCCCAATCTCCACTCCCGGCACCTTCCCCTGCAACCGCAAGAAATGCAAAACTTGTGCCCACACCTCCCCCCCTTACTTCCCTCCAAGGCCCCAAGGGACACTTCCATATCCACCACAAATTCACCTGCATCTCCACACACATCATCTATTGCATCCGCTGCACCCAATATGGCCTCCTCTATATTAGGGAGACAGGCCGCCTACTTGCAGAACGTTTCAGAGAACACCTCTGGGACACCCGGACCAACCAACCCAACCACCCCGTAGCCCAACACTTTAACTCCCCTCCCACTCCACCAAGGACGCGCAGGTCCTTTGACTCTTCCATCACCAGACCATGGCAACACGACGGTTGGAGGAAGAGCGCCTCATCTTCTGCCTGGGGACCCTCCAACCACAAGGGATGAACTCAGATTTCTCCAGTTTCCTCATTTCCCCTCCCCCCACCTTGTCTCAGTCAAATCCCTCGAACTCAGCACCGCCTTCCTAACCTGCAATCTTCTTCCTGACCTCTCCGCCCCCACCACACTCCGGCCCATCACCCTCACCTTGACCTCCCTCCACCCTATCGCATTTCCAACGCCCCTCCCCCAATTCCCTCCTCCCTACCTTTTATCTGAGCCTACTGGGCACACTTTCCTCATTCCTGAAGAAGGGCTTATGCCCGAAACGTCGATTCTCCTGTTCCTTGGATGCTGCCTGACCTGCTGCGCTTTTCCAGCATCACATTTTCAGCTTAACATAACATCCCAAATCCTATACTCAAAGGTCTGAGCAATGAAGGCAAGTGTGAGAAAAGAACTAAAAATGAATCAAAATAAAAATTTTATACTACTGCAATGTAATAACTGTAAGAATTCTAGAAATAAACCTGAATCTCAAGAGCAGCTGCAAAATTCATGCTACTCTGAGTCCATGATTTTAAAATCAATTTGTTACGATTTCCAAAGATATTGATAACTTTTTAAAGTTATGCATTTTCCATTCCAGCACATGGAATCACCGAAGTCTTATGTTTCAATACTTCTACTGACAAAACAACCTAAAGCCAACATCCACTAAATATTATTCATCAGTAATTAGTACACCATAGTAAAGCTATTTCTATTGTTATGCATCACTGGGATAGTGAATTTATTTTGCTATAAAAGCACAACACCTGCAGGCAGTCAATGCAGGCACTCAATCCATGTGACATTTTATAAATTCCTACTTTGGAAATCGAACTAGCCTGACTCAAGATTGAAATACAGACAGACTTTAACCTCACTCCTTTCATGCATTGCCCGAGCTGAGATGTCACCTTTTTGTTTCATAAAACCATAAGTTACCTCGGGACTGTGACTTGAAAGAAGTTCTGGGATTTACATAATAATGAACTGAAACCTGCAACCCATTCGAAAAGATGAAAGACTTAACAGCAATCTAGGTTTGTTCAATATATCACATCAGTTCCATAACACTATGATCTTCAGCTATAAATTGTGGCAGCACGGTGGCACAGTGGTTAGCACTGCTGCCTCACAGCACCAGAGACCCGGGTTCAATTCCCGCCTCAGGCGACTGACTGTGTGGAGTTTGCACATTCTCCGTCTGCGTGGGTTTCCTCCCACAGTCCAAAGATGTGCAGGTCAGGTGAATTGGCCATGCTAAAATTGCCCGTAGTGTTAGGGATGGGGGTAAATGTAGGGGAATAGGTCTGGGTGGGTTGCGCTTCAGCGGGTCGGTGTGGACTTGTTGGGCCAAAGGGCCTGTTTCCACACTGTAAGTAATCTAATCTAAGTAATCTAATCTAAAATTCTGAGTCTTATGATCCTGATAAAGGAGCAGTGCTCTGAAAGCTTGTATTTCCAAATAAACCTGTTGGACTATAACCTGGCATTGTGTGATTTTAAACTGGATTCCAACAGGTGTAGGAAGATGTATGAAAAGTCTATGGCTTATTCGATAAAAGTCACAGCTCACAGCAACTGCTGAAGGAAAATAGTTTTCTTCATTGTTAAAGTGGCTTTTGCTGCAGAGAATAGCAAAGTTGCTGAGCTGGTGGAGGTCTGACAGCTTCTCACCATCCTGTTCGCAATCCCCAAGTTGTTCAGCCACCTGAGAACAAATCACATGGTTGTTGGAAGGCAGAAAGCCTTGGTCATTGATAACTTGTCACTAGTCTACTGACCAATCAGCTGTACGTTGCCAGCTGAATTGCCATTTGAACACAACTCCCAGCTCCAGCTCTCTGCAAGCTACACTTCAATTATAGCTTGTACAGGCAGCTATATAAATTACGCTTAAGATGAATGTCAGGTTACTGGTTTTAAAAGCTGCAGTAATGCTTCAGCATCCTTGATTACGGAAGCAATTCTTTTCCCATTTTTCCACAATTGAAAGTACAGAAAAACAAAAAGAAAAGACATGTTCATAAACTATTAACTTTTTAACATCATCAAAATATCCACACCACATTTATCAATTATACCGGACTCTCAGGTAAAATATGAGCTTGTACTGAAACTCTCAACCTTCACCTAGCTTGAATAGGATCACTTCCAATCCTATCAGGGTGAATCTTCCAATGTCCTTTTAAAAGAAAGTTCTTAACACAGTATCCTGAGCATGATTAAATGGACATGCATTAGTAAAGTGTGCTCTGACAATTTCTTCATCATTCACCCTCCACAAACTTTGTTCCTTTGAACAAGGGATATACCTCATCAACATTCTGCTTGGTGCTAAAGTTGCTTACAGCTATGCATGATCTTTTGCCTCGCATCACTCTGTGTGTGTGTGTGTCTCTCTCTCTATCTCTCTGACTGACTGAGTCTATATACAGCAAGACTGACCTTCTCTACCTTGTGTCCGTGTTTAAACTTAGACAATCAATAAGTATTGGTCTTTGGCTGTCTACCTCTCTTTTGCAGTTATGTTCCTGTCTGGGTGTCTGTAGGGAGGGAAAATGCAGAGAACGTCTACATTAACTTGGTTGGACTTCCTTGATGGTTTGGCAGTTACCCATTCTCATTCTTTCTGCGCATGCTTAATTTGTGATACAGCCACCTAGGTAAAAACAAGGACTGCAGATGCTGGAAACCAGATTTTAGATTAGCGTGGTGCTGGAAAAGCACAGCAGTTCAGGCAGCATCCGAAGAGCAGGAAATCGACGTTTCGGGCATTCCTGATTAAGGGCCTTTGCCCGAAATGTCGATTTTCCTGCTCCTCGGATGCTGCCTGAACTGCAGTGCTTTTCCAGCACCACTCTAATCCTGATTCAGCCACTTCTAGAACTGTGCTATCCCTGTGGTTCTCAGCCTTGCCAATGCACCACAGTAACGTCAGTTGTTGCTCAAGGTCAAAACCTGGAGCTCAAGATCTGGCAGCTGTTGACATTCCTGCACATGTGGTTACCCAAGCCAGGGGAAGCATCCTGGAGTTTTCACACAAATGAAAATGCACATTCCATGTAACTGAGCTACTCCAACATTCTTCTGTTTAAAAAAAACTATTAACTAAATTAATGCAAACAATCTTAAGATTCAAAAACAACAAATAAAAAAAAACACCTACCTGCTACTCATTTTAAATTCCTTCCATTCTCCTTACTATTACAACCAGTGTATCATAGAATCCCTACTGTATGGAAATAGGCTATTCAGCCCATTGAGTCCACACCAACACTCTGGAGACCATCCCACCCAGACCCACCCCCACTACCCTATACTTGCAAATCTGCATTTCCATGGCTAACCCATCTAGCCTACAAATCTTTGGACTGTGGAAGGAAACTAAAGCACCTGGATGAAACCCATGCAGACACAGGGAGAATGTGCAAACTCCACACAGACAGTGACCTGAGAGTGGAATTGAACCTGTGTCCCTGGCGCTGTGAGGCAGCAGTGCTAACCACTGAGCTATTGTATTACCCCAAAGTATAAGGGAGATAGGTTCCTCTCTTTATAAACCCCTGTTAGACAAGTCATATTAAACTTGATTTAGCACAGTTCAGTTCAAATGTAATTAACTAGATCAGAATGAAGGAGTCAATTTCAAGGCTTGAGCAAGGAATTTTGTCACCTATTAACCTGAAAGTAAGAGTAAAAACCTGACATTCAATGCACACACAAACACAGGTAATAAGCGTTAAAAGGGGAGAGGAGAGTGTTCCAATAGACAAGAAGGTAAAGGCACTTATAGTATAATGTTATTTAAGTCCCTGAACTGCAGGAGTGAAGCCTGAAACCCATTGGTTCAGCTATGGTCTTGCTTCTTCTGGATTGGTGCAGGATATTAAAGTCCCTTGAAAACTGGATTTCCCTAATACTTACTGTGTAGCATGTTATTTCATTTAAATGCTATTTCAGCAGTAATTAGTTTCCCAAAATTCGAGCATGGGGAAACAAAAGGGAGAATTACAGGAAACATAGAGATCATAATGTGTACTGAACCAGAATCAACAACTTACCCGATGCGAAATCGACTCTATTACCAATCTGTTCCTTTCAAAAATAAGGAGGTTTTTCTCAGAAGGAATGAAAACTAACCTTCAAATGGTGCAGCAGATATTATAACAATAATTGTTACTTTACCAGGCGTAAAGGGAAAACACATAACATTTGAAGTATATTTCTTTTTAAAATTGAATTGAGATGATAAGCCAATAAAATGGGGATGTAAATGACTGGAAAAATTATTTTGGTTCATCTCACTTCCTTCCAGCTTAGTCAGAGATAACATTTCACAGCAATGTTGGAAGTTGCAGAAAGCATATTTAGTACTGAAGGTTCTGTAGAAGTAAGGACAAAGCACGCGAATCATTCAATAGATGACAGGTGAGTCAATCTGTTTTCCTGAAACTGGAGAGCAAGATCGGCATGGGACAACAGTCACCCAATGCCATGAGAGGTTGTCCCACTGCCATTGTCCAAAAAGGTTCAGACAATTGATTAACACAGAGAAATGAACCTGTCCCAAGGAATATGACGTCACCAGGACAGAAGGGAATTATCTTTGGGCAGATTTCATCAAGCAGACCTTGCAGGCAGCAGTTCCCATCTTTTCATCTCAAGGGAACAGTCTTCATCAAGCAGTCCTCTTTAGGTAGATGGAAAATGAACCAGAAGGAGAGGGGAAAGGTCCAGGAAAGAGCTCCCTAACATCTCAGCTCCAGGTTGTCCACTCAAATTCAAGGAGACCAAAGCGTTCCATGCTGAAGCCTATTTATCCGCTGGTATCAGTTTTCACAATTGTATATTTCTTTATCTAATTAACAAATATTTCACATTTAAAGTGCTGCTACTTAATAAACTATCAGAAAATTATTTACAAATTGTTGACTACTCTATTAGGGAACTGTGATAGCGAACCCCATAAAATCAACACTGAATCTTGAAGATGGTCTTGTTTTCTTGGTGAATGGTGGTTTTCCCAAGCTGCTGTTTTTCTGATGCTTTCTTCTAAGATTGTGAGAGACAGCAGAGACAATGCCAACCAGTTTATATTTTAAACCCATTTTCTCATGTCCATATCCTGCTGTTCAGAAGCAGCAGTTGATAAAGGATGGTTTGTATTGTCCTGAGCTTGCTCATTATTTTTCTGAGTGACGTACTCTGCAAACAACTTTTTGTCTCAATGCATAATTCCCACAAAAGTGTTAGTCAACTGCAGACGCAGATGCAACTAGGAGCTGCAGTTTCCATGTCCTTTTGTAACAATGTTAGTTTCAGCTCAGACTAATCCATGTTTATTGATGATTTCATGAGCTTGGTTCAAACTGGTCAAATGATCATAGCAACTATTTTAGCATTTGTCCCTTTAAAATAATTTCTCGCCCAGGAAAGGCCTCAGGTATGAAAATCAGACGATGCAAGTTAAATATTAATAGTTACTTTTACTACGTTTGTATGAAGAGTGCCAGCACTTATCTCACTCTCTGACATTTGCTCTCCTTATTGCGAGATGTTCTGAATCAATTTAGCTTATTATTGGTGGAAAGTTACCTTGTCTGTTTCCATGCAAACTGGACCTTGTCATCCTTTCTAGTCTTATGATGTCAATTTGAGACTTTGCCATTCACTACTGGTAAAACTCCTGTCTGTTCCTTAAAGGAATTAAAATTACTGTTTAATAGATTATTTTAGTTCTGAAGATCCATCATATTAAATTGATAAGTAAATTATTTGCATACTATTAGCTCAACATATCATCTGAGTTTAAGAGTAAAATCAAATTAATATCAGCAATCATGTACCTGCTGTTCTCGATCATCACTCCTTGATTTGTTTTGTTAATTTTGAAGTTTTGGTTTCTAACTCTGCTCCTATCTCTCTCTCTCTCTCTCCAGCAGACGAGTCTCTAAGGCCTTTCTTTTCCTCCGACAGTCCTCTGAATCTCCTGAGCTGACTTCCTATGCCTGGTATCTTAGTTCTGACTTTACCCTGGATCATCCATCTCAAAGTCCTAAGGTTAACTTTCCAGGTCTATGTCACTCCTCTCTTTCTGCCACAGGCCTGGTTTTATCTTGGGTCATTTCCCAATCCCCCCTACTCCCACCCACCAACACCCCTAACCCCTCTTTGTCTTCTGCAGATTGAGTCTTGGGTCTAGTTTTATTCTTTGTTGCACTGCGTGCACTCAGAATAAAAGTAGTTATGTTTTAAAGGCAATCATCAGCCAGGTCACAATCTGAGATTTCCTGAAGGCATAGTATGGTGCTATTTCATTGTAAGTGCTTTTCCTCAATCTTCCATCCTCTGAACATAAAACGAAATTCTACATTAAATATCAGGCTTTTTGTTTTTACAAGATCCTTGGGATGATTCACTATTTCTTGTCCAATTCTAACATACCAGCAAATCTTGGTAATTCAACACATTCCAAATCCAAATCTCAGAAAGTTAATTAACGTCAAATGTTGCCAATAAATTTTATAATACAGGGCAAATGGAGTTAAATGGTTTGATGGAATTGTGTGAAACCATAAGCTATCAAAAGATCATTTAACTGCACTTACTGGTTGTGCGTAGTAATGTCGTCAAGTATGGAAAATATTCAAGCGATAAGCCGCATCTTCAATCATTTTTATGAGAATTTATAATAAGTCCTGGCTTTAACAAAATTATTAAAGAACTTAAAGATATGAAAAAAATCATATTAATGATCTTTTTATGTTGTTGTCAGGACATGAGCCACATGGACAAGTCATTGCTCTGTTAAGACACTTTGATCAGCAGAGGTCTGGAAGGAGATAGGCATTCACAGTAAAACTGAGAGGGAATTTCAAGACATTATTGCTGGCTTTGAAAGGATTTTAACTATCGATCTGTATCGGATTCCAAGTAATCTGCATGATTGCTTTCATGTTGACAATCGTGGATGAGAAACAAAAGTAGAAATTGCTTGAAAATTTCAGTAGGTCTGGCAGCCTATGTGGAGAGAAATCAGAGTTAACATTTTGATCCCAATAACCCTTCCTCAGAATCATGAATGAGGCAACTGAATGGAGTCTTATGCAAAGGGTAAAGGAATATAGAGTGAAGGGGCTAAGGTAGAAAGAGGTAACTTAAACTGTTGGAGCTCATATAGAGTATAAATGTTAGTATTGAACAGTTATCCCAAATTATCTGCTTTCCATGCTGTAGAATCTATGTACAGAATATCGGTACAATATATCTCTTGATTAGATAGAACAATATGTGAATCAAAAGTAGGAGAATTAGTGCACAATGTCACAAAGAGATAGGACATCATAAGTTAGCAAACATATCTGTTTAATTTTAGAGATGTTTTCTGTTTAAATTTGGAAGAAAGCCATTGTGCAAAGACTCAGAAGTTCAAGGAATTTCGCACCAATAGGCAACACTACAGGTAAAGAAAAACAAAAATGCTAGCAAGTTCCCATTAGCTGATTTGAGGGTTGGGTTTTGGCTGCAGTTGGTGACATACTTCATTGATATGCTTTCAGGTGCTGTGAAGGTGCTTCAGACTTGTTCCTCTGATGATACATTTGAAAAGTCATCCTTACACATATAGGGTATAGCGTCCTGTGTAGTGCCCTCCTCCTCCCTTTTCATTGGAGACTTCTGCTCTTTCCTGTCCTCTTGCCAGCTGCCCCTCATTATGCACAGATAACAGAAATAAAACTATTTTGAAGGCCAGTATAAGGACTGCAGCATCAGTGAAATATTTGTGATTAGAAGTTGCATTTCAGCTCTGGAATACAGAAATTCAACAAATAATATCACCAAAGTTAACCCACACCGAAAAGGACAAATTGACAACAAACCTTTATGAATATCACAGCCATTTTTTTGTTGTTTTCTAAAACCGTGATGATCCAAATGCATTTATCATGTGGGAAGTCAAGTAATGTGCTGACCAGTTTCCAAACAGGATCCTGCAGTGCATTAATATTTTTAAAGGGCTAAATATATTTGGGTCAGTAGTGCATGGAAGAGGTGAATCAAATAAGACACTCTTGTAATAGGAAACAGTTGAAGAACTCTCGAGAGTTGTCTAAGTGGGTTGTTGCATTGCACTCATCTGGAAACGACAAATATTATTGGATAAACTATCAGACTCAGTGCTGAAGGAGCTATTTTGGAGGTGGCAGTTATAATTGCTAAATTGAGAAAACATCTTTCATGCATAATGATTAAAAGCCATGAGGGTAGCAAATGAGGGTAGTAAAAGACATATTTGTCAGCTCTCTTATGCAGAAATATATATATTACTAACTGCAAAATTGTTTTTGAAGGTCACAGAATCTGTTAAAGATTGGCGCATATATTTCATGTTACTCAAAAAAAATGAAGAGATTTCTTCTCGTAATGAATGAGCTGCTAATGCAATAATGAACAATATGGCTTTGAAACAGCCAGTTTCAGTCATGGGAATGACAAAGATGTTGCCACTGCATCACTGACCTTTCAAAACTTCAGAAACAGCAACTAAATAATTAACTGATGTAAATGTTAAAAAGACTTCTGAAGCAATTGCTTTGCATAATATTTTTCAGGAAATTTTTCATTATATGTCTTGCATTCTTTTTTTTTTAAAAGTATTTTCAAAATATGAGCACAGGCTTGGTGAGAGGAGAGCAGAAAATTGTAGACCCTGAAATTACACAGTGGGCTACTAGTTTACAAGTACTCAAATAAATCAGCAGAAATTTACTTTAGACCATAAGCTGTACGAGACAGTGAGGTCTGCAGATGCTGGAGATCAGAGTCGGGAGTGTGTTGCTGGAAAAGCACAGCAGATCAGGCAGCATCCGACGAGCAGGAGAATCGATGGTCCGTGCCAGAGCCCTTAATCAGGAATGAGGCTGGGACTCTCACTCTTCACCCCCCCGAGGCTCCCAGCCTCATTCCTGGTGAAGGGCTCTGGCCCGAAACGTCGATTTTCCTGCTCCTCGGATGCTGCCTGACCTGCTGTGCTTTTCCAGCAACACGCTCTCAATCATAAGCTTATAGGAGCCATTCAGTCCATCGGGTTTGCTCCACCATTCACTGTGATAGAGTCATAGAGATGTACGGCACAGAAACTGACCGTTTGCATTCTGAGCATGGACTGGACCAATGAGCTGTCAGAGGAGGTGGGTACAACTACAATATTTAAAAGGCATCTGGATGGGTATATGAATAGGAAGGGCTTAGAGGAATATGGGTCAAATTCTCGCAAATGGGATTAGTTTAATTTAGGCGATCTGGTTGGCATGGACGAGTTGGGCGGACAGTCTGTTTCTGTGCTGTACATCTCAAACGTGGCTGTACTGATTTAGAAGTTATTTAACCTATTTTAACCTTAAACATCAGGAAGAAATTGTCTCATAGAGTCATACAGCATGGAAACAGATCCGTCCAACCAGTCCGTGCCAAATAATAATCCCAAACTAAACTAGTCCCATCTGCCTGCTCCTGGACTATATCCTCTAAACCTTTTCTATTTATGTACTGAGCTTTATTTTTTAAAATGTTGTAACTGTGCCCGCATCCACCGCTTCCTCAGGAAGTTCATTCCGTATGCAAACCACCCCCTTATAAAAAAATGGTCCTTCAGGTCTTTTTTGAATCTCTCTCCTCTCACCTGAAAAATATAGTCTTGAAATCTGCCAATTTTGGGAAAATTAACCTATCATTAACATTATTTACAATCCTCATGATTCTGTACTCATGAGTGCAGTGATAAGGTTGCAAAGCCACCACTTATGGCATTATCTTAAGTACAAGGGCACCTAGGATGTTAGGAATAAATTAGAAAAGTCAAGAAATAAAAAGTTCAGTATTATATTACTTCAAGCAGACCACGTCGGCTCTCACCTCCAGACCACACCTGGCCTCACCCCCAGATCATACCAGAACTTATTTTCAGACTGTACCAGGCCTCACTTCCAGACTGCACCAGGCTTCGTTCCCTGAACTCACCAGGGTCTTGCCTCCAGACCACGCTGGGCCTCACCTACAGATCACACTGGGCCTTGCCTCCACTCCATGCTGGGCCTTGCCTCCAGACCACGCTGGGCCTCACCTCCAGACCACACTGGGCTTCACCTACTGACCACACTGGACCTTGCCTACTGACGATGCTGGGCTTCGCCTACTGACGATGCTGGGCCTCACCTACAGATCACACTGGGCCTCACCAACAGCTCACACTAGGCCTCACCTACAGCTCACACTGGGCCTCACTTACTTACCACAATAGGCCTTGCCTACAGACCACACTGGGCCTAGCTAACAGACCACACTGGGTCTCACCTACTGACCACGTTGGGCCTCACCTACAGACCATGCTGGGCTTCACCTCCAGACCATGCTGGGCTTCACCTACTGACCACACTGGGCCTTGCCTCCAGATCACACTTGGCCTCGCCTACAGACCATGCTGGGCCTCACCTACAGATCACACTGGGCCTCACCTACAGATCACACTGGGCCTTGCTTCAGAGACCACGCTCAGCCTTGCCTACAGACCATGCTCGGTCTCACCTACAGACCACACTGGGCCTTGCCTCCAGACCACGTTGGGCCTCTCCTATAGACCACACAAGGCCTTAACCCTAGACTGCACCAGCCCTCACCTCCAGACTGCACCAGGCCTTGCCCTCAGATCATATCAGGACTCGCCTCCAGACCATAGCAGGCCTTACCCTGAAACCACACAAGGCCTCACCTCCAGTCTACAGCAGGCCTTACCCCCAGACAGCACCAGGCCTCACCTCCAGACTGCACCAGGCCTTACCCCCAGACCACACCAGGCCTTACCTCCAGACTACACCCGACCTTGCCTCCAGAGTGCACCAGGCTTCGCTTCCAGACTTTGTCATGCCTCATCTCCAGAATATGCAGGAGTTAAACGTGCTAATCATCTTTATATGTTCTGAGGAATGAGGAGAAAAATGTAGGGTCACATCACACTTCACCCCAAGGAAGCTATGCAGCAGCAGAGGATAGAGACCATCCATAGACTTGAGACAACTAGCATTTATAGCATGCTGGTCATAAAGGTTTGTATAGTTCCAGCCAAGGTAGTTTGTGATGAGGCAGTTTAAATAGCGGAAGACTTCTGCTTTTCTCTTTCATTTCTTCAGTTGAGCAGTGTTCAGTCAGGCAATGTTGCAAGAATGTTAGAGAAAAATGATTCAGGGAAAGAAATTGATGGAGCAGGTGTAAAGATTTGCCAGAGTGGTGCCAGGAACGAGATTATCCAGTTATGTGACGTGACGAAAAGTGATTAAATTGTTTACCTGGGAGCAAAGAATGTCATGGGGTAATTTAGTCAGGGTGTTCAAAATGATGAGGAGAGCTAAGGCAGAACTGTTCCCGGTGGCAGAACACACAAATTTCATTTACTGGCTGTGAAGGTCAGAGGATGGATCAGGATAGAGAACTTCTACACTGGGGCTGATTTCAGTTAGGAATGTATTGCACTGAAATGGTAGCGTAGGCAGATTCAATAGTGCTTTTCAAAAGGGACTTGGATAAATTCACAAAAGTGTAAAAGTATTAACATTTCTGCTTCAAATAGCCTGCTGGCCCTGGAGATAATTCCAAATATGAATAATAGAATAGTTTATACAGGAGCGTATATGTGGATGTTATCAGAAATATTTTGAAATGTTTTGCTTCTGTGGTCTAACTTATTTCAGTTCGATACAATTGTGCGTGATGTTAAATAGGAGAAAGTGAGGACTGTAGATGCTGGAGATCAGAGCTGAAAATGTGTTACTGGAAAAGCGCAGCAGGTCAGGCAGCATCCAAGGAGGGCTCATGCCCGAAATGTCGATTCTCCTGCTCCTTGGATGCTGCCTGACCTGCTGCGCTTTTCCAGCAACACATTTTCAGCTGTGACGTTAAATAGGCAACTAGTCGCTGCACATTGATCAGAAATTTAAACGCACCAATTAAATTGTCTGTAGCACAATGCCCAACAAATTCAAAATGAAAAGGAAAAGACGTTTTCAGTCAGCATTCTGTCTCCATTTCTAAATTGCTTCACTAGTTCCTTGAACTGAAATTACTGAAGATGCAAGAACTGAACACAATTGCTGAGGCAATACATCTCAAGGCAATATGCAAAACATCATAATTCCAATTAATCCTTACACGTGTTTGTTACTTTTGCATTATATTAACATGTAATTAATTAACAATGAGTAAATTAATCATTGTCAGATTGCAGACAGTACACAACAATGACAATTGACAAAGAAAAATTGACAGTCAGCTTTCTTTAAAAGTTGTTTTACACATAAACAAAATGAGCTGCTTATGTCAAAGTTAATAATGTGTTTATTTCCAATTTGAATACATGGTGACAATAAAAAAAATATATTTACACATGAAAATGATTGTTACTACAACTGTTAGCTCCTAGTTGCAGCAAACATAATTATTTGCACCACTTTTAATTCCCATGCTATCGTTATATATCTAAAATATCCAGTAAATCAATAATAATAGCTCTGAAATAATTCCCTGTGACACTAACCTGTGAATTCCAAATGTTGCAGCTGAATTCCATTCTCTGTTGTCTTAATGAAGGTAATAATCTATTTATTTTCAACAACATTAAAGCATTCATTAAAATAAAAGCTGGATTTCAGAAAAAAAGTGCCAGGTTTCAATGAATGTTAAGATACCAAAACATTTTAACATCTGAGTGGCTGCAGTCCAAATCTTAAGCACCAGCCTTTGGTGCAAATGATGAAGGTATACCTCACAAAGTCCCGCCAGGAATACCACTTTCAAAAACACTCCCAAATAGTGCCTGATACTTTGTGAAACCAGTTCAAAAAATTACTTTTCCTGATAATTGGATGCTTGTTTCTGTTTAAGTAATTCTTGTGTAAAGTCAGGAATCACATGACACCAGATTATAGTCCAATATGTTTATTTGAAATCACAAGCTTTTCATTTGAAATTACGAGCTTCACCTTCACCTTCTTCAGGTGAAGGAGCAACGCTCTGAAAGCTTCTGATTTCAAATAAACCTGTTGGACTATAACCTGGTGTCGTGTGATTCCTGACTTTGTCCACCCCAGTCCAACACCGGCACCTCCACATCAATGCTTGTGTTGATCTTGAAGCTTCACATTTGGGGCACAATTTCTAAGGCTCGCAAAATGACTTAAATTCCCACAGGATATTTTACCTGTTTAAGTTAACTCCGTGACACAAGAAACTGGACTGGTTATTATCCTTTTGAAGAAACCAAGAGACATGCATTGTAGATAACTATTATATGCAAATGCTAGATTACAACAGAACAGCAGTAAATCAGACACTTCTAGTAGTGTTCCATGCTCCAAGAGATTCCAGTGCAAGATGAAGTATGAGAACTTCACACCCGAAGGTCATGTTATGTCCATATTACAGAGGAGGAAGTGCGGAATGTCTTGAAACGGGTAGAGGTGGATAAATCCCAGGACCTGATCAGGTGTACCCTAGAACTCTGTGGGAAGCTAGACAAGTGATTGCTGGGCCTCTTGCTGAGATATTTGAGTCATCGATAGTCACAGGTGAGGTGCCAGAAGACTGGAGGTTGGCAAACATGGTGTCACTCTTTAAGAAGGATAGTAAGGACAAGCCAGGGAACTATAGACCAGTAAGCCTGACATCGGTGGTGGGCAAGATGTTGGAGGGAATCCTGAGGGACAGGATGTACATGTATTTGGAAAGGCAAGCACTGATTAGGGATAGTCAACATGGCTTTGTGCATGGGAAATCACGTCTCACAAACTTGATTGAGTTTTTGAAGAAGTAACAAAGAGGATTGATGAGGGCAGAGTGGTAGATGTGATCTATATGGACTTCAGTAAGGCGTTCAACAAGGTTCCCCATGGGAGACTGGTTAGCAAGGGTAGATCTCATGGAATAAAGGGAGAACTAGCCATTTGGATACAGAACTGGCTCAAAGGTAGAAGACAGAGGGTGGTGGTGGAGGGTTGTTTTTCAGACTGGAGGCTTGTGACCAGTGGAGTGCCACAAGGATCGGTGCTCTAGTTTTTGTCATTTACATAAATGATTTGGATGCAACCATAAGCAGTACAGTTAGTAAGTTTGCAGATGACACCAAAATTGGAGGTGTAGTGGACAGTGAAGAGGGTTACCTCAGATTACAACAGGATCTGGACCAGATGGGCCAATGGGCTGAGAAATGGCAGATGGAGTTTAATTCAGATAAATGCGAGGTGCTGCATTTTGGGAAAGCAAATCTTAGCCGGATTTATACACTTAATGGTAAGGTCCTAGGGAGTGTTGCTGAACAAAGATACCTTGGAGTGCAGGTTCATAGCTCCTTGAAAGTGGAGTCTCAGGTAGATAGGATATTGAAAAAGGCATTTGATATGCTTTCTTTTATTGGTCAGAGTATTGAGTACAGGGGTTGGAATGTCCTGTTGCGGCTGTACAGGACGTTGGTTAGGCCACTGTTGGAATATTGCACGCAATTCTGGTCTTCTTCCTATCGGAAAGATGTTGTGAAACTTGAAAGGGTTCAGAAAAGATTTACAAGGATGTTGCCAGGGTTGGAGGATTTGAGCGATAGGGAGAGGCTGAACAGGCTGTGGCTGTTTTCCCTGGAGCATCGGAGGCTGAGGGGTGACCTTATAGAGGTTTACAAAATTATGAGGGGCATGGATAGGATAAATAGACAAAGTCTTTTCCTTGGGGTCGGGGAGTCCAGAACTCGAGGGCTTAGGTTTAGGGTGAGAGGGGAAAGATATAAAAGGAGCTGCCAGAGGAAGTGGTGGAGGCTGGTGCAATTGCAAAAGGCATTTGGATGGGTATATGAATAGGAAGGGGTGGGAGGGATATGTGCCGGGTGCTGGCAGGTGGGGCTAGATTTGGTTGGGATATTAGGTCACCGTGGACGGGTTGGACCAAAGGGTCTGTTTCCGTGCTGTACATCTCTATAACTCTTTGACTCTGTGTGCTAAAACACAGTGATCAAATGATGAATATGTCCCTTAACAGTGCTGACACACTGAGTATGTGACATAACACGATATGTGCCTTCTTCCAAAAACAACAGTTGTTCCAAACAGATATGCATGGCTGTACTTGTATAAATATTATCAAACTGGTAATTATTCAAACAGGCAAAATAAGGTTTCCAAGACTACCATTCAGAACTTCAGTGTGAACACAATGGGTGTTTGACAATATTTTCTGGTCTGGTGAGTGTGTATCCAATGTGGAGATGTAAGTATTGTGCTTTGTGCACTTGTTTGACACCTTGTTTACCCTCCTGATGCATGCTGTCACTCAAAATCACCGTACAATCATCATTGTCAGGCTGTTCTTCCTCACTCTTTTCATGCATGACTGAGGTGTCAAACATTGGTCTGAGCTGGCTTCTGCGCCTTCACAATATTTAGATTAGATTAGATTCCCTACAGTGTGGAAACAGGCCCTTCGGCTCAACCAGTCCACACCGACCCATTTCCCGCTGACTAATGCATCTAACACTACAGGCAATTTAGCATGGCCAGTTCACCTAACCTGCACATCTTTGGATTGTGGGAGGAAACCGGAGCACCCGGAGGAAATCTTCGCAGATACAGGGAGAACATGCAAACTCCGCACAGACAGAAATGTTGTGCAGCTGGGTTTTAAATATGGGGTCCAGCAGGTGTACACGGGAAGGTCCCAGCAAACATAAAGGATGCTGTGCTGTGTGATTTGCATAACTATTAAGGTGACAAAATAAAGATTGTGTGTGAGAGGTCACTGTGAGCCACAGTAGACCAGGCACTACTTGACAAAACAATAACTCAAAATGAACAAGAATTCAGCATGTTTTTCCCTCATCCTGATAACCTTAACAATTATAGTTGAGCACCATCTACTGGTGGTGCACAGACCTCCTGACTTCAACATTATCTCACAGCAATAGATATTTTTAATTAACCTGTTCAAAGATATTACCACACATCTTTGGAGCAGGTGGGACTTGAGCCTTCTGGCTAAGAGGTGGGAACACTACCACTGCACCAGAAGATACCCATCTTATGGTGATAAACACAATGGCTTTGACAATTGCACCGGAGTCTCCTTGAACTCTGATACATATATACATAATCAACAATTCTGAACAGATGCTCACAAATAGCTGGCTTCTAATACTTACTTATACACCTTCAGATTTGTCTTCTTCTCAGGCATTCCCTCAGGAATGGGGGTTACTTTCACTCTGGAGCTGTGGGTTATGAGCTGTTTGAATAGTCAAATACAGGATCCACAAACCCAGCTCCCCGACAAGGCAGTGCTGCTGCCTGAGGCAGGTGCGTGGGCTGCCCAGGTTATGTTACATTTCTAAAGCTGTTTGCACTTGGTCTACACAATGGTGGAACCTATGCAGTAGCCTTTACTGTTACGATAGTAGTCGATTCAGTAGATGATCCGTTTATTTAAAATAGATTAATTCCTCTATTAACATAATGAACAAAGGAATGTGACAAGTGGCATGTTCAAATGCTAAGGAAAGCAAACAGCTGTTTTCATACTGCATGGAGAAACCGTCCTTGTTTGCACTGCCTACACTAACCTTTACCTATGCACACTGCATAAGCACATGATAGTCAGGGCAGAGCCACTTGCGATGCAACTGTCTACATTTTCCATCAAATCATTTCCACACTTTATTGTGGTTAGTATGAGCTGCTCATCTATGATGAGTCGTTTTAGAATAAGTGCAGCCCAGAATATCTAGTTTACGCTAACTACAGTGGGTTTTGACATTGTGATAGCATAAAGCTGGAAGTCTTATGGTGCTGTGGGTAGCATTCCCTACCTCTGAAGCAGAATTTCCAGATTCCATTCCCAATCCTGCACTTGATGCCAGTGGGATGTGGGTTTGAATCATGGCCAGGAAGGTTGGTTATAAATCTTTCCAATATACTTAGGGTTAGTTCTAAGAGCTGGAGATAGTCCCATGATAGGGCTCAACATAACTTGTCCCACCAAGTCACATTTCAGGAATTTGGGTGCCCACTGATAGCAGTTGAATACCCAATCGTGTTACCAACAGGCAAATCAATAACATTAGGATCACGTGTAGGCAAAACCAACTCTAGAGAAATGTCAAACAACTTTCAGTTCATTTAGTGCTTCTGCAGAACTCACAGAAATAAACTTTGAATAAGAACTCAACCACAACAGGAATACTGGGTGTTTTCTCCTATTCATGTTAAACTGTGACCTTTTTATAAAGGGAAATAAAGGCACTTGTTGTGAAATTACTGTCCATTGCAATTTGTCAGCTTGATGCATGAGGTCAGAGAATTCACGGTTCCTCATTTCCAAAGACCCAATCTGACCTGATGGATCTGATTTATTTTTCCACAATACATTGCTGCATTTAAAGGAAACAATCTACCATGGTTCAGTTACTGTGCTTTAAGACTGTGACTTGCAGCTATTAATTTATTTCACTCTTCAAATAATACATCCTGATGCAACAAAATTCATAAATGGTGCTGGTTTTGTATCAGGCCCTGCTGCAGCAGGTGGCATTGGTGTTGGGGAGCATTGAGTACGGGGCCTGTGCAGTTCTCTGGGATGTCTGCCTGCAGGTCTGACAGTGATGAACACTGGTCAAACAGACTCTGGCTGAAAGGAAAGGGCGTCTTAGTGGAGAAAGAACTGATGGGAATGGGAGCAGACAGGCAAGGAACCTATGTACGCCCCCATACAGTCATTCCATGTTCGAATTCTCAATAGTCCCTTGCTATCCTCCATTTCCCTTCTTGTTTGTCACGATCAGATGCCAGTCAAATCACGAATCCTGTCTTTCATGATCTTTGGGCCATCAGTGCATTCAAATCTCATGTTATATTTCAAAATATTGACATTATCTAATGGTTTAATCAGGGTAGCATTAAGGTTATAGTATGAAGCCCATAAAACAGAAATAAAAGGATGGTGGAAAGCTAAGCGATAAGCATGCCACCTAGATTGGAGACCATGAATAAAATACATACTACATAATTGTTTTTAAAATAGCTGGTGGAGCCATTAGAGACCTAAATGTCTTCACACTTAATATGACGAGGATAGTACTAAGTGGCAGGATCCCAGGGAGTGTTGCCAAACAAAGATACCTTAGGGTGTACGTACTTGGTTCCTTGAAGGGGGGGTCATAGGTAGATCAGGTAGCAAAGGAGGTGTTTGATACAATTGCCTTTATTGGTCAATGCATTGATAGTCGGAGTTGGGAGATCATTTTGCAGCTGTACAGGCCATTGGTTAGGCCACTTATGGAATACTGCATTCAATTCCGGTCTCCCTGCTATAGGAAAGATGTTGTGAAACTTGAAAGGGTGCAGAAAACATTTACAAGGATGTTGTCAGGGTTAGAGGGGTTGAGCTATAGGGAGAGGCTGAATAGGCTGGGTCTATTTTCGCTGGAGCATCGGAGGCTGAGGGGTGACCTTATTGAAGTTTATAAAATCATGAGGGAGATGGACGTGGTAAATAATCGAGGTCTTTTCCCCAGGGTAGGGGGCTTAGGTTTAAGGTGAGGGGTGAAGGATTTAAAGTGGACCTAAGGGGCAACATTTTCACGCAGAGGGTGGTGCGTGTATGGAATGAGCTGCCAGAGGAAGTGGTGGAGGCTGGTACAATTGCAACATTTAAAAGGCATCTGGATGGGTAGATGAATAGGAGGGGGTTGGAGGGATATGGACCAAATGCTGGCAATTAGGACTAGATTAATGGCGAATATGTGATCAGCATTGTAAAGTTGAACTGAAGAATTTGTTTCTGTGTTGTACATCTCTATGATCTATGATTACTGATCTGGAGTTGTCCACCAAAATAATAAAAACATAGCTTAGTAATGACGCAGAAAGGTCTCTGCAGAGAATTTCCTCAAATTGGTTGAGGCGGGTTTGGAGTGGAAGGGTGGAAATATTGTGAAAATTGGCATTGTTCAAGTATCGTTAATCTCAACCTAAACTAGTCCTACCTGCCTGCTCCTGCTCATATCCCTCCAAAGCTTTCCTATTCATGTACTTATTTGAATATTTTTTAAATGTTGCAACTGTGACCACATCCATCACTTCCTCAGGAAGTTAATTCCACACGCAGACTACTCTCGGTGGAAAGAATTTGTCCGTCTCACCGTAAATATGTGCCCGAGTCTCCCATCCTAGGGAAAAGACACCCACCATTAACCCTATCCATACCCCTCATGATTTTATAAACCTCTCTAAGGTCAGCTCTCAAACACTTATGTTCCAGTGGAAAAGGTCCCAGTCTATCCAGCCTTTCTTTACAACTCCAACCTTCCACAACCGGCAACATCCTGATAAATCTCTTCTGAACCCTCTCTACCTTAATAATATCCTTCCTCTAACAGGATGACCAGAACTGGACACGTGGCACACTGTTTGAAAACTCCCATGACAGAAAGTTTACGCGAGTGTACATAGCCAATCAAAGCATTGTTAGATGTCTATTACAGACTATACTGCTCTGCGTCTTCAGTGTTAAATTGATAAGATACTTGCTACTTTTCTCCAATCATTCAAGTTTTAGAATAATTGACTTTTATCATAACAGGAGTAGTATAAAATGAAGAAATTACACTACAGTCATAGAAAGCTCTTGTCAGACTACCATAAGAACACATTGGGATGCAGCCAAAATCTAACTGATTGGTGGAGAATTGAATGTCCTATCCTGTTCCTTGATTACTATGCCATTAAACTGTGGCAACAATCTCAACTCTGAAGCAGAAGGCTGTGGGTTTCAGTTGGGCATACTATACATTATTGACATTAATAGGTATTAATCACTTTAATGTCTCTCATATTTCTGTTAGTAAGTCAATGCAGCCAGCTATGATGTGGATCAATGAGTGGAGCAGGTGGGAGGAACATGGATGTGGAGGACATCAGCAAAAAGCAAGTCAAATTCTGAACAAAGACATTGTTCCTGAGCTCTTTTATAAAATAGAATTTTAACCCAACAAGGACATACACAAACACACACAGACATGTTGTTTCAGTGGTGACCCAGACTGATTGCAACACATGACACTCTGTTTACAACAACTCATAAACAATGGTCTCTCAGGATTTCGTCCTGCCTTACCAAGATACAGGTATAACATTTATTGCCAGCGTGCACCTGGAAACATTCCATGCTGAAAGCACAATATGATTGCAGATAACCATAAAAACAAAGTACTTCAGATGCTGGAAATCTTAAACAAAAACATAAATTGCTGGAGAAACTCAACAGGTTCTGGAAGCATCTGTAGAGAGAAAGCATAATTAGCATTTTGGGTCGAGTGATCTTTCTTCAGTCCACTTGGTTGAAAGTAACAGAGGAAAGCTACTTCCAAAAGTTCCAAAACAATACAACAACATATAAAACAGTAATTGCTGCTCCTGGAATTCAAGGAAATCAACTCCAACACCTAAAATAGCTCAAATAAAAATGCTGTTACAGCCAGAAATGTTCCCATCCTCCATTTTCGATTACCCAAAGCTGTTTTCTCTGTAGCGCCGGAGGCTGAGGAGACATAGAGTCATAGAGATATACAGCATGGAACAGATCCTTCAGTGCAACCCGTCCATGCTGACCAGATAGCCCAATGTAATCTAGTCCCACCTGGCCCATATCCCTCCAAACCCTTCCTATTCATATACCCATCCAAATGCCTTTTAATGTTGCAATTGTACCAACCTCCACCACTTCCTCTGGCAGCTCATTTCATACACGTACCACCCTCTGTGTGAAAAAGTTAGGTCTCTTTTATATCTTTCCCCTCTCACCCTAAACCTATGCCCTCTAGTTCTGGACTTTGCCTATTTACCCTATCCATGCACCTTATAATTTTGAAAACCTCTATAAGGTCACCCCTCAGTCTCCAACGCTCCAGGGCAAACAGCCCCCGCCTGTTCGGCCCCACCCTATAGCTCAAATCCTTTAACCCTGGCAACATTCTTGTAAATCTTTTCTGAAACCCTTTCAAGTTTCACAACATCTTTCCAATAGGAAGGAGACCAAAATTGCATGCAATATTCCAACAGTGGCCTAACCAATGCCCTGTACAACCACAATATGACCTCCCAACTCCTGTACTCAATATTCTGACCAATAAAAGAAAGGATACCAAACGCCTTCTTCACTATCCTATCTACCTGTGACTCCACTTTCAAGGAGCTATGAACCTGCACTCCAGGCTCTCTTTGTTCAGCAACATTCCCTAGGACCTTACCATTAAGTGTATAGGAACTTCTAAGATTTGCTTTCCCAAAATGCAGCACCTCATATTTATCTGAATTAAACTCCATCTGCCACTTCTCAGCCCATTGGCCCATCTGGTCAAGATCCTGTTGTAATCTGAGGTACCCCTCTTCACTGTCCACTACACCTCCAATTTTGGTGTCATCTACAAACTTACTAACTATGCTCTTATGCTCACATCCAAATCATTTATGTAAATGACAAAAAGTAGAGGACCCAGCACCCATCCTTGTGGCACTCCACTGGTCACAGGCCTCCAGTCTGAAAAAACAACCCTCCACCACCACCCTCTGTCTTCTACCTTTGAGCCAGTTCTGTATCCAAATGGCGAGTTCTCCCTGTATTCCATGAGATTTAACCTTGCTAATCAGTCTCCCATGGGGAACCTTGTCAAACGCCTTACTGAAGTTCATATAGATCACATCTACTGCTCTGACCTCATCAATCCTCTTTGTTACTTCCTCTCAAAACTCAATCAAGTTTGTGAGACGTGATTTCCCACGCACAAAGCCATGTTGACTATCCCTAATCGGTCCTTGCCTTTCCGAATAGATGTACATCCTATCCCTCAGTATTCCCTCCAACAGCTGACGTCAGGCTCACTGGTCTATGGTTCCCTGGCTTGTCCTTACCACCCTTCTTAAACAGTGGCACCACGTTAGCCAACCTCCAGTCTTCCAGCACCTCACCTGTAACTATTGATGATACAAATATCTCAGCAAGAGGCCCAGCAATCCCTCCTCCAACTTCCCACAGAGTTCTCGGGTACACCTGATCAGGTTCAGAGGATTTATCCACCTTTACCCGTTTCAAGACATCCAGCACTTCCTCCTCTGTAATATGGACATTTTGCAAGATGTCACCATCTATTTCCCTAAAGTCTATATCTTCCATATCCTCTTCCACAGTAAATATTGATGCAAAATACTTGTTTAGCATCCCCCCCATTTTCTGCGGCTCTGCACAAAGGCTGCCTTGCTGATCTTTGAGGGGTCCTATTCTCTCCTTAGTTACCCTTTTGTCCTTAATGTATTTGTAAAAGCTCTTTGGATTCTTCTTAATTGTATTTGCCAAAGCTATCTCATGTCCCCTTTTTGCGCTCCTGATTTCCCTCAAGTATACTCTTCTAAGGATTCATTCAAGCTATCCTGTCTATACCTTACACATGCTTCCTTTTTCTTAACCAAACCCTCAATTTCTTTAGTCATCCAGCATTCCCTATACCTACCAGCCTTCCCTTTCACCCTAACAGGAATATACTTTCTCTGGATTCTTGTTATCTCATTTTTTTTTTAGATTAGATTAGATTACTTACAGTGTGGAAACAGGCCCTTCGGCCCAACAAGTCCACGCCGATCCGCAACCCACCCATACCCCTGAAGGCTTTCCATTTTCTAGCTGTCCCTTTACCTGTGAACATCTGCCCCCAATCAGCTTTCGAAAGTTCTTGCCTAATACCGTCAAAATTGGCTTTTCTCCAATTTAGAACTTCAACTTTTAGATCTGGTCTATCCTCTTCCATCACTATTTTAAAACTAATAGAATTACGGTCACTGGCCCCAAAGTGCTCCCCCACTGACACCTCAGTTACCGGCCCTACCTTATTATCTAAGAGTAGGTCAAGCTTTGCACCTTCTCTAGTAGGGACATGCACATACTGAATCAGAAAATTGTCTTATACACACTTAACAAATTCCTCTCCATCTGAACCCTTAATACTATGGCAGTCCCAGTCTATGTTTGGAAAGTTAAAATCCCCTACCATAACCACCCTATTATTCTTACAGATAGCTGAGATCCCCTTACAAGTTTGTTTCTCAAATTCCCTCTGACTATTAGGGGGTCTATAAATCAATCCCAATAAGGTTATCACCCCTTTCTTATCTCTTAGTTCCACCCAAATAACTTACCTGGATGTAATTCCAGGAATATCCTCCCTCAGCACAGCTGTAATGCTATCCCTTAACAAAAATGCCACCCCCCCCCCCACCTCACCAAACCTCTCTTGCCTCCCTTTCTATCCTTCCTGTAGCATTTGTATCCTGGAACATTACGCTGACCTTATAGAGGTTTATAAAATCATGAGGGGCATGGATAGGGTAAATAGAAAAGGTCTTTTCCCTGGGGTGGGGGAGTCCAGAGCTAGAGAGCATAGGTCAAGGGTGAGAGGGATTTGATATAAAAGAGATGTAAGGGGCAACATTTTCATGCAGAGGCTGGTATGTGCATGCAATGAGCTGCCAGAGGCTCGAACAACTACAACATTTAAAAGGCATTTGGGTGGGTATATGAATAGGAACGTTTTAGAGAGATATGGGCCAGGTGCTGGCAGGTGGGACTAGATTGGGTCGGCATGGACAAGTTGGACTGAAGGGTCTGTTTCCATGCTGTACATCTCTATGACTCTATGACTACTTCATGGTCTAACTGGAAGAGTATCCCGCAGTGAACAAGATATTGTTTATTGCATGTTAATAAGAGGTGTTAGAGAGGGATGGATGTTCGATCTGACTTCTTAGAGATCCTCTGCTGCACTGTCCTCATGCCATCATCAGAGAGGGTGGGACATACAGTATTCCTCAGTACTAATCTTTTCAGATCAATCTGCAACATTTATCCTCGAAACTTTTATTTTCATCATTAATACTGTACATGTGAATAATTAAACTTCCTGTTGATATATCTCCCACAAAGTCTCTGACTTCACAAATTTAGATGATCTGAATTCTCCCAGAATGCTTTCCACAGACCTGGTGGTTTGCCAGGCGGAATACTGTCGTCTTTGATTCCCTTCTTGATATCTAAGGTCTGAAGGACTCTTTAAGCTAGAGCACTTTGAACTGACTGAATTTCCTTCATGGAGAACATTATCCCAGCAGAAATAGGCAATTTCTTCTTTTCAGTATCCTGAATCTCTGAAATCGGTAATCATTTCATTGCAGTATCATGAATTGTTGAATATCCCGTCCATAGAGGTTGTGTGTATCACCATCTTGTATCCATGTCAGCAGATCTTTATTCTCAATCTGCCCGTGAATCTGTGCTAAAGCGTAACAGTATCTTACTTCTACTTCTTGATGGGAATGGACTATTCATAATGAGTTTCTACATTTTAAAAAACTTTCACACAGCCCCACAACCTTTCAGGTTACTAGATGTCTTACTTTGGTGTTTAGTAAATGCAGAAATCAATTTACACACAGCAATCATTCACAAATAGCAATATGACCATTGTAATGTTCAATGTTCTAAGTTTGATTGTGTGTACCTGTTGATTGATAGGCTCCCTGTGCTTGATTGGCTAAGCATAGTGTGACAATACTGAAAAGCAAACACATTATTGTGTTGCGCTAATTGCTTCAAGAGAATATTAGACCATATATCAGGTATATTTCCTGCTTCTACACTGAATAACACCCTAACATCATGTAATACTAAATTGAAGAGACAACCATTCATCATTGAACTGATCCACTAACACGTCTAACAATGCAGCATTTATTTAATATTGCACTAAAGTCTAAGATTAGGGTGGTATGGTGGCTCAGGGGTTAGCACTGCTACCTCACAGTGACAGTACCCAGGCTCGATTTCACCCGTGGGCGCCTGTCTGTGTGGAGTTTGCACATTCTCCCCATGTCTGTGTGGGTTTCCACCAAGTGCTCTGGTTTCCTCCCATAGTCCAAAGATGTGCAGGTTAAGTAGGTTGGCAATGCTACATTGCCCAGTGTCCAGGGATGTGCAGGCTAAGTGGGAAATACAGGGATAGGGTGGGAGTGTGAGCCTGAATGGGATGTGCTTCAGTGGGTTGGTGCGAACATGTTGGACCGAATGGCCTGCTTCCACACTTCTAGGAGTTCCTAGATCAGAGAATGTGCTTAGGCTCAGGATGAACAAACAACTTTCTGCCTTGAAGGAGAAGATGCAACACAGCCCAATTGGCTAATAGTCATCATCTACTGTATAATGTTATACTTCACATATACTTCCTTCATGTCCTCTGTCACTTTACGGGAACAGTTTTATTTTGAATGCTCATTGTGGACTGAAGAACAGAAATGTCTCAGGCTTGTACAACACTGAGAAGTTCACTCCCATTCAAAGTTGCTGATTGATTGGCACCTCATCCACCTCTAGCAGAATAGTGTATTGCACATGAAATGGACTGCAACACCTTACCAAGGCTCCTTTGATAACCTCAGTTTCCTGAAGTACAGACAGCAGGTGAATGGGAATCTGCGAGTTCCCTCCTAGTCACACATCAATATGAGATGGTATGATGGCCTAAATCATCTTCTGAGGAGACGATCTCTGCAGATTACCACCCCTCTCCTACTTTCTTATGTTAGGACTGATCTCCACATTTCTCACTTGCATTTCCAATCCTGGCCCATTCAGAAATATGGAGTGTTCCTGAAATCTAACTGCTTCCTTGCATGTCGGATAATCAGAGGAAGTCAAACCAAGCCCCCCACCCAATTTTTCTTTTGTGGAGATATATAAGTAGTCTTTTAAGTTTAAATGCCTTGAGTTGGCAAGTCTTCATATAATTATGAATAATTAGTAATTATACCGTGGTTGGCAATCCTTTGTTTCATGTGAAGATGCAACTCCCTGCCCTGACAGTGATAGCTAACCCACACCTGTCAATAGTGATTAACTTCTCCTCCCTGACAGTGGTCAGCACTGCAGTGATCAAATCCTCATTGATGAGTGATAACCCCCTTGCTCAACCTCCCCAATTGTGTTCTCCTCCCTCCATCACACTCACCACTCTCCTCCCCATCTGCACTTCCATGGCAAGGCAGATTACCTCAAAAGTTGCCTGGACACGAGCCAGGTTTCTGCGAGGTGAGTCAGGAGGATTGACATGGTTCAAGGGGTGCTGAAGGTGAGAACAGTTTGTGGTATTGGAAGGGGGTGAACACCATCCAATGGGGGACAGTCTTGTGAATATTACTAGGTGCAAGCTAATTATTGTCAAAGGCACTGGAGTGCTTCGACCCTCCAACTGATTAAGTCAGAGTGATGCTGCTCAGTGGTTTTTAGACCAGCTTTAAAATCTTTTAAGTAAATCCATGTAAAAAACAGTAAGTGGAGGGCAAATAGCCCAAGTTCAAGAACAATTAGAGTTAGACAATAATCATACTTCTCTTAATATGCCTTAAAGACAATATTAAAAAATAGATCAACTGAGCTACCTAATAATGTGTTTATTTTGGTTACAAAACATAAAGACATTCAGCTCTAAGACATTTTTAAAATTATTTTTGTTACATTATAAAATCCAATTAGAACAACTACATGATTTATCCCAATTCAGAATTCTGTACATAAACTTTACTATTTTGATGAATTAATTTTCAGAGATTCAAAACCTGAAATACTTAATGAAAGCCAAGATATGTAAAACATGCACAAATATTGCAAGACAGGGTGTATACATTGAACAGTATTAGCCCCTTATACACTTTCCAAACCAAAGAAATCATTTATCATTCTGTGATACACATTTTCATGACCAAAAATACTTGCTAATTTTAGAAAATTTTGACTTTTTAAAAAGTGATTTATTATTTGAAGCTTTCCCTGTGGGCTGGTTTATTTGTTGTTTATGTCTTTGCTGAGGGAGGGAAAGCATGCTGCCTACTTCCAGGACTTTGTCATTGCCAGACACCATGAGAATACAGATGCTGGAAATCTGAAAGAAAAACAGCAAGTGACAGAGAAATTCAGCAGATCTGGCAGGATCTCTGGAGAGAGAAACACAGAGTTAATGGTTTGAGTCCAGCATGGTTTATCTTCAGTTCCAAATAAGAGTCAGACTGGACTTCAAAAGTTAACTGTTGCTCTCTCCAGAGATGCTGACAGACCTGCTGAGTTTCTGTAATATCTTCTGTTTTTATTAGGAATGCAATCACCCCTACAGTATCCCATCACCAAGTCACCCTTCATTTACACTATAATGAGCTCTGATCATCCAGCTCAGACCCTGTCCCTAGAATGAAGAGATTTTTTGAATCTCTTGCTTAACTCTGTCAGCCAGGGCTCCCTGATTGATTGGGATTGTTAAGCTGAGCCAAAGATCTCATCGTCAATAAGACTCAGTGGTCCTTGTACCAATCACTATATAGGTTTAATTTAATTTTTGTCCCAGTCAATACTTGTTCATTCTGAAATGCCACAGCTGTGTCACAACTCAATCACATTTCCAAATAAAAATAAAACAAGAGTCCTGAGGAAGGGTCACTCAACTGGAAATGCTACCTTTGATCTGTCTCCACAGATGCTGAGACCTGCTGAGCTTTTCCAGCAATTTCTGTTTCTGTTTCTGATTTACAGCATCCACAGTTCTTTTGGTTTTTATTTACATTTTCAAACATTTGCATGGAAGGATTTATGCATCATTGTTCACTTTGGGACACTAAGATTAGCTGGTCTTTTTTAATATTTCATTGAGAAAGAGCCATAGACTAACACTGACGATCAGCGGTGATCACCATAATTAAAAGCAATGCTGCACTGTTATGGTCAAGCCATTTATTTTTCTCTTGTTCTCATCATCCTTTTCTTTAGTATGTAAAACTATTTTCATAGTGAAGCAGTAATAGAGGAACACACACAATTAACATTAAAAAGCATCAAACAATAAAAGAAATTATGGAAATAATTTTACTGATTCTAATTGGAGGTGTTCCTTTGTTTACTTTTTTGTGCAGAGCCACTTTGATACTCTGAAACAGAAATATTTTTCTTCCGTATGTTGATCATAAGTCAGGAAGGAAGCTGATACGAAGAGGACACGATTCGGTTTTTCAAATGACATACACCATTTTGTCTCCATTGTCTTAACCAACAGTTAGAGCAGTTGTATTGCCCCCCAAAAAGTCCCATCTCCCTTTAATGCAATTTGTGCTTGAATTCGTGGTATTATAAGTTCCAGTTCATCGCCCACTTCAAGTTTTGCAATGCCTGGTTGCAAAGAAATAGTTGGTCAGAAACGGTGTTAAAAACAAAAACAATATTTTGAACAAGCCAACGCAAGCTCTAAGATAAATCCTTACCAGCTGTAAAGCAAGTATCATTTGGGCAACAGGCAGACATGCTTTGAATACATCGGAACAGGATCACAGTTCGTGGCTCACTGCCAACACTATTGGCCTTTCTCCTCTGGATAAAATGTCCCATTGTAAATGAATTATCCTTATACCACACCTAGAAATTCAAGAACATAGTAAGTAAAGAACTCTGACAATTGATTAAATCCCTGAATGACAAACCAACTTGCCTGACTGTATACCAGAAAGTAGCCAGCCTCTTTGATCAAGATGTTGTTGTCCTTTTTGACAAGAGCATTTCCATTTTTCAAACTTAGAATCCATGGGACAGTTGTTTCCTCTATAATATAATTTCAAAATAGCTCATCAGTGAATGATAAAAGATGCCAACAAGTTGCATATTGTTTTTTTTTTAAACATTGAAAGTAACTAAGGAAACTGAAGACGATTCCAGGTTTGCATTCTGGTCTGTGGTGCATTAACTCAACTCAGTCAGAGTAATTGGAGACAGATTGTGATTGGTCTGAGCACTCCTTGAGCTGCAAGAGGGGAAATGAATCAGGATTACTATTATTCCAACTGAAAAATACATGTGTAAGTACCATAAGAGCACAACATCTGATCTGACTCTAAGACAAATGCGTGTTTTGGTAGATCCCACCGAGGTGATTGCATCTGAACTGATACATTGTTTGCATGTGTCTTGTGATATTACCAGGGACTGACATTTCAATGAGATGACAGGAAGCATCAGTGATGGGTACTCCTGTAAATTGGTGTAAGGTGTGATATGCTGGAAGAGGTTTGGGAGTACAATGTTGGGGTGATATACACATCTGGATGCAACTGAGTCCAGCTGATTTTCTTTTAAGTTTGTTTCTTTATTTGTTCGTGGGATGTGGGCGTTTTAGATGAGGCAGTATTTATTGCCATCTCTAATTACCCAGAGGGTGATTAAGAGTCAACTACATTACTGTGGGTCTGGACTCACATGTAGGTCAGACCAGGTAAGGATGGCAGTTCCCTTTCCTCAAGGACACTAGTGAACTAGATGGATTTTTTCCAACAATTGGCAATGGATTCATGGACAATATCAGGCTCTTAATTCCAGATTTGTTTCTTGAATTCAAATTCCTCTTTCTGCCATGACAGGATTTGAACCCATGTCCCCAGAACATTACCTGGGTCTCTGAATTAACAGTCCAGCAATAATACTACTAGGCCATTGCCTCCCTTTTATTTGCTCAATTCTCTCCTGTTGGTTGGGTCAGCATTTATTGCTCAACTCTAGTTCCCCTTGAGGAAAATGATGATGTATTGCCTTCTTAAACACTGCAGTCCACAAAAGTTTGTTCAGCTTTCCACCTATCAGTATAATATCTGCTGTGATCTCCAGTTTGGCCTTCTTGCTGTCTGAAGAGGTGATATTTTCTTTACCTCCCCATCGGAAGGGAAGCTCCTTTGAAAGTGCAGCCTTGCTATATTTAAGAATCCATTACCACAGTTGCTTCCTTTGTTCTGCTATCTGCACAATCTCTCAACTGTCTTTTTTATAGTTCCTCTTTAAACAGTTCAACTAATATAAGTCATCATCATTGCACCCACTCAGAAAACCAACAAGTTAGATGCAGATATGGTGCCTGGATTAAAAGCCATCTATAAAAGCATTGCACATACTTCCCAGTTCCCCCTGGAATATCTGCCCTTGCCCACACCAACCTCTGTCTGCTGAGACCTCACCAACCAAACTCCCAAAGATTAAACATTTCAAAATTTCACCTGATGCTTCAGGCCAATTACCTGCTGTCAGCAATGAACAAACTTGGAGATAAAATAGTTTTTAAGCAATTACAGAGAGGGAAACAGTGAGGAGAATGTGTCAGAGAAGAAAGAAGGAAATTATGTTTCTGCCTGGATAAGTGCAAAGTATTTATTGGGCCTTTAAATAGTGGTTGTTTTGAGTCAAATGTTTCTCATTTATCTATGTGTGCCCCCAGATATTTTAATAATGATAAGCACAGTATACATTAAGCTAAAGCTGGAAAGAGGTTGATATCGACAAGATATTCGCAATGTCAATTTTCAAGCTAAAAGAGAACCATTTCTTCACTGCAGAAATTCACCTCAGACAACACCTTCCAAGCCCACGACCACTTCCATCTAGAAGGACAAGGACAGCAGATACATGGGAACACCACCACCTTCAGGTTCCCCTCCAAGCCACTCACCATCCTGACTTGGAAATATATCACTGTCGCTGGGTCAAAATCCTGGAATTCCCTCCCTAAGGGAATTAGATTAGGCTCCCCACAGTATGGAAACAGGCCCTTCGGCTGAACAAGTCCACACCGACCCTCCGAACAGTAACCCACCTAGACCCATTCCCCTACCCTGTATTTACCCCTGACTAACACACCTAACACAATGGGGAATTTAGCATGGCCAATTCACCTAACCTGCACATCTTTGGATTGTGGGAGGAAACCAGAGCACCTGGAGGAAATCCACGCCAACAATTGTGGGTCAACCTACAGCATATGGACTGCAGCTGTTCAAGAAAGCAGCTAACCACCACCTTCTTAAGAGCAACTAGGGATGGGCAATAAAGGTTGGCCAGCCAATGATGCCCGTGACTGAATAAATAAATTTGTGTCATCTCAATATTTTGGTGTGATAGTGAAATTGCAGATAAGTATCCTCCATTTCACATTTTCTCTTGGTCACATTCATAGCTGGATCTCAATCGCTTGTACATTTATATTATTTCTCAGTGATGAAGGTTGAATACAGTTGGTGGCCATGTGGTATAAAAATGGAAATACATTAATGCTACCAGATTTAAAGAAAAGGAAACTTCATAATCATTAGTATCAGATGTTTCATTTTTAATAATCTTTTGGATTGAAGATCACATCTATTGGACTCTGCTATTACTGTTACGGTAAAGCAACAAAACAAAGTTAGTCAGGACAACATCTGTTTCTGCAGTAGCGTCAATGACAAGAGGTCATCCATTTAAAATTGCTACTAACAGTGAAGAAAGAGGTGAGAAGAATTTCCTTCATGCAGAGGGTTATTGGAGCGTGATTGCTTTACAACAGCATGTCATTAAGGCAGAGGTAACTGAATCTTTCAAAAAGAATTACATAAACATTTGAAACCAAAGATGTAAGTCAACAGGATTTGTTTTGCATGGTTCAGTAAACAACTGCAACAAATATGATAGCTCTTCTTTTCTCTCTCTGTGCAATATGCTTGTACAGTTCCTTGAGTGTTTGTCTGTAGAATTTGGGAAGTGAGGGAATTCAGTACAATAAGAGAGGAGATGCCACTCTGTTCTTTTTACAAAACCAGCGGAGTACGAGAGCAGGAGTTGAAGATAACAAAAATCAGATTCTGAAGGTGGAAGGTAGGCAGGATAATTACTTAAACTCCATAAATTTAGGATAATAGTTGTGGCGTTTCTAAACGTGAAACCCAATTGGGTAAAAGGCAGATGTGCTACAGTGAAAGTACATGGATGGTAGTGTGATCTTAGGCAACCACATCAGCAACTTCAGCACAGAGCTGGAATCCAAGTTTTAGTGGTACATTAAGGAGGGTTGTTATGTGGATTCCTTATTCCAGGAGGCAGTTGCCATCCCTACCATGCCCTTAAGTTATGTCGCTCAGATTGGCCCATTGTTAAGGACAGGGCAACGACAACTTAGGCAAGTAGAGGATCGAAAGGAGGTCTTGCTGTCATCCATATTGCTCAATGTCCTTGCAGCTTCTGTGGATGAGCAGGGTTGTGAGAAAGCACAACACAAACTGACCACAGAACCATGGTGCAGGGGCTTTAAATGTGTGGGTTGGTTGGAGGTGGGGGTGGGTTCTGCAAACTGTACTTTGCAGTTGACAGAAAAACTCCTAAAGGTCATGTTGCTTGCATGGTGCCAAGGTTATGGACATCATCTCAGCACTGGAGAGGAGTAGGAGGGGAAAAGTCTTGCTGCCCCGGTCTCTTGGATAGCAACAACCTAAGCAGGATTAAGAATGTTTCTGCTGAGGGGATAGGAACACCTAAGTTTAAAAACAAATCTCAAAAGTAATAATCTCTGGAATGCAACTGAGGAGCTGTAAATTGGCATTGAGTAAAAAAGATCATAGAGTTGAATGCATGACTCAAAAGATTAATATGGGAGGAAAATGGGGCTGTACCATTGGGACGACCTTCACCAGAACTGGACAGGGATTAACGTATTGTTGATTATCATCACTAGGGCTCTAAAGAAGGGTTTAAATTAAGTACAAGAGAACTGTTCACTTCAGAGGGGAGTTCAGTCATGGAGCCCAGCATGTGATACACTGAGATTTTCCTTATTGTCTCTCTTGTCACTCTCAGGTGACGATCATAGGAGGGAAGGTCAGCAGAATCAGCTTTGAACACACCATCATCAGTCTCCCAAATCTTCCACCAATTCAATTACATTCACATACCCATATCAATGCTGAGTCCAAGGCTGATAAGAGGCCTCTGATAACAATGCATGGTCTCCTCCATGGAGATGTTGGCTACTGCCAATGGAGAGCCAGGTTTATCATATGATCCAAATGCATGAGGATCTGCATATCTTGGCTCTGATGCCTGAACATTGGTGGATAGTTAAGAGGTGAGCAAGGCACTTGAATCTCCCACAAGGCAGTCCTTCTCCTCAGGGATACAGTGTGGTATTACCATGTACCATGTGAGTCAATTGTCATGAGGGCACTCCTCGTCCCATCTGTCTCTGAGCCCAGAGCGTCTACTCTTCTGGAGGAGATCTCAGTAGGCCTGGGCTCTTCAAGGTCTCAAGCACACCAGGGTGGGCAGGGACATCTGCTAATTTCATCCCATGGAATGGGCATCAACCTCATCACATAGTAGCTTGCCTTCCTTTAAAGAACATTAATGAACTAGGCAGGTTTTTACAACAATCAACACCAGTTACCTGATCGCCATTTATTTAATTGCAGATTTTTATTGGACTGAAATCTCACCATTACCATGGTTGGATTTTAACCCATTTCTCCAGAATAAGCCTGGATAACTAACCCAGTGATGTGACCACAATACTCCTGTGTCCTTTGTAATTTCTCATTAAGAGTTTGCTTACTTGATGTATGGGTACATGATTTTTAGGATGCTCTTACTCAAAGAATATTGTATCGTCGTGCTTCATATTTGTGAATCGTTGCTGAAGGGAGGGCTTTGAGGATTTCTCGTGAGTGTGGGCAGCAATTTATATATTAATCTTTATTCAGTGATATCACAGATGGTGTAACTTGATGACATGACCATGTAATAATATATATTTTGTCAAGAAAGCTAATCTGACTTTATAAAAGTAGACACAACAACTTAAAAATGGTTCCCAGGAACCATGTAACTGTCCCTACTGATTCTCACTGGCAAGAAAGACATAAACCGATGACACACTAAACCTTGGGGCAGCTGCCAATAAGGTGCACCGGGCAGAGAGGTTCTGAGGTCTTCCAGCAGAAGTTAAATTAGGAACTGTTCAGTTATTGGACCCTCCCAGTGCCTCAAATGAATGTCTATAAAATCTGGTTCAAGTCAGAACTGTCTTTAGTTTGCTTGTGGGATAGAGTCAAACTCCAACGTTTGCTTGTTTTCTTCACATATCAATGTACAGAACCGAACTGCGGTTGTGACCATATATATATATATATTTTCTGTGAATAAAATTGAAAATGTTTGAAATGAAAAAAAATTCAACCAGAAAAGGAAGCCACTTATAATTTGATCAATCTTTGGAAAAGACAATTAATTCTTCAAGGTGGCAGAATTCAAAGCTTCAAATACAAACAGAATATTGGAAGGATGCCTCAGGGGAATTGCAGCATTACTGACTTTATGGGATAGCAATTCATCAAATGTTAAAATAGTAGACATCTTAAGATTAATGTGTATTAGACAGTGTTACATTTCAAATAGTGTCTCATAGCCTAAGAGAAAAGGTTCAAGAGTCAGCAGTGGAGAGAGGCTTCTCAATGAGGAGAGATGATAAAGTCAAAACAGTGAAGAGCTGCTGTACTGAACCAAGCTACTAAGTGCCAATCCCAGCAGGGTGATAAAACTGAATTACAGGAGCCTGCACTCCCACTCAGAACCTGTTCTGCTCAGTTCAACTGTGGGAGAAACTTTCAACCACTCAATTACAGAAGCCATCGCTGCTGTGGACTTTGACTTCAAATTTTCAACCACCTCCCCTTTTGAAAAAGAATCATTGACCAAGTAACAAGCCAGCAATAAAATTTGACTGAAATTATTTTCATATTTATAAGCATCTTTTATCTGTGTCTATGTTTAATCTTTGTATCTGTATTGTATTTTATCAATAAATCATCTATTTTACCAAATAACTTAGAAGAAATATTCCTGTAATAACCTAGTGTTGCATGGTTTTTTAACTTTGTCCATCCCAGTTCAACAGTGGCAGCTGTACATCATGGCAGTTCAAAGATGTGCAGGTTAGATGGATTATCCATGGGGAATGCAGGGTGACAGTGATACGGTAGATCTGTGTGGGATTTTTTTGAAGAGTTAGTGTAAGCTTGATGGACTGGATGGCCTGCTTCCAAACCATAGGGATTGCTTGATATCTTGGTGTGCTTATGGCCTTGTCAGTATGAGAAATAAATAGAAAGATGGCTATAATAGTTTATATTACTTATATTCCAGTGAAAAGCCTATGTACTTGGGGCAGTAATTTCCTGGCATCCTATGTGATCAAGGACTGCTACATCTTCCAATGGGAAGAGGACAAAGTTGGTATGAAGAGAGAAAGGTAGGGTGAGGATGGGTGTATATGTATGTGTGCATTTATAAACACAGCAATTACTCTCTGACATACCTTCTCTTTCTAAATTCCTATCGGTAGATTGGGCCAGGAGACAAGGAAATCCCAAGTTGAAAGGCAAACCATTTCTAACTCCCATTTTCATAGGAATTCTGCCTAGGCTAGCCCACACTGTGCATCGCCAGAGGCAAAAACAAGGCAGATGCTTTTTAAATCAAACTCCAAACCAAACATCTATGAGATATAATTCAATATTTATACTTACGTTTACTGTTTTCATTAGAAACAGATCTTCGCTCAACTCGACAAGTTGACTGTGGTCTTCCATGCATATACTTCAGACAATCATTCACTAACAATCCATAAATATGACAGAGTCAGAGGGGTGAGTTCCACAGACAATAATGGGACACAGTTACATCATTTCCACTTATTATTAATGATATTATATATCAAATATTAATGTTAATCATTATTAATTGTAATTAAATGGTATTACCTTTTAGAAGTGGTCTTTGATCATGCACAGCAATCAACTGCATAAAGGACTGCTTCTCTAAAGCAGAAGGAATAAAAGTCAAACCAATGCACTAACATTCATGATTCCATGAAGTAGGCAGACTGCAGTCTGAGCAATAGAAATCAAAACAAATCTGTTTAACGGTTTCTGTAGGTTGGCTTTTAATTTGAATTCTGTTTAGAAACAATATCAGCATTGATTGGATGTAATCCTACTTAGAAGTAAAAATATAAAAACTGACAGAAGATTACATTGTAAGAATGCAGGGTTTGCTGGTCTGTGAATTAATTTAAAATGATCGTGAAGCAGAGAACACCTTTCTTATTTATGCTGACTCTGAGTAGTGAGAGTGCCTACTAATCCATCAACATGCTTCAATATGTGGTTTGAAATTCAACATAAATTTTTAATGAAAACAGGTGTTAGTGTAATCACTCCATATGGAAGATCAGCAACCTGATTGAGAATTTTAAATTGCAAGTGTATTAAATCTATTCCTCAGTACACTCCTCCAAAGCAGTAAGACCTGGACAACATAGAAGTGGAAGGAAAGAAAAGGATGAACAGTTTCTATTTTACTTCCTCATGCCTGGTATCCCTTGACAGGGCTAGGCCACCAACTCATAGTTATAGGCATACAGCACAGAAACAAATCTTTGGGAGAAGATTTGTAGCTCGGGTGCTCGTTGTTGTGGTTCTGTTCGCCGAGGTGGGAATTTGTGTTGCAGACGTTTCGTCCCCTGTCTAGGTGACATCCTCAGTGCTTGGGAGTCTCCGTGAAGCGCTTCTGAGATGTTTCCTCCGGCATTTATAGTGATTTGTATCTGCCGCTTCCGGTTGTCAGTTCCAGCTGTCCGCTGCAGTGGCCGGTATATTGGGTCCAGTTTGATGTGCTTGTTGATTGAATCAGTGGATGAGTGCCATGCCTCTAGGAATTCCCTGGCTGTTCTCTGTTTGGCTTGTCCGATAATAGTAGTGTTGTCCCAGTCGAACTGATGTTGCTTGTCATCTGAGTATGTGGCTACTAAGGATAGCTGGTCGTGTCGTTTCGTGGCTAGTTGGTGTTCATGGATGCGGATCGTTAGCTAAGATGACAAGCAACATGAGTTCGACTGGGACAACACTACTATTATTGGACAAGCCAAACAGAGAACAGCCAGGGAATTCCTAGAGGCATGGCACTCATCCACAGATTCAAGCAACAAGCACATCGACCTAGACCCAATATACCGGCCACTGCAGCGGACAGCTGGAACTGACAACCAGAAGCGGCAGAGACAAACCACTATAAATGCCAGAGGAAATATCACAGAAGCACTTCACAGGAGGCTCCCAAGCACTGAGGATATCACCTAGACAGGGGACGAAATGTCTGCAACACAAATTCCCAACTCGGCGAACAGAACCACAACAGAAACAAACCCTTCGGTCCAATCAGTCCATGCTGACCATAATCCCAAACCAAACAAGTCCCACATGCCTGCCCATGGCCTATATCCCTCCAAACATTTCTTACTCATGCACTTATCCAAATGCAGTTTGTAACTGTATCCATATCCATCACTTCCTCTGGAAGTTCCTTCCACACACAAACCACTTTCTTTATAAAGAATTTGCCCCATATGCCTTTTTAAAATCTTTGTCCTCTCACCTTTGATCATCTTCTTTGATCATGCTCTTCTCAATGGTGAATTGACAACTAGGTCATGACATCCTGGCCAGCTATTCCTCTGCTACAAAAATTCCCACCTTGCACTAGTGAAGTTGGCAGATATTGATATTGACACAGACAAGCTAGCATCAATGGTTACCCCACCTCAAGGAGAAATGGAAACCTCAGCTGGCCAAGAATAAGCTTCAGAGAAAATAGGAGCCAGGGAATCCCATGTGTTCTCAGGCGACAGTCTTCATCTACAACTATCGCTACAGAGACTGCCATGCGAAAGTGGTGTTCCTGAACCACACTAGTTAATACTGAACACAGTCAATATCAAGCTACGAATCATCATCACAACAGGTTCAAAGATGTCAAGAAAGTGTTACTTGACAGTTAATACAGACTTTATCAACTCCATGCTGTAGAGGGATGATCCAAGTAAATCCTCCTGCATCCCTTATACAAAATTAATTTTGAAATCTGATGCTTTTACCAGACAATAAGCAGTGATTTTTAATTGCACAAATTAAAATCATACATTGATTATGGTCAACAAACAATTTCCTGTCAAGTATCAAATTCAGGAGCTCAAGTCAGATGCATTTGATCAACATATTGAGCATTAAGTGCAGGTTTAAATCTCAACTAAGAAAGGTTACTGAACTCGGAACACTAACTCAGTTTTCTCTCCACAGATGCTGCCAGACCTGCTAAGTTTCTCCAGCATTTTTTTTTTACTCTGTAACTTACAAATTGCTCTGTAACAAAGTATTTACCTGGAAGCCGGTGGGCACCAGGGACTTGGGTTCGATTCTAGCCTTGCGTGACTGTGTCGCGTTTCAACATTCTCCTGGGTCTGCAAGGGTTTCCCACCAGCAGTTCAAAGATACGCAGCTTAGGTGGATTAGCCATGCTAAGTTTCCCCATTGTGTCCAGAGATGTGCACACTAGTTGGATTAGCCATGGGAAATGTGAGGAGAGGGTGGGCACCTGGGTTTAGATGGAATGTTCTTTGGAAGGCTTTGAAAGCAGACTTTAGAGGTTCTACCCTTTGATTCTAAGCCAATCTAAATGGCAGGCTTTACTCCTGTTAGAGAAATCCCATTGATTTGATTTATTATCGTCACATGCACCTAGTTACAGTGAAGAGTTTTGTTTTGCCTGCAATACAGGCAGATCATATCACACAAATTACATTGGGGTAATAGAACAGAGCAAAGAATATAATGTTACGATCGCAGAGAAAATACACAAACACTGAGATGAACATTCAGATTTAAAATTGGAGGTCCATTCAGAAGTCCGATAACAATGGGGGAGAAGCTGTTCTTGAATTTGCTGTTACGAGTGTTTAAGTGTTGTAACTTCTGCCCAACAGAAGAGGTTGGAAAAAATGATAATCGGGGTGGAAGGGGTCTTTGATGATGTTAGCTGCCTTCCCAAGGCAGTGAGAAGTGTAGATGGAGTCAATAGATGGAAGGTTGGCTTGTGCAATGTATACACTGTATACAAGACCACAGCCAAGCAGCATTTAGATTTTAGTGGCTGTTGGGTCAAGATTGCATGAGTAAGTACAGCATCATGGTGGGTGGGTGGGGATCTGTCCGCAAGAAAATGAATTACTACAAAAAGTGAGAAAGAGGCTGGAGATGAGGAGAAGCACTGGGGTATTACTGGGAAAAAGCCAGTATTACTGGGGTTAATGATTGTGGAGGCTGGTGACCATGGGGATTGCAAGCTGGGATTGTAGAGGTGACAAGATGAGGTTTACATGTCTGCTTCTCCTGGCAAACCAGTAAATATCCTTCCTGATTGATCCAGCCTCTCTTCCCTCCTTTCATCTGACAGGTTTTGGTGAAAGTAGATAACTAGTTAAACTGAACACACACTTACCTGAAGGCAGAGAAGTTCATTTTAGCACCGTACACTCTGCTACAGCTAATAATGCTCCCATGAGTATAAATTTCTGATTACTGTCAGAATAGATCTGCCCAATGGTAATCATACAAAAACATGTCCTCTTACATCTAGACTTGTAAACCTGCCCTGTCTCAGATACCCTGATTGCAGCCTGTTGAGTTGGTCTTTATACAGTGCAAGGGAGATTGAACCATATACCTCATGATGCTAGAGGTTCTGAGAATGGTCCATACTGACAGCAGAAGACAGCACCAGGATTTAAATTAAAAGGTAAATGCACTGAAACTTCTATTGCATTGTTTAGATATCACCAAGCTTTTCCTTATTTCTTCTTCACCTTTAAAACATTTAGCGCTATTATTGATTAATGTGAGTGCAATGATTTTCAAGATTTCTTTTTAAGATTCAGTGCCACTGAACATTGCTTTGCTTATTTAGTCTAATGTTCCATGCTATTTCAAGATTTCTAGTTGTAAGTCTGGGAAAGTATCATGAGGTAGCTGGAACGAAGGGTGGTGGATGGGTACGGTGGCGGTTAATTGAGTGAGGCTGTAGATTACGTTGGATGGGGAGTTGGATTCGGGTCAGGGGTTGTCAGGTCAGACGGGAGGGTGGGTGCTGAGTAGGGCAGGATTAGGAGTAGATAAAGGTTAGGGGTTAGATGGGTCAGGTTAGAGCAGAAGTCCAGGGATGGTGGGCATAGGTTGGGTCTGGAAGGGACTTAGCTCTCCATGGTGGATGGGCAGGGAGTTGAGAGGTGATTCAGGGCCTGTGGGTGAGGTTAGTTTCATAATTACACTGTTGGAGCAAGTTGCATTCCCTCAATATTTTGTTGGGTAACTGCTCAGTTAAATACGTCAGACCTATACAAAATCTTAGAATCTAACTCAGAATTGGGAATGTATTCAGAGGATTCCAAATATCAGCTAATTACCCAATAGAAGTTTCAATTTCCAGGGCATTTCCCATGTAGTTAGCTGCCTTGGGATTTCCACATAGTCCTTAATTGCAATAGACACAGAGGGTGGTGTGCGTATGGAACGAGCTGCCAGAGGAAGTGGTGGAGGCTGGTAAAATTACAATGTTGAAAAGACATCTGGTTGGGTATATCAACAGGAAGTGTTCAGAGGGATATGGTCTAAATGCTGGCAAATGGGACTAGATTAATTTAGGATATCTGGACGGCATGGGCAAGTTTGACCCAAAGTGTCTATTTCTGTGTTATACAGCTCTATGACTCTGTGTGCGCTCTACATTTCAGCAAGGGTCAATGTCCTTTCAGAAAATGTTAGCCACTATGCTTCCAAACTTGCTGTTAGAGGTATAATAATAGAATTGGGAGCATCATATTTACTTTGTCTTAAAAGCTTCTTGTCTACCATCCGCTTGTGAATGGTGATGAATAATTAAATTACAAACAAACAGGAGATGGAGGCTTTGCAAATATCCCTATTCTCGGTACAATTGAAAAAGCTGAAGGATTTGCATCCATCTTCAGTCCAAAGTGCCAAGTGATTGATCCATCTCAGCTTCCTCCAGAGGTCCCCAGCATGACAGATTAGAGTGATGCTGGAAAAGTACAGCAGTTCAGGCAGCATCGGAGGAGCAGGAAAATCGATGTTTCGGGCAAAAGCCCTTCACCTATTCCTGATGAAGGGCTTTTGCCCGAAACGCCGATTTTCCTGCTCCTCGGATGCTGCCTGACCTGCTGTGCTTTTCCAGCACCACTCTAATCTAGACTCTGGTTTCCAGCATTTGCAGTCCTTGTTTTTACCCAGCATGACAGATGTCAGTCTTCAATTTTATTCGCTCCGTGTGACATCAACAAAGAGCTGAAGGATCTGAATACTACAAAGTCTCTGGGAACCAACAACAATCCAACAATTGGACTGAAGACTTGTGCTGCAAAATTTGCTGAGTTACTAGCCAAACTGTTCCAATCTAACCACAACAGGATCTACCTGACAACATGAAAAATTGCCCTACTATGTCCTGTGCACAAAGAACAGGACAAATCCAATCCAGCCAATTACTAATTGAACAGTCTACTCTCTATCATTAGGCAAAATGTGGAAGGTATTGTCAATAGTTCACTTCACTTGCGAAGAAACAACTTGCTTACTGACCTTCAATTCAGGTTCCCCACCAGGACCACTGAGCTCCTGATCCTATTACAGCCTTGGTCCATAAATGGTGAATAGAGTTAAACTCCAGAAAAGAGGTGAACACAACTACTTGTGACATCAAGGCAGCATTTGGCCAAAGAACCAGGAGACCCCAGGTAGAACACTCTGCTGCTAGGAGTCATACCTGGCACAAAGGGAAATGGTTGTGGTTTTTGGAGGTCAGTCATCTCAACGGCAGTATTGGGATGACAGTATTGGCGTAGTCAGCAGGATCCAAATGGATTGATATAATCGGAGGATGTCAGCGGCCACCCGGAACATCGGTGTCTTGAGACAGACAGACCCACAAGATAAGAATTTAAACATTGTTCCCTCTCGATATTCCTGTGTGCCGGAAATGGTCCCCTTGCTCAATCGCACTTTATTCTACAGATTCCTTGAATGGTAATTGTTCCGTCGAGAGACACAGTTTTGCAAGCACACTGGCAGGCAGAGGTTCGGGTCCTCTGCACTGCACTGGGGGTAGAGGGGTGAGATTAAGATTTGAGTCCTCTGCGCGGTACTGGGTTTCGAGTCTACTGGGTGGGCTGATTTGAGGTGCAAGTCCTCTGCACTGTGTTTAAGTGAGCTTTGAGCTCTCTGTGTTTAATTGGGGTTCAAGTCCCTGTGAGAAGTAAAGTGAGAAAGGGGTTGGAACCCTCTAGTGGTGAAATTTGAGACTCTGCACATCTTTGTTCTGTGGGAAGAGAGTGGCTTGGATTGCAGTGCTGCTGCGAGGACTTTCTCTTTTTATAAGTGTAATTCCAATGAGAGGATGCAAACAAAAAAGCGAGAAAACACTGAAATTAAGGTTGTACTAATACTTGGGTTGAAAAAGGAAAGTTTCAATGTAGATTGTGCCATGCTGAGTGTGCTTGATGTTTAAACATTTTGGTTTGTGAGAATACTGGTTCAGAAAATCCTTTTAAGTAACTGTTTTGTCTTGTTTGAATCAAGATCTCAATTTTGCGTTTGTGGGCTATGTAATGGGGCAGATTTTGTTTTTACATTGAAATTGGACAACATTATGTCCTTCTTAAAATGATCAAACTTGTAACCTTAAAACAAATTGATTGAGTGCCTTGAGGCCCTGATACATTTGAGATTCTACAAAGCCTGTTTAAAAAGGAAGTGTTGGGTCAGCAGTCATGCTTTAGCTATTGTATGAAAATATCTTTGCTGCTACTGTGTTTTAATGCAGAGTGTTCACAAAAAAGAAGTCTGCATTTTGAGTTTGAATTTTTGTTATGATTTTCTCAAGAATATGAGAACTGGAGGCTGAGCTGCTTAAATTCTGTTAATTATCATGAAGACTTCATTGGCCCCTTCATATTGCAAATTCAAAGAATGTTGATCTCTCCCAAAGTTGCCACAGTAATTCCAACTGTTTTATTTGGGATGTTTCATTTGGAGAACATGTTTTAAAATATTCAGCATTTGTTTCCCACAAATGTTTAAAATTTTAATCTGAACTGAAACTGCCTCTTTAATTGCTAAAGTACAGGAAACATTTTGTAGTTTTCTTGCTGTTTCAGACTTTTGAAATACTTTTCCTGTCAGCTTTCACATTAGCCAAGTATCAATTTGTTAAAAGCAAATAATTTTTGGATAACCCAAATGAGGTGATTGTTGTTTATAATTGACTGAATTGCTTAGGCAATTAGGAAGTTTAAGGATTGTATAAAGCTTTGATAATGTCATAAATAGTGAACAGAGCAACAGACTTCATGAATTCAAAGAATACTGAAATAAGCAGACACAATTTAGTGTAGTTAAATGTGTGACTGTCTTCATACTGATAACCACCTTGGCAAGGAAGGAATGCGAAAGGAAATACAAAGATACTCTCAGTACCTAACATCTTCTCTAGAGTTTCTCCATTTACAGGTAAAGCACACCTTCGGACCATCGCCCGCTCCTCCACAACCTGATCGAATGGATTCAATCAGCTTCTCAGTCATGAGCATGAAAAGTGAAGAAGCTAGCAACAGTAAAGAGGAGGTCAGTCCGCTTTTTGTCAGTGGCCTTTCTGTGGACATTAAACCACGTGAGATTTATCCTGTCTTTTGATCATATAAGTGATATGAAGGTTCACTGATCAAGCTAACATCACAGCAGCCAGTTGGCTTTGTTACATTTAACAGAAGAACGTGAGCAGAAGCAGCAAAGAATGCTGCATTCACCTAGCCTGCAGCTGCCGCACTGCACACTCCGATGCGCTGGTATCCTCCATCTGAAGCATCTCTGCAAGGACAGAAGTCTTGTCAGCTTTGTTAAATACTTGACTGCCCTTATCCAAGAATTCGGTCTTCTGTGTGGAGTGATGTGCAAGGACAGACTTGAATTTTGTTTTCAGGTTGGGCTTTACTGAAGGAGATTTTGGAGAACTGGCTCGTTTCCACTTGACTTGGAGGGGTTGGAGTGGTCACTGAGGACTGTGGATTTAAGAACTTTACTGATGAATTTTTTTTCCACATGGGAGGATGCTTAATTCTATTTACTGTAAGGAATTAGGGTTTTTTTGTTATTATAATCACTGCATGTTGTGTATCAATAACTTGTTTAAATACTGGTTATCTAATGCCATTGGTTATCATGAAATGATATCGGAGGGAATGAGAAAGTGTATCGGGTATAAGCAGGCAGGGAAAGAGTTCCGTTCAGAGTTTTGTGAAGCAAGTTCAGCTGAGCATGACTCAGATAAGAACTTACAATTAACAATGGGGTGCTGCAGGCAAGGGTAATGGGTTAACAAGGTGGAAAAGCATTCATTATGTAGAGCCATTTAAGAAGACGAGGTAGTATTCAGTATGTAACGTCAGTTAACAAAGTGAAAAGTATGCATTATGTAAAACCAGTTATCAATGTTAAGAATATTCATTGTGTAACAGCAGATGGCTTAATCTTTACTGTTGATGCTCGCTGAGTGTAATGGTCACCGAATCAATATGTATGTTGCCTTTTGTGAATGCTCCCTGTAACATGACTATATAGTTCATTACATGCTGCTGTTCCAGAGAAGACTTTGCACTCATGTCTCTGTGCACATAGGTGATTGTTCTCTCTCCCTCCAGGGCCTGGAATAAAGATGAAGGAGGTAAACCTATACTGTGTGTCTGAGTGTTTTGCTTTGACTGGGGCGGGGGAACAAGATGACAGTCCCATTAGAATTCTAATCGGTTTCTCTTAGATCCTTACTCATACTTTTAAATTCCAATGAATATTGGGGAGGCAATGACGTAGTGGTATTATCTCTGGACTGTTAATCCAGTAACCCAGGTAATCTTTTGGGGACCAGTTTTGAATTCCACCATGGCAGATGGTAGAATTGGAATTCAATGAGAAAAACTGGAATGAAGAATCTAATGACCATGAATCCATTGCTAATTGATATAAAAACTCATCTGGTTCACTAATATCCTTTAGGGAAGGAAAATTGCCATCCTTACCTGGTCTAGCCTACTACAGACCCACTGCAATGCGGTTGACTCTTAACTGCCCTCTGAGCAATTAGGAATGGGCTATAAATGCTGCCTAGCCAGCAACGTCCTCATCCAGTGAATTAATAAGAAAAATGTATATAGCATTTACAAATCCAATCACTGTTCATATGTCAGTCTTGCCAGGCCAGGAATCAGTCTGCTAAAACATTGTCACACTACATCCATAGCCAGAGTATTCTTTCTCAGATCAGGAGACCAAAACTGCCCATAACACAATAGTCCTTGTCTCACCAAGACCCTGTATTTGAATCTTCTTGCTATGAAGACCAACACACCATTTGCCTTCTTCACTCCTTGCTGCACCTACATGTTTACTTTCAGCTACTATTGCACAAAAATACTAAAGCACCTCCTCCTTTCTCAATCTATGACCATTCAGATAATAATGTCTTTGTTTTTGCTACCGAAATGGATAACCTCACATTTAACCACATTAAGCTCAATCTGTCATGCATTTAATCACTCACTCAACTTGTCCAAATCACAGTGAAGCATCTCTGCATCTTCTTCACAGCTCACTGGCCCACACAGCCTTGTATTGTTCACTAACTTGGAGATATTACACTTTGTTCCCTCATCTAAATCATTATTTTATAATATGAATGGCTGGTGACCAAGCACTGATCCCCACAGTGGCCCATTAGTCATGACCTTCCACTCAGAAATGACCCAAATGTCCTACTCATCCCTGCTTGCCAGCTAGATCTCTATTCCTGTCAGTACATTATCTATTACGTTATGCACTTTAATTTTACAGGCTGATTTTTATGTGGAGTCTTATCGAGTGCCTTCTGAAAATCCAAGTAAACCACATCCACTGGCTCCCTTGAGTCAACTACACCTCAGAAAATTTCAGGAGATTTGTCAAGTACGATTTCCCTTTCATAACTCCGTGATTCTGTCACTGTTTTCTAAAATAAATTATATTACAATATAGATAAAGCACCTGCTTTACAGTGTGACTATGATTTACAATATGCATTTGTACCTACAGCTCCTAGAATGATTCTTCTGATTAATGTCAAGATTCTTCACTGGACAGGTTAAGATCCGTTACCTGCAAACTCTGATGTTCCTTTTTTAAATTAACTATTCAAAAAGAAGTAATAGATGAAAACATTTTTCAAAGTTAATTTCAGTTTGAGTTTTTGAGTGCGAATTTATCAGAACACCAGTGCGGTGATGGCCTTAGAAAATCAATTTAAAAACTCAGTCTAAATACACAGCACAATCTGCAGGTTTAGTGTTGTAAAGGAACACTATTTCTTAAATACGACACAGTTTTGTTTGCACTCCAAAATCTTTTCCCAGATACAACTAGCCATAAAGCAATATAACTAATTGTAAAGTTATATTTAATGAAATAGTTGGGAGAAAAAATGTTAATGTCCCCGAAAAATGACCTTTCATCAGAAATAAAAGATGTTAGAAACGTAATAGCTTTTAGGCAAATGTCAATGTTGTGTTTTATTACATGGAGTTATGAGTGGATGACACCACAGGAGTTTTATTCAATAATCTAACATCTTTACTGCCATGCTTCCTGCATTAATTTATTTTTAAGTAAGCACACCCATGCTTAACTAATTATACACAGAGGGCAGCCAACCAGCAAGCACACACAATCAAACATCAGAGCAGGGAAAGGGAGAGAGGAGAAGGTAATAAGACAGAAGGTCTGTAACAAGATGGCAGACAGGAAACAAAGATGATGGCGTAAGGCAAAAGGATGTGACAATAAACAGGTATAGAAATAAAATATGGTTCCTGAAGTCAAAATGATTACAGCAGAACCATTATCAGCACTTTGTCATAAAACGCTCTGATATTCTGGTGCAACAAGAAATAAATAGTGGTCTGTCACTGTGTAGAATACATATTTTCACGTTTGAGTTGGATGACAGATATTAAACCCATGCAATGGATTATAAGCATAGGAATGGCTTAAGAATAATATGCAAAAGTTCATCTAGTTCACCTTCTACCATCCTTAAAAATCACACAACACCAGGTTATAGTCCAACAGGTTTATTTGGAAGCACTGTCTTTGGAGCGCTGTTCCTTTATTGAAGGAGCAGCGCTCCAAAGGCTAGTGCTTCCAAATAAACCTGTTGGACTATAACCTGGTGTGGCATGATTTTTAACTTTGTATACCCCAGTCCAACACCGGCATCTCCAAATCATTTCTACTATCCTGTGAGTTGCATGATGCGGTGATGTCAGAATTGATAATTCATAACAGTCCACGATAGACCCAAAGATGATAAGAGGTTATTCTCAACGGTGGAGAATTGTAAGTCCAAAGTTTATTGATAAGCATGCATTTTTGTCGTGTTATGTCTCAGATTTGCTCCCCAGTAGAGAGTTGATTGGGAGTGAAAGATATAGAACTGTAAAATGCAACCCCCCAATCGGCCACTATTTTACTGCTGTGTCTCTGTGTGAGACGTGCACTCCATTACAATCTTTAAACTGGATTTCTACATTGCAGCTGGGAGACTGATTTAAATGTCACGCTTGTCGTATGTCTTAGGTTTCAAGAAACGAGAGCCAAATCGAGAGGGAAACAGCCAGATAGAAGTAGGCAAGTGATTTTAGAGCATTGCTTACATTCCAGTGGGGAAAAACAATTCTTCTAATGCCTCGAGCAAATCTTCTGACGATTTTGATAGTCAGGCAAAGCAGCATTCACCCACCTTCACTGCCCTTTCTGCCATCTCTTCTCAACTTTGTCTTGCTCCTGATTGCTATGTTTTGATCACTTCTATCATGATCTGAACCATTTTGATTCCCAGGGACCCGGGTGTCCTTCTGCATGAATCACAGAGGGTTGCTCTGCAGGTACAACAAGTAATTAGGAAGGCAAATGGAATTTTGTTCTTCATTGCTAAGGGAATGGAGTTTAAAAGCAGAGAGGTTATGTTGCAGTTATACAGGGTGCTGGTGAGGCCACACCTTGAGTACTGTGTGCAGTGCTGGTCTCCTTACTTGAGAAAGGATGGACTGGCACTGGACGGGGTGCATAGAAGGTTCACTAGGGTTGATTCCAGAGTTTGAAAGGGGGGGGGGGGTGGCGTGCAGTTGGCTTATGAGGACAGGCTGAGTAGACTTGGATTATATTCATTGGAATTCAGAAGAATTGAGGGGGGATCTCATGGAAACAAATAAAATTATGAAGGGAATTGATAAAATAGAAGTTACGACGTTTCCACTGGCAGGTGAACGCTAGGACAAGAGGGCATGACTTCAAGATGAGAGGGAGCAGATTTAAGACTGAATTGAGAAGGAACTTCTTCACCCAGAGGGTTGTTAATCTATGGAATTCCTTGCCCAGGTAAGTAGTTGGCGCTACTTCAGTAAATGTTTTTAAAGCTAAGATGGCTTTCTTTTGAAAAATAAAGGAAGTAAGGGAAATGGTGAGAGCGTGGGTAAGTGGAGCTGAGTCCACGAAAAGATTAGCCATGATCTTATTGAGTGGTGGAGCAGACTCGAAGGGCCGGACATCCTACTCTGCTCCTAGTTCTTATGTTCGTTCCTTACTCAACTGGAGTGTGTTTGTACTTAAGTCCTGAAGTGTGACTTGAACTAAGAACTTTGTTATTCAGAGATAACTGCAAGGAACTGAACTACAACTGACCTTCTTAACTGTTCTGAAGGTAGAACAACATCATAATCTTCTTCGATCTGATAATATATTTTCTACATAAATCTTCATTCTAATGAATAATTCCTAAAAGTACTTGAAGCACACACAATTTATAATAGTTATGCGCACTACCAACAGGTGACTTATGCATAGGTTCTGGCTGCTCCACATGACACTGCTGCTCACCTGTTACAACTTCATCATGCACACCACCTCCATCCTCTAGTTTTTGTATAGATACACTGGTGCTTGCAAGTGTTGGTGTGAGTGTAACAGAGTGTTGTGAGGTGTTATCGTGCTCTAAACCACTGATGGTAGGCTCCAATTTCAAGCCTAAAATGGAGAAAGATGGGTAAATGTTTGTTAGAATATCAGCCCGGGACACAATTATCAACAGACCTACAACCTGTTTCACAGTAACCGCTAAGCTCTCAACAGTTAGATAATACGCTGTTCAATCTTTCTTTCGTTCAATGTGAATGATCTCACTCTTAACACCAACTAACCAGAGGACAAGTACTAGTACAGAGAGAAGTGTAAGGGAAAGTATACCAGGAGAAACAATCAACCATATGTAAAAATATGGATGCCTCCCTGATTAAGATACAACACAGGGCTGCACGCATTCTTAAAACTGGAAATCAGAGATAGGCAATCCCCTAAGTGATGTAAAAGATGAATGCGGGCAAGGTGGAAGAGTGAGAATGCCACTGGATTATTGTTCCAAAGTATGGGCTCAGATTCCACCATGGTAGTTCATTACATTTGAATTCAGTAAAGGTTTGACTGCTCTGTCACTGCAAGGTGATAACACACATACATATTTTAGCAGTAAAATGACAGCTCCCTTGAGCAGAGATGGTGTGGCCTATATATTCACAGGAGAGGACAGCTTAAAATTCCTGAGCATTGCCTCATTGAAATCAATAGATCTCCCCTCCTGCTGTGTTAATTACTAAAAATTTAGAATCCCCAACCAGTGAAAATAGTTTATCTTTATCCACTCTGTCTTTTTCCTGTTAACATCTTGAAAAGACGTCAATCAGATCACCACTTTGAAATATTTCTTTGTATGTTGGTTGGTGCAAAATCACCTCCCCGCTTTACCGCAACTCTTTCTCACGTCCAAGTTGCTGTGAATCCTGATTGGTAAGCAGCCAGTTTTACAACACAGACCACTTTAAAAACCTGAGAGACAGTAATGGCCTGTTTGTGTCACAGGATGCAAGCCACCCTCTCTTTAACAGAAATAAAACTTGCCGCAGAAAATACATTTTAACAGACTGTCCCAGTATCCTCACAGGCATAAATGCATTCTGGTGAATAAGACCGTATCTCAGCTCATATACACACGTACTGATAGTGATTTTGGTATTCAGAGTAATCTCTCGAACAAACCTAGGCGTGAAATCACCATTCATTGTTGTTAAAATCTGGTTGCCTAAAATCCTTTTGAGAAAGAAATCTGCCATCCTGACCTGCTCTTGCCAAAATGTGAATCCAGACTCACAGCAATGTGATTGGCTCTTAAATCCTGCCTTCTAGCCTAATGAGGATGGCCAAAATTATTGGCTGAGTCATCAACATCCACATCCCGTGAATGAATAAACAATGGACTCTGTCAACATCCTGATTGTCTATGATGGTAGGACACAGTACATTAGTTAGAAAGACAAGGCTGAAGGATTTGTATCATCTTCAGCCAAAAGTGCCGAATGAAGAATCCCGATCTTAGCTTCTTCCTAATGTCCCTTAATATTTGGGTGGCACACTGGCTTAGTGGTTAGCACTGCTGCCTCACAGTGCCAGGGACTCATGTTCGATTCTACCCTCGGGTGACTGCCTGTGTGAGTTTGTACATTCTCCCCATGTGTTTCAGTTTCCTCCCACCATCCAACGATGTGCAGGTTAAATGGACTGGTGAGGGTAAATTGTCCAGTGTCCTGGGATATGCAAGCTGGGTGGATTAGACATGGAAAAAGCAGGGACAGGATAGGGAGTGGATCTGGGTGGGATGCTCTTCGAGAGTCATTGTGGACTTGATGGCCGAATGGCCTGCTTCTGTACTGTACAGATTCTAATGATTCAATGATCCTGAGCATCACAAATCAGTGTTCAGCCAATTCAGCTCTCTCTGTGATCACAATAGCTGAGCACACTGGATAAAGTAAAAGTTACGGGGGCTACAATAATATCGGAGTGCTTCAGAAGGAGTATTCAACAAAGCTGTTCCATTTGGTCTATAATATTGACAGCTACTCAACAGAATGGTAAATTGTCTAGGTATATCCTGGCTACAAAAAAGCAGGACAAACCCAATCTGGCTGCACTTTCCTCTGACTGGTCTACTCTTAATCATCAGCAAAGTGGTGGAAAGTGTGGTTGACAACAGCATTTACTTACCAATAACCTACTGAACTGTGTAGCACATGTTTGCAGCATACTTCCCTCTGAGTCAGAAACTTGAGAATTCATTCTACAAAAGTCAAAATTGACACTCCAGACCAGTACTGAGGGAGTGTTGCATTATTAGAGACTCACTCTTTTGGTTAAAACATTAAACTATAGCTCCAGCCATCCAATTGTCACCTGAATGCCAATGATTTGATAACACTACGTTGAGGGCAGAGTTGTTACCTCCAGTACCCTGGCCGATATTTGTCCCTCAATCATAATCACAAAAACTAAGATTATCTGATCACTATTATAGAGCAGTTTTTGGGAACTTGCCAGTTAAAGTTGGCTCCCATGCTTCCTACACTTCAAGCATAATTACTCTTCATTCTCAGTCATACAGTATGCAGGTGATGCATCTGTGCCTGTTCACTCAGACTGTGTTTAAGGTCACTTTCGGAAACATACAATAAAATGGGCCTTTTACTACATACCTGGAAAACTAAGGTCCTTTTTCAATCTACACTCTTAGTACAATACTTCCTCCTATCATTTAGGAACATGGGAATAGGGTTAGGCCATTCAGCCCCTCAAGCCCCATCTGTCATCGAATGAGATCATGGCTGATCTGTGGCCTAACTCCATATCCTTGGCTAAGTCTTTTAATACTTTTGCCGAACGAGAACTTATCTATTCAGATTTTAAAATAACAACCAATCTAGTATCCATTGCCATTGGTGGAAGAGAGTTCCAAATATCTTCCACCTTTGTGTGTAGAAGTGCTTCCTGATATCTCTCCTGAACAGTCTGGCCCGAATTTTTAGACTATCTCCCCTACTTTTAGAATCCCCAACCAGTGAAAATAGTTTATCTTTATCCACTCTGTCTTTTTCCTGTTAACATCTTGAAAAGACGTCAATCAGATCACCACTTAATCTACTAGATTCTAAAGCACACAATTATAATTTGTATGATCTCTCTTCATTACTTAACCCTTGAAGTCCAGATACCATTCTTGTCAACTTACATTGTACTCTCTCCAAGGCCAATATATCCTTCCTAAAGTGTGGCCTCCAGACCTGCTCACAGTAGGATCAATGGTAAGGTACTGAAAATAGGTATGTTGGCATTTCTTCTCAACAATCCAGACATAGACATCAAAATTTATCACCATCTTGTGTGCTGACTCTGTTTTTAACTGACTATGGAAAAGTTATTTGAGGGCTGTTATATTAGGTAACAGTGATTCCTGATCTCTTACATGCTTTGTGGACTTGAAAAATATACAGCAGGACACATAAAACAATGGAACAATACCACCTAGAGATGTCTTAGCAGATCATCTAACAGTAGTATCCTTTCCCAACCCAATGTGTTCAGAATTGAAATCCTAATCATTCACAATCTGCTCTTTTGGGGAGATTATGTAATTTATATGCCCGACACCAGACTTCCAAAGCAATTGCTCTGTTTGCAACTCCAGCCCTGGCAGGAGACTACCAGTAGTACAGCAGAAATGTTGTAGTGACGTTCTGCAAGCAGTCCTGAAGAAGCCAAACATCCTGACCAACTCATGAGAGTTTCTGGTGTGTGACCAACCAAAATGGGCCGTGTTCATCCAGAAGGTACTGAACACGTTGAGAGACTTCCTCAGGAGGTGGAGAAGTCAAAGTGAGGAAAGAATGCACGAACCTTCAACTAACCCATCTCACCAACCCAGAGCACCACCTGACCTGCATGTGGAAGAATGTGAAGATTACAGATTGGACTTATCTGCCAAAATCCATTGAACTAAGATGGAAACAAGTTGCCCTCGAGAAGAGAAAATACGTCAAAAGGTATTTAATTGACTGCTTAGAATCATGAGATGCCCAGTGGTTATAAAGATTTGCAATTATAAGGTGCCTTTAGTTTTTTTATTATCCCTATTGAATCTTCGTTTAAATTTGGCTGGACCACTCTTCTCCAAGCCAAACGTGGTCGAGATAAATTAGCCGAATTCCAGAGGGGAGGTGAGACTTAATATCATTGTCATCACAGCAACATTTTCCATTGTGGTCAGAGTCGTCAGAGTAAAATCGGGATCACTGGGAAATAGGAAAATAACTCTCCACACACTGGAGTCATATCGAGTACAAAGGAAGATGGGTAGAATTCAATCATTTCAGCCTCAGGTCACACTTGGATGTGTTTCGTGAGGCGATAGCCCCGAGTAAGCTTTTTCAATTGCTCCATCAATAATCTTTGTACAGTCATGAGGCGGCATGTTGCACAATATTCAGTTTTATTTTTAACTTCTCAGATAATGAAGTGTGCCATGTTCCCATGCAGCGAGACCTGACAACATTCAAGCTTCAATTGATAAGTGGCAATGCCACATAAGTTCCAAACTCTGTTTCCGTCAAGAGAGAATCTAAGCATCTCCCTTTTATCAACAACATTCTCATTGCTGATACTACCAGCAGCATCCTGGAGTTCAATGGTGACCTAAAATTGAACTATAAATATCATGGAGAGAAACTAGCTCAGAGGTCGATGATTCTGCAGTACGTAACTGGGCTCCTGACTACGCAAAGTCTATCCAGTATCTACAATTTACGAATCAGGAGTGTGTGTTAAATATCACTCCACTTGCCCAAAGGAATGTTCCTTCAACAACACTCTAAAGGCTCAACACCATTTAGTCCAACCAAAATAGCCCATTTTTTTAGATTAGATTACATTACAGTGTGGAAACAGGCCCTTCGGCCCAACAAGTCCACACCGACCCGCCGAAGCGTAACCCACCCATACCCCTACATTTACCCCTTACCAAACACTACGGGCAACTTAGCACGGCCAATTCACCTGACCTGCACATCTTTGGACTGTGGGAGGAAACCGGAGCACTCGGAGGAAACCCACGCAGACACAGGGAGAACGTGCAAACTCCACACAGTCAGTCGCCTGAGGCGGGAAATGAACCCGGGTCTCTGGCGCTGTGAGGCAGCAGTGCTAACCACTGTGTCACCGTGCATCCCACTTAAATGCTGGCTCCCAGTGCAATAAAGTTAGGACTTTGCACTCCATTCCATTAAGATTACTTTTTAGATTAGATTACTTACAGTGTGGAAACAGGCCCTTCAGCCCAACAAGTCCACACCGACCTGCTGAAGCGCAATCCACCCAGACCCATTCCCCTACATTTACCCCTTCACCTAACACTACGGGCAATTTAGCCAGGCCAATTCACCTAACCTGCACATTTTTGGATTGTGGGAGGAAACCGGAGCACCCGGAGGAAACCCACACAGACACAGGGAGAATGTGCAAACTCCACACAGAGTCGCCTGAGGTGGGAATTGAACCCGGGTCTCTGACGTTGTGAGGTAGCAGTGCAAAGCACTGTGCCACCGTGCCGCCCAAATTACTTCACTCAACTACCCAGACACAACTACAACATTTAGAAGACATTTGAACAAGAACATGATAGAAAGGTTTTAGAGGGACATGGACCAACCACAGGCAAATGGGACTAGTTTAGTTTAGGAAACCTGGTCTGCATGGACGAGTTGGGCTGTAGGGCCTGTTTCCATGCTGTACCCCTCTCTATAACCATAAGAAAGTGGAAGCTCATCGTTACCTTCTCAGCAGTAATTAGGCATGGGCAGTAAATGTTTGTCTTGTCAGTGATGCTCAGATCCCATAAATGAATAATAGTTCCAACTGCTAGAGCTTTGTGTATTCACCTAATCTATCTGTTGCGATTTCTCAACACTATCCAATAACACTACTCTCTGTTTCCACCTCTCAGTAAACTGCGGACTGATGATAGAAAGTGAGGGCAATTAGATGATGACGGACAAGTTTTGTTCATCAAACTGAATTCTTATTATAAGACAGAGCAAAAAACTTTTTCATGCTAGGTTCTGCTGCTACAATATTTGACATCAATGAATGAGAGGAGAGAAGAGGGTAAATACACCATATTTCTTGAGAATAAGTAAATCTCATTTGGCAACTTCTCTTTCAAGTTACCATTATGCTTCATATTTTCATCTTGGGGATACATTTATTGAGAAGTTATCTTTTACTGAAAAGGGCAAGTCAATGGAGATTATTAAATGGATAACCTTAGCTTGATTAAGGAACCTTTCTACAAGCTCTTTGTATGGGTTGGAATTGACAGTGACAGAGACTGTTTAGATTTTAAGAAGATGGTTGGTATTGGAGAAAAGAAGCTGGCAGCGATTTTTACATTACTGGAGCATCCTTGCCTAATTAATTTTATCTAACAACAGTTTATGGCTTGGGTCATTGGGTTGTCACAGATGTGTGTGTGTAACCAGAAAGGAGGAAAGAACTTTTCTAAGTATTTCTGGCATCCTGTCATATTTCTCAGCAATGTCCCAGACTGCTTCATATCTAAGATTTGATTACTGAAGGAAAAATAGCAGTAATTACTCACAGACCAAAGTCAATGTAGTCAAATTGTAGTGTGGTCCAGGATGCCCAAGAAACCCTTGTGCTTCTTGGAATTGGTCCAAACCATTGGAACAAGGCCTCAGTTTCATGTCAAACCTCAAGTTTGGCATTTCTAAAACCATAGAACACTTTTAATACTGCACGGTGTTATTTTCCTAATGATGTTTGAATCATAAAGTGGAATTAAAAACCCGGCAGCTTCTCAATCAGAACTGATATTAGTACAATTTGAGATAATCTTTCAAACTTCTAGATACATTTGAAGTCAAGTTTCTAGATACTGCAAGCATTCACTGGACTTGTAGTTTCTTGGAAAGTATCTATGATATGCTATTGTTTTAAGGAAACTGCAGGCCAGGACCAGTCAATGCGTGTTTTAATGCACATTTGATTGGGGGGAATAAATCTGTTGATGGTAATTCTTTGCCTTTGAATGGATTCAAACAGTTTTGATGATGTAGGAGCTTAGCAACATGAAAATACACATCTTGTGGTCTGTGGCACTCAGCCAGTTCCTCGGCTTTTAGCCTAAATGATATGACGTGCTGAAATTCAGAGAAATGTTTTTGTCAACTGTTTTCACACCAAACAATCTGGAATGTCCCTATTTGTCCAATGAAGCCAACAAAAAGAACAACAGAATTCCCCTCCTTTACTGATGCTGTGGCATGTTCAATCTCTTAATATTTGCATCAGCAGAATTTCATGGTTGAAGAGAATATGTATGGTGTCTTGAGGTCCCTTTGTGATCCAAATAAGAACTAGCAAAAATCTAAGCTGAACCCATAGTTATTTTTGAAAGGAAAATGAAGAAATATCTGTTAATACCAGTGCAAATTCACAAGACTTCAGACCACAAGGAGGAAATAGTGAGCCATACACAACAGGTCAGGGTCGTGGGGTTGTGGACAGTGCAAAGGCCACTAATTCTTTAGTGCTCTTTGCAAATAAACCAAGTAAAAAGAGGAACCTTTATTCCACAGAACACAAAATTGCACTAATACCAGAGGGTGTATATTTGGTACATGACCTTTCCAATAATTCAAGAACTTCTTTGCTTTTTAAAATGTGGACAAATGAAATGTGAAAATTGAAACTTATGTATTTAATAGTTTAACTATTGTACTTAATTTCTCTGGAATCCTACAAAGTCTCCAAGTTAAAAGGAGACTTTTGGAGGGTTTAAGGCATATGGGAATTGCCCAGCAGAAAATTTGGTTTTCTTGGAAACGTCTTTGGCGTGTGCTAAGATGGGAATTCCACAGGGTCCTCGTCACCTTGTGGCATAACAATTGTCTAGCCATTGGAAATTCCCTGCATCCCAGGTCCGAGCCATTCGCTACACACTTTCATCCTGTTGCTCCTGGTTCATTTGACATTCATCTTACGTCTGTTTTTGATCCTTCAAGCAATGCGAACTGTTTTTCTTTGAACAAAAATTCTTCTCAACATTCTTCTCTCCAAAAGACTACCCAGTTTCTCCAATTCATCCAGTAACATGATTCAGACACATGGAACTTCATTTTCAAAGCTTTTCTGAATCCTGTCTAAAATCTTGACATCATTTCTAAGGTCTGGTGCCAAGAATTAAACACATACACTGGACAAAATTTCAGTTGAGATTTAACCAGACTGTACAGAAGTCATTCATAACGTATTTGCTTTTGCATTCCACACCCCTGTTCAGAAAGCCTAAGCTCCCATCTGCTTTTTAATAACTTTCCCGACCTGCCATGCCTTTAACAGAAGTACAGACTTTTTCCTCTTTCCTGCTTCCCCTTTCAACCAAGACCTTTTTTTTGTTACTTTTCGTTGCTGTTTCTATCAAAACTGATCACTTTACAATACTTTAACTTGTCTCTCAGCCAACATCAGATCCATGCTGATATTATGTGACACTTCATGAACTGTCTTTTGGAGTCCATAAACTACATACCTTAATCAGCCATCTTTATTGCCTCATCGAAACAAATAAAAAACCCCAATCATTTGACATGTTTGTACTGGCTTTTCTTAATGAATCCATATTTATCCAAGTGATATCAACACTGTTCTGGATTATCTTTCCTATATGTTCTTCCACCAGCAAAGTTAAGCTGATTGATTTGGAATGAAGCTTATCTTTACACCCTTTTTGAACAAAGGTTTATCAATTGCAATATTCTTGATTCTCTGCCACCATCCACATCTCCAAGTTTGCTCCCTAGCACATCACTCACTGCAACATGCCAATCAGAATAAGACCCATTTACGCTGTTACACCTTACTGTGGCAGCGGACTGGAAATCAAGCTCTGCTATTCTTGGAGTGGTGTCAAAACCTAAAGGCTTTATAAAAAGTATGTAAAATTATCCAATTTACCTGTCACAAAGGCCCAGGTTGACATGAAGCATGGAGTGGGTTTTTGCACTTAAGAATGACTTTATTGCAAATAAAAATTCCAGCTGCAGATGAATGATTACGAACTATTTATGTATATCTGTGCGACTTAAAACTCTAACTCCCTTCTAAACGATACACATAGACAGGAGAAAAATGGATGTGGTGGGTAAGGGAAAAGACTGGAAAGACTGTTCAATAGCCCCTGTTCACAGGGTACACTGAGATAGTTCTTCTGATTTGTTAGGTTGTGCTGCTCCTTGATTCTCCTTCACCAGATACTTTCACTTGCTTGTTGAAGGTGCAGGGTGGTTGGTTCATACTTGTAAAGTCTCTGATTTACTGGTTAAGAGCCACAGCTTACAGCAAGTGATGGGGGTAAAGTAAACTGGCTTCCTTTATGTTTTTTTTTTAAACTACAGAGGAAAGGGACAGTTCTTGCCATAACGGAGATCCAATGGTTTTTGCCCCAAACATTCAAAACATGTTCAGCTATCTGGGAGGGAACTACTTAATTATTAAAAGGCAGAAGACCTTTGGCATCAATAACTGATCTCTTGTCCACAACCCAATCGGTTACTTGCTGCCAACCGAAGCTCCATAAAAACGTTAGGCTCCAGCTCATATACAAACCTCCCCACACTGGTTGAACATGCAGCCATGTAAACTGCAAGTGCACAAAGTGTTGGGGTTACATGCTTTTAAAAGGTGCAGCAATCCTACAACAATCATTGATTTTTTTTAAAAAACACAGTCCTTTTGCTCTTGCGGTCCACATTCAAAATAATGCAAAAGAAAAAGATAAGGTTTTGACAATGTCTATTCTATTAGTCGAAAAAATTATTAACAGCTATTTGTATGTTTCCTCCTACACCATATTTTCCTTAATAACCTTTGATGTGGCATTTTAAGTACAGTACATTCACAAGCTCCCCTTTATCCACCGCATGTTCAAAGAACTCCAAAAAATTGTTTAAACATGATTTCTCTTTCACCATGTTGACTCTCCCTGATTACCTTGATTTTTCAAAGTGCTACTATGTCCGTAATAATAGCTTCTAAGATTTTCACTGTAGTAACAAATGTTCACCAACTGGCTTGCAATTTATCGTTTTCTGTTTCCCTCCCTTTCTATTTTCAATAAAGGAGTCATAGGGAATCTAATTTTGCAACCTAAAGGAACTTTCCCCAAATTAAGAAATTTTGGGAAATCAAAACCAATGCATTTATTTATGTTAAGATCCTACAGTTAAGGCCGTTAGGACTGAGGGATTTGTCAGTCCACATCTCCAATTGTAACTTTCTTGAATTCCTTCCTCCCTATCTGTTGTCCCGTTTACCCCCACAGCCGAAGCAAAACACTCAGATACACAGTATAGTTTTACCTCCTCCATCTTTATTTGAGGCCCTGGAGGGAGAAAGAACGATCGCCCATGTGCACAGAGACATGAGTTCACAGTCTTCTCTGGAACAGCAGTTTGTAATGAACTATACAGACATTTTACAGGAAGGAACATCCAGATAAGGCAACATACATATTGATTGAGTGACCATTACAATCAACAAATATCAATAGAAAAGATTAAGCCATCTGCTATTACAAAATGAATAATCAGCTTCACTTAATGAATACTTTTCACCTTGTTAAGTGATGTTACATACTGAATGCTACCTCATCTTGTTAAATGGCTTTACATAATGAATGCATTTCCACCTTGTTAACACATACCACTTGCCTACACCACCCCATTGTTAATTAAGTTCTTGTCTGATCTGAGTCATGCTCAGCTGAACCTCTTGTTTCACAAAACTCAGAACTCTTTTCCTGCCTGCTTATACCCAATATACATTCCAATTCTCTCCATATATCAGTTCATGATAACCACCGAGATGGTACTACCAGCTTTCATAAGACTCTGACAGCCAGTATTTAAGCACATTATTGACACACAGCCTACAACGATTATAACAAAAATTATTAGTTAATTACAATAAATTGAATTTGAAGAATCCCCTCATGCGGGAAACAAAATCCACCAGAAAAGTTCTTAAATCCACAATCCTTAGTGACCACTTCATCCCCTATAAGTCAAGTGGAAACAAGCCAGTTCTCCAAAATCTCCTTCAGTAAAGCCCAACCTGAAAACAAAATTTAGTCTGTTCATGCTTCACTCCTCTGAGAAACATGATTCTTGGATAAGGGCAGTTAAATGCTTAACAAACCTGACAAGAATTGCAGAGATGCTTCAGATGGAGGATACCAGCGCATCTGAGTGTGCAGTGTGGCAGCTGCAGCTGCTGGCGAGGTGAACGCAGCATTCTTTGCTGCTTCTGCTCACCCTCTTCTATTAAATGTAACAAAGCCAACTGGCTGCTGTGATGTTAGGTTGATCAGTGAACCTTCATATCACTTATATGATCAAAATACAGGATAAATCTCACGTGGTTTAATGTCCACAGAAAGGCCACTGACAAAAAGCGAACTGACCTCCTCTTTACTGTTGCTAGCTTCTTCACTTTTCATGCTCATGACTGAGAAGCTGATTGAATCCATTCGATCAGGCTGTGGAGGAGCGGGCGATGGTCCGAAGGTGTGCTTTACCTGTAAATGGAGAAACTCTAGAGACGATGTGAGATGCTGAAAGTATCTTTGCATTTCCTCTCTCATTCCTTCCTTGCCAAGGTGGTTACCAGTATAAAGACATTCAAACATTTAACTACACTAAATTGTGTCTGCCTATTTCAATCCTCATTGAATTCTTGAAGTCTGTTACTCTGTTCATCAAAGTTTTATACAATCCATAAACTTCTATATTGCACTGCCTAAGCAATTCAGTCAATTATAAACAACAATCAATGATCCTAAAATCAAACCCTCGGGTACCTCATTTGGGTTATCCAAAAATTATTTGCTTTTAACAAATTGATACTTGGCTAATGTGAAAGCTGACAGGAAAAGTATTTTAAAAGTCTGGAACAGCAAGAAAACTACAATATGTTTCCTGTACTTTAGCAATTGAAGAGACAGTTTCAGTTCAGATTAGAATCTTAAACATTTGTGGGAAACAAATGCTGAATATTCTAAAACATGTTCTCCAAATGAAACTTCCCAAATAAAACAGTTGGAATTACTGTGGCAACTTTGGGAGAGATCAACATTCTTTGAATTTGCAATATGAAGGGGCCAATGAAGTCTTCATGATAACTAAAAAGGAGAAAATGCTGGAAAATCTCAGCAAGACTGGCAGCATCTGTAAGGAGAGAAAAGAGCTGACGTTGAGTCTAACTGACCCATTGTCAAAGCTGAAAAAAGGAGAAGTAGGGAGGTATTCATACTAAGCTGCGAGAAGGTGAGACATGGCTCCAGAAGCAAAGGTAGCAATAAAGAGGTGACAATGACAATGTATAGAGAGATTATAGGGAGATTAGGAGCTGTGAATGACTAAGGCTGAAGCCGGTGCTATGTGACAAAATATGTGGGGGATGGGTGAAACAGAGGCAAAATGGAAAACCGGGGACAAGGGTAGCAAAGGGGGAAGAGGAGAGGAAAAAGGTGATGAGAGAGTGAGGAGCGAGAGAAAGAGACAATCAAGAAATAAGAGATTCAGAACAGCGGTTTCAGATTCCAGCATCTGCAATAATTTGCTTTTATCTTAATGATAATTAACAGAAATAAGAGATTCAGAACAGCGGTTTCAGATTCCAGCATCTGCAATAATTTGCTTTTATCTTAATGATAATTAACAGAATTCAAGCAGCTCAGCCTCAAGTTCTAATATTTTCTAGAAAATCTTAACAAAACATCAAACTCAAAATGCACTCTTTGTTTGTGAACACTCTGCATTAAGAACACAGCAAAGATATTTTAATACAATACTCTCATCTGGCTAAAGCATGACCACTGACCCAACTTTGTGGGTGGCACAGTGGCAACTGTCTGTGTGGAGTTTGCACATTCTCCCCGCGTCTGCGTGGGTTTCCTCCGGGTGCTCCGGTTTCTTCCCACAGTCCAAAAATGTGCAGGTTATGTGAATTGGCCATGCTAAATTGCCCATAGTGTTAGGTAAGGGGTAAAGGTAGGGGTATGGGTGGGTTGCGCTTCGGCGGGTCGGTGTGGACTTGTTGGGCCGAAGGGCCTGTTTCCACACTGTAAGTAATCTAATCTAATCTAAAAAAAAGTAATCTAAACTGTTGTTTTTAAACAAACATTGTAGAATCTCAAACAAATCAGGGGGTCAAGGCACTCAGACCAATTTCTTTTAAGGCTACAGGTTTGATAATTTTAAAAAGGACATAATGTTGTACAATTTCAATGTAAAAACAAAATTTGCCCCATTACATAGCACACAAACATAAAACTGAGATCCTGTTTCAAAAAAGGCAAAATAGTTAAAGGATTTTCCGAACCAGTATTTTAACAAACCAAAGTTTTTAAACATCAAACACTCACAGCATGGCGCAATTTACATTGAAACTTTCCTCTTTCAACCCAAATATTAATACAACCTTAAGTTTACCGTTTTCTTGTTTTTTTTAATCCTCTCACTGACATTATAAAAAGAGAAAGCCCTCGCAGCAGACCACATGGCACCACAGTGCAAGCCACACTCTTCCCCCAGAACTAAGACTCACATAGACTCAAATTCCATCACTAGGGGACTTCAACCCCGTTCTCAAACCCCACTTAAACACAAAACTCAAACCCTGCTTAAATGCAGAAAAGTCAAACCCTGCTGAAGCACAAAACTCAAACCTCGCATAAACACAGAAAACTCAACCTCTATTAAATGCAGAATACTCAAACCCCGCTTAAACACAGACAGCTCGAACCTCAGCACAGTGCGGAGGACTCAAACCTCAACCAACCCCCACACCACCCCTCTCAACCTCAATCAAACCCACCCCAGAGGACTTGCACCCCAGTACCGTGCAGAGGACTCTAACCTCAATTACACCCCCTCCCCCTCAATGCAGTGCAGACTCAAACTTCAATCGCATTCTTCCCCCCATCCCCCCAAGGAGACTCTAATCCCAGTACCACACAGAGGACTCTAACCTCAATCAAATCCACCCCAGGGGACTTGCACCCCAGTACCACGTAGAGGACTGTAACCTCAATTACACCCCCACCACCCCCCCACCCACCTCTGCCATGCAGTGCAGAGGACTTGAACCTCTGCCTGCCAGCGTGCTTATGAAACTGTGTCTCTCGACTGAACTAATTACCGTTCAAGGAATCCATAGAATAGAGAGTGATTGAATGAGGGGACCGTCTCTGGCACACAGGAATATCGAGAGGGACCAAGGTTTAAAATCTCAAGACACCAATGTTCCGGGCGGCCGCTGACACCGTCCGATCATAACTATCTGTTTGGATCCTGCCGACTCTGCCAATACTGTGGTCCCATTGCACCCGTCAGCCAAAGCAAAACACTCAGAAACACAGTGTAGGTTTACCTCCATCTTTATTCCGGGCCATGGAGGGAGAGAGAGAGCAATCGCCCATGTGCACAGAGACACGAGTTCATGGTCTTCTCTGGAACAGCAGTTTCTCAATGAACTATATAGTCATTTTATAGGAAGGAATATCCAGATAAGGCAACATACATATTGATTGAGTGACCATTTCAATCAACAAGTATGAATAATAAATATTAAGCCATCTGCTGTTACACAATGAATAACTGGCTTCATATAATGAATACTTTTCACCTTGTTAACTGATGTTACACACTGAATGCTACCTCATCTTGTTAAATGGCTCTACATAATGAATGTTTTTTCCACCTTGTTAACTCATTACCCTTGCCTGCACCACCCCATTGTTAACTAAGTTCTTATCTGATCTGAGTCATGCTCTTACTTCACAAAACTCAGAACTTAACTCTTTCCCAGCCTGCTTATACCATATACACATTCAAATATCCTTTCTTGCTTTGTAGCTACTTCTGGGGATGTTCCATTTATCCTGTCGTGAACAACAAAGCAAAATATCAGTGCATTTGCCTTGTTATTTTTCCTTAATAGTTTGGCAGACTCACTTTCTATCAGACCAATGCTCACCTTCTTTTAAAAATGACTTTCAAAATTCTTGCTATCTCTTTACACTTCTATTCAGATTTAGAACATAGAACAGTACAGCACAGAACAGGTCCTTCAGCCCACGATGTTGTGCCGACCACTGATCCTCATGTATGCACCCTCAAATTTCTGTGACCATATGCATGTCCAGTAATCTCTTAAATGTCCCCATTGACCTTGCTTCCACAACTGCTGCTGGCAACGCATTCCATGGTCTCACAACTCTCTGTGTAAAGAACCCACCTCTGACATCCCCTCTATACTTTCCTCCAACCAGCTTAAAACTATGACCCCTCGTGTTGGTCATTTCTGCCCTGGGAAATAGTCTCTGGCTATTGACTCTATCTATGCCTCTCATTATCTTGTATACCTCAATTAGGTCCCCTCACTTCCTCCATTTCTCCAATGAAAAAAGTCCGAACTCAGTCAACCTCTCTTCATAAGATAAGCCCTCCAGTCCAGGCAGCATCCTGGTAAACCTCCTCTGAACTCTCTCCAAAGCATCCACATCTATCCTATAATAGGGCGACCAGAACTGGACACAGTATTCCAAGTGCGGTCTAACCAAAGTTTTATAGAGCTGCAACAAGATTTCACGACTCTTTCTCTTGTACTCTCCTTCATTAATGTTTTAGACAGTCTTTACGTTCTTTTAATATTCTGCCCAATTTTCTGACCTGCAACCTATCTTTGTGTAATTTTGTGCTTTTGCTTTATATCTGATGATATTGTTACCATTTCTTAGTTAATTATGAAGGATTGGTTCCTACAAGGCAATCAACTGGGTTGACTTTCAGCCTGGGTTTTCCTCCTCTTTGAGCTTGCTTTGTGGACAGACATTTAAAGGAGGAAAAGAGGACATTCCCTCCTCTACGACCTCCCAATCATTCCCTCCCCTTCTTTTTCCTTTCCTCGCCTTTCTAACCCACTCCCTCACCCATGTTCCCTCTATCATTTAGCGCTCCCTTCCCTTGTCATCCCTGTTCTTTCTCTCACCCCCATCCATTTTCTGCTCCCCTCACTCCATTTCTTCCTCCTCTCAGTCACTATCTTCTCTCTCCTACCCCTCCCACCATCGCTCCTTCCCTACTTCATCCCTTATCGTTGCCCCTGCATCACTAGCCCCCTCAGTCCTTCTCTCCCTCACCACCCACATTTATTCCTTAACACCCCATCCCCAATCTTCACTCATTCCTTCACTTCTGTCCCCTCACCCATCTTTCCCTTCCCTCATCATTTGCCTTTCCCTTCTCTACCCCTCTCCAATTCTGTCCCCTCTCCCTTTCATTCTATCTCCACACTCTTTTCCCCTTTCACCTTGTCACCCACTCCCTTTACCCTCTCCCTCTCTACCTCCTCACCCAATCTCTTCTACCTTCTCACCCACATGCCCCCTCTCTACCTCCCCACTCACTTTCTACGCCTTCCTTTTTCCTTAATCCCTTTACCCACTTGCCTCATCACATTCATTCCTCCACTCTTAACATCCTCCCTTCCTCATTTACCAATCCTTCATAACCTCACTTAACCACCCTTATTCATCCTCAAATATCTTTCCACTTCTCCCTATTCACACGCCTTCCAGTGCTCCTATGCTCATCTTCCTTCTCCCTCAGTCCCTCCCTCCTTTCTTTCTTCCCTCATCCCATCACCACCTTCCCTCCCTCTCCCTATACCACACAATCCCGCCCACGTCTCTAGCTCATCTCCTCCTCTTCATCATCCATTCCCTCTCTCCTGAGGATAACACCTTCCTCACTCCTTCCCTCCCTCTCGTGATGGAAAACAATCACACCAAGAATAACGCCAATAAATCTTTTCAAAGTGACTCTCTTCTGACCAATTAAGTTTGGTAACAATATAGGGCTTTGTTTTCAATTCTTTGATTACTTCTATATTTCCTTTCCCTAATGTAGAAAATTTTTAAAAAGGGGTTTAAACATTTTCTTTGACTTGCTGTACCGCAATAAGTGGAATTCTAAGACACCCAAGTTAAGTATTTCAAACAAAAGTACCTGACTCAACAAGGGGAAGTTTTAAGATTTTGTTGAGTCAGAGTGGAAAATGACTGAAATCCCACAACAGGGAGATTAAACGTCACTGGCTTGCAAAAGAATTCCAAAATGTTAAAAAATCTCCTTGAATAGAAGCTTTCATGTTGTTAATATTGTCATCAAAAGTTGTTCATTTGTGAAACAAGTGAGAAATATATCCACTGTGCAGTTCTAAAAAGGTAAATAAAGAACAATTTTAGACTTAAAGATAATTTGTTTGATTATGCTGCACAGACTATTTCACATATTTTAAAATTATGTCTACATTTTCAGATCAATGTTTTTTCCTCCACTGTAAACAGGTGCCAAACTGACAGCAGTGGCAGAAGTATCCAGATAGAATATAGAACATTGCAGCGCTATACAGGCCCTTCAATCCTTGATGTTGCGCTGACCTGTGGAACCAATTTGAAGCCCATCTATCCTATACTATTCCATTTTCATTCCATGTCCATTTAAATGGTCTTACAACTGGTGCAGGCAGTGTGTTCCACGCCTCTACTACTGAGTAAAGAAACTACCCTGACCTCTGTCCTATATCTATCACCCCTCAATTTGAAGCTATGTTCTGTCGTGCTAGCAATCACCATCTGAGCAAAAAGGCTCTCACTGCCCACCCTATGAACCTTCTGGTTAACTTGTATGTCTCAACTAAGTCACCTCTCAACCTTCTTCTCTCTAAATAAAACAGCCTCAAGTCCCTCAGCCTTTCCTCATAAGCCCTTCCTTCCATACCAGGCAACATCCAAGCAAATCTCCTCTGAACCCTTTCCCAAGCTTCCATATCCTTCCGAGAAAGCGGTGACCAGAACTATATAGCCGCACCAGAGTTTTGTCTAGCTGCAGCGTGACCTCATGACTTTGAACATCAATCTCTGAACCAATAAAAGCTAACACACTATAGGCCTTCTTAACAACCCCATCAACCTGGGTGGCAACTTTCAGGGATCTATGTACATGGACATGGACACAGATCTCTCTGCTCATCTACACTACCAAGAATCATACCATTCGCTCAGTATACTTCATTTCTGTTGCACCTTCCAAAGTGAATCCCTCACACTTTTCCACATTAAGCTCCATTTGCCACCTCTCAGCCCAACTCTGCAGCTTATCTATGTCCCTCTGTAACCTGCAACATCCTTCAGCACTATCCACAACTCCACCGACCTTAGTGTCATCCACAAAACAGCAGTGGAAGAACCTCGCGGTACACCACTAGTAACTGAACTCCAGGGTGAATATTTCCCATCAACCACCACCCTCTGTCTTCTTTCAGCTAACTAATTTCTGATCCAAATTGCTAAATCACCTCCAATCCCATGCCTCTGTATTTTGTGTAATAGTCTAATGTGGGGAACTTTATCAAACACTTTACTGAAATCCATTTATACCAAATCAACCAACTTAACCTCAACTACCTGTTTGGTCACCATCTCAAATGAATTCAACAAGGTCTGTAATGACCTACCCTTTACAAAATGGGTATTGACTACCCCTAATCAACTTATTCCTCTCTAGATGATTATAAACCCCATCTCTTAGTCGTTTCCAACACTTTACCCACAACTGAAGAAAGACTCACTGGTCTGTAATTACTAGGGTTGTTTCTACTCCACTTCTTGAACAAGGTGACAACATTTGCTATCCTCCAGTCTTCTGGCAGTATTCCTGTAGACAATGACGACATAAAGATCAAAGCCAAAGGCTCTCTCTGCCTTCCCAAAGAACCATTGGATAAATCCATCAGGCCCAGAAGATGTATCTATTTTAAACACTTTTCAGAATTGCTAACACCTCTTCCTTGCTAAAGTCAATCCCATCTAGTCTAGTAGCCAGTATCTCAGTATTATCCTCGACAATATTGTCTTTTTCAGTGTGAATACTGACCAAAAAAATTCATTTTGCACTTCCTCTATCTCCTCAGACTCCAGGCACAGCTTCCCACTAGATGAACAACACTTACTTGTATTGTCTAAGTCCATGCTTTGCTCCATAATTACAATTCAACTTTTTTTTTGACAACACTAACAAGAGCATTTCACACATTCTCAAAAAAATAACTAACCTCAATTAACTTTCAAAAATTCTCAGCACAATCTTTAGAACTTTTTAAAATGACAGCGTACATGCTACTCTATTTGGTGTCAAATGCAAGAGTAAGAAATTCCCTCAGGTGGCCTCATATTGCTGGAGTCTGAGTTGGGACAAATTCTAAACAATATTATAATGTGACGCTAAGATTGCAAACTAATATCGTGACTAGACATATGCAAATAAATAACATGTGACAACATATCTAATGCCCTTATTTTTAAATAACTAACACTTGGGAAAACTATATGTAATTGAAAAAAATTAAAAGTTCTGTTTCACAAACAAACCTTGTTCAGGAAGTGACCTTCTTCCTCTAAGTTTCATTTTTTCTTCTTGCCATTTTTCCCTTTGATGCAGTCTTTTCCCAAGAAACTCATTAATCTGATTATTAAAACAAGTTATTTAGATAAAAACAAGTTCAGTGCTCTGCAACTGCTGTAATCTAGTGTAACCAACAACCACTATAATGGATTTAATTGCAAGAAGAGTACCTGATTTATTGAAGTGCTCCAGTTGGTTGACAGATCCTTGGTCACTGTTAACGCTTCCAAGTGATCTAGTTGAAACTTGTGTGTTGCCAATTCCTGTCTGATGGATGAGATTTCTTTTTTCAGCACAATAACATGGTGTAGACTAACTGCTGCAATGTAAGCTGACAGAACAGCTGCCAACATGAGGATGAAGGCAGAGTAAACAAAACATCTGATTCGTGCATCGAAATCCTCGCGTTGTAACATTCTCATCTTTACCCCAAATTTCACTTTTCAGCTAAAATTGTGCAATATCCCAAACACAACAAAACATTAACTTATATTACTTTTCCTGTTTGCATGAGCTGCAACTTCTGACTTTTTCCAACTATGGAGGCACACATGATGAGCAAATGGCACATCACACTCAAACTAAAAATGAATATTGTGCAAGCATAATTGGTCACTGTGGAGAAAAAAAAATCAATTCTAATGAGTAGACTCTACCTCCTTTGAAGTACTCCTCCCCGTCAAACATGACTAAGATATATATCACCAGAAGAAAATTCCCTGGTTGCTATAAGTCCTTCTCATACATGTTCTAAACCCTTTTTTTAAACTAACCTTTCTTGAGCAAGTGATAGCTCATTTTCTTTTATTATTTCAGTATGCTCCAGCAGAGAGCTTTTAACTTGCTTTTCGATAATCTTCAGCCTGAGGGGAAAATATCGGAGGTGGGTTATTGACAAATTGTTTATCAAGACATTGGTTAAGCCAATTTGGGAAAACTGCATTCAATTCTGGTCTCCTTGCTAGAGGAAAGATGGTATGAAACTTGAAAGGATTCAGAAAAGATTTATAAAGATGTTGCCAGGGTTGGAGGATTTGAGCTTTTGAGGGAGGCTGAATAGACTGGGACTATTTTTGCTGGAGCATCAGAGGCTGAAGGATGATCTTATAGAGGTTTATAAAATTAGTAAATGCATGTCAAAAGTGAATAGTCAAGGTATTTTCCTCAACTGGAGGCAATAGGTTTAAAAAGTGAGAGGGAAAGATTTAAAAGGCCCTAAGGGGCAAGTTTTTCACACCGAGGGTGTATGGAAGAAGCTACCAGAAGTGGTGATGGAGGCTGGTACAATAACAATAGTTAAAATGCATCTGAATGGGTACATTAATAAGAAGGAGTTTAAGGCGGATATGGGCCCAATGCTTGCAAATAGGACTAAATTAATTTAGAATATCTGGTTGGCATGGATGAGTTGGATCAAAGGATCTTTTTCAGTGTTGTACATCTCAATGACTCTAAAGTGATACTCCATTCTCCTCTGCTTCACTTATACATAATGGGTTTAGTCTTATATTTGTTATAACATATTCAGTTATCAAGACGAACAAAATGGATATCATTGCCTCATTGTTTTCATGGAGAATTCAGTCAAAGTAGTTATTGCCCCTCAAAAGTGACCAAAGTAAATGATGTTGATGTTCCCTGAATCTATCACCAAAACCAATTTGTTTCCCCACCAGAAGTGTTGGCATAATTTTTTAAAAAAACTGGACATTCTCAGCAGCTCGGACAGTCTCTATGGAGAGAGAGAGAATTAACATTTCCAGTCTGTGGGTTTTCAGAGAAAAGTATTTCTGAGGTGAAAATGACAAGTGTCAATGTGTTATTATATGGGCATGCCTTGCTCATGCTTTTTGTTTGAGACATTGCAAGTGGCTGGCTTGAAATGGGGAAGAGGTTTTTACATTTATTCCAGGTGATGAAAAAACAGTTGTCAGTGCAAAGTTTTGTTTATGGAAGAACAGCTTTTACAATTGTGGACACCTACCATACCTTGCAGTTTTATCAGACTGCTGTGCCTTAAAGTTAACTCTAATTGCATGGCTGCTTGAACAATCTGCACAGAGAAATGAAATTATGGGAGGTCAGCAAGGCTTGTTTCGCGCCGTGAAGCCCATAACAGTAAGGAGTTGGGGACAACAATACAATATAGTTAGCAAGCACTAATTTGATCTAGAAAGATTAACATTCTTTCTTTGGGTCAATTTTGTGCTTTGCAAAACTTGATTTTGCTTTTGGAAAGCAGGGTTTAGAAGCAGATAAGTTATAGGCTCATTTTCACTCTACTAATTTGCCTTAATAGATAGTTAGTTGATCCTAGTAAGTTTGTGGAGGTTATTCTGGATCACTTAATTTCAGAGATGTTTTGATTTTAGTTTGTACTTCGGGTTATTTGGAAAGTTTGCAGCTTTACCAGATATTGACAATTAACTAAATAGGTTAAAGATTGTGTGAAACTTAAAGAAAAGCATAACATTGTACAATGACTGGTGGTAGGTCAGAAGACTGAACAGCATTTAATAAACAAAGAATGACTAAAAATTTAATGAAGGAAAAATTGAAGTATGAGAAAGCCAGCTATAAATATAAAAAACAGGTAATAAAAGTTTATTTATTTATAAAAAGAGTTGAAGCATTGGTCCAACAGAAAATCAATCTGGAGAATTGATAATGGAAATTAAAAAGAGATGGCCAGTTCAATTGAATAGGTATTTTGGATAAGTATTCACTTTAAAAGGATATAAACAACAATCCAGAAGCAGCTATAAATAGCAGTAATGAAGGAACTCAGAAAAAATATACAATCAACAGAGAAGTGGTATTGAGTGAATTTTGAGAGATATGTACTGACACACACCCAGTTCCTGATGAACTACATCGAGTGACTTAAAAGAAGTGACAACTGAGATGTATTGTTTCAATTTTTCAAAAAAAACTCCCTTGATTCAGCAATGGTTCCATTACATTGGAAGATAGCAAATGTAACTTTTTCATTCAAAAAGGGAGATAGAGAGCAGAAAACTCATAGAATCCCTACAGTGTGGAAACAGGCCATTGAGTCCACACTGATCCTCTGAAGAGCATCTCACCCAAGCCTACCCTATCCTTATAACACAGCATTTTCCATGGCTAATCCACCAAGCTGCATATCGCTGGATACTATACACAATTTAGTATGGCCAATCCATCTAACATGCACATCTTTGGACTGTGGGTCGAAACTGAAGCACCTGGCAGAAACACAGGCAGACGCAGGAAGAACATGCAAACTTCACACAGTCACCCAAGGGTGGTATTAAACCAGAGTCCCTGATGCTGTGAGGCAACATGTCATCTCTACTGGTCAACTAGTTTCAAATGTCAGAAAAATATTAGAAGATATTATTAAATTAATTATAGCATTTATACAGGTTCAAGATAATCATACAGAAACAGCATGATTTAGTGAAAGGGAAATAATGTTGAGCCAATCTGTTGAAGCTCTTTGAGCAAGTGATGTGTGCTTTGGATAAAGCAAAACCAGATGATGTATAGCACTTGGCTTTCCAGAATGAATTTATTAAGTGTCATATGAAAATCAATGCGAAAAATCAAATATGGTGCAGGGGTTACCATATTTCCATGAACAGAAAAGTGTTTCTTGTTAAGTCAGCCAGAGAGTAGGCAGAAACAGGCCTTTTACAAGTTGTCAACATGTCACAAGTAATATGGTGCCGCAACTATTTTCAATTTATGTAAATGATGTGAATGAAGCAATTAAAGATGGGTGCCAAATTTACTGATGACACAAAGATTGGTAGGAAGATAAGTTATGAAGTATACATGAGACTACAAGGCAGATTAAGTGAATGGACAAAGCTTGGAAAATGCAGTACAGTAGGAAAATGTGAAACAGTCCATTTTAGTGGGAAGAATAAAAACATAAGATTGAAATGGCGAGATATTGCAGAGCTCTGAGATAGAGGAATTTCTGCACCCTCACGTAAGTAACTAGGAAAGGAAATGCAATGTTAAGATTTATTGCAAGGGAATCAAAATACCATTACGATCACAACATGTAGGAGCAGAAGTAAGCCATTTGTCCCATTCACTCTACTCTGCCATTCAACAAGATCATGGCTGGTCTTATAATCCTCATCTTCACTTTCCTGCCTTTTTCTGAAAATCCTTGATTATTGATTAAAAATTTGTCAATCTCTACCTTTAAATCTATTTAACAACCCAGAATCCATGGGGCTGTGCGGTAAAGAACTCCACAGCTTCACTGCTGGATGACAGAAGGGGAGGCAACAGCCTAGTGGTATTATCAATGGGGTTTTAATCCAGAGACCCACATAATGTTCTGGGGACTTGGGTTTGAATCCCACCAAAGCTGATGACGAGATGACTTATTTTTACAAAAGGCTGGAATTAAGAGTCTAATGATGACCAGGAATCCATTGTTAATTGTCAGGGGAAAAAAGTGTGCACCTGTGGAATCTGGTTTTCTCATGCCCATCATTGCAGCATCAGGGACCCCGGTTTAATACTGCCCTCGGGTGACTGTGTGAAGTTTGCATGTTCTTCCTGCGTCTGCCTGGTGCTTCAATTTCCACCCACAGTGCAGGTTGGATAGATTGGCCATACTAAATTGCGCATAGTGTCCAGGAATATGCAGGCTTGGTGGATTAGTCATGGAAAATGCAGGGTTATAAGGATAGGGTATGCTGGGGTGAGATGTTCTTCAGAGGATCAGTATGGACTCGATCAGAGGAAGGAAACTGCCATCCTTATCTGGTCAGGCCTACCAGTGATTTCAGAATTCTAGCAACGCAGTTGACTCGTAATTGTCATGCAGGCAATTAGATGTTAGCCTAGCTAGCAACGCACTCATCCAGTGAATAAATGAAAAAGAAATTCCTCATTTCTGCCCGAATTAGCATCCCAAAACTGGGATTATGCCCTCTGGTCCTAGATCCACTCACATCGACACAAATATAAAAGAGTTATATTTCGTTTATAGAGGGCACTGGGGAGACTAGGTCTAAAGAGTGCAGAGTACTTATTATCTCTTTTAAGGAAAGATGTAAATACATTGGAGGCAGTTGAGAGAGAAGGCTTATCAGGATAATACTCTGAAGCAACAAGCATTTTAAAGCAAAGATTGATTAGGCTAGGTTTGTATCCAGTGAATTTTAGCAGACTAAGAGGCATCTTGATTGAACCATATGATTATGAAGGGGCTTGACAGGATATTTGTGGAGAATCTAGAACTAGGGGCACAGTTTAAAAACTCAGGTTCACCTATTTAAAGAAAAACAAAATAATTTTTTTTCCTCCCTCAAGTGGTCGTGAGTTGGAACTCTTCCTGAAAAAGCAGTGGAAAGACTGTTAAGTATTTTTAAGGCAGAGGTATTTTCTAAATAGCCTATTATTACACAGCGCTAGAGCAGGTGGGTCTTGAACTGAAGCCTCCTGGATCATAAATAGGAATACTACCATCGCGATAAGAGACAGCACTGGGTTTTGCAGGCAGTCAGATAAACCACAATCTTATGACATCGCGCAGCAGGCTTGAGGGGTTTAAAGTCCTACTTTGTGCTCTTTGTGTGTAATGTTGGTACATAATTATGACTTCCCACCCCACCCACGAATTTTGAGAATTTGATAATTTTGGAACTTGCCCGTACTCATTCTAAAAATACATTTGTGCTCCTTTTGAAGATGATCACACAATTGTTTACGGAAAGTGGTTTAAATTAGAGCACACCAGCTCTCCAATGGAATTATAGAATGGGAAAAGAAAATGGTATGGATGCCTTTCATACATGTACCCAAATTATGGAAAAATTTGTATGTAACACATTTCCTGCCACTTGCTCAATGACATTTCTAACATCAGTGTTCCTGGCATGGCAGGATGGAACTTTAAAAGGGCCAGAAACATACAGAAAAAGCTCACCTTGGTTCTACTAAATAACATGAAGGTGAGCAATGTAAGCCAGTGAGGTAAGAATGTGTGGAATTTGACAACATGATGTAGGGAAATTACATGGGAATTAGTGATGTTGGATGGGCAGAAGTTGCATCAGCCCAGAGCCAAAAGAAACTTAGCCCCTAGGTCTTTGCTTGGAACAAAAAATTAAATCCAGTAAGAGCAGGAAGAAAGATCGAGATACTAATGGAGCCTATTTAAAAATGTCTATTATTGTCATTATTCGTAACGCTTGAAAACAACGGATGATTGGGCATTATTGTATCATAAATCTTGATTAATAGATGAGGAGTTAGTATTAGTATTAATATAGAAATATGTCAAAGTCTTAACTACTCTATTACTTGGAATTAACTCGCAAGTAAAGGAATTGAAAACTGTCACTGAGCTGCTTTGTTTTAATACTTGTCTTAATGCCAAAAGGGGGTGAGACAACTTTTATTGCAATGCCCTGTGAGAATCTTGTTTACCAGCTTTGGTTTTGCAAGCTAAGATCCTGCTCAGAAACAGCAGGTTCTTCACTATGAATTTCATGATCACGCGAACTTAATTCCAATTCAAAGGTCAAAGTCAGTAAGCTACTGCAATAACAAAAACACCAACTAATTTTGGAGCTTTTGCTTCCTTGATTAGATAACTATTTTTATTGATGCTTCTTGCAGCTGTGCACAAATTTATCAAAATTATTAGACCATTGGAGAATTAGGCCAATCGAGTCGCTCTACCATTCAATTACGACTGATACGTTTCTCGACACCATTCTCCTGCCTTTTTTGCATAAGCCTTGACCCCTTTACCAATCAAGAAGCTATCTCTGTCTTAAAGACACTCAATGACTTGGCCTACACAGGCTGCTGTGGCAATAAGTTCCACAGATTCACCACCTTCTGGCTGAAGACATTACTCCTCATCTCAATTCTAAAGGGTCACCCCTTCATTCAGACTGTGCCTTTGCATCCTAGTCTCTCGTACCAGTGGAAATATCTTCTCAGGGTCCACTCCATTCAGGTCTCTTAATATTCTGTAAGTTTCAATTAGATCCCCCCCCCCCCACCTCAACCCATCCTTCTAAATTCCATTGAGTACAGTCCCAGAGTCCTCAATCCCTCCTTATATGACAAGCTCTTCCTGGGATCATTCTTGTAACCCTCCTCTGGACCTCTTCCAAGGACAGCATATCCTTCCTTTGACAGTGGGCCCAAAACCACTCTATATTCCAAATGCAGTCTGACCAGGACCTTACACAGCTTCACCAGTACGTCTCTGCTCTCGTTTTCTAGCCCTTGAGATGAATGCTAACCTTGCATTTGCCTTCCCAACTGCCAACAGAATCTTGAGAATCCTGAACGAGGACTCCCAACTCCATTTGTACTTCAGATTTCTGAAAGGTTTGTAGCTCAGATTGATGGACATCACCACAAACCCCAGGAACCCCATTCAGGACAAACATATAAATAGAAAGCAGGAGCCAACAGCTTCGCTTCACTTGGAGGTCGCCACTGACGATGTTACCTAGCCAGGTAGTGAAACGTCTAGATATCAAACCTACAGCTCAGCGAGCAAACCTACACCCGAAAGATTTCTGAAACCTTACCCTATTTAGAAAATTGTCCCACTCTCTTAGTCTTCCCAAGTCCTTCTGCAGCCTCCCTACTTCCTCAACACGAGCTGCCCCCTCATCTATCATATCGTCTGCAAACTTAGCATCAATGCCATCAGTTCCTTTGTCCAGATTATTAAGGTAAAACGTGAGTAGTTGTGGTTCTAACATGGACTCTGCAGAACTACTAAACACTAGGTGCCATCCTGAAAAAGTTTGCTTTCTGCCAATCCTCTATCCATGCCAGTACCTTGCCCTACAACATGGGCTCTTATCTTATTTAGCAGCTTCCTATGCTGCACCTTGTCAGTAGTTTTCTGGAAATTCAAATAAATTGCCTAACCTGCTGGTTGGCTTCTCAAAGAACTCTAACAGATATCAGGCATGACCTCCCCTTTCTACTACAAACCAACCGACTCCCACAGCTACCTGGACTACACCTCCTCCCATCCTGCCCCCTGTAAAAACGCCATCCCATTCTCCCAATTCCTTCGTCTCCGCCGCATCTGCTCCCAGGAGGACCAGTTCAAAATACGTACAACACAGATGGCCTCCTTCTTCAAGGACCGCAATTTCCCCCCCGACGTGGTCGACGGTGCCCTCCACCGCATCTCCTCCACTTCCCGCTCCTCCGCCCTTGAGCCCCGCCCCTCCAACTGCCACCAGGACAGAACCCCACTGGTCCTCACCTACCACCCCACCAATCTCCATGTACAGCGCATCATCCGCCGTCACTTCCGCCACCTCCAAACAGACCCCAGCACCAAGGATATATTTCCCTCCCCTCCCCTATCAGCTTTCCGTAGAGACCACTCCCTCCGCGACTCCCTGGTCAGATCCACACCCCCCACCGACCCAACCTCCACTCCCGGCACCTTCCCTTGCAACCGCAGGAGGTGCAACACTTGCGCCCACACCTCCCCCCTCACTTCTCTCCTAGGCCCCAAAGGAAACTTCCATATCCGCCACAGATTCACCTGCACCTCCACCCACATCATCTACTGCATCCGCTGCAGCCGGTGTGGCCTCCTCTATATTGGGGAGACAGGCCGCCTACTTGCGGAGCGATTCAGAGAGCACCTCTGGGCCACCCGGACGAACCAACCCAACCACCCTGTAGCACAGCATTTCAACTCCCCCTCCCACTCCACCGAGGATATGCAGGTCATTGGACTCATCCACCGCCAAACCACAACAACGCGACGGTCGGAGGAGGAGCGTCTTATCTTCCGACTGGGAACCCTCCAACCACAGGGGATGAACTTGGACTTCACCAGTTTCTTCATCCCCCCTCCCCCCACCTTGTCTCAGCCGAATCCCTCCAGCCCGGCACTGCCTTCCTGACCTGCAGTCTTCTTCTTGACCTCTCCGCCTCCATCCTACTCCGACCTATCACCCTCACCTTGACCTCTTTCCACCTATCACATTTCCAACGCCCCTCCTCCAAGTCCCTCCTCCCTACCTTTTATCTTCTCCTGCTGAACACTCTCTGCTCATTCCTGAAGAAGGGCCTGTGCCCGAAACGTCGAATCTCCTGTTCTCTGGATGCTGCCTGACCTGCTGTGCTGTTCCAGCAATAAAGTTTCAACTCCCCTTGACTCAGCCCTATTTTAGCACACATTTCCAAGTACTCTGTAATTTCACTCTTAATAACAGACTGTAAAACCTTAATAATGACAGGCTAACCAAACTACAGTTTCCTGTCTTTTTCTCCCCCCTCCTTAAAAACAGGGGCATTACATTAGGCATTTTCCAATCCTTTGGCGTGCGCCCTGTCTCCAGTGATTGCTGACCCTCCATTCTCGTCAGCTATCTCTTTCAGAACTCAATTACAATTAAAGTTCTTACATTTAACAGGAAAAAATGTTTTGAGGTTGTTTCACAGTGAAGTTAGTTAGTTATTAGGCTAGGTCAACGATTTCATAGACAAGATTTGGACATTTTTTGATCCTGGTAACATACCATAAGAAAGATTTTTAAACAGCCACAACATACATATTCAGGCAAGTACTTTTAACAGCATTATGAAAATGATGAATGCAAGTTTGTTGAGTTCTAAAATCCTCTTTGTCCAAGTATACACTAGCACACTTCTCATACAAAAGTAAACCTTTCAGCCCTAATTAGCACACAAATGGCAAAGCTCAACATGAAGATAATGCTGTAGCTACAGAATTGATCTCAGACGAGGAATTCTGGGGCAAGTATTGATGCCCTGTTTTCCCCAGTATCTGTGCAACATCTGCAAGGGACAAGTAAAGCATATGGTGGAACATTCCCACTCAAAAACATGGGATGGCACGGTGGCTCAGTGGTTAGCACTGCTGCCTCACAGCGCCAGGGACTCGGGTTTGATTCCAGCCTCAGGCAACTGCCTGTGCGGAGTTTGCACATTCTCCCTGTGCCTGCATGGGTTTCCTCTAGGTGCTCTGGTTTCCTCCTACAGTCCAAAGGTGTGCAGGTCAAGTGAATTGGCCATGTTAAACTGCTCATAGCATTAGGTACAGTAGTCAGAGGGAAAGGAGTCTGGGTGGGTTACACTTCGGAGGGTCAGTATGGACTTGTTGGGCTGAAGGGCCTGCTTCCACACTGTAGGTAATCTAATTACTCATGCAGCCCACTCAACTCCATTGCCTTTAACATGCACTGCCCTCACTACTGATGCTGGCAACAGTCCATAGCCATCCACAAGATGCAAAGTTGTATTCATCACTGCTCCTTTGACAGAATCTTCCAAACCAACAATCTTTACCACAGAGGCAGCTGATGTACAGGAGCTGCAGCACCAGCAAGTCACACCCCATTCTGACTTGGAATTATATTGATATTCTTTTGCTGGCAATAGGTCAAAAATCCAGGAATTCCCTTCCTAAAAGCACTTTGAGTGCCCCTACAATCCAATGGCCACAATAAGTTCAAGCAGGCAGCACACCACTATCCTCAAGAGGAATTAAGGATGGGAAATAACAAAAACAGTTCTCATAAAACTGCTGTAAGCAACACAATAACATAAGACTAAAATGCAAAGACAAAAAGGTTTATTAATGAATGTACAGGATCAGAAACTTTTGTAATACAGACCGTGCCAAGAATTAGGCAGGTAAAAGCATGGGTTTCAAGCTTTGCTAAACTTCACAAATAATCCATTTCTTTTGGTTCTTCACTACACTAAAGATGTTATTGCCATGATCAACAACTTTTTGTGCACTTTTATAGAGAAATGTGTCTTGGCAGAACTGAGATAAAGAAATATGAATGAAAAACCAGGCCAGCTGAAAGCTTGAGAACAGTTATGAGCATCAGTTGAGAAACATTTATTATTGGGACAAAAATACTTCTGCAGAACTAGAAGAACCATTCTGAAATTTTCAAGTAAGTCATATTTTGTATCCTGCATTGCATGTACTAATGATAAATTATTTAAGTTTAGCAATACAGTAGTAACTGACTGAAACTTCGTTGATGCCCTTTGAACTGTGTTTAATGAAAATAGCCATTACAAGTCAGAGAAATGGCTTCAAATCACTTTTCTTCACTGATCATAACACTTTTTAAACTGATCAGAAGTTGAAGGACATTATTGCACGATGCAGGTTAAACTTCTGATCGACAGTAAAAATGTTGTATCTCATAAGGTTTTCTAATTCACATCATTCAGAGGTTGATGGCCATTAGTTACACAGATATAGATGTAAAAACAGACAATGTACATTTTAAACAGTTATCACAATAGAAATGAATGCAAAGACATGCCTTGTTTCTCACTAGACAGCACCAAAAGCACATTCCAAAAGACTTTCGTCAACAGGAAAGTTTTTCGCAACTTACGCTTGCTTATTATGCATTTGACTTAGACATACTTTACCCAGAGTAGGATGCAAGTAAGGGTCAAAGTCTTTATTTGATAACAGCAGCATCAAAAAGCTCACCCTTTAAAACAGAGAAATCTTGACAATTAAATGTTCATGTGTTATCAAAGCTGTGACTGAAATTCTCACTTGCATTTTTTTTTAAAAGACAAGAAACTCTGCACGTTACAAGATTTTTGCACAAGTGAACATCATTTCACTGGAATTGGTACACAAAATAGAAGAAAGATTTCATCCTGTTTTTGTAAATTTCCAGATGTAATATATTTAAAAACACACAATTTGGCTGTATAATACTATTTTTTCACAGATGCTGTGTGGAATAGCAGTTTTGAACAAGAATTCCTGGATTTAATCTCTTAGAAGGTTGAGTGTTTCAATGAAGCTTTAAATGTATAAAAATAGTACAGTACTTAGTACTTTGGTTCTGTGTAATGAAGCCCTTTGTGGCCATTGTAGGATCTTGGTGAAGGAAATGAGTAGCTGATAAAAAAAAACAGCAAATGTGTGGAATCAGAAACAAGGGGAAAAATGACACTTTATATTGTGAATGGCAGAACTAATCCAAAGCTAAAACAAACACATGGCTTAAAAGCATATCAATTAAGTCTGCATCTAAGTCTAACACAGTGAACAAATCTTATAAGAACAAATACACAGAAAATGTCTTTTTGCTATCAACTTATAATTTATGCATCATTGTGCATCTCACTAGTCATGTTTTTTTTAAACTGTATCAGTTGTCTGTCAATTTAGTTCCAGAAGAATCCATACCAATTTAGCCTACTCAAAAGTTAGAGAGAAATTAACTTTTCAAACTATTCACATTAGGTAGTTAAATTTAACAACAGTTCCAAATGCCAGATTTTAAATGAGGTCTAAAGCATAGGATCTGGAACATATGCCAATCATAAAGAAAAACAAAATCAGCAACACAGTTGATGAAAAATAACATTTCAAAACGCATAATCAATTCTATAATTTTTCAATATTTTATAATAATTCATAATTTATTTTATCAAAGTAATGCCCTGAAATGAAGTTATTCTATGAATGATCAAGATAAACTGGCCTGAAGTTTACAGCTTGTAGTCTACATGCAATTATTTTCGAAAACTGAAAACTACAATGTGTGTGCTATACTGACAATTCTGTCGCATGTAATGGGACTTAATTGCAACATTCAACTCGTACATAGAAAATTTAAATAAAATGTGGATTCAGGAGGAGATATTGTTAAATTAATCACATACACTGCACACACAAAAGAAATAAATTTTACTTTACAATATTGAACTCAGCTGATCAGATCACCAAAGCTCTTTATGAAATATAGTATACTTTTTTCCCATGCAATAAAACAGGTAAAAATGTTCAACAATTGGTGATAAGATAGCAAATAAGGACTTTGCAACTCAATGCTCGTCTTTCACTTGCTTACAGATTTAAAAGTTACATAAGAATACAGAAGTTATATTATTGTTACATTAGATGTGGTTTTTATTTCCTCATGTGAACTGCTTTTTAATAACTCTTTGATGAATTGTTCAAGAGCAGCAAAGTAGCCCTGGCACTGCCAAGTGTCATTGTGAGTTCCATCTGGAAATATTACTAATCTTTTAGTCCGTGATGTAGACAGTTCACAAAGTTGCTTCATCATAACTGGTGGAATTAACTGGTCTGACAATCCAGAAATTAAAAGAGAAGGCATTCTGCACTGTGCAATCTTGTTATAGGACAGAAATTTGTTCTTGTAGCACCAGAGTGGTAGATATCTCATGGGAAAGAAGGAGAACAAAGTGCTGGCCATATGTGGGATACTGAGGAATGTGTTCTCAACAACTATGGCAAAAATACGATGTGGGTTCTCGGAGGCTAGATGAATAGCCACTGCTCCACCCAACGAGCGACCAAATAAGATTATTTTTGTTTTATCAAGATCTGGTCGCGTCATGACATAGTCCAATACAGCCTCTGAATCCAAGTAAAGGCCGTTTTCACTCGGTTCCCCATCACTCCTGCCATATCCTCTATAATCTACAAGTAATACATTAACTTTCAGATTCACCATCATCAACAGAGCATTTTGGATCCTATGACCAATATTACCTGCATTTCCATGGAAATAAATTATGGTTGGTGAATATGATGCATTATCTCCAGTGTACCTCAACAGAATCAAATTGAGTCGAACTCCATCCTTGGTTTTAACAAAGAGGTTCTCATGTGGGATCCCAGTAGGTATGGGAATGTACAAACGTGAGGAGGGTGGTTGCTCTGGGAAGTAGAGGAGTACATCTTGGAACTTGTACAAAATGCCTGCCACTGATGCAAATATCAAGACAAGCAAAAGGATCCCTCCATATAGATGGAAGGTTAAAATCAAAGCTAGCAGAGAAATCCGGCATAAACTCCAAGACCATGAAATCAAAGCAATCAGCCACCTCCTGACATATGTCCATGACTTCCACGTTTTTTCCATTATGGTTTCTTTCAGAGGCACTCGCCTTCTATGTATATTGGTTCTGTAAATAAAAAAAAGATGAGTCAGACAATTCACACAATTATCCTTCCAATAAATCAGAACGTGATACAATGAAATTATAGCTGGTAAAATTTGATAATACTACTCAAAAAGCAGAGGATGTTGCAAAATGAAGCCTAAACATTTTTTTGTTCAATAATAACCAAAGCACCAAGCTCATTAACAAGCATACATCATTAATCTTTTAGTTTATTTCAAAAAATGTTGCTGTTACATCAACTTGTATGGATTAGCAGCTTGAAATGAAGGACAAACACATTTTCAAGTCTGAAAAATAAAGGAAAGCTCAAGTAAGTACGCATCAGATAAATGATATAACATCAGGGCCTGTTTCCACACTGGAAGTAATCTAGTAAATCTAGCTAGTAAATCAGGAAGTATCACCATCCAGGATGTTACACCTTCCGAGGGCTAAATTTAGCAAATAGACTTGAAAACAAAGGCAACTCCATATTGCTACATCAGTGCTCCAATGTTTCAACAGCAAATGCACTATATTGACAACTTTAGGTAATGAGAAAGTTTAAATTAGACCCAATAAAGAACAGAGTAAGAAGAAAGCGTGTGCAATATGTTCCATGTAGCAACTTCTTCCCATTTCTACTCATGCTTAAACTTTTGTTTTTTTAATACATAGCACAAGTATTGCCTTTAATTTCAAAGTATTAATTGGCTGGATTTAACAAAACACAATATTTTGCAGGATTTTTGCACAAATGAGGCAATGCCACTTAGTCCATATAACTATAAGAAACAGGAGCAGAAATTTGGCCATTCAGCCCATTGAATGGCACAGCAGACTCAATCACAGCTGGTATGTTTCTCAACCCCCTTCTCTCATTTTCTCCCTATAACCCTTGACCCTCAGTCTTAAATATTTTCAATGGCCTGGGCTCCACAGCTTTCTGTAGCAATGAATTCCATAGATTCACCACTCTCTGACTGAAGAAGTTTCTCCTTATCTCCATTCGAAAAGATCTTCCCTTTATACTGAGGCTGTGCCCTTGGGTCCTAGTCTCTCCTATCAATGGAAACATCTTCCCAACATCTACTCTGTCCAGGCCATTCAATATTCTGTATGTTTCAATTAGATGCACCCTCATCCATTTCAACTACATCAAGTATAGACCTAGAGTCTTCAAATGCTTTTCATTCTTGGGGCTATTCACATAAACCTCCCCTGAACATGCTCCAAGGACAGTACATCCTTCCTGAAATATAGGGCCCCAAAACTGCAGACAATAGTCCAAATGTGGTATGACCAGAGCCTTATAGAGCCTCAACTAAGTCCCTGCTTTTATATTCAAGCCCCCTCAAAATAAATGCCATCATTGTGTTACAAAGTTGTGGGTTAACTATACCTTTTAAGAGTGTTAATACCTAGCAGTGACAGCACCAAATGTTCTCAATAAGACACAATATAACATGTGCTCCAGCTACTGGAGTAGCTGGTTGCCTGGAAACGACAAAGAACAGATTCAAATTAGGTCAATCAGTTTAAATTATATCCAGAAAAATACCAAATTCCAATCAAGCTTGAATTGAGTATATTGACATTCTTAAAAGCCAACGACACAATCCAATGCTCTGGGATATGAGACCAGGGAAATATTGAACAGTTGGAGGAGACCTGCCAAGCCCCAGCATGTAAAAGACTGCCTGAAAAATAGCTCTCTTAAAAGTACCTTTCTCGATCAGTAACCTGTGAAGGAGAATCTCTAAGAAGAAAAGACGACACAGGAAGATCCAAATAGAAGAACCGAAAGCTGCCTGGTTTTGAGGTAAAAAGTCTTGTCTTTGGGCGGCACGGTGGCACAGTGGTTAGCACTGCTGCCTCACAGCGCCAGAGACCTGGGTTCAATTCCCGCCTAAGGCGACTGACTGTGTGGAGTTTGCACGTTCTCCCCGTGTCTGCGTGGGTTTCCTCCGGGTGCTCCGGTTTCCTCCCATCATCCAAAGATGTGCAGGGTCAGGTGAATTGGCCATAATAAATTGCCTGTAGTGTTAGGTAAGGGGTAAATGTAGGGGTATGGGTGGGTTTCGCTTCGGCGGGTCGGTGTGGACTTGTTGGGCCGAAGGGCCTGTTTCCACACTGTAATCTAATCTAATCTAATCTTGTAAATCTTAATTGAGAGTTTTATCGGACTAGTATTACAGAAAGGAAGGTAACAGATAGGTTAGAGTAAGGAATTGGAAATAGTTGTTAGCTATTTCTTCAAGTGTAGCAGAGCATAATTAAAGTTGTTAATTTTTACTTTAAATAGTTCTTGGCCACTCGAATTTTTAAAGATTACTGCTTGGGATAAATCTTTTCTGTGTTGCTGGTTTAAATTAAGCAGGAGGGTTTGCCCAGTGTCATAGCAGTTTGGGGGTTCAGGTCCATGATTTGAACTGGTTCAGACAGATTTGGGTGTACAAAAAATTCCAGCAGATTTAAACACTTGAACGTTAGAGCCCTAGATCTTTAAACAAAACGTACATGAGACAATTTGTTTAGTTTCGGTGACTTGTGGTTGAATAATTATAAGTGAGAGAAATGGCTCTTGAAATGGCTGAAGAGGTTCTGGGATTTGAAGATGATTCTCAAATTTGCCAAGAAAGTTTAGAAGAAAAGAAAAAGGCCATAATTTTCGAATTAGCAAATACGTTAGATTTGTGTTTAACTAAGGACAAAAGTTACTCAAACACTTAGGTGTATCAGAGAATCAGATAAGTGCAGTAGAGCTGGAAAAACTTAAATTACAATAGAGGAAAATGGATTTAGATGATAAACAGAGAGAGGAAAGAGGCAGAGAGAAAGGGAAAGAGAGGAAAACGGAGGGGGGGGGGGAAGAGCGCGGGGAAGCGAGCGCGGAGGGGGAGAAGAGAAAAAAAAAGAGAAAGAAGGTTCTTAGCTGAGCAAAGAGAGAGAGAAGAAAGGGAGAGACAAAAAGAGAGAATTTGAATTTGAGAACTTGTGACTTAGTCAGCAAAGTCAAGTTAACAGAATGGAGATAAGAACAGAAGGTAGTGATATGTATAAATATGAAAAATCCCAGCAGATTTAAACACTTGCAAGTTAGAGCCCTAGATCTTTAAACAAAGCATAGGTGAGAAAACTGCCGCATTTTGATGAGAAAAATGTTGAAGTCTTCTTTATTTCATTTGAAAAATCAGCTAGGCAGATGGAGTGGTCCAAGGATTTATGGGTAATGCTAGTTCAGACTAAACTGGTAGGCAGAGCTAGTGAGGCATTTGCCGCACTGTCAGATGAGGTGTCAAGAGATTATGAAGAGGTTAAACAGGCTATTTTAAGTGCTTATGAATTGGTACCAGAATCATATAGACAGCAGTTCAGAAACACAGGAGGAGGAGCCAGGTCAGACTTATATTGAGTTCAAAATAATGAAACATCGTCATTTTGATAATGGGTGTGTGCTTTGAAAATAGATCGGACCTTTGAGCCTCGAAGAGAGATTATTCTGCTGGAGGAGTTTAAAACACACTTCCAGAGATGGTAAGAATTCACATGAAGGAACAGAAAGTTCAGGAAGTGAGAAGGGCAGTAGAATTAGCAGATGAGTACATGCTGGTGCATAAGATAAACTTCCGTCAGAATTGCATCCTGTGAGGGATAGAAGTTGGGAGGAGGGGAGATCTTACACTACGAAACCAAGAATAGACAGCACTAGTAAAAAAATACTCAGGATAAAAAAAAGCCCAAGAGGGTGGAAAGGAGGGGAAAGGTCTCAGGTGTTTCCACTGTGGTAAAGTGGGACATGTAAAGACACAGTGCTGGTTGTTAAAGAAAGGTGCAGTGGGAAAAAATGTGGTAAAAGAAACTGAGGCAGTGTCATTAGTCAAGGTAGTAAAGGAAAACCCCAAGAGCTGAGCAGCTGCAGGAGAGTGCACAACGTAAGCAGAGGCAGGGTATGGAGTTAATACCTGATCTCTACAAAGAATTTGGCTCTGTGGGTAAAGTTCACTCAAAGAGCAGGGGACAAGGACAAGAAGTTATAATTTTGAGAGATACAGGATCTAACCAGTCGCTGATAGTAAGGGATGAGCGAATATGCACTCTTTCTGATCTGTTAGCCGAGAGTGTGGTAAGCTGTGGGACAGATGGACAGAAATTTAGCATTCCCCTATGTAAGATCAGGTCTGAGTTCCAAGTTAATTCAGAGAAGTTCGAGTGGTAGTGGTTAACAGACTGTCAATTCCAGGAATTCCGTTTATTTTTGGGAATGATTTATCAGGATCCAAGGTAGGAGTGACACCCCTTGTTGTGGAGAAGCCCAAAGAAGACCAAGAAACTGAGTTAAAACAGAAATATCCTGGTATTTTCCCAGACTGTGTGGCAATCAGATCCCACTATCATAAGTCACAGCACGAAGTGAAAAGTAAAGAGAAAAATGAAGGTGTCGAGGTTCAGTTAGCGGAAACCCTGTTTGAAGTAATGGTGCAGGAAAGATGTGAACAAGCAAAGGGTCAGACAGTACTGTTTAGTCCTGAAAGGCTAAGAGACTTGCAACAGCAAGACAAGACAATAAAATATATATACGTGGACGCATACTCTAAAAAGGAGATGGGAATAATGGGGATAATCTGGGAGATTATCCTCAGATGGAAATGGAGACCATGGCAGGTTAGTGCAGAGGAGAAATGGGCCGAAGTACACCAGATTGTGTTGCCGGTAGCTTGCAGACAGGAGGTGTCACGCGTAGCACATGAATTACCTGTAGGAGGTCACCTAGGGGTATGAAAGACCCAAGCTAAGGTTTAAAAATATTTTTATTGGCCTGGAATGCACAAGGATGTAATTAACTTTTGCCATATGTGTCATACATGCTAAATAGTAGGTAAGCCAGAGGTGGTAATAAAACCAGCCCCTTTGTTGCCAGTTCCCACATTTGAAGAACCTTTCACACGGGTTATACTTCATTGTGTAGGTGCCCTCCCGAGGACTAAACGTAGGAACCAATACTTGTTAACCATAATGGATGTGTCTACCAGATTTCCAGAGGCAATTCCATTACGGAATATCAAGGCAAAAAGGTGGTCGAGGAGGTCGCAGCTTTCTTCTTAGAGTATGGGTTACCCAGAGAGATTCAGTTGGTCCAAGGGTCAAATTTTACTGCTAGGCTGTTTAAGGTGTTTATGGATAGCTTAGTTATACAGCACTTTAAATCCAGTGCGTATCATCCTGAATCCCAGGGAGCCTGAGAAGGTGGCATCAGACCTTGAAGACCACGTTGAGAGCATACTGTCAGGATTACCCGAATGATTGGGATAAAGGTTTCCCATTCATATTGTTTGCCATTAGAGATGCCCCAAATGAATCTACTCAGTTCACTCCTTTTGAGTTAATATTTAGTCATGAAATGAGAGGCCTTTTGAAAGTTGGAGATTTCATACTTTGATTATGTATTGGAGGTGAAGGAGAGATTAAACCGAGTAGATGAGTTAACTAAACAGCACCTAAAGAGGGCACAGTATAGAATGAAGCAGGTGGCAGATAAAAGCTCGGAGACTCTGATGTTTTCCCAAGGAGATAATGTATTAGTATTGTTACCAGTGATTGGAGATCCCTTCAAAGCCAGGTTTAGTGGTCCCTATCAAATTGAGAAAAAGTTGAGTCAGGTGAACTATTTCGTAAAGATGCCAGATAGAAGAAAAAGGAATCAAGTATGTCATGTGAACATGTTGAAACCATATTATACTAGAGAGAAAGAACTGGAGAAACAGGTGTTAGTTACTGCCGAGCAGAGTGAGGAATCAAATCCAGATGACGTGGATTTTGATGTGCTTCAAAATAGTATAAAAAACGAAGTCGTCCTTGAGGAGTGAGATAGGTTAGTAAGTCTCAGGAGCATGGAACACAGTTGAAAGATTTGTTATGCCTGTACCAGGACATATGTAAGAATCAGATAGGGAGGACTAATGCTATTGTACATGAAATAGACCAAGGAAATACTGCTCCAATAAAACACCACCCCTACTGGCTTAATCCTTTCAAAGCCAGAACAGGTCCAGATGGAGGTGGAGGCCATATTCGACGAGGACATCATCAAACCAAGCCAGAGTGAGTGGAGTTCGCCGATCGTCTTAGTTCCAAAACCGGACGGGACTCAACGATTCTGTGTGGATTACCAGAAGGTTAACGCCATTACAAAATCAGACTCATAGCCAATTCCTAGATTGGAGGACTGTATTGAGAAAGTCAGACATCACCAGGTTGGACTTACTGCATGGTTGCCGGCAGGTACCTTTATCAGAGACAGCAAAAAGAAATTTCTGCATTCGTAACCCCAACTAGGCTATATCAGTTTAAAGTGGTGCCCTTTGGAAAGAAGAACACGCCCGCCTCATTCTAAAGATTCATGAACAGACTTGTGGCTGGGTGAATCAACTGTGCAGTCTATTTGGATGATGTAGTGATTTTTAGTAAATCCTGGAAAGATCACATGGTACAGTTGGCAGAGCTCTTTGAACGATGGTAGGGGATTTTAACTTTCCAAACATAAACTGGGACTGCCGTGGTCTTAAGTTTTAGATGGAGGGGAATTTGTTGAGCATGTATATGAAAGTTTTCTGATTCAATATGTGGATGTTCCTACGGGAGAAGGTGCAAAACGTGACCTACTTTTGGGAAATAAGGCAGGGCAGGTGACTGAGGTGTCAGTGGGGGAGCACTTTGGGGCCAGCGACCATAATTCTATCAGTTTTAAAATAGTGATGGAAAAGGATACACCAATTCTAAAAGTTGAAGTTCTAACTTGGAGAAAGGCCAATTTTGACAGTATTAGGCAAGAACTTTCAAAAGCTGATTGGGGGCAGTTGTGCCCAGGTAAAAGGGACAGCTAGAAAATGGAAAGCTTTCAGAAATGAGATAACTAGAGCCCAGAGACAGTATGTTCCTGTTAGGGTGAATGGAAAGGCTAATAGGTGTAAGGAATGCTGGATGACTAAAGAAATTGAGGGTTTGGTTAAGAAAAAGGAAGCAAATGTGAGGCATAGACAAGTTAATCGAATGAATCCTTAGAAGAGTATTAAGAGGGAAATCAGGAGGGCAAAAAGGGGACATAAGATAGCTTTGGCAAATAGAGTCAAAGAGAATCCAAAGGATTTTTCCAAATACGTTAAGGACAAAAAGGTAACTCGGGAGAGAATAAGGCCCCTCAAAGATCAGAGCTGAAAATGTGTTGCTGGAAAAGCGCAGGTCAGGCAGCATCCAGGGAACAGGAGAATCGACGTTTCGGGCATAAGCCCTTCTTCAGGAATGCTTTCAGAAATGAGATAACTAGAGCCCAGAGACAGTATGTTCCTGTTAGGGTGAACTCCTGTTCCCTGGATGCTGCCTGACCTGCTGCGCTTTTCCAGCAACACATTTTCAGCTCTGATCTCCAGCATCTGCAGACCTCACTTTCTCCCCTCAAAGATCAGCAAGGCGGCCTTTGTGTGGAACCACAGGAGATGGGGGAAGATACTAAACAAGTGTTTTGCATCAGTGTTTACTGTGGAAAAGGACGTGGGAGATATAGAATGTAGGGAAATAGATGGTGACATCTTGAAAAATGTCTATATTGCAATGGAGGAAGTGCTGGATGCCTTAAAACACATAAAAGTAGATAAATTCCCAGGACCTGAACAGGTGTACCCTAGAACCCTGTGGGAAACTGGGGAAGTGATTGCTGAGCCCCTTGTTGAGATATTTGTATCATAGATAGTCAAAGGTGAGGTGCTGGAAGACTAGAGATTGCCTAATGTGGTGCCACTGTTTAAGAAGATTGGCAAGGACAAGCCAGGGAACTACAGACCAGTGAGCCTGACCTCGGTGGTGGGCAAGCTTTTGGAGAGAATCCTGACGGACAGGATGTACATGTATTTGGAAAGACAAGGAATGGTTAAGAATAGTCAACATGGCTTTGTGCGTGGGAAATCATGACTCACAAACTTGACTGAGTTTTTTGAAGAAGTAACAGAGGATTGATGAGGGCAGTGCGGTGGACGTGATCTATGTGGACTTCAGTAAGGCATTCAACAAGGTTCCCTATGGCAGACTGATTAGCAAGGTTAGATCGCATGGAATACAGGGAGAACTAGCCATTTGGATACAGAACTGGCTCAAAGGTAGAAGATAGATAGTGGTGGTGGAGGGTTGCTTTTTCAGACTGGAGGCCTGTGACCAGTGGAGTGCCACAAGGATTGGTGCTGTATGTTAAGGTAATGTGTTTAAAAAGTAGAGAAATAAATCAAGCTATCTTTTCATTATGATAGTTCATTTTTTCTTAAGGGAGAGGTGTTATGAAGTTGTGGGTTAACTATACCTTTTAAGAGTGTTATACCTAGCAGTGACAGCACCAAATGTTCTCAATAAGACACAATATAACATGTGCTCCAGCTACTGGAGTAGCTGGTTGCCTGGAAACGACAAAGAACAGAATCAAAATCAGCTAATCAGTTTAAATTATACCATGAAAAATACCAAATTCCATCAAGTTTGAATTGAGTATATTGACAATCTTAAAAGCCAACGACACAATCCGATGCACTGGGGTATAAGACCGGGGAAATACTGAATAGTTGGAGGAGAACTGCCAAGCCCCAGCATGTAAAAGACTGCCTGAAAAATAGCTCTCTTAAAAGTACCTTTCTCGATCAGTAACCTGTGAGGGAGAATCTCTAAGAAGAAAAGACGACACAGGAAGATCCAAATAGAAGAACCAAAAGCTGCCTGGTTTTGAGATAAGAAGTCTTGTTTCTTAAATCTTAATTGAGTCTTTTATCGGACTAGTATTATAGAAGGGAAGGTGAAAGATAGGTTAGAGTAAGGAATTGCAAATAGTTGTTAGTTGATTATTCTCTGTTATACTTTAAAAAATAAAGTTGTTAATTTTTACTTTAAATAGCTCTTGGCCACTCAAATCTTTACAGATTACTGCACGGGATAAATCTTTTCTGTGTTGCTGGTTTTAAATTAAGCAGCAGGGTTTGCCCCATGTTGTAACAATTGCATTTGCCTTCCTAACTACTGACTCAACCTGGAAGTTTACCTTGAGAGAATCGTGGACTAGAACTCCCAAGTCTCTTTGCACTCAGATTTCTGCATTCTCTCCTCATTTAGAAAATACTCCATGCCTCTATTCTTCCTAAGTGCGTGACTTCACATTTTCCCATGATTTAATCCATTTGCCAGCTCTTTGCCCCCCCCCCCACCACCTGCCCAAATGATCCTTCTGCAGCCTCCCCATCGCCTCAATGCTACCTGTCCCTCTATCTATCTTTATATCATCGGCAAAACTAGCCAGAATGCCCTCAGTTCTTTCATCTAACTCAATGTATGAAGCAAAAAGTTGTGATCCCAACACTGAACCTCACAGAACACCACTTGTCACCGGCTGCCATTCTGAGAAGGACCCTTTTATCCCCATTCTCTGCTTTCTTCCAGACAGCCAAGCTTCTCTCCATACTAGCACCTTGGTTATAACAGCATGGGCCCTTATCCTACTCAGCAATCTCCTGTGTGGCACCTTGTCAAAGGTGTTCTAGAAGTCCAGATCGGTAACATCCATTGGCTCTCCTTGGTTTAACTTACTCGTTACTTCCTCGAAAAATTCTAGATTTGTCAGGCATGACCTCCCCTGGATGAAATCATGCTGACTTTGCCCTATTTTACCATATGCTTCCAAGAATTTAGAAATCTTACCCACAACCAAGGTTAGGCTAATTGGTCTGTAATTTTCCATTTTTTTTCCTTACTCCCTTTGTGAACAGGGGTTCCACGTTCGCGATTTTCCAGTCCTCTGGAACCCTCCCGGACTCTAGTGATCCCTGAAAGATCACCACTAATGCCTCCACTATCTCTTAAGCTATCTCCCTTAAAACTCTGGGGTGTAGTCCATCTGGTCCAGGTGATTTATCCACCTTCAGGCCATCCAGTTTTTCTAGCACCTTCTCTGTGGTGACAGCCACCATACTCAACTCTGCCCCCTCATTCTTGAATTTTTGGGATATTACTTGCATTGTCCACCGTGAAGACTGGTGCGAGATAATCATACAGTTCCTAAGCCATTTCTTTGCTCCTCACTATCACTGTCATTTTCCAGCAGCCGAATGTCCACTTTTGCCTCTCTTTTATGTATCTCCTTTATGTATCTAAAGAAACTCTTACAGTTTTCCTTTATATCATTTGCTAGCGTACTGTTATATTTATACTTCTCTCTCTTTTTTTTTGTTGCTCTCTGTTGGTAAGTTTCCTAATCCTCTGGTTTCCCATTGCCTTTCCCCACATTATATACTTTCTTTTTCGCTATCCCTGACTTCCCTAGTCAGCCATCTTGCCTTTGATATGCTTCTTTTCCCTTGGGATGAATCTCTGCTGGGTCTCCGGAATTATTCCTAGAAACTCCTGCCAATGTTCCACTGTTTTTCCTGTTAGGTTCCTCTGCCAGTCAATTGTATCCAGCTCCTCGCTCATGCCTGTGTCGTTGCCTTTATTCAGTTGTAATTCTGTTACCTCTGATTCTATCTTCTCCCTCTCAAATTGCAGAATAAATTCAATCATATTATGATCACTGCCTCCTAAGGGTTCCTTCAGCTTAAGCTCCCTTACCAAGTCTGCTTCATTGCACAACACTAAATCCAGTATTGCCTGTTCCCTAGTGGGCTCCACCACAAGCTGCTCCAAAAAGCCATCTCATAGACATTCCACAAATTCCTTTTCTTGCAATCCTGATTTTCCCAGTCCATCTGCATACTGAAATCCCCACGATCACTGTAATCTTGCATTTCCTACACATCTTTGCTATATCCTTGTGGTATGTTGTGTTCCAGCTCCTGACTACGGTTTGGAGCTAACTCCAACTATGGTTACTTTTATCTTTGTGGTTCCTCAATTCTACCCACATGGATTCTACACGATCTGACCCCAATTCATTTCCTGTTATTGATTTAATTTCATTTCTTACCAATTAGGCAATCCCACGTCCTCTGCTCACTCTGCCAAGTCCTTTCCAAAACTCCAACACTAAAACATTCAAACGGGCAAAAGCAAAGGGTCCAAGAAAGTCGATTGTACATGGTCTATAAACCATAATATGGAAATTCAGCAATGAAGGCTGTAAGCATTTGCTTACTTGTAGTTTTTCCCCCAAAAATGTGCCAGTTATGGTAGTATCTGCAATAAGAGTGTGAGCATTCTTCAAACACAGAAGGTGGTATAACTCTAGATTTTTTTAAAATGAGTTCTTCAAATCAAAAAATGAACCTGTGTCAGACATGCAATTTTCCTTCATGTTGGGTAGAAAATTGAAGTAGCATTCCGAAATGAGAAACCATCTTTCCAAAATTAGTAAAAATCTTGTAATTTTCATTCTCATATGAATTACATAAATATGAACTTGATTTTATATTGAACTGCAACCTTTGAACACCATAGCATTTACACCATGCTTGGCAGGAACTAAAGCTGTGAACTTACCACTGAGGAATAGGAAAAAGGAGAAAGCAACACCAACACTCACAACAATTCAATTATTGGATTTTGAGAGGCAGAGTACAAGATAGATGGTTAAATCACTGAGCAAGGTAGCAGTGAAACCAGTGCCTGAACTGATCCTTGTTGGAAATTTGGAGGATTATTTAGTCAAAACCAAATGGAAAGATCCTCATTACTTCAAACTTCAGCGTCTATAGGAAAACAACACTTACAGACCAAATATTGAACTACAGAAACAATTACCCCAACACCCACACATGAACCTGCATCAGAACATTGTTTCAACGAGCCAATACACCCCGCAGCACAAAAAAAACTATGCAGAGCAGAGGAAAATCACCTATATCGTGTGTTCAAAAAGAATGGGTACCCAATGAACACAGTCCGCCGATTTCTCAGCAACAAACCCAAACAAGTAGACAAAACACGTCCAGAAACTCTAGCCACTCTCCCCTACATCAAAGACATCTTGGAAATGACTGCCAGACTACTCAGACCCCTTGGAATCATGGTAGCCCACAAACCCATCAACACACTAAAACAGCAGCTAATGAACTTGAAAGAACCTATACAATGAGCAAAACTAATGCCATTTACAAAATACCGTGCAAGAACTGTAACAAACACCACATTGGACAAATAGGCAGAAAACTAGCCACCAGGATATATGAACACCAACTCGCCACAAAAAGACATGACCCTCTCTCACTGGTATCCTCACATACGCATGAGGAAGGACACCACTTAGACTGGGACAATACATCCATCCTAGGACAAGTCAAATAAAGACATGCACGAAAATTCCTAGAAGCATGGCATTCCAACCGGAACTCTATCAACAAACACATCGAGTTAGACCCCATGAGAAAAGGAACAGGAAGTGACTTCACCACAGGAAATGACATCACTAACCCAAAGAAACCCAAACATATAAATAGAAAGCAGTAAGTTTCTGCATTGCTTCGCGTGAGGTCCACTGAAGATGTTACCTGGTAAGGTAATGAAACATCTGGAAATGAACCTTTCAGCTCAGCAAGCAAACCTACATCCAGGTCTATATCTCAGAATACCTAGAATTTGAAAATTCTAACATGCCTTTTTGTTCATCCCAGCAAAAGTGAATGACCCCTCAACATTTCATCACTCTTGGGGAGGTGGGTAGTAGGAATTTTAAAAAAATTGGTAAATTAGTAGCACTTGAGCTAGAGATGCAAGTTAGTTTTTGTTTAAAATTGTAACATTTTGCAATACAATTTGTTTATATTAATCCCTGAAGGTTAGAATTTATATTTGAAAAATTAAAAGTCTCTGCTGTGGATTACACAATATAAATTCTGACCATTTCACATAAGGACTTCAAATTAATTCAAATTCAGTTTCAAGCTACCTTAAAGATGTATCCTGGCAGCCAGATTCAAGTGATAAATAAAGCTCCAATTTCATTAGAAAGCTAAGAAGCATGATAGCCAAAATTGATACCAACACTAAAGGCTTTACACAATCTGGCACTATGCACTCCAAAACAAATTACTGATATAAGGATACCCCCTAAAGATGCTGTCATTGTTATTTGCGGCTCCTTAAACAGCATTGTCTCCAGGGCAGGAATGCACTGAACTGGGACGGACGTGAGATGTTAAGGGGTTAACTTGTTCTGCTGGCCTGTAAGGAATTGGATGCCCCGGGGTTGGGTGGTATGTCTTTGTCTTGCAGATACAATGTAAAACATTTACATTGCCATCTCTGACTAGTCAAAAGTAAATTTGCATTGTCATCTCCCTCATTCATAATCAATAAGAACATTGCAGTTGGAATTCTGACCGCACCCCATAGTTTAAAAAAAAATGACAACAACAGATCTGGTCATTAAGGGATGACTCACATTACATTGTTTCTGGAGATGAAAGGTCACCGCACTGTGTCTTGAGTGGCATGCGAGGATGTGGCTGGGGGGGCGTTGTCTAGTGGGTATTACTATGATGTAAAGATTTTGTATAAAGGAAGGACTGTTCCCTTGTTCAGAGAGCTTCTCTTGACACGCTTCGCAGACATTGTGAAGAGTGTTAAGTGATCCTCCAAAGCTTGCACTTGCTTACTAAAATTTTGGTTGTTCATAGAAGTTGGCATATTGTAGTTGCATCAAGTGTTTAAGAATGTCAACAGAAAGAACACTGCACCCTCAAATTAGCTGATATCCTCCATCTGAAGCATCTCCACAAGGATAGAAGTCTTGTCAGTTTTGTTAAGTATTTAACTACCCTTATCCAAGAATTCAGAGTTCTCCATGGAGTAGTGTGCAAGGACAGACTGGATTTTGTTTTCAGGTTGGAGTTTACTGATGATGATTTTGGATAACTGGCTTGTTTCCACTGACCTTGAAAGGGGGTGGAGTTGACACTAAGTCCTGGATTTAAGGACTCGACTGGTGAAATTTTTTTTTTTCCACGAGAGGTTCCTGGGGATTCGCTCTACTGCATGGACTAGTAATTTCTGTTGTTATAATAATTGTACATTGTGTGTCAATAACTTGCTTAAATACTGGCTGTCAAATTCTGATGAATAAGTTGGTAATGCCTACTAGATGGTTATCATGGAATGATAAAAGGAGGGAATGAGATGTTAAGGGGTTAATTTGCTCTGCTGACCTGTAAGAAATTGGATGCCCCAAGGTAGGATGGTATGTCTTTGTCTTTCAGGTACAATGTAAAAGATTTACATTACTTCAGAATGGTCAGAGATGGCAAATTAAAGACAGAGTTAGGAAGAGCAGTCTTTAGCAGGTAGAATAAAGGAGAACCCCTAAAGCTTTCTATAGGTATGTGAGGAATAAAAGGATGAATGGGTAGAAATAGGGCCAGTCAAAGACAGAAGTGGGAAGTTGTGTGTGGACCCTGTGGAGATCAGAGACATGCTAAACGAATATTTCTCGTCCGTTTTCACTTAGGTAAAGGAGAATATTGTAGAGGAGAATAATGAGATACGGGATATATTAGACTAGAAAGGATTGAGGTTAGTAAGGAGGAGGTGACATCAATTCTAGAAGGAGTGAAAGGAGACAAGTCTCCTGGGCCAGATGAGATTTATCCGAGGATTCTCTGGGAAGGGAGGAGATGTTGGAGCTTTTGGTCTTGATCTTCGAGTCGTCATTATCTACAGGTTTAGTACCAGAGGACTGGAGGAATGCAAATGTTGGGCTCTTGTTCAAGAAGGGTAGGAGAGATGACCTAGGTAATTATAGACCAGTAAGCCTTACACCTGTTGTAGGAAGAGTTTTGGAAAGGATTGTAAGAGATAGGGTTGCATAATTTCACAGCAAGGATTAAACACCTACTGTGAACTTTTCTGTGACTATGTGTTCCTGCAATGGTACAATTGGTATACTATACAAGTGGAGCTAATTGAGCAAGTTGAAACTAGAAAGTTAGAGACACAAACACAGGAAAAGAGACATAAGTGAGTAGTTATTTTCAGCAGAAATTGTTTATTTGCAGAGGTTGCTGAGACGTTTGAAATGATAAATCAAAAGCATCACGGCTTGGTATGGCAACTGCTCTTCCCAGGGCTATAAGAAACTATGGAAAGTCGTCAACACAGCCTAGACCATCACACAAGCCAATTGATTCCATCTACACTTCCCGAAAAGGCAGCTATGTCAATGACCCCTCCCACCCTCATCTATGCCGACCAGATATCCTCACCTAATCTAGTTCCATTTGATTAGATTAGATTTAGATTAGATTTCCTACAGTATGGAAACAAGTGCTTCAATCCAACTAGTCCACACCGACCCTCCGAACAGTAACCCACCCAGACCCATTTCCCTCTGACTAATGCACCTAGCACTATGGGTAATTTAACATGACCAATTCACGTGACCTGCACATATTTAGCCAGGACTTGGCGCATATCCCTCCAAACTCTTCTTATTCATGTACCCATACAGATGCCTTTTAAATTTCTAATTGTACCAGCCTCCACACTTCCTCTGGCTGCTCATTCCATACACGCACCACCCTCTGCATGAAAAGTTGCCTCTTCGGTCCATTTAAAATTTTTCCCCGTCTTCTATAAAAAAAATCAAAACTTCCTTCTGGACTTGTCTGTAAAATATTTCAAAACTAACACATGCATGCCTTTGACCAAAGAGGCAGCGGGGGCGGGGAGTCAGTGCATTTCTTGTTTGAGATTACTATACTTGTTTAATGGACAATATGCAATGCACCAGTGTATGATACTGGAATAAACGTTAATGTTACAACTGTAATACTAAAATGTTTCACCCAGCATTTTACATATTGCTGAGTGCTTCATATATTTTGCACTGACTGGCAGTTGAGATGGAAGTTCTCAAATCTTAGAATATGGCTCAAGCTCATAACCTTCCAAGAAAGAGCTTAGAGTGCTAATACTGAAGGGATCCAAATCTCCAGTGGGTAGCAGGAATCATATACACATTTCTCCAACAAACCAATTGTGATCAAGACCCAGGTAGATTTACCACGTACAATCCTGAACTATTACAGAGGAATCTCGATTAGCTGGCTGTTGACTATCCGAATTTCCGATTATCCAGACTAGATCGCAAGGTCTCGATGCTTGGCTAAACAGTTATCCAGCATTCGATTATCTGAATAAAATACTCCCCGCCCATGTCATTCAGATTATCGAGGTTCCTCTGCATACCAAATAACTAGGTCTTTACTCCCACGTATTCTCTATTTTTGCTGGGCAGCGTCTCAGCCTGTTAAATGGAGTGAAGTAATTAATTGTCTATAAAGTGCTTTGGGAGATCCTGAGGCATATATTTTTCACTTTGTCATCCAGATGTAAAGTGAATCCAAGCTTAAAAGAAACAGAGTGAGATCATCAGTCACCTTGTAAGGAACGTGTAAATATGAAATACTGTAATAATCAAGTTCTCAATGCCCAAGTGTAATATTACACTATTAGTTTAGCTTGTGAACATGATTGCCATACACTAGTTAAACCAAAGGGTCTACTGCATTTCCATGCTGTATGACTATTTTTAGTTTTAATCAAACAGCATGGGTGTTCAGCACCCTCAACTGGTTAAATGAAGGACTGCAACTGTGCAGATTATTGTTACTTTCTAAGCGCATTTACATTAAGCACATGGGTGTACATAATAGTTTCTGGTCTCCAATTACACCACTGTAATCTTTTTCAAATGGCATAATTTTAATTGTCCTAAGATTTTCTTTAAAAATTCATTTAGACGGGAAATTGCCTTGGATTCAGCCTCAGAGACTCCCATAAACTGATCCCTATGAACTATTAAGTCTGTATTTTTCTTTTAAATTCCCAAGAGCTAAGGACAAGAAATTAAACTGAGTGGTCAGAGAACACCTGGTAGTGTACTCTGGCTTGCTAGAGTATATCATGTGTGACAGTATGGTCGCTCATCTTTGGTAAACAGATTTGAGACAGACTAAGAATAATCTGTTATCATCAAGCCAGGGCATCAAGTATAATTCAATCCTAAAAAAATGAGCGATGTCAATCTGGTGATTGACACAGAACTAATTACAAGCCAAATAGTGACACAGCATGCAGTAGACAGGGCTACTTGATCCCACAATGAACAGAACAGACCCAAACAGCCAGTTCTGAATGGTTAACAATGAACAGGAAGCGGCTTCACAAATATCTACACCCTCAATGACTGTTGTCAGTCTTCAGTCAAGTGGATTAATTCTGTGATATCAAGGGGTTGCACGCTGCAATGAACATGGGCCTTGAAATAGTACTGAAGACTCCCATTTCAAAAAGTAGCTACACCAGGAGTCAAGGCTCTTCCAGTACAAACATAACACTGGTATCTACATGGCAACACCGAAAATTGCCTAGCTGTGTTCTGTCCGCAAAAAAAACTGATAAAATATCCAACCTGGCCACCAATTGTCACCCTTTCATTTATTCTGGATTATCAAGAAAATGGTGGAATGAGTCAATGTTGGCACACCAGCATATGTTCACTGACATCTTGCTCATTTGACAGTCAGTTTGGAGTCTGCCAGGGTCACACTTCCTGACCACATTACAGCCTTAGTTCAAATAGGGTCAAGAGAGGTGGAACAGCAAGGAAATCAATATGACATCAAGGAATTTGAGTAAAACTGGATTGGCTATCTGACAGAAGGCAGAGAGTTGGGATAAAAGGTTCTTTTCGGAATGGCAGCTGGTGACAAGCGGTGTCCCGCAGGGTTCAGTGTTGGGGCCGCAGCTGTTCACATTATATATTAATGATGTGGATGAAGGGACTGGGGGCATTCTAGCGAAGTTTGCCGATGATACAAAGTTAGGTGGACAGGCAGGTAGTACTGAGGAAGTGGGAAGGCTGCAGAAGGATCTAGACAGTTTGGAAGACTGGTCCAGGAAATGGCTGATGGAATTCAATGTGAGCAAATGCGAGGTCTTGCACTTTGGAAAAAAAGAATACAAGCATGGACTACTTTCTAAACGGTGAGAAAATTCGTAAAGCCAAAGTACAGAGGGATCTGGGATTCTCTAAAGGTAAACATGCAGGTTGAGTCCGTGATTAAGAAAGCGAATACAATGTTGTCAATTATCTCAAGAGGGTTGGAATATAAAAGCACTGTTGTGCTACTGAGACTTTATAAAGCTCTGGTTAGGCCCCATTTGGAGTACTGTGTCCAGTTTTCATCCCCACACTTCAGGAAGGACATACTGGCACTGGAGCGTGTCCAGCAGAGATTCACACGGATGATCCCTGGAATGGTAGGCCTAACATATGAGGAACGGCTGAGGATCCTGGGATTGTATTCATTGGAGTTTAGAAGATTAAGGGGAGATCTAATAGAAACTTACAAGATAATACATGGCTTGGAGAGGGTTGACGCTAGGAAATTGTTTCCGTTAGGCGAGGAGACTAGGACCCATGGACACAGCCTTAGAATTAGAGGGGGTAAATTCAGAACAGAAATGCGGAAACATTTCTTCAGCCAGAGAGTGGTGGGCCTGTGGAATTCATTGCCACAGAGTGCTGTGGAGGCTGGGGCGCTAAATGTCTTCAAGGCAGAAATTGATAAATTCTTGATGTCACAAGGAATTAAGGGCTACGGGGAGAATGCGGGTAAGTGGAGTTGAAATGCCCATCAGCCATGATTGAATGGCGGAGTGAACTCGATGGGCCAAATGGCCTTACTTCCGCTCCTATGTCTTATGGTCTTAAAAGGAATCAGACATTAGTTCCTTACCTTATACCATACTGCGACAATTCCTCAGGATAGTGTCCTAGGCCTAACCATCTTCAGTTGTTTTATCAATGACATCCTTCTATCATGAGGTCAGCAATTTGGATGTTCACTAATAACTTCATTAATTTCAGCATTATTTCAGCCTCATCAGATACCGAACCAACATGGTCACGTTCAGTAAAACATGGAAAATATCCATGGTTGAGCCTGGAAGTGGCAAATAAATTAAAACCACGCAAGTGCCAGACAATGATCATCTCAAACATGAGAGAATCAACATCCCGGGGGTTACCACTGACCAGAAACTGAACCAGGCCATCCATTTATAGTTACTGTGGCTACAAGAGTAGGTTAGGGTATTGAATTCTGCAAAGCGTAACTCATCTTTTTTTTAAAGCCAAATCAATACAATTTCCAAGCCAGGGTTGAGAGGATTACAGTACTCTGCACTAACCTGAACTTCAACAACACAAGATGTTCCAATATCCAGAACAAAGCAACCTCTTCAACTGGCACTATCAACCAACTTCAACATTTACTAAAGGCACCATCACACAGCACATTAGCAATGTACACCACCTATAAGATACTGTGCATTAACTAACCAAGACTCCAATGACATCACCTTCCAAACCCAAGATCTCTACCACCTAGAAGGACAAGGGTAGTAGATTCATGGGAACATCAACTCCTTCAAGTATTTCCAAACTACATCTCATGCTGATTTGGAATGACTTCATCATTTCCTTCACAGTGGCTGGGTCATAATCCTGGAACTCCTTCGCTACTGCATTGTAAATATGCTAAGACCGTTGCCCCCCCCCAAAAGAACTGCAATGGTTTAAGAAGACAGCTCATCCCAAACACAATAAGGGAGGGGCAAGAAATTCTGATCTAGCCAGGGACTCCCACATGAAAGAATAAAACGATTAAAAAAGAATCAAAAGTTGATTATTTCAACTAACAGGCAACGAATATGCCCAGGCAGCTCAATATCTCAAATGAGATAGAAGTCATTTTAAGTAATGTTCTGTATGAGAAAGGTTGCAACCAGCCATTTAGTGCAGGAAATCTCAGGAAAAATAGATAACGGAGAGAGGGTTCATAGCCAAAGGAGCACAAACGGGAGATCTTTCAGAGATCATTTGTCGTGATGCAGGAAGACTCCAGGTAATCTGCAATGAGTTAAGTTTTAAAATATCAATACACAAAAAGGTGATAGATGATGTTCTTTCACAACAGAAAACTGGTCTCTTTCCATGTCTCTTGTGAAGCATCAATCTTGGAGACATAGAAGCAAAGGGCTATTGATATTGATATAGCGTGTGAGGTGGACTTTGAACAATGACAAGCATAGCTTCTGAGCAGAACGTTCGGCTTGGTACGTCAATTTCAAAGGGTAATCAGATTAGTCGTTCTGGAAGCTTCAGATAGTCTCAATGATCAATGAACAAGTCACCTGACTCTTGGAAACTATCACAGCATTGTTTTAAAACAAAGTTGTAGTTTGGAAGCTTCCCCACACCTCCACTACTTGCCTTTAAACAACCGCCAAACCTCAAACAGATTGTTGTTCGTAGCAAGCTGCCCGGCTCTCAGGACAACTCCATACAACCCTGTCATGGTGGACGCTGCAAGACATGTCAGAGTGTGGACATAGATACCACCATTACGTGTGGGGACACCTCCCACCTTGTACATGGCAGGTACTCATGTGACTCAGCCAACGTTGTCTATCTTATACGTTGCAGGCAAGGAAGCCTGGAGGCATGGTACATTGGGGAAACCGAGCAAAGGCTACGACAACGGATGAATGGGCACCGCACAACAATCAACAGACAGGAGGGTTCCCTCCCAGTTGGAGAACACTTCAGTGGTCCAGGACATTCAGCCTCGGACCTTCGGGTGACCATCCTCGAAGATGGACTTCGGGACAGGCAGCAGAGAAAAGTGGCCAAGCAGAGGCTGATAGCTATGTTCAGTACCCATAGGGAGGGCCTCAACCGGGACCTTGGGTTCATGTGACCACCACTGCACTACACACACGCGCACACCTATACACACACACGCACACAGACACCCACACACACACACACCCTTACAGACACACACACTCCCATACGCACCCCCTCACAGACTTAAGACACTCTGCATTCACTATACACACACACACACACTTCCTGCATTTCTCACACTCACAACCCCCAACCCAGACAGACAGACAGACACAGACAGACAAAGACCCACATGCACACATATATTTTGTGGGGTGAATTTGTACTTGCAGGGTTACATTGTACTTTGCTCAAAAACTGCATGAATTTATGTAAAACTCCGTTATCTCACTTTTTAGATTAGAATCAATCTAAACATCGTGGCATAGACAGAGAACACAAGAGGCCAACACCCTCAACATATTGTCTAGCTATCACCATTGTTAACAGCTAACCCGAGAATGCAACTTTTTAAAAAAAAGGTTTTGTGATTTGCACATGAAAGAAGTGAAATAATCATGGTATTCTAACAGATGAAAGGATTAACAGACAATCAATTTTTCAATGTATAATTTCAGTTACATCACAGAATTTATAGCAAAACTTTACAGTGTGTGTTAGGATTGAGCCCACCACCACCACCTGATGAAGGAGCGTCACTCCAAAAGCTAGTGTGCTTCCAATTAAACCTGTTGGACTATACCCTGGTGTTGTGTGATTTTTAACTTTGTATTCCAAATTAGTAAGCAAGGTCGACACATTTAGAAACAGAATAGTACAACAATTTCTGAATACATTTCCACTTTGTCCCCCTAAATGCTTTCTTACTTTTGAAAGGAATTGCAAAATTGCAGTTAAACTGATGACAGCATCAAATAAAAGCTATTAGATAAAATGTTAAATGGAAAATGATATAAACTATAAGTAGAAATGTATTTACTTAAAAGTAACATTGATGTACATTGTAAAGAAAGGACAAACTTGCATTTATTTTCTATTTTTCATGTCTTCAGAATGCCCTAACAAGCACAATGATTACATCTGAAATAGTGCCACAGGTGTAAGGCAGGGTTTGTATTGCAGCAAACAGTCTGATTGAACAACACTTATTTAAGGGATGACTGCACTAATTTAAACAGTAGAAACAAGTCAAGGCACAACTAAGATCAGAATGTGAGAAGGAATGAAATAGAAGTGCACAAGAAAATAATTAAGTCAAGTCCTCACATATGTTATCAGGTGAGCAAGTAACCACCCAAGAGAACTAAAAAAAACATAAATGTATGTTGCACTTACACTTTCAAAAGACACCTGAAGAAATACTGTGCAATCCAAAATGCTAGTTTAATACCCTCTAAGAATTCAGTGTAAACTTTAGGAATAGTTAAGAAATTGGGTGTATGGTAGGATGCATGTACTTGTCAAAGACATATAGGAAGACAATCAATTCCAGATTTTTCCTAGGAATCAACAGAGCGTCTAACTTACATCAATAGCATGAATCCAAAATTGCAAATTGAAGATGCCAAACCAGGAGGGGCAGCATTGTAAAAGGAGATAAGTTCGAAACTAAGTATAGAATTTTGGCAGGTGGTGGCCTCATGGTGTTATTGCTGGACTATGAATCCAAAGACCAAGATAATGCCCTGGGGACCATAGTTCGAATCCCACCATGGCTGAAGAAGTTTGAATTCAATAAAAATCTGGAATTAAGAGCCTAATGATGATCATGAAACCATTGTTGATTGTCAGAAAAACCCATCTGGTTTACTAATGTCCTTTAGACAACGAAACTGCCATCCTTCTCTGCTCTGGCCTACATGTGACTCCTGGCCCATAGCAATGTGGTTCACACTTAACTATCCTAAGGCAAAAAATGCTGGCCTAGCCAGTGACAGCCACCTCCCGTGAATTTAAAAAAATGGGTGAAACAATTGCAGATGTAATTCGATGTGGTCAGATCAAAAGTTTATTTTCTGATTATATGAATGGCAGTAAACTGGAAATGGAGGTAGTGCAACAAGACCCAGGTATCCTTGTGCAGTTGCTAAATGCGATCGTTTAGGTGCCGCAGGCAATGAAGAAAGCAAACAATATGTTGGCTTTCAGAGTGAGAGGATTAGAGCATAGGAGCAGGGATGGGATGCTACAGGTGGACAGGCCCTTGGTGAGACCACACCTGGAACATTGTGTGCAGCTTTGATCTCCTTATCTGAGGAAGGATACTTCTGACAATGGAGGGAGTGCAACGAACTGCCATCAGAACGATTCCTGGGATGGCAGAACTGACATATGAACAGACACTGCATCACTTAGTACTACATTCAATATAGCTTAGAAGGATAAGCTGCTGGAGGTGGGCAGGGGCGCAGGCTCTCAGAAACCTGTAAAAATCAAAGAGAACTTGACAGAATAAATGCAGAAAGGTTGTTCCTGATGACCAGTGAGTACAGAACCAGGGTCACAGTTTCAGGAGATGGGGTAGACCATTTAGGACTGAGGGCAAGAGAAATTTCTTCATTGACTAAATGGTGAGCCTGTGAAATTCTCTGACACAGGAAGCAGTTGTGACCAACATACTTAGGCAAAAGGGGCCAAAAGGTAAGGGGCAAAAGAGGGAACAGGGTACTGAGTTGGATGATCAACCATGGTCATAATGGTTGAGCATTTTGAAGGGCCAAAGTGCCTACTCTTGCTTCTCTTTTCTAGGTTTCTAAAAGCAAAACAAAATGAAGGCAGAGGTTCTGACTTGAAAATGTTGGAGCTCACTATTCAGTGCAGAAGGTTTTAAAGAACCTAATCAAAAGGTGATATGCTGTGCTTCAAGGTTACTCTGCGAAGCCACGCATGGACAGGCTACAGGAGTTGTAAGGGAAAATAAAGTGATAGATGACCAGAAGGCCTGGGTGACGTTTGCAGGCCAATTAGAAATGCCACACAGAGCAATTATCCAGTTTGCCGCTGTTTCCTTATTATATAATAAAACTAAGCTGCCATCAGTGTCATCACATTATAATAAATTTATATTAGCATAAGGAAATTACTAATTTTTGTGGAATGAGGTTCTAAAACTTTGGAAAGGAGCAAATAACAGTACGGGTGTTGCATCTCCTATTGATGCACAAGATACTGCTACAGGAATGGGAATATAGTGTCTGAAGAATGGGAAAGGGTGTTGCAGAAAGAATGGTGCCTTTGGTATGAATATTTGATCATGGCATCACACTGGATCTGGCAGAAGTAGCAAACAAAACTGCATAAAATATCCTACAACACTGACAAATTATGATTGAACTATATTGTGCCTTGGTCAGAATGAAGTTTAAATGCCACCTCCTGTTCTGGCTATTAAGACAAGTAGAAAACACATTACCCCTAATAAGTTAAAGTTCTGTCCAGTCAACCACAAAGTGGAAATGTGCGCAATGCAGGCTATCTAGGAATCAGAGGACATCAGTCTGTCCTCAGAAATTAAGAAGTGAAGGAGTACGCAAACCAGATTAAAAAGTAATTAAATTTTCCAGTTGGGGAAGAGGACAGGAATTGCTGCTGTTAGTCATCAATGTAATAGCAAATGGGGAAGGAATGGACCTGTGTACGATTAGAACAAAGAACAACTACATATTCAATTAAATTGATTGATTGATTGATTTTATATGTCACGTGTATCAAAGCACAGTGAAAAGTTTTGTTTGCGAACTGTACAGGCAGATCATAGTAAGCAAGGGCTATACATAATTAGGACCAATGTGAAGTCATAGAACGTAGAACAGTACAGCACAATAAAGGTTTTTCGGCCCGCAACGTTGTGCCAACCTCTAAGGTCAAACTAACCTATATACCCTTCATTGTAGTATCATCCAGGTGTCTATCCAAGAATCGTTTAAATGTCCTTAAACTATTTGACTCTACTACCACCTCTGGCAGTGCATGCCATGCACCAACCACTATCTGTAAAGAACCAAACTCTGACATCTCCCCTAAACCTTCTTCTAATCACCATATTATGCCCCCTTGTGACAGCCATTTCTGCCCGGGGAAAAATGTCTCTGACAATTCACTCTATTTATGCCTCTCATCATCTTGTACACCTCTATCAAGTCACCTCTCATTCTTCTTCATTCCAATGAGAAAAGCCCTGACTCCCTCAACCTTTCTTCATAAGACATGCCCTCCAATCCAGGCAGCATCCTGGTAAATCTCTTCTGCATCCTCTGTAAAGATTCCACATCCTTCCTGTAATGAGGTGACCAAAACTGAACACAGGGCTCTGCAGAGCTGCAACCTAACCTTGCAGCTCTTAAACTCAATCCCCCTGCTAATGAAAGCCAATACACCATATACCAACAACCCTATTGACTTGGGTGGCAACTTTGAGGGATCTTTGGACACGGACACCAAGATCCTTTAGTTCCTCCACACTGCCAAGAATCCTGCCTTTAATCCTGTATTCTGCATTCAAATTTCACCTTCCAAAATGGATCACTTCACACTTTTCCAGCTTGAACTCCATCTGCCATTTATCAACCCAGTTCTGCATCCTGTCAATGGCCTGTTGCAAATTACAACAGGCCTCCACACTATCTACCACTCCACAACCTTCGTGTCACCGGCAAACTTACTAACCCACTCATCCGTTTCCTCATCCAAATCACTTATAAAGTCACAAGGTGCAGAGGTCCTAGAACAGATCCCTGCAGAACACTATTGGTCATCAAGCTCAAGGCATAATACTTTCCATGTACCACCACCCCCCGTCTTGCATAAGCCAGCCAATTCTGTATCCAGACAGCCAAATCCCCCTGTATCCCATGCCTTCTTACTTTCTCAATGAGCCTACCATGGGGTACCTTATCAAACGCCTTGCTAAAATCCATGTACACCACATCCACTGCTCTAACTTCAATGAGTTTTGTCACATCCACAAAGAATTCAAAAAGGCTCGAGAGGTATGGTCTGCCCCTCAAAGCTACGCTGACCATCTCTAATCAAACTATGGTTTTCCAAGTAATCATAAATCCTGTCTCTCAGAATCCTCTCCAATAATTTGCCCATGACTGATGTAAAACTGACTGGTCTGTAATTCCCAGGATTATCCTTATTCCCTTTCTTGAACAAGGGAATAACATTTGCCACCCTCCAATTAGCTAGCACCACTTTAGTGGACAGTGAGGACACAAAGATCATCGCCAAAGGTGCAACAATCTCTTCCCTTGCTTCCCATATGAACTTTGGGTATATCCCACCTGGCCCAGGGACTTATCTATCCCTACGTTTTTCAAAATTTTCAGTAGATTCTCCTTCTTAACATCAACCTGTTTGAACATATCAGCCTGTTTCAAGTGTCCTCACAAATGTCACGGTCCCTCTCAGTAGTGAATATTGAAGCAAAGTACTCGTTAAGGACCTCCTCTGCCTCCAGGCGCAAGTTCCCTCTACTATCCCTGATCGGTCCCACCTTCACTCTGGCCATCCTCTTGTTCCTCATATTAGTGTAGAATGTCTTAGGATTTTCTTTAATCCTACCTGCTAAAACCTTTTCATGCCTCTTGTTCTCCTAAGTCCATGTTTCAGTTGCTTCCTGGCTACCTTGTAGCTTCCAGAGCGCTATCTGATCCTTGCCTCCTCAACCTTAAGTGAGCTTCCTTCTTCCTCGTGACTAGATGTTCCACATCCCTTGGCATCCAAGGCTCCTTCATCCTACTATTTCTTCCTTGCTGGACAAACCTATCCAGCGTTATCAGCAACTGCTCCCTAAACAACTTGCACATTTCTGTCAAACATTTCCCTGAGAACATCTGTTCCCAATTTAAATACCCTGTATAAGTGAGTTGGAGTCAAAGGAGAAGTTGGTCAATTCAGCCTTGTGAGCAGTATGGTGGGCGACGTTCCCTCTAAGCTGTGTGGCTACAGGGAAAGTCTGCTCATGCTGTTTGGCATACCATGCACGGTTTCCACTTCAAAAAATGCTGCTATGCACAGATCTCAGGAGGTCTGCGCAGCAGCAAGTAAAGTTAGAGGGACCGTTGGTGGTGAAGCATAATGATTGGTTAGGCTTCTGGTCAAGGAGAAATGGAGAGCTCTCAGGATGCTGGAAAATGTAGGTGTACAGTGACTGGACACTTGCAAGTTCTTTTTGTAGGTTGCTCAAAGTTAAAAATCATAGCGCCAGGTTATAGTCCAACAGGTTTATTTGGAAGCACTAGCTTTCGGAGCACTTCATCAGCTGGTTGTGGAGTATAAGATCATAAGACACAGATTTATAGCAAAAGTTTACAATGTGATGTAACTGAAATTATATATTGAAAAAGACCTGGATTGTTTAAGTCTCTCATTTTTTAGAATGAACATGTTGGTTTCAGTTCTTTCATATGTAACTCGCAAAACTTTTTTTAAAAAGTTACATTCCCAGGTGTACTTTAAAAATTGGTGTCATTGTTGGCCCAGATAATGTACTGAAGGTGTGAGCTGTCCTGCGTGAAGCCACAATGGTCAGACTGATTCTAATCTAAAAAATGGATTTCCAGAATCTTACATGAATTCATGCAGGTTTTCAGCAAAGTAAAATGTAATTCTGCAATGTAATACTCCACAAATCTATGTGTGTATATGTGCAGGCAGGTGGGTGGGTGTGTGTGTATGTTTGGGGGTGGTTATGATTGTCTGTGAGACAGTACGTGTATATGCATGAGTGTTTTGTAGGTGTAACACTGAGCTCTTGGTCATGCATCATCCAAATTTTTTCATCCCTCTCTCATTCTAACATCACAAACCTCATTCACTAACGGATCCAATAATGCTGAATATAAACTCAAAGAATGGTACCGCATCATTCCAGTTTACACTTTATTAACCTCCTGGAACTGAACTGGGTTCAACAATTAGAGACCATAAACTTTGCCTCTGATTCTTTGACAGTAATTACTGACCATGATTCTGCTTTTCCCAATTATATCTTTGATAGATTTAGCTTCCTTCTTGTCTCATTGACATCTTTTACTTTGCAGCATCATTGTTTGTTATTTAGTGTCTGTTCCTCTCCACTCTATGATAAGTCTTTGCTTTTGTTCATCACAAATATCTTTATCCTGAAACAAAACTGTTAAAATTACTGCATCTGCAGTATTTTGTCTTTGACATTTTTTTCTGACCAACAGACACTAATACAGAATTTCCAACAGTTTCAGCTTGTGCAAATACACAAATCTAATAGCAATGATTAATAATCCAATATTGTCTTTCATTTGATTTTATTGTAGGTATAGTAAGTGGAGTTTAAAGAAGGCAATCAATTTTAAAACCCTCACAACTCTGAAGCTATTCAACTGAAGGAGAATGCAACAGACTTTAGGGCTATACATACAGAACTAAAATTTAAGAGAGAGACATTACTCTAACCAGACTCCTTGCATTCAAGTGTCCAGTTTGGGCAGAGCCAGGTAATCACATCCAGGACAGTGGGTTGCAACTGTCTGCTGCATAATCGCAAATGGAAAGTCTTGCATGTGCAAGGCAACAGTGCAATTGGGCATAATTCTTTCCTTACCATTATAAAGAAATCCTTGATGTGATCAACAATAACAATTGACAGTTTAATTAGTGCAGTGAAAAATGTCTATAATTGAATAAAAGCATTTTTAAGAAGGATAGCCGATCCGTCAACTATGAATTGCTTACTTTCAAATGACTAAGAATTATAAAATAATAATGAATATGTAGCAGCTTCATGCGTGTGGATGTGTTATTTAGAACTTAACATGGGAACCATTTAAAATCTGCCCACTTGTACCCCTTGTTTTAAGAATATGAGCTTAATTTGAAGAATTTTCCAACCAAGCACAATGAACAGAATTTTGTCATTATAATATGAACTTAATTCAAGTGAACTAGCAAAGATCAGGTAAATGCAAAAAGTTATTTTGCATGTAACCTGCATTTAAAATTTCACGATCAGGTCAAATTCATCAATATAACTAGTTCAAACAACTTGTTATATATCCCCCCCCAAAAAAAGAGTTGTTATTTAATAGAGACCACAATCTTACACATTTATACATAAAGAGTTACACATATCTTAAAGGTATGATGACAGCTACCTCCATTGACACCATGCAAGAAACATTAAAACAGGAGATGAAATAGCTTATACTTAAGGGACAGAAACACAGATTTGTACAAGTAGGCAAGATTCTTCTGGGATCATATAAAAGAATATGCCTCAATGGCAATTCCGATACTATAATGTAAAAGATAATATATTAATTCTAACACTCTCACTTTTAGATTATCTTAAAAAGATTTTACCTGACACTGCAATCAACCTGGGATGGGGTGGGGAATCTCTCTCTCTGGGTGTGGGGTGTCTCTCTCTCTGGGTGTGGGGTGAGGGTTGAAGGTGGGTGGTGAGAGTGGGGGTGAGGGTGGGAGATCAAGGGCGGGGTGGGGGGGGGGGCGAAGGTGGGAGATGAGGGGGTGAGGGCGGGGAGGGGGGTGAGGGCCTGAGGGTGAGGGGGTGGGGTGGTGAGGGGTGAGGTAATGGTGGGGGGGGGGTGAGGTGAGGGTGAGGGGGGGTGAGGGTGAGGGGGGGTGAGGGTGAGGGGGGGTGAGGGTGAGGGTGAGGGGGGGTGAGGTGAGGGTGAGGGGGGGTGAGGGTGGGAGGGTTGATGGGGTGGGGGTTGAGGTAAAGGAGCACGAGGCTCGAACCGCGCCTCGCTTTAAAATCTGGAACATAAACACAAACCTTCATGACTGTTCGGGAACAATCCGCATTCAACTGCTTCACTCACACACACACTCCATCTTTACACGGAGTGGGGAGGGGGGGGGTTGAAAACAACAGGCCGGAAATGACGACAAGCACCTCCATCAGCTTCCGCTCTCACAATATGGCGCCAAGGGCCTCGCTGCTCCTGTGGCCCGGAGAGCGCCTGTGCAGAGCAGGCAGCTCCTTTCGGTGCTTATACAATTCTGATGAAGAGTCACCTAGACTCGAAACGTTTGCTTGCTCTCTTACCACACATTCTACCTAACCCGCTCCGATTTCCAACATTTTTATTGTTTTCACTGCGCCTATGCTGGACCAACCAGCTCCTGTGGGTCAGTCTGCGCTTGTGCAGTTCCGACGCTTGTGTGTGAGAGAATGCGCCTGTGCGGTACCGGCAGCTTCTGTGTGTCAATGCGCCTGTGCGGTACCGGCAGCTTCTGTGTGTCAATGCGCCTGTGCGGTACCGGCAGCTTCTGCGTGTCAATGCGCCTGTGCAGTCCTGGCAACTGGTGAATGCGCCTGCGCGGAGCCTGGCTGACCCTGGGGTCGAGGAGCTGTGGTGATTTTTACCTGAAACAGTGAGTTGAGCCTCAGTCAGAGCGAACCGTTCCTCAATACTTTATTATCGTTAATGGCGACGGTTGTTGGATGTTGGTAGTGGCTGCTGTGTAATACTGATGATAGTGAGGGTTCACCGGATTGGCGGTTGCCCCCCCCCCCCCTGTGGCCATTCAGCCCCAGCAGCTGCACCTCCATTCACCTTCAAACTGAACCAGGCTCGACTATTCTGTCTGCTGTAATCTCTCTCTCTCTCTCTCTTCCATCCCCCTTCCCGTTCCTGTGACAAGCCACTGTTGACAGTTCTTGGCTTGGTGTTTCCTCACCCTGTTTCATGTTTGTCTGGACAGGGCTGTTGGGAGTTAGCCCAGCCCTTTTCCATTCCTGCACCATCAGATCTTCAGTGCTTTCGAGGAGGTGAGGACTGCAGATGCTGGACGGTCAGAGTTAAAGAGCGTGGTGCTGGAAAAGCACAGGCGGTCAAGGCAGCATCCGAGAGTCGAGGTTTCCGGCATAAGTCCTTTATCAAGAATGTGACGGGGAAGTGGGGCTGAGAGATCAATTAGATGGTGGGGGACAGGGGCCTGGGATGGTGATAGGTAGATGGAGGTGGGAGTGTGATAGTGATAGGTTAGTTGGGAGGGTGTAGGTGGGAAGATAAACAGACAGAGAGAACAATTCAAGAGGGTGGTGCTGAGTTGACGCTTCCTCTGGCAGTTCATTCCATACATGCAACATCCTCTGTATGAAAAAGCTGCCCCTTTGGACCCTTTTTAGGACCCCTTTTTCCTCACACCTTAAATCTAAGCCCTCTAGTTTTGGACCCCCCCCCCCCACCCTGGGGAAAAAAGACATTGGCTTTTCATGTTATCCACCCCCCCCCCCCAAACACCCGATTTTATAAACTTCTATAATGTCATCGCTCAATCTCTGCTCCAGGGAAAATTATTGCAGCATATTCAACCTCTCCCTATAGCTCAAACCCTCCCGTCCCAGCAACATCCTTGTAAATCTTTTATGCATCCTTTCAAGTTAATCAGCATCTTCCCTATAGCAGGGTGACCAGAATTGAATGCACTATTCCAAAAGTGGTCTAACCAATGTCCTGTACAGCTGCAAAATGACCTCCCAACTCCTATACTCAGTGCCCTGCCAATAAAGGCATACGTACCTTCATTACCTTGTCTACATATTACTCCACTTTCAAGGAACTACGAACCTGCACTGCAAGGTTCTTTGTTAATTGCCATTAAGTGTATTTGATTTGATTTGCCTTGCCAAAATGCAACACCTCACGTTTATCTAAACTAAAGTCCATCTGCCATTTCTTGGTGACTGTCACCATCTGTCCAGTGCGTTCTGTTTTTGTTGTTGAACTTAGTGCACGCTGCTTGATCTTCCAAAAGCAGCAGAAGCAAATCAAAGTTTGACATCTCCTTCATTGTTCCATTTACTGGCAATAACAGATTGAGATTTGACACCTATTCAAATGATGCTTCCCGGACAGAGTCATAAAGTTTTACAGTGTTGAAAGAAGCACTTCAGCCTATTGTGTGCAGGCCAGTCATCAAATGCTTATCTACTCTAGTTTTATTTTGCAGCACTTTGCCTGCGGTCTTGCATCCAATGATGCTTCAAGTGATCATCTAAATGCTTCTTAAGTGTTACGAGATTCCTGCTTCTGCTACCCTTTCAGTCATTGAGTTCCAGGTACCCATCACCCTCGGGGTGAAAACATTTTTCCTTAAATCCTCTAAACCTTCTACCCTTTACTTCAGCTACAGTTGGTGATTCTTTTCTCATTTATGCCTCTTGCTTTATCTTTTGTGTCTTTTCTTTGTCCCATTATCATCCCATTATGCCTTTTACAATGATCCCTTTTATCATTTAAACTCTACTATTTTCCACCCTGTCTCTCTCCCCATCACCCAGTCCTGACGAAGGGTTTCAGCCCGAAATGTTGACTTTCCCGCTTCTCAGATGCTGTTTGGCCTGCTTTGCTTTTCCAGCTTCGCATTTGTTTGCTCTGTACAGGTGTTTGGTTATCTCAGATTGCTGGTTGATTGGAGTGTGGTGCAGAGTCAAGATTAGAGTGGTGCTGGAAAAGCGCAGCAGGTCAGGCAGCATCCAAGGAGCAGGAGAATCAACGTTTCAGGCAAAGCCATGATTTGGAGATGCCGGTGTTGGACTGGGGTGTACAAAGTTAAAAATCACACAACACCAGGTTATACTCCAACAGGTTTATTTGGAAGCACTAGCTTTCGGATTGCTGCTCCTTCATCAGGGTGTTGTCAGCATTCCTGATGAAGGGCCTTTGCCAGAAATGTTGATTTTTCTGCTCCTCGGATGCTGCCTGACCTGCTGTGCTTTTCCAGCAGCAATCTAATCTTGACTCTGATCTCCAAAATTTACAGTATTCACCTTCACCTGGAGTGTGGTGCAGATGATACCAACCACACATTGCAGTGGTTCTTCATGGTGACTTGCCTTACACCATTACTGTTGTGAAGTAGTATCTCTAAAGCCTCTACAACACATTTGAATTTGCCTCTGAAGTAAGATTCTTGTTATTTGTGCAAATCCCTAAAGGCTTTATAGCATTATTTCTCATTTCAGCTTTACACTTCCAGAATTGACTTAATGTCACAGTTCATACTGCAGTTGAGGAACTGCATGTCTGCACACTTGATTTCCATTTTCCATTTAGAGTTGCAACATCAATCACATTTTTTTTGTCTGTTCATCAGGTGACAGCTAAGTCTACTTTTATGGACTTTCTTCAATGAAATTGTTACTTATACGAAAGAAAAATATCCATTCCACTTTTCATTTTCTTCCTGAATCTTGAGCCTTCCTATAGCTTCATCCTGGAAAGACCAGTTAACTCCCATTTGGGCACTGAAGTCTCTTAATTTCAGCATTAAATGTGGTGCATACTATAAAACAATGGCATTTCTATGTAGTGTCCACAATATTGAGTATGCACCATGTGCTTTGTCAACTATTTTCTTGAATTTTAGTTTAATTCATCCTCATCCTATGAATGGTTTTTCAAAAATGACAATTGCTTCCTTCTCTTTAACCAAGCTTTTGATGATCTGTCCTAATGTTTCCTCCCTGTCTTTTGAATTGGTAGGTTACATCTGTGCACTATTACCCCGAGTTCAACATGTCTGCAGCATCTGCATCAAATAATTCGCTAATAAAGACTGTGGCCAGTAAAGTGCCTTTTTCTGACTTGTGTTCAACACTGGAAAAAATCCAGAAAAGTAGGTCCAGACCTGATAAAAATAAGTATTTCAAGGACTTTCTGGATTCGTGGAGAAATTTCCATGACACACTCCATAAGAATGATTTAAACACTACTGATTCCTTCTACCCAGCACTGCGTCTAATTCTTCCTCAGCTCGAAAGGGAAAGGATGGCATATGGAATAAAAGAGACAATGCTTGCCAAACTTTACATTGATGTTCTTGGTCTACCAAAAGATGGAAAAGATGCACTTAAGCTTCTGAACTATCGAGCTCCAACCAGTTCACATGGAGAGGCTGGTGATTTTGCTGTGATTGCATATTTTGTTTTGAAGCAGAGGTGTCCAAATAAAGGCACGCTGTTTGTGCAGGATGTGAATGAACATTTGGATTCTATTGCACTCAATAATGCTGCCAAGAAAAAAGATTTGATCAAAAAGAGTCTGCTGCAGCTAATCTGTCAGAGTTCAGCTTTGGAACAAAAGTGGCTTATTCGTATGATCTTGAAAGATATGAAACTTGGTATCAGTCAGCAGACTATATTCCAGTTATTCCACCCAGATGCAGCAGAGCTTCACAGTGTAACGACAGATCTGGAGAAAGTTTGTAAACAGCTTCATGATCCTACAGTGTCCCTCAGTGATGTCTCTATCATGATGTTCTCTCCTTTTCGGCCAATGCTTGCCGCCATTGCTAACATAAAACACATTGAAAAGTTAATGCACAATCAGAGCTTCTATTTGGAAACTAAGCTGGATGGAGAGCGTATCCAGCTTCACAAGGACGGAGATGTTTACAAATATTTCTCACGCAATGGATATGATTACACCCAGCAGTTCGGTGCTTCTCCATTGCAAGGATCCCTCACACCATTTATTCATAATACCTTCAAGAGCAATTTGCAGAACTGCATACTTGATGGAGAAATGATGGCTTACAACCCCATCACTCAAACCTTTACGCAGAAGGGCAACAAGTTTGACATCAAAAGAATGGTGGAAGACTCAGAATTGCAAACTTGTTTCTGTGTCTTTGATGTGTTAATGGTAAATAACCAGAAGCTGGCAAATGAAACCCTCAGGAAAAGGCATGAAATTCTTCAAACTCTCTTCACATCAGTGCCAGGGCGCATTCAGGTTGTGGAGAAAACTGAGATAAAATCAAGAAAGGATGTAGCTGATGCCCTAAATGAAGCAATAGATAAAAGGGAAGAAGGAATCATGGTGAAAGATCCTTTGTCTGTGTATAAACCAGACAAGCGTGGTGAAGGCTGGTCAAAAATTAAGCCGGAGTATGTTGATGGCTTGATGGATGAGCTTGATATCTTAATTGTTGGTGGTTACTTTGGGAAAGGACATCGCGGTGGAATGGTATCTCACTTCCTATGTGCTGTCGCAGAGCCTGCTTCACCTGGTGAGAAACCATCAGTCTTCCACTCGCTTTGCCGTGTCGGATCTGGGTACACCATGAAGGAATTGTACGATCTTGGGCAGAAACTGGCTGTACACTGGAAACCGTACCGCAAAAGAGATCCTCCACCAAATATCCTCTGTGGCACAGAAAAACCAGAGGTCTACATTGAGCCATGCAATTCTGTTATTCTACAAGTTAAAGCAGCTGAGATTGTGAGCAGTGATATGTATAAAACTGGTTGCACCTTGCGTTTTCCGCGAATTGAAAAGATCAGAGATGATAAGGATTGGCATGATTGTATGACATTACATGATTTGGATCAATTGCATGATAAGGCATCCGGGAAACTTGCATCAAGACATGTTGACCTAGATGATGAGGAACTGGACAAGAAAAAGCGTAAAATTCCTTCAAAGTCCAAAAAGTTGATTGGCATTGCAGAACAGTTTAAAGCCCAAGATCTGTCCAGTGTTGACAAAGTTTCTAATATTTTTGAAGATGTTGAATTTTGTGTCTTGAACGGTCTTGATGACCATCCTAAAGCAGAACTAGAAAAGGGAATAGCTGAATGTGGAGGGTTGGTCGTGCAGAACCCTGGGCCAGACACTTATTGCGTTATTGTTGGCAAAGTTAATATCCGCGTCAAAAACCTTATTGCTGCTAATGAGCTTGATGTGGTCAAAGCTGACTGGTTGGTGCACTGTTTGCAAAAGAAGTGTTTTATACCATGGCAACCCCAGTTTATGATTCATATGTCACCTTGCACAGAAAAACATTTTGCCCAGGAATATGATTGCTATGGAGACAGTTATTACGCTGATGTTAATAAAAACCATCTGCGGGAGATATTCAAAAGAATGAGTAAACCAGAACACCATTTACCCTTTAAAGCTATTGCTGACTTGGAACAGCGTTACCTTTGGGATGCGTCACCTCTATGTATGTTCAGACACTGCATCGTTTATGTAGATCTTTACGCTATAATTGGTGATGCTAGTGCACAGGTACATGGCACAAGCTTAGATTTGAGAGTTTTGGAGTTGCGATTTCACGGTGCACAATGCGTTACTAATTTGACCGAAGGTGTCTCACATGTCATCGTTGGTCGTGATGTACGACGTCTTTCCGAACTAAAATTGCTCAGGATGACATTTGAAAGGAAGTTCAAAATTGTACTGGAATCATGGGTAACTGATTCAGTAAAAGCAGGAAGTGTGCAAGATGAAAAGAATTACCTACTGTAGAAGAAATAATCTCTGAAATATGAGCAAAATGTGGGCAGTGTAGAATTTGTCTGCAAAATTGCTTAAAGATCAGTGTATCTGAAGCTGTACAACTCTACTCAAAACTTACAGTTTTCTTCTTTTGTTGCACTTATTTTTCTCATGAACACGTAGCAATAGATGACCCAGATGGAACTTTTTAATTTTCACTTTTCAGTTTGTCCTCCAAAAAGGATGAGTTTCTTAATACAAGCAAAAATACATCAATAATATTAGTATCTGATTATCATAAATTTCAGTTGGGTAACTAAAATGCTTGGCATCACTCCAGAAATGGAAAAGCAATCATCAACATTTAAATTTCAATGTTGGTACTAAGGCTTCAGAAATAATGTTAAAACAGCAAAAAAAAAGTCAATACTAGAGGTGAAAGTAACATCAAAATGTTGAACCTAATCATCATAAAGTTAATATTCTCATATTAAAATTTACATCCTTTATAGATAACATCCAACATCAGTCAAAAATCAGACACAGAGATCTTACCAGCTATTAACTTTCATAGTTAACAGTGAATATTGTAGTCAGTCATTATTATTTGCCTTGTCTGCCATAAATGTAATATAGAAGAACCATGATTATCCAGCATTCGATTATCCGAATTTCGGATTATCCGTACAAGATTGTAAGGTCCTGATGCTTGGCTAAACTGTGTTATCCAGCATTTTATTATCTGAATATTCGATTATCCAAACAAAATACTGCCCACCTGTGTTGTTCAGAAAATCGAGGTTCCTCTGTATTTACCATTCTCTCTAATATGACTGTTTGTTTCAAGTGGCATTTTGTGTCACCTTACAAACTGGAACTGTTTCAAGTATTGAAAGTGACACTTAATGAAGCTAGAATATTGGTTTAAGTTAGTGATGTATACCTCAAATTCCTAACCATTTGTTGCACTGTTCCAAGCAAACCAAAGAACAAGCTTTAAACAACATTATGGACAAAAGTACAAACTGAGTGTTGTAAACTTTCCTTACTGAAAGGAAAAAGGAACAAACTGAAATTAAGACATTCCATGACTAATCAGGGTGAAGGTGGTGACATAAATTGTGACAAATTGTGAGACAGTGGAGGAGGATATGTGGTTTTGCATAAAACTCCCTGATTCTGCTGCAAAGTCGTTGTGGTAGAATCCATGAAGCAAATACTTGTTAATGTTTTAGAGGGTGTTCTCAAGCATGTTCATTCATCTCTTTAAGGGAGCTTCTGAGATTTTAACAATGATTATATATGTACTTTCAACACATACAGAATTTTCTGAATGCGTTAATCTCCATAGACCATAAAGTTATTTGTTTACCCAGTTAAATACCATTGGAATCTTTGAATTATTGAAACTGCAGGGGACTTGGTACATTGTCTGAGAGCTGCTTAGTTTTGCTTCATTATCTGTAAAATGCATACATGTCAGGTCATCAGCTTTTTGCACCAGATGCTTCATTAATGTCTATATATTGATTTCCATTTTTGAAGTACATTATGTTCCTTATTGTGTTGGAAGATGCATAAGTTGAGAATAATCCATGGTAGACCACATGATATGGCAAGTAGTGGAGTCGGTTAATAATGGGTTGAAGTAAGGAAATGTCTCTGAATAAAAATTGTCTGACTTGCACATGCTGTTTCTATGTTATAAATTAACTTTTTGGATGTTAAAGTAACTTTATCTTTTAAATGTGAAAGATTAATTTCTAACAATGAGTTGCTGATTTTCATCAGTGATGATACAAACAAGTCAATGAAAAAATAGACTTTTTTTAAAGAAAGGAGCATTCCCATCCCTGTTTTTGCTCCAAAACTAAATTGTAATTCAATATTAAAATGTATATTTTGAGTATCTTTAGCAATGATAAAATGATATTATTCAGAAAGAATTTTACATTTTTACTCAGTCTGGTGTTTATATGTGCTGATATTTTTCTCCATCTTAATATCATTAAGTTGTGCTTTGGAAAATTATTTAATAAAAGTAAACTCTTTAAATGTGGAACATGTTGGCTATTTGTGCATTACATTGATATCCACGATTACATAATAATAGATATTATCCACTCTTTAAAAAAGACAACCAGATCATGAACAAGTGGCGGTTTCCTCTCCTCAAGATAGGTGACCAATATTCTATAGCTGGGCACTAGACAAAGCTTGCAACCAGTGTGAAAGTCACAGATAATTCCACAGCAATGCGAACTCCCATCACCGTATTTTCAAATCATCCACACCTAGAAATATGAGACTCTACATGTCGCTCTTCTTTAACTTTGTAGGTTTATGTGGTATTACGATCATCTAACTCTGAAAATCTTTCTGGTACTTGCAACTGCATTACAGTTTCCATATGCAGAGTAAGTTCGTTTTGAACTGAAGCCTGTGGCTTTATTCACTGCTTCCTAGTAATACTGATGTAGTCTGGAATTTGTTATCCATTGCCTGGTGCCTCCATATCTTCACAAAAAGGACAGGCGTATTTTGGAAAATTATTTCAAAAGGCAACTGATTGGGTAATTTCAATGATTTTTATCTAAAATTGTCACTTTTCATTATCTGTTAGAAATTTGGTTTTACCATTTGCTACAAGCTTAATTTGTTACTAATAATGGCTTAGGAGAAAGCGAAGACTGCAGATACTGGAGATCAGAGTCTAAGAGTGTGGCGCTGGAAAAGCACAGCCGATCAGTCAGCATCCGAGGAGTAGGAGAGTCAGTGTTTCGAGGAGAAGCTCTTCATCCTGATGAAGACAGACAGGAGGTGAATCTTGTGCAAATTATAATGTGTCCTTAACTACAAGTATGACCTCAAAACTCTTGAGCTGCTACTCTTCCAGAAGTACAGAATGTTGTTATTTTGACCTCAAGCCTGTCCCAGGGAAGGCTTAATTTCTATAGCATGAAACTGTCTCTGCCCTGTGTGGGCATCTGCTCTGGCTTTCAACCTGGGTGTTGAAACGGTGTTTCACCACAACATAATGGGAATTTGCAAAAATATGCACAAAATGCAGAAAACATCTGAAGCTCACTGTGCTACCTATCCAACAGTAAATGAGTGCCTTTGATTGCATTTAGGAAAGCAGTACTTGGCTGTTCCCTCCGTGACTACCTGGTCAGGTCTACGCCCCCCCTACAACCCACCCTCCCATCCTGGCACTTTCCCCTGCCACTGCAGGAACTGTAAAACCTGCGCCCACACCTCCTTCCTCATCTCTATCCAAGGCCCTAAAGGAGCCTTCCACATCCATCAAAGTTTTACTTGCACATTCACTAATATCATTTATTGTATCCGTTGCTCCCGATGCGGTCTCCTCTACATTGGGGAGACTGGGCGCCTCCAAGCAGAGCGCTTTAGGGAACATCTCCGGGACACCCGCACCAATCAACCACACTGCCCCATGGCCCAACATTTCAACTCCCCCTCCCACTCTGCCGAGGACACGGAGATCCTGGGCCTCCTTCACCGCCGCTCCCTCACCACCAGACGCCTCATCTTCTGTCTCGGAACACTTCAACCTCAGGTCATCAATGTGGACTTCAACAGTTTCCTCATTTCCCCTTCCCCCACCTCACCCTCGTTCCAAACTTCCAGCTCAGCACTGTCCCCATGACTTGTCCGGACTTGTCCTACCTGCCTATCTCCTTTTCCACCTATCCACTCCACCCTCTCCTCCCTGACCTATCACCTTCATCCCCTCCCCCACTCACCCATTGTACTCTATGCTACTTTCTCCCCACCCCCACCCTCCTCTAGCTTATCTCTCCATGCTCCAGGCTCACTGCCTTTATTCCTGATGAAGGGCTTTTGCCCGAAATGTCGATTTCGAAGCTCCTTGGATGCTGCCTGAACTGCTGTGCTCTTCCAGCACCACTAATCCAGAATGCATTAATTAATTCCAAGTCTGTCAAATACATAAATCTTCTTCCATAATATCTACAATGCATGTGGAATTGAAAGCAGTAAGATTTGTGACGATGGGTCTGTTTGGTAGTTTGTATTGAGGCTTAAAGTGGAGCCAGAGTTTGGGAGAAACAAGTCATTGAGATGTACGGCACAGAAAAGGCCTTTGATGCATCGTGTCCATGCCACTCAGAAACAATTATCTATCTATTCTAATCCTATTTTCCAGCACTTGACCCATAGCTTCGTATGCCTTGACATTGCAAGTTCACGTCAAAATAATTCTTAAATATTAAGAGGATTTCTGCATTTACCACCCTTAGAGGCAGTGAGTTGCAGATTCCCACTACCCTCTGACTGAAAATGTTTTTCCTCACATTTCCTGTAAACCTTTTACCCTTTAACTTTACACTCTCATCATTGTTCCATCCATCAAGGGAACATTTCTTACTGTCTATCATACCTATGTCCCTTATAATTTTATACATCTCAATCATGTCCTCCGTCAATTTCCTCTGCTCTAAGGAAAGCAACTCCAGTCTGTTTAATCTTTCTTCATAATTGAAACTGTCCAGCCCAAGCAACATCCTGGTAAGTCTCCACTGCACCCTCTCCAGTGCGACTATATGCCCCCTATAATGTGGATTCCAGACTGCACATGATACTCCAGCGGTGTCCGCATCAACATTTTATAGAGTTCGAGCATAAACGCCCTGCTCTTAAGTGTTATGCCTGGACTAATCCAGCAGAAGTTTTTAACTTCGGACACTCGTGAAGAGTCTAGAACAATCAATGGTAGCTCCTTGAAGAAGTTTTCCTCCTCTCTCTACAAGAATCTCAGGGAGTCTCTCTCTCATTGCAACTCCCAGGTCATTTCCTCAGCCCTGAAGCTCTTCAACCATGTCCTGAAACAAACTCGGTATCACAGCCACATTTGCTTCCTCAGTGCCTGTCTCCGTAACCAACTCACCCCACACGGACTCCGGACCACCTTTAAACCAGCAGAGTTCGGACCCGAACAGGACAAACAGTACAGATTACAGATTCAAAAACACCAGCAACGGTTCTCCATCAAGATCCTCCGCTCCACGCTTGCAGCAATGCGCCGGTACCTAACCTCTCTACAGTCTGCCCTGCCTCAGCTGAGGGCCACACTCTCTCAGAATTGCAAAGGACCCACTCTGTACTACATCCTCAGGAGAATTCATACTCTCAACAAACAGTATTTCAATTCCATCTCAAACATCAAAAACTGTAAGTACAACAAACTTTTATCTACCCAGCTCCATAACCAGCGCTCCTTGAACATTCCAGAAGATTCCCCTGGCCTCGGAAACGCCATTAGCCATGCGGCTGATGCAGCTACCACCCCCACGCTGATTGATGATGTCACTTCTGCCCCCATCATGGCCACTCCCACAGCCACTTCTGGCCCTCACATCATCGCCGATGCCACACCCTCAGTGACTTCCGCCACCCCTACTGCCGTGTCTGCCACCACTTCCGCCCCCACCAGCGCCACTCACCTGCATTCTGCTGACACGCCCCCCACAGACCCCACTGTCACTATCCCCACCCCTCAGAACCCTGAGGGGAACACTACCCCTGCTCATGACTCTATCCCCATTCCCCCCACCATCACACCCACTCCAGGTACTGGCTCCGACCCCACTCCCAGCTCTACACCTACACCAGCTCCCAGCTCCCAGCCCTGCCGAGTTTTCACCATCCCCCCAGACCTCCCCCTCACTGAGGACGAACGATCAGTCCTCAGCAAAGGACTCACCTTCGTCCCCGTCCGTCCACGCATCAATGAATTTAATACACGCCGTGACATCGAACAATTCTTCCGTCGCCTCCGCCTCCGAGCTTACTTTCATAATCAGGACTCCCGCCCACCTTCTGAGGACCCCTTCGCCCACCTCCAACACACTGCATCCACCTGGACACCCCGCGCTGGCCTATTACCTGCCCTCGACCTCTTCATTTCCAACTGCCGCCGGGACATTAACCGCCTCAACCTGTCGACCCCCCTCCCCCACTCCAACCTCTCACCCTCACAACGCGCAGCCCTCCAATCCCTCTGCTCCAATCCTGACCTCACCATCAAGCCAGCGGACAAAGGGGGCGCAGTGGTAGTCTGGCGCACTGACCTCTACATCGCTGAAGCCAAACGCCAACTCAAGGACACCTCTTCCTACCGCCCCCTTGACCATGACCCCACCCCCCATCACCAAACCATCATCTCCCAGACCATACAGAACCTCATCACCTCAGGAGATCTCCCACCCACAGCTTCCAACCTCATAGTCCGGGAACCCCGCACTGCCCGGTTCTACCTCCTTCCCAAGATCCACAAGCCTGACCACCCTGGCCGACCCATTGTCTCAGCATGCTCCTGCCCCACTGAACTCATCTCTACCTACCTCGACACTGTCCTATCCCCCCTAGTCCAGGAACTCCCCACATACGTTCGAGACACCACCCACGCCCTCCACCTCCTCCAAGACTTCCGTTTCCCCGGCCCCCAACACCTCATCTTCACCATGGATATCCAATCCCTCTACACCTCCATCCGCCATGACCAGGGCCTCCAAGCCCTCCGTTTTTTCCTCTCCAGACGTTCCCAACAGTACCCCTCCACCGACACTCTCATTCGTTTGGCCGAACTGGTCCTCACCCTTAACAATTTCTCCTTTGAATCCTCCCACTTCCTCCAGACCAAAGGGGTAGCCATGGGCACACGTATGGGCCCCAGCTATGCCTGTCTCTTTGTTGGCTACGTAGAGCAGTTGATCTTCCGTAATTACACCGGCACCACTCCCCACCTCTTCCTCCGCTACATTGATGACTGCATTGGCGCCACCTCGTGCTCCCGCGAGGAGGTTGAGCAATTCATCAACTTCACCAACACATTCCACCCTGACCTTAAATTTACCTGGACCATCTCTGACACCTCCCTCCCCTTCCTGGACCTCTCCATCTCCATCAGTGACGACCGACTTGACACTGACATCTTCTACAAACCCACCGACTCCCACAGCTACCTGGATTACACCTCTTCCCACCCTACCTCTTGCAAAAATGCCATCCCGTATTCCCAATTCCTCCGCCTCCGCCGTATCTGCTCCCAGGAGGAGCGGTTCCACCATAGAACACACCAGATGGCCTCCTTCTTTAGAGACCGCAATTTCCCTTCCCACGTGGTTAAAGATGCCCTCCAACGCATCTCATCCACATCCCGCACCTCCGCCCTCAGACCCAACCCCTCCAACCGCAACAAGGACAGAACGCCCCTGGTGCTCACCTTCCACCCTACCAACCTTCGCATAAACCAAATCATCCGCCGACATTTCCGCCACCTCCAAACAGACCCCACCACCAGGGATATATTTCCCTCCCCACCCCTCTCCGCCTTCCGCAAAGACCGTTCCCTCCGTGACTACCTGGTCAGGTCCACGCCCCCCTACGACCCACCCTCCCATCCTGGCACTTTCCCCTGCCACCGCAGGAACTGTAAAACCTGCGCCCACACCTCCTCCCTCACCTCCATCCAAGGCCCCAAAGGAGCTTTCCACATCCATCAAAGTTTTACCTGCACATCCACTAATATCATCTATTGTATCCGTTGCTCCCGATGCGGTCTCCTCTACATTGGGGAGACTGGACGCCTCCTAGCAGAGCGCTTTAGGGAACATCTCCGAGACACCCGCACCAATCAACCACATCGCCCAGTGGCTCAACATTTCAACTCCCCCTCCCACTCTGCCGAGGATATGGAGGTGCTGGGCCTCCTCCACCGCCGCTCCCTCACCACCAGACGCCTGGAGGAAGAACGCCTCATCTTCCGCCTCGGAACACTTCAACCCCAGGGCATCAATGTGGATTTTAACAGTTTCCTCATTTCCCCTTCCCCCACCTCATCCTAGCTTCTAACCTCCAGAAACTCGATCCCCTGACCTGTCCGGACTTGTCCGACCTGCCCAGCTCCTTTTCCACCTATCCACTCCACCCTCTCCTCCCTGACCTATCACCTTCATCTCCTTCCCCACTGACCTATTGTACTCTATGCCACTCTCTCCCACCCCCACCCTCCTCTAGCTTATCTCTCCATGCTTCAGGCTCTCTGCCTTTATTCCTGATGAAGGGCTTTTGCCCGAAACGTCGATTTTGCCTGTCCTCGGATGCTGCCTGAATTGCTGTGCTCTTCCAGCACCACTGATCCAGAATCTGGTTTCCAGCATCTGCAGTCATTGTTTTTACCTCAATGGTAGCTCCATGTCACCATAAACTACAACTTTGAACTCAAAACTCTTTGAGCTGCTACACTCCCCGATATAACCTTAATTTTCCAAACTTATTAAGTGAATTCAAATTCTGTAGAGACAGGGTTATTAGTCCAGTCACATTACTGTGCGTTACTATCTAAGAGCCCAGAGCGGGAGTCGGAAATTCAGCCCTTTGAGCCTGCTTTGCCATTTGTTTTTATCATGATCCACCCCATCTCAGCCTCAACTTTCCTGCCTGCCTTTCATAACCCTTCAACCCTTTACAAATTAAAAATTTGCCTATCTTCTCCTTCAGTTTACTCAATGTCACAGCATCCACTGCACTCTGGAGTAGTGAATTAGATTAGATTACTAGATTAGATTACATTACAGTGTGGAAACAGGCCCTTCGGCCCAACAAGTCCACACCGACGCGCCGAAGCGAAACCCACCCATACCGCTACATTTACCGCTTACCTACGGGCAATTTAGCATGGCCAATTCACCTGACCCTGCACATCTTTTGGACTGTGGGAGGAAACCGGAGCACCCGGAGGAAACCCACGCAGACACGGGGAGAACGTGCAAACTCCACACAGTCAGTCGCCTGAGGCGGGAATTGAACCCGGGTCTCAGGCGCTGTGAGGCAGCAGTGCTAACCACCGTGCCGCCCACAAAGATAGATTGCATAGATTCAAAATACTTTGAGAAATATAATTTCTCTTCATCTGTTTCAAATCTGCTATTCCTTATCCTAAAACTATGACCTCTTGTTCTAGATGGTGTCAAATGTGTAAACATCCTTTCTACATATACTTTGTCAATCCTCTTTATGATCTTTTATACCTGAATTACATGTCCTCTCATTCTTCTACATTTCAGAGAGTATAAGCCTAAACCTTTTAATCTTTCTTCACAAGACAAACCCCCTCAACTTTGGAATCAATTCAGTGAACTTCCTCTGAACTGCTTCCAATGCAATTACATCCATCCTTGAGTAAGGGCGCCAAGGTTCTATTTAGTACTTCCCCTGTAGTCTTATAAATATTGACCACAGTTGTAGCAACACTTCCCTACTTGTATACTCCATGTCTTCAGCAATAAATGCCAACAGGGAAGCCCGTCTCATCCTAAGGAGAAAGTGAGGTCTGCAGATGCTGGAGATCAAAGTTGAAACTTTATTGCTGGAACAACACAGCAGGTCAGGCAGCATCCAGGGAACAGGAGATTCGACGTTTCGGGCACAGGCCCTTCTTCAGGAATGAGCAGAGAGTGTTCAGCAGGAGAAGATAAAAGGTAGGGAGGAGGGACTTGGAGGAGGGGCGTTGGAAATGTGATAGGTGGAAAGAGGTCAAGGTGAGGGTGATAGGTCGGAGTAGGATGGAGGCGGAGAGGTCAAGAAGAAGACTGCAGGTCAGGAAGGCGGTGCCGGGCTGGAGGGATTCGGCTGAGACAAGGTGGGGGGAGGGGGGATGAAGAAACTGGTGAAGTCCAAGTTCATCCCCTGTGGTTGGAGGGTTCCCAGTCGGAAGATAAGACGCTCCTCCTCCGACCGTCGGGTTGTTGTGGTTTGGCGGTGGATGAGTCCAATGACCTGCATATCCTCGGTGGAGTGGGAGGGGGAGTTGAAATGCTGTGCTACAGGGTGGTTGGGTTGGTTCGTCCGGGTGGCCCAGAGGTGCTCTCTGAATCGCTCCGCAAGTAGGCGGCCTGTCTCCCCAATATAGAGGAGGCCACACCGGCTGCAGCGGATGCAGTAGATGATGTGGGTGGAGGTGCAGGTGAATCTGTGGCGGATATGGAAGTTTCCTTTGGGGCCTTGGAGAGAAGTGAGGGGGGAGGTGTGGGCGCAAGTGTTGCACCTCCTGCGGTTGCAAGGGAAGGTGCCGGGAGTGGAGGTTGGGTCGGTGGGGGGTGTGGATCTGACAAGGGAGTCGCGGAGGGAGTGGTCTCTACGGAAAGCTGATAGGGGAGGGGAGGGAAATATATCCTTGGTGCTGGGGTCTGTTTGGAGGTGGCGGAAGTGACGGCGGATGAAGCGCTGTACATGGAGATTGGTGGGGTGGTAGGTGAGGACCAGTGGGGTTCTGTCCTGCTGGCGGTTGGAGGTGCGGGGCTCAAGGGCGGAGGAGCGGGAAGTGGAGGAGATGCGGTGGAGGGCACCGTCGACCACGTCGGGGGGGAAATTGCGGTCCTTGAAGAAGGAGGCCATCTGTGTTGTACGTATTTTGAACTGGTCCTCCTGGGAGCAGATGCGGCGGAGACGAAGGAATTGGGAGAATGGGATGGCGTTTTTACAGGGGGCAGGATGGGAGGAGGTGTAGTCCAGGTAGCTGTGGGAGTCGGTTGGTTTGTAGTAGATGTCCGTGTTGATTCGGTCGCCTGAGATAGAAACAGAAAGGTCTAGGAAGGTGAGGGAGGAGTCCGAGACTGTCCAGGTGAATTTGAGGTCGGGGTGGAAGGTGTTAGTGTAGTGGATGAACTGTTCAACCTCTTCGTGGGAGCACGAGGTAGCGCCGATACAGTCATCAATGTAGCGAAGGAAAAGATGGGGGGTGGGGCCAGTGTAGTTGCGGAAGATGGATTGTTCCACATACCCTACGAAGAGGCAGGCATAGCTGGGGCCCATGCGGGTGTCCATGGCTACTCCTTTTGTTTGGAGAAAGTGGGAGGATTGGAAAGAAAAGTTGTTCAGGGTGAGGACCAGTTCGGTCAGTCGAAGGAGGGTGTCGGTGGAAGGGTACTGGGTGGTACGGCGGGAAAGGAAGAAGCGGAGTGCTTTGAGTCCTTCGTGATGGGGGATGGAGGTGTACAGGGACTGGATGTCCATGGTGAAGATGAGGCGTTGGGGACCGGGGAAGCGGAAATCCTGGAGGAGGTGGAGGGCGTGGGTGGTGTCACGAACGTAGGTGGGGAGTTCTTGGACTAATGGGGACAGGACCGTGTCGAGGTATGCCGAGATGAGTTCGGTTGGGCAGGAGCAGGCTGAGACGATGGGTCGTCCGGGGCAGTCAGGTTTGTGGATTTTGGGCAGGAGGTAGAAACGGGCGGTGCGGGGTTGTGGGACTATGAGGTTGGAGGCGGTGGATGGGAGGTCCCCTGAGGTGATGAGGTTATGGATGGTCTGGGAGATGATGGTTTGGTGGTGGGGGGAGGGGTCATGGTCAAGGGGACGGTAGGAGGAGGTATCTGCGAGCTGGCGTTTGGCCTCAGCGGTGTAAAGGTCAGTGCGCCAAACTACTACCGCGCCTCCCTTGTCAGCTGGTTTGATGGTGAGGTTGGGGTTGGAACGGAGGGAGTGGAGGGCTGCGCATTCCGAGGGTGAGAGGTTGGAGTGGGTGGGAGGGGTGTGGGAGTTCAGGTAGCGGTTAATATCGCGGCGGCAGTTTGCTATGAAGAGGTCGAGGGCAGGTAGGAGGCCAGCACGGGGTGTCCAGGTGGACGGGGTGTGTTGGAGGTGGGAGAAGGGGTCGTCAGAGAGTGGGCGAGAGTCTTGATTGAAGAAGAAGGCACGGAGGCGAAGGCGGCGGAAGAATTGTTCGGTGTCACTCCGTGTATTGAATTCATTGACCCGAGAACGTGTGGGAACGAAGGTGAGACCTCTGCTGAGGACTGATCTTTCATCCTCAGAGAGGGGCAAGTCTGGAGGGATGGTGAACACACGGCAGGGCGGGGAGCTAGGACCTGGTGTGGGACTGGAGCTGGATGTGGGGGCGGGGTTAGGCCTCGGGGCGGGGACAGAGGTCGGCGTGGGGGCGGAGTTGGACATGGTGATGGACACCGGCGGGGGGGGCGGGGTTAGGCGCGGTGACGGAACTCGGCCGGGGGGCGGAGTTAGGCGTGGTGGCGGAACGTAGCGGGGGTCATCTCATCCTAAGCACTCTCACACCCCTACCATCCCAACTGTGCCCTCAACCCTGCTAGCTATCTAGCACCTTATAACTAGTCTTCATTTCCCACCCAATTTTCCACTCCGTAACTATCTAACACCAGCCTAAATACCAATCCACTCCAACTACTCAGTGTCTCCAAATTCCAATTCCGCTGGTCCAAGTACTTAAGTTTCAACCACCCCTATCTCTCTCACCCCTGACAATCTATCTCTGGTTATCCCGCTAACAATCCCACCAAATTCTGATCCATCACCAACACTATTCCCCACCAACTCTCACTAACAGTACTATACAATAATGATTTAAAAGCAGGACACTGGCACTAGCCCACCTCCCCAAAGTGGGGTCTGAAAGGTTGCAACATCTGCTCTACCATTATTTTGTTTTCACTACAATATTAACATTTGTAAAGCCTGCGCAATGTGAAAGGGCAAAAGACTGTGGTGCAGTTTCTGTTGCAGTGAACCATGGTTGCATCAAATAGTTGCCTTTCAAGTGACAGATGATTGAATCTTGCATCCATCAAAATTCCACATCAACATAAAGCACTCCATGAAACATCAGTTGAAACATCTGACCAGTAAATAGTTTGACTTTGGCAAGGATAGTAGGAAAAATCTGAAGCAGAAACTGATTTAGTGTACTGTACCCGAATATTGAGAGTGCCGGATTACATTTGACTTGCCATTTATTGGTACAATGCTTGCATCCCTAATTTAGTGAAATCTGTGCTCAAGCAGTGCTGATGAAGACATAGAAATAGATGTAAAAATTTCAAAGATGGATGAGACAATGAAACCAGTTTTGAACCAAGTCACAAAGAAAAGAAGCTTGCTAGCAGTGATGAATATTACAACATTGCAAATTATTTTAGCCAGACATGGCATTGAACAATGTGTCTGTCTGATTTAAATTATGAAGGCAAGAAAACAGGAAACCAGAGTGAAGATTAAGTCTCTGTAACACATAAATATCAATCCTTCATGATATATTGGTAGGTAGGACTTATATACTTAATGGTAAAGTCCTAGGAAATGTTACTGAACAAAGAGACCTTGGAGTGCAGGTTCATAGCTCCTTGAAAGTGGAGTGACAGGTAGATAGGATAGTGAAGAAGGCGTTTGGTATGCTTTCTTTTATTGGTCAGAGTATTGAATACAGGAGTTGGGAGGTCATGTTGCGGCTGTACAGGACATTGGCTAGGCTGCTGTTGGAATATTGCGTGCAATTCTAGGCTTCTTCCTATCGGAAAGATGTTGTGAAACTTGAAAGTGTTCAGAAAAGATTTACAAGGATGTTGCCAGGGTTAGAGGATTTGAGCTATAGGGAGAGGCTGAACAGGTCGGGTCTGTTTTCCCTGGAGCGTCGGAGGCTGAGGGGTGACCTTATAGAGGTTTACAAAATTATGAGGGGCATGGATAGGATAAGTAGACCAGGTCTTTTCCCTGGGGTGGGGGAGTCCAGACCTAGAGGGCATAGGTTTACAGTGAGAGGGGAAAGATATAAGAGAGACCTAAGGGGCAACTTTTTCACACAGTGGGTAGTACGTATATGCAATGAGCTGCCAGAGGAAGTGGTGGAGGCTGGTACAATTGCAACATTTAAAAGGCATTTGGATGGTATATGAATAGGAAGGGTTTGGAGGGATATGGGCTGGGTGCTGGCAGGTGGGACTAGATTGGGTTGGGATATCTTGTTGGCATGGACGGGTTGGACCGATGGGTCTGTTTCCGTGCTGTACATCTCTATGACTCTATGACTCAGGTAGGAATGATGTTGGTTTTTTTGTCTTTCATGCTATGGACCACTCAGTTCTTGCCTGATGCAGTGGTCTCCAGTGTCAGCCACTTCCACATGGTGGTCGTCAGTTGATGTGTTTGGTGAAGGTTAAATATTCAGAGACCTGGCATCAGTCTTGTGTGCCTCTATCTTTTGCCAGAGTAAAGCAGGCCATTGTACACTTGATGACACTGCATTCAATTATACTGCACCACGCTCTAGTGTCAATTTTTGGAGCACTTTTTCTAACCTTTTTGTCCTAGTTCTTTTTTTTTTTCACTCATGGAACATCGATCTCACCAGCTGGGCTAACATTTAATGCTTGTCCCTGGTTGCCTTTGAGAAAATGGTGTGAACTTCCTTCTTGAACTGCTGCAATCCATGGGTTTTAGGTAAGATCCACAGTGCTATAAGTGAGGGAATTCCAGGATTTTGACACTGAAGGAACAGCGACAAATTTCCAGGTCAGGATGATGGGAAGGGAGCTTGCAAGTAGTATGGTGATGGAAGCAGAACTAATCCTGAACAAGGCAACTGAGGCACAGCAAAAGCACCAAACCATCTTTTTACTCAATAGAGTGGTTAGTCTTTCTGCCTCAGTTAGAAGTAGAGTGGTTAATTAGTAACTGCTGCCTTCTGCCAAGTTGTGACTCAAAGATCCCAGGAATCATAAACCTGCCTCCGTCACCATGGGGCTGATTTCCAAAGGGCTTGAAGAAATTGCCACCTATTCAAGGGTGTGCTCCTACAGTTTTTGTTTTAAATAGGAGGTCCAATAAGACTTCTTTGTTTTGACAGCCTGCTTAATGATCAGGCAAGCATGTATAATTAAGAGCAAGGACCTGCATCAATATTTTCTCTGTCTCTCTGAACCATCATCTGACGTACCTCATGACAGAGTATGGAAAAGAAATAGGAAGCTTAGTAGTATGGTGTAAAGACAACAATCTCTCCCTCAATGTCAGCAAAATGAAGGAGCTGGTCATTGACTTCAAGAAGCAGACTGGAGGACAGACCTGTCTGTACTGATGGTGCTGAGGTGAAGGTAGTCAAGAGCTTCAAGCTCCTAGTAGTAAATCTCACCAACAATTTGTCCTGGTCCACCCACGTCAACACTACAGCCAAGAAATCACATCACTGCTTCTAGTTCCTCAGAAGGATAAGAAAATTTGGCATGTCCATAATAATTCATCAATTTTTATAGATGGACCATAGAAAGCATCCTATCCAACTGCATCTGAGCTTGGTATGGCAACTGCTCTGCCCAAGACCACAAGAAAGACCAGAGAATTATGAACACAGCCCATCCATCACACAAACCAGCCTTCCTTCCATTGACCCCTCTCACGCGGGTTATACTCTCTTCCACCTTCTTCCATCAGTCACAAGATACAAAAGTTTGAAAACATGTACCAATTGATTCAAGAACAGCTTCATCCCCACTATCAGACTTATGGAACAGACGTCTCATATGCTGGAGTTGATCTTTTTCTGCATCTTCTCTGTAGCTGTGACACTATGTTCTGCATTCTGTTCTATCACACTGATGTACTCATGTAGGGTATAATTTGTCTTGTCAGTGCGCAAAACAATACTTCTTACTGCATCTCAGTAATAAATCAAATCAATTCACCTTTGAAAGATTTTGTTGTATTAGCTTTCTGAACGGTAGCCATTGCTTGCTGAGTGAAACGATGCTGAAAAATAGGTTTATGAGGGGATTGAGTGATATTGAAGCACAAACCTTGCCCTATCCTACACACTAAAACAGTGAACATTTGCCAGAAGAGATCCTATTTTCTTCAGAGCTGTTTTTTATATCTAACTGTGCACCACCATGTGGTATGGTTAGTAATTGCAATTCACCTCCTCTATTGCAGTGATGCTGGGTGACCCAGCAGGAATATCCTTCTCCTTTACATTATTTGTCCTTTGTCCTGCAATAATGGGAGAGAAATAGAGATAGATGATGCCCTGCTTGTCTATCTTAGCCTTATCAGGGAGCAGTTGATAAAATAAATTACATGCATCTGTGCTGACAAAGTCTCAACAGGCTGAGTGCTCTGAACATCACTGAGAGGTCAGTAAGTATCCTGGGTACTCACCACACTGACGTTCAGGAGCAATGTGTACCCACAGGTTCCTCAGATGGTGTGCCTATCACCCAAGTCTGACCATGCTCTCTGCTTGCCCAAAGAAAAATGGTCACAGAATGCATTACAGCACTGCCCTTGAGCCTCCACACTGCTCTCCTGTTGCTAGCTGTTCCAGCCACCCCTGCTTTGTTTGGGAAGGTGGCTTCCTTCTAACACCTGGATAAAGGACTTTCCTCCTCATTCACAAAGCCTCCCGCTGAGGCCTTGAGGTCAACATTTGAGCATCTGGCTCTGCCTCTCTTGCATTTCTCCTTTCAAATGGCTGCCTTAGTCATGGCTATGGTGCTTTTAAATTGGACCTATGTTTTAGAATTCCTGCCTCCACCCTACACCTCCCAACAATTGGCCATTATTTGCCATCCAGCCTTTACACAGACAGCACATGGAAAAATGGATGCAGCCACTCGATTGGCACTACATCTACAAACATCCACTCCCTCCACCACCGATGCTCAGTAGGAGCAATGTGGGCTAACTACAAAGATGCACTGAAGAAATTTGCCAAAGATCCTCAGACAACATTTTCCAAATCCACCACCACTTCCATCTAGAAGGACGAGGGCAGCAGATACATGGGAACATCACCACCTGCAAGCTCCCCTCCAAGCCACTCACTATCCTGACTTGGAAATATATCGCAGTTCCTTCACTGTCACTTGGTCAAAATCTTGGAATTCCCTCCCTAACAGCATTGTGGGTTAACCCACAGCACGTGGACTGCATAGTTCAAGAAGGCAGCTCACCACCCCCTTCTCAAGGGGCAACTAGGGCTGGGCAATAAATGCTGGCCCAGCCAGCAATGTCCATACCCCACAAATGCATAAAAAAAAATTCTCAGGCTCTCGTTGCTTCCAGCAGGGGTGGGACCAAGGCCCAATGCTGAGTTTTCTGATCCCAGAGGCAAAATCGTGTCCACTGAATTTTATTTTGTTGAAAACTGTCAGTGCTGAAGGAACATTCCTGGAAGTAAATTTTGGAGTCTTTATTGAAAAAGAAATGGCGTTCACTCTTGTCTGTTGACATGGTCATTACCTGCGAATAGAAAATGTCACATTTCATGTCTCATACTTTTCTCACCTGAAAGGTTTTTATTCAGTCGAGTAAATGGAGCAAATACCAGTCAAGATTCTACTTTTCAACAGTACCTATTGTTTGCAGCTGTTCCTACATGAACTAACACAAAGCAAAAGCTCTTGCTTTACAGTGACATATTTGATCTTGATCACTCAGTTGTTCACATCGAAGAGAACATCTTTGAGGAATATCACAGGAATCAGATAAATGAGAGAAAAATGCAAACAGCAAAAAGGAGGAGAAAGAAACAAACAAGAAGTATGTCAACATCTGACAGCACCACAATGGAAACCTTTACTGTTAACACCTGTTCAGATTCTTTTTATGATATCAACGGGTTTCTGTTGTGTCTTTATTTGCATTTAACAAAGACAAGTGCTTAAGATAGGATAAGAAGATAAACTGAACTCAAAGTCAAAGGCATTTGATAACATAACATATCATGCAGTGTGCGATAATCAGTGTGTAATAATTGTTTTTTTTTGAGCCCTGATAACATGAGCTCTGGAACATGTATCAGCTCAGATGAATATAGCATAAAAATACTAACTTTATTTTATTTACCCTTATGTGTCTCTGTGGAATCGTTATAAAATCTAAACATAGTCATCAATCTTTCCCATTTTTCAAATCCTAAGACCTAAACAATTTGTCACTACCATGATGCCAAGGGGTCCAAGTAGACTGGCAGTATTCAAAAAGAATGGGTAACCATCCACCGATTTCTCAGCAACAAACCCAAACAAGCAGACAAAACACGTCCAGAAACCCTAGCCACTCTCCCCTACATCAAAGACATCTCGGAAATGACTGCCAGACTACTCAGACCCCTTGGCATCATGGTAGCCCACAAACCCAACAACACACTAAAACAGTAGCTAATGAACTTGAAAGACCCTATACAGACAATGAGCAAAACTAACGTCATTTACAAAATACTGTGCAAGGACTGTAACAAACACTGCATTGGACAAACAGGCAGAAAACTAGCCACCAGGATACATGAACACCAACTAGCCACAAAAAGACATGACCCATCTCACTAGTATCCTCACATACGGATGAGGAAGGACACCACTTCGACTGGGACAACACATCCATCCTAGGACAAGCCAAATAAAGACATGCACGAGAATTCCTAGAAGCATGGCATTCCAACAGGAACTCTATCAACAAACACATCGAGTTAGACCCCATCTACCACCCCTGAGAAAAGGAACAGGAAGTGACTTCACCACAGGAAATAACATCACCACAGGAAATGACATCACCAGCCCATAGAAAGCAGGAACTTTCTGCATTGCTTCGCTTTGGGGCCCACTGAAGATGTTACCTAGTAAGGTAACAAAATGTCTGGAAATGAACCTTTCAGCTCAGCGAGCAAACCTACATCCATTGATACAACTCTTGCGCTATTACCTCTCTTCCACTGCCTCACCACTGTCTGCACTGGACCCACCATCGTAAGAGTGGCCACCCTTTAGGTGCCATTGCTTCACCGCTGGGTCCACCTCACTGACGCCACCGAGTCCCATACTGAATGCACCCTTGCCCAGCGACCAGGAATCCCCAGCTTTGCTACCCCACTACCTCCACCTTGCCGCTAACTGGGAGTCCCCGCTCCGGGCCTGCTGTGTCCAGGAGTACCTGACTCCGTTGCCAGGCCACACCCACCACCTCGTCACAAGTCCTGCTTCAGATGCCCTCCTCTAAAATGGCACCTTGCCGGTGCCACCATCTTGAAGAGCCTGCCGCCTCCAATTGCTGGAGGAGCTTTGCCACCATTGTCGCCGGCCCCAAATGCTGGGAGTATGCCCTTGCAGCTGCTGTTCCCTCCAATCACTGGGAGGCTGCCCCCACTCTGCACAGGGCAGGCTCTCCCTGTCACGCTGATGCTGTCGACTAACCCTTCAAAGTCAAGAAAAATGATGGAACGAAAAGAAAGGAAAAGAGCAAAAGTAAAAAGGAGAAAGAAAGAAAGCAGATTGGAGTGGATGAGCCCCAGACAAGAGCCCACACAGAGCCCTGTTACCCCACTGCCATCTCAGATGGTATGCCAGCGTATCACTGAACCTCTTACATTCTAAAGCCATTCAAATGGAGATAACCTGACTGCAAAGTCTCACAAGCGGAAATTACCTTGAAGTTGTATGCATGGGGTTCTACCTCCTATCTCATGATTACGCAGTGACAATGTCGGAAGGTTCTACTTTTATCATTTACATTGGCACTTCTATAACAGAAACCTGGTGCAGTAAATTTTGAAAGAGTCTTTCCGACGCCCCTCCCCCAAGTCCCTCCTCCCTACCTTTTATCTTAGCCTGCTGGACAAACTTTCCTCATTCCTGAAGAAGGGCTTATGCCCGAAACGTCGATTCTCCTGTTCCCTGGATGCTGCCTGACCTGCTGCGCTTTTCCAGCAACACATTTTCAGCTTTGAAAGAGTCTTACCATACTCATGCTGGTATTTTTCTTGCTTCACAAATGTACTTTATTCATAATAAATATCTTTATATACATACATAGTTACAAAAGCATTTAGGTTCTGTACAGTAGCATATGAGGAAACGAGCATTGGAGTCGAAAAGTGTGGAAAAGTGTGATGCTGGAAAAGCAAGGCAGGTCAGGCAGCATCTGAGGAGCAGGACAGTCAATGTTATGGGCATAAGTCCTCATTCCTGATGAAGGCTAACGCTCAAAACGTTGATTCTCCTGCTCCTCAGATGCTGCCTGACCTGCTGTGCTTTTCCAGCACCACACTTTTCGACTCTGATCTCCAGCATCTGCAGTCCTCACTTGCTCCTAACAAACATGCTGGCAGGTGGGACTAGATTGGGTTGGACTATCTGGTCGGCATGGACGGGTTGGACCGAAGGGTCTGCTTCCATGCAGACATCTCTATGACTCTATACAATTGCAACATTGAAGTTTGACTTGATCCAACAAACAATCCAAACGCATCTCTCATACAAGACTATATTTACATGCATTTGAGGCACGAGGGAGGGTCTGATAACTGAAACGCACCATTTGAACAAAGTAACTCTCCACTACCTTCTCAAGGGTAATTAGGGGTGGGCAACAAATGTCCACATCTGTACCAGCCAACAATGTCCACACTTGTGAAAGAAAATGTACACCCATGTGATAATTTCAGTTACTGATGACACTGAGCTGATCTTACACTGTGTTGAGAGAAATCGAAGAAAATACAAAGATGATTGGAAAAGTTCAATGATTTTAATCAGTTATGATGTTCAACTGGACATGCATTGGACATACATTTATTTATAACCGCACGTAATCGCGCTCTCAGAAATGTTGATTTTGTATGGTTTCTTAATTCACTTAAAACTATTTGTTTGAATTTCACATAATTATTCTGTGCATGATACAAATGCACTTTATAAAGCTAAAAATAAAATATTGGTCTTGCTATGCAATATCTTGTGGTAGTTTCTCTCCTGATTTGTTGAATGCCACCTCTGAACTCATTATATCCATGAGACCCACCTCTTCTTCTCTTGACTCTATTCACACTAAATTGATGACTGGCTAACTTCACTTTTGGTCCCCATTTGACTGTTAATGGTTCCCCCTTTCAGGGTACAGTCCCTTCCTCCAATCAAGTCTGCACCTGTCACAGTCTCAAAGTTGCTTGTTTCTAAGTCACATTCTGTAAACATTCCCTTCTCATCCATCTCAACGTGTCAGCAGATTTTGATATAGCTAATCACATCATCCAAGATGTCTCTCCACGGGCCTCCTGATGGATGAGACTGCTTTCACCTTGTGTCATTCATATCTATCTAGTCATTGCCAAAGTATTATTTGCAATTGCATTTCTTCCCACTCCTATGTTGTCCTGAGGAACTATCCAGATTCCTTCCATTTCTCATCAAATGATGATTCTTCAATGACAAAATCTAATATATTGGTTTGATGACATTCAAGTCCACTTCAACCCACATCTTTTCTGATTGTTACTCAGTTATCAGCATGTTTATCTGACATTTGGGATTGGATAAAAAGAAGTTTTCTCGAAATAATCATAGGGAGACTAAAACCATTGTTTTCTGCCCCCCACTATGAACTCCACCTCTACCCACTGACTTCGTCACACTGGCTAGTAATTGTTTGGGGATTCATCAGACTTCTAGCACTGTTAATTGACCCTACAATGTTTTTCTTAATACAGGCTTTGTATTTCCACCTTTGTAATGTCGCAACTAACTTTTGAATTTGATCCTGGTCCTGACCATCTTGGATCACCTATGGACATATTGAATTTTAAATTGTAACACAACATTTTTTTTTTCAACAGAGGAGACACAGCCTAATAATGACTGCAATAAACAGTGGCTGTGTGGAGAGGAACCCTGGATTGTCACACCTGAAGATGTTGAGGAAGCTTCAAATTGCAAAAACAATTTAAACTGAACTGTAATATTCTGTATCTCAGAATCTAGACATGTTGGAAGTTATTGAAGAATGTTTTGTGCTGTCCTCTATTGTAGGAGTGCGGATAAAAAGAGGTTGCTTTGCAAATATAAATTGGTATTGGGGACACTATTAAGATTACTTACAGTGTGAAAACAGTTCCTTCGGCCCAACAAGTCCACACCAACCCACACAGACCCATTCCCCTACATTTACCCCTTCACCTAACATTATGGGCAATTTAGCATGGCCAATTCACCTAACCTGCACATTTTTGGAATGTGAGAGGAAACTGGAGCACCCGGAGGAAACCCACACAGACACGGGGAGAATGTGCAAACTTCACACAATCAGTTGCCTGAGGCGGGAATTGAACTGGGTCTCTAGCGCTGTGAGGCAGCAGTGCTAACCACTGTGCCACCGTAATTTATTTTCTTACCTTTTGAAATGTGGCTTACAGGTCAGTATTTAGGGAAGTTGTCTGCTGGAATAAAGTTTTAAAAAACCATGTTGTAACTCTCTTCTTTGATCAGTTGATTAAAATTCTTGCCTCAAATTCCAAAGGTTAAGTGTTCAAACCCTCCTTCAGGACTTGATCATGTAACCAAGATTAACTCTTCAGTGTAGCACCAAGGATTTACTGCAGGTGTCTTAAGATGAAACATAAAAACCCAAGGCACTGTTTGAAAAATTATTGGCAGCTCTCCAGTGCGATGGCCTGTGTTCTCTTGCAAACAATATCACAGAATATAACAGAATAACTTGTCAATGGTCTTTGTAGGAATTTGCTGTGTGCAAATTAATTTTTATCTTGTCTTACACGTAATAGTGATGGCATTCCCACTACATTTAAATGGTCCAAGAATAAACCCCAGCGGATCAGGCAGCATCCAAGGAGCAGGAAAATCAATGTTTTGGGCAAAAGCCCTTCATCAGGAATGGCTTTTGCCCGAAATGTCGATGTTCCTGCTCCTCGGATGCTGCCTGACCCTCTGTGCTTTTCCAGCACCACTCTAATCTAAACACTGGTTTCCAGCATCTGCAGTCCTCACTTTTGCCAAGAATAAACCCCACCTATTTTTTCCACTTGCTGTTTCTTAGCTCCATTTAACCAATTATCTAAATCTCTCTCTCTCTCTCTCACACACACACACACACACACCCTTCCTACATAAGGCATTAGAATTATTGGACCTCTGGCCATTTACTCCTACCCAGAAGAATATCACTCAGCCGTTCTGTAACATCCTTGATCCTGGTTCCAGAGAGGTAACTTGGAATCATGTCGACCTGTCTATTCTCCTAGCTGATTAATCCACTATCTCCTCCTGTATAGCTGAGCTGTTTGTGGTGCCATAACATTGACTTCACAACATTTTTCTAATGAACCAATGCCCTCACCAGTATCCAATAAAAGAAAAACCATGTAAATGCAACTTCAGGAGAACTCCTGCATTACCTGGCTGCTTCTATAGGACATTCTGGTGGTCATCCATCTCCTTTCTGCCTCAATTCCCCTAACCTGTGCTGTGACAACTTATTTGTACATGCTATCCACATATCTCTTAGCCTCACACAAGCATTACAGAGACTCCAGTCACCAAGTCAGTTCCAAACAGGAGATCAAGTTTCTGCTGCAGATTGCACCTTCTGCTATATAGTCATCTAAGTCATTGGATTCCCTTCTACTACAGGAAACTCATTCCAGCTATTTCTGCCTCTATTTAACACTTGAATTTTCAAAGCCTCTGGAAATCACATGTTGGATAAGCAGGTTGATGAGACCTTTGTTAATGTCTTATCTGAGGGATGGGACCTCCAACAGCACTCCCTCCATACTGGAATATCAACGTTCATTTTTCTTTTAAGGCCTGGATAAGGGACATGAATGTAGAAACCTGTAACTCAGGGCCGGAAAGTGACCATCTGAGCTGTGGTTGGTACTCAGTGGGTTCAAAAAGTGTCTCATCTTTCCACTGTGTGTGACTTGGACAACATGAGAAAATTTAAACCAGTTACACATATGAAGTTGTTTCATTTAAGCTTCATTTAAAAACCTTGGTATAAATATTGACTCAGATTTTGTGAAATTTCCTATGTAACGCCTCTGGATCTGAGTAACTTAAGAAGACTGTATGTTTATCCTCAAGTCATCTCTTACTCTTTGAAACTCCATTGGGAAAAAGCCCAGCCTGTCAAATCTATCCTCATAATACAACTCACTTATTCAAGGCATCAAGCTAATGAATCTCCTCTGAATCCAGTGCACTTACATCTTTCCTTAAATCAGAAGAGCAGAAAAGCATGCAGTATTCAAGTCCCTCTCTGACTGAGCATAACATCCTTACTGTTATGTTCAATTCCTCTTGTAACAAGTGATAACATCCTATTATTCTTACATGCTGCACCTGTATGCTAACTCATGTACCAGAACATTCTTCTGCATCTCATAATTCTGTTATTGTCCTCTGTTTGTTTAATACTATTTTTGTTTCTATTTCCTGTCAAACTGAACAATTTTCCAATTTCCCAAATTGTACACTATCTGCAAGATTTTTTCCTCTCACTCGACCTATATATATCCTGATCATCATTCCTGATGAAGGTATTATGCCCAAAACATCGGTTCTACTGCTCCTCCAATGCAGCTTTTCCAGCACTACAATCTCGACTCTGATCTCCAGCATCTGCAGTCCTCACTTTCTCCTACATATATCCACCTGTAACGTCCTTATGCCAGCTTTACAGCACACTTTCTGACCTAACTAGGTCTGAAACTTTAGCTACCATTCCTTGTTTCCCCTTATCTAAGTCATTGATGTAAATTGTAAAATACTTAAGCCTAATATAGACCCCTGCAAGACTCAACTCATCAAATCCTGCCAATCAGTCAAAAACCCACGTATGCATTGTCTCCATTTTCTGCCAGCCAATCAAACCTTATAGCCAATGGTGATATGTTACCCCCATACAATGAATGTTTATTTTCAACAATAAGCATTGTGTTTTGAATTCCACATACCCATCCACCCTGATAATCTTGCTGAACAAGAATCTATCCACCTCTATCTTATCAAATGCCTCCTGGAGATCCCAGTCAAATATGTTTGCAGACTCCATTCTATACCCAACATGCGCCATTGTTTCAAAGTACACGCACACCTTAAATTGGTTCAGCATTATTTTTCTTTAGCATAGAGTCTCTTCTCAGTTACACTTAATTTTTTGAAGTGTATCAATATAAATCCTGAATGATCAATTCTAACATCTTGTCCATGACAGACATCAAGCTGATTGGCTTCGTTTTCATCTCCCATTCCTTCTTGGATATTGGGATTATACCTGTGACTTTCCAGTTGATGGAGCTTTTCCGCAATCTAGTGAATTTTAGAAAATTAACACCAACATAACTGCATTAGCAACTTATTTTAAGACCATAAAGTGAAATCCATCTGTACCCAGAGACTTATCAGTCTGCAGCTCCATCTGTTTACTTAGTACACTTCCTTGTTGTCTGAATTTCACTAAGCTCCTCTCTCCCACCTCCTGATTTACAAATGTTATGTAAATGTTTTTCAAATCCTCTATAGTGAAAACAGAAGCAAAATTTTATTCATTTCGGTTGCCATTTCCTTATTGTCTACTAGCTCCATATTCTCACTCTCTAACTCACTTTACTTAATTTTTCCTTTTCAAATACCCCAAAACGTTTGGTATTAGTACATTCCTAGCCAAATTATATTATATTCCAATCCTGATTAATCGTTTAGTCCTTCTCTGTCATTCTTTATATTCTGACTGATCATCTGACACTTAGATTTGAGGAGCTATATACTTTTTCATAAAGTTGATGCTTTCCTTAACTTTGATCATTAATCACGGCTAGCAAGTTCTCTCTTTAAATATTTTCCTTGTTAGGTAGAAATGAACTGAATCTGATTATTATGAAATATTCCCTTAAGTGTCTTCCACCATGTCTCTATTAAACTTTTCCCAGCCTACTGATTCACTTCAACTAGCTCAGCCTTCTTGTCCACATAGTTAGACTTATTTAAGCTTAAAGTACAAGTCATAACCCCAATCTTCTCACTTTCAACTGGATGTAAAATTCAATCATCTTGTGGCCATTGCTACCTAACAATGACCTATCTCTGAAGTCATTGATTAATCCTAGAACATTATACAACATCAAGTCTAATATAGCTTGCTCTCTGGTCAATTCCAAAACATGCTACTCTAGTAACTATTGCAGAAGTGTTCTGTCAGCAGCTTATGCAGAATGCAACTGTCAATGTGATTTTTTTCCAGTTTATTTGCATATTAAAGTCACCCATGATTATCACCATGCCTTTATCACAGTCACTCAACATATCTTCCAGTTTTTTTTTAATTCATTCATTCATGGAGCATGGATGTCATTGGCTGGACCAGTTTTTATTGCCCATCACTAATATACTTTATCCTACACAAAAACAGAAATAGCTGGAAAATCTCAGCAGGTTTGGCAGAGTCTGCAGAGAGAAATCAGAGTTAATTTTTCAGGCCCAATGATCCTTCTTCAGAACGTTCTGAAGAAGGGTCACTGAACCCAAAACATTAACTCTGATTTCTCTCTGCAGACTCTGCCAAACCTGCTGAGATTTTCCAGCTATTTCTGTTTTTGTTTCAGATTTCCAGCATTCATGGTTCTGTCAGTTTTCTATACTATAATCCCACATTGTCGTTACTGTTAGGGGCACAGAAGAGCACTCCCACTGGACCTTTCTCCTACATTTCTTCCTCTGTACCTGATTCTATGCCCTGATTTCCTGTCCCAAGATCATCTTTCTAATTATTGAGCAAATGGCATTCTAGATTACCAGTGCTATCCTTCCACCTTTACTGAGCTTCCTATTTTTCTGAAATGTTGAAAACACCTCAATGTTCAGGAGCCAATCGTCGTCATGCTGGAGTCATGTGTGATGAAGTGAATTAAAAAACAAAAGTGCTTTGTTTCTAATTCTGTTCTGACATTGGTCCAATTGAGCAGCATGAGAGAATCTTACACTATTCAGCTCTATCGCCCGCTGTCATTTTGGGAACTCTGTCCAAAATGCCATGTTTCTTCTCCCAGTTTACAGACAAAAGCTCAAGCAGGAGACCCCCTCACGGATACAGGTCCAGTGCTGGTCAGAGGAGGCAGAGGATCAACTCCGGTGCTGTCTGGACTTGGCTGATTGAGCCATGTTCAAACAGTCCACAGGTACCTTGGACTACTACGCCACCACTGTCACAGACTTTGTCAGCAAGTGTGTGGAGGACTGCATACTGAGGAAGTCAGTCCGGGTGTTCCCCAGCAGGAAACTCTGGATGAATCAGGACATGCAGAACCTGCTAAAAACCAGAGTGAGGCCTTCAAATCAGGAGACACACTCAAATATAAGGAATCCAAGTATGACCTTTGCAGAGCCATTAAGACAGTCAAGAGCCAATACCGATCCAAACTAGAGACCCAGACAGACACCCCGCAACAAGAGCAAGGATTGAAGGATATCACAGATTCTAAAAATAGACAGTGCAAGATGACACATCTCTCCCAGATCATCTTAACTCCTTCTAAGCTTGCTTTGATCAGAATTTCAGTGGAGAGATACCACCTATTTTGACAAGTCCTGACGAACTTATCCCAACAATCACTGCATCAGAGGTCAGATCAGTTTTTCATTGTGTGACTCCAAGGAAAGCAATAGGATCAGACGGAATACCAGGCCATGCACTCAGAGCATGAGCAGGTCAACTGACAAAGGTCTTCTTGGACATCTTCAACCTCTTCTTGCAGCAGGCCACTGTCCCTGCCTGTTTCAAGAGGGCCATCATCATCACTGTGCCTAAGAAGGCTCATGCAGTATGTTTCAATGACTACCACTCAGTGACCCTAACTTCAGTGGTCATGAAGTGCTTTGAAAGGTTGGTCATGGAATTAATTAACTCCAGCCTCCCCACTTCTCTTGATCCACTCCAATTTGCCTATCGGACCAACAGTTCCTCATCAGATGCCATATCATTTGCCCTTCTCTCCTCCCTAGAACATCTTGACACCAAGAACAGTTATGTAAGAATTCTACTCATTGACTACAGTTCTGCCTTAACACTATTATCCACTCAAGACTGATTACTAAACTTAGAGATCTCAGACTAAGCCCCACTATCTGCAACTGGATCCTCAGTTTTCTGACTGATAGGCCACAATCAGTGAAGATTGGGGACAATATTTCACTAACACTCAGCACTGGAGCACTCCAGGGGTGCGTACTCAGCTCCCTTGTGTACTCGCTGTATACCCATGACTGCGTCGCCAAATACCAGACTCATGTCGCTTACAAGTTCACTATAGTCAGTCGAATCTCAGATGGCAAGGAAACAGACTACCGATGAAAACCTTGAAAAATGGTGCACTGAGAACAACCGGGCTCTCAATGCCAGCAACACCAAGGAACTCATTATTGACTTTCAGCAGAATGTTACTTATTCCCCCTGCATATTAACAGCACGAGGTGGAACAAGTGGAGAGTGTCAAGCTCCTGGAAGTGGTCATCAGCAACAAGATTTCTTGGACTCTTCATGCGGATGCACTGGTTACAAAGGCCCAACAACGTTCGTTCTTCCTCAAGCAACTGAGAAAATTTGGCATGATGGCGAATACCCTTGTCAACTTTTATAGCTGCGCCATCGAGAGCATTCTGTCTGGAAGTATCACTATCTGGTATGGCAACTGTACCATTCAAGATCGGAGATGGTTTCAGAGAGAGGCGAACTCGGCCCGGACAATCACAAAAGCCAACCTCCCATCTATAGAAACTATCTACCAGGCCCACTTTCAAGGAAAGGCTGCCAGCATTCTCAAAGATCCATCTAACCCTGGCAATGCTTTTCTAAAATGTCTACCATTGGGAAGAAGGTACAGAAGTCTGAACACACGCACCAGCCAGTTTCAAAACAGTTACTACCCTATTGTTGTTAGAATACTGAAGTGACTCACAAACCCTTAGAATTCGCCTGTACCTGTGTTTTGGTTATTGCTGTTGTTTACCTATTATTTACTTATCTATGCTATTTAGCTATGTGATCTGTCTGTATTGCTCGCAAGACAAAGCTTTTCACTGTGCCTCGGCACGCATGACAATAAATTCATTTCAATTCCATTCAGGGTATTTTTGAACTGTACTGTGAGCAATGGTAGTATTTTGTCTTCCTCGTCTTCCTCCTGCTCCTTCCACTATTCTGGTAGCTTGTTCAATCATGCATGTGGTGGTTACAGAACATTTCCTGTTGTGCTGTTGTGCTTTATTAATTGGGTTTCTGATGGATGTCAGCTATTAAGTTTGAGGTGTAAATCTCCTAGTAGCCACAACTTAAATCCGTCTGGAGATCTGAAGACGTCAAGTGAGCTAGGACTGCTGTAGGATGAAACCATCATAACATCACCATGGAAACTTTGCAGAATAATCTTTTTTTTTGTGGTTGCACACCATGTAAATGGTTTGAATCTGACACCAAATATGCAACAACAAATCTCTTTATTATGTTTAAACGAGTCCAGACACATACAATGTCTTGAATTTGAGCCCAGACATTTACACATGCTGTTTAGAAGTTGTATACCCAGAACAATGTTTTTTTCTGAATATCCTGCAGTTTTTAATTGAAAAGATACATTTGTTTTTCTCCCCTTTTCCCTGGCAATCTGATTCATAAAATCGTAGGATCATACAGTAAGGAAGAGGTCCTTCGGCCCATCAAGTCTGTATTGCCCAAAGTGTACTATGAGGCTTGGCAGGAAGCCTTCTGGATAAGGCTGCAGCTGAATAGAGAGCTTGGGTGTGAGGCTGACATAATAATAGGCCTTGGGCAGAGAGCTGTGACTTCTTACTTATAGTTCATCAAGCATAATATTTTCATTGTTCTTACCAGACTTGAAACCTTCTAATTTGTTATGATCTTAACATTGGTTTTCGATATCACATCTCTTCTAACAAGCCTCAGCAGCAGATTGTCCTGCTGCAAACTTCTTTGGTCAGACTGTGCCTTGCACTCTCTCTCTCTGTCTCCCAATGTCTTTTGTCAGTATGTTTGTAGAACGCTCATCCTAAGCATTAGGCCCAGTCCATACGAATGTTATTGCACAGCCCTCAGGCAATGCTATAATTCTGAAATCAATTTCAATTGGTCCAGATAATAGAGAGGTGGGGAGTGTTGGTGCAGAGACTTTGAGGGTGTGTCAGTAGGAGTCACTTTGTATCGGGAATTATTTCTCATTCATTCGACATAGTTTTAATGTGTAACTCTCTAGGTAACAGAGCTATCCAGGAGAGAGATCCAGTTAGCAGACAGGAAACAAAGAGTCATAAATGTAGCCTTTCCTGATTGGCAGATAATGACATTTTGGGTACTGCATTTATTGTGCTTTGACTCCAGCTATTCATAATATAGATTAATCATCTCGATGAGGGAACTTCATGCAATATCTCCAAGTTTGCAGATAACACATAGCTGGGTGGGAAGGTGAGCTATGAGGAGGATGCAGAGATGCCTCAGCATGATTGGATAAGTTGAGTGAGTGGGCAAATATGAGTAAACATGAGCTTATCCACTTTGGTAATAAAAACAAGAAGGCACATTATTATCTGAATGGTAATAGAATGGGGAGATGCAATGAAACCTGTGTGTCCTTATACACATGTTTCAGAAAGCAAGTGTGCAGGTGTGGTGAAGAGAGGCTGGATTGCTTTATACTATGTTCATTGGGGTTTAGTAGAATGAATGGGGTTCTTATAGAAGCATATTAAATTCTGACAGGACTAGACAGTATAAATACAAGAAGGACAGTCCCAATGACCAGTGAGCCAGAACAATGAACCAAGTCTAAAGACATGGGGCCAGCCATTTAGGACTGGTATGAAGAGAAATGTGGTGATCCTGTGGAATGCTCTGCCACAGAAAGCTGTTAAAGCCAAAAGCATTCAATATTTTCAAGAAAGAGATAAGTATAGTTCTTAGAATTTTAGGATATGAAGAGAAAGCAGGAACAGGGGACTAATTCAGATGATCAGCCATGATCATATTGACTGATGGAGCAATCTCAATGGGTTGAATGACCTCTTCCTGCTCCTATTTTCTATGTTTCTATACTAGGTTAGTTGGGTCTCTCCCAAGTTTCCAATTCTAACTCACAGTTGGAAATATTTTGCCCAAGTTCCAGGGCAGCTGAGGAATTGCCCATAAACTATACAGTCAGCACATCAGGAATTCTGAAGGGTCCTGACACGCACCTTTGGCGATATATCTTGAAATAGATCTAGGCCAATATTTAAGAGTTCTAATCTGTTTTTATCAAAGTACTTCTTAATCTGATTTTTTTGATTTCCAACTCTTTTGAACTGTATTCTTTGATCAGTAAAATCATGAACATGTGGCTTCATTTGCAACAGTGATTAATAAGAAAACAACAGAGAACACTGGAGAAATACAGCCCATCTGGCCGCACCTGTACAGGGAAAGTAGAGTTAATATTTGGGAGTTCAGTGACCCTTTGTCAGAATTGAAGCTGGAGCAGAGTAGAATTTATGCACATGTGAGGGTGGGTTTGTGGCATTGTCAAGCAATCAGCAAACTATCCAGATAGGAATAAAATTAAATTCTATGGGCTCTGTTGTGCCTCTATATTGCTGAGGACCATCTCCTTCCTGGGTTCAGAAGATGCAGGCATTCTCTCCCCCTTCTAGCTTTACTGTGTTCCCTGTATTGTGTGTAATCTTGTCCTGGAAGATAGAGGGCAGAGTGTAATTAATTGCATAGCATTGTGTTTAGGCAATGTGCCGGTCATAGGCAAACAGCTTGCAGGCATTTGGTGATGGTAAGGTGTGCGTGTGTGTCTGTGTGTGTCTGTGTGTGTGTGTGTGTGTGTGTGTGTGTGTAGAGGCTGGCAGAGTTGATAGGTGTGTTTGGGTGAGCTGGAGTGTCTGGCATGATCATGGGTATGTGGTGATGTGCAGCGTATTGAGCAGTTTGAGAGATTGAAGCCCTGCTGGCATGGACATGCCATGTGAATGTGCTGGTGTGGAACACCCTCAGGAGGTTATTACATTTCTTATGGTAAATCGTTAATGTATATTATGAACAGCTGAGGTCCCAGTTCTGAACTCTGCAGTACCCCACTCATCACTGCACTCTGAATAGGACCTGTGCATTCCAGATCCCTGCTTCCTGTCTGCCAACATTCTCAATCTGTGTCAATACATTACCTCTGACACCATAAGCCTTAATTTTCCTTCCTAGTCTCTTGTGTGGAACCTTGTTAAAAGCCTTTTGAAAGTACAGAGACACAACATTTACTGATTCACCCTTGTCCACTCTCCTGGTCACATCCTCAAAATATTCCAGAAGACTTGTCAAGCATGATTTCCCTTCGTGAACCCACGCTGACTAAAACTGATTCTGTCACTACTTTTCAAATGCTCAGTTACTATATCCTTAATGATTGACTCCAGCATTTTCCCTACCACTGATGTGAGGTTAACTGACATATAAAGTCCCATTTTCTCTCTCCCTCTGTTTTTAAAGTGGGAAGTTACATTAGCTACTCTCCAGTCCGTTGGAATTCTTCCAAAGTCTACAGAATGCTAGAAAATGATCACCAACGCATCTGCTATTTCTAGGACCACTTCCTTAAGTACACTGGGATGCAGAGCATCAGGCCCTGGGGACTTATCAGCTTTTAATCCCATCAATTTCTTCAATACCATTTCCTGACTAATAAGGATTTCCTTCAGTTCCTCTTTCATGCTTAACCCTCTGTCCTGGAGCATTTCCTGAAGGTTATTTGTGTCCTCCTCAGTGAAAACTGATCCAAAGTATTTGTCCTGCCATCTCTTTGTTGTCTGTTGTGAATGCACCTGATTTTAACTACAAGGGACTTCCATTTATCTTCACCAGTCTTTTTCTCTTCACATACCTATAGAAGCTTTTGCAGTCAGTTCTTAAATTTTCCATAAGCTTACTTTTTTATTCCATATTCCCTTCCTGAATTAAACCCTTTGTCATCCTCTGCTGAATTTAAATTTCTCCCCATCCTCAGGATTGCTGCTTTTTCTGGCCAATTTATATGCCTCCTCTTTGCTTTAACACGGTCGCTGATTTCCCATGTTAGCCATGGTTAAACCACCTTTCCTGTTTTACTCTTATGCCAGACAGAGATGTACAATTATTGAAGGTCATCCATGTGCTCTTTAAATGTCTGCCATTGCATATCCACCATCAACTCCTCAAGTATCCTTGGCCTGCTTATCCGAGCCAATGCATGCCTCGTGCCATCAAAGTTAGCTTTCTTTAAGTTCTTTAATATTGCAACAGTTACTGTTTAGAATTTAAATAATCTATCCTTCTGTTAAGTTTTCCAATACAGTTAAAGTTAGACCAATTCTTCTTTCTTTTGTTTTATTTTAGCTGTCAAGTAAGACTAAAGTGTATTTTGTTTAAAACCAAGTATTTTAACCAATTGGATTACATCTGGAACACAGTACCTGACACTTGCCTTTAAATGAGAAAAAGTTAGGGTTTAGGCTATCTTCTTGATATAGGAGAAAGTGAGGACTGCAAATGCTGGAGATCACAGTTGAGTATGTGGTGCTGGAATAGCACAGCAGGTCAGGCAGTATCCAAGGAGCAGGGGAATCAACGTTTCAGGAATGAGACCTATGGGCCAGGGTGGGGGTGCGGGGGAGGGTGGGGGTGGGGTTGGGGGGAAGGTAGCTGGGAATGCGATATGTAGATGAAGGTGATAGGTCAGAGAGTGGGGTAGAGTGGATAGATGGGAAAGAGGATGGACAGGTCAGGAGGGCAGTGCCGTGTGGTTGCACAAGTCCCAAGGCAAAATATGAGGTGTTCTTCCTCCAGGCATCAGATGGTAACAATTTGACAATGGAGGAGGCCCAGGACCCGCATGTCCTTGGCGGAGAAGGAGGGGGAGTTGAATCGTTCAGCCACGAGGCGGTGGCACTGGTGGGTGAGGGTGTCCCAGAGATGTTCTCTGAAATGATCCCCAAGAAGGTGTCCTGTCTCCCCGATGTAAAAGAGACCGCATTAGGTGCAACAGATACAGTAGATGACATTGGTGGAGGAACAGGTAAATTTCTGTCAGATGTGGAAGGATCATTTGGGGCCTTGGACGGAGGTGGGAGTTGTGGGGTGGTGTGAGCACAGGTTTTGTATTTCCTGTCGTGGCAGGGGAATGTGCTGTGAGTGAGGTGTGAGCTGGTAGGGGCGTGGATCTGACGACGGAGTTGTGGAGGGAATAGTCTCTCTGGAACACTGATAGCGGTGGGGAGGGAAATATATCTCTGGCAGTAGGGTCTGTTATTAGGTGGTGGAAGTGGCGGAGGATGTGATATATGTGGAGGTTGGTGGGGTGGAAGGTGAGGACCAGGTGGTTCTGTCCTTGTTTACCTGTACCTCTACCAATGTCATCTACTGTATCCTTTGCATCTAATGTGGTCTCCTCAACATTGGGGAGGCAGGAAACCTACTCACGGATCGTTTCAAAGAACATCTCTGGGACACCCACATCAACCAACGCCACCGCCCCGTGGCTGAACACATCAACTCCCCCTCCCACTCCATCAAGGACATGCAGGTCCTGGGCCTCCTCCATCACCAAACCGTTACCACCCGATGCCTGGAGGAAGAGCGCCTCATATTTTGCCTTGGGACCCTGCACAGGATAAATGTGGATTTCAACACTTTCCTCATTTCCCCTCCCCCCACATTATCCCAGTCCCAAGCCTCCAACTAGGCACCACCCTCCTGACCTGTCCATCACCTTTCCCATCTCTTCGCTCCACCCTCCTCTCCAGCCTATCACTTCTCCCTCACCTTCATCTACCAATTGTATTCTCAGTTATCTTCCCCCCAACCCCCTCCCATTTATCTCTCAGCCTCCCCGGCCCACATGCCTCATTCCTGGTGAAGGGCTTATGTTCGAAATATCAATATCTCCTTGATGTATTTGAAGATAGTTTGGTCTGGTCCATAAACTCTCTTTCTGTAACCAATATCTGAAGAGAACACTCAAATAAAACAAAGAATCACAGTTGCTGGGGTCCCTTTTACTGTCTGTGGGTCAAAACCTTGGAAGTCCTCAAACATTGGCCTTACTAATTATACTTCTATGGGATGAGCAACTATCATTATGATGGTTGGGTTGCGAATTCCATCTTTCAAATGATTATCTCTGTGAGAAAGTGAATATAGAAGTGTAACGAAAACTGGAGAAACTCAGCTAGTCTGGTAGAATCCGTGGAGAGAAAAATAAAGTTAATGTTTCAAGTCCAGGACTTCTCATCTGAAATGACAGCAGTTAGGAAATGGGGATATTTAGGCTGAAGAGGAGGATTGGAGATGGGAAAGGAAGTGAGATGAATAGATGGAGATGGTGCCCAGAGAGAGAGAGAGAGAGAGAGAGTGAGAGAAAGCTGAGAAAGCTGAATAACAGAATCTGTGAATTGTTGAGAATAGTTTGGCTGTGCTGGGACCTACTCATAACAGAACAGGACCTCATCTTCCACCATGGTACCCTACAGCCCTCAGGGCTCAACATTGAGTTTAGCAATTTCAGAGTGTGAACACCTCTCTCCATGCTTGTTGTCCACTTCCACACCTCCAGCACCTACCTTGTATGGGTTGCTCTGAGCAGTTCATGAAGCAGTTGTATTTGTTCCTTGCAGATCATATTATAACAAACAATGTGGACACAAATTACTGACCACCACACACATTCCCTTATGAAAATTGCTACAAGAATTATGCAACCATCATGCGGAGTTGTCCATGTGTAGTCTTGGAGGAGAAGGTGACGACTGCAGATGCTGGAGATCAGAACTGAAAATGTGTTGCTGGAAAAAAGCAGCAGGTCAGGCAGCATCCAGGGAACAGGAGAATCGACGTTTCAGGCATGAGCCCTTCTGCCCGAAACGTCGATTCTCCTGCTCCTTGGATGCTGCCTGACCTGCTGCATTTTTCCAGCAACACATTTTCAGTATGTGTAGTCTTGGTCCTCAAAAGTTAAAACAATTTTTATTAGCCCTCTTCTTTTCAGGAATACTTCAGCATATATTGTCAAAACCATTTTCCGCAACAACTCGGATCACAATGTCGCACTACTATACAGCAGGCTGGGTCACCAGATTTCACTGCTGATGGTTGATTATGAGACAACTCCCAACAAAATCTTTTTTGCATGCTAAATGGATGAATTTGTTGCAAAAGTGGCCAGCTATACAAAACCCTCTTGGAACAACGTCTCAACTGTGTTCTGCAATGCAGGTAAATTCTCCGCTAGAGTAGGGTTTAATTTAACCAAACGATGAAGAGTTGAATGGAATGGAAAAAGTTAATGCGCAGCTCATTCTTTGTGCTGAACACCTATCTCTGATTGTAATGCCTGTATATTTGGGTCTGGATGTGACAGTCAAAAATTTGCTTGGGCTTTTTAATCATAAACATTGCATACTTCTGTGACTCTATCCAGTTACATATAAATATGCGAGTTAGCAGCAAAACTGGAACACTCGGTTCCTTCTGATTGTTTGATTCTTCGATTGGATCATTGCTGATCTGATTACTGCACCTTTCCACCTACTCGCACCTATCTACTTATTGTGAATCAATTATCCTGCATTCAAAAGATTCAAAGACTCCGCTATCGACATCTGTTGAAGAGGAGTTTACTCTAATACAACTTTAAAACGTGATATGGAGGTGCCAGTATTGGATTGGGGTGGACGAAGTCAGGAGTCACACAATATCAGGTTATATCCAACAGGTTTATTTGAAATCGCGAACTTTCAGAAAGCTGCTCCTTCATCACATGTTCACCCGATGAAGGAACAGCCCTCTGAAAACCTGTGATTTCAAATAAACCTGTTGGACTATATCCGGGTGTCATGTGACTTATAACTTTAAAGTAGTGCTTATTTAATTTTGAAAAGAGTTGGCTGGCATTGATTAAAATCTGTTTTTGTGATAATCCTGTTTTGACCTACTTTAATCCATCTTCCTTCAGTCAGTTTCTTCCAAAACAAAATGAAGTAAACTTTTCAAAGCAATTTTAAAAAAGAGCCGTGTTGATTCAATGATCCTGGGTCATTGCAATTTTGCTTTGAATAATATACAAATATAACTGGAAATTTACAAACACCTTTCAAAACAAATGTAATACTGAGTGCGATATGTGCTGAAATTGGCTCTTGTATCCAAAGTGAAGCTTGAACTTGAAATGTTCGTATATTGTTATCCTCCAAAGCAATTGCTTTTTCCTCAATAGTGACTATCTTCCACTTATAAACAATATCACACAAGTGATACGGTAGCTATAAACTGACCAAAAGCCCACGCTGACAGAAATTACTTACAAAAATATGTCAGTGTAACCTTGAAGTGAAACCATTTGGTCTGTAACAAAAAGGGAGCATTGGGAGTGAAATAAATATATTGATGTATTTCGTTTGAACGATGGTTGATGTTCTGACCCCTGCATTCTTACAGAGTTTGAATGTCAATCACCTCATTATCAGCTGTCTCAAACATGCAATTACAAGCTAACATGGGAAATTGTGTTGAAAATTTTATCTGTTTGGATGTGTCATGTGTAATGGTAACAGAATACTTTGTGGGGACTGGATGGAGAATTAATAGGTTCAACCTAATGGAACTTTGAAGGTTATGGTCAATAGACATAGAGCAAAAGATCACACTTAACATGGAATTTCCTTTTCAAGGTCAGTCGTTTTGAGACAGGTGTGGAACAAATACTGGACTAAGTGGTACTTAGAACCCACAAAAGCTCTCTCCTTTCCTCTCTGACTGTATGCATTATATTTTATAGCTTTACATGCCAACAAAAAGGGAGAGTTTAAGCAACAGTTCTTGACATATATATGTACAACTAGTGCCTGGAGCACCTCAAGGAAGCCATTTTGAAATGTGCACTTGTCTTGGCAATGTGTTCCAGGTCTGGGCACAACTACTTTGTGTGAAAAGCCACAATTACTCATTGTATACAGAAGTTCAGAAAATGTTAGATGCTGGGTTAAAATCTCCAAACGTTTATTAAAACATGTACTTGAGAAATAAACTTTTTTTTTAATGCTGGCAGGTGCTGTCTGAGCATTTTCTAGTTTAAAAATCATTCCAAACAATTATGGGATCAGTAAAGACAGTTCTGTTAACCAGGATTTTGCACAAGTTAGCATCTCCCACACAAGCTACTCTTTCCAACATTCTGGAGAATGAGGATTCTGGATTCACAGCAGCTACTCATAGCATTTTTATTCTTATCTGACCTGTTCAGTACCTCAGCCCCCCTTTGGCATCTCCAATGTACTCTATAGCAAATGACTGAGGTTTTCTTAAAGAATACTTAGTCTTAACAGATAAGCTTTGATTCTAATATGGACTTGTATTTGAATGGAATTATTCCACTGAAACATAAATCAATTTTTGGGAAGTAATTTCTTTCAGCAATAATGGAACTGAAGGATGTTCCTGTTTTTAAATCTTGCTTCTTGAGTTGTGCCTGACAATGGTGTGGGTAAATTTGTGGTGCGTCCTTAATCTCCCGAGATGTTAATAAGCTTTTGTGTACAGAACACTTAGAATTGCATTGTAAGCCGATTGTAACTGGTTTGGGCTGGGTGTCAGGTGAAGTAAGTGCATTACTACAAGTCACATCAGTGAAGGATTTTCGTGAACCTTTTAATTGTAAACTGGGAGCTTCCCTAAGCTTGCAGCTTCACTGTAACTTTTGTGAAATTTGCTGAATTTAATTTGAGGTTCGCTGAGGTGGGGTAATTAAAGTCTTATTTATGGAGTCATTTCTATAGCCTGTACACTATTGTAAACAGTGTAGCTTGATTTACTGGATCTTTTTGGTCTATTTTAAAATCTAACTCCAGAGCCCTTTGCAGTTGACCTTTTTCAGCCTTAAACCCATTAAACCAGAATATTCATTTTTGCCAGATACACATTAATTCTCATTGATTTATCCATTGGTAGCTTCTATGGTAATTGAAGTGTAGGGTTTCTATTTCTCCACATAGAGTAATAAGGTTTATTCCTTGTACATCTGGGATGTCACTTAAGAGTCATGGAACGAATCTTACTTATTGGCTAAGTCCTAACTGTGTCAGAGTTTTTGGAGGGAGCTCTTCTGTGAGGCTTGGTCAGTTCTCTCCCTGTATCTCACCAACTTTACCTTATTAACTCCCTATCCCACCTCCATGGCACCTTCACATCCAAATCTAGCCCACTTTTTCCACTTCCCCATTCCCAGAACAACTCACCACTCAGCAGATATCCTGGAATTCATCGGTATCTCTTGCACACGTGGAATCTTTAAAAGGCCATTGTGAATCTGGGACAAATCAGTCCAGGGATGTTGGGATATGTCCTATATGTTGCAATGCCCTGTATGTTCTCTGACGTTTGCCTCAGAAATGGCAGACATGGGAAATCCACTGTCCTGTGGGGAGAGACCTGGAAGTCTGCTGGATGGGATGGCAATAAGTAGGACATCTTCCCCCTGCCCACCCCCCCCCCCACCCCCCCCCCCCCACCCCCCAACCCCCACCCCACTTCAAGGACCAGCAGTGGACGCTACAACAACAGACCAGGTCAATGCAGTCTCATGTGTCTACTGGAATGCCCAGCACCCTGGGAAGAAGATCAATGACTTCCTCCATCAGAATCCGTGGAAGTTTCACCTTCTTCCCTCCAATATCTCACACTTATTCTACCTTTGCTACTGTATCCACATCCCAATAAGGCTTATGCCTTACCATTCTCACAAATACATACAACACCTTTCCTCCCTCACTGTCACCACTCCAATCCCTGACAGCACTACCATGGCGTGTCTTCTGTTCTGCCTCTTTGTTCACTTGGGACACCTCATGCGTAACAACTGTACCGCACACTTTCATAGAACATAGAACATAGAACGTTACAGCATCGGCCCTCGATGTTGCACCGATCTGCAAAATGAATCTGAAGTCCATCTAACCTACACTGTTCCATTGTGAGCCATATGTATGTCCAATGCCCATTTAATGCCCTTAAATTCAGAGAGTCTACTGCTGTTGCAGGCAGGCCATTCCACGCCCCTACCCTAGTGAAGAAACTACCTCTGACATCTGTCCTATATCTATCACCCCTCAATTTAAAACTATGTCCCCTCATGTTAGCCTTCACCATCCAAGGAAAAAGGCTCTCACTGTCCACACTATTTAACCCTCTGATTATCTTATACATCTCGATTAAGACACCTCTCAACATTTTTCTCTCCAATCAGTTCCCTCAGCTTTTCCTTGTAAGACCTTCTTTCCAAAACAGGCAACATCCTAACAAATCTCCTTTGAACTCTTTCCAAAGCTTCCATATCCTATAATGCAGTGTGCAGAACTCTATGCAATACTGCACGTGTGTCCTTACCAGTGTCATGTACAGCTGAAACATGTCCTTGTGACTCCCTCATCTCCCTTAACACCTGCTCTCTCTCGTTCCAGGAGGTAATCAACCCCTAGTAGGGCAGAAGACTCAAGGTGGGTGCTGGGCAGTCTAATATTCAGCTCCTTATGTGTTTTGCAGAGAGCACACTAATTCTGATCACGACGACTGGCTGACTGACTATTTCCAACTCACTGGATGGGTAACGGAGCTGCTCTGGACTTAGAGTGTGACACTGCCTCAAAATCCACCGCAGCACCCTTGCTCAGTTCTTATAATATTCCACTTAATGCTATTATTTATCTGAACTTCCTCTGGCATTTATAGTGATTTGTATCTGCCGCTTCCGGTTGTCAGTTCCAGCTGTCCGCTGCAGTGGCCGGTATATTGGGTCCAGGTTGATGTGCTTGTTGCTTGAATCTGTGGATGAGTGCCATGCCTCTAGGAATTCCCTGGCTGTTCTCTGTTTGGCTTGTCCAATAATAGTAGTGTTATCCCAGTCGAACTCATGTTGCTTGTCATCTTAGCTAACGATCCGCATCCATGAACACCAATTAGCCACGAAACGACATGACCAGCCATCTTTAGTAGCCACACACTCAAATGACAAGTTACATCAGTTCGACTGGGACAACACTATTATTATCGGACAAGCCAAACAGAGAACAGCCAGGGAATTCCTAGAGGCATGGCACTCATCCACAGATTCAAGCAACAAGCACATCGACCTAGACCCAATATACTGGCCACTGCAGCGGACAGCTGGAACTGACAACCGGAAGCGGCAGATACAAATCACTATAAATGCCGGAGGAAACATCACAGAAGCGCTTCACAGGAGGTTCCCAAGCACTGAGGATGTCACCTAGACAGGGGATGAAACATCTGCAACACAAATTCCCAGCTCGGCGAACAGAACCACAACAACGAGCACCCGAGCTACAAATCTTTTCACAAACTTTGAATCTCTATCTTCTTCTCTCAACTTCTCCCTTTTTACTTTCGCTCACCATAATGCTCACCATTCTTCCTTTCACCTATTTCTCTTCGAATCCACCTGCGTTTTAAGTCTGTCACCATTGCATCCTTCCACCTGACATTTGACATTCCTCTTCTCTTTCTTAATGGATGTCCCATCTCCACCATGTATCTCACTGCATGTCCTTTCACTTTCCACAACAATATTTTAGTCTCTTCTCAGCTTTTATTGTTGTTTCCATTGTTGTACACGCTTCCCAGGGACTCCACAAAATTCTACTACATCTCCAGACCTCTCTCGTAAGCATCCAGTCATAAGTTTTTCAAGATTAATGAATTAAGTCTTTGTGTTGCATTGGCCTTCCAATGTTTATCACTTGTCCCAAAACGAAAAGGGCATCATTGATGCTTCTTCTAGTCATGTGGAATTTGCCTCCATCATGCTATTAAAAGGGGTGTAGGTTTGCTCGCTGATCTGTAGGTTTGATATCCAGACGTTACATTACCTGACTAGGTAACATCATCAGTGGCGACCTCCAAGTGAAGTGAACTTCGCTTCACTTGGAGGTCACCACTGATGATGTTACCTAGCCAGGTTATGAAACGTCTGGATATCAAACCTACAGCTCAGCGAGCAAACCTACACCCTAAATCTCAACCTGAGCTACAAACCTTCACAAACCTTGCAAAATGCTATTAAAATATGAATCTTTTCACATATTGTTCCATATTTGCTACTTGTTTTAAAAATAAGATTTCCAGAGATGAAAAGATAGATAGGTAGAAATTTATTGTTTCTTGCATTTGTGAAAATACAGCAAAATATGTATAAATCACCACAAAACAACACTATTTAATGTATAATAAAAAATTATATATTAAAAAATGAGACAAAGTTAAGACAAATATCATATTTATGTTCCTTCCAAACACTCTTGGTTTCATGAAATGGCCAATCCTGAGGACTAAAGCCTGACCAACTTCTAAGGACTGGGGGCCATTCGAAACAGCCAATGACCAGGGCTTGGGAAACTGCCAAGGACTGGGTGCCTGTTGAAACTGCTGAGGATTTTGGGGCCTTTTGAAATTGCTGAGGACTGGGGGCTGGTTGAAACTGCTGAGGATTTTGGGGCCTTTTGAAACTGCTGAGGACTGGCGCCCTGTCATAACTGGCAAGGATTGAGGGCCTGTTGAAACTGTTGAGGACTGGGGCCTGTTGAAACTGCTGAAGAACAGTGCCCACTGAAACTGTCAAGATTGTTATCTCATCAATTACATATGACACAGAGGTTCAATTTCTTAAAATCCCCTTAATATCCTCTTCATCAGAACCCTGGGCTTGGGTTTACTGATAGGTGTGGAATTTCCCCGGATGAAATGTGGTGAGAGGAATGGAGAACATAAAGGAACTGGAGTGCACACCTTCATTTACACACCTGTAACGACATTGACTATTACTGCAGGTAATCTAACAATTAGGGCTTCCCAACATGCCAGATTCATTCAGAAATTTTCCAAAAACTAAAGTTTAGAAGAATAATCAGAGCAACAGAGCTTTTGGAAACTTTTGTTTACTAATTATAAAAGAGAGGACATTCCTGATGAACAGCTTATGCCTGAAACATTGACTCTCCTGTTCCTTGGATGCTATTGTGCTTTTCCTGTGCCACACTTTTGACTCTGATCGCCAGCATCTGCAGTCCTTACCTTCTCCCAATGACGGGACAAATACTGTTTGACTGACAGTCAGTAAATGGCCTAGTGGTATTACTGCTGGACTGTTAATCCAGCAAACCAAGTAATGTTCTGGGGAATTAAAATTTTTCATAGGCGACATGGTGGCTCAGTGGTTAGCACTGCTGCCTCACAGCACCAGGGTCCCAGGTTCGATTCCAGCCTCGGGCGACTGTCTGTGTGGAGTTTGCACATTCTCCCCGCGTCTGCGTGGGTTTGCTCCGGTTTCCTCCCACAGTCCAGAGATGTGCAGGTCAGGTGAATTGGCCATGCTAAATTGTCCAGAGTACTAGGTGCATTAGTCAGAGGGAAATGGGTATGGGTGTGGGTTGCTCTTTGGAGGGTCGGTGTGGACAGGTTGGGCTGAAGGGCCTGTTTCCACACTGTAGGGAATCTAATCAAAATCTAAATCATCCATTTGGTTAAGCTCTGTTCAATTGACACAGGAGGGTGGTGCCCATGAAGATGGGTGTGTCAGGTAATCAGTAATGCCATTGCAGATTGGGGCAGTTGAAATTGGGAGGTCATGTGATGAGATTTCCTGAAATACATCAAATACAGAGCCATCATCATCAGTAATGTGACATTCTACATTACTAGCACATCTGTGAAATAAATCTGGTTGAATTAACTTTGATGCTAAAAGGCAAAGCAAAATATTGTTCCAATGAAAAACCAATGAGATTTGACTATTTTTCAAATATTAACATGATTGGCGATGGCAATTTTTCTGTGCACAGAGGCTGAATGATATAAGGAATACATGTAAGTAAATCACTAGCCTGCAGTTGGACTGCAGCTTTTAGTCTGAGACCAATCTGTAGCTGCAGATTAGGCTACAGCCACGTCACACTGTGACTTAATTATGCTTCTGCTTAGCGTGAGTTCTAATTATCCTGCCAGGATACAGTTTGTGGATGCATCTGCAGAGCCCACTCCCCACTGTTCGAAAATTAAACGTTTATAAAACTGGAGAGTCACACTCACTAAACATTTAAATTGATGCCAGTTTTGTTTTTTTCTTCAAATAAAAACTCCCAAGTATCCTGTAGAACTGGATTTGATACTGCATGTTCAGTGTGCAAGCCCAAGAGTTACAAGAATCCTTCCAGGAAATCCAACTGGAAGTCTAACCTAATGTAGCGTCGGGGTGGAGTGAAATTTGCTTCATGCTTGCACTGAACTTGGATTGGAAGTGAACTCTTGGTAGACATCAGATGTCAGAATATTTGGCCCTGTCATCCTGACACCAGGAGCCAAGCCACATTTAAGAAAAGATCTGTTTGCTGCCACCAGTACAAATGTCTGAACGTACATAAACTTCAAATGGTTATTGAATATGAAAAGTTCTCCTTTGTTTTACAGCTTGTTTATGTGGCTGCTGTCACATAATATTATCGCAAATCTCCTGGTTTGTCAAAATACCCTCATTAATTAACGTTTTAACAAAAGCACTGCTGGTTATGTCTGACTGCACTTGTGACAATATTGAGCCGATTTTTTTGAAATTTCAAATAAAAGATCCCCCTTTGTTTTGTCGTGATCTGACAAAACTGTTTCAATAAAATATTATCTTTAATTGGCACATGTAACTATATTTGTAAGAGATATCAATTCTACATGCTCCTTTAGCGCCAGCAAATGAAGTGAGTGGCAGGGGTGCCTTCTGCTGCAGACCAGATGGTAAAACAATGCTGTTGAATAGGGAGGTCTAGGACATTCACTGAACGGGTATGAAAGAATGACAAGTTGTCTTGGCCCGCTGAGGTCATCTCCCAGTGGCAGGCTCTCGGCCCAGTTTGGTGGCCTTTTGGTGGGCCGTTGTAGGGGTCTCTCGGTGGCATATGGCAATCTCTTGGCCTGGTGTGGCCTCAGTGTGGATGGCTGGCCTCAAAATGATCCCAGAGCGGTCTCCCAGCCTGGAGAGCCTCAAGGTGAGGCACAACGTGGACTGGAGCCTAGGTACCAGTGCAGACTCTGTTGGAAGGACGGTTGTTCTGAACTTTTTATTTCCCTATTTTCTAATTTATTCCTATGTTCTGCAATGCTGGGCTTCTTATTTCTTTATTTTTCTGTATTTTCTTTTCCTTAAGACCTTGTACTGAAGAAACTATCTTGTACCTACGATGTTGCCATACATGGTGACTTGTAAATTTTTCACAGTAATCACTTGAGTACATGTGACAATTAAGCTAATTCAATTCAATTCAAGGCTGAAAATGTGTTGCTGGAACAGCGCAGCAGGTCAGGCAGCATCCAGGGAACAGGAGAATCGACGTTTCGGGCATAAGCCCTTCTTCAGGAATGAGGAAAGTGTGTCCAGCAGGCTAAGATAAAAGGTAGGGAGGAGGGATCTTAGCCTGCTGGACACACTTTCCTCATTCCTGAAGAAGGGCTTATGCCCGAAATGTCGATTCTCCTGTTCCCTGGATGCTGCCTGACCTGCTGCGCTGTTCCAGCAACACATTTTCAGCTCTGATCTCCAGCATCTGCATACCTCACTTTCTCCTCAATTCAATTCAATTCAATTCAATTTAATTCAATATTTTCAAATCAAATTGATTAGATTAGATTAGATTACATTACAGTGTGGAAACAGGCCCTTCGGCCCAACAAGTCCACACCGACCCGCCGAAGCGAAACCCACCCATACCCCTACATTTACCCCTTACCTAACACTACGGGCAATTTAGCATGGCCAATTCACCTGACCCTGCACATCTTTTGGACTGTGGGAGGAAACCGGAGCACCCGGAGGAAACCCACGCAGACACGGGGAGAACGTGCAAACTCCACACAGTCAGTCGCCTGAGGCGGGAATTGAACCCGGGTCTCAGGCGCTGTGAGGCAGCAGTGCTAACCACTGTGCCACCGTGCCGCCCACAATGTGTTATGTAGAAGAGAATATGTAGGTGCTGATAATCCCATGTATTTGCTATGCTTTCCTTTGGAGGTTATAGGGCCTGTGGATTCGGGAAGTATTGCAGAAGCAGCTTTGGCAACTTGTTGTCGTATATTCCATATGTAGTTGAGACTGCAGCCACATTACCTCAGTGATGAAGGAAGCTGGTACTTAGACGAATAGATGAATGGCTAGTGGAGTGAACTCATTTGAGATAAATGGTTAATAACATTTTGGATGTGACTGCACTTAAACACTTACAGGTAAACAAAGGTATCCCATCAGCAGCACAATTTATAGAACCATAAATAAGTTGCAGCACAGGAAGAGGCTGAGGGTTTCCATCTCAACCACCAAACTAGGCAAAAAACTCCAAACACCCACCATCCTCTTTTTTCCTCTAATCCTTCTACTGATCACTTTACATTTGTGACCCTTTGGTCATCCACCTCTCTGTTAGGGGAACCATTTCTATCCAAGCCCATCATCATTTTGTACACCTTCATTCAATTACCTTTCGGCCTCCTCTGTCTGAAAGCAATTACCCTACCCTATATGATTCTTCCTCAAACTTGGAATTTTCAAGCCCTGGCAACATATTTGTAAATCTTCACGTACTCACTCTACAGCAGTTATGTTCTTCCTGTAATATGTTGACCAGAAAGGGACACAAATGTTAGCTGTGACCTAACTAGAGTCTTTTATAGTTCTGGCATTACACCCCTCCTCATGTATTCAATACTTCACACAATGAAATAAAGCACTCCAAATACCTCCTTCACCACTTTATCTACATGTCCTGCCACCATCAGAGATTTGTGGAGCTATGGATATGCACTTCCTCTTCCCATTTCAATAACATTCTGTTCATTGTATGTCCCCTGCTTTTTGAGTCCTCCCCAAATGCGTAACCTCACATTTCTCCAGCTTCACATGCATTTGTCAGTAATCCACCTTCTCATCCTAACTATTGATGTCTTTCTGCAGATCATGGCCATCCTCTTCACTCATAATACTCGGCCAATTTCTATGTCCTCTGCAAATTTCCCAGTCATGCCTCCCATGTTTCTAAGTAATTAATAAAATGACAAACAGCAAGGAATCTAAGACTTTGTAACACAACTGGAATCCATTTTCTGTTTCAAAAACAGCCATCAACCATTGTACTTTGTTCCTGTTGCTGATCTAAGTTTGGATCCAACTTAGCACATTTTGCTGTATCTCATGATCTTTAATTTTTCTGTACCATTCTGCCATGTAGGACCCTGTCAAATGTCTTACTAAAATCCATGGAGACAACATCCATTGCACTACCTTGATTAATCCCCCTTTTTATTTCCTCAAACAATTCCCTTCAGCTCTAAGACTTGAATTACCCTTAACAAAATAATGCTAACTATCCCTGATTAATCTCTGCTTTTCCAAATGACAACTAATCCTACCTCTAAATATTGATTCTCATGATATTTCCGCACATGGTCAGTCTGACTTCCAGAACTTATTGACCTATTCCTCAAATCCTTTTTGAATAATTGTGCAAGGTCTGCAGTCCTTCAATTCTCTTGTAATTCATCTGCAACCGGTGAGGACTGGAAAATTATTCTCAAAGCATCTGCTATTTTCTCTCCAGCTTCCTTTAATAGCCTAGGACACAATTCATATGGACCTGGTAATCTATCTACCTTCAAAGTGGTTAGTCCTTTCAGCTCATCCCCTCTCATTACTCTTATTTTATGAAATACTTTACACAATTCCTCTTCAATTAGAATGTCTGCATCATAATCCTTTCTTTGTGAAACCAGTTATCACTTACATACTTGTCAGGCCCCAAACTTCCTTGGTCCTTCTTTTGCTCTTAATGTACAGATAAAATATCGTTTGACTTCCCTTAATTTAAAAAAAGGTTGTTTAGTTTTTTTGTATCATCGCTTTTCATGTTTTGCTTTAACCTCGTTCTATCCTCTTCTGAGTTTTATAAAGTATTACTTTGTTGAAATTGTCATAAGCTTGATTTTTCTGCTTATTCTTACCCTGTATACTTTTGGTTAATCAAGGTACTCTAGTTTTGGTAATGCCACCCAGTCTTCTTTGTGGGAGCAAATTTAAACTTAGTCTACAGAATCTCTCTTTCCACTGATTTGTCATTGATGTTCCTTCAAGTAGCTGTAACTAGTCCATCTTTGCTAGACCATCTCTCAGCTTTATAAAGTTTGCCTTCCTCAAATTATAACATCCACTTCTTTCCCAACTTTCTCCTTTTCCACAATGGTGCCAAAGTTAACAGTGTTATGATCACTATCTCCAAAATGGTCACTTCATTTCAACTGCTTCCCCATCCTCATTTCCTAAGATTAAATCTAGAATTTGCATCCTCTGTCAGTCAGCTCATTACATGGTGCTAAAAACATTCTCTTGAATGCAGTTCATGAATTTTGTGCTGTTGAACCATTTACCCTACTTGTATTTCATGTCTGTAGCTTCTTCTGGGCATTAAAGTTGAGCTGCTCACTGCAGAGTGCTCAGCCAGGCATTCTATTTTGTCTGTTGTTTCCTTTTCATTCTGCGTTTTCTAAGATTTCAAAAGCTTTTAAATCATTGTCTAATTGTGAGCCACTGATTTTTGTACCTTTACTGTTACTCTTTCCAGTACTGATTGTGATCTGTTGTACAGGCCTAGTCCAGGATTCATCCTGGTTTCAATATCCAAAATAACTTTGAGAATTATTTCAGTGCATGTAATGTTACATTTAGTTCAGCAGGGGGCAGGAGAGCATCATGGTTCACAAGACAAAAAGCACAATCCTACAGTACCAGGCCTGTTTTAATAAGTTCATTATATAACAGTCTGACAACCAGATGGTGCTCTGGTTTTATTTATCAATGTTGTAGTGGATGTTTTTCTGTAATGCTGTTACTTCAATCATTCATTTTTGCAAAAATGTGAAAATATTTCTGAATAAACACCATATAAAGGGCATACTTTACCTTAAAGACTTCCTCTCGACAAAAGTTGCTTCTACAATGTCAGTTACAAAAATCTAAAGCATTTTTGCAGCCAGTGAAAGTTCTGAGGTTCAGTCATTGTTGCAAAGTAGGGAGCATAGCATCTGAAATTCACACAATGAACTACTTTCTAAATGGTGAGAAAATTCGTAACGCCAAAGTACAGAGGGATCTGGGATTCTCTAAAGGTAAACATGCAGGTTGAGTCCGTGATTAAGAAAGCGAATGCAATGTTGTCAATTATCTCAAGAGGGTTGGAATATAAAAGCACTGTTGTGCTACTGAGACTTTATAAAGCTCTGGTTAGGCCCCATTTGGAGTACTGTGTCCAGTTTTGGTCCCCACACCTCAGGAGGGACAAACTGGCACTGGAGCGTGTCTAGCGGAGATTCACACGGATGATCCCTGGAATGGTAGGTCTAACATATGAGGAACAGCTGAGGATCCTGGGATTGTATTTATTGGAGTTTAGAAGATTAAGGGGAGATCTAATAGAAACTTAGAAGATAATACATGGCTTGGAGAGGGTGGACGCTAGGAAACTGTTTCCGTTAGGCGAGGAGACTAGGACCCGTGGACACAGCCTTAGAATTAGAGGGGGTAAATTCAGAACAGAAATGCGGAGACATTTCTTCAGCCAGAGAGTGGTGGGCCTGTGGAATTCATTGCCACAGAGTGCAGTGGAGGCTGGGACGCTAAATGTCTTCAAGGCAGAAATTGATAAATTCTTGATGTCACAAGGAATTAAGGGCTACGGGGAGAATGCGGGTAAGTGGAGTTGAAATGCCCATCGGCCATGATTGAATGGCGGAGTGGACTCGATGGGCCGAATGGCCTTACTTCCGCTCCTATGTCTTATGGTCTTATGGTCTTATGGAAGTTCCAGAAGTAGCAACAGGACAATTAGGTGTTGGTTCAAGATGTCCTTCAGATGATGTGACCTTTATCTGACGGGGGCTGACGGACACGCAGTTTTGTATCTCACCTTACAGTTCAGCACTCTGTCAGTATGCCACCCTAAATGCCAGGCTTTGTGATGTGATCACTTCAGATGCGATGGAATTTGAAGCTAAGGACCTCTGATTCCAAGGCAGATTGGTGCCACCAAGTCTTGGCTGTTTTAGAAAAGCATTGATGTTTATTTCAGTGGTGTATTTAACGTAACACAGAAAGTAACAAAGTGGGGTGAAAAGACACTGAAAAAGTCAGCTATAGGAGTTTGTTGAGCTATCTGAAAACATAATTATAGAGATCACCATGAAGAGGTTTTTGAAGGATAGAAGTGAAGTTGAAAGGGAGAGAAAGTTAAGGAGATGTGCTAGAATGGGATATCAAGCAACTATATTTGTAATTAATTTTTCTTATTGATGGATTGTTGAATACTTTTTGTTACATTACAAAGAAGAGGCAACTGTTGATGAAAAGATACAGATAAAAAATAGTATTGTCTTTTTGTGCCAATTACTGAATGCTTAATGTTCAATCAAAAGAAATTCATACAATTATAAGAAGTTATAAAAGTATTTTCCATCACATTCATAAATGCAGAAGTATCTGGACATACAAGTTTAAAACCACTTGATCGTTTAAGAAAAGAAACTGAAACATTCAAAATGTTAATATCTGTTTTCTCTAGTAACAGTTAATTTTTAAGTACAAAAATGTTCCCTTCAGTATTTTCTATTAATTTTGGTTAGCTAGTATGCCAATCTGTCAGATATCTGTTTTAACATAGGAGATTTTAAAGAACAGCACAAATGAATACAATAACCTGAAACAAAAAACTGCGGATTCTGGAAATCTGAAACAATAAACAAAATTTCAGACGAAACTCAGCAGGTCTATCAACATTTGGGCAGAGAAGGCAGAGTCAACCTTTTGAATCCAGTAGCCCATCTTCAGAATGAAAACAATTTGATTTCAGATTTTCTTAAGCTTTATTTATTTATCTCGTTACAGTGAGATAATTATAAATTATTAAGGCTCCTCAATGACTAATAGCAGTATGCAAAATTGCAATTCAGGATTAATTAAGAATTAATCAATGTACTCATAAGCTAATATTTAGAGCATAATATCATGTAACAGCATTGGACAATATGTTTGTGGACAGAGAAATAAAGATTTTTCATGTATGTAAGGCCATAGTCTATCCTCGGAGAAAGCATGTAATTTATTTTTCAAGTGAAGTTACTGATGACAAACCTTGCAGCAAAGGTGCACACAACAAAGTCCAGCAAGATAATTAGCTGTTGATGAGGTTAGTTGAAGGAGATATACCGATCTAGACACCAGGAGACCTTTCCACTCTTTTACAAATAGGGCCAGGGGTCCAGCCTGCAAGTTCATGACTTGCTTCAACATCTCATCCAAATGGCATCACCTCCAATAGAACACAATTCCTTCAGTAATACACAACAGTGTTAGCTTCACTTCTGAGATGAACTTCCAAAATGGAACTTGCGTTTACAATGTTCAGAGGCAAGAGTGCTGTCACGGAAATAGAATTAGTTATTAGCTGGTGTTGTTTCTAAGACCCAAGACTTCAGTATAACCTTTAGTCAGTGGTCTGTTTAATGTTGCACAAGAGTATTTATTTGTTGTGAGACGTATTTCTTTTGTATGTGACCCAGTATATTTTTACTAATTTGTTCATGTAAAGAGAGTATCACTACCAAGAAAAAAATTTATTAATAAACCTGAATTGTTCTCAAGAAGATAGCGATGAATCACATTTTTTGACTCTGTCCATGTATATCCATGATGCTGGAGCAAGGATTTGCAGGATTTTGACCTAGTGATGACAAAGGAGCAGTGAAATGGTTTCAGGTCAGGTTGGTCTGTGACACAGCAGGGAGCTTGCAAGCAATGATGCTGCGATGCTCCTGCTTCCTTTATACTTTAGGGAGTGGAATTGCAAGGTGTTATCGAACACATTTTAATCAGTTAGTGCAGTACATCTTGTAGATGGTACACATTGCAGCCACAGTGTGCCAGTGGTGGAGCAAGAGTGGGACGTAAGGTAGTGGAAGGGCTTGTTCTGCACCCATCTCGGCAATTTGAGTGTATCCTATCATACTCCTGACATAGATCATAGAATCCCTACAGTGTGGATACAGAACATTTGGGCCATTGAGTCCATACTGACCCTCCAAAGAGCAGCCCATCCAGACCCACTCCCTTACCTTATCCCTGTAATCCTGCATTTCCCATAGCTAGCCCATCTAGCCTGCACATCCCTGGACACTATGGGCAATTTAGCACAGCCAATCCACATACCTGCACATCTTTGGACTGCAGGAGGAAGCCAGAGCACCCAGAGGAAACCCACACAGACACGGGGAGAACGTGCAAGCTCCAGACTCTGTGGCCTGAGGCTGGAATCCTTGGCACTGTGAGGCAGTAGTGCTAACCACTGAGCCACTGTGATGTCCGTGTATTATGTAGATGGTGGAAAGACTTTGGGGGGGTCTGAACGTAAATTACTCACTGCAGAACGTCCAATTTCTGATCTGTCAAAGCCACGGTGTCTATGTAAGTCATTCATTTAAGCTTCTGGTTAATGGTGACCCCTCAGTTTGGTGAAGGTGGGAAATTCTGCAATGACAAACCCATTGAATTTCAAGAGAATATGTTTAGAAACAATTATGTTGGAGATGGTCATTATCTGCATTTGTATGCTGAAAATTTTAATTGCTACTTACCAAGCCCTCACTGTTACCGAGTCACAGAGTTGTACAAACACTTTGGTCCCACTTGTCCATGCCGACCTGATATCCTAAATAAATCCGAAATTAATCTGGGCCCATTCGTCAGCATTTGTCCCATATCCCTCTAAACCCTTCCTATTCATGTACCCATCCAGAGGCCTTTTCAATGTCGTAATTGTACCAGCCTCCACCACTTCCTCTGGCAGCTCATTCCCTACATGCACTACCCACTGTGTAAAAATGTTGCCCCTTAGGCCCCTTTTATATCTTTCTCCTCTCACCCTAAACCTATGCCCTCTAGTTTTGGACTCGCCCTACCCTGGAAAAAAATACCTTGGCAATTTACCCTGACACTCCAGGAAAAATAGCCACAGCCTATTCAGTTTTTCCATACAGCTTAAACCCTCCAACCCTGGCAACTTCTTTGTAAATTTTATCCAGATCTTCCTGAAAATGGGCTTAGATTACTTCAGCACAGCAGGAGTTGCAACTCAAATTGAACAATGTCGTCATCAGCAAACATTCCTACTCTAGTATTATAATAGAGAAAAGGTTAGTGATAAAGTAGTTGAAAGCTGTAAAAACACTGTTTTGAGGAGCTCCTGCAGCACTACCTTGGGGCTCTTGTACAACCACAATTACCTTCTCCTGATTCTGTTCATGATGTGGAGGTGCCAGTGTTGGACTGGGGTGGACAAAGTCAGAAGTCACATGACACCAGGTTTTAGTCCACCAGGTTTATTTTGCATCACAACCTTTCAGAGCACTGCTCCTTCATCATTTCACCTAACAAAGAAATAGCGCTCCAAAAGCTTGTGATCCTGAACAAACCTGTTGAACTGAAACCTGGAGTTGTGTGACTTGATTCTAGTCAGTGGAGAGTTTTCCCCATTTCCCATTGATTTCACTTCTGTTAGAGTTATAGATTAAATGTAACTTTAAATCATTCATATAATCCCTACAGTGTGGAAGCTCGCCATTCTGTTCATTGAGTCCACACCAACCCTCTGTAGAGCAGCCCACCCTATCTCATAACCCTGTATTTCCCATGGCTAACCCACCTAACCTGCACATTTTTGGACTATGGAAGGAAACCAGAGTGCGCAGAGAAAACCCACACAGTCATGGGGAGGATATGCAAACCCCACACAGGCAAGGCTGAATCAAAACCGGGTCCCTGGCACTGTGAGGCACCAGTGCTAACCACTGAGCCACCACGTCACCTATTATTTGATGGTGCACTCAGTGAAAAACTGCCACAATGCCAAGGCTAGACAATCTCACTTCACCTTTGGGATTCAGCTTTTTTTCCCCATGTTTTGACCAAGGTTAAATTGCGATAGAAAGCCTAATTATCTCAATTTTTGAATGGAAGTCATTTACCACATTCATTGGTAAAACATTCATGTTAGGTAGAGAATAAACATTTATTTAAAATTTAAAGAGATATCCTTGTAAGAATTCCTACTAGCACCTAACAGTGTAGAGTTGGCTGTATGCATTATAGCAGTTTGGGTAGGAAATTAAAGTGTCATTTTGGAACAGTGGTGACACTAGTCCCTCTGAGTAAGCATGTTGTGGGTTAAAGGCCTACCCAGACCTTGGAAGATACGCTATAGGCTGCCCTTTCAGTGCAATACTGATAGTCTGCTGCACCATCAGATATGTTTCTGGATTAGTGGTACTGGAAGAGCACAGCAATTCAGGCAGCATCCGAGGAGCAGTAAAATCTCTTGTGGAGAGAGGAGGAAAACATCTTCAAGGCAGGCATCCTTGCAAGAGGATATGTTTGTCAATGCTATCTCATACTGTTATAATTTTATCAGCTGTTTTATTAAAGGGTTAGAGGGATTCTTATTCCTTCTAGAGTTGCCCTTCAGTAGCAGGTTTTTTTTTTAAATGAACTGCTGTACCCAACATGTACTGTGTAAAGTGCGAAAAATTGACTGAAGGTTCCACTTGAGAGTGACTAAAATAGGATAGGAATAGGAACATCAAACAATTTGCAAAGAGCTTATCAGATCTCCAGAATCACACGATAAATAACCACTAAAAGCTTTTGGAGTCAATAGCATTAACCAGATGTTCATCCGTCTCCATTTCCTTCAGTGAGAGAGCATTTAAACTGGAAAAACCAATAAACACAGCACATAATAGATCTTGCTGAAAGAACTAGTTCACAAATCTAAAATTTGAGGGAAACTTGGTTTTGAGGTGATCTGTTGACTTCACTGTAATTATTTAACAGTGATTTCATTCAGATATCAGAATTCCCACCTGCCTTTGTCTTTGGTGGGTCAGACCACACACACTGAGCTACCCATATATATAAAAGTGTATATAATGTACCATTTCATTAGTTGGTGTCACTGTTCTGTCATTTCCAATTACAAATCATTTCTTGTTGAGATCCTGTAGATATATTGCCCCAAAACAACCCACTCGCTTTGATTTATGGTTGTCACTGTGTGAAGGGCATGTTTACATTCTCAGATGCTTTCCTTGTTCAGGAACAGAGACGACAGTATAGTCAAATGAAAACATGGGGTTTTTTTTGTAGCTTTATCACGTTCACTTTTACTCACAGTCATAATGAGACTTTAACAGTGTGATCAGTTATTGTGGGTTTGTTATAAACAATAATAAAGCATTAGAAATTCTTGGTGACAGTGGAAAATTAATTTGATGCTGATTTTCTATCAATGCTCTGGTTTGCAACATGTTTATTGTTTCTTGCCTGCAGCTACTTGTTTCGAAAACATGTCTACCATCGTGCAAAATTCTTTGGTTCTTCAACTTTCACCATCAAATCAGATAGCATTTCCTTGAAACAAGAATTTCACAATTCCACAAGTACATCGCATGACCGCAAAGTGCCAAACTTTCACCGGAGTAATTTAAAGGCAAGCTGTGGAATTACTCTGAATTGTGTTATTGTATAGACACACCTTTGCAGTGCAGAAGGACAGGTCATTAATGAATTACTTTCAACTGACTTAACATTTAAATGTATGGCAAAAGTGAAGCAAAGACTGGGAATTAAACAAGGAGGTACCGCATGCAAAGAAAACTTTACTGGCACCTGTTTACCCATGGCCTTTAAACTATTTTGCATGCACTGTTCTCACAAACTGAGCATTCTCCTTATAATGTGCGAAACGTGCTGTGACGTGATTCACATATTTACTTACAAGCACTGCCATTTACCGCTCCTGAAGGTAAATGTGTTTTATCAAAGGGAGGAAGTGAGGCGATGATGAGCCAGTAATCAATAAGCACAAACCATCTCACTGTAGTAACTCATCCATTGGTATGGAATCAGTGAAAACTGGATCATTTTGAGGTGTAAATGGGCCTTGTAAAAGCTGAGTATTTGCAATTAACCAAGCTGGTTAGTATGAAAATTACAATGTAAAACACACCACAATACATGCCTTGTGTTTGCAAGAGATTCGGCTTTAACTGAGGCTTTGAGGTGGATGATTATAGGGGCGTGAGTGAGGCAGACTGTGGTGAGATTTGTAGCAGAATCGTGTGAGAAATCCAGTGAGACCCATTTCAATGTCGGCAGAAACCCATTGCTTCATCTGAGCATTTACTGAGCAATGAGTCAAAGTTCTAACTAGGCAGTGGCCAGTTGCCGGTTCGGAGTGTTGCAGCTTGTTAAACACTTTATTCACATCATAACTTATCTCATTAATAGTCACCTTACCAAATGTACTAAACCAACTAAACATTGAGAGCCCTTGCCATGGAAACTGGAACGAGTACTCTAACGATTGGAGTGAGACTGAATTGAATATGAGCTCCATGATTTGGATTGTTAACCTGGTCCAATCAGGGCGTTCTGGCTGACAGATAGAAACAGGAGTGTTCCCTTCACTGTTTTTGATCACACAGCACTGCCCTTTGATGTGAAGGGCAGTGTTTGTCACTGGCCACCCGGGTGTTTTCCTATCTTCCTGGTGGTGGAAATTGAATAAAGATTCGTGCACTTTGTGTGTGGCTCACACCTGTGCACACACACACCATGGGTGCTGGGGATAAATTAAACACTACCGCACTTAGGTGGTAGTGTGGGGGTTAAAAAGAAAAAATAAAAATAAAAAAAAAAAAAAGAAAAAAAAAAGAAAATAAACAGGAGCAAGCACTACCGCACTTAGGTGGTAGTGTGGGGGTTAAATTAAAAAAAAAGAAAAGAAAAAAAGGAAAAAAAAAAGAAGGAAAAAAAAGAAAAAAAAAATAAATAAATAAAAGGGGTGACATTCCAACTCTATTAAAAGAAAAAAAAAAAAAAGAAAAAAAAAAAGAAACAGGAGTGTTCCCTTCACTGTTTTTGATCACACAGCACTGCCCTTTGATGTGAAGGGCAGTGTTTGTCACTGGCCACCCGGGTGTTTTCCTATCTTCCTGGTGGTGGAAATTGAATAAAGATTCGTGCACTTTGTGTGTGGCTCACACCTGTGCACACACACACCATGGGTGCTGGGGATAAAATAAGCACTACCGCACTTAGGTGGTAGTGTGGGGGTTAAAAGAAAAAAATAAACAAAAAAAAAAAGGAGTGTACCATGGGTTCTGGGGATAAAATAAGCACTACCGCACTTAGGTGGTAGTGTGGGGGTTAAAATAAAAGAAAAAAAAAATAGAAACAGGAGTGTTCCCTTCACTGTTTTTGATCACACAGCACTGCCCTTTGATGTGAAGGGCAGTGTTTGTCACTGGCCACCCGGGTGTTTTCCTATCTTCCTGGTGGTGGAAATTGAATAAAGATTCGTGCACTTTGTGTGTGGCTCACACCTGTGCACACACACACCATGGGTGCTGGGGATAAAATAAGCACTACCGCACTTAGGTGGTAGTGTGGGGGTTAAATTATTTTTAAAAAAAAGAAACAGGAGTGTTCCCTTCACTGTTTTGATCACACAGCACTGCCCTTTGATGTGAAGGGCAGTGTTTGTCACTGGCCACCCGGGTGTTTTCCTATCTTCCTGGTGGTGGAACTTGAATAAAGATTTGTGCACTTTGTGTCTTTCACTGTGTCTCACACCTGCAAAAAGAAAAAAAAAAGAAATACAGGGACCTAGAGCCCGGGTGTCCTTGGAAAAAAAGAAAAAAAAAAGAAACAGGAGTGTTCCCTTCACTGTTTTGATCACACAGCATTGCCCTTTGATGTGAAGGGCAGTGTTTGTCACTGGCCACCCGGGTGTTTTTCTGTCTTCCTGGTGGTGGAAATTGAATAAAGATTCGTGGACTTTGTGTCCTTCACTGGGTCTCACACGTATACACACACACCATAGGTGCTGGGATAAAATAAGCACTACCGCACTTAGGTGGTAGTGTGGGGATTAAATTTAAAAAAAAAAAATTTAAAAAAAGGGAGTGTCTTTGATGTGAAGGAAAAAAAAGAAACAGAAATGTTCCCTTCACTGTTTTGATCACACAGCACTGTCCTTTGATGTGAAGCGCAGTATTTGTCACTGGCCACCCGGGTGTTTTCCCATCTTCCTAGTGGTGGAATTTGAATAAAAATTCATGCACTTTGTGTCTTTCACTGTGTCTCACACCTGCACACACACACCATGGGTGCTGGGGAAAAAATAAGCACTACCGCACTAAAAACAAACAGGAAATTTCTACCACACTTAGGTGGTAGTGTGGGGAAAAAAAATAAACAGGAAATTTCTCCCCAATAATGAAAAAAAAGAAACAGGAGTGTTGCAGACCGAGAGCCAGGAGGTAGGTAGACTGTCCTCAGTGCTGTCACCTTGGGCGGGTACCGGGGCAGTCTGTCCTAGAGGTCGCCAGAAGATGCTAAGGGTGGTTAGGAAAGCCGGAAGGTGGGTAGGCCGTCCTGACCGCTGTCGTCCTGGGGGATGTTGGGGAAGCAGGATGGTCTATCCCAGAGGTGGTTGGAAGGTGTGTCAGGGCGGACCGAGAGCTGAAAGGGGCATGGGGTGGACTGAGAGCTGGAAGGGGCACAGGGTGGACCAAGAGCCAGAAGGTGTGTAGGGGCAGGCTGCCTTAGAGTGGCCAGAAGGTGGGAGGGACTGGGGGGCCTGCTGGGTTGCTTGTGGTAGGTATTATATGTACTTTTTAATGTAATTGGACTGTCTTGTATGTACAAATATCATTGTTACTGGTTTGTAATGATTGAAACTGAAATTTGAGGTTTGTCCTCATTTGCCTGGAAACTGGTTGAACGTGAGGGTTTGGGGCCTGGCTTTGCCGATCCTCTCCCTTGTAAAATTGCTGTTTCTTTGTATACAGTTGCTAATGTTAATTGTTCTGTAAACTGTGTATTGTTTAATAAGGTATTATAACCAGGAAAAAAACAATAAAAAAGAAACAGGAGTGTCAGGGATTCTGTTCACTTGAGATGTCAATTCTGTGCTAGCCGGACGAGTGTCATGCACTGTGCACATGTAAATGAAAGAGGATTTGGTGACAGGGTACCAACCTTCGCGGAGTTATTTCAGGTACCTGGCAACATCAGCTCAACCCTGTCTGTGAACATCCTCCAATTAGACACTGGGCACCAACATCACAGGCATGCTGCATGGGCACTGGCTACATGCATCTCACATCCACAGACATTAACATCCAACATGTGCCAGCCTCTGTGAACCCTCATAGTACATCTGCAACCCACTTGTAATATGCTTCTGTCACTTCTGCTATGTCTCTGGCACCTCTCAATGTCATTCTGCAGCAGAGACACTATATGCTCAGGGACACACCTCACGGAGGCTGCATCTCAGAGCTCCTCACTCACTGTCATAGCACCCAGTCGCACTATGCTTACCTGAATGCTTACAGCATCCTTGCCTTGTCTTGTCTCTTGTTGCCAGTGCAAAGCCAGGAGGTTTATTTATTCATTCACTGGATGAAGACATTGCTGGCTAGGCCATCATTCATTGTCCATCCCAGAGGGTGGTTTCCAACAATCGATATTATTAGACTCTTTATTCCAGATTTTTATTGAATTCTGTGGCAGAATTCGCACCCAGGTCCCCAGACGTTCCCTTGGTCTCTGGTTTAATAGTCCAGTGATAATGCCACTAGGCCATCATCGTGACCTTTTCATGGTTGTCAGCAAACCTCAGTCAAGTCATAGAGTCGTAGCGTCAAACAGCACGGAAACAGACCCTTTGGTCCAGCTTGTCCATGCTGAACATAATCTCAAACTAAACCAGTTCCACCTGCCTGATCTTAGCCCATATCCCTCCAAACTTTTCATATTCATGTACTTTTCCAAAATGTATTTTAAGCATTGTATCCCCCACTTCCGAAGGAAGTCAAGAGAGATAGCCTTCATTCGGAGGGTCCTGGTGCAGTAAGTCAAGGACAGCTTCTGTTGCCACTCCAGGGGCTTGGATTCAATCAGACTGCATGATGCTTACAGTCAAGACACTCTCTGCTGCCTGAACTGCTGTGCTCTTCCAGCACCACTAATCCAGAATCTGGTTTCCAGCATCTGCAGTCATTGTTTTTACCTCGTTGATTTTAACCCTACTGCGAATCCTCTTGCAAGGATGCCTGCCTTGAAGAAGTTTTCCTCCTCTCTCGACAAGAATCTCAGGGAGTCCCTCTCCCACTGCAACTCCCAGGTCATTTCCTCTGCCCTGAAGCTCTTCAACCATATCGTGAAACAAACTCGCTACCACACCCACATTTGCTTCCTCAGTGCCTGCCTCCGTAACCAACTCATCCCACACGGACTCCTGGCCACCTTTAAACCAGCAGAGTTCAGACCTGAACAGGACAAACATACAGACTACAGATTCAAAAACACCAGCAACAGTTCTCCTTCAAGATTGCAGCAATGCGCCGGCACCTAACCTCTCTACAGTCTGCCCTGCCTCAGCTGAGGGCCACACTCTCTCAGAATTGCAAAGGACCCACTCTGTAGGACATCCTCAGGATTTTTTGCTCTCAACAAACAGTATTTCAAGTCCATCTCAAACATCAAAAACTGTAAGTACAACAAACTTTTATCTACCCACCTCCATAACCAGCGCTCCTCAAACATTCCAGAAGATTCCCCTGGCCTTGGAAACTACTCAGACGCCATTAGCCATGTGGCTGATGCAGCTGCCACCCCAACGCTGATTGATGATGTCAATTCAGCCCCCACCATGTCCACTCCCACAACCACTTCTGCCCCTCACAATTCCTCATGCATTACACGTGACATCACTTCCGCCCCTCACATCATCGCTGATGCCACATGCTCAGTGACTTCTGCTACCCCTACTGCAGTGGTCACCACCATTTCCGCCCCCATCAGCTCCACTCACCTGCATTCTGCTGACACGCCCCCCCATAGACCCCACTGTCACTATCCCCACCCCCCAGAACCCCGAGGGGAACACTACCCCTGCTCATGACTCCACCCTCATTCTCCCCACCACCCACCCACTCCAGTTACAAGTTCCGCCCCCACTCCCAGCTCCACACCCACACCAGATCCCAGCTCCCAGCCCTGCCGAGTTTTCACCATCCCTCCAGACTTCCTCCTCACTGAGGACGAATGATCAGTCCTCAGCAAAGGACTCACCTTAATCCCTCTCCGTCCACGCATCAATGTATTTAATACACGCTGTGACATCAAACAATTCTTCCGTCGCCTCCGCCTCCGAGCTTACTTTCACAATCAGGATTCCCGCCCACCTTCCGAGGACCCCTTCGTCCACCTCCAACACACTGCATCCACCTGGACACCCCGCGCTGGCCTATTACCTGCCCTCGACCTCTTCATTTCCAACTGCCGCCGGGACATTAACCACCTCAACCTGTCTACCCCCCTCCCCTACTCCAACCTCTCACCCTCACAACGCGCAGCCCTCCAATCCCTCTGCTCCAATCCCAACCTCACCAACAAGCCAGCGGACAAAGGGGGTGCAGTGGTAGTCTGGCGCACTGACCTCTACACCGCTGAAGCCAAACGCCAACTCGAGGACACATCTTCCTACCGCCCCCTCAACCATGATCTCACACCCCATCACCAAACCATCATCTCCCAGATCATACAGAACCTCATCACCTCAGGAGATCTCCCACCCACAGCTTCCAACCTCATAGTCCGGGAACCCCACACTTCCCAGTTCTACCTCCTTCCCAAGATCCACAAGCCTGACCTCCCTGGCCGACCCATTGTCTCAGCATGCTCCTGCCCCACTGAACTCATCTCCACCTACCTCGACACTGTCCTATCACCCCTTGTCCAGGAACTCCCCACATACGTTCGAGACACCACCCATGCCCTCCACTTCCTCCAAGACTTCCGTTTCCCCGGCCCCCAATGTCTCATCTTCACCATGGATATCCAATCCATCTACACCTCCATCTGCCATGACCAGGGCCTCCAAGCCCTCCGTTTTTGCCTCTCCAGACGTCCCCAACAGTACCTTTCCATCGACACTCTCATTTGTTCAGCCAAAATGGTCCTCACCCTTAACAATTTCTCCTTTGAATCCTCCCACTTCCTCTAGACCATAGGGGTAGCCATGGGCACATGTATGGGCCCCAGCTATGCCTGTCTCTTTGTTGATCTTCCGTAATTACAACTGCACCACTCCCCACCTCTTCCTCCGCTACATTGATGACTGCATTGGCGCCACCTCGTGCTCTCATGAGGAGATTGAGCAATTCATCAACTTCACCAACACATTCCACCCTGACCTTAAATTTACCTGGACCATCTCTGACACCTCCCTCCCCTTCCTGGACCTTTCCATCTCCATTAATGACATCCGACTTGACACTGACATTTTTTACAAACCCACCAACTCCCACAGCTACCTGATTACACCTCTTTCCACCCTACCTCCTGCAAAAATGCCATCCCGTACTCCCAATTCCTCCGCCTCCGCCGTATCTGCTCCCAGGAGGACCAGTTCCACCACAGAACACACCAGATGGCCTTCTTCTTTAGAGACCGCAATTTCCCTTCCCACGTGGTTAAAGATGACCTCCGACGCATCTCGTCCACATCCCGCACCTCCGCCCTCAGACCCCACTCCTCCAATCGTAACGAGGACAGAACGCCCCTGGTGCTCACCTTCCACCCTACCAACCTTCGCATAAACCAAATCATCCGCCGACATTTCCGCCACCTCCAAAAAGACCCCACCACCAGGGATATATTTCCCTCCCCACCCCTTTCCGCCTTCCGCAAAGACCGTTCCCTCTGTGACTACCTGGTCAGGTGAACGCCCCCCCACCTACGACCCACCCTCCCATCCTGGCACCTTCTCCTGCCACCGCAGGAACTGTAAAACCTGCGCCTACACCTCCTCCCTCACCTCTATCCAAGACCCTAAAGGAGCCTTCCACATCCATCAAAGTTTCACTTGCACATCCATTAATATCATTTATTGTATCCGTTGCTCCCGATGCGGTCTCCTCTACATTGGGGAGACTGGGCACCTCCTAGCAGAGCGCTTTAGGGAACATCTCCGGGACACCTGCACCAATCAACCACACCGTCCCGTGGCCCAACATTTCAACTCTCCCTCCCACTCTCCCGAGGCCATGGAGGTCCTGGGCCTCCTTCATCGCTGCTCCCTCACCACCAGACACCTGGAGGAAGAACGCCTCATCTTCCGCCTCGGAACACTTCAGCCCCAGGGCATCAATGTGGACTTTAACAGTTTCCTCATTTCCCCTACCCCCACCTCATCCTAGTTCTAAACTTCCAGCTCATTACTGTCCCCATGACTTGTCCGGACTTGTCCTACCTGCCTATTTCCTTTTCCACCTAATCACTCCACCCTCTCCTCCCTGACCTATCACCTTCATCCCCTCCCCCACTCACCTATTGTACTCCCCACCTCCACCCTCCTCTAGATTATCTCTCCACCCTTCAGGCTCTCTGCCTTTATTCCTGATGAAGGGCTTTTGCCCAAAACGTCGATTTTACTGCTCCTTGGATGCTGCCTGAACTGCTGTGCTCTTCCAGCACCACTAATCCAGAATCTGGTTTCCAGCATCTGCAGTCATTGTTTTTACCCCAGAGGAGATAAATGTCAGGGAGGCAATTACCTGTCTTGATTCTCTCTCTGCCCTATTGTGGGCTCCTTTCCTCCAGGAATGAGAGAGGAGGGTATTTAAGGGAGATGTAAGTGGGTGATGTCGCTGTTCCTGTTGGAGCCCAGAGGGAGTTGTCCTATGAGTGAGTGTGCAGCACAGAGAACATGTTCTATAAAAGGGATGAAGTCAATGTGAAGAGCGTGAAGTGATGAATGAGTAATTAATAAGTACAAACCATCCAACTGTTACAGAATCAGTGAAAACCTGCAGTGTAAGGTGACAATGGGCCTTGTGTAAGATGTCAATGGGCCTTGTGTAAGGTGTCAATGGGCCTTGAGTAAGGTGTCAATGGGCCTTGTGAAGGGTGTCAATGGGCGTTGAGTAAGGTGTCACTGGGCCTTGTGTAAGGGTGTCAATGGCCTTGTGAAAGGTGTCAATGGGCCTTGAGTAAGGTGTCAATGGGCCTTGTGTAAGGTGTCAATGGGCCTTGAGTAATGTGTCAATGGGCCTTGAGTTCTTGGAAGGTGTCAATGGCCTTTGTCTAAGGTATCAATGGGCCTTGTGGAAGCTGAGTGTTTGGAAGGTGTCAGTCAGCCTTGTGAAAAGTGAGTGTTTGGAATTAACCTCACTTGTTAGCATCAAAACTGCAAAGCAAAGCACAGCATGGCAGACATTTACTGTTTGCTAGAGACAATAGACAATAGGTGCAGGAGTAGGCCATTCTGCCCTTCGAGCCTGCATCACCATTCAATATGATCATGGCTGATCATCCTTAATCAGTATCCTGTTCCTGCCTTATCTCCATAACCCTTGATTCCACTATCCTTGAGAGCTCTATCAAACTCTTTCTTAAATGAATCCAGAGACTGGGCCTCCACTGCCCTCTAGGGAAGAGCATTCCACACAGCCACCACTCTCTGGGTGAAGAAGTTTCTCCTCATCTCTGTCCTAAATGGTCTCCCCCATATTTATAAGCTGTGTCCTCTGGATCGGCACTCACCCATCAGCGGAAACATGTTTCCTGCCTCCAGAGTGTCCAATCCTTTAATAATCTTATATGTCTCAATCAGATCCCCTCTCAGTCTTCTAAACTCAAGGGTATACAAGTCGCTCCAGTCTTTCAGAGTAAGGTAATCCCACCATTTCAGGAATTGACCTCGTGAACCTATGATGCACTCCCTCAATAGTCAGAATGTCTTTCCTCAAATTTGGAGACCAGAACTGCATACAGTACTCCAGGTGTGGTCTCACCACGCCCCTGTACAGCTGCAGAAGAACCTCTTTGCTTCTATACTCAATCCATCTTGTTATGAAGGCCTTCTTCACTACCTGCTGTACCTGCATGTTTACCTTCATTGACTGGTGTACAAGAACACCCAGATCTCTTTGTACCGCCCCTTTACCTAAATTGATTCCATTTAGGTAGTAATCTGCCTTCCTGTTCTTGCCACCAAAGTGGATAACCATACATTTATCCACATTAAACTGCATCTGCCATGCATTTGACCACTCACCTAACCTGTCCAGGTCACCCTGTAATCTCATAACATCCTCCTCACATTTCATCCTGCCACCCAGCTTAGTATCATCAGCAAATTTGCTAATGTTATTACTAATACCATCTTCTATATCATTAATATATACTGTAAAAAGCTATGGTCCCAGCACTGATCCCTGCAGTACCCCACTGGTCACTGCCTGCCATTCCGAAATGGAGCCGTTTATCACTACTCTTTGTTTCCTGTCAGCCAACCAACTTTCAATCCAAGTTAGTACTTTTCTCCGAATACCATGCACCCTAATTTTGCTCACTAACCTCCTATGTGGGACTTTATCAAAAGCTTTCAGAATGTCCAGGTACACTACATCAACTGGATCTCCCTCGTCCATCTTCAAAGTTACATCCTCAAAAGATGCTGCTTTAACTGAGGTTAGGAGATCTACTTATCAGGTAGAAGATTATATCAGGAGTTTAGCTGAGTGAGAGCAAGTGGAAAAGCTTTGATGGAGCACGGTAGAGCATGAGAATTAGTGGGAGGTGGTAGCACAAGCAGAGATAGAATGCAGGTGAGGTATCAGAGAGAAGTTGACTTTCGCTTGTGGAGTGGAGAACATCTTCTTCCTGCTGTGCTGTGCATTTGTCCAGATGGCCGAGGTTGCTTTCACATGGGTAGCAACCTCGGAACAGGTTGGCATGGTCAGGTGTTGGGCCTCCACTGCTGGTCCTGGGGGAAGAGTACACCATCCTGTCCAGCAGGGCCTCCTGCCCCCAGGAGGGGCATCAATTTTTCCTTCTGTGCCCTGTCCAGTGCAAATATTGGGAACCACGCAGAGCAGCACAATGCCCAGGTTCACAAAGATCAGATTCACAAAGGACTCTGGTGAATTTTGGGATGTCTGCTGAATAGTGAGCTGTTCCAGGAGGGTGCGCGGTTAGATGGGGCTCGGATAAGCCAAGAGGAGCACCATACAAGGAGGGGAGGTAATTAATGAAGCGCAGTGAGAAAACCCGTTAGGTCTCATAGAGAAAATCTCTCCAAAAAGCCTTGCCGCAGCTCACATTTACCCTGAAAAAGGCAAGATTCAGCCCATCATCATTTTGCATCTGCGAGCCATTTGGAATGCTAATAGACTTATTATTTCCAGCCTCATTGTAAAATATTGCTCAAAGCAGTGAGGTCGCCCTTTTAGTTTAAATGAAAGAAACTCAATAACTTCAGTAGGTCGTGTGCAGGCTTGATGATCTGCTTCATTTGTTGGATGAAGAGAAATGAGATTCTCTAGTAGAAGATTGAGAGCAAGAATTTTTTATGTCGAGCTACATCATTTCAATGGCAAATCAGGAAGCATGTTTTCACAATCTGCAGTGGAAGGGCTAGAATGCTCTCCAGCAAAAGCCTACGGGTGTTGGAATGATTGAAGCTTTCAAAGATCAAAGCGATAGATTTTTGCTCAGTAAACGTATCAAGGGATATGGATCTAATGATATAAGTGAATGGCAAAACTGCCTCAGGAGGCTGTATAGAATACTCCTGCTACTTGAATCAGTCTGACTACAGTTCAAGAAGTCCAATTAGTCCTATGCTTATCTTGAGTGTAAAATGGTGTATATTTCCAGAAAATGCTGGAAGTGTTCAGCAGCTCAAGCAGTATCGATGGAGAGAACCAGTTAACTTTTTAGGTTAACAGTAACCCTGAATCACTGCTGTGCTATATTAATTTTACTTTTTTCTGCTGACACTGATCTGAGGACTATTTCAGTCATTTTCCATTTTTTTAATCCACTTGGTTTTCAGCGTTGATTGTTAATATGAGATGTACCCTCCACTTTCTGTGAGTGAACAGTAACAGGTGTTATTAAATGTAAATTTAAGAAAAGCTTCATAAGAAATGTTGCAGATCCCAACTCCTGATCTCTGCAATCTGGCATCAAGATGATGTATTTCCTTTTTGCCCAATAGCTCTATCCAGAGTAAAGGTTCAACTCCCTTTACTCTGCATCTCCCCTCAAGTTCCCTTTTCGTCAATAACATTCAACCACGAGCATTTAGCACGTTGACACCTCCTTCCTCACTCCACTGACAATGACAAATCTCTTGTCCATGAGGGACTAATCTCCAAAAGAATTCTCAATTCTTTTCAGGCAAGTGGAGGATATATATGCTGTCTTGTCATCTGCTTGGAGGGCTAACACACCAGGGGAGTAGAATTAACAAGCTGACACAACCAATGGTTAGACTGTAACAGCACTGATGACCAATGAAAAATAAACTGGTTGATGTGGGGTTAGGGTGGGAAGTGCAGCAAGCACTCCTGTGTTGTCTGCTCAGCTGACTCCGTACCTTCATCAAGATGCTGAGGCTAAGGTTAGAGCTGAATGCACATTGGAAACGTACACCTCACTATCGGGATACTAAAAGCCTCATGTGTGTAGTCCCAATATGCAGGGTGTGCTACCCAGAGACTGGAGCATGTTTTGCTCCTTACATTCCCAACAGAGATCATCACCAGACAGACCCCTGCGTCTAACTGCTGATGGGACGTTGGTCATTATGCTGCCTTCTTAAGAAGGTGAAGGTGGTTACAGTAGGACAAGGGCAGACAGTAAACCCAGAAGGAACAACAAGCCTTCACTGAGGAGCACCCAGCTCAGGGAGAGATTACTGGGGTCTGCAGAAGAATTATCACCCATGACCCCACTTCCTGGGAATGAGCTCTGTATGTGTCAGGTCCCTCATGACCCTGGATGGTGGAACGGGAGCTGAGAGCTGTGGGAGTGGTTGGCCATTCTCTCCCCCTGGTTGTAAAAGTGACAGCGACTCAAACCCCTATACTGTCTCTTTCCAGGGAAAGAAGGGTGACTGTTGGATCCCTCAGCCATGCACCCACAAATGCATCAGGACAGTGAATGGAGTTATTGGCATAAAAATCACAACAGACGATTCTATTCTCCCATGGTGAGGTCAGGGCTGCAGCCCAAGTGGTAGAATTTAAATATCTCACTGGTTTCCCCACATGTGAGGTGGCAGCAATGACACTCACGTGGCACTGAGAGGCCCATTTCACACACTGCAGAATTCATACATAGAAAGGGGTTCCTATTGATTAATGTCCAGGTGATCCTGTGATCCTGTGTACCTGGTGCGTTGAGGTTGCACAGGCTTTACAAGGCTGTTACTTAGAAGAAACAAGGGTTACCCACTATGGCCATGACTCATGACACCATTCTGCAACTCCCTGACTGACACAGAGCACAAATGCAATGTTGCCTATGCCACAACATTGGAGTTGATAGGATGTGGTTCTGCTGCTTGGGCAGGTCTGGGAAGTTGGGTTGGGATCAGGGTGGGCTGATTTCTCTCCATTATAGTCTGGGTAGTGTGTGCTGCTTCACCCTGCTGTGCTGGGCTGCGCACAATTGGAGCAGGAAACAAGGCAATGTGCTGGATGCTGAGGAACTGGGCGAACAGGAGCTGTCTTCTGAAGATAAGGACATTGGAGGGAAGAAAGCTCTCCCTATCCATGATAGAGCTCAGCTACAGACAGGACCTGATTGACATTTGGCTACAGGAGATGAGAGCTGAGTGCTGCAGACCACTATCTATATGGGACTTCTATTTATTTGTAAGTGGAGGCACATTATTCATTTTGTTTGTGTCTCGCTTTTGCAGGATGTAGATAAAAGCTCATGTTTGAAATTGTCCAATTGCTTACCTTGTGTGATGCTCCCCTATGAGTCAATGTCAAGCTATGAGTATCCAATGGGCCCTGGGGACTGAGTAGTGGTGATAGAGGGAGGCTTTCTTAGATGGGATGTAACTATGAACTAGGCCTGTGTGGCCTAGTGCTTAAAGAGCAACTAGACTCAGAGAATGGGCTTTAATGTGTGAGGGAGAATCAGCCATGTTGGGTTTAGACCCTGAGTAATGTGGCTTTGTTGCTGCTGTACCATCCCATTACCAGTGAGGGGCAATAACAATTGCCACCTCTTCTCAGGGAGCACATCAGCTTTAATATAATGGCACAGGTGGTCTATTGGCCAATATCTGTTGAGTGGAAAGTTGAACCAGGCAGGATGAGACTAGAATCGGCCAGAGGGAGGCGCCAAGGTGGTGCGGTTGATTGTCAATGACTAAGTTTGGTGCGATATGGAGAGAGAGCTCACTAGGCCCTCGAAGTAGGAAACTCAACACAACTGTCACTTAGTTAAAAAAAAAATTAAGATTCAGGCCTTAGGGAATAATGGTAAGATTTAAGAAAAAGAAAATTATGTTTGAGAAACATAGCAGAATTGTTTGAAGATATAACCAATAGAATAGATAAGAAGAAATAGGTGGATGTGGTCTATTTGTATTTCTACATGTATTTCCATATGTTCCTACACAGGATGTCAGTAAATAAGATTAGAAGATGTGGGATTGAGAGCAGTACATTGGCATCAATTGAAAACAAAAGAGAAGAATAAATTGATCATTTTGAGTTGTTAGGCGAATGAGGTACTGAAAGGATCAATGCTTGGACCCCAACTACTCTAAACATATATGAATGATTTGAATGTGGCAATTAAATGTACTTCTAAGTTTGCAAATGACACAAAACGGCTCGGGGTTGGAATGGGAGTTTTGTGGAAGACATAAAGATGCTTTAAGGGGACTGCATGAGGCTAAGTGAATGAGCAAAATTTTAGCAGATGAAGTACAATGTGGAAAAATGTGAAGTTGTAGAAAAAACAGAAAAACACTGTAGAAATCTGGACAACATGGGTGTTAATAAGAAAGTTGGGAAAATCCTGTGGATTTACAGTGATAAGATATTCAACTGTGAAAACATTCCATTTTGAACCAAAATATTGAAAGGCAAGACGCGAATCTTGCTTGAAAGCTGCAAGAAGCTTATTTGCATCTATTTGCATACTATAACATGTTGATAGCCAGACCATAAGAAATCGGAACAGGGATTGGTCATTTGGTTCCTCAAGCCTGCTCCAAGCCTCAATAGAGTCATGACTGATCCGACATTGCAGACATCCACTTCCCTGCATTTTGCCCATTGCCCTTGATTCGCTGGCTGATCAAGAATCTATCCAACTCAGCCTTAAATATGCGCAAGGACTCTTGGCTAGGCACATGAATGGTAGTAAATTGAAGGGTATGCAGGTCAGTTTGATTCGAGAGTAGAATAAAAGGTCATCACAATATCGAGTTCCAAAGACTCACATCCCTCTGAGGTAGGAAATTCCTCCCCATCTCTGTCCTAAATTCTGAGACTCTACCCATGAGGTCCCAGACTTTCCCATGAGGGGAAACAGCATTCACCTTTAAGAAACCTGTGTGTTTACTGAGACCACGTCTCAGAATGGTTCCCCAGCAATTCCAATTTGTGGTTTGCTCCTCCATTTTGGACAGCAGTCACCAACATCTCAGGGCATTGCTCTACAGGAAGTGACAGCCTGCAGTGTCTCCCCAACCAGCACCCCCACACCCCGGAACCTCCCAATCTATGGACGTTGGCATCAGATACATACCAGCCTTACTGTGCCCGAATGGAACATCTCCAATCCATTTACCATTCTATTCTGCTCTCCAATGCTGCACTTTGAGTGCATTGGAACCTTTCATTGGAATGATTCTGCCAAGATATACTGTGCACTGGGGACAAGCAGCCATCATGGATCAGACCAGGGGACTTCTCAAGGCTCCTTACATGCTCTTATTTTGCCTTCTGCCTTGAAACTTTGCATTTTAGCCACCTCAGACAGAGCTGAAAGGCTCTCAGTCCTTTTGTCTTGAGTTGCTTTTTTAACATAGCCACAAAGCCAGGGCTGCTTGGAATGGTTGTAAGCAGACATCAGTTAAAGGAGTGAACATGCAGCTGTGCAACACGATGCTGTGTCAAGCTAACACTTCCACCATGTGCCAGCAGTGTAAATGGCAAAGACACTGCGTTTGCTTCCGCCAGATAGCCATATCTTAAAGTCTAAGGTGAGTAGTCCTCAGTCAGGCTAAGGGAGAGAGCATTCAGTTAAGAGGTTGCAGCACAGTAAGTCAAGGACAACGTCTGCAATCAGTCCAGGTGCTTGGACATGTTCCGTTGGCCATTTGGGGTGGTCAGAGTCTGGGAGTCTGTACCTGTGCAGCCACTGTCAGTTCTAACGGTAGTGTAACCCTGTCCTGAGGTTTGCAAAAGGTCAGTCAGGGAACTGCACGGAGTTCAGTCGGGAGTCCAATCAATCATCATCCATCCAGGTCAGTCATAGGGTTGGGTCACAGTCAGTCCTGGCATTCAGCTCAGTAAAAGTAAAGGGGATGGTAATCAGGAGTAATGGCTGTGGTAGGGAAGTTAGGGAAGTCAGTTGTGGGGATTGGAGGCAGCATACTGGGTGGTGGAGTGGATAACAAGGTGTCAACTCAGCTTATTAGTGGAGGGGAGACAAGAGAGCGTGGGAGGGAAAGGGTTAATGTAGGAGGGGTCGCTCCATCGGCAGTCAGCACTATCCTGCTTTCAACTGGAGCACAGTGCAAGATGGTAGTTGGCATAACTATGCTGTAAGACTACTGGGCATTGGGGGAAATATAGCAATCCCTTAGACAAGGTTCTAAGTGAGGCTGAAGCTAAGGACAGATATGTTGTGCTGCTTGCTTCTTAAATATCAAGAAGTTTGCCAATGTCCATTTCAAAGTCTCACCACCTGCCATGGGTCCTGGTCACTGTTGGCACCATGTGAGATCCACATTCCCGCATGTATACTGCAACTATCTTTGCGGAATAAAATTAAATGCTGAGGATGGTAAGATCTTAGATCCAGGCCTGAAGACACAGACTCCAGTCTCATGCAGTCTGATTTCATGAAATGCAGGTCGTTTTGCATCTGCTCATGAGCTAAGTCCAGACTAAAATTCCTTCGCTGTCCATCTTGTTCAATATTATGCGTTTTAACATATTTTTAAGTGTCTTGTGAAGAATTGCAAAGACTTTGTGTGTTATGTTCTTTGAATTGTGCTCAGTGCCATACCAGCATCTATGCACAATGTATTTTTGATCCTAGGCAAGCCACTTGGGGAAAAGCAAAGAGTGGAGCAAAATTGCTCCGATCATTATCATCTCGTGTTCCAGCATCTGACTGAAGGATGTAAATAGCAATTGTCCAGGATCAGGTCGACTGTCTTCCACTTAACTAAGTTGACTGAGTGTAAAGATTGAGGAAGAAGAACAACTTTTTTGCGAAAAAAGTGACATATAAATAAAGTCAGATGAGCAACGTTCTGAGAATGCTGCAAATCAGAAATAAAACAGACACAGATAAAAACTGAAGCAGCTTTCGTGAAGCATCATTAACTCCAAACATTGTCTCTCTCTCTCTCTGTCTCCCTACAGATGCTGCCAGATCTGATGCATCATTCAAGAATTTTTTAGAGTCATAGGATCTACAACACAGGAGCAGACCCTTTGGTCGAACTCGTGCTGCACTAGGCCCATTTGCCTGTGTTTAGCGCATGTACCTCTAAACCTTTCCATGTCTTTTAGATTTTATAACAGTACCTACATTCACCACTTCCTCTGCCAGTTCTTTCCACACATGAGTCACTTTCTGTGTGAAAATATTTTGTTTTTATTTAGAATGAAATGATTCTGTCTTAGGAAGCATGAAGGATGTCTGCAACCCTGAGAGGGCTTTAAATTCATTTAGGCAGGAAATGCCAAATGGCTTCCTGCTGTGCTAAAAAATTCCATGTTCCCAACGTGGGCTTTAATTCTTAAAGACAGCTTGAAGCAGCTTCAGGGCAGAGGGACTTGATAGTGTGTGCACACACTCTTCAACCTGACTCCACAGATGGAAATCACAGGGATTAAAATCTAATCAATGCAGAGAGTGGATGTGCCTTGAGTAGCAAAATGAGAAATGTTTCTGAGGGAACTTTACTGGAAATCATCCAAGTAAACTATAGCTTGTGTGACGGGGATCCATGAAGTGTTTAAAGACAATGCTATTGATATCAGTTCTCGTCTTCTGTGAAACTTTGCAGTAACATAAAATTCAATTCGGACTGAATATCACTCTACTCTCCCTTTGCCCAAGAAAGCTTCATTGATAATCCAATTTCTCAGCTCCAGTAGCCGATTTCTTACAGCTTGTGATGGCTGCTGATCAACTTTGATAATCTTTATTATCAATATACAATCATTAAATGTCCTATGTTTATTGATGTCTTTAAAAGACAGATTGGAGTAGTTATTAGACTTGGCATTGTATAGGCAGTGCTCAACAGCACCAAGAGACTTGAGAATGACAAGACAATGTTCCTCAGTCTCATCTATACAACCAGGTGTTGTCTGTAGTTTGGACACTTTGACCAGTTTATGTATTAAACACACTTTATCCACATGCTTCACACGGTAGATGGACAAGAACTTACAGAATTCTTCTTGTGGCTCAACTCAATTTTATTAACAAAATACTCCTTATTAAAAACATCATGTGACCATTTTCCAAATTCCTACAATATTGACTCTTTATCTCCTTCTTTTTGTCTGAGTAAGGATCACTGTTTGGCCTGGTTGGGTCTTCACTGTGAGTCTTCGTTCGGGGGTGCAGCCTCAAGGTGTGTGTATGTATGTCCCTTGCCAAACCTTCCAGAATGTTCTGTGCCCTTTGCCCAATCGGGCCATGAGCTGGGTTCAAGCATCCAGTGGGGTCAATGCAATACCACTGTTTCTAGGCTGGGAAGTTGTAAAGTGTACAGCTAACTTAGAATGTCCAATTCTGGGTCTGTGGTTGCTTGATCACACAGGACCTTTTTTTATTCATTCAGACTGTGGGCATCGCTGGCAGGCAGTATTTATTGCCCATTCCTAATTACTTAAAGGGCAGTTAAGAGCCAACCACATTGCTGTGGGCCTGGAGTCACATGGAGGCCAGTCTAGGTAGGAGTGGCAGCTTCCTTGCCAAAAGGAAATTCGTGAGCCACATTGGTTTTTCCGAGAATCGGTTCATGGTCATCATTAGATTCTTAATTCCAGATATTTATTGAATTCAAATTCCACCATCTGCTGCGGTGGGATTTAAACCCGGGTCCCCAGAAACTTGTCTTGATCTCTGGATTAACAGCCCAGCCATAATACCGCTAGGCCGTTGCCTCCTGAAGTTATATGGTAACATCCTGATTTCACAAATAACCTACCGCATGAGAAAATTCAATTTTAGGAGACTTTCCTTGCAGGCTGTAAAGTCCCACAGCAGGCACAGAGCAGGCAGCAGTGCAAGGAGTTCTCAATCCCACAGCGGGCACAGAGCAGGCAGCAGTGCAAGGAGTTCTCAATCCCACAGTGAGCACAGAGCAGGCAGCAGTGCAAGGAGTTCTCAATCCCACTGCGGGCACAGAGCAGGCAGCAGTACAAGGAGTTCTCAATCCCACAGTGAGCACAGAGCAGGCAGCAGTGCAAGGAGTTCTCAATCCCACAGTGAGCACAGAGCAGGCAGCAGTGCAAGGAGTTCTCAATCCCACAGTGAGCACAGAGCAGGCAGCAGTGCGAGGAGTTCACAATACCACAGTGAGCACAGAGCAGGCAGCAGCACAAGGAGTTCTCAATCCCACAGCAGGCACAGAGCAGGCAGCAGTACAAGGAGTTCTCAATCCCACAGTGAGCACAGAGTAGGCAACAGTGCAAGGAGTTCTCAATCCCACAGCAGGCACAGAGCAGGCAGCAGTGCAAGGAGTTCTCAATCCCACAGCGGGCACAGAGCAGGCAGCAGTGCAAGGAGTTCTCAATCCCACAGCGGGCACAGAGTAGGCAGCAGTACAAGGAGTTCTCAATCCCACAGTGAGCACAGAGCAGGCAGCAGTACAAGGAGTTCTCAATCCCACAGTGAGCACAGAGCAGGCAGCAGTACAAGGAGTTCTCAATCCCACAGTGAGCACAGAGCAGGCAGCAGTACAAGGAGTTCTCAATCCCACAGTGAGCACAGAGCAGGCAGCAGTACAAGGAGTTCTCAATCCCACAGTGAGCACAGAGCAGGCAGCAGTACAAGGAGTTCTCAATCCCACAGTGAGCACAGAGCAGGCAGCAATGCAAGGAGTTCACAATCCCACAGCGGGCACAGAGCAGGCAGCAGTGCAAGGAGTTCTCAATCCCACAGCGGGCACAGAGCAGGCAGCAGTGCAAGGAGTTCTCAATCATTTGGAATGTGGAATTTGGCGGTATATGACAGCACAGATCTCAGAAAGACACTATTGCTTTAATTTTCCATTATGCGCCTAAGATTTTGTCCCAAGGTATCTTTATAACTAATTTTATAAGGACTGTAAAGCTGATCTATAAGCATTATTTCTTAATTTTTCTAATTTTTGTGTAAGACTTTGTACTTTGTGCTTCTGATGGCACCAGAACTAGGTGTCTTTGTGCACTTTTCACTGTACACATGTATCCCTATACTGGAGTACTATGACAATGAACCTAACTCTAATATCTTGAAGACAGTTGGATGGCATTATGCCATGCCAGTCTTTGGCATGAAAGCTCTCCATTTTGCTCTCACTATCTGCCTGAACAGACAGCCAGACTGCTAACCAGTCAATTTGACACAGTTAGACTAAGTCAGTCATTCAGTCATACAACTATCTACATTCTGTAATGATGTGGAGTTGATGGTGCTGGACTGGGGTGGACAAAATCAGACATCACAAGGCACCACATTACAGTCCAACAGGTGAAGTGACTCTGAAACCTTGTGGTTTTAAATGAACCTGTTGGACTATAAGCTGTTGTCATGTGACTTTTGATGATATTTTCTAATAGTAATACATGAGGTCCTTACTATTTGCAAGCAAGAAAAATCTGAGAAATAGGGAAAAAATGAAAAATAGAGATTCATTTTCCATAAGAAGTCATGGAGTAAAGCAAGTTATATCTGGACAAATTCTTTAAGTGCAGAAGTTACAACGATAATTTCTAATTCAGTCAGGATCAGAAAGAGGATTTTTGACCATGATCAGAATCTTGGACCATGATAATTCAATGCAAAGTTACTTGCCAAGATTTTCAGTAGCCCTGTTAAATCTACATGTTACTCCTGAAGATAATGGATTACCCTCATCAGCTATTCCCATGACTGGAAGATGGGCCAACACAGTTATTCCATCACACTGTCGCACACTCTTTCCATCCAATCATATATAAATGATACATTGTTGAAGAGAAATGTGAAAGTGGTACAAGAGGATGGTCAACAAGTATCTAAAAAAATCCCACCCTGAAACAGAAGAAAGCATCAGCGTGTTTATATGAATATGTGCATTCATTGAAGGATACTACAGCGTCCATTTGGATTGTGTCCCACATAAATTGTGCAATCTTGTCACAAATAATAATCGTATCCTTCAATAAATCAATTGATGCATTCAAGTTGTACACAAACAATTGCCCATCATACAGGACGATACCTTTGACAGTAGAATTATTGCCCTAGACAACAACCAGGCATCTGTGATGCGGGGTGCACATCTCTCTACAAGAACAGGGCAGCATGCTGCAGAGTGAAGCTACATGGCTGAGTTATAATCATTGTGCAAGGGCTGGTTGTGATTGTATCACAATCCACCAAAAATGCTATCTTTATGTGTAAAGCCAATGTACTGATGCATATCCTTGTACACACTTATTAGAGCAGGGTTCCTATTGAAAGGGAAAAGCAGATGTTGCGTTATGGCACAGATCTCAGAAAGGCATTTACACTTTTAAGACATCTTGTTGATATCATGACATGTGACCCTGTAGTATACAAGGTTTCCAACTTGCTGTTTAAGTAGGTAGCTAGTTTGTTAGCCAGTCAGTTAAACAGAGTCAATTTGTGAATCAATTATATATATGCTCTAATAAGAGGATGAGTAACCACAGTCCAAGGCTATGTCTGGCCTGACAGGGTTTATGAGTGCGCATTGTTTGTTGTTAATAACTATAAGACATCTGACTCAAGAAGCATCTGATTCTCTGTGGTATACATTCGGCTGACTAATGTGTAATATGCCACAAAGTGCAGTGGGTCCAGCATGCCTGCTCCTCTTGGTGCCTTGCAAAGCTTTTTAACTTGGTGACTATTTCGGTTACAAATCTGTTCTAATCTTTGCGAGAGGGGTGGGTCAGAGTGAGAAAGAGAGAGAGAGAGAGACTGTGTTGTGAGGGCCCCGTTCATTCTTTAGAAAGTGTTCAATTATCCAATGCAAAAACTTAAACTTTAAATTCAATTTATGGCCTCATTTGTGTTTTATCAAGTGTTAAACTGGTCAGTGAGAATAGTTTGTACTTGAGAGACAGGGGGCTAACACCTCAGCGGGGGAAAAGAGAGACACAGGAAAAGATAAAAAGGCCATAGAAAAGCAATTCTTCTCATTTTAGTTTGAACAAAACAAAAGAAAGATTGAATATTGTCAGCAACCCAAAGCCCTTGAGAAAAGTCAGTATGGAAGGAAGGAAGGAAGCCTCTAATATTTCATCGTATGTTATTGTGAGGAACAGAGAAAGATTGAGGGCAAGACCAGTGGCTATAAGTGGGGAGGATGAGGGGGCTAAAGGATGTGCTTGGGTAGAGCAAAGATGAAGAAGTGAGATAGCATTGTGAGGAAATGATAGGAAAGAACATGTTGTGGGAACATGAAGTGATGGTGGTTTGGGAAGGTCTGAATCATTTAGGAATGAATTGGGAAGTGAGTTGTTGATAATTACGTTTTCCCAGCAATGCCCATTTCAAGTGGAATTCTGCAAATATTGATTACTCCTTTCCGACTCAACAACGTGTGACAGAAACTTTGATGGAACAGAAATAAGAAAGAAATCAAAGAAAGCAAAGACCTAAGGGGAGAAATCAGAGGAAAATGTCATTACAGGAAAGTACAGAGATATGAGAGGCAGGTAAGAAAGAAGAGATAGCTCTGGTTTGTGTGACCAAACCAATGAGAATTTGATCAAATTGTATGCACAGGGTGAATACTTACCTAAAGCTGTAAGATGATACCTAACAAAAGGCAATAGGAATTAACTATAAAATCATAGGCATGCTTTTATGTTTTGATCTCCATGGAGGGAGAGTGCTGGTCATGATGCAAAGGTTACCAGTAGGGCTGAAAGAATTTATGATGTCTCCTCATAACCAATTCTCTTTCTCTTACCTCACTTCTTCTGTATCACTGCCTTTTCTTGACCATAAAATTGTAGATGGTATGAGTACTTTTTCTTCACTTTATCTTTCCCCTTGCTTGTCCACTTTTAATTTAAGATATGCAGGAATGTGAATCGTTTAGGTAGAGGAGAAAGAGGACAAACAGGGATCAGTGATAGGACCACAACTATTCACGATCTGGACAAAGGAACTGAGGCGATTGTTACTGTTTGCAGATGACGCAAAGCTGGGTGGAGTGACATGTAATGTTGATGAAACGGGAGAATGAAGAAGGACTTGAACAGGCTAGAAAAGTGGGCAAAAAAGAAGAAGATGGAATACAATGTGGCAAAGTATGAACAGGAAAACAGAGATGTACACTATTTTCTAAATGGGAAAAACTTCAGAAATCTTAAGCATAAAATGACTTCGGAGTCCTAGTTCAGAGTTCTCTTAAGGCTAGCCTGCAGGTTCAGTTGACAATTAGGAAGGCACTATAATGTTAACATTCATTGCAAGAGGACTAGAATACATAAAAACATAGCAAACAGGCTCAGGAATGGGCCAGTTATGCAGAGATGTACTGCTGAGGCTGTATAAACCTCTGGTCAGACGCATTCAGAATATTTTGAGGGGTTTTGGGTGCCATAGCTAAGGAAGGATGTTTTGGGAGAGGAGACGCCAGAGGATGATTCAAGAATGATTCCAGGACTGAAGGGCTCGTCAAATGAGGAGAAGTTGAGGACTTTGGGTCAGTACTTGATGGAGTTTAGAAGGATGAGGGAGAATCTAATTGTAACTTATGGAATACTAAGAAGCCTGGATAGAGTAGATGCGGAGAAGATGTTTCAACTAATAGGTGAGACTGGAACCTGAGGGCACAGCCTCAGAGTGAAGGGATGGCCTTTTAGAACTGAGATACAGAGGAGTTTCTTCAGCCAGAGGGTGGTGAATCTATGGAACTGATTGCCACAGAGAGCTGTGGAGACCAAATCATTGGCTTATCTTTAAGACAAAGATAGATAGGTTCTTGATTATTAAGGAGAACAAGAGTTCAGGTTGTAAACTTTCTTGCTGAGCTGGCAGGTTTGTTTTTAGACATTTCATCACCATGCTAGGTAACATCATCAGTGAGCCTCCGGTGAAGCCCTGGTGTTCTGTCCTGCCTACTATTTATGTGTTTTGGTCTCTTAAGGTGGGTGATATTACTTCTGGTTCTTTTTCTCAGGGGTTGGTAAATGGGGTCCAAATCGATGTGTTTATTGATGGAGTTCCGGTTTGAACACCAGACCTCTAGGAATTCCCCTGATGTCTCTGTTTAGCCTGTCCTCGGATGGATATATTGTCCAAGTTGAAATGATGTCCTTCTTTATCTGTATGCAAGGATACTAGTAATGATAGGACTTGTCTTTTGGTGGCTAATTGGTGTTCATGTATCCTGGTGGCACGTTTTCTGCCTGTCTGTCCGATGTAGTGTTAGGTACAAGCAGCCTGATAATGGTGATCCCCAAAGCAGAGACTTGAACAAGCAGCCCTCCCCATGATCCAATGCAAACTTTGGGTCTGCTACGTGGATGACACCTTTGTCATCACAAAACGGAACAAATTGGAGGAAGTCTACGACAGTATCAACAACATCCTTTCTGGAATAAATTTCACAAAAGAGGAGGACTCCCCTTCCTAGATGTCATAGTGGAATGAACAGGTAATGGGGAACTGCAGACGTGTCTACAGGAAAACAACAAACACTGACCAGATACTTAACTACAGAAGCAATCATCCCAACACCCACAAACGGAGCTGCATCAGGACATTGTTTAAACAGGACACAACACACTGCAGCATCCAAGAACAGATACCCAATAAACACAGTCCACTGATTCATAGACAACAAACCCAAACAAATAGACACAACACACTCAGAAACTCTGGCCACACTACCATACATCAAAGACAGCTCAGAGATGACTACCAGCCTACTCTGACTCCTTGGCCTCATGGTAGCCCACAAACCTATCAACCCACTGATGAACCTGAGCTATTGATGAACTTAAAGGACGCTATACCAACAACCAGTAAAGCAAATGCCATTTACAAAATACCATGCAAGGACTGTAACAAACACTGTAAGGACAGACAGGCAGAAAACTAGCCATCAGGATACGCGAACACCAACTAGCCACCAAAAGACATGACCGATTATCACTAGTGTCCTTACATATAGATGAAGAAGGACACCACTTTGACTGGAACAACACGTCCATATTAGGGCAGACTAAACAAAGGCAGGCACTCAAACCAGAACTCCATCAAATAAACACATCAGTTTGGATCCCATTTCCCAACCTTTCAGAAAAAGAGCTGGAAATGATATCAAGACCAAGGCACATAAATAGCAAGTGGGACATAACACCAGCGATTCACCGAAGCTCACTGATGATGTGACCTAACATAGTGATGAAATGTCTGAAAACAAACTTGCCAGCTCAGTGAGCAAACTTACAACCTGAACCTCACCGTGAGCTACAAACCTTCTCAAAAACCGGGAACAGGAGTTATGGGAAGACGGCAGGAGAATGGAATTAAGAAGCATATCAGCCATGATTGAGTGGTAAAGCCACCTCAATGGGGCTGAACAAACTAATTCTGTTCCGATATATAATATACATGATGTTATGGTCTTAAGACGAAGATATACTATCCCTTAATCTCTCATTCTCACTTAATGACACTGCATATACTTAAAGATAGTGGAAGAGGGATGAATGTGATGAGACAATAAGTAAAAGTGGGCAGTAGTCAGGATGAGGTGAAAGGTTGACTCAGATGCTTGTGCATGGGAGGGGAAAGTCCCATTGGATTCTGCTGGAGAAGCATCAGTTGTGGGTTCTAGCTAGGTTATATCAGGTAGCTGAGTGTAGACAACCAAATTCATGGTGTAGTGGGAACCCTGAGCCAACATATCTGCTCAGTGTGAAGGAACATGAAGGAGGCTGACACCAATTTGATACTGGGCTTTTGGAGATCTTGAACTCCAACCCTTCTGAAATGGAATGAGTGGTTAGCTCCATCAGTGCAACTGTGTAACCTACTCCATAATACATCCAATGGTCAATGTCTCAGTTCCATTGTAAGTCAAACAGCTTCTACAAACAATATCGGAGGGCTGCAGTGGAGTTAAGCCCACTGTCAAGCAAATTAAGACTGCTGTGGACACTAGAATTTAAAAGATTTTGCAGCCTTAATGCATTCATCAGTCTCCTTCTAGCAGCTTACTGGCATTACCTGATGATCCTCTTCACGACAGCGATAGTGACATCATGAAGCATGAATCTAATGTTCTTTCTCAGGAGGACAGCACTATTCTGCCACCCCATGCTTAATAGCCTGGACCCTTGCTATTGTCAGTCAGATAGCCCAGATTCCTCACTCCTGAAGAAGGGTTTATGCCCGAAATGTCGATTCTCCTGTTCCCTGGATGCGGCCTGACCTGCCGCGCTTTTCCAGCAACACATTTTCAGCTCTGATCTCCAGCATCTGCAGACCTCACTTTCTCCTCAAAGATAGCCCAGATAATCAAGGCTGAAATGATACCATCAGAATCTGTGCCACTATTTTGTGGAAAAAGAAACAAATTCATTCATGGGACGTGAGTGCCACTGACAAGGCCAGCATTTATCATTTATTAATCCATTATTAATTGCCCTTGAGAAGGTACTGCTGAGTCAGCTACTGATTTACTGGAGCCTATCACATGTAGGTGCATCCATAGTGTTGTTTAGGAGGAAGCCCCAAGGTCTTTGATCCACCAATTGTGAAGGAATGGTTCTAAGTCAGAATGGAGTGACTGGGAGATGAACTTGCAAATGGTGTTCCCGTGGATTGGCTGTCATTGCTTCTATAATGATAGAGATTGTTTGTTTGGAAAGGGCTTTCAGCAATCTTGACAATTCGTTGCAGTTTGTGCATCTTGCTGATGGTACATTTTGCTGCTACTTTCTATCAGTTGGAAGGAGTGAACGTTTAAGCTAGTCAATGGGGTAACAAGCAAATTTGCTGCTCTTATTTTATGATATCAGGCTTCTTGAGTGTTGATGTAGAACTCATCCTGGAAAATGGGGAGTTTCTCATCAGACACTTGGCTTGTGCAGTGTAGGTGATAGAATCGAAAAGTGTGGCACTGGAAAAACATAGCAGTCAGGCAGCATCCAAGGAGCAATAAAGTCGACGTTTTAGACATAAGCCCTTCACCAGCCCCCATCTTTTCCTCTGCTACAAAACTTTCTCCTCATTGTAGATGATTGACAGTTTCTAGAGAGTGAGCTATCGGTCTCAAAATTCTGTGTCTCCCTGACTTCCTCTTGTAGCCGCAGTACTTAACTGGCTAGTCCAGAACAGTTACTGGATCAAAAACAGAAATTGCTGGAAAAAACTCAGCAGGTCTAGCAACGGCTGTGGAGAGAAATCAGAGTTATCCTTTCGCGTCCAGTGACCCTGACCTCAGTTACTGGATGGTTGGAGCGATGGTGGAGAATTCAGCAATGGTAATGTCTTCGAATGCTGAAGGGAGGTGGTTAAGTCCAGAGCTTCTGGACATTTTCTAAACTGAAAACCTTTCCACCATCTTTGCCCAAGCCATAAAGGAAGCACAAGGTGTGGCATGGACACAGGCATGGACACAGGCATGAAGAAAAAAACACAATGGCAAATAATTTATTCCTATTGCTATTATATCATGATGAATTTACAAATTTAGATTGTGTATTTTGATTTGACTAAAATTTTTCATGATGGCAATTAAGGTATTGCCATGGTCGGTTAAAGAAGAATGGCAGAATCAAAGGAAAGTTGGTGGGGTGGGGAGAGGTGTGTGGTTGAGATTTCTGCGTAACTCATAAAATGCTTGATTGCCTGAAGTGTCTCTAAGCAGGGAAATGTATACATTGCAGTCTTCACTCCTCCCTTACTGCTCCATTTTTGTTTGTTCTCTACTTCCAATCCTATACTTTGGCTCCACATCCTCTTGCCTGATAAATAATGGCATGGGCAGCTCCCTCAGAAAGGCAAGGTTGTGTGGCCTGCAGCATCCTGCTAGAAATCAGGGGAGGGCCCCGCCAAAGTGGTCCAGCCATTGGAAGTATTGGCATGACACAACAATATTGTGCTCTATAATGTTCCTTGTGGTATCGTAGCTCCCAGTGACGGCACACAGTACACATATGTATGTGGGTTTTGGATCATAAACATGAGATATATGATAAATGGACAACCATTGTTGCTTGGTGCCCCCCCCCCCCCAACTTGATTAGCCGTGATGGTTCAATGTAACTAACAGTGGGAAGGCTACCGTAGAATGAAAGAATTGTGACTGCTAGGATCATAGATTTATACCAGCAAAATATCCTACTGAGCTAACAAAATAAAAGGCACCTCAAGCTACTTGTCTCACAGGCATAGACAATGATTAATTACTTAGAAGAGGGTCTGTAAAATGCCCAGGAAATATGTGGTGCTTTCACGTGGAATAATTATGAATTTGGGAGTAAATTGATTAAAACAGATTTGTAAGTGTCATGGGACAGCACTTTATCATTAATGTATTTTCAATGTCATTATCCTTGCTTTATTACTTCATCAATGCAACAGCCTGTATTGAAGCATTTTAGTAGAAAATGCTGGAGGTGAATTGCACCTGATAGCTTGGAGACTTTGTCTCTTGAGTACTGAGCTATACCGAGCAGGGTATTTGGATGTTTACCCCTTGATTGCATTAAGTTAGCTTAATGTTTTAGCCTAGTTAGCAGCAATTGTGCTAGCTTTGGACTCTGTATCATTGCAGAATGGAGATTAATTAATTTAAGGATCTGACTCCTGATTGTGATCCAGTAAAGTGTACTGATGTTGTTTATATATGTATTTCAGTTTAATGCAGATTATTCCAACAGTGATCATCAATAACAAAATGAACGTTTTTAAGTAGATATAGCAGGGATTTGAGTGGCAAGTTGAAATTTTAGGGTTACAAGTTCTGAAGCTGCATTGGCTAACTCTTGTCCACTTGCCCTCATAGGTCTTCTCCTTATTATCCTCACAAACCTCCAACTGTTCACTCAGGGCAAAAGATTCCCCAGCCTCGAATTGGGGTCACAGTGAAAATAATTTGGGAAACATTGGCTGGGAGTGTGATAAATATTGTGCAATGGATATTGAGCTTCTGTGGGAGAAATAATCTGAAGGTCAACGTAGAGTGCTTCTTTGAGATTGGTTTTAAATGTTGGAAGTGGGGATTGGGGAAGGTAGATAATTTTGGGAATGGAGTTTCTGACAGTAAGGTCAAGCATCTGGCACCTATAACGGAGTAGAGGGAGTTGGAGGAACATAAAATGCCTGAATCACAGGTCAGAAGACTACCAGAGGTATGCAAGCCTGGAGAAAGGAGCAGAGATATGATGAAAAAATACAGAATGAGTTTTGTAGATCATGATGAGGAGCTTATATTCAATCTGTTGGGGAATAGGAAGCTAATATATCAGTTTCAAGCTTGCTGGTTGAGCGTAGATTAGTACAAAATAGGATTTGCTTAGCTATAAATGCTTCCAGAGTTAACTTGTTCTACTCACTGCCAAAAGGAAGTAAAAGTCTAATAATATACATGCAGTTGAACATAAATTGTGACCAGTTTAGGAGTATCAAATCTGGCATATCAAATATATAAAGGAAATTTTTAGTTACTGAATCTTACAAATTTACAAGAAATGGAAGCAAACAGGATGCAAATGCAATCATCTTTTAAAGTTTTTTTAAATATTCACAGGGTAGCTCACAGTCTAATGTTGGGTACTTGCAGTGAAAAGTATCAGCATAGGTTTAGGATTATGTATATGGTTTGCCAAAATTATTGTACATCTTATTGTAAAAATGACAATATAATTTCAATGAAATGTACATAATGTGCAAACTCAAGAATGAATCAATTATCTGAGGTACAACGCAGGAAACAAGAATTTGAGAAGGGAATGAGCTAGTAGTCTAGATCTTGGCTCAATTGCAGCTGTATAAACAAGCAACGTTGAAACTGATGTGCGGTAATAGGGAATAGCTTCACATTGTTCATGAAAATCAGATGTGCAATTCAATACCAAGGTCTTAATAAGTGCTGTTCTATTGGGATATTGTATTGCAGTTAGTTTAACAATATTCACCATTTGCTGTTGTGAGTGATTACCTTTAAGCATCAAAATTCCTGGGGCTGCCTGCATTGTTATATCAATTGACAACTGATTGCAAGAACAACACATTTGAAGGGAATCCAGTCAATCTGAAAAGCCGCAGAGCGTACAGAAATGGGATTAATGGCAACATAAATTGTGAAAAGTCTTTCACCTTATCTTATGACATGTCTCGAGCAATGTAATGTTAAGCTGTCTCAAAACTCATGTCCTTTAAAGATGCAACTGCCATCATTTATCTGCTGTTAGATGCAGGTAATGCCTATTCAGCAGATTCATGTCGATGATGCCTTTCACAGAAAAGGGAATAATTAGGGGAGAATACACTGGAAAGAAACTCACCATCTGAGCATTAAGTCTGGACAAGAAGGTCCATTGGGACTTTCCTGACTTAGCAACATAGAAACACAGAAAATAGGAACTGGTGTAGCCCATTCAGCCCTTCGAGACTGGGTCTGCCATTTATTGTGATTACCCAACTCACCACCTTGTTCCTGCTTTCTCCCAGCATCCTTTGATCACTTTAGCCCTAAGAGTCTGAAGGAAGAAGTGTGAATTAGAATAATTATTGAAATTTAGCCTTGTGTACAGAAAACAAATTAAAGAAGATGAATGATAGGACCCTGGGAAAGTACTATCGATAAGAGGGACCATGGTGTGCATGTCTATTGTCTCTTAAGTTATCAGGACAGGTGGATAAAGTGGTTAAGAAGGCATGTGGTGCATTTGTCTTCGTTAGTTGAGGCACAGATATTAAGAGCAGGGAGGTTATGCTGCAACTGTATAAAACATTTAGCCACATCTAGAGTATTGTGTAGTTCTGGAAGGTTACAGGAGGGATGTAAAAACACTGGAGAGAGTGCGGAGGTGATTTACCAGGATGTTACCTGGGCTGGAGAGTTTCAACTATGAAGAGAGATTTGAGAGGCTGTTTGTTTTCCTTAGAACAGAGGAAATTGAGCTGTATAAAATTGAGAGGCATAGATCGGGTAGACAGGAAGAAACATTTATCCTTGGTGGAAGCATCAATAACTAGGAGACATAGATTTAAGGGAAAAAGCAGAAAGTTTAGAGCGGATGTAAGGAAAATCCTCTTTTTTTACCTAGAAGGTGGTGGAAATCTGGAACTCACCGTCTGTAAATGCGGTGGACACAGAAACTCTCATAACATTTAAGAAGCATTTAGATGTGCACTTGTGATGCCAAGTCATACAAGGTTAGAGGCCAAGTGCTGGAAAATGGTATTTGAATAGTTTGGTGAGTGTTTTTGACCAGGGTGGTTTGAACAGCCTGAGGGGCCGTTTGCTGTGTTGTATATCTCTATACCTCTATTTCACCTAACTTGCCAGCAACTTGGGCCCTCGTTCTTCTTCAGCAGTTCCTCAACTGGGGCTGACTCTCTTCCATGTTGACGTTCCAGATCTTGAGGTGACTAAACTGCTTGCTGCTAGCTCAGCACACCACACCACAGATGGTATTGAAGAGTTGGGTGGATGGAATGCTCAGAATTCTTCTGCTATTTGAATCTGACTTCCTCATGGACATGTCAGAGATACTTGAAATTGAATGGCCCTTCTTCTCGAGTGTGGGTGGCTTCAGGCAAAAGATTCCTCTGAGACAGTGAGGGTATCTTTTTTTTTTGGAAAGCTTTGAGGGTGTACTTGAAGCACTTTCACTGGCCACCTGGTAACCAGTTGCCATACCAAAGCTCTGAATAGAGAAACTATTTTGGAAGACTCAAGTCAGGCATAGAATCCCTAAAGTGTGGAAACAGGCCCTTCAGCCCAACAAGTCTACATTGACCCTCCAAAGAGCAACCCACCCAGACCCATTTCCCTAAATTTTACTCCTGACTAATGCACCGAACCAACACATCCCTGATTACTATGGGCAATGCAGCATGGCCAATTCACCTAACCTGCATATCTTAGGATTGTGGAAGGAAGCCAGAGCACCTGGAAGAAACGCACGCAGATATGGGAAGAATGTGCAAGCTCCACATAGTCAGTCACCCAAGGCTGTAGACCAAGTAGCCCACACAATGCATTAGTTTGACAGGAACCAATGCTTCTGAGCTGGAGATAGTGACCTGCAAGAGGTAATTATTGCAGCGTCATTGGATTTTCTGGACAACAAAGTATTTTGGAGACTTCCTTAATTCACCAGCAACTGGGGCTCTTAGGCAATCATGGGCGCAGGATAGTGCATTGATAAATGCCCTGTAACATTGAGTTCAGGGCTTCTCCATTCTCTGTGACATTTTGTTGCTGTTTCGTAAGAAATACTCTTTCCCATTGCTCAGTTGCTTCAGATGCTTTATTCTGATATAGTTAGTATAATTTTATTCCATTATTGATACATGGTGGAATGCCTTGGAAAAAATCTAAAATACTCAGATCTGTGGTGATGTGATTTGTCAAGGTTATAGGTTCAATTATGGATGGTAAGGATGAGTTGTGATTTTATTGATCAAAATTTACAAACAGCCGCTTTTTGTCAATAAGAGTATTCTGCCATTCAAGATGCCTCTTCAGCTGACTATGATGTGTTACAGTAACCATAAGGAAGCAATATATGTCAGCAGTTTGCTGAATCATAGTTTGAGGGCTGATGAAGGGCTCCTGCCCGAAACGTCGATTTTCCTGCTCGACGATTTTGTTGCATATTGCATATTGTCTTGATTCCAAGGAAAGTTTAGTCCATTCATGATTAACACCTTGGAAGATGATGGAATGTGACAATGTTGTATTAGAAAGACTAGCATCTAACTTATTTAGTGAATTCTTGGGACCAATGGGTTTTGAATAGTAAACTCCAAAGTAAACATTATCCCCAGAAGGTCAATTAGCTCAATGCTAACTGATTGCTGAGAAAAAAAACCTAGGAATTGAGTTTTTGTTTGCAAAACATATTCATCTTTGTCAGATCTATCCTTCCAATAAACTCTGAAGCCTTCCCAACATGCCGCTGCCTCTCCAACAATGCTTAACATCATCCAGGAGAAAGCATTGATTGGCACCACATCCACAAACATTCACATTTCCCACCAATGACATTCAGTTACAGTGATGTGTATCTGTAAAATGCACAGCACAAATTCACCAAGGTACCTGAGACAACACCTTCCAAATCCTCAATTCTGCTCTTTAGAAGGACAAGGGCAGCAGATAAATGGGAAGACCACCACCGCCAAGTTTCTCTCCAAGCCACTCAATGTTCTGACCAGGACATATATCACTGTTCCTTCGATCGTTGGTGCAAAATCCTGTAACTCTATTGCTAATAGCCCTGTGAGTGTATTTACAGCACATGGATTGCACCTGCTCAATAAGGCAGTTTGCCACTACCTTTGTAAAGGCAATTAGTGACGCTGATAATCACTGATGCTATCCAGTGATGCCCACTTCCCTTGAAAGATTTTTTGAAAAAAATTCAACTTGGAATTTCTTGTGCAGCAGTCACTGAAGAATTGAGTGGAAGGTAGAATCAATTCACTCTTGATTCTATTTTGATGGGTTGCCATCTCTTGTTAACCTGCACATCTGTGCTTGCTCTACAATGCCATGTATGAATAAAATGGAAGTCATAGAGTCATAGTCATAGAACCATACAGCAAGGAAACTGACCCTTCAGTCCAACCAGTCAATGCTGAACATAATCCCAAACTAGCCTGATCCCTCCAAAATTTCCTAATCATGTACCAACCAGATGTATTTTTAAACATTGTAATTGTACCCACATCCACCACTTGTTTTCTCCAAGTAAACTCAAAAATATCAGAAGGACATCATGCTGTACCTTCCTCAGACTTTGCTTTGTCAGGTAGGATTGTATAAGCACAATGCAGCAAGAGAAATGAGCTGGGGAGGGTAGGTAATGAAGCCTGCCCAGTTTCCATTGTTAAATTCACAAAAAATATCACTGTGAATGCCTGAATATCTGATTTCAACTTCAAGTTTACTTGTGGCCCACAAGCTTCTGTTTCTAATTCATAAAAATGCTGATATGTCAGCTTGGCTCAGTTGGCGCTATCCTTCCTTTTTGAGGTAAAGGATTTTTTTAATTTCAAAAATATACTTTATTTATAAAATATTTTGATGATCTGTACAATTGGTGGTGCCATACATACATATACATTCCATTTCTTTACATACAGAGATCGGAATTAATCATTCGTATATACAGGTCTGTACATTTACTATCCATATATTTAGCTGAGGTGTCAGCGGAGCCCACTTACTGCATGGACCCCCTGTCCTTCTTAGGCAGGCAGACATTACACGGTAGTTTTTCCCCACCACGCCTTGGCGGCAGCTGCCCCAAGCTTCAGCGCGTCCCTCAACACGTAGTCCTGGACCTTGGAATGTGCCAGTCCGCAACACTCAGTCGGGGTCAGCTCCTTCAGCTGGAAGATCAACAGGTTTCGGACAGACCAAAGAGTATCTTTGACTGAGTTGATGATCTTCCAGGCACAGTTGATGTTCGTCTCGGTGTGCGTCCCGGGGAACAGACAGTAGAGCACGGAGTCCCGTGTCACGGAACTGTTCAGGACGAACCTCGACAAGCACCACCGCATTCTTCTCCAGACTTCCTTTGCGTAGGCACATTCCAGAAGGAGGTGTGTGATAGTCTCGTTCCCCTCCACAGCCGCTTCGAGGGCAGCGTGCGGTGCGGCAGAGAGCCCAGGCCTGCGTAAAGGATCTCACAGGCAGAGTCATTCTCACCACCAGCCAAGCCATGTCTTGGTGCTTGTTGGAAAGTTCTGGCGATGTATTGTGGAGTTAACCCGTGCACCAGAATCTAATGTAAACAGGTAAGTAGTGCTGCATTCTTGTACTTGTTCTCTTTCTCATCTGTTACCATCACCTGCAGGTACAGATGGCAAATATTATTCAGGCTCCTTTCTCCGCTGGACATATATGGTCCACTTCAGTATTACAGAAAGGTTCCTGTATGAAACAACAGCACAACACCTTGCTCAACTAGCAAATGAACTTCAGGGTACTGCCAGCAATTGGTATTTTTCTGTGCCTTTTCCTTCCTCTTTTCCCCATTTGCAAAGGCTGTATAATTAGTTTTGTACCTTTAAAGATATTCCAACATCTTTTATTCCAACATTTATTTTTTAATTTAGAGTTGTATACCAGTAAAAACCCTCAGGCTGCTGACAATCTGTGGGTTCACCTTTATTGCTTTGCATGCATAAGTTTTTGCAGTGGTTGTAACTGAACAAGATTCATGAGCTGGTCTTGCAACATCTGCTCTGGGATTTGGATTTATATTGTGATCCTTGCAACATTTTGGTTGAGATCACCGAATGACCCTTTATAGATCACGTACCTGCTACATTCCACAATAAATAATCACAAATGCTCGCTTGCTCTAATCCAGTAATCATAGAGGGTAAATAAATTATCTAGAGAGTAGTTACTATGAAAATGAGTTTCTGAACATGAGCCTCAGCAGCTAATCATACATTATGAAATGCTCCAATCATTTAATGTTCATTAATTTAAATCAGAATATGCATTTGTAACTTTATCTTAGAATAAATAATCATATATGTCATACCTGATAGTTTATATTGTACCTTCAATCACAGGTATTTCCTACCTGACTACAGTTATAGTATAAATGGCCATAGAGATTTTAAATCTTAGCATTTTAGACAATTAATGTATTTTTTCTAATTTCGTCAGTAACCCAGAACTAAGAAGCCTTTGTGTAAGTAATTTCCAATGGCACTAACTCTGACAAAGTTTACTGTATATATCTTGCTGAATGTCACTTTGACATGACTAAGCCCATAGAAAGAAAGACCTATTGATCATTACTTCAATACCTAAATGTTGAGCATGAGAACATTCCCTGGGGCTGCTCTTAAATCTACAGCCAGGTGACAGCCGCTTAATGAAAGGATACTGTTACAGACAACATGAGGCCGGAAATGCTAAACAGAAGGAGATGCAGAACAAAGTGGGGGGTACTCAGGGAAGAGTTCTCGTCAAGCATTAGCCAAGGAATGCTTAAATGCAGTTTTTAATTTTCACAGTGACTGGAAATCGGTTTGGAAAATGAGTGGGTTAAATTGAAATTTTAAAAAAAATGAAATTGCTATTGATTTTAATATTAAAATGCACAATAGTAGAATCAAATTCAGCTATTTTTAAAGAGTACCTTTCTCATTTTGTGATGTGAATGTCTTGAATTCACATCTAAAGCGGTCAGAATTTTATCACAGGATCGAAAAACCCAATTACCCAAGTAGCATTAAAACTTAGTTTTGATTGCTGTTGCATATCTGAGAGAAATAGTCAAAATAATAAATATACACATTTGTTTACATGGTTGGAGTATTTGTAATTTCAATGGAAACAAACATTTGGAGAAATATATAACACTTGACTAATCCAAACGACCATTATACATTTTCGCCAAAGTCCTTTGGATGTATAGATATTGTTTAGAGCACATTTCTAGTAACCTATGTAGAATATGTTTCAATGAAATAAACTGACTAAATCTCAGGAAACTCTGGAAGTTGGATTTTCGGCTTGCATATGAACTCATCCCTGAGGCCATCATTCACAGAAGCAGACTTTTTTTGATGAATGGTAGAGCATTTAAATTAAATCCAGAAGTTGCTGACAATCTCCATAATGCGTTCGGCATGGTCAACTTAAAAATATTTGTTACTTACTATCAGAAGCTATAAATTAACCTATTTGTTGCTTTCCTTTTCTATGTAATTTGGTTATTATGGTTAGGGGACTGAAAGGATGATGGTGATTTTATCAGATTTTGAACTATGGAAATGAAAGTCTGTCTTCTATTTCCCTCCTCTCCTTCCTTCCATGCCCATGTCTCTCCTTTTACATTTCTTCTTCCTTCTTCTTTCTTGATTTGTCCTACTTTTTCTTTTTCCTATCTTCATGGAAACCTCTTATAATTAATCAATTCCTGCAAACTGGGGCTCGTGTATATGGTCCAAATGCATTCTTTTTCTCCACTAAGATGTAAAGTACATAGTTACAAGTTCAACATATACAACATCGCTGGCTGCAGGTAATAAGGTAATCAGACATCGCTTCTGTGCATGTATTTCTTCTGACTATTCTAACAACTGTTTCTCACTTGTGAGCTCATTGTTGCAGGGAAATGTTGTTTGATATGATGAGATCCTTGTAAATTAAGATGCTGTAAGTGATCATATATCTCTAATATCGGTAAGAGAGAAGACAGCAGTCAAGAATAAGCATTTGAAGAGAGGTGCTGAACAAGAGACCTTTATTTGCTAACATCTTGTGCACAGTTGTAAATAAAGAAATGTTACCATACATACAGAGGTTAAAGAGCCTTACTTAGAGATAAGAAGCAAAGACCCGCGGGGACAGCTAATGCTCAGATACCCGCAGCTAGGGATATTCTAGATCAGTATCTCAACCAGCAGGTAGCAGTATTAGTTTATGTACAAAATAAATCACGGTGACAGTTTGGGACAAACCTCCAGAACCAGGATCTGAAGTTGAACTAGAATCCAAGGACACAGCTGAAAATCGGAATATCCAAGAGAAGTCCTTGAAGACTAAGAAAATAAAGCTGAGAAAGGAGAAGATTTCAAAGGCAGGGAAAATTCCTCAGAAGCATTTGATTATAGCCTACAGAGCAGGATGATTCTGAAAGACAGGAAAGAGAACATCAAGGTTTTGAAACCCTGCCACCACTCAGCATCATTCTCAAGAGGCCAAAATACAGCCTTGAAACACTCCAACAGTGAGAAAGAAAAATCCAAGTGTTTGCTTGGGTTAGTCAGGTGGAATAGTCCATAAGAATGGCAACTCTGACTGGCCCTTGCCATTACCTCAGCTATTTGGTAACAAAATCCCACAATGAGGCCAGAAGTGAGAACCCTGGAAGCAGCAGTTTCGATATTAGAGAATGCCCAGGCTTAAGCGAGAAGGGGCACTGTCATCAAATAAGCACACGTTTACTGTAGGCCATATAACTAATGATGTTCGAGTAAGACAAGACATAGAAGAAAGTACTGTGAATTATGAGGAATTGATTAGAGCACTTGACACAAATGTTAACCTGAAAAGGGATTTATTGAGAGAATATGTTTAACCAGTGATCTTAATGTTCAAGAGAATCACTAGAGGCCTTTTTAATGACTTTAACATCTAGCAGAATGTTGCCTGTGTGGAACTTTGAAGGATGAATTTATCAGAGACCAATTAGTCACAAATTATGTGAAGGATGAGAAGTTATCAGATATTCTTCAATCCAAGGAAAAATCGATGTTGGAATAGGCAGTCCAATTTGATATGCAAGGAGAGATTTCTTGACTCCATGCAGCCCCTCTTAGGTGTAAAACCCTAGACCTGTCTTGGTCAATAATTCCTTCAGGAGAAAGTGAGGTCTGCAGATGCTGGAGATCAGAGATGGAAATGTGTTGCTGGAAAAGTCCCTCCTCCCATCCTGCCCCCTGTAAAAACGCCATCCCATTCTCCCAATTCCTTCGACTCCGCCGCATCTGCTCCCAGGAGGACCAGTTCCAAAAACGCACATCCCAGATGGCCTCCTTCTTCAAGGACCGCAATTTCCCCCCCGACGTGGTCGACGATGCCCTCCACCGCATCTCTTCCACTTCCCGATCCTCCGCCCTTGAACCCCGCCCCTCCAACCGCCACCAGGACAGAACCCCACTGGTCCTCACCTACCACCCCACTAACCTCCATGTACAGCGCATCATCCGCCGTCATTTCCGCCACCTCCAAACGGACCCCACCACCAAGGATATATTTCCCTCCCCTCCCCTATCAGCATTCCGTAAAGACCACTCCCTCCGTGACTCCCTCGTCAGATCCACACCCCCCACCAACCCAACCTCCACTCCCGGCACCTTCCCCTGCAACCGCAGGAGGTGCAAGACTTGTGCCCACACCTCCCCCCTCACCTCCCTCCAAGGCCCCAAAGGAAACTTCCATATCCGCCACAGATTCACCTGTACCTCCACACATATCATCTATTGCATCCTTTGCACCCGATGTGGCCTCCTCTATATTGGGGAGACGGGCCGCCTACTTGCGGAGCGTTTCAGGGAACACCTCTGGGACACCCGGACCAACCAACCCAACCACCCAGTAGCTCAACATTTCAATTCCCCCTCCCACTCCACCAAGGATATGCAGGTCTTTGGACTCCTCCATCGTCAGACCACAGCGAAACGACGGTTGGAGGAAGAACGCCTCATCTTCCGGCTAGGAACCCTCCAACCACAAGGGATGAACTCGGATTTCACCAGTTTCCTCATTTCCCCTCCCCCCAGCCTGTCTCAGTCAAATCCATCAAATTCAGCACCGCCTTCCTAACCTGCAATCTTCTTCCCGACCTCTCCGCCCCCACCCCAGTCTGACCTATCACCCTCACCTTGACCTCTTTCCACCTATCACATTTCCGACGCCCCTCCCCCAAGTCCCTCCTCCCTATCTTTTATCTTAGCCTGCTGGACCAACTTTCCTCATTCCTGAAGAAGGGCTAATGCCCGAAACGTCGATTCTCCTGTTCCCTAGATGCTGCCTGACCTGCTGCGCTTTTCCAGCAACACATTTCCATCAATAATTCCTTCACACTGATATTGGTGCATAGGTTGTTCACACAGTCACTGAGCTGCAAAGACTCCTCCAAACTGGTAACTTGTTCTTCTTTGACTGTAAATGTAAAAATAAAAACAGTGTCTAAGGGTCAGGCTGGCACAAAGCCTCATTATTTTAGTGGGATCTTGTTGTGCACAATGACTGACAGATTTTTTTCTAAATTGTAACATTCCCTATAATTCAAAGAGAAATCTAATTGTTCTTGAACCATTTTGAGGTATCAACATTGTGAAAGATGTGATGTTGATATAAATGTAAGCTTTTAATGCATTATAACTCTGGTCATTTAGCAAGTATTGAAAACTACACTTGTTACTTCTAACCCACTTCCTTCACTCATTGGTTAGTTGAACGTGAATGGCTTACTATAAGGCTCATAAAACAAACCTTCGAATTTTTCTGATTTCAATAATTCATAAATTAAACAGAAAATCCATGAAATTTTGTAGTAGAAAATGTTATGACAATGATAAGATTTATTTTATCTCTGAGACACGAAAGGAACTGAAAAAGTGCCATTAACAGACAAACCTTTGGTGATTTCATGCATTTATCAATATTATAACATGAGAAACCTTGGTGAAGGCAAAATTTGTTGTCCATCCTTAATTCCCTTGGAAAGGAGATGGTAACCATTCTTGACCTGTCACAGTCTATGTATTAAAGAAGTTCCCCAATTCTATTAGAGAGTCCAGGACCTTACCCAGTAGCAATAAAGAAATTATAGTATATGTCCAAACACGGGTGACTTATCTCTCGGAGGCAAATGTAGAGCAGATGACTTTTGTATGGACCGGCTATCATTGTCATTCTAGGAAATGGAAATTGTGTGTTTCAGGGGTTCTACTGAAGAAGGCTTGAGAGGTTGCTAAGTCCTTTCAGTAAAATGTACACACTGCAGTAATGTTACACTCCCCACACTGCAGAAACATGGACCTCACTGACAGAGAATACTCTGACCAGACATCCAACCATAGCCAGTTCCCGAGACTGGTCCTAGAGGATGCCCTTATTCTATTGTGCCAGGGTTGCCTGACTGACAGATGCCTCCATGGATTTTGGTAAGGATTATTCCCCTAAGACATAGCTGCTTGCTCGCTACATGTGCAGTAAGTAGGATCGATACCACAAGATGGAGGTGTGAGATTGATGCAGCATGGCAAGATAATACAAGGTGTTCATCCCCTTGATTGAGCACTGTTGAACAGCAAGGCAAGCTGACCTCGTTTTGTGACTGCATTAATAGACAAGGCAGGGATGCTGTGAGTATCCAGGTAGGTATCATAGTCAGCTGAAGAGGCATCTTGAATGGCAGAATACTCTTATTGACAAAAAGCTGCTGTTTGTAAATTTGATCAATAAAATCACAACTCATCCTTACCATCCATAATTGAACCTATAACCTTGACAAATCACATCACCACAGATCTGAGTATTTTAGATTTTTTCCAAGGCATTCCACCATGTATCAATAATGGAATAAAATTATACTAACTATATCAGAATAAAGCATCTGAAGCAACTGAGCAATGGGAAAGAGTATTTCTTACGAAACAGCAACAAAATGTCACAGAGAAAGGAGAAGCTCTAAACTCAATCTTACAGGGCATTTATCAATGCACTATCCTGCGCCCATGATTGCCTAAGAGCCCCAGTTGCTGGTGAATTAAGGAAGTCTCCAAAATACTTTATTGTCCAGAAAATCCAATGACGCTGCAAGAATTTTCTCTTGCAGGTCAATATCTCCAGCTCAGAAGCACTGGTTCCTGTCAAACTAATGCATTTTGTGGGCTACTTTGTCCACAGGATGGCACAGTGGCTCAGTGGTTCGCACTGCTGCCTCACAGTACCAGGGACCCTGGTCTACAGCCTTGGGTGAATGACTATGTGGAGCTTGCACATTCTCCCCATGTCTGCGTGGGTTTCTTCCAGGTGCTCTGGCTTCCTTCCACAATCTTAAGATATGCAGGTTAGGTGAATTGGCCATGCTGCATTGCCCATAGTAATCAGGGATGTGTTGGTTCGGCGCATTAGTCAGGAGTAAAATTTAGGGAAACGGGGCTTTAATATATTGAAATATTGCAAGGTGCTTCAGAGCAATATTAATAAACAAAATATTACTCCACGCTATCAGCCATGCACCGCCTACTACTCTATATACTTCACCAGTTTCCTCATTGCCCCTCCCCCCACCTTAGCCCAGTTCCAAACTTCCAGCTCAGCACCGTCTCATGACCTGTCCCCGTCAATCTTCCTTCCCACCTATCCGCTCCAGCCTCCTCTCCGACCACCATCCACCTATTGCCCACTTAGCTAACTTCTTCCCAGCCCCCTCCCATTTATCTCTCCACCCCCGAGGCTCTCAGCCTTATTCCTGATAAAGGGCTCTGGCCCGAAACGTCGATTCTCTCGCTCCTCGGATGCTGCCTGACTGGTTGTGCCTTTCCAGCAACACAGTCTCAACTCTGATCTCCAGCATCTGCACACCTCACTTTCTCCTAAAATATTACACTGACACAGTCAGATGATCAAAATCTTTGTAATAGAGTATTCTGTGACATGGCTGGAAGGCAGAACATGAGGTAGAGAAGCCAAGTGATTTAGGGTGGAATTCCAGACCTTGTAGTCTAGGCAGCAAAGGGCATAGACATGATTGGTGGAGTAATTGTTATTGGGAATGATAGTATTGAAGGAGATTGAAAAGTTGGGGAAGGACAAAGCTATGGAGGGATTTGACAAAATAACACAGAATTTCAAAGTCAACAAATCACGTGACCTGGTGAAAAGGGAATAGGATTTGCTGTGACTTGGATAATAGATCTTGTGCCTTTGGATGTTAGTATAGAGTCAAAGTCATAGAAATGTAAAGCATGGAAATAGACCTTTTGGTCCGACCCGTCCATGCCGACCAAATATCCCAACCCAATCTAATCCTACCTGCCAGCACCCGGACCATATCCCTCCAAACCCTTCCTATTCATATACCCATCCAAATGCCTTTTAAATGTTGCAATTGTACCAGCCTCCACCACATCCTCTGGCAGCTCATTCCATACACGTACCACCCTCTGCGTGAAAACGTTGCCCCTTAGGTCTCTTTTATATCTTTCCTCTTTCATCCTAAACCTATGCCCTCTAACACATAGATTATAAATATGTGTGAATCAAGGTACAGTAGGTAATACAAGAGGTAATCACAATGAGAGAAGGCATTGCACTTGACTTCCTGGCTATGATTAGATTAGGTAATAATGGAATCATGTTAGAGCAGTCTCACCTAGCTGCTATCAGTGTATAGGCTTTGAAGGAGAATGGTCATCTATGATGGCAGACAGTTGGAGATGGACGAGGAGGGAATGTTTCCTTTCCCTGACATCACAGAGGATGTCCTTTCAGATGATTGGAAGGTGCAGATGTCTGATTGGAAGAACGTGGTGTTCTGTTGGAAATGGGAGTAGATCTGGAAGGCAATTACATATCCAGGAAGTTTGGAAAAGAGAGGGAGATTGGAGATAGCAGTTGATAGTTTGCAAACAAAGGGAAATTAAGTGTTTTTTATTTTGGGTGGGTGTGTGGGGGAAGGAATTGATAACAGCATATTTAAATGAAAGAGCAGCAACAGCTAAGAGATATTTACCACATTGACTAATATGAGGGGCTTGGAAGGAAGGTTTAGTGATCAGCAATATATTGGGAATAGGATCAACAGAACAGAAGTTGGTTTTCATGGAGGAAATGAGTTCACAGGGGACATGGAGAAAATGTAAGAGAAATGAGAGTTCAGGGCTCTAGGAAGTTTCAGCAGATAGTTGAGTGGATGGCTGTGGCCTGTTAGAAGCAGCTGATCAGTTAGTCCCAATCTTGGTACCAAAGGGGTTCATGATATCTCTGACTGTTGGAGGTGAGGGTGTGGGACTCCGAAGATGTCTTTAAGAAGGTGGTTTCCTGAAGAGAAATAGGATGGAATTATCCAGGATGTTCCTGGAACAGTGAGTAATTTCAGCAGATGAAAGCAGGACATAATAATGTTTAAAGTAGTCTGAACAGATCTGACAGTGAATATCTAAACCAATTGTCTGCAATATCCTTTGAATTCTACCTCTTTTGAATTGTGAGGAAGAAGAAATAACGTTAGGACACTGCTGGGTGAATAATAAGGGGAGAACAGTGTAATGGTTTTAGTCGGAACCAGGACGTCCAATGAGAGCAAGATTGAGGAAATCAGTAGCTAAGAAATATTGTGACAACTGGAGAGGATTTGACATTAGTTTTCACCTTCATCTTTGGCTTACCCTAGTGTAGGGCATCATCAGTTGCACCCAGTGACCATCAAGGTACCCAGTTACCGCCCATTGGATATATCAACATGGATGCCTTCCACTTCCTGAACATTCTCCTGGTCAGCTATCACATCAAGAGCTTCCTTCACATGTGCTCCCATTCTCCTGACAATTGTCATGATTCCTTCTTCATCTACCTCAAATCTTCACTATATCCTCCGAATGCTTGGATGGATCTAAGAGGACTAGAAAAATACTGATTCTTCCATCTCTGGAAGACCCAGAAACAGAGGTAATGTGAAAACTGCCAACCGCTTAGCAGCGTAACCATTGTGTAGGCCATCAGATCACGGTGCCTGGATCAGTCAGGACGCACTCTCCAATATCATCCTGCAATCATTTCCATCCCTTTGGTGGTGCAATGTGCTTTTTATAACGTTGCCCTCCAGAAATGTATGAATGTCCAGGACAGTTAGGCTGAGGAAGGTGACAGCTTCTCAGGGGGTGGAGCAGGAGGCAAGACAGGAAGACATGATTGGATAACAAAGGATTGATTGCTAAAAGGAAAGATTTCCCTGATGTCTAATGAGGTAACTCTTGTTGCTCGCCCCCCCAGCACCCCCCCAATTTCTCAGAAGCGAATATTCTATTTCCCTATCATAACGTGCAACCAGTTTATCACAATGACAAAATGAGGGGCAGCTCTGTCAGCCTGTATTCCAGGCTTCTGGCACCTATATTCCCTACAGTGCAACAGAGGACTTTGGTACAGATTGCAGATTTCTCCCTCAGGAGGAATAGTAACCTGAATGAGGACTGCTATGGGGTGTATAATTGAATTTTGTACCCCATCACCTGACACACATCTATTCCTACTCCTTACAACTCTACCTGGATAGGAAAACTGTCTCCATATCTACTAAAGAATTATTCCCATGCAAACTTTATTGAAGCAATCATTTATCATTATTCGCTGAGCCACTTTTTTACTCTTGAGTTTGGGGTGCACCAACTCAGAGCTATGTGAACCAATGATCAAATTTTCATTCGAGAAGAATGGGTTCCAAGTCCAATGTCCTGGGACCCATTTGGATAGTCAAAGGGACTACTGAATGCCAAAACATGCTGTTTGAAATGCCTGCCTCCTTCTGGTTGGTCTAGGACTCCTTCCGAGTGGTTTTATAAAATGTAAAACCAAACATAGCCTTCAAACCTTCAGACTTCATTTCTCCTCACCTCCACGTACCTCCTCATGAAAATTCAAGCCATCTCATTTCACTGCCTTCAAATAAACCCCATACCCTCCATGCCAACTCATGAACCCCAATTGTTCCCATTGCCCATTTTAACCCTCATTTCAGTTTTGGACTAAATCATGCCAGCCCATGTCTTCAATTGATATCGCACTGTCCATGTAAACTCACCCAGCAACCATCAAGGACAGATCTTAGAATGTTTTATCTTTAATCTGAATATGGTTCCTAAGGATCTATTACAGACTTCACTGTGTTGTGAAGGCTGTATATCATACTGGTCAGTCTTGGGGGTTGGGGGTGTGTGGGGGGTGTAGGACCAATGCAGCTGGAGAAATGTGCAGGCATCAGTCAGAGTTTTGAACATTTTTTTCCCAGGGTTGTGCTCCCAAACATCTAGCCACTGGGAGTTTATACACACACATCTTTGAAGATGTCTAGATAAGATGATGCTCATTAATAGGAAACAAGTCATTATGCAAATCTGATGCATATATATTGTCAGTTTTGACTCCAAGGATTACTAGTCATTCAAGCTCTTTTGAATTATTCCTCTCAAAGAAGAAGAAGGAATCTATGAGGAAGCCATAAAGAGGCCCCATGAGATTGAAGCAGAAGTTGAGGAACATAAATGATGTCAACTTTCCAAGGTAGTTGGAGAAACTCAGCAGGTTTGGCAGCATCTGTGGGAAGTAAGCAGAGTTAACATCTTGAGTCCAGGGATCCATTATCAGAACTGTTAGTAGCTAGGAAATGCTGGTAATTATGCAAAAGTGAGGACTGCAGATGCTGCATCCGAGGAGCAGGAAAATCGTCATTTCGGGCAAAAGTCCTGATGAAAGGCTTTTGCCCGAAACATCAATTTTCCTGCTCTTCGATGCTGCCTGACCTGCAGTACTTTACCAGCACCACTCTGAGCTAAATGCTGGTAATTATGCTGAAGCCAAATAGATGAATGAGGAGAGGGGTAAGGGGAGAATGGGAGAGTTGAGTGGATAGGTGGTAGAGGTAGAGTTAAGAGAGAGTGACAGGAAAAGAGTAGGTAAACAAGGAAATAATGGATATCAGACAGAAGAAATGCTGAATGTGATAATGAGAGCAAAGAGTGAGACAATGGGTAGGCTGTGCTGAATGCAAACATATAACATGATAACGGGCCTAAGAGTATGTGGGAATGGGTGGCTCTGCTAAAAGCAACCCATTTCATAACAGCAATAGTTGTGGGGGTGGGTAAAATACATAGAAGGATAGAATCAGGGTCTAAAGTTATTGTACTCGATGTTGAGTGCGAGAGGCTGCAGGGTCCAAAGCGGAAAATGAGATTTGTTCTTTAAGTTTGACCCGAGGCTCACTGGAACACTGTAGCAAGCGGGTGACAGAAATGTTGGTGTGACATCATGGTGGTGTGATGACTATAAGACCATAAGACATACGAGCAGAAATTAAGTTATTCAGTCCATCGAGTCTGCACTGCAATTCAATCAGGCAACTGGAAACTCAGGGTCATTCTTATGGACAGAGCATTCCCGCAGCCTATAGGACTCAATATCGAGTTCAATAACTTTATATTCTGAATTCTAAATGGCTCATCCACCAGTAGGACTCTCATTAACTGTTAACCAATACCTTGTTCATAATGAGTTGGGAGATATTACTTTTTGGAAAGAGGTTTTGTGAAAGAAACATTCAGGAGAAAGCATGATAAAAAAAAGAATTGCTGGAAGTAAGTTTGACATTTACAGAAAGTCTGCAGTATGTGCAAGACTTTTCCTGTTACTGCAGGGTACTACAAGCAATTACTCTCAGACAGAATGTAATTAAGAAATGCAGCTCGGCTGTGGATAGAAAAAGAGAGTTAAAATTTTGAGTCCATGAGAGTCTTCTTCAGAACATTCTAGGACAGCAGCTTTATTCTCATTTTGCATTGTTTAAGCTGCAAACATTAAAAAAGAATGTATTAATGTAGAGATAGTTTGGCATGGTCAATAGACGAACTTGGGAGTGGGGTGCAGAAGATCCTGTAAAGGTGATGGACATGAAGGTGGCTCACCATCACCTTCCGCAGAATCATTACAGGATGAGCTGGCTTGCTCAGTGAAGCACTCATACACTAAAGGCTAAAAACAAAAGTTGTTGAACAACTTCCTTTTTCATTGTAACAGTGGTTACAAGGATGATAGAATTAGCTGGGCCTTGAGCTTTCTTCATCAAACAGCTCCTATGTTCCTCAGACACGAATTCACACTGGATCGATTACCCGTTTTCTTTCGCATGTCTATCTGTCAAGAGGCAATGAAAGCAAATTCTGCCCAGCTATATATTATGGTTAGAAGATACATCTATTCTTTCTCAGCTTTTCTTTATTCACTTAATTGTTTACTATTTGTTTACTAATTGTTTACTTTTTTCATTACAATATAATTCCAAGACCAGCATGGACTGACTGTGCGAAAATATTTTGCATTGCTGCAAAGTAATCATGTATTGATTATGTCTAACACCACTGCAAACTTTCAAAATAATTAGACTTACTGTAATAGAAATAGGCTTATCCCTTCCAACCATATATTTATGATAAGTGATTTCAACGTCTGAGCGAATTGAAAGAAACGCAATGGATTTTTAATCATCTGAAACTCAACATTTGTAATGTAATATGCTGATTACATTAGCTCTTATTGTACAAAGCTATTGTCAACTTCACAATGCTTGAAGCTGGCCATGGTTTATAATATGTCTGACAAATCTCCCATAACTGAAGTACTCAGTATCATACCCCATTGATTTATTAAGTGTGTAATGTAGTTGAAATCTCAAGTGATTTACATCTGCTCCATAATCTATGAAACAACAGATTGCTTCCTTAATCAATTGTAATGTATTCTTCAGCCTAATATCCATTAGATACAAACAGACCTGAACTGTCAGTGTATTCTGACATGCCATTTCGCTTTGTGATATGTCCAGGAACCACCAATCCAATCAGTCTGATATCAAGTTGGAATAAGGTTGGAACTAAACTGAATTTAAATCTGCTTAATTTTTGTGAGTTTCTGTAATTTGTCCTTCAATAACAAATCAAGAATTTACTTCATGTTGAAATAAATTGCAAGGCCTCTTTAAGCCATAAATTGATAATGGGTGTGATAAAGAAAGGTTATTAGGAAGGGCAAAAGAGAGCTTGATCAAAAAAGAGATTTCAAAGATGACCATAAAGGAGGAAGGTGAAGAGGAAAAGTAAAGGAGAGGAATTGCTGAGTAATGTGCGTGGAAAGCTGAAGGTACGGTCATCAAAGGGGCAGCACAGTGGCTCAGTGGCTAGCACTGCAGCCTCACAGAGCCAGGGACCCAGGTTCGATTCCACCCTCAGGCGTCAGTCTGTGAGGAGTTTGCAAATTCTCCCTGTGTCTGTGTGGGTTTTCTCTGGGTGCTCCAGTTTCCTCCCAGAGTCCAATCATGTGCAGGTTGGGTGGTTTGGCCATGCTAAATTGCCTATAGTGACCTATATGTGCAGGCTTGGTGGGCTAGCCATGGGAAATGCAAGGTTATAGGGTAGGGGGATGGGCATAGGTGAGGCAGTCTTCATAGAATCAGTGGGGACTCAATGGGCTGACTGGCCTGCTTCTTCACCGTCAGGATTCTATGAAAAAAGGAAAACATGATATGGTATGTAGGAAAGGCCAGTACCACATGATTAGGGGGGGCTTGGTACATAGGGGAAGGGAATGATAGTACTAAGGCAAACCTTTGCAAAAGTCGGAATCTTGGGTAGAATCTCTGGCTCATGTGGTGAGTTTGAAGGCTTGTAGGGCATTTAATCGGGTAGGGTGGTGAACCCCTTTACTTTTCAGCTTGTATTGGAACTGTTTCAGTATAACAGAAACGCTGTTATACACCTTGTGACATCTTATTTTCCCATCACCAAATTGCCTGTGTTCCTAATTAAATTTGATTTCATGAGGAATGAAAATTCTCGTGCACTGCCCACTAGAGGTAGCGCAACAACAGCAACAAAAAGTAAGAAAACGGGAAGTTAGAGGAGGAAATAAAGCGCTCCACTCTTTGTGGTCCCCATCTCTCTCTCTGAAAGATTCCAGACCTCAATTCGAAAGGGTGAGGAAGCTCTTGATTGTCCTTCCTGTCCTGAATCCAAATAAGGTTCTTAAGTCGCCAGATGATGTTGGAGGGCCATCATTTCACTGCTGCTGCAGTTAATTCAACTGCCTGTCCCCATACGCCATGCATGAGAGCTGAAAACATACAGGCCTCTGGTTACCATGGAGGGGGCAGGCAGGGCACAACTAATCAAAGGCCTGATTGAGAGGCTGGATGTCAGGAACAGAGTGGTGGCTGCAGCAATGTTTTAGCATTCGCCCTGGGCTGCTTCCACGGCAAAGTATAAGAGCTCCCAGCCTTGTTAGGAACTGGTAAGGGTGGGAGCAGGATGTTTGCTGAACTACAAACCACGACAAATGACAAACTGAGCTACAAACCGTTACACAAACCTTGAGCAGGTAAATAGCTGTCATAATAATTCTAGATAATACATTGAAATTCAAATAATTTCAATGAATCATAAAAATTATGTTCATTTTTTTCTGGAAGAGAAAATTGGTGTGGAACCAGTTGGTCACAATTCTAATGTTGCTAACAATACCCATTGTGTCTTCATCCATCTCATTTGTGCAAATATTTTAGAGCAAATGTTATTCGTTTTTTACAGAGAGGCAGCACTGTTCTCTCAGTTGCCTAACACCTATCAGAACTCATCAATTAATTCCTGCTCAATGTAATGAAGATGCTGGAAATATTTGTTACTACAATAAAGTTCATTAATTTATTGTAAACCAAAATAAACAGGCAGCATAATTATCCCCTTTCAATAACTAACAACTATCTATGAGCTTACACGGTGTATCTGCACATGGAATTTTTATGATTCATGTACTAGGACCTCCAGGTCCATCTACATCTAAGCTTTGCAATCTCTCACTATTCCAATAGGATATTAAAACATATAACCGTATTTTGCATATAACAGAGTGCAATTTCATTCGATGAACAGCTGAGGATCCTGGGATTGTATTCATTCGAGTTTAGAAAGTTGAGGGGAGATCTATTAGAAACTTACAAGATATTGCATGGCTTAGAAAGGGTGAACGGTAGGAATTTATTTCCATCAGGCAGGGATACTAGGACCCCCTGGGCACAGCCTTAGAATTAGAGGGGGTCAATTTAAAACAGAAATGAGGAGACATTTCTTCAGCCAGAGTGTGGTGGGCCTGTGGAATTGATTGCCACGGAGTGCAGTGGAGGTCGGGATGTTAAATGTCTTCAAGGCAGAGATTGATAAATTCTTAATCTCGCAAGGAATTAAGGGATACGGCGAGAGTGCGGGTAAGTGGCGTTAAAATGCCCATCAGCCATGATTAAATGACAGCGTGGAGTTGATGGGCCAATGGCCTTACTTCCACTCCTATTTCTTATGGTCTAATAGTCTAATTTCTGTTGGGCTTTATTTGGAGGGTTTCTTGCCACATGCCAGAAGTAATTTCTTATTGTATTTTACAAAAGATGTCTTCTTAAGTAATGAAATGCATCTCTCTCCTCTGATTCTGGCTCCATCTAACGATGTGCCTTTTACAAAACAACTCACCATTCTCCACATGTCCTCTGAAAGGCCAACATCCCTGGTGCCTGAGACATCTGTAAAAGGCTGCTGTGTACCTAGACAAAGACTGACAATCCAACGGTATCCCTCACTAGCAGTTTAATGGCACAACAGGCACAAAACCAAGCTGATCATGGAGTCTAGTCAGCATGGCTGACACTCACTCATATACATCCCCATTCAACCACCCTGGACATTGTTTAACAATTGTGCCATGCAGTTTAGCTCTCCTACATCCTAAGAAGCCTCTCAAACGTAGCGCTACTTTGTCCCCACTGGACACCCACATCTCGTCATTATCCAGTGGGAACGTCACATACAGGGAAGCAATGAGACAATTTGAAACATGAGCTTTTACTTACAAACAGCAAAAGAGAACACAAAAAACACAAGCACAGGCTACATTTCACCCCAGCAATGCCAACCCAATACTGGCATTATAACCCACAACTATTTCATGTTCCATAATGGTCTGCTGCACCTGGTTCTCATCTCCTCGAACTAAGTGTCAATAAGGTCCTGGCTGGCTCAGACCATCCAACACAGCTGAGTTCTGTCATGCACAAGGACCTGGGGAGGACGAAGCTCTCCTTGTCCTCCTGCTCTTCAGAAGATTGCTTTCCATTCCTTTCATTTCTCAGCATATACCTCATTGTCATGTTGCGTGCTCCAACTGTGCTGAGCACATCACTCAGAATGATGACCCCTATCCACAAGCAGTGAAAGGATCCAGAAGACTGTTTTTGCCGCAACCCTCCAATGAGCTTTAATCAGCAGCTCCTGGACATGACAAAGTAGACCTGTGACACCTGTTTATAGCTCCTCAGGTGATGAGACAGGTTTCTCCTTACTTTTATGCTGGCCCTGCCGGACTGACCATCCCATTCCCCTCACCCCACACTACTTGGACGTATTGCCAACTGTGAGAACCTCAAGATGAATACTGACCATGTTCAAGGCCCCAAACTATGCCCAGGATTGTTGATACTGGAGCCCCCTGGATTGTGGAATAGCCCCCACCCAATTCTTCCCCATGGCCATTTGTTGAATGAATATGCTGTGCAGGCAGCTGGAACATATGAAGGTGGTGCTCGGTTGATGTCATGGTGTGCTGTTCAGAAATGTAGTGCCTTTCCATGACACACCGCATGCTTGTTAAGCACAGCAGTTTGAAGCAGCGATACTGACAACCTTTGGATCTGGCTGAAGAGCGAATGTGTTAACAGGTCAGTGCTTAGAGAGAAGGAGAGAGCAGGGTACTGCCTGGTCTAGCCCATGAACCCATTGCCTGGGCTTGCTACAGCCTTTCAATGCAAGCAACCCGCAAGTGGATCAGAGAGGCACTATGATAGTCATGACGAGTTGGCAAATATCCAGTGGGAATGTCTGTGGATGAGGGGTGTATGCAACAGGTTTGTGCTCTGAAATACTGCTTGGTTTTAAGCAACATGATGCCTCTTTGTAGCAAGCAGTGAGCCTAAGTTGCCAGTTACCCGCTCAGACTTCCACATCAAGATCCTCAAGTTCTCATTTATCTGGTGTATTGATGAGGTGACTTGTGGCATTAAAAGGAGTTTAACAAGTTCTAATTCCCTTTGATTGGTAACTCCCTTCTGCTAATTGAGAAGCTTGCTTCGGTGCCCGGCAGGTATATAAACGTGTATAAAAGATAAGCCTCATTGACATCTCACCTGATTCTGCCACAAATCCCTCCACATTGTTCATATCCTTTGTAACATTCCTTCCACAGAATCCAACAGAAATGCAAAATAGAAGCAACTGAGGTCATAAAGGACTGGGCTCTACATTGCAATTGTGTCAGTGTTTTAATGTTAATCTGTGCTCCAGCAGACTCACTTGCAGTAGGTTAGCGGAAACTGTAGCTTAAACACTATCCAAATGATCATTCATTTGATGAGGATTTTGACTGACAAAAAGTAAAGTGTATTCTTAAATGTAAAGATATCAATTTGTGAAAATTAAATTTCACTCTCCTTCACCTCCCAGAAAACTGTCAATTTTGCTTAAGGACCAAAAGTCATTTCCATTTAAATAAGATTAAAGGGGTCTGCTTGAATCACCTTTATGTGTACCTCTCCACTGAAATCCTGGGTAATGAGTAACTTTTCTTGCTCATGCCGGCTCCATGGTATGTTGCCTGTCATTAAATATTTCCTGCATTGTGTTGGAAATGGGGATGATCAACTTTCCTATGCGTCCATCAACCACATGCCTGGCCACAGCTACCATTGCCTTTAGACGAGGTCTGTGTCCTCAGTTCATTGGTCTTTAGATGACAAGATTTTGAGACTTGCATTCCCAAGTTCCTCAGCTGAGAATGGTCATTACTTCTTCTTCATGAAAAGAAACGCATGTCTTCCACCTCCAGGTTCTTATTCTCATAAACACATTCCATTCACAGTTTTTTTTATTGTCTAAGTCATTTCACTTGACCATATGGGCTGGATGCTTGCAAACAAAACAGAAAGATCAAGTCAGGTGCTCAGCTGTCATTGTCTCCTTGTAAAAAAAACCAAGTCCCTCAAAGTTTCATTCTGGTGAGGTAGAGAGTGGAATACAGTTCAGCTGCAACCTTGGAGCTGAGCTACTGGTGAGGTGGACAGATCAGAACACTCACCTCATTTCTCTGAGAGTTCAGCACTGCTGTCTTAAAAATTATTAGGCCCTCCAGTCCTCACTGATAAATCACATCCCCACACCTTTCTATGCCCCCATCTACACTTTATAATCACCCTGTCAGCATGTCTTATGAGCAGATCTCAGGAGACATTTGGATCTGAAAATAAATTAAATTTCTGACTATCTGATGGAGGTGAGTCCCAGCGCAGAGGTGAGCAAGCCACAGCGTGGAGGAGAAAGAGCCACAGCGCGGAGGAGGGCGAGCCCCAGCGCGGAGGAGAGCGAGGTACAGCGCTGAGGAGGGTGAACCCCAGCATGGAGGAGAGTCAGCCCCAGCGCAGAGGAGAGCGAGCCACAGCGCGGAGGAGGGTGAGCCCCAGCGCAGAGGAGAATCAGCCCCCAGAGCAGAGGAGAGCGAGCCACAGCACGGAGGAGGGCGAGCCCCAGCGTGGAGGAGAGTCAGCCCCAGCTCAGAGGAGAGCGAGGTACAGTGCGGAGGAGAGTCAGCCCCAGTGCGGAGGAGGGCGAGCCCCAGCGTGGAGGAGAGTCAGCCCCAGCGAGGAGGAAAGTCAGCCCCAGCGCGGAGGTGAGTGAGCCACAGTGCGAAGGAGAGCAAGGCTCAGCACCAACGAGAGTGAGCCCATATGGAACCCAAGGTGGCATGAGTATGGGCCCAGCAGCAAGAGATGGTGCTAGAGCTGGGTGACTTCATTTGTGGACCCACCAGCTCAAGGCGGGGGCCGGAGTACTGGCACTGACTTTCAAGACGGCGGTGGCAGCTGGGCAGCCTCTGCGCTCGGTGGAGGAAGCAGCATCAGAATCAGGATGTTGGGCTTCATCGATGCAGTAGGCCCGAATTTGTACTCCGAGTAAATGAATGGGAGTAGTGGTGGTTGTATCGGTGGCAGTGTGGTAGGCCCGGTGTGGGATTCCTGGAATGCAGTAATGGCAATGGTGGCCCGAGAGTGGGACTCGTGGATTGGAATGTTATGTGGGGGGGGGAGGGTGTGCATTTGAGGGCCTTGGACCTGTTCTGGAGAACCCCCATTCCCTGCACCCTCCCCCTCCTCCACACCATGTCAAGCAGAGGAGGGAGAACTCTGTTTTAATTTACATTATAGTTATATCTTCTGTGTCGCAAAATGGTGCCAGACCATTGCGACATATTACACTTTTCACTGTCTTTATGTGTTAAATACAAGTGACAAAAAAAAAATTCAATTCAACTCATTCAATTCAAGAGTTAACATTTCGCGTTAGTGAACCTTTTTCAGATGATAATGGAACATAAATGTTGGTAAGGAAACTGTAATGACTCCGTTTTGCAGGAGGGGAATAAGATTTTTCAGATACTGCCCCAATTTTTCATTCTTCTTAAGTGGACTCAAGATGTTCATTCTCTCTTCTCTCCAAAAAGGTTGCCAGATCTGCTGAGTTTCTCCAACAATTTGCGTTTTTGTTTCAGGTTTCCAGCATCCGCAGTTCTTTTAATTTTATGAATGGGAACTCACACATTTCACTTTTAAATTGCAAGTTATGGGCTCTCACTGTCATCACCTCTTTCTCCTTTACCAAGTTTCTAAACTCTAACCACAGGCTACAGAATTGATTAAAGGAAATCCTTGAACAAAGGTTGAAGCAAGAATGAGAAAGCATATCACCTTGAACTAATTTTAGGAGCTAAACTCCTGGAGTTGTATTTTTAGCTCCTGTCATGTCGGAAGCTGAACACATGGAAAATATACTAGTTTCAAGGCACCATCCCACACACATTTATTTTCTCTGAGGTCGGAGCAGGATTACTCACTTGAATGAAGTTAAAAATCACACAACACTAGGTTATAGTCCAACAGGTTTAATTGGAAGCACTAGCTTTCAGAGCGATGCTCGTTCATCAGGCGGTAGTCGCTCCGAAAGCTAGTGCTTCCAATTAAACCTGTTGGACTATAACCTGGTGTTGTGTGATTTTTAACTTTGTACTCCCCAGTCCAACACCGGCACCTCCACATCATCACTTGAATGAGGTGGATTAGAGTCTAATTAAAGAAGGTCTCCAGGTCCTGTGGGTGATGGGTATAATCAAAATGCTTGGAGGTAGCCCCCTAGAGGCAGATAATGGAAGCAGGGCTCAAGGCTGGCCAAGAGCCTTAGATCCTGGGCTTACCACCCATACGATGTTGGGTTGGCTCTTTTTTGAAAAAGCTGGAGAAAGGATGCCTCTGTTTTGCAATGGACTCTCCCTCATTTAGCTTGTGTTGTATCTTTCAGGTTGTAAGGGCCAATCAGTAAGGCTCCCTGTCATCCTTAATCAGCCAGCAATCTCACCCTCTGACCATTAGTGTGACAAAGTCAAATGTAAACTTTGTCCGGCCCAGTGTAACGTTGGCACCTTCACATCAAACTCAAAAATGACTCAACACCAGGTTATAGCTCCTTCCTCAGGCAGCTAGCTCCAAAAACTTGTGGTTTCAAATAAACCTGTTAGACTATCACCTGATGTTATGTGATTTTTGACTTTGTCCACCCCAGTCCAGCACTGACACCTCCACATCCATTAATCTGACAGACCAGGGTAGATCGGAATGACTGACTGCTCTCCATACAGCGCAGACTTCTCTTCCCCTTCCTGACCTGACAGTGTGGTTCAGAAGCCCACAGGAAATCTTCAAACTCCAGATTTGAGGCAATTATATTAAAATAAAAGTCTAATATTTTGTCCGCTTAATCTGAGCAGGTCAGCTACAGAAATTAGGCAAAAGTGAGGACTGCAGATGCTGGAAATCAGAGTCTAGATTAGAGTGGTGCTGGAAAAGCACAGCGAGTCAGGCAGCATCTGAGGAGCAGGAAAATCGACGATTCAGGCAGTCCTGATGAAGGGTTTTTGCCCGAAATAATGATTTTCCTGCTCCTCGGATGCTGCCTGACCAGCTGTACTTTTCCAGCACCACTCTAATCCAGACCCAGCCACAGAAATTGTTGAATTGTAGCATATCTTCCAGACAAAAGAGACCTATGATTTTATATAACATCATGATAGGTGATGTTTTTGTTTAAAGGTCTCCACATTTAGACACTCTCTGAGTATCTTAGTCGGTGTATGGTCTTCAGGCAGTCATATGTACGTACAGTAACATCAGGCACAGAGTGTAGACTGTGTGTTATTTTGTGATATCGTAGTTGGTAATAAACTTGTCGACATCTGCCTCAATAAGGACCTGGCTTGCTGTAGCACTTCGTCATGTAAACCAATGCATAGAAAAGTACGAACAATTGATTTCAATGGTAAGTTTAAAAATAAACATAGAACATAGAACATAGAAGAATACAGCGCAGTACAGGCCCTTTGGCCCTCGATGTTGCGCCGATCCAAGCCCACCTAACCTACACTAGCCCACTATCCTCCATATGCCTATCCAATGCCCGCTTAAATGCCCATAATGAGGGAGAGTCCACCACTGCTACTGGCAGGGCATTCCATGAACTCACGACTCGCTGAGTAAAGAACCTACCCCTAACATCTGTCCTATACCTACCCCCCCCTTAATTTAAAGCTATGCCCCCTTGTAATAGCTGACTCCATCCGTGGAAAAAGATTCTCACTATCGACCCTATCTAAACCCCTAATCATCTTATACACCTCTATCAAGTCACCCCTAAACCTTCTTTTCTCCAATGAAAACAACCCCAAGTGCCTCAGCCTTTCCTCATACGATCTTTCTACCATACCAGGCAACATCCTGGTAAACCTCCTCTGCACCCGTTCCAGTGCCTCCACATCCTTCCTATAGTATGGCGACCAAAACTGCACACAATACTCCAGATGTGGCCGCACCAGAGTCTTATACAACTGCAACATGACCTCAGTACTCCGGAACTCAATTCCTCTACCAATAAAAGCCAGTACGCCATATGCCTTCTTCACCGCACTATTTACCTGGGTGGCAACTTTCAAGGATTTGTGTACATGGACACCAAGATCCCTCTGCTCATCCACACTACCAAGTAACCGACTGTTAGCCCAGTACCCCATCTTTTTATTACACTTACCAAAGTGAATCACCTCACACTTAGCTACATTGAACTCCATTTGCCACCTTTCTGCCCATTTCTGCAGCTTATCTATATCCCGCTGTAACCTGCCACATCCTTCCTCACTGTCTACAACTCCTCCGACTTTCGTATCATCCGCAAACTTACTCACCCAACCTTCTAACCCCTCCTCCAGGTCATTTATAAAAATGACAAACAGCAATGGTCCCAAAACAGATCCTTGCGGAACACCGCTAGTGACGGCACTCCAAGATGAACATTTGCCATCAACTACTACCCTCTGTCTTCTTCCAGCCAGCCAACTCCTAATCCAAACCTCCAACTCACCCTCAATGCCATACCTCCGTATTTTTTGCAGTAGTCTACCATGGGGAACCTTATCAAACGCCTTACTAAAATCCATATACACCACATCTACTGCTTTCCCCTCGTCCACCTCCTTAGTCACCTTCTCAAAGAATTCAATAAGGTTTGTGAGGCACGACCTGCCCTTCACAAAACCATGCTGACTATCCTTGATCACATTATTCCTAACCAGATGTTCATAAATCCTAGCTCTTACAATTCTCTCTAAGACTTTGCCCACAACAGAAGTGAGACTCACCGGCCTATAGTTACTAGGGTTATCCCTACTCCCCTTCTTGAACAAGGGAACCACATTTGCTAGCCTCCAATCTTATGGCACTACTCCTGTAGACAACGAGGACATAAAAATCAAGGCCAATGGCTCTGCAATCTCCTCCCTTGCTTCCCAGAGAATCCTAGGATAAATGCCATCAGGCCCAGGGGACGTATCTATTTTCACCCTTTCCAGAATTTCCAACAACTCTTCTCTACATACCTCAAAGCCATCCATTCTACTTAATTGTGACTCAGTATTCACATTGACAACAATGTCCTGTTCCTGATTGATTAAAGCTGACATCCAGGCCGTTTTCACAAATTGTTCAACTTTTTGCTTCAAATAACTACAATCTTGCAGAAGCAGTGGAATTACGTTACAATTACAGTAGGCGTCAGTTATTGTTGTAAAATGCTGTTGCTGTTTGTAACAGGCAGCATACATGTCCACATATTTAGAGTTTAAAAATCACACAACACCGGGTTGTAGTCCATCAGGTTTAATTGGAAGCACTCTAGCTTTCGGAGCGCCGCTCCTTCATCAGGTGGGCAACCACCTGTTGGACTATAACCTGGTGTTGTGTGATTTTTAACTTTGTACATCCCAATCCAACACCAGCATCTCCAAGTCACATATTTAGAGTTAGATCTCTTGGTCATTAGGTTTAAAACTGTGAAAATCTCAAATTCTCCAAACAATATAATGGTGACTGCAAAAGCAAATATTATTTTCAACTTTTGAATGATCACCCTTTCTAATATTTTTAGCATGTCTATTCTACTGAGACCAATTGCTAAAGGGGCACAGTTTCTATTTGGTTGCTCAGCAGAGTGAAGTTTTAAATGTATTATAATTGGATTTGTTATTTTTCCACAGCTTGTTGGTGAAGGCATTCATCCCCTGGGTAATTCAGGTGTTACCTGCAAAATTGACAATTTTAGCGAACACATTCCTTGGAAAATAAAGGGCAAAGACAGCTAAAACTATGTTTTGCTTTGTTAAAATGGCTTCCTCTTAGGAGAAAATGAATTTAGTATTTGATTCAATTTTAAAGAACAATTTAGGCATTTCACATACAAATTTCAAATGATTTAACAGATAATGTGATAATTTAAAAAATTATGTATCTATTGTTAAAATTAATAAATGAAGCTGATTACTGTCTAACGATCTGTATTGTGAAGGCTTTTCGTTGTTCATTCGTGGAGTGACGGCATCACTGGCTAGTTGGCATTTATTGCCCAGAGGACAGTTAGAAGTAAATCGCATTGCTATGGGTCTGGAGTCACACTTAGGCCAGACCAGCTAAGGATGGCAGTTTTCTGGTCCACTAAAGGATAATGAAGGAAGGCTGTGTGTCGAACCTGAGAGAATGGGTGAGATTCTGAATGATTACTTTGCATCATTGTTCACAGAGGAGAGGAACATGATGAATGTTGAGATTAGAGATAGAAGTTTGATTAGTCTGGATCACGTTGGCATAAGTAGAGAAGATGTGTTGGGTATGCTAGAGGTTATTAAAGTGGACAAATCCCCAGGACTGGATGAGATCTATTGCAGGTTGCTGAGGGAGGTGAGAGAGGAAATAGCTGGGGCCCTGACAGATATCTTTGTGGCATCCTTAAACACAATTTTAAGGATTGTGGTGAGGTGCCAGAGGACTGGAAGGTTGCTGATGTTGTCCCCCTGTACAAGAAGGGTAGTAGGGATATTCTGGGTAACTACAGACCAGTGAGCCTGACGTCGGTGGTGGGGAAGTTATTGGAAAGGGTACTGAGGGATAGGATCTATTCATATTTAGAAAAGAATGGGCTTATCAGTGATAAGCAACATGATTTTCTGCAGGGGAGATCATGTCTTACCAACTTAATAGAGTCCTTCGAGAAAGTGACCAAGTTGATAGATGAAGGAAGGGCTGTTGATGTCATATACATGGACTTTAGTAAGGCATTTGATAAGGTTCCCCATTGTAGACTAATGGAGAAAGTAAAGTCACCTGATGTGCAGGGTGTTCTAGCTAGGTGGATAAAGAACTGGTTGAGCAACAGAAGACAGAGAGTAGTAGTTGAAGGGAGTTTCTCAAAATGGAGAAAGGTGACCAGTGGTATTTCACAAGGATCAATGCTGGGGCCACTGTTGTTTGTAATATACATAAATGATCTGGAAGAGAGCACTGTTCATATGATGAGCAAGTTTGCAGATGACATGAAGATTGGTGCAGTAGCAGAAAGCTTAAGGGACTGTCAGAGAATATAGGACGATGTAGATAGACTGGAGAGTTGGGCGGAAAAGTGGCAGATGGTTTTCAATCCAGACAAATGTGAGGTGATGCTTAGATTAGATTAGATTAGATTAGATTACTTACAGTGTGGAAACAGGCCCTTCGGCCCAACAAGTCCACACCGCCCCGCCGAAGCGCAACCCACCCATACCCCTACGTGTACCCCTTACCTAACACTACGGGCAATTTAGCATAGCCAATTCACCTGACCTGCACATCTTTGGACTGTGGGAGGAAACCGGAGCACCTGGAGGAAACCCATACAGACACGGGGAGAACGTGCAAACTCCACACAGTCAGTCGCCTGAGGCGGGAATTGAACCCGGGTCTCTGGCGCTGTGAGGCAGCAGTGCTAACCACTGTGCCACCATGCCGCCCACTGATGCATTTTGGGAAGTCTGATTCTAGAGCGAATTATACAATGAACGGAAGAACTTTGGGAAAAATTGATTGGTAAAGAGATCTCAGAGTGCAGGTCCATTGTACCCTGAATGTTGCTGCACAGGTAGATAGAGTGGTCAAGAAGGCATATAGTATGCTTGCCTTCATTGGATGGGGTATTGAGTATAAGAGCTGGAAAATCATGTTAAAATTGTACAAGACATTGGTTCAGCTGCATTTAGAATACTGTGTACAGTTCTGGTCACCATGTTACCAAAAGGATGTGGACGCTTTGGAGAGGGTGCAGAGAAGGTTTACGAGGATGTTGCCTGGTATGGAAGGTGCTAGCTATGAAGAGAGGTTGAGTAGGTTAGGTTTATTTTCATTAGAAAAAAGGAGACTGAGGGGGCACCTGATTGAGGTTTACAAAATCATGAAGGGTATAGACAGGGTGGGTAGAGACAAACTTTTTCCCAGGGTGAAGGATTCAATAACGAGAAGTCACGCTTTCAAGGTGAGAGGTGAAAAATTTAAGAGGAATACACGCGGCAAGTACTTCGCACAGAGGTGGTGGGCGTTTGGAACAGCAGAGGTGGTAGAGGCAGGCACGGTAGATTCATTTAAGATGCATCTGGACAGATGTATGTGTAGATGGGGAGCAGAGGGATATAGATGCTTAGGAACTGACCAGCAGGTTTAGACAGTACATTTGGATTGGCTCAGGCTTGGAGGGTCGAAGGGCCTGTTCCTGGGCTGTAAATTTTCTTTGTCCTTTGTTCTTCCCTACAGGGCATTAGTGAACCAGATGGGTTTTTCCAACAATTGACAATGGATTTGTGGTCATCATCAGTCTTTTAATTCCAGTTTAAGTTAATGAATTCAAATTCCACCATCTGTGATGACAGGATTTGATCTCAGATTTCCCAGGACATTATTTGGATCTCTGGATTAATAGTCCAGCATTAATGCCACCAGGCTGTTGCCTCACCAGTCTACTACTCGATGTACTATTTGGGATAGTTGCTACCTTGTAATCATTACAAAATCTCTATAGTACAACAAGCAGTGCATTTCTTGAGCACCAGACTGTACCAGTTACCAGACTGTACATAATGAGATCCCAAAAACAACAATGACATGAATGATCAGATAAACTTGGATTTTCACTCATGATGTACGATATTTTCTGCTTAGTGCATACAAAACGTGTCCCGAAATATTGAGACCCTTTATTTGGTTCAAGAGTAGGAAGAAGTGCTGGATAGAGGTTGCCAAATGCTGAGCTGAGCTGTTCAGAAGGGTTACCTTGGTTCTTTAGAATTTTGTTCTCAACGACTTGGTCCTCTTGTCCTCCAACTAACATAATCTCTCACTCCCTACCCACTTCCCATGCCCATACAAATTTTAAGAGGCAAGAGAGTTTAAATAACTGGGCAGCTTGGTGGTTCTAAAGACATTAGCAGCTTTTCAAGGTCAGTCCATTGAGCATAGGAGTTGGAAGTTTGTGTTGCAGCTGTACAGGATATTGGTTAAGGCACTTTTGGAATACTACATTCAGTTCTGACCTCCCTGCTATCGGAAAGATGTTGTTAAACTTGAAAGGGTTCAGAAAAGATATGCAAGGATGTTGCCAGTGTTGCAAGGTTTGTGCTGTAGGGAGAAGCTGAATAGGCTCGGGTTGTTTTCCCAGAAACATTGGAGATTAAGGGTGACCTTTTAGATAATCCTGAGACGTTTGGATAGGGTGAACAGTCAAGGTCTTTTCCCCAGGGTAGGGCAGTCCAAAACTCAAAGGCACAGGTTTAAGGTGAGAGTGGAAAGATTTAAAAAAGACTTATGGGGCAACATTTTCACATTTAGAGTGGTCTGTGTATGGAATGAGCTGCCAGAGGAAGTGGTGGAGGCTGGTACAGTTACAACATTTGAAAGGCATCTGGATGGGTATCTGAATAGTTTGGAGGGATATGGGCCAAGTGCTGACAAATGGGACAAGATTAATTTTGGATATCTGGTCGGCATGGATGAGTTAGACCAAAGAGTCTGTTTCCATGCTATGCATCTCTATGACTCTAAGAGAATTTATAGCTTCTCCGAAGATTTATAACTTTCACACAATATGTTAAGGCCTTTGTTCTGACTTAAATAACATCAATTTGTACTCAGCACTACAATCAAAATGAGTTTTGGTTTCCCGTACATGGGAGTGAAATTGCACCCCAATAATCCTTGGGTTGTTCTGGTAATGCAGGAAGGACCTTCGAATTTCCAATAGGATTCACCGTGGTCCCCTTTCCTGAGGATTCACAGAATGTGCCATGTGCATTCATACAGAATACTGTAGAGTATTAACTGCTGCTGTTCTCAATTCCCTCATTTCCCAAAACCATGACCTCCCAGACCCCAGAAATCCAGAAATACTCTTCAGCGGGGAGGTGGTAATCCCTTTTCTAGACCTCATCCAATTCATTTTTGTCCAGGTCTTCATAATGGAGAGGTGCTGGTGTTGGACTGGGTTGGACAAGGTCAAAAATGGCAAGATCCCAGTTTATAGTCAAAGTGTGGCACTAGAAAAGCACAGCAGGTCAGGCAACATTCAAGGAGCTGGAGAACAGATGTTTCGGGCACAAGCCCTTCATCCTTTTGAACTTTGATCTCCAACATCTGCAGTCCTCACTTTCTCCTAGACACCAGTTTATAGTCTGTTGGACTATAACCTGGTGTCATATGATTTTTGATCAGGTCTTCATGGTTGTTAAAGATAAAATCACAGCGTTACTGCTCTCCAAAATTGTACATGGAAAAGGCTGTTTATAAAACTTCATACTTATTTACTGCCAGCGAGCATTTTTACACTATTACACAGAATAGTTAACAGTTTGCTGTGGGCACTTCACTCACTATCTTTGTTCTGGTCTCTGTACAAGAGAAATTGAATCACTATGTTCAACAAACAATCCACTGGGTCTGCTTGCTTTCGTAAAGGTTGGAATAATGAATTACACCATCACATTCCTCATTCATTCAATATTAGATTAGAAGGCTCAATCTGGTAAGCTCCCATCAGGACTAATTGTGTTCAGTTCTGGTCACAGACTCTCAGGAAGGATGTATTGTCTTGGAGGGGTTGCAGCTTCACCTATTTACAAACAAGTTGTGATGACAGGTCTCATGGACTAGACTTGTATTCCCTGTATACAGAAGATTATGGGCTGATCTAACTGAGGTCATTAAGGTAAGAAAATTAAGTTAGGGATTTCAAAGAGCATGAGGACAATTCAATAAGGTTTGGTTAAGAAAAACAAGGAAGCATATGTCAGGTATAGACAGGATAGATCGAGTGAATCCTTAGAAGAGTATAAAGGCAGGGGGAATATACTTAAGAGGGAAATCAGGAGGGCAAAAAGGGGGCATGAGATAGCATTGGCAAATGGAGTTATAGTGAATGCAAAGGGTTTTTACAAATACACTAAGGACAAAAGGGTAACTAGGGAGAGAATACAGTTGTGCAAAGATCAGCAAGGTGGCCTTTGTGTGGAGCTGCAGGAGATGGGGGTGATACTAAGCAAGTATTTTGCAGAGTATTTGCTGTGCAAAAGAACATGGAAGATATAGAATGTAAGGAAATAGATGGTGACATCTTGAAAAGTGTCCATATGATAGAGGAGGAAGTGTTGGATGTCTTGAAACACATAAAAGTGAATAAATCTCCAGGACCTGATCTCCCTAGAACTCTGTGGGAAGCTAGGCAAGTGATTGCTGGGCCTCTTTCTGAGACATTTGTATCATCGATAGACTCAGTTCAGGTGCCAGAAGACTGGAGGTTCGGTAACATGATGCTACTGTTTAAGAAGGGAAAGTGAGGGCTGCAGATGCTGGAGATCAGATCTGAAAATGTTTTGCTGGAAAAGCGCAGCAGGTCAGGCAGCATCCAAGGAGCAGGAGAATCGACGTTTCGGGCATGAGCCCTTCTTCAGGAATGAGGAAAGTGTGCCAAGCAGGCTAAGATAAAAGGTAGGGAGGAGGGACTTGGGGGAGGGGCATTGGAAATGTGATAGGTGAAAGGAGGTTAAGGTGAGGGTGATAAGGTGAGGGTGATAGGTTGGAGTGGGTGTGGGGGCGGAGAGGTCAGGAAGAAGATTACATGTTAGGAAGGTGATGCTGAGTTCGAGGGTTGGGACTGAGACAAGGTGGGGGGAGGGGAAATGAGGAAACTGGAGAAATCTGAGTTCATCCCTTGTGGTTGGAGGGTACTTAGGCGGAAGATGAGGCGATCTTCCTCCAGCCATCGTGTTGCTATGGTCTGGCGATGGAGGAGTCCAAGGACCTGCATGTCCTTGGTGGAGTGGGAGGGGGAGTTGAAGTGTTGAGCCACGGGGTGGTTGGGTTGGTTGGTCCGGATGTCCCAGAGGTGTTCTCTGAAACGTTCCACAAGTAGGCGGCCTGTCTCCCCAGTATAGAGGAGGCCACATCGGGTGCAGCGGATGCAGTAAATGATGTGTGTGGAGCTGCAGGTGAACTTGTGGCAGATATGGAAGGATCCCTTGGGGAAGTAAGGGGGGAGGTGTGGGCGCAAGTTTTGCATTTCTTGCGGTTGCAGGGGAAGGTGCTGGGAGTGGAGGTTGGGTTGGTGGGGGGTGTGGACCTGACGAGGGAGTCATGGAGGGAGTGATCTTTTTGGAATGCTGATAGGGGAAGGGAGGGAAATATATCCCTGGTGGTGGGGTCCGTTTGGAGGTGGCGGAAATGATGATGGATGATACGATGTATATGGAGGTTGGTGGGGTGGTAGGTGAGGACCAGTGGGGTTCTGTCCTGGTGGCAAGTGGAGGGGTGGGGTTCAAGGGCAGAGGAGCGGGAAGTGGAGGAGATGCGATGGAGAGCATCGTCGACCACGTCTGGGGGGAAATTGCGGTCTTTGAAGAAGGAGGCCATCTGGGTTGTTCGGTATTGGAACTGGTCCTCCTGGGAGCAGATGCAGCGGAGACGAAGGAATTAGAAATATGGGATGGCGTTTTTACAGGGGGCAGGGTGGGAGGAGGTGTAGTCTAGGTAGCTGTGGGTGTCAGTCGGTTTATAGTAAATGTCCGTGTTGATTCGGTCGCCCGAGATAGAAATGGAGAGGTGAAGGAAGGGGAGGGAGGAGTCTGAGACAGTCCAGGTAAATTTGAGGTCACGGTGGAAGGTGTTAGTAAAGTGGATGAACTGTTCAACCTCCTCGTGGGAGCATGAGGCAGCGCCAATACAGTCATCGATGTAGCAGAGGAAAAGGTGGGGGGGGGGGGGGGGGGGGGGGGGGTGGTGGTGCCAGTGTAGCTCCGGAGTTTGACCTCACCCCACAGCTCACCAATAGGATAAACAACACACTGAGGAACCTACAAAAAAACGGACAGATAACCAGGTTTGACCTACAAAGAATGAAACCTGAAAGCAACAACACCCCCAGATTCTATGGACTACCTAAAGTGCACAAACCAGACATCCCACTCAGACCCATAGTATCACTACCAGGGACGCCATCACACAAACTGGCTAAAGAACTACAACAGAAACTGAAACACCTGATCAGTGGATCCAGACACTCTATACAATCAACGCAGGAATTCTTGGACATCATCAGAAATATACACATAGACAAGGAAGAAACCATGGCCTCATTCGATGTAACGGCACTGTTCACCTCTATCGACAAAACCCTAGCCAGAGAAACAATAGCCAACCTGCTGGACATACAGAACAGACAACAGGACGGTGAACCTATCAACAAAGACGGCATACTCAAACTATTGGACCTGTGCCTCACAACACACTTCACATTCAACAACCAAATATATGAACAAATCAACGGCACACTCATGGGCTCACCCATCTCTGGACTCATAGCAGAAGCTGTAATGCAAAGATTAGAACAAACAGTCTTACCGCAAATTCAACCCAAACTCTGGGTCAGATATGTGGATGACACCTTTGTCATCATTAAAAACACAGAAATAGAGAACACAGACCGGATCATCAACACCACACTCACAGGAATCCGATTCATTAGAGAGGAAGAAAAGGACAACCAACTCCTATTCCTAGGCGTGGTGGTACAGAGAACGCCTAATGGAGAATTCACCACAAAGGTATACAGGGAAGCCACACACACAGACCAAGTCCTGAACTACGAAAGCAACCACCCCAACACACACAAAAGAAGTTGCATCAAGACACTATTCAAAAGGGCCACAACACACTGCAGTACACCAGAACTGCAAAAAGAGGAAGAAGAACACCTCTACAATGTATTCGCCAAAAATGGATACCCCCACAATTTCATCAACAGATGCCTAAGGGAAAGACAACGGAATGAGGACATGCCGCAACCCAAAGGACTAGCCACACTACTATACATCAAGAGCATTTCTGAACTCACAGCCAAACTACTGTGACCACTAGGACTCATAACAGCCACTCTCAGACAACAACTCACCAGGACGAAGAACCCAATACAAAGCATGAGCAAAACCAATGTAGTGTACAAAGTCCCATGCTAGGACTGCACAAAACACTACATAGGACAAACAGGAAGACAGCTAACGATCCGCATCCATGAACACCAACTAGCCATGAAACAACATGACCAGCTATTCTTAGTAGTCATACACTCAGATGACAAGCAACATGAATTCGACTGGGACAACACTACTATTATAGGACAAGCCAAACAGAGAACAGCCAGGGAATTCCTAGAGGCATGGCCTGCATCCACAGATTCTATCAATAAACACATCGAACTGGACCCAATATACCGGCCACTGCAGCTGACAGCTGGAACTGACAACCGGAAGCGGCAGATACAAATCACTATAAATGCCGGGGGAAACATCACAGAAGCGCTTCACAGGAGGCTCCCAAGCACTGAGGATGTCACCTAGACAGGGGATGAAACGTCTGCAACACAAATTCCCAGCTCGGCGAACAGAACCACAACAACGAGCACACGAGCTACAAATCTTCTCACAAACTTTGAATATCTTTTCCCTGGAATGGGTGAGTCCAGAACTAGAGGGTATAAGTTTAGGGTGAAAGGGGAAAGATATGAAAGAGACTAAGGGGCAAGTTTTTCACACAGAGGGTGGTACGTGTATGGAATGACCTGCCAGAGGAAGTAGTGGTGTCTGGTACAACTACAACATTTAAAAGGCATTTGGATACGTATGTGAATAGGAAGGGTTTAGAGGGTTATGGGCCAGGTGCTGGCAGGTGGGACTAGATTGGGTTGAGATATCTGGTCGGCATGGGTGAGTTGGATGGACGGGTCTGTTTCCATGCTGTACATCTCTACGACTCTATGACTGTAAGCCAAAAAAATGTCTTTCTGTCTTGGAGCTGTTCCATGAACTAGGAGAGTTCTTTCACTCCCACACACCCAGTTCATTATCTCCCAATAAATATCACTCTTATCAAAGCAATGATCTGAGGGATAATCAAATTGTTGTTTTTGGGAGCTTATTGTGCACAATTCAGCTGTTCTGTTTCCACATTAAATCATAGACTTCACTTCACACAGTACATCACTGTTTTTAAAGCAACGTGGGACTTGAGCTAATGAATGGCACTATATAAATGTTGACTCTTTTCAATCGATTGAGTTTCAGAAAGTGCTCAAATTATCAGAACACTGTAACCCTCTTTTCACATTTTGCAGATGCTGAACTTTGATAGTCTTTCAATTTTTCTTAAAGTATTATCAGTCTATTTGATCATGTTATGTCACACCTCAGACCTTCTCCTCCGAAGATATGAGCACTACCACTTCATTCCAAGATAACATTTTCAATTAAAGTAGATTCTTGTTTGACATCAACTGGTGTCATAGTTAGCAGACCTGAAATCAATTAAGTTTCAAAATGTTTTTGCTAGTTACAGCAAGATTCTATTGGTTTAAGTAAACCTATGAAAGTGACTTGCAATGTATCGTTTAAGACAACTTTAAACAAAGGCAAGGAAAATCTACGAACAAGTGAGCAAATCCTTAGAAGAAATGTTGGGTCATGTTCAAAAGAGAGTGATTCAATAATGTAGCAGAACCAGTAAACAGAATCACAACAACCATCTGGGGCAAGTCCTCCAGCACAGAGCTGGTGTAGCCTCGATTTGCAAAAATACATCGTGACTTCTCTGCTGTCTAGGAATGCAAAGATAGATGGAAGTTGAATTCCATGAAGGCACATTAAACAAGCAAAAGATCATGAATCTGCTGTGCGTATTCTTGGGAGCATAAATTCTGACCCACTGGGATTCAAAAAGTGTTCCATTACAACCCATTAATGACAAGTAGACAAGGCTGGATCTGGCTGAAAGACAATGTTCAAAGCCAGAAGAAGTAGAAGTTCTCAGGTGATGTTCTGCTTGTAGTACAAATGAAAAGCTCCAAGAGCTTTGTGCAGAATATGAAGGATGGTATGGCAGATATCTGTATGTACCAGTGAGCTTGCACATCAATAACTACTAACAATAAACTGTACAACATAGGAACAGACCCTTCAGCCCACGATATTGTGCTGAACATGACACCAAATTAAAGTACCTGCCCATGGTCCATATTTTTCCATTCCTTACATATTCATGTTTTTATCTAAAAGACCCTTAAACACGTCTAATCTGTCTGCCACCACCATCACCCCGGCACCTTCCCCTGCAACCGCAAGAAATGCAAAACTTGCGCCCACACCTACCCCCTTACTTCCCTCCAAGGCCCCAAGGGATCCTTCCATATCCACCACAAATTCACCTGCACCTCCACACACATCATTTATTGCATCCGCTGCACCCGATGTGGCCTCCTCTATATAGGAGAGACAGGCCGCCTACTTGCGGAACGTTTTAGAGAACACCTCTGGGACACCCGGACCAACCAACCCAAGCACCCCTTGGCTCAAAACTTCAACTCCCCCTCCCACTCCACCAAGGACATGCAGGTCCTGGACTCCTCCATCGCCAGACCATAGCAACATGACGGTTGGAGGAAGAGCACCTCATCTTCCTCCTAGGAACCCTCCAACCACAAGGGATGAACTCAGATTTCTCCAGTTTCCTCATTTCCCCTCCCCCCTGCATGTCTCAGTCCCAACCCTCAAACTCAGCACCACCTTCCTAACCTGCAATCTTCTTCCTGACCTCTCCGCCCCCACCCCCACTCCGACCTATCGCCCTCACCTTAACCTCCTTCCACCTATCGCATTTCCAACACCCCTCCCCCAAGTCCCTCCTCTCTACCTTTTATCTTAGCCTGCTTGGCACACCCTCCTCATTCCTGAAGAAGGGCTTACGCCCGAAATGTCAATTCTCGTGCTCCTTGTATGCTGCCTGACCTGCTGCGCTTTTCCAGCAACACATTTTCAGCTCTGATCTCCAGCATCTGCAGTCCTCACTTTCTCTTAGATGTCTGTCTTGAGCAAGGATGTTGACTAAATGCTTTCAGAAGATCTCTTTAACAAGCTTCACAATTAACACAAGCCAAGATCCACAAGTTTAGCGAATCACTTCAGGGAAACCAGTTCTTAGAACAACAGTGTGAAAGATTTAATTGCATCAAACACAAGGGATAAACAAAATAGCAGTGAATCTAATCTATGACTCATGCTCCTCGTGTATGATCATCTGAATAAGAGATTTCCAGGGATAGGAATTAAATCACTTCTCAGCTTTTTGACTTTCTTTCACTTTCATCACAGAAAATCAGGAGTGGATTTGGAATTGGGTCGGGTGTATTTGAAAACACAAGCAAGCTGGTTGGCAAATCCAAAAACATTTTGGATGCCAAGGCAGGCAGAATGGAAGCACTGCCTTAGTTTGCCATTTTCAGTAAACCCTCATCCCTTAAATCAAGGTGCTGGTGATGGAGTTGGCAGCATCAGGGCTCTCCCGTGTCCAGGGCTCATCCACGCAGTCTTTTGTTTCTCCTTTTAAAATTTTGTTTTCTTTCTTTTCTTCATTGATTTATTTTTGGCGGAAGGCAGTATTGAAGATGTCTTCGTTGAGGTCCATAGTGTGGAGGTGGCTGGAGAGGGAACCTGGAAGTGGCCTTGAGGAAGAGGCTGGTGGAGGGGTGAGCATGGGGACCCAGCATCAGGTGGAGGCCAATGGCGGCTTCTGCATTGAGGTGGTTTTGGCCTGACATCTATTGGCTCAGGATTCCGCTTTTGCAACATCTTCCTTCCCGGGATTGGTGATGAGATTAGTCCCTGGGGCAGCTCTTATGGTGGCTTCCCGCCTCGTGTTCCAGTGGCCGACATGTGGTGGTCTTGCAGGGGCACTGTCTATTTCCCAAACCCAGGGCCAGGAATTCAACTAAGACGGACTTTGTCCTAACATTTCTTTTTCTTGTCTATGCCTCCTGCTATTAATACAGGCACTGTGGTATGGTGACTTCAACACTTTTCACAGTTCTTTTTGTAAAATTGCAGGTGACAATAAATTACTAGCTATGAAACGACACGACCAGCTATCCTTAGTAGCCACACATGCAGATGACAACCAACATGAATTCGACTGGGACAACACTACTATTATAGGACAAGCCAAACAGAGAACAACCAGGGAATTCCTAGAGGCATGGCACTCATCCACACAGTCAACCAATAAACACATCGACCTGGACCCAATATACCGGCCACTGCAGCAGACAGCTGGAACTGACAACCGGAAGCGGCAGATTCAAACCATTATAAATGCCGGAGGAAACATCACAGAAGCGCTTCACAGGAGGCTCCCAAGCACTGAGGATGTCACCTAGACAGGGGACGAAACGTCTGCAACACAAATTCCCAGCTCGGCGAACAGAACCACAACAACGAGCACCCAAGCTACAAAATTTCTCACAAACTTTATTTCAGACTATAACCTCTCTAACCTGATATGATTTACACAAATCTCAAAAAACTAAACACCTCGCTGGAAGTCTCAAAGTCAACAAAATGCAAAAAATTAAGTCAGGATTAACATAGATACCTTGGCATCAGCTCTTGTGCACATTGAATCACAACTTACCATATTTCCCGTGCCCATCAAAATTGCAGCTGGCCAATGAGAATCTGCCTCCTTCTCCCCACTGCATGTTGCTCCATATCAGGACAGCAACGTGTGGCCTGCAATGTCATCTACAACTCAGAATGAGGCCATGCAACCTTCCTAGTTTATGTTAGCTCTCTGTGGAGCAACATCATCAATCCCATTCCTCAGTTCTCTATGGTCACAGCCCTGTGCAGGTATTTAATTCTGGATTCCATCTAATTTTCCTTTGAGATTATTGCCTCTAATTTGCCTGCTTCATGTGCAGTGACTTCCAGGTGTGACAATGCTGTCACTTTTAAAATGTTATTTTGTCCTTGATTTTTTTGGAGAGAGGTCATAAAGACAGAGGTACCCAAGAGTTGAGGGATTAACAGCTAAACAATGGAAAGGGACCGGCCAGTTCACTCAGTTCAGCTGTTTCCTAGTTTCTTTTTGCTGTAGTACTCACAAGATTGGAGTCCAGAAGAGTTGCAAGCTTTAGTAAGTCTGACTTTCTCTGAAGTCTCTCTCTGGATGTTGTTCCGTCCTGCCTGTAAGAATCTGTGTTTGAATTTATCTTTTTGCCAAGGGGTGTGTTTATGGAATGTTACTGTATTGGAACAGTTAATTAGCAATAGTTACTGTAGTGGGTCAGTTAAGTTTTCCATAAGTTCAGTTACTGTAAATTCTGCTTTCCTTTGTCCATGTTTCAACTGTAGTGCTTAATTAAATTCTGTTTTGCTTAAAGCTGAGTGGTTTCACCAGTTGCATCACACCTGGAATATCCACTCCGCATCTGTCTGTAAAATAAGAAAATGTTAGTGTTTAGGCGACCTTCTTAAAATATTTTGATGCTGGGTGGGGGGGGGGAGGGGGTCTGTCCTGGTCCATAACAGAAGTCATCACTGGTTATCGTGCAAAGAGATTATTCTTCATCCTCTTGCTCCAACTCTTCTCTAAATCCTTAAATCTGTTTTCTCTGGCTTTAGTACCATCAGCTAAAGGCAACAGTTTGTTCCTGATTTATCTTATCCAAACCTGACATAATTATGCACAACTGTGAAAAAAAAAACTGCTCAATTTCTTTTGTTCCAAGGAGAACAACTCCAGTTTTTCATCCCTGGAACCATTCTGATAAATCTAATTGTTACCTCTGTCCTAAAATGTGGTGACCAGAATTGGGTGTTAGTTGTGACCTAATCGAGACCTTATAAAATTCTTATAACTTCATTGCTCTTTGACTGAATGCTACTATTTATGAAACTCTAGATATCTATTTGGACTTATTCTTTTCTGAGTGCACCACCAACAAGGGCACAATTTGTTGCTGAGAGTCTGAAAACATGTAGGTTAAGATCATGACAGATTTCCTTTTCTAGAAAGTTACATGACTTTTAGTATCAATGATGATTTAATTATGGAGACTAGATTTCAAAATTATGAACTGAGGTCAAATTCCATCAAATGCTGCGCTGGGATTTGAATGTGCATCCCTGGAGTCAAGCAGCAAAAATCTTAAAATAGCTTCATGTGAGCAGGGACACTAAAATATAAGCACATGTCTTTCATATTTTGGACAGTCCTTGACAGTCCAATTGAGTTTAAGCACCTTTTACTCAAGTCTGCCATTTCACCGTCTCAAAGGAGGCCTTATTTATCCCAGGGGGTGTCTTATCTTGATCACTTACATCTTGAGACCAGAGCTAAAGCAGTAAATCAAATTTCCAAAAAGGGAGAAATATTAAGCTCTCCTTCAGCCCCCACCCCTCACACGCTGTCTTTCTTAATTCAAGAAAGCCTGGTAAAGTTGGCTCCTTTTCAAACTTAAGTTCATTTCAGTTTGGAAAAGAGTATCTGCAAAAGAGGGCATGCTTTTGGAACTGCTCTCATTACTACCAACAGCAGAGAGTGGGTGAATAAGGAAGAAAGGCCTGTTCATCCCCTCACTTGGCGGTGTTTATAGTTTGGGGTATCCCATTTGGAACTGCAGGAAATTGAAGAATTCCACCCAAAAGGGGGCTCTTGTTGTGATTTGAAACCACGGATTAAACGAAAGAATCAGACTGGGTAAATTGTAATTTTTGAAACAAATTTAAAAGGAAAACTGCAAGAGGCTCTACTGTCGAAATATCTGCTTTTGATGTCAGTGCGTTGTTAGCAGAGATGTTGTTTATTTAATGCCTTATCTCCATGAAGACTGTAAAATTGCTGACTGTTGGGAGGAGGGAGTTTCAGAGTGTGTGGGACAGTCAGTTGGCAGGGTAGTGCATCACCACTTCCTGAATTGCAGTCCTGTCAAATGTTAACTCCATAATGACCATTCCTGTGTAGGTTGTCACATCAGACATCTCACTGCTGGCTGGATTGCCAACTGGACGAGTGGAAAATGCTGAGGGCCTTCCTCAGGACAGGACAAGGCAGTGCTGAGGTACAAGGTGAGGCCAAGAAGCCTTTTTGTTTTAAATGCTCAAAGACAGGGCAAGTCAGGGCCAACTGCTGGTGGCTATGAGAGGAATCAGTGGGATTTATTGTGGCACATCGACCCCATCCAGATAATGGGAGGCAAACAGAGTAAAATAGAATATCCTATGTGTAATGATGCTACTCCTTTAACAAGGCTATGTTGTCCTTGGCTATTTTTTTCAAAGAGGTTGTAAAAGACACAGACTCTGAAAAGACTGGGTTTGAAGGATTTTGGGGTCAATATGCTTATAGCTAACAGATACTGTGTCAGGCAGAAGACTTTTAAGTTTAAAAACAACCCTTGTACAATGAAAGGGGAGCAGCTAGTTCTCCCAGCTCAGGTTTTCTCTGGTTTGGTTTAGGTTTTAGCAGTAATGTGAAAAAAAAGTTGCTGGACCCAAAGAAGCAGGTCCAGGCTAGTCCTCTCTCTCTGACTTCTCTCCTGTAAGAACCTGTATTTGATTTTACCTTTTATGCCAAGGGGCATTTATGGGGGTTGTTGCAATTATTTGGAACAGCATTATTAGGTTGGCATGATCTGTTGGTTTTCGGATAGATGACGTTATCAGTATTCTGTTCTCTTTTGTTTGTCTTCCATTTGGTAATCTTGCAAATGCATTCTGTTTTGTTTAAAACAATGTGATTTGACTGGCAGCATCACTCCTAGAGTATTCGAATTACACCTGCTTAAAACAACTAGCAAAGTTACGGTCAGGGCTACTTTCTTGAATTGTTGTGAGAGGGTATGGACTCACCTATAGCACATGTCTCTGAAGTTGCAAACCCCCTTTGAGGAACACCTGAGAGCACAGGTGAGGTTAACTAACTCTACAAGTTAACAGAATTTTGCATCTGAAGGGAGGGGGAACTACAGTTTGTCTTGGATGAGGCATGCAAGTCAGCAGCAAAAGTGAAGGACACAGGGATATTTCAAAATCTACTGCTTGGAAAAAAAAAATCACTTTTCCACTAAGAGATTGCAGTAAGTGCCAAGGTGCTGGAAAAATAGATTGAAAGAGTATATTCCCATTCCCCTTTACCAGGTATATCCGGATTGAGGCTTGCAATCATGTGTCAGATTCAGTGGGTGTGGAAGGCTTACCCAGCCTGGGAACTAACTGCTCAATGATCTGGTGGGTTCAAAGGTGATCGCATTGCCAGTGGACTCCAAGAGGTCCATTTAATTCAGGGAGGCGTCAGATACAGGTGAAAGTGCTTGGTATTTTCCCTGACTGCATGGCCTCACAGTTTATGGCAGGACAAAGCTCAGACACAACGGTGCTGCAGACAGAAGACCTTCTGCACTGATTATCTGACACCTTTTTCAGAATATGAGAAGACATAAATTCTTATTACCTCCGTTAGGAGGTAGCAAATTAAACTAGCTTGGTGGCAGTCTGACAAGGTGAATCAACTGGGAAAAACACTATCTCAAACTGCTGACATTGAAACCCAGGCAGAAGCAGTCCCTGAATGTCTCTGCATGAGAAATGAGGTGCTGATGAAGAAATTGAAATCCCCTCCCCTTTGCAAACCTGCAATGACAGTGATCCATCAGGTATTGGTGCTGCTGAAGTTCTGTGGGAAAATGCCAAGCCTATTGCACACAATTCCCACGGCTGGGCCTGCCAGTATATACTGTTTTACTGCCAGCTATTTTACTGGCCGCTATTCGACAAGTATGCAGTAACATCTTTATAACATCTACTAGAGCCAACCTTGATTTAATTGGCACCTTATTAACCAGCACTCTTGATAAACCTGCAAAAATTATATACCTTAAATGAGGGCATCACCTGCTAGGCCAGCATTTATTGCCCTTCCCTAATTGCCCAGAGGGCATAAACTAAGGGTCACCCATATTGCTGTGGCTCTGGAGTTACAGGCAAGGGTGGCAACGTTCTTCCCTGAAGGACACTAGTGAACAGCATGGGTTTTTCCAACAATCAACAATCAATTTATGGTCATCACTAAACTCTTAATTCCAGATTTTTATTGAATTCAGATTCCAGTATCTGCCAAGGCAGGATATAAATTTTGGTCCCCAGAACATTAGCTGGGTCTCGGGATTAACAGTCCAGCAGTAATACCACTAGGACATTTCCTCTCCTGTTTATGTTCTCTTTAGATTTCTTTATCTTTATTTTGATCTCTTATAATGTGCCTATTTTCAATAAATAGGGAAAAGTGACCAGAAAGGTTTTTTGTTTGACTTGGTGTTCCTGACAAATAGCCTGACTCACTCACAATGCACAATGAAAATTCAGAGGCATCAATACAAATCTTTAACTGTTAATTTAAATGGTTATAATATCAGACATGGTATGCACTCAATGAATGAGGCATTTCTCTAACAGTACAATGATAGATAGTACTCCCATGCCCATATCATATAAAACTCATGGATTTATGCATCTATAGAGAATGAGCAAAATGGGAATGAGTTATAGAGTCATAGAGTCCTAGAATCATACAGCACAGAAACAGACACTTTGGTCCAAACAGTCCATGCCGATCATAATCCCAAACTAAACTCGTCCAACCTGTCTACCTTTGGCCCCATATCCCTCACAGCATTTCTTACTCATGTACTTATCTAAGTGCCTTTTAAATGTTGTAACCATACCCGCATCCACCACTTCCTCTGAAAGTTCATTCCTCACACAAACCACTCTCTGTCTAAAAAATGCCCCTCAAGTCTTTTTAAAGTTTTTTTCCCTCTCACCTTAAAAATATGCCCCCTAGTTTTGAAATTCCTCACCCCAGGGAAACGACACCTGCCATTCACCTTGTCAATGCCCCTCATCATTTTATAAACCTCTATAAGGTCACCTCTCAGCCTCCTGTGCTCCAGTGAGAAAAGTCCCAGACTATCCAGCCTCTCCCCACAACCCAAACCCTCAATTCCCAGCAATGTTTTGGTAAATCTCTTCTGAGCCCTCTCCAGTTTAATAATATCCTTCCTACTATATCAGGGAGACCAGAACTGGACACAATACTCCTGAAGAGGCCTGACCAATATCCTGTACAATCCCAACATAACATCTGAAATGCTATACCCAAAGGTCCAAGCAATGAAGGCAAGTGTGCTACGTGTTGTCAGTTGTGAAGTCTGGTGAATTTTTCTTTTCTGTCAACATACTTGGAACAACACAAGAGTCGGGATGTAACCTGCATGCTAATAATACTTAAATTCACTCACAGGTTGTAGGCTTCACTAATCAAGCCAAAGTTTATTGCTACTCATAACTATCTTTGCGTAGGATGTAATTAGCCACATCCTTGTACTGTTGCAGTTCATCTGAAGTGGGTACTCCACAGTTCCATTCGGGGAGTCCCCAGTGAGATTTGAGGAATAATGATATAGATCCAGGCTTTGATGTGTCACTTGAAGAGCAACCTGTAGATAGTGTGGCTTCGATACATCTGCTACTCTTTTCCTTGTAGGTGGTCAAGATCACATTCTGTCATTCTTGCATTTTTGCAAAGTGTCAATCCTACATTCTTGCATTCTGTACTTTGGACGTTCTTGCAAGCTTGCATTATTAATTGTCGTCCTTGCATTTAGGTCACAGGTTGGGAAGGGCTGGATCAGGAGCTTTGATGACTTACTGTATGCAGTGCATCTTGTCAGTGGTGTGCATTGTTGTCACTTTGTCATCAGTGGGAATGAATATTTAACGTGATAGATAGGGGAACAAACGAGCAGCTTGCTTTATCCTAGAGGGATTCAGGCTTCTTGAATGTGTTTTAGCTTTACCATCCAGGAAGGTGAAGAGTTATCCATCACACTCCCGACTTGTGCCTTGTAAACGATGGGCAGGCTTTGAGGAGTCAAGACGTGAATTATTCACTGAATAGCTTTTGACATGCTCTTGTAGTGTGATATTTATTGGCTGCTTCTGTTTAGTTTCTGGTGAATGCTAACCCCCAGGATGTTGATGGTTGGGGACTGAATGATACTTATGCCAATGAATGGTGAAGGATTTGGTTAGAGTTTTTCTGAGTAGACCGTGCATTAAATATACACTAACTTTCACCATATTTCATTGAGAAAGCATTAAAAAGTAAAAACACCTCCTGTTTAAGAAGGGATGTACTTGCACTGGAAACAATTCAAAAGAGGTGTATTATGTCCATGGTCATCCACCTGTAGGTTGTAATTGATGAACCAATCACAGAGATTCTAAGAGTTGATCTCACCACCCCTGCACATTCCCTCACCATGCGCATTTGACTCCTCGTGTCTCTAAGCTTGAAACCAGCCAGCATCATTCTGTATGCTCCTGAGGTGTGGATCCACAAGAGCCTAAGAACTGGGAAAAGGATAGGCCATTCGGCCCTCTAGCCTGCTTCGCTATTTTATACAATTATGACTGATTTCACCTCAGCCTCAACTCTGCTCTCCATAACCCGTCAACTCATTACTAATTAAAGATGTGTCTCTCTCTTCCTCGAATTTACTCAGTGTCCCAACATTTACCGCACCTTGGCATAGCAAATTTCATAGATTCCTGACCCTTTGATGGAAGTAATTCCTCCTCAGCTTTGTTTATAATCAGCCATTCCTTAACCAAAAATGATGACCTCTCATTCTAGACTGCCCCATGAGGGAAAGCATCTTCTTTAGTCTACTTTCTCAATCCCTTTTACTATCTGATATACCTCAACTAGATCTCCTCTCATCCTTCTGGACTCTAGAGAGTATAGGCTGAAACTGCTCAACCTCACTTTGTAAGGCAAATCTTTCATCTCAGAAATGTCTGAAAAGACTTTCACTGAGCTGTCTCCAATACAATTACATCTTTCCCCAAGTAAGGAAACCAAAACTATACCCAGTACTCTAGAGGCCTACCTGCAGCATGACCCGTGGTAGAGTGGCACCATAAACTATAAGGTGAAGCAAGAATGATGAGAGATGAACCTCGGACTAACTAAAAAGGAACCAAACATGTACAATTAGCATGTGGAATTGGAAAATTAATGTTAGTTCACAACTGCAAAAGGTAAGATAGTTTGCATTATATGTCCCTGATTAATATTGATAAGTAAAATAGGGGGATTTGGATTGACACTACACAACGTTGCACAGTGAATTCGAGGATAATTTTCCCTGGAACGACATACTTTGGACAAAATAAATTTCGAGCTGAAGGCTATTTTGAAAGCTCAGGTGCCATTTTTGTTCTGATCCAGTGGCAAAAGGTGAGGGATACACTGAGGCATCGTTTAATGTTCACCATCTTCTGGCAAATTCATAGTTGGCAAAGTAATTAAAAGAGCAAGCCCGAAGGCCACTAACTCTTTTATTCAAATGTCGTCCCAATACCCCTCTCAGTTGAAGCAAAACGCTCAGACACAGTATAGGTTTACCTCCTTCATCTTTATTCCGGGCCCTGGAGGGAGAGAGAACAATCATCCAGGTGCACATGGACATGAATGCTCGGTCTTCTCTCTCGAACAGCTGATTCTTAATGAATTATACAGTCATTTTACAGGGAGGAGCATCCAGATAAGGCAACATGCATATTGATTGGTAGACCGTTTCTATCAGTGAATGTCAATAGTAAAGCTGAAGTCATCTGCTGTTTACACAATGAATGTTCCTAACCTTAACTGGCTTCACAAAATGAATATTTTTCACCTTGTTAAACTGACCTTACATACTGAATGGTTCCAATATTGTTAAATGGCTCTACATAATAAATGTTTTTCCATCTTGTTAACCCATTATCCTTGCCTCCAGCATCCCACTTTTAACTTTAAGTTCTTATCTGACCCGAGTCATGCTCAGCTGAACTTCTTGTTTCACGAAACTCAGAACTTAACTTTTGTTCTACCTGCTCATGTCGATAAACATTTCACAAAGTCATAAAGAACAAAGTAGAAATGACAATGACAATCTAGAGCAAGATGAGTGGAATCTTTATCCAAGGCATTTTTCAGCAACTATAGCAGGACCTGAAGGGCTGTGAACAGTTCTCACTGCAGTTTGATGAATCCATCTAAATGACTGACACAGCTGAGCAGATTGGTTTTGAGTGCAGAGTTTTAATGACAAAACTACTTAAGAGGATCTTCTCACCATTCTGCCTTTTAAAGAGATTACAAATGATTATTATATCTGCAATGAATTCAAAATGTGTGAACTTGAGAAAAATATTCTAATCAAGAATCTGGTTTATATCACAACTGATGGTGGCTGCCCATTCTTGGTGTAAATATGAGCTTTGTTGCATTTTGCAGAAATGATCCTGATTTTCCCTGTTTTATCAATTAAACCAGAAGATCATAAGATATAGGAGCAGAGTTCATGGCTGATATGTTTCTCAAGCTCATTCCCCTGTCTTCTTCCTGTAACCCTCGATCTCATTACTAAGTCACACCAATCTATCTCTGTCTTAAAGACACTCAATGACGTGATCTCCATAGCCCTCTGCAGCAAGGACTTCCACAGTTTCACCACCCTCTAGCTGAAGAAATTCCTCCTCATCTCAACTCCAAAGGGTTGGCCCTGATTAAGAGAATAGTCCCTATGTTGGCCAGGGGTGGACAAAGTTAAAAATCACACAACACCAGGTTATATTCCAACAGATTTATTTAGAAGTACTAGATTTCAGAGCACTGAAGGAACAGCACTCCAAAAGTTTGCACTTCCAAATAAACCTGTTGGAATATAACCTGGCGTTGTGTGATTTTTAACTTTGTCCACCCCAGTCCAACACCGGCACCTCCATATTTTAAAAAGATTGGAAACATCTGCATTAGGCTGATTCCTGAGATGAAATGGTTGACTCATGAAGAGCAGCTAAACAGATTAGGCTTTTATATATTGGAGTTTAGAAGAATTAAGGGTGATCTTATTGAAACACATAAGATTCTGTGTGGGTTTGACAGGGTAGGTGTTGAAAAGATCTTTCCAACAATAGGGGAATCTTGAACTCGGGGACTTGACATCAAATAAAAAGTAAGATATGAAGGAGTTTCTTCTCCCAGAGTGTGGTGAATGTTTGGAGCTCTATATCACATAGCTATGGAGGTTAAATCTCTAAAAGTAGTTAAAGATGAGGTAGGTACTGGGAATTATCTGGGAATTGAGGGCAATAATGAACAGGCATAGAGGAAGAGTTAGGCCAAGTGCAGATCAGCCATGACCTTGTTGGTTGGCAAGACATGCTTGAGGGCCTACTCCAGTTCACATTCCTTACCTTTCTATATATTTTTGATTAATGGCTGCCTTTATCCAAATAAATACAAAAAAAGCTGATTGTCTCTGTCAGACTTCACAGCTTCAACGTGGAATACCAATGAGTTGTCGTGAAAGAATCCTATTGATCAGAATGAGATGTGAATGGCTGAAAATTGGACCTTATTGTTTGTCAATGGCTGGGTCATCAAAGACAATTTGTCTGAGAATCAAACCCAGATGCACTGATTACATGACAGAAACTTGGTTTCTGATGACAGACCTTTTGTAAGACATGTTGTTGAGATCAGAGACAGAAAGAAGGTTGCAAGGGAACCAGAAAAAGAACAGGGACACTGACTGAAATATAACAAAGCGGAGAGAATTTAAGTAATCTTTTACTGACTTTTACCATAGGTATTCAATTGGCATGAAGCCAGAGAAAGTCTTTGTTGCAAACAGTAAACAACTGCAAATCCATCAGCATAAACTTTCAACTTCTATTTCTTCAGTGGAACATAAGGAAATCAGAAGCGTGCAATGTTTCAATATTTTATCTCAAATGAAGCGAGTGTAAGAAATCTTTGGACTTTTCAAACCCAAACACATGCTGTGTCTTTTGTAATAACCATGTTTTATTGAGTATGTCTTTCGACCATGAGTGTGTGGTAGGAGTTATTGAAAATACCTTTGAGTGTTGTATAATAAACATATATCCTTCTATATAAGTGGAAGAAAAATCGTCAATTGTCTGTCCAGGACAGTTACAGCACTCGAGAGATGAAAACGCTTTTTTTAAGGACATCTGTTTTCGGTCAATTGAAACTTGGGATAAGTTTGTTGGGGAGGGGAGGTGGTCGTAATATGCAGGGGTGCTGTGGGAGCATCTCAGAATATTTCCCAGCTTCATTACACTGCACATAAAAGACCTGTGCAATTAAAAGATTCAATTAGGGTAGGATGATCTGAGGGAGTGTTCTGTGGCCTTGACATTTGTTATAGACAAATAGATTTGGTGGAGTCAGTGTAATTAAATCAATCTACTGTATGTCTTAACAGGTGTTTAGTAAGAAAGAACTTGAGTATTGCTGAAAAAAGACCCTTTTTGTTAAAATTTTTCATCTTGCACATGTCAGGACAGTTTACAAGAATACCAATTCAAGGGGAAAAACCATACACATACTGTACTAAGCTCAGTTCAACAAAATAGCTGACAGTCATTTCATCTCTCTGTACGTGCCCTGAACAATCAGAGTCAACCTGTCTGGTTTTAAAATGGAAATAAATGGCTGTTAACTGTCAATCATCATTAATTGGTGCATTGTCTCCAGAATGCCTCTGAAAATCAGAGTCCACTTGCCAAGTTATCAGCACTCTGCTCTCATGCAGTATAAATGTTTTCTTTCGACTTGACAGTGCGAGATGAAAAACTTCAACAAAATGCATTTTATCAGGAAGATGCCTTAGTAACTTATTGTTTTATAATATCTATCTAAGAATTAATTGTAATTGAAATCTGTTAATTGTTTTGCTGTCTTCAAATTTCATGTCATGACTGTTGATCATTTTTACAAAGTAAGCAGCACTCAATGACATGACATATAAGTAACTAGGAAACTGAACTGCTGATGTAAAACAGAATTGCATGCAACACACAGAAAAACACAATTAATTTAAGTTATAATATAATTCCTCTGTCATTCAAGGAAATTCAGTCCAGTCCATTAATAATGAAACATTCATTTCAAGTATGTTTATGTTAATGCAATGAAACCATTCATACCTTAATTTCTAATTATGAATATTTTTAAAATAAAATTAAAATGCTTGAATGCTTGATGTGGAATTTCTGTTTTTTAGTACTTTTGTCCAGGATCACAGTAACTACTGAAAAGATTGCAGAACTAAAGTTAAAGTTTCACTTTATGTATCCCATATCCTCACAGAACAATCACCTATTCATCTTCATCAATGACCATTGTGAGTTTCTGCTAACATTTCATTGTATTGACTCACTGGGAGACTTTTAAAATCAAAACTGATTCTTTTGAGACATGGACACTAAAAGCGACCAAGTATAGCACTTTTTGTGAAGAAAATACTTTTCTAGTTTTACTAAGAAACTAACTACTGTGGCTCGATCTAACAGGAAAACAGTATTGTAAATTTTTAAGAAGTTATTTCCACCTATATAACTGTTGTTATATTGGCATCGTTATTCAAGTTGCTTATTAGATTAGATTAGATTACTTACAGTGTGGAAACAGGCCCTTCGGCCCACACCGCCCCGCCAAAGCGCAACCCACCCATACCCCTACATTTACCCCTTACCTAACACTACGGACAATTTAGCATGGCCAATTCACCTGACCTGCACATCTTTGGACTGTGGGAGGAAACCGGAGCACCCGGAGGAAACCCACGCAGACACGGGGAGAACGTGCAAACTCCACACAGTCAGTCACCTGAGGCGGGAATTGAACCCGGGTCTCTGGCGCTGTGAGGCAGCAGTGCTAACCACTGTGCCGCCCACTATTACTTTGTGATCAAATCATTTCAATTGTGTTAATGAACCTGAACCAAGTTTCCCCTGAAAATATATTTACAATAATATAAAAACATGTTAATAAAAATTGCATTTTGAAATAATTGTGGTGGTTCAAGCCAGATTTTGCATTCATTTATTTTAGCTGGAATGTCAAGAGAGAAATACGTGTGATAAAACAATGGTAACATTTGGGTTCAGTTTGCACTCAGATTGGCAATTGGAAATCATTGCTAAAATGTAACGGGATATTCGAGGAGACTAACACTTACACATCTATCACTGCTGCATGCCTCACCTCCATATCTCAGAGTCTGCACGCATTATTTAACCATCACAAGCAAATCACCCATGTCCCATTTAAGGGAAGGATGGGAAAGCACTTCTTTCAGGAGTTGCTTTGTATCGGGGGCAATTCTTTAAGTACTTGCTGTCCATATATGGTTTCAATCCTCAGCATGCGAAACCCCCTTCCTCACTTCTCTACAGAGCTTGATCCTTTGCTCTCCTAAAATCCTGACTCTCCTCACACCACCTCCATTACTGACTTCTTCCCAGAGCCACCTGCTGTCTGAGTTCTGACACATTTGGACTACATAAAAAAACTGAAAACAAACTGTGGATGCTGTAAATCAGAAGCAGCAGTTCTGAGGAAGGGTCACTCACCCTGAAATGTTAACTCTGATTTCTCTTCACAGATGCTGCCATACCTGCTGAGCTTTTCCAGCAATATTTGTTTCTCTTTGCGTTTAGCACTGCAATTGGTTGGAAACCCTTGAGGCAGGATTTCCTTCCACTGAGGAACAAAACTCTCACTCTCAGCTCGTTTAAGGCCATCTGCAATGTTACAGTCCAGTATAGTATTCTTCCTTAAAAACAAATTACTGCCTTTTGACAGGGGAGACCAGTGATAAATAGGACCTACCCTCAACCAACTCCTGTAAATGTTAGGCCATTTTGTATTCCATAGGATAGCTTTGAGATAAGGTCAGCACATAGTGACATACCGGAACAAGTATCCTGAAGCTCGGGAGGGGTCAACATTAGTGTAGGAACTGGCTTGCCAGAGGACAGAATCAGACATGGATTCACTGTAGTAGGATTCAATGAGAACTTTGATGGGAGAAGCTGTTGGTTTGATACACTTTATAATTTCCACATTCTAGTGGGCACAACATGTACCAAAGAGAGTTGGGGGTCTTGCTGAATCAGACAATTTGAATTGAATTTGAATATGGAAGAACTGAAACCAACATGGTCCTTCTAAAAGATGAGAGACTTAACAAACAATCCAGGTCTTTTTCAACATATGATTTCAGTTACATCACACTATAAACTTTTGTTATAAATTCTGTGTCTTACTATCTTATACTCCACAACCATCTGATGAAGGAGCAGGCGCTCCGAAAGCTAGTGCTTCCAAATAAACCTGTTGGACTACAACCTGGTGTTGTGTGATTTTTAACCTTAAACAATTTGAAGGTTATCAAGAATATGAACTACTTACATGGTAACAATATCATAGCCTGACAAATAGACCTGTTTCTGTGATTACTGCTATTACTGTCTATTACACATACATAGTTGACTGACTAAAGATACTACACTGACTCCATGATACAGAAAGAAAAATTGCAGGTAATATGATTTCTACAGGAATATCTCATTTCAAGGCATCACATAAGTGTCTTCGAGGTACAGTGCTGGAATTTGTGTTTAAATGCAGCATTCCCTCTTTTCATTTTGGCAAAGAGAATGAGAAAGAACTTTTCCAATAAAGGTATTTTAATTTTAAAAACATCCGTTAAAAATCTTTTAAAATATATTATAGGCTCACAACTGCAGGTTGGCTCTGTACAATATCATATAAAACAAACGAAAATCAGAGTTTGACTCTATCCAACAAACGGGTATTGTCTCTGCATTCAGATAAACTCTTTGGTGGACGACACAATCAGGTCTAACCGTTTTACAGTTTCCATGACTAATGGTGTACTCCTAGTGCATGGTGCTTTATGTGTTGCCACTGATGGATGTGGATCACTTGCTGCATGTGCTGTTGGATATTTTCTGTACTCAAGCCATCATGCTATGTGATGGGTGGTTGATCAAATGCAGTTCGGATATGCCATGCATTCCTTCATTGGATTTGGCCACTACTCATTTCAAGTAGTATAATTGCATGTTTATTAATTTTGCTTTTGAACCATTTTGTCCCTTCTTTCCAACAATACATTTTGCATATTTGGTTGGGAGACGAGAGTATGGAAGGGAAGAACTGTGGGGATCAATCTGCTAAACATGAGAGCTACCTGTGTGGCTGCACTGTTATCTAAAGGACTGACATGCAGATTTAAAATAGCTACTCAAAACTCTTGTCAAGTCAGTTTACATTTAATGATTATGGATTTTACACTGTTAACAGTGCATTCTATCTGACAAATGGCCTGAGGGTAATGAGAAGAAGGGGTTATATGTTGAATGCCCCATTTCCTGCATGTCTTGGAAAGATTTACTAGTGTACTGTGGTCCATACATTAAACATACTGAATATGTAGTCAATGAATCAATAACCATTGCACAGTGATAAGAATGGAAGAATTGACCAACTCGTGGTTGGAGCATAGGGGCAAGTCGTGTGATGAAAATGTCACCAACAGATTTAGTTTAAGTTGACAATCCCAAGCCATGTGCATGGGCACCATGGATGCTATTTGCCAACACAGTACCATAGCCCTGAAAATGCAAGTGCGACATAACCAAATTTTGCAGTAATAACACATGCTTCTGCATCACCCACACCCCCCAAAACTTTAATTGTCGTATCAATTTCACTTTGAGAGTCATATGAAGTAATTGAAGACAATAGCTAAAATATAAACACGAAGTGCTAAAGATACTTAACAGGTCTGGTGACATCTAGGGTTGCTTCTTCAGAATGGAGTCTTCTTCAGTTCTGAGAACGAATCATTGAACTCAAGCATTAACTCTGTTTCTCTTTCCTCAGATGCTTCCAGACCTGTTGTGATTCTCCAGCACTTTATTTTTGTGTCAAATTTCAAGAATCCACAGTACTTTGGCGCTGTTTACCTATTATTTACTATCTATGCTACTTATTTCTGTGATCTGCCTGTTTTGCTCGCAAGACAAAGCTTTTCACTATGCCTCGGTACAAGCGACAATAAATTCAATTCAATTCAATTCAATTCAAGTAAACTTCACGAGTTTGTATTCAAAGCTCTGGTCAGTTAATTGGGGTCAGTCGGATGTTCCTTTTATGCAAATGAAACATTTGGACGATCAAAGGCAAATCCTCTTTCAGCTTTCTGGGCAGCATTTGTGTCCCATGCATATGAATATAACTAGGGTCATATTATTGGTCACAGAAGAATTCCAGCTACTTAAAAACCTGACATGATTACATTTCAAGCTGTTGAGAGACCTGTCTGTTAGACAGCTTAAAAATTAAATTGTATGTTGAGATCAAAAGGAAATTTAAAGAAAGCATTCATTTGACTAACCTCTTGAAAGCAGTACACTGCTGCAATTAGTAAGGCTTTCTAATTCTATATCAGCTTTTCTGATATATTTAAGCACCCGCAGTGCTGCAAATTAACCACATGTAAATTCCACAAGCCACCAGGGAACTGTTAGGAACAACTTACCAACTGTTTCCCTTCTACATCTAAGGGCAAAATAGAAAGCAAACCTAAGAAAATTACTGACCTGAGACCACCAACATAACCATTAAAATGAAAGGGAAAAGGGTAATTATCCACGGGAAGAAGAAACACCCTTACATTTTTCCTGTCGCATCCAATTTGACTGCAGGGCCCAGGCAGATATCTTCATCTTTTGTCGATCAGTTATTATAAAGTTTCCTTATTCATTATTTTACCTGTTACTAAAGAGAGTGGAATTAAATCTCAAATATTGAAAACTCAATTATTTCTGACATCCACCTATGGCTTTGTGTTCAGTGAATCTGCAAGATATGATAGATTTCTCCTGGTCATTAATTCTCAGTCTTGGAAACACAGGAGCTTTCAAAATGTCTGAAAGAAGGATGAACCAACATTCCTTTCAAAGCCCTCAGGGGCCCCTCCTTGCAGCAGTGGTGTATCTCCGCCCCTGCAAATTACTTTCAAAATAACTTTTACTTTCAAGTCACAGATGGCAGAACAAACGAGTTACATGTGTTTTCAAGTTTCATAACCACACCATTGGGTTTGAAAAGTCAGAGTAAAAGCACATCATACTCACAATGACTGATGTGATTGTCTCACCGTGACATTGTTCGGATGTTAGGAAAAACTTCAGTTACTCAGTTGATGAGATGTTCTCACTCCAGATAGCATTGGTACATTAAACTCTCATATGTACAGGACCACCTACAAATTAAGACCTCCTTAGCCATCAAAGAAGACTGGTGGAATCCGGAGAGGACTGTATAATTTGTAACTGTCAGGAAGACTTTAGTGTGGAATTTTCCCAACCCATGAATGAAGTGGGCAATGTTAAGTCAGTTGGGAAAATGTGGTTGAAATTGGAAAAATGAGATACTCGGCACTGAGAAACAAAACTCAGATTTTCCTCGCAAACTTCAAACAGCAAGATGGGATTTCACTAGTAAGTGGTGAGACGTCCATTTGCATCCATTTTCATCTCATTAATGCCTAATGTTGCTACATTTATATGTTCCATTATCCTACACATTTCAGGCATGCTCCAGGGACACCAAATGCCTTCACCCACCACTCCCCCACCCGTGGACATTGGCATTGAATACCTACCAGCCTCACCAAACCATTTTCGACTTACCTCGGATACAGTTCACCAATTTAATACTGAGCTTACCAACACCTTGCATTAAAATGTTACAGTTGGTCACTTTGGGTGTCAGGACAAGAATCAGTCTCATGGACTGAAGGGAGGTGTATCTCTGAATTCTTGGCTTGCTCACACAAAATCTCTGCAATGCCTTGCTGTTATTCACATTCAGAGCATGCAAACTCTCAGTTTGTCTGTTTTGCCTGGCGCTTTAGCACAGACACATAGCTAGGCAGCATGTCTTGGTTGGCAGCAATGGCCAATCAAGAGGTAGACCTGTTGCAGTATGCACAATGCAAATCAGTCTCACATCTGCAAAATGTGCCAGCAGCTTATGTGGCAAACACACTGCATGTGCTTCAACTAATGATCATATCTCAAAGGCCTAAGGGGAGTGGTCCTCTGTCTAGTCTAGGAATAAAGTCACCATCCAAAATCAATCGGGACACAGGTAGTCAGGTGCTGAGGGAAATCAGATTCTATGTCATTAACATCCAGGCAGTGGGCTCAGTCTGTCCTGCAGGTCCACCAGATTGGATATTAGTGGTAAGTCATGCTCTGAAATCAGTCAGTCGTCTGGTCACTCACCAAATGGGACTGTCCTTCTGAGCCAATAAGGGCTATGGTCAATCCTGACAACATCAAGATGTAATGAAATGCTGGATGCTATAGAAGGAGTAGCATTTCCTTGGATAGGATTCTAACCTGATATGGAACTAAGAAATGGTGGCCGCTTTAGCTTCATTCATGTAGCTGTAGTTAAAATGACAATTGATCAGATCAGTGATAATGTAAAATAGCGAATATAAAATACTATTTCCAGTGGTGTCACTGTGGTCAGTTATGTCCCCTTTTCTTTCTTGTTTCCCTCCCATTATATGCACTGTGAAAAGGCTAATCATAGCATGACAGCAGTATCATAGAAACATGGTGCATATGTAATGAGGTGAGCTTGTGGAGAAGTGAATGACACAACTTGCTTGATCTCATAGAGAGAAACCCTCCATGAAACTCCCCCACACTGACACTGAGGCAAAGATTAGCACATGGCACTTTTTGGAATGAGCTAATGCAAGCACAAACACATAGCAGTTTATACAAAAACATTCGACCTCCTGAAAAAAATGTTGAAATCATATTGGCTGTCAATTTATACTGTACCTGGCTTTACTTTCCATTGTAAACAGAGAAAAACTTGGGCAGCAAGTAGACCATGCACCTTACTGAACTGTTCTCAACTTCCCATCAGACAGATCAGATTAATTTAATCAGTATTCTTCTTTTGTCTTGTTTGTTTCCACATATGCCTATTATTAAAATTACCATTACTATTAAATACACAATAGTAGTGTCTCCATAAGGTAAAGCCAGTTTAACAATGGTGACTTATGTCAAATTCTGCAATACAATAAACTGAACTTGTCTTGTTTTATTATTTGGTATTAAAAAAACTTCAATTACATTTGTTTGCCTTCAAGCCTGAGGTAAGCAGGGAAATTCCAAGCTACTGGGTATATTTGATAGATGTATTAATATAGATACAATAATAATCTATTATTACCCTTATGTAGCTTGTGTGATATTACATAATTTTTCTTCTTCTTAGTTTGATCATTACCAGGCGAAGCTTGCACTTAATGCAGATGAAAAATTGGGATACAATGTCCCCTAGAGCTTGTCTTAAATCTGTCATGAAATGGGATTTCCATTGGATTAACAGTTTCCATCTGGATATTGACTATTTGTAATTTAGACAGGTTATTGGAATGAACATAGCACTCTCATCTATCCCATTTCCTCTCTGTTCACTGAATCAACTTGAAGTCATCTTATTGTATACATTGGGTAACAAATGGGACCTGATGACCTGTAGTTCTGTCTGCTTTTTAGACTATAGCACCGAGCAAACCTATATTCCTATTTTAACCATGGAACAAAGTTTTTCACCAAAGTTTCAAACACATAGCAGTTTATAAGGAAACATTTCAACCTGCTGAAAAAATGTTGCAATCACATTGGCTGTCAATTTTATACTCTACCTGGCTTTAGCTTCCATTGTAAACAGAGAAAAAATTTGGTCAGCAAGTAGACCATGCATCTGATTGAACGGTTCTCAATTTCCCATCAGGCAGATCAGGTTAATTTAATCCTACAATTTCAGTATTCTTTCTTTTGCCTTGTTTGTTTTCCCATATGCCTTTGTTAAAATTGGAATGAACAAAGCACTCTCATCTATCCCATTTCCTTTGTATTCACTGAATCAACTTGAAGTCATCTTATTGTACACATTGTGTAACAAATGGGACCTGATGACCTGTAATTCTGTCTGCTTTTTAGACTATGGCACCGAGCAAAACTACATTCCTATTTTAAACATGGAACAAAGTTTTTGACCAGACTTCCTTTTGACAGGCAGAGTCAAATAAATCCTAATGACTCATAGGACCAGGTGAACCATACATTCCAAGCACAAATGTCACTCTGATAAAACCTGTGACAGGAATTGATCTGACCTGAGAGAGGTGGAAAATGTTGTTTACTTAATACTGTGATGTTAAAAAGATTTATATGGATTTTTAATCCACTTACTGCAATTTGAGTTAGTGAAAGGCATGGATTTTTCTATATGTCTGAAGTTAATAATTATTAGCATTTATCAAGTTATGGCATTTTAAAAACTGTTTTTGATGGCCAGCTTTAGAATTAGTGGCTTTTGTAACTGAACAAGATAAAGAAACAAGATGGTTAGAAGTCAGGAGAATCATTTTAAGCTCAAGGGAAATACTTCTACCTTCACAAATGTTTTTGCCTTTTGCTTTCACTTTGAGTATTCAGCAGACCTGAGAAATCCTTGGATGAAGATAACTTTATAGAGCAATGCTGCTGAGAAGGGAAGGATAGAGTGAAACAAGATTACATTAAAGAGGAAGTGATTGTCCTAGGCCAGAAGAGTTGGAATAAAACACTGAAGAGCTTACTTAAAGCTAACCACATTTAACCCAGGTGTATAATAACTCCAGGAATAAGTAATCTGAAATTCTGATCCATTAGATAAAATCAAAAGTGATTTAAACCTGTAAAGGAGTGGTGTCAGGACTGTGGAGTAGGTAGTGTATGAGTAGTATTTTGGGGACTATACAAGGTGTGTTACTGGGGTTTGAACAGTGTGCATTTTGAGTTGATTTTATTTTCAATAATGGGAATACATGTTTGCTGTGTTTTTGAAAAGTCTTTGCACTTTTGCTATGAGTAGATAGTTTAGTTTATTTTGTTTTATTAAGGAAGCAAAATCTGCAGTTTTGCAAGCTTATGCTTCAACAAGAGAATCATTCTGTTAATGTCAAAATAAATTAGAATATGATCTATGAACCCAGTTTGGGATCAGACTTGTCCAGTAATAACATCAACGGGCATCTTATCGATATCACCAGTCTGTGTCCTGGGGAATGGGATTTGTGGTTCTGCTTAGGGAATCTGACCTTGGGGTCACATGGAGGGTCAGGACTTCAAAGATCGATGAGAAGATGGCAAATTGCTTACCCCTCTGAGAACAAAAGTTTGAGGCAGCTGGCAATGCAAGAACATCTCCACCTACCCAGACATAATGCCGACAGCGAGGGTGCAGGTGGGATTACAGCCCCTCATGTCATATCCTCTCGAACTACTGACCAATTACCTGTAGTCCTGACAGGGCCAGGAGCTCAGTAACTCCAGGAGAGCAACATGTCCCAAGAAGACAGCCTAATGGATCTTCAGACCAAGTAAGATAGCTACATTCAAATGGATAGGAAGGAGGCTGTGGCACTATCCTTTCTCCCCCTACTCCTGCCATGCAACCCTGCAAGGAAAGAATCACTCCTTTTGTAGAAGCATAGAATCCCTACAGTGTGGAAACAGGCCTTTTGACCCAAAAAGTCCACACCAACCCTCTGAAGAGTAACCCATCCAGACCCATTCTCCCAACCTTATATTTATCCCTGACTAATACACCTATCCTTTACATCCCTGAAGACTATATGCAATTTAGCACACCGAGTTCACCTAACCTGCACAACTTTGGACTGTGGGAGGAAACCGGAGCACCCAGAAAAAAACTCATGCAGACACAGGGAAAATGTGCAAACTCGACACAGCCAGTCACCCAAGGCTAGAACCAAACCTGGCACTTTCCATCCTTTTAGGAATTTTTTTATTATAACATGCTCCCCACTCCTGACCATATATCTCACAGCAACCATATTACGGTGTGGGCAGTGAAATAACTTCATGAAGCCTGGTATCCCATCACTAAGTCACCCTTTATTTACATATTCATAGTACATGACACTGATCCAACTAGCTGAGAGGTGGTTCATAGAATAAATCGAACGCCTGATATTCCTGTTTCTTTCTTTTTTATATTTTTTTTATTTTTATTTTTTAAAATTTTTTTGTGATCAAAACAGTGAAGGGGAGGGCAGGGACATTCCTCCTTTTTTTTCTCTTTTTTTAATTAACCCCCACACTACCACCTAAGTGCGGTAGTGCTTATTTTTCCCCAGCACCCATGGTGTGTGTATGTAGGTGTGAGACACAGTGAAGATATTCCTGTTTCTATCTGTCAGCCAGGGCTTCCTGATTGGACCAGGTTAAAAGCCCCAATCAGGGAGTTCATTTTCTATGAGATCTACCTGGCTGACCTCCTTCCAATCACTTCAGGCAGCACATTATTCAGGTCAATAGTCTAGCTAGCAAGTCCATTTAAACAGCTATCCAGCCAATATTGTATGGCCGAGAATTTTGGGGTGGTTGCTAAGATGGCAGGCTAGCCATCTGACATATTTTACATGCCCACCCCAACCAGCGAATGCAGACCCGGTAGGGGCAAGTATAAGACAGTCCACTGCATGGCAAACAATGATCAGGCAGGGATTCCCCCTCAATTGGACAAATCATGGCCAGAGCTCAAGCTTATCCTTAAATTAAAGGCATTGGACAGGATTACTAACTCTGAAGGAGTGGAAAACTACAATTTCATTATGGGGAGTTAGAGAGAGATGCTCATTGTTCAACTTATTAATCATTTTAATTAAAAGAATGAACTCAGAAGCCATGATGTGGAGGAGTCAGTGTTGGACTGGGGTGGACAAAGTTAAAAAACACACAACACAAGGTTGTAGTCCAACAGGTTTAATTGGAAGTATTGGCTTTCAGAGCTCTGTTCCTTCATCAGGTAGCTGTGGAGCAGGACCATAAGGCACAGAATTTATAGCAAAATATCATAGTGTCATGCAACTGAAATAATATATTGAACAAAACTAGATTATTGTTATGTCTTTCATCTTTTAGAATGGGTTGCAGGTTTCGGTTCATTAATATGTAAATCCCAGAATTTCTTTTAAGTCACTTTCTGGAGATAAGTTAAGGTTTTGTCAAAAAAAAGGTGACATCTCAGCTCAGACAAGGCAATAAATGTGTGAGGTTAGAGTCTGTCTGTTTCGCAGTCTTGAGTCAGATTGGTTCTATTTCCAAAGTGGAATTTACAAAATGCTACATGGACTGACTGCCTGCATACTGTGTGCTTTTTGAGCAAAATAGAATGTATTTGCAAAAATAATCCTGCAAATGCAAATTCACCCTATAGACTTATATGTGTGTGCGTGCATGAGAGAGAGAGTGAGTGTGTACATGTGGGTGTGTGAGTGTGAGTGTGTGTGTCGTGAGACAGTGTGTTTTTGCATGTGTGCATGCTTGGTAAAGTGTGTGAGTGAGTGTGATGGAGTATAAGCCTGTGAGAGGGTGTGCACGTGGGTGTGATTATGGGAGGTGTATGTGTGTGTGTATGAGAGAGAACGTGTGTTTGAGAAAGGGTCTGCGTGAGTGTGTGAGTATGTCATTGATTCTAAAAGTCACCTGTTTTTGATTGAAATGATTTTTCTCAAAAAAATATCATTTTGAATGACTGACAATTCATATTTTTAATTCTACCAGTTTGGTCTCCAAGTGTGATTGGTAGGAGATTGACCCAATCATTTTGAACTCAATCAGGATTTGTGAGATGACTCTACACAGTCAAAAATACTTAGATGAGAAATTAGCTCATGTCAAACAGCCTCAGAGTCATGGAGTCATAAGCGGCCCTTCAGCCCACCATGACAATGCCGACCAACAAATACCAAACTACACTAATCCTGCTTATCTGCACTTTGTCCATAGCCTGTAATTCTGATGAAATTCTCATTAATTCTGATGAAAAGATACCTTCATTGTTATTTACCAGTTCAAACTTTCTAAGACAAAGTTCATTCAAGATTCCTGTGAAAATGTAACAACTTCATGTAGCTCTGGGGAGGTTGATAACTAGTTGTCATTTTTTTACAATGCTAATGATCAAACAATGCAAATAATACAGCAATTCACAATTTATGGGTTATAATTTTTTTTTCATGGGACGTGGGTGTCGCTGGTAAGGTGAGGTTTGTCGTTATTGTTCTTGTGCCTAGCTAGGACCACTTCAGAGAATGGTTAAGAATCTACCACATTGCTGTGGTTCAAGAGTCACACATAGACCAGATTGGCTGGGATCGCAGATGTCCTTCAGTAAAGCACTTTAGCAAACCAATGGGTTTTAACAACAAGCAATGTTACTGCCCTGGCACCATTACAGAATCCAACTTTATATTCCAGATTTATTAAGTGAATTTAAATTTCAATAGTTGTTTTGGTGGCTTTGGATCTGTGGGATCATAAAGACGTAAGATTTTGGTTGCCACATTTTATTGAAACAACTATTACTTATGATTGCGTCAATAATTTCCTTTCTTTGATTATCTTTCTTTCTTCCTAATTGCTTATTTCAGCTGTGTCAGTTCACAGCCTTCCCTTTTCCAACACATTTAAGAACGGATATGGTGCAATTCAGGAAACTACATGTCAACAAAATTTGCACTTGGTTTTGGCAATGTTTTCAGATGCTCCCTGACATAGACGATCATGAAAGTATGAACAGAGGTGTGGATCAATGGGAGGAAAATCTTGCCCAAAAAGCACAGCAATTCTGCAAGGAAATGCTGTCCACGTTGACGCTGAGGATTTTGTTGTTAAGCTGTATTTAACTATTAGCAAAGCTTTTGATATTGTGTCATGTAGTGCTTAATTTGTAAAAGGTGACATTGAAGCAATGAGGCTAATGTGGATTAGAAATTGTCTCAATGAAAAGACAAACATAGCAAGGTCCCACAACTCATAGGGATGATTGTTGTTGCCATTACATTGTTTACAGTGTATTGGAATAATTTAGGGCTGGATACAAAGAAAAAACTGTCTGTCTATAAAGCTGATAATATCAACATTGAAGGCAATTGGGAATTGAATAATAAAGAAGGGGCAATTCAGTACCGAGCAATCTGAATATCTTGAGAAGTTGGCCAGTTAAAGATCAAATGGCATTTAATGTGTACAAATGCAGGATAATGAGGTGAGGGATGGGAACTAAACAGTGAGAACATGAACTGAATGGCCCTTGCAACAGAACAGATTCAACAGCTTGAAATGTCTATTTCAGCATTCGGTAAAGTAAGGGAATTTGATCGTCTGGGGTTAGGTTTACTGCTAATACTAGTAACTTGCACTCATAAAGAATACAGTTCCTTTAGGACAAGAAAATGTTTCAAGGCATTACACAGATGTGTTATGAACAAATATGATAAATGCTAGCCTTAAAAGATGTATGAATAAGTCTGTACAGAAACTGTACAAACTGTGGCCACCATACCACAGGAGGGAATTTCCATGCCTTTAGAGGCATTACAGTTAAGGCCACCAGATGAATACATTGCTCAAAGCATCTCAACTATGAAGAGAATTTTAAAGGGATTGCTTACTTTGAAGATGAGAAGACTCTGTGGAAATATTGTTCAAATATTCAAGATTCTAAAGGGAATGGATAAATTGAATCCCAATAATTGGTTCAAGATTTCTACACACTCTGAACCCAGGGGACAGAGGCTCAAGCTTGAAAGAGAGAAGGTGGATTTAACTATTTTATACAGAGGATGGTGAACTTGATGAATGGGCTGCCCAGAGAGACAGAGAGTTTGGGATCATTTGTAGGAGAATTGGACAGATATCTGGGGAGCAGGGCTGATTGAGGCTATTAGATTTAAAGGTCAGAGAGATGGAATGCCAAGCTTTTACTAGTTTTGAGATTTTCTATAATGTTCGATAATGTGGGATCTTGCTTTATTGATTAATCAGATATGGGAAATGTAAACAACAAATTTACCACCATATGAAATTCAGATGGAGGCTTGTGATTGAGACCAAGATTTCCCAATTAATGTTATTTTAATGTCAATTTTATTTTCTCAAATGAATTACTGCATGTGTTAAAATTATGTGTTTCTGAAAATATAAGTGTATTTGTTGAATTGCTCTGATTGGTTTACTGAATGGCAACCTGTCATCTTTTCAACATCTGTGAAAGAAATATCCTCTTTCGAATAAATTAAGTGACAAAATTCAGAGTGATTCCAGTGCTCATTAGCTGTTGCTGCGTCTGTGTGTTCCACAGTGAAAATGATCTATGGGGATTTTTTTATTTCGCCTAGAGCTCAATATGGCTCAAAAACAATTTTCTACCAAGTGGTGTGATTGGCATTGGATGTTTTGGATTCCACTCGTATCCAACAGCATGATGGGAATTAATACTGACCATTCTAATTATGTATATATTTCTCTCACAGAAGGTGGGTATCATTGGTTGGGCCCACATCAATTGGTGATGGTGAGCTACTTTCTTGAACCGCTGTAGTCCATTTGTTCTAGGTACGTCCATAAGGTCAGAACTACTTTCAGTATTTTGACCCAGTGACACTGAAGAAATGGTGATATATTTTCCAACCCAAGATGGTGAGTGGCTTGGAGTGCAACTTGCATGTGTTTTAAGCTCCCATGGATCTGCTGCCCTCATCCTTATAAATGGAAGTTATTGTAAGTTTGAAAATTGGTGTCTAATCAATTGTAAATTTCGACAGTGCACCTTGTAGATGGTGCACACTACAGCTACTGAGCGTTTGTGGTGAGGGAATGAACGTTTGTGACTATGGTGCCCAAGCGAGCTGCACTGTCCTGGATGGTGTCAAGTTTCTAGAGTGTTGTTGAAGCTGTAGTCATTCAGGCAAGTGGGGAGTGTTTCATCACATTTCTGACTTGTGCCTTGTAGATGATGGATAGGCTTTGGGGATACAAGAGGTAAGTTACTTGCTGCTGTATTCCTAGCCTCTTACCTACTCTTGTAGTTACAATACTTACAGGACTAGTCAGTTTCTAGTTGATGGAAACCTCTAGGATATTAATAGTGGAGATTCAGTTATAGCAATACAGTGGCGATAGTTAGATTCTCTCTTGCTGGAAATTATCATTGCCTGGCACTGTGTGTCATGAATTATACTTGTCATTTGTCAACTCAAGCCTGCAAATTGTCCAGATGCAGTTACATTTAAAAATGGACTGTTTCAGTATCTGAGGAGTCACAAATGGTGCTGAATATTGTGTAAAATAGATGAACATTCCCCTTCTGACGTTATGATGGAGGGAACATCATTAATGAAGCAGCTAAAGATGGTTTGGAAAGAACACTATCCTGAGGAGTTCCTGCAGAAATGTCCTGGATCTGAGATGACTGACCTCCAACAATCTTCTTATGTGCCAATCTTCCTATCTTCCAACCAGTGAAGAGTTTTCACACAGATTCCCATTGAGTCTCGTTTTGCTGGACCTTTTTGGTATCATAGTCAAATGTGCATCAAATGTGATCTTGATATCAGGGGCTACTGATCTCAGCTCACCTCTAGAATTCAACCCTTGTCTCCATGTTTGAATCAAAGCTGTAATGATGTCAGGAGCAGGATCTGAGCTGAGTTTATTTTTTTATTTATTCACAGGATGAAAGCATCACAGGCTCATCTCTGATTTCCCAAAGGGCAGTTAAAAGTCAACCACATTGCTGTGGGTCTGGAGTCACATGTAGTCCAGACCAGGTAAAGTTGGAGATTCCTCCCTGAAGGATATTAGTGAACTAGATGGGTTTTTCCAATTGATTCACAGCATCATTACACTCTTACTTTCCAATTTTACTAAATTCAAATTTCACCATCTGCCATGGTGAGATTCAAACCCAGGTCATTACCTGGGTCTCTGGGTTAACAGTCAAATGGTAATTGCCTTTTGAACTGCATGTCAGTAAGCAGGTTATTGCTGAGCGAGTGCTACTTGTTAACTCGGTTGATAAAATCTTCCATCACTTTACTGATGATTGAGAATAGACTGATGGAGCAATTCTCTGCATTATCTTCTCAACAAATTTCAACTGGGTTACAATACACTGATGCTATTAGCACCTGAGAATAATTTCTTAGTCATCTTTGACCCCTCCTCTAATCATGAAAGACGGTACGAAGTTAAGTTAAGAAGTTAGTGACAAAAAGGTTGCATAGGATGATATAAATTCTACAATGCATAGATGTTAAAGAACTTAGCATACAATTCACAGTGTAGTCAATGACAGTAGTTCAACATTTTCAAAAAGGAGAGAAAACACAACCTTACTTCTAGCAAAGCATCTAACCTTTGAATTCAATTATTGTTACAGTAAAATATTTTAAGTAATATATTCATCAATGATTAAAGTAGTTTCAATGAATGAACACTACAAGGTAGTGAGGGTACTGTTCCTGTTAAGGAGAGATTTGTCAGAACTGTACTTCAATAGTTATACCCTTACCTTAAAAGAAACTGGGATGAATTCAGTAAATCAAAAGTTTTCATGCACTCTCTAAATATTTACAGTGTTTCTTGGGGCCATTAATTTCCCAAGTGTGGAACTAGCATCTTGACTGTAAATAAATTTTGCCCAAATTAGGATTGTGTCACAATTCATTTCTTAGTAAGTGTGTCCCTCTTTCATATCTAGGAAAGCTCACATTATTACAAAACAAAGAACTGCAGATGCTGGAAATCCAAAACAAAAACAGAAAATGCAAGAGAAACTCAGCAGGTCTGACAGCATCTATGGAGGGAAAGCAGAATTAATGTTTGGAGTCCAGTGACCCTTCTTCAGAACACAAGTTTATAGGTGCAGTTTGTGTCTCATTGCTTCTAAGAACACCAGGCTGTAAGGTTTAGGGTGTAGGTTTGCTCGCTGAGCTGTAGGTTTGATATCCAGACGTTTCATTACCTGGCTAGGTAACATCATCAATGGTGACCTCAAGTGAAGCGAAGCTGTTGTCTCCTGCTTTTTATTTATATGTTTGTCCTGGATGGGGTTCCTGGGATTTGTGGTGATGTCATTTCCTGTTCGTTTTCTAAGGGGTTGATAGATGGTATCTAGATCTATGTGTTTGTTTATGGCATTGTGGTTGGAGTGTCAGGCCTCTAGGAATTCTCTGGCACGTCTTTACTTAGCCTGTCCCAGGATAGATGTGTTGTCCCAGTCGAATTGGTGGTTTTTTTTCATCCGTGTGTAGGGCTATGAGGGAGAGAGAGTCGTATCTTTTTGTGGCGAGCTGGTGTTTGTGTATCCTGGTGGCTAACTTTCTTCCTGTTTGTCCTACGTAGTGTTTGTGGCAGCCCTTGCATGGAATTTTGTAGATGACGTTGGTTTTGTCCATGGGTTATACTGTGTCTTCTAAGTTTGTTAGTTTTTGTTTGAGAGTCTTGGTGGGTTTGTGTGCCACTAGGATTCTGAGGGGTCTTAGTAGTCTGGCTGTCATTTCTGAAACTTCTTTGATGTATGGTAAGGTGGTTAGGGTTTCTGGCTGTGTTAGCTCTGCTTGTCGTGGTTTGTTCCTGAGGAATCTGTGGACTGTATTTTGTTTTGAGTATCCGTTCTTCTTGAATACGTTGTATACGTGGTTCTCCTCTGTTTTCCAAAGTTCGTCTATGCTGCGGTGTGTGATGGCTCGTTGGAATAGTGTTCTGATACAGCTTTGTTTGTGTGTGTTGGGATGGTTGCTGGTGTAGTTAAGTATTTGGTCAGTGTTTGTCGGTTTTCTGTATACGCAGGTTTGTAGTTCTCCATTGTCCTTTCTTTCGACTGTGACGTCCAGGAATGCGAGTTTGTTGTCGGTTTCTTCCTCCTTGGTGAACTTTATGCCTGTGAGGGTGTTGTTGATGATGTTAAATGTCTCTTCTCTCTTGTTTCGTTTTGTGATGACAAAAGGTGTCATCTACGTAGCGGATCTTTGGTTTGATGGTTGGTAGGGTTGTTTGTTCTAGTCTTTACATTACCGCTTCTGCTATAAATCATGATAGCAGAGATCCCATGGGTGTGCCATTGGTTTGTTTGTAGATTATGTTGTTGAAGGTGAAGTGGGTGGTGAGGCACAGGTCCACTAGCTTCATGATGTTTTCGTTGGTAATGTGATTGATTGTGGTTGGGGTGTGTGTCTTGGTCTCTTCTAAAAGTGTGGTAAGTGTTTCCTTTGCCAGGTCGATGTTGATGGAGGTGAACAGTGCTGTTACGTCGAATGAGATCATTGTTTAATCTTCCTCTATTTTGGTGTTTTTGATGATTTTTAGGAATTCCTGGATGGAGTGGATGGAGTGCTGTGACTCTTCTACTAGGTATTTCAGTCTTGTGTGTAGTTCTTTGGCCAGTCTGTAAGTTGGTGTTCCGGGTAGTGAGACTATGGGTCTGAGGTGGGCTCCTGGTTTATGGATTTTTGGTAGTCTGTAGAATCGTGGAGGGTTGGTGCCGTCTGGTTGCATTTTCTGGAATTCCGTCTTGTTTAATTGTCCAGAATTGTGTAGTTTTCTTCGGAGATATGTAATTTTGTTTCCTAGTTGTGGGTCGGATCTAGCGCCACCTGTTGGTAGGTGTTGGTGTCTGCGAGTAGTGCATTGGCTTTCTCCATGTAGTCCCTTCTGTTCAGGGTGACTGTGAGCCGACCTTTGTCTGCAGGTAATATAACGATGTTTTTGTCTTTTTTGAGGTTTTCTAGGGCTTTCTTTTCTTGTGCGTTCAGATTGTTTCCTTCCCTCTTTCGGCTCAGAGTAGGTGCAACTGTCTGTCTGATCGTTTGCTGTGTTTCTTCCACGAGTTTGTTGTCCTTCAATGTGGTTCCTAATGCCGTTAGGCAATCCTTCTTGTCAGCGTCTCGGTAATTGAAATTTAGTCCTTTTACTAGTACCGCTTTTCTGTGTCTGATCGGGTCCGGTCTGATAAGTTTTTTATCCATGCCCCTGTGTTCTCGGTTTTGTCTTTGTTTGTGAGTTTGTCAAGTTTTTTCTTCAGGTCCCGACTTTTCTTTATCTGTGTTTGTCGTTGTTTGGTGTTTATGGCTCGTTCTACCGTGTCTGTCCATTCTTCATTTGTTGCTTGTTTGAATAACGGTTTTTGTTGCGCAATTTCCCCGTTACATTTTCAGAGTCTGTGGTGGGCGTCATTGATTAGTTCTCGGAGCATTCTGCGGCCGTTTCGTTCTGTTAAACTTCTGGCTTGAGGTGTTTTTATCGGCGGTTTGTATTGGAGGGCTGTAAGGTGTCATAATGGTCAATTTTCATTTGGCTTTGGTTTAAAACTACTACAGTTTCTAGATTGAACCAGCTTTATAAAAATATCAGGAGACAGATTTGAGCTAAGTTTATCAACATAATCTCAACTATCAACCACTATTAAACTGACCTTTGTGACAATTTCCAAGAACATAGATTACTTTGTGAGTTGCGAATCTCTTACGTCTTGAAGAGGAGGCAAGTCCTTACATGCAGAGTAAATTTTTTTTCACACATTTTCATTATTTATGCCTTATATTTATATGAAGATAATTTTTAAAAATCTTATAATTGCATTATTATGGTTAGATTGACTTGTACAGACATTTCTCATGGCCTGCCACAGTTATCTGGTCCCACTATCATTTTGAAGTAAGAAATGTCTAGCTCAATGCGAATAGATTGCATCTCTCCTGTTCTCCAGCTGTTGTAACAAAGCGACCAGTAGAGCATTGCAAAATCTTGGAGACCTCATTGTGCCGTGTTGGGCTTTGTGTTTATCTCACATAAAACCCTTTGAGAATACTTTCCATCTCCTCCAACGATCCTCCTTTATTAATCCTGGTGTGCTTTCCTTTAGTGGTCACAGTATAGTGGTTGGGAGGTCATGTTGCTGCTGTACAGGACATTGGTTAGGCCGCTTTTGGAATACTGCGTGCAATTCTGGTCTCCCTGCTATAGGATGGATGTTGTGAAACTTGAAAAGGTTCAGAAAAGGATAATGCCAGAGTTGGAGGGTTTGAGCTATAGGGTGAGGCTGAATGGGCTGGGGCTGTTTTTCCTGGAGCGTCGGAGGCTGACGGGGTAACCTTACAGAAATTTATAAAGTCATGAGGGCATGGATAGGGTGAAATATCAATGTCTTTTCCCCAGGATAGGGGAGTCCAAAACTAGAATGCATAGGTTTAAAGTGAGAGGAGAAAAACTTTAAAATGCCCTAAAGGGCAACTCTTTCATGCAGAGGGTGATGCATGTTTGGAATTAACTGCCAGAGAAAGTGCTGGAGGCTGGTACAATTACAACTTTTAAAAGGCCTTAGATGGGTATATGGATAGGAAAGGTTTAGAGGGATATGAGCCAATTGGTGGCAAATGGGATCAGATTAAGTTAGGATATCTGGTCAGCATGGACGAGTTGGACTGAAGGGTCTGTTTCCGTGCTGTATGTCTCTATGATACTACGACTCTAAGAACCTTCTCTCCTTTAAGAGCTATAGCCTGGCTTTAAATAGTGCAAGAGCTGAAAAATGTGTTGCTGGAAAAGCGCAGCATGTCAGGCAGTATCCAAGGAGCAGGAGAACCGACGTTTCGGACATAAGCCCTTCTTCAGGAAATGAAGGATTTAAATAGTGCAAGGTAACTTGAACTTACACTCAAGACAATTTTGTGCTCCCCACAACCATGTCGCAGCTTAGATTAGATTAGATTCCCTACAGTGTGGAAACAGGCCCTTCGGCCCAACTAGTCCATACCAACTAGTCCGAAGAGTAACCCACCTGGACCCATTTCCCTCTGACTAATGCACCTAAGACAATGGGCAATTTTTCATAGCCAGTTCACCTGGCCTGCACATCTTTGGACATTTTCTCTATGTTATAGTCATTTATTTAAATTAATAGCCAGTACTGAACTTGTTAGCAAAAAGTTAACAGTTGAGTTTAACAATACCTCACCTCCATACTTGAAGGTGCTGTATTATTTGAATCTATTTAATTGCAATAACATAGGGTTGCTTATTGATTGTGTCAGAAGTAATGGGTGTGAATTAATTGCACATCACAACTCTTGGGTCACCTGCTAAAATCTGTGTTGTAAATTGCAGATTGAAAAAGAGAAATGCAGGAAACTGGTATCGTTGTTTAACTGTTATACAATAATTTGCTTCCTTGTTGGAAACATTGCTTACGAACTGTTGTATGAGAGCACAAGTTCCAGACCTCTACCTTCAGGACAATGGTGTGAGATTAGCCTTTAATCACTCTCTAGTGTAATGAAGCCAGTGTGGTAAGTCAGATATGTGTGTAATGTACAGTAACATTAGTCAGTATTGAACCAAGACTACATATGTCCATGAAATTGTGGCCTTGTAAATAGTTAATGGTGTAAATAAACTTCAGATAGATGACACATGAAAATCCTGACTGGCTGTGCTAAATGTTATGTGGACTGCACACACTGAGGTTACCATGAAGAACTCTCCTTCTCAACCTCTCCCCTTGCCTGAAGCATGGTGACCCTCAGGTTAAAGCAGCACCAGTCCTGTCTCTTTCTCTTGAATGAGACAGCAGACTATCTGGTAGGATAATGGCAGCTTTAATTTTAAGTAGTAAATCATTATTTTTATGTAGTATTTTTATGGCACAGTTTCTCATTGTTCCAGATTTCGCTGTGAAAATAATGTGAGGCTTATGTTTTTGCAAATGATTTATGTCCATTAGTACTGCACATACAGACATTTTCTCACTTGCAGCTCTAACTGGGTTGTCCCAGACTTACACGTAAATATAATTCTGTACAATCCTTGCTCTTTACTATTTTGTGTCTTGATCATGTTGTTCGGGAGATTGCTGCTTGGTGTCTCTGGTGGTTTGGTTACACTCACTGTCTCTTAGCAGGGGGCATTAATCAATCTGAAATCTGGGCAGAAAATGGGATCAGATGGTTCGGCAATCTTGTTGAAAAATGTTGGCACAAATTTTGGTTTAAATGTGAGAAAATAACTGGCAGAGGCTAATTGCTTTAAGCTTTTTGAAGTTTATTTTATTTTATCAATTCCCATTCTGCATTAATCAAAATAAACAACACACACATGTTCAATTTAAAAAAAATCACCATGCTGGATCTAGTTTATTTGGTTAGATGTTATAACAATATGTGCAATGTGGACTACCATTAACACTGGTAATGTCATTATAATGGACTGATTATTTCCCATCAAAGATATATTTTAAAGCTTGACATTGGAATTAACATTAAGTTAAATATTCTGAAGGTAAAAATATTGTTTGAGCTGTTTAACTTTATTCTTAAAGAGTATTATTAATAAAAAATACTTAAAATGGTTACCAAAACCAAATACAAATGGCTTGCAAAATTTGGGTCAGCAAATCAATCAATTAGGAGAGAGTGCAGATGCTGGAGGTCAGAGTCTAAAATTGTGGTGCTGGAAAAGCACAGCCGGTCAGGCAGCATCCGAGGAGCAGGAGAGTCAATGTTTCCTGCCATTTAAAATAGAAGCTTGCAATTAAACTGAAAATGCTGACCAATATTTTCAATACCGAAGTTACGCCACTGTGTGAATGTTATTCTGATGGCGTCAACTCTTCCTCTGACATTCTGCTCAGTGACATTCCCACTCTCCATAGCTGAAGGGGGCAATGATAGCCTAACCACCCAGAAGAAAGTGACATGATCAGATCAGTCACCTGTTTTACACTCTGCTTAACTTCAATAAACAGTGATTTAATCAGGCAGGGGATGAGATATGGAGTGGAGGAATAGTAAGGGGTGATGCATAGTCAAGTATAGAAGAGGGTACTCTCGAAGGTTTGGAAGGACATTGGATTGTCCAGTGCAGATGCCTCAAGGCAGAGATAGAGGAGTAATGGCCCAGTGACAAAGATGGCGCCTGAGGATGTTGGTTGAGTTTGATGTAGACAGCAGTGAAGCAGGAAGACAGATAGTAATGCAGGCTTCGTTGACAATGATGAGCTGGCTCAGGACTGATGGACTCTTCTCAAACGATATCTTTCTTTTTTTTCCCTTATTCTTAAATTATTCAAAATAGTGCTGTTTCATGGTGACAAATGAAAGTGTTTCACTGTATTTTATTGTATTCTTGCTGTAGAATACATAAGAGAATAAAACCAAAATCAAGTCATGGATGGAATTTATCTTAATGCAAGGAGTCTTGCAAGTATGGCAGAGTAGTTGAGATTGTTGATGTGATGTCATTACTATTATGAGGACATGGTCAAGGGACGGACAAGGATAAAATCGTTGAGTGAGATTGGGTACAATGATGTAAAAGAGAAGATGGTGTTGCAATGTTAATCAAGGATTCAGCTTGCTCAGGTGGGCTGAAAGTAAAGTACGAAACTGGGGCAGACTGTGGGGCGGCACGGTGGCTCAGTGGTTAGCACTGTTACCTCACAGCGCCAGCGACCCACGTTCGATTCCCGCCTTGGGCGACAGTCTGTGTGGAGTTTGCACATTCTCCCTGTGTCTGTGCGGGTTTCCTCCCATAGTCTAAGCGTGGCATGTGAATGTTGGTGAATTGCCCATGTTAAATTGCCCAAAGTGTTAAGTGCATTAGTCAGGGGTAAATATAGGGGAATAGGACTTGGTGGGTTACTTGTCAGCAGGTCGGTATGGACATGTTGGGCCAAATGGATGATGAGGGATAAACAGGATTGAATATAAAGGGGAAAAAAAAGGTTTATGGCGATGCCAAGAGCTCAGAACAGCAGAAGTCCTTGAGAATAATAAAATGGGTAAAAGAGAAGCTGGGAAAGCAAAAAGGGGAATGAAAGGATAATGGTAGGTAGAATAAAGGAAACAATTCTGAATTATTTTGCAAGTACATTAAAGGTAAAAAAGGATAACTAAGGAAAGAATAGGCCCAATTAAGGATTACTATGATAATTTAGGTGTAGAGAGACAGGATATAGATAGGAGAAAGTGAGGACTGCAGATGCTGGAGATCAGAGCTGAAAATGTGTTGCTGGAAAAGTGCAGCAGGTCAGGCAGCATCCAAGGAATAGGAGAATCGACGTTTCGGGCATAAGCCCTGAAGAAGGGCTTATGCCCGAAACGTCGATTCTCCTGTTCCTTGGATGCTGCCTGACCTGCTGCGCTTTTCCAGCAACACATTTCTGAGTATATAGATAGGGTCCTGAATGCATAGCTTGTGTTGATATTCACTCGTGAGATGGACAAAGTGGGTCAGGACTTCAGGGAGGACTGTAATAAAGTTACAAAATGAGGAAAAATAGAGAGGCATTTCTGAGTGGTCTGGCAAGCTTAAAAGTAGATATATCTCCAGGGCAAGACAAAATGTATCCCCTTGCTATTGAGTGAGGCAAGGGAGGATATACCAAAGGAGTTGGCAATAATTTTTGATTTCTGTCTGCCACAGGGGAGGAGTGAGAGGACTGGTGAACAGCCAAAGTGACATTATTATTCAAAAAGGGAGCAAAGGGTAAACCAAGAATCTACCGGGTCAGTCAGTCTCACCTCAGTGGAGGGGAAACAATCGGAAGGAATTCTGAGGCCCAGAATTAATCTGCATTTGGGATTAATGAAATAGAGGAGAAAGTGAGGACTGCAGATGCTGTAGATCAGAGCTGAAAATGCGTTACTGGAAAAGCGCAGCAGGTCAGGCAGCATCCAAGGAGCAGGAGAATCGATGTTTCGGACATTCCTGAAGAAGGGCTCATGCCCGAAACGTCGATTCTCCTGCTCCTTGGATGCATTAATGAAATAGAGTCAGCATAGTTTTGTTAAGGGGCAGTCATGTCTCACTAACTAACTTGATTGAATTTTTTGAAGGGGTGACCAGGGTGCACAGTATAATTGATGCCATTTGTGTGGACTTCAGTAAGATTTTTGACAGGGTCCCAGATGGTAACCTGATTAAGAAGTTAAGAGTTCATGGAATTCAAGGCAAATTTGCAAATCGGATCCAGAATTGGTTTAGTGACAGGAAACAGGGTGACGGTCAAAGGCGGACTTTGTGACTGAAAGGAAAGCTGTGTCCAATGGTGTACCATAGGATCAGGTGCTGGATGCTTTTCTGTCTATTGTGTAAATTAATGATGTAGACATGAATGTAGGAGGGATGGTCAGTTTGCTTACAAATATCATGAAAATTGGCAGTGTGATAAAGAACAATAAGGAAAGTCTTAGGCCCCCAGGTGATGTAGATGAGTTGGTCAGATGTTCTGAATTTAATCCTAAAAGGTGTGAAGTGTTACATTTTATATCCAGGCAAGGCAAGAGAGTAAACATGGCAGGACTCCTGGAAGTACAGAGGATCAGAGAGATTTGTGTAAGTTTTTGAAAGCAGCAGGACAGGTAGATAAGGAGGTCAAGAAGGCAGAAGGAATATTTGCCTTTATTAATCAAGGCATTCGATATAAAAGCAAGGAGGCTGTGATGGAATGTTAGGCCACAACTGGACTATAGTGTGCAGTCCTAGCCTCCACACTATAGGAAAGAAGTGATTATATTTGAGTGACTGCAGAAGAGATTAACCAGGATGTTGCCTTTACTGGTGTGATTCCGCTTTGAAGGGATTCTAGATCTGCTGTTTTACCAGCTGATGTTGCTGATGTTAGACCAGAGAAAATTGTGGAGGGAGGTGGGTGAGGTATGATTGAGGTGTAGAAATATTTGAAGGACATAGACAAGGGTGTTTAGATTGAAACATTTCCTTTATTAGAGTGGTCAGTAATCAAGGGGCACAGTTTTAAGGTGAGGAGTAAAATGTTTAGAGTGGATTTGAGACAAATAAAAACTTAGAGAATTGTGAGTGTCTAGAACTCATTCCCAAAAGTGTGGTAGATATGCAAACCCTGAAGACATTTAAAAACTATTTAGATGAATGCTTGAAACATCAGAGTAGACACAGCTATGAGACAAGTGCTGAAACGTAAGATTAGAATAGATGGATGTTTTGTGCCTAAATTAGATATGATGGGCTGAAGGACCTCATTCCATGTTGTCAAATCTGTTTGCTCTAAAAGGTGGCAGTTAGCAAAATAGTGTCAACTTCTCACCAGGTAGATTAAACTAAATTTCCTTCCATTTAAAAAAAAATCATCCTACAAGAAGCCATTGTTTCACCCAAAAAAGTCAGAGAGGAGAAAAAGATAATTGTTATTTGATGTGATTTAATTTATTGTAATCACATTTACCTAAGTACAGTGAAAAGCTCTGTTTGAGAACGGTGCAGGCAGATGACAAAATTAAAGCATTCCCAACATTGATCTTTGCACACTCAGCGGTGTTCTCGGTAATTCAAGGGTAAAGGACAATCCTTCTGGTCGACAATGAACGTGAATTCACTGAAAGCAAATGTGTAAAGTTGTACAGGCAGTGAATCAAGTACACAGATCCTGTACTCAAATTCTTTCCATTCATTTTCACCATCTTAAATTCTATGTTAGATCTGCCACATTCCTCATATTTATAGATTTCCAGTAGCAATTAAAATCCATTTATTTGGGAGACTAGTCTTGTTTTTAAATAGAAGGCATACATGTCAATTTCTTCTCAAAGAATATACCTTTGAAAAAAAATCATATGAACCAATATTTAATCAATACTACCATTTTATTTTCCATTCTTACTGGAAAGAACAATAATTGACAATAGGTTACCTTATTGTTATATAGGTCCGAAATGCTCAGGACCAGCTAGATTTTGGAATTCAGAATTTTTGGAATTTCAGGATAAGTGACAGTCTGATGGCTAAACTTTTAAGAATCTTAGCAAACAGCAGACGCACTATGAATAAAACAGGCCCTGAAACAGAATTGAGGCCTGCCTGTGCTGGGCCACAGCCCTACTCATCGCACTTGAGTGACACACATCGAGTGGGTGTGGAGTTGGGGTTAACTGTTTGCACACCAAACAACCTTGTTAGTGAGAAAAAAACTCCACGAGAAAACCTTTGGATTTCAGAGCTTTTTGGATTTCGGGATTTCAGATAAAGTGTTTTCTACCTGTACTGGGAGATCATTGTGCCAGTTTGGGAACAGTTGATCAGGGAAGAAGTAAACTGGCTCCATCTTCTTCACATGTATACTGACCATTAAGTTCTCTAATGCTGGATTTGATCTGAATTAAAATATATATTTCTATGGATAAATAAGTCTGCATGTGTTCATCATTAATGACTTAATTAAGGGTTGACAATTGATTTTGTTCTTTTCTTACTTTTGTAATACTCACAAATGCTTCTTGGTTAATTTTTTGAAGGGTTCAGACTCTCTAGATCAGCACTGAACAATGCAAGCTGATCATTAGCTCTGCTCTCATCATTCCATTTACATTCACATCTACTTTTCCACTGAGATTATTGAACAGGATAAAAGAAAGCCTAACCAATCCTGATGCAATGTCAGCCCATGATGGTGTCGTTGATTAAGAGACGCAACCCATGAAGAATAGCAACTGCAAGCCTTATATGACCACTTTGTTGAGTTGTGTACAGAATTATAAGACTGAGATGTAGTGGAAAGAAAAGAAAACAATTGCATTCATAAAGCACCCTTTTTGACCTCAGGACACTTCAAAATGCTTTGCAGTCATTAGGGTATTTTTAATATGTCAATATTATGAAGTTTGCACAAATGTGTACACAACATAACCCAGGAAAAAGTGACGACTGCAGATGCTGGAGATCAGAGTCAAGAGTGTGGTGCTAGAAAAACACAGCAGGTCAGGCAGCGATTTCTGACGAAGGGCTTTTGCCCGAACATCAATTCTCCTGCTTTTTGGATGCTGCCTGACCTTCTGTGCTTTTCCCACACCACATTCTCAACACAACATAACCTGGCAGGCAGTTAGAAAATCTATTTCAGCTTCCAAAAAAGCTGCTTACAAGATGCAGATGCCACTGATTTGGCCAGCATTTATCACCCACCGCTAATTGCTCTTGAGACATTGGTGATGGTCTGTCTTCTTAAACTATTGCAGCAGTTGAGGTGTGGAGAGTTTGGGCCAGTAACAGTGAATCAATAGCAATATAGTTCTCAGTCAGGATAGGTGTAATTCAGAGGGAGATTGTATAGATATAGCGTATCCAGGCCATTATGGTAGTTGAGGAATAAATGTTAGCTAGGAGAACTCCCCAGATACCTTGACAACCAACTGATTGGACAGATAGGATTTCAGCTTGCATCTCATTAAAAATCCAGCAAATCTGATAATGCAATATTTCCTGAGCACAATATTAAAATGTAAACCTGGATTATGTACTTGTGTCTCTGAAATAGGACTTGGGCCCATCAGCTTCTCCTCAGACGTGTGAATACTGCCAACAAGTCAGTGCTGCTGAACCATGTAAACAGCTTAAAACCTCAAACTAGCATTTAAACTTCATTTTACCATTCTTGGGAAACTTCATTCAATTTTGGAAACTTGTTCCAGAAATAATGATCATTTGTTTGTCAGTGTGAGTGGGCCTAGTCTCAGTCAATTTTTTTTAATATTAACTATTGTAGAATCATCGACTCTCTAGAGCGTGGAAGCAGGTCATTTGATCTACCAAGTTCACACCCACATGCCCTATTCCTGTAACCCTGCATTTCCCATGGCGAACCCACCGAGCCTGAACATCCCTGGACACCATGGGCAATTTTAGCACGGCCAATCCACCTAGCCTACACTTCTTTGGACTGTGGGAGGAAACCAGAGTACCCAGAGGAAACACATACACAGACAAAGGGAGAATGTGCACACTCCACATACAGTCATCCGAGGCTGGAAACGAACCAAAGCCCCTAGCGCTGTGAGGCAGCAATGTTGACCACTGAGCCACTGTGCTGCTCTTGTACTGTTGAATGTATGCCTTGCTTTTAAGAAAAGTCACTTATAAAATTATCATATGCTGTGTGTATACAATGCTGTGATTCTACTAAGCAGTTAATCTGCTTTGGGTTTGCAAATTTCAGGCAGAGAAATCAGTTGATTTTCTGTAATGGCTGTGTCATAACTTATAATGTGTTTTACTGTTTTAATAAGATAGCCCATGGAGTTAATCAATCTCTAATGAGTGTTTGCTCATCATATAATTCTCATCAACATGACATGTTGGAGAGTGATAGAAAGCATCATTGTAATGAGGCTTATCTTTCTTGAGTAGTCAGAAAGCAAGTTAATCTACACATAGTTGGTAGTCTGAAATCATGTTAAAGTGCATAAAATAATCCCTTAATACCTTCATTTGTTACACATAGAGTGAATGTTGAAATTACAGTTTGCTGGTAAACAGCCAAAGCCTGACTGAGAGACTGCTTTAACTCACTTGAGAAAGCCAAGTGATTAAGATGTGAGCCAGATTGATAAAAAACAAAGGGAAGGTCACAAGCATATTCTTAAAATGGTCAAACAATTTCCTAGTTTGAATTGAGACACTGAAGATCTGTAAGCAGTATTTAAGATGTTTAAACAGCTTTCTATATTTGGTTGTGTCCATTGCAGATAGACAATCCACAAGAGTTTGTTTAGCAATTGGAAATAGAAAGGATAGAAGCAGGAAGAATGTTCTTAATGACTGGGATCACGGATAAGGGGTAGGCCTTTTACACAGAGACAGCAGGAACTTTCTTCACTCAGAGAGTGATGAGTCCATGGAATTCTCCACCACAGGAAACTGTTGAGGTCAATATGTTAAAGATTGGTGTGAATAAAGATCGCAGGGCTAAAGGGATCAAAGAATATTGAGAGAAAGTGGTAACAGGGTACTGAGTTGGATGATCAGGCACGGTCATATTGAATGATGGAACAGGTTCAAAGGGCTGAATGGCATTTCCTGCTCCAACATTCTTTGTTTCTATGATTGAAACTGGACACTTGACAGCCAAAGGGCTAAAATATCCTGAGAAATATGGACCACATTGGAATGTCTATTTCGGGTCAGATTAAACTTTTGTATTCATCAACTAAAGTTCATGCCATTTAGACAAAATCCTACACAATCTATAGATCACCTCATTAGCTAATACAAAAAAAAAGGACTCTTTGTTTCCTTTCAGTTAGGGAGCTAGCAAATAAAATTGTTGAATCAGAAATCACAACCAATGTGTCTCAATGGAAGCTTTCGGGAAAGGTTTTCCGGATAAACCGAAGACTTGTAGAGTCAAAGAGTCAAAGAGAAAATGGAAGGTTGGATAGGAATATGAGATGATCCTTTCAAACCGCTAAAACATACAGGTCATACGTACCAACCTGATGGTTGACACAATAATGGGAATACCGAAGCATAACAAGAGAAAGATGTGTTTTTTTGTATGCATTAAGTAACTGTCCAGCTTAAGTCAATTTTGCAAGGAATGTTTCAGAAATGACCATTACCGAGGCAGTGCACTGGAGGAAAAGACTGGTGCAGTTACAAACAGCCATGTACTGACCAAAACAGGAGTACCTTCAAGATACAATAAAGGTCATTGGGCATCTCACCAAAGGCAAATACAATCTGATGATGTACGTAGCAAAACAAAAAACTGTATATAAGCATCAACATCAAAACAATAACACATCGAGTGAAGTTTTTGCAAAATTTCAAATTATCTGTTCTCAAAAGCTGGTGATTACTTATAATATGCTTAGATTGATACATGTGCAAGTGCCAAAATACTGCTGCTAGGGATTCTTAAAAAAAAGTGTACACAGATACAGGAAACCATGAGGAAACTTAGAAATGTAAAACTTTGAACATACAAATAATTCACCAATTCCATTCACAGGATTCATGGTGCTGGAGGGTAAGTACAATAAATCTACCTGGAGGGTGCATCTATTCAACATCACAAACATTTCTGGACCTGCCATTGCAGATGTGCCAGCATACCATGATTTCATGTGAGCTGCAATCCATGGAAACAGTCAATCATTGAAAAACAATAAAAGATGCAGCCAATTACTTCAGAAACAGTTGCAAAGCTGAAGATGAAAGAAGAACAAAACAGTTCACTGAATACTGAATTAATCGAGCTAAAACATCTTCACTCTGCTGTACAGAAAATTGAAACTCCAAGATCAAAAATCTGAGTGACTGTCTCACTCTGGACTTTGGACTGAAAGACCAAATTTGAGAATATCATCTCTGAGATGCTGCAGTTTTAGGGGATACCTCTGCTCAGTTTACAAAGATGATTAAGAGATGGAAGAGTAAGGAAGGAAACAGGAATGAGTTACAAGTTCTCTGTCACCAATTCAACAAATATTTGCTAGCTTACTGCAATATCTGGAGCAAGTGGACAACAAGAAAAAAAACTGATTCAGCAGGATCAGCTACAACAACATCAGGGGAAAGTAAGGACTGCAGATGCTGGAGATTAGAGTCAAGATTAGAGTGGTGCTAGAAAAGCACAGCAGGTCAGGCAGCATCCGAGGAGCAGGAAAATTGACGTTTCGAGCAGGAGCTCTTCATCAGAAATGAAGCTGGAAGCCTCAGGGGGTGGAGAGATAAATGGGGGGTGGTGGGGATGAGGGGAAGGTAGCTGGGAATGCAATAGGTGGATGGAGGAAGGGATAAATGTGATAAATCGGAGAGGAGGTTGGAGGGGATAAGTGGGAAGGGGGATGGACAGATGGGACATTTCATGAGGATGTTGTTGAGCTAGAAGTTTGGAACTGGGGTAAGGTGGGGGGAGGGGAAATAAGGAAACTGGTGAAGTCCACATTGATGCCCTGGGATTCAAGGGTTCCAAGGTGGAAGATGAGGCATTCTTCCTCCAGGCGTCAGGTGGTGAAGGGGTGGCTGTGTTGGAGGCCCAGGACCTGCAAGCCCTCAGCAGAGTGGGACGGGGAGTTGAAATGTTCGGCCACGGGGTGGTGGGTTTGATTGGTTCGAGTATCCCAGAGATGTTCCCTAAAATGCTCTGCTATCGGGAGCAGCGGATGCAATAAATGACATTTGTGGAAGTGCAGGTGAAACTTTGATGGATGTGGAAGGCTCATTTGGAGCCTTGGATGGAGGTGGGGGCGGGGGGGGGGGGGGGGGGGGGGGGGGGGGGTGTAGGCGCAGGTTTTGCAATTCCTGCGTCTTCCATAGTTATACTGGCACCACTCCCAACCTTTTCCTCCGCTACATTGATGACTGCATCGGTGCCACCTTGTACTCCAATGGGGAGGTTGAGCAATTCACCAACTTCACTAACACATTCCACCCAAACCTTAAATTCACATGGACCATCTCTGACACCTCCCTCACCTTCCTGGACCTCTCCATCTCCATCAACGACGACCGAATCAACACTTATATTTTTTACAAACTCACCGACTCCCACAACTACCTGGATTACACCTCTTCCCACCCTATCTCCTGCAAAAATGCCATCCCGTATTCCTAATTCCTCCGTCTTCGCCATATCTGCTCCCAGGCGGATCAGTTCCACCACAGAACACAACAGATGGCCTCCTTCTTTAAAGACCATAATTTCCCCTCCCACATAGTTGAAGATGCCTTCCAATGCATCTCACCCACATCTTGCACCTCCACGCTCAAACCTCAAGCCTCCAATTGCAACAAGGACCGAACCCCCCCGGTCCTCACCTTCCACTCCACCAACCTCCGCATAAACCGCATCTCCGCTGACGTTTCCACCAACTACAAATGGACCCCACCGCCAGGGATATATTTCCCTTCTGCAAAGACCGTTTCCTCTGTAACTACCTGGTCAGGTCCACGCACCCCAACAAGCCACCCTCCCTTCCTGACACCTTCCCCTTCCACTGCAGGAATTGCAAAACTTGCGCCCACAACTTCTCCCTCACCACCATCCAAGGCCCCAAAGGAGCCTTCCACATCCATCAAAGTTTCACCTGCACTTCCACAAATGTCATTTACTGTATCCACTGCTCCCAATGCGGTCTCCTTTATATTGGGGAGACAGGGTGCCTCCTCGCAGAGCACTTTAGCGAACATCTCCGGGACACCCGCACCAATCAACTCCACGGCCCTGTGGCCAAATATTTCAAAAGCCCCCCCCCCACCTCTGCCAAGGACATGCAGGTCCTGGGCCTCCTCCACCGCCACTCTCTCATCACCCGACACCTGGAGGAAGAACACCTCATCTTCCGCCTTGGAACACTTCAACACCATGGCATCAATGTGGACTTCACCAGTTTCGTCATTTCCCCTTTCCCCCCACCTTACCCCAATTCCAAACTTCCAGCTCAGCACTATCCTCATGACCTGTCCCACCTGTCAATCTTCCTTCCCACCTATCCCCTCCACCCTCCTCTCCGACCTATCATGTTTACCCCCACCTGCATCCACCTATTGCTCTCCCAGCTACTTCTCTCCGGTCCCACCTGCTCCCATTTATCGCTCCACCTCCGAGGCTTCCAGCCTCATTCCTGATGAAGGGCTCCTGCCCAAAACATCGATTTTCCTGCTCCTTGGATGCTGTGCTTTTCCTGCACCACTCTGACCTTGACTACGACAACATCAGTCTGAGCTCCAAGAAGCAATGGAAAAAAGGACAGACCTACAAAAACAATTGGAGACATACAGTCCAAAGGAGCTGTAAACCTTTCATAAAACAATCTGTTTAGAAATAAATACTTGCAAAAATTCTCAACTAAATTAACTCAAGGTAGAAGGATGGATTAAACCAACCAACCTAAGAAACAAAAAGGCACAAACCAGTTGAAGAGACTGTACAGTTATTAAGAGCGATGAAGGAGAAAATATACTGCAGCAGCAGAAGTGTACAGGTTTGATAGAATTATGAGGATCCAGAATGTGAAACCAACAGCTTCAAAATGAATTGAAAGCTCTTCAGGATCAAAACATTAAATGCCAAGAAGATTTGAACCACATAAAATAGTTTGGGAAATGAGATTATTCAGTGGCTAATCGACGACAAAACGAGGCTTTAGTCTATTAATAGTAGTGTATTACCTACCACCATTCATTAGGTGGGCCCAAGATAAGGGAAAGATTGACCCTTTATGACAGCAAATTACCTTGGACAATACACTAAGACTGAAACTTTATTGCTGGAACAGCACAGCAGGTCAGGCAGCATCCAGGGAACAGGAGATTCGACGTTTCGGGCACAGGCCCTTCTTCAGGAATGAGCAGAGAGTGTTCAGCAGGAGAAGATAAAAGGTAGGGAGGAGGGACTTGGAGGAGGGGAGTTGGAAATGTGATAGGTGGAAAGAGGTCAAGGTGAGGGTGATAGGTCGGAGTAGGATGGAGGCGGAGAGGTCAAGAAGAAGACTGCAGGTCAGGAAGGCGGTGCCGGGCTGGAGGGATCCGGCTGAGACAAGGTGGGGGGAGGGGGGATGAAGAAACTGGTGAAGTCCAAGTTCATCCCCTGCGGTTGGAGGGTTCCCAGTCGGAAGATAAGACGCTCCTCCTCCGACCGTCGGGTTGTTGTGGTTTGGCGGTGGATGAGTCCAATGACCTGCATATCCTCGGTGGAGTGGGAGGGGGAGTTGAAATGCTGTGCCACAGGTTGGTTGGGTTGGTTCGTCCGGGTGGCCCAGAGGTGCTCTCTGAATCGCTCCGCAAGTAGGCGGCCTGTCTCCCCAATATAGAGGAGGCCACACCAGCTGCAGCGGATGCAGTAGATGATGTGGGTGGAGGTGCAGGTGAATCTGTGGCGGATATGGAAGTTTCCCTTGGGGCCTTGGAGAGAAGTGAGGGGGGAGGTGTGGGCGCAAGTGTTGCACCTCCTGCGGTTGCAAGGGAAGGTGCCGGGAGTGGTGGTTGGGTCGGTGGGGGGGTGTGGATCTAACAAGGAGTCGCGGAGGGAGTGGTCTCTATGGAAAGCTGATAGGGGAGGGGAGGGAAATATATCCTTGGTGCTGGGGTCTGTTTGGAGGTGGCGGAAGTGACGGCGGATGATGCGCTGTACATGGAGATTGGTGGGGTGGAAGGTGAGGACCAGTGGGGTTCTGTCCTGGTGGCGGTTGGAGGGGCGGGGCTCAAGGGCGGAGGATTGGGAAGTGGAGGAGATGCGGTGGAGGGCACCGTCGACCACGTCGGGGGGGAAATTGCGGTCCTTGAAGAAGGAGGCCATCTGTGTAGTACGTATTTTGAACTGGTCCTCCTGGGAGCAGATGCGGCGGAGACGAAGGAATTGGGAGAATGGGATGGCGTTTTTACAGGGGGCAGGATGGGAGGAGGTGTAGTCCAGGTAGCTGTGGGAGTCGGTAGGTTTGTAGTAGATGTCCGTGTTGATTCGGTCGCCTGAGATAGAAACAGAAAGGTCTAGGAAGGGGAGGGAGGAGTCCGAGTCCTCACCTACCACCCCACCAATCTCCATGTACAGCGCATCATCCGCCGTCACTTCTGCCACCTCCAAACAGACCCCAGCACCAAGGATATATTTCCCTCCCCTCCCCTATCAGCTTTCCGTAGAGACCACTCCCTCCGCGACTCCCTTGTTAGATCCACACCCCCCACCGACCCAACCACCACTCCCGGCACCTTCCCTTGCAACCGCAGGAGGTGCAACACTTGCGCCCACACCTCCCCCCTCACTTCTCTCCAAGGCCCCAAGGGAAACTTCCATATCCGCCACAGATTCACCTGCACCTCCACCCACATCATCTACTGCATCCGCTGCAGCCGGTGTGGCCTCCTCTATATTGGGGAGACAGGCCTCCTACTTGCGGAGCGATTCAGAGAGCACCTCTGGGCCACCCGGACGAACCAACCCAACCAACCTGTGGCACAGCATTTCAACTCCCCCTCCCACTCCACCGAGGATATGCAGGTCATTGGACTCATCCACCGCCAAACCACAACAACCCGACGGTCGGAGGAGGAGCGTCTTATCTTCCGACTGGGAACCCTCCAACCGCAGGGGATGAACTTGGACTTCACCAGTTTCTTCATCCCCCCTCCCCCCACCTTGTCTCAGCCGGATCCCTCCAGCCCGGCACCGCCTTCCTGACCTGCAGTCTTCTTCTTGACCTCTCCGCCTCCATCCTACTCCGACCTATCACCCTCACCTTGACCTCTTTCCACCTATCACATTTCCAACTCCCCTCCTCCAAGTCCCTCCTCCCTACCTTTTATCTTCTCCTGCTGAACACTCTCTGCTCATTCCTGAAGAAGGGCCTGTGCCCGAAACGTCGAATCTCCTGTTCCCTGGATGCTGCCTGACCTGCTGTGCTGTTCCAGCAATAAAGTTTCAACTTTGATCTCCAGCATCTGCAGACCTCACTTTCTCCTCAATACACTAAGACTGAAATATAAGTATTATTTGTTTTTCTCTAGTCCTCATTAGTCCATGGATCTCAACATAAATTTATTTGTTTCAACTAATCTCTAATTGGCCAATGTTTCCACTTTCCCATAATTTGACTTAGAATTAAAAAAAGGCTTCTTTAATAAAAAAAATAAAATGATTAGTTTATTATAGAAACAAAACCTTTTCTAAAAACGATGCAGAATTAGTTAATGCACACAATGAACACATAAGTATCTAAACAGCCAAATATACAAGCCCTTTTAGTCAATTGTGGTGTTTTCTAGAAGGCAAAAGGATGTTCACAATGCTGTCCGCCTGATATTCTAGCATGTGAAGAGAGATGTCACTGAACACACTTGTCTTTGGAGACCACTGAGATGCATCATTCAGGAAACGGCCTCAAACTGTTTTTGAAGCCTTTCACATTCGCAAAGCTGGACGAGGTCTCCAGATACCACACAGGACCCAAAACAGGTCTTTTCCAGGAACAAAAGATCTAACCTGGGAAATACCTTTCCTTCAGCAGGCTGGTCACCAACTGTTTCAAACAATAACCAAAGCAGGAAGTAACTTGGCAGACATCAAGCCTGGCAGAGGGTCTCCACTGCCTATTACAGGATATGTAACCATCATGAAAAGCTTGATTGCAAACATGTTTCAATGTCTTTTTTTGACATTTCTCAACCAAACCTAATTCAGGGATCCATGATCCTTCCATCACAAATCTGCAAAAACTATTAAACATGAAATATTTATAACAAATAATGTCTTTGGATATTTTGCTTAGGGTTTATTATTGGGGCAGATTATATACACACTGAACATTCTATTGAATCAGATTATTCATCCTGAGAATGCTCAATCTATTTTTCCAATGATTATAGTTCTGAAATGTTATTACACACCCCTGGTGCAGATGGGCCTTGAATCTGAGCTCCCTGGTCCAACGGTGATGACACTACCACTGCACCACGAGAGGCCCTTATGAAAGAATTCGAGTTGAGGCAAAGCATCCTGAGCCTGAGAATGCTCAATGGTGATGCTGGATAATAAAGCTGCAGAATATTGGTAACTTGCATCATTCTCACACATGCATGTTTGAGACAATGACTGCAACCACCCAATAAACAAAAATGAATGCATAACACTGAGAAGCAAAGCTGCAGATACTGAGGTGCAATTAGCTTGTCTTTTTTAATAACATTCCCTTTTTTTCCCTGAAAGCTGAGAGACTAGTCAATAATTTAAATGGAAGGGTGGTTCATGGCTGGTTTGTTAATTGAACATAGGTTCATTAAGTCAATAGCTCTTGTGTTATAATCTTTTACAAGCAGAAGGTGCCATATTGTCTACATGATTAAGCTTCCTGTAACTTATTCAAAAGTCCACACTTTTATGTCAGGGCTTTCCCTAAGGGTTTACTTTGTAGGTCATCAAAGCCTCTCCCAGTACCCTATGGAGTATACTTCGATCTTTCTTTCAAAATACTTCCTGTTAAAAGCCTCCAGGAAAGAAATAAGGTGGTTATTGAAACCTTTTAAGAATAGAACAGGTCAAGTTCTCATAGAAAATAGGATGTCGTGCTAAAGTAATTTTATAATAATTCAAGCGTGAACAACTACATTTAGCCTTCAGGTTTCGCACATCTTGTTAAGTTATTTTGATTTCTGCCTAGATTATAATTCATTAATGTGCTTTTGTTTGTGATATTTATTTATTCTCGACGTAAACTGCTGACAAGAGTATTACTGCTATTGTACTGGAACAGAACAGTAAACATATTTTCCTGGGATTAAACTCAGCAATATTTTCAGGATTGCTAAAGGGAAGCGAACATTAGACTCCAAACGAAAGGGAGGGTGTCAAAGGGTTAACCAGAACTTTCTCAGGCATCTTAGTGAAACTATTTTGTGCATCTGACAAGCTTTGCTTTCTCAAGTATCTACCTTTTTCAGAAACCAAGTTAATGCATGTTTGTACACCTTTGCTGATTAGAATAATGTATGAATAGTACGTTGGAAGTAATTTACAGATTTATTGAGGTAAATTACTTTATTGATGCAATTGGGCGAAATCATCTGAAGTAGCCCAAAAGATGGGGAAATTTATTATAAGTTACTTGCAGTGTAAATCTTTAGTGCTGGTTGAGAAAGAAGAAATTTATTTCCAGCCAAAAGCCATATCCCCAGATCAAAATATCAGGAAACAATGCGAGCTCCCATTGATTGCCTCTACCTCTGTTTGTGCACATTTGAAAAGTCTTTGAATTGAGTTATTTTTTGGGAGGCAACTGACATCTGTGAGCATGTTTAACTGTTTGCATATTACCAAATGCTTAATTTATGAAGTAACTAGCTAAAGTACATCACTGAAACTTGTAAATGGTTATGGTATTGTTTTTTCTTTAAAATGTCAGTGGGAGGAATTATGCTCTTTTTAAAGTGCAGAATTTGTGTGATAACTATATTTAATACAACTATTCGATGTTACTACTCTTAAAAAGGCCAGTAAGTTTATTTTTTAATCTAAAGAAATGCATAATCCTTTAAAAATCATTTACATGATGAGGTCATTGCTGGCTAGGCCAGCATTTGTTGCCCATCTCTCATTGTCCAGAGGGTAGTTTAAGAGACAATCACATTGTTGTGGGTCTGGAGTCACATGTAGCCAGACCTGGTAAGGTTGGCTGTTTCCTTCCCTAAAGGATGTTAATGTATCAGATGGGTTTTCCCCAACAATTGGCAATGGATTAATGGTCATGGTAGACTGAATTACGTATTGTTTTTGTATTGAATTAAAACTTTATCATCTACCACGATGGGATTCAAGCCTGGGTCCCATGATATTATCCAGATCTCTGGATTAATAGTTGGGTGATGATAGTAAAAGGGCCATCACCTCCCTGTGCATCTATACTTAGATTATATTCTATTATGCAGCCTAATTGTACTAGTTCATGCATTCTCCCCAGCGAGAAATTAATTGTCTTTCTCTTAATAATGCTGCTACAGACTCTAGCTACTTCTTGTACGTCCTGTACTGTGCCTAGCCAAGCGAAGTATTGTTTGAGTACACTGGCAAGGTCCAATTTGGTGTATCTTGATCATATAGCCTAACCAGCTAATATAATGCCAGGATCCTTACAACTGAGCAACAAATATCCAGGCAACGTCTGTGTTACTTTTGCAAGAAGTGGGGAGCTTGAGGAAGTGTCCAGCAATAGTTTATTTTTTAAACGACCAGGAACCTTGCTTGTGGATAAGTTATAGTTTTAGAAGTTTCTTTTTGCAAAAATGTAACTAATGCATATATACTGTATGTGTTCTTATAAACGTTCGTCTCATGTAAAAGCTGACGCCAGAGTTTTTGACTGAAAAAAATGCCAGACCTTTTCATATACCTCAGAAACAATCAACCCTACTTTTCTTCAGTTGAAAGCTCAAATATTTCAGGATCAAAGTATAATTTCTACAATAACAACAAAAACCTCATATCATTATTAATTAAAAAGCTACACAATTTCCCCAGATCTTACTTATCAATTGAGGCATGATGAATCATAGAATCCCTGCAATGTAGAAACAGGCCATTTGGCCCAACAAGTTCAAATATCTTTTAAACATTGTAACTGTATCCAGTTCCATCACTTCCTCAGGAAGTTTGTTCCACACATGAATGACCCTCTGCGTAAAAACAATTGCCCGTCATGATCTTTTTAAAATCATTTCCTCTGACCATAAAATAAAAATTGTTGATATCTGGAGTAAACCTCTGAATGAAAAAGCAGATAACAACTTACAAAGTGCTTGATTTTACTAGATTACAAAATTAGGTCACATGAGTACAATGAGATTGTTCTGTCTAGTAGCCTCATGGCAGAGGTGCAAGTTTGATCTGGATATAGCTAGTATTTACAACGTTAATGTTTTTCAACATCAAAATAAGCTCCTGCAACACTGACTAACCTCACTGTTGGGCACAGCCATAATAAAATAATAGAAAAGCTTAAAGCTAACTCAAGTATAGTGAGAGGTGAATGAGCTGAGGATGGCACAGAAGGAATAGACACACACATTCGCTCAATACATTGACTGCAGGTCGAGAACAAGGAAGCTTTTTCACCAATAGCCAATAGGACCATTTGTAGCAGGTGTAGGTGAGTATTCGCAATCAGCTCAAGGCATAAGGAACTGACAAGTAATATTCTTTCCACCCTGCTTGTTGTCTCAGGGATATAGATCAAAATGTGCCTTATAAGATTTTGCTAAGAAAAGCAAGCAGTGATTGAGAAATAACTAATTATTTATGACTGGCTAATACTGCGGTGACCTGATGGAGAATCTGAAATTTGGCACTGTGAGCCCTCCAGCAACCTTTACTTGACAACTCAATTCATCTGCTGCCTCCTTAACGTGGGTTAAATTGAAATGTTTATTCCATCGAAATTTTAAAAACAGTGTGGATGTCAATCCAAATCTATAAAAAGAGACATTATCTGAATACCCAGAGAGGAAGATTTCTATCTCTTTGTATTTAATTTTCACTAGTTTGCTGTTGCACAATTGACAATGAAATGGATTAATTGGAGCAATATACATCCTTTATTGTTAATTATGTCAAAATGTGGCCAAAAGTAGAAATTGGATGGATGAGAAGAAAGAACTTGCATCTGTGTGTGGCATATTTCATGCTCGCAGGTTATCCAATAGATTTTCACCACCAATTTATTATTGTTGAAATGTATTAATTCTTACAGCAGTCAATTTTGAGAGTGTAGTGCTGGAAAAGCACAGCAGGTCAGGCAGTATCAGAGGAGTAGGAGAATCAATGTTTCGGGCATAAGCCCTTCATCAGAAATTCTCCTGTTTCTCGGATGCTGCCTGACCTGCTGTGCTTTTCCAGGACCATACGCTTGAATCTGATCTCCAGCAGCTGCAGGCTCACTTTCCACACAGCAGTCAATTCGCCAACTTGAAGGCTCACATTCAATCGTGAGTATCCTAACCTTAACAAATCTACCACTCCTGAGAAATAGGCACCCAAAAAGCATCATTTGCTCCATAGACACATACACAATTTCCACATCTCCCCTGAATGGCAGGCTGATCTCTAAGGTGAATGGAAATGTTTTATCATTCTCCATGTCCAAATACATTGTTACTTTTTAATCAAGGACTTACTCAGTAATAATAGTCTGTCATACTGGTTGATGACATCAGTGCTTTTAAAATGATAAGGTTTTGCAATTTCACAGGGGAGAACCACTCTCTTTAAAGCTGCTAATAAATTATCATCTCCAAATTGAAAGCAGACTGAGCTATCATAACTTTTTACTCTATCTTTTTTTCTGCTTTGTCTGGATTTCCAAACAACAGTTCAGCTAGTTGATGCCTCATACTGTTGAGGTACAACTGTTATGTAATACAGCAGAATTAAGTGAATCACCTTAAAATACACTTAGACAATAGACAATAGACAATAGGTGCAGGAGTGGGCCATTCTGCCCTTCGAGCCTGCACCCCAATTCAATATGATCATGGCTGATCATCCTTAATCAGTATCCTGTTCCTGCCTTATCTCCTTAACCCTTGATTCCACTATCCTTGAGAGCTCTATCCAACTCTTTCTTAAGTGAATCCAGAGACTGCGCCTCCACTGCCCTCTAGGGCAGAGCATTCTACACAGCCACCACTCTCTGGGTGAAGACGTTTGTCCTCATCTCTGTCCTAAATGGTCTACCCCATATTTTTAAGCTGTGCCCTCTGGTTCGGCACTCACCCATCAGCGGAAACATGTTTCCTGCCTCCAGAGTGTCCAATCCTTAATAATCTTATATGTCTCAATCAGATCCCCTCTCAGTCTTCTAAACTCAAGGTATATAAGCCCAGTCGCTCCAGTCTTTCAGCGTAAGGTAGTCCTGCCATTCCAGGAATTATACCTGTTATACCTGCATGCTTACCTTCATTGACTGGTGTACAAGAACACCCAGATCTCTTTGTACTGTCCCTTTACCTAAATTGATTCCATTTAGGTAGTAATCTGCCTTCCTGTTCTTGCCACCAAAGTGGATAACCATACATTTATCCACATTAAACTGCATCTGCCATGTATCTGACCACTCACCTAACCTGTCCAGGTCACCCTGTAATCTCCTTACATCCTCCTCACATTTCACCCTGCCACCCAGCTTAGTATCATCAGCAAATTTGCTAATGTTATTACTAATACCATCTTCTATGTCATTAATATATATTGTAAAAAGCTGCGGTCCCAGCACTGATCCCTGCGGTACCCCACTGGTCACTGCCTGCCATTCCGAAATGGAGCTGTTTATCACTAATCTTTGTTTCCTGTCAGCCAACCAACTTTCAATCCAAGTCAGTACTTTGCCCCCAATACCATGCACCCTAATTTTGCTCAGTAACCTCCTATGTGGGACTTTATCAAAAGCTTTCTGAAAGCTTTCTGAAGACTTAAGTCATCTGCCATTAACTCTATTTTTTTTGCTGTTCATCTTTATGATAGAGTCACATTGGAAGTGTCCATGAATTATTTCCTAGGGATTTCTGGGATTCATTTGGTTTTTTTTTGTCTATCAGCCCAAACCTGCATTTTCTCTTCATTTGGAATTCTATTAAAAGTAGGATGATAGTCCGCACCCAGTTTTCCCCCAAGTCCTCAAAATGTATTTCATCATTTGCATTCTTGTATGACCACCTATGACCAGGATGTTTCGACTTTGATATCCTATTATCATAGTTTTCGATTGTCTGGGGTGTACGCGGCCAGTGTCCATGGAGCGTGATCTGATAGGTCAATGCTCAGCATCAATATGAAAAGTATTCAGAGTAAGCAGTGAGCTGAACTCACCAGACAACTGCTCTGGTTTCTATGTCTTGTTTTCTCGACTATTAGCTTGTTCGGTGAGTTTTGTACAACCAAAGCTGAGGCAGTGAGGCAAACTGGCCATCAACAAGGTGGTTACCAAGCAGCAATTCCCCTTAACTAGTAACTTCTCTTTGGCAAGTAAGAAACCCGCTATGCTGCTTATCAAAAGCAAAAATGATGAAGTGGGATGCTCCCAATTTCAAGATTGGTCTGACAGGAGTTCTCATCACAAATCTTACTGTTGCCAATGTCACTCAGAGTTGTACACCACTTCACCCAATCTTTTTGAGGTGATATACCCTAATTGCAGCAAAGAGGATTTGGATCTTTAATAAATACATTTTCTCTTTAGACTTTACAATTCCAAAGCAAGTCATGGAGTTCTAGTCAACTTACACATGAAGGTGCTAGCATTTGTGTTTTTTTTTTAATTTCTGTGTTATCTTTCAGGTTTGGCACAAATGAGCAATTAACCAAAGTATTTTGAAGCTAACACCGAAACTATAACATTTTGTAAAAAAAAACAAAGGTTAGTTTCTGAAACAAATTGTGAAAGTTATAAAATTCTGCCTACTCTTGCAGTGCAATTAGAAACTGAGCAGCTTCAGATAAAAAAGGCAACCAAAGACATGGAATACTATGTAGTGTAATGGTAAAAGATAATTCCTTGGTTCAAACACTGCACTTCAGGCATTGCTGGGTTAAAGATCTACAAGAGAATAGCTATTAGAAAAGCTGCAAGTAAAAGGTTGTTGTCAAGGGTCAAAGTTTGGAAACTGATAAAAGGCAAAGATGGACAAAGCAGAATAATTCTAAATCCCTTATGAAGAATGACACATCATGTAATGCTTCCTAACAAAATAATGTGAACAAAGGTATTTAATCTGATTAATCTATACTTGTCATCTGGAAAACATAAAAGGCACAAAGAAGGGAAATATGTTTCTTCAATATTATCTAGAATGCTGCAGGCTATTTGAACTGATCACTGTTCAAATTACGTAAACTAAAAACCATGAAAAGGATTTCACACGTTTGTTAAACTAACAGCTTTATCATCTTTATCACCTTGAACAAAATGCAAAGGTGAAAATGTGTTGCTGGAAACCAGTTGGGTTGGTTGGTCCATATCCGCCACAAATTCACCTGCACCTCCACACCCATCATCTATTGCATCCGCTGCACCCGATGTGGCCTCCTCTATATTGGGGAGACAGGCCATCTATTTGCGGAACGGTTCAGAGAACACCTCTGGGACACCCAGACCAACCAACCCAACCACCCCGTGGCTCAACACTTCAACTCCCCCTTCCACTCCACCATGGACATGCAGGTCCTTGGACTCCTCCATCGCCAGACCATAGCAACACGACGGTTGGAGGAAGAGCGCCTCATCTTCCACCTAGGAACCCTCCAACCACAAGAGATGAACTCAGATTTCTCTAGTTTCCTCATTTCCCCTCCCCCCACCTTGTCTCAGTCAAATCCCTCGAACTCAGCACAGCCTTCCTAACCTGCAATCTTCTTCCTGACCTCTCCGCCCCCCACCCCACTCCGGCCTATCACCCTCACCTTGACCTCCTTCTACCTATCGCATTTCCAATGCCCCTTCCCCAAGACCCTCCTCCCTACCTTTTATCTTAGCCTGCTGGGCACACTTTCCTCATTCCTGAAGAAGGGCTTATGCCCGAAACGTCGATTCTCCTAATCCTTGGATGCTGCGCTTTTCCAGCAACACATTTTCAGCTCTGATCTCCTGCATCTGCAGTCCTCACTTTCTCCCCAAAATGCAAAGGTATTGAGTTTGTTAATGAATGTAACGGGTTAAATAAGTTGTTTTGATAGGCCCATATTCAGCCTCAGTGGAAATGTTTTTCTTTCTTACTGATACACTTAATGGTAAGGTCCTGGGGAGTTTTGCTGAACAAAGAGACCTTGGAGTGCTGATTCATAATTCCTTGAAAGTAAAGTCACAGGTAAACAGAATAGTGAAAGGTTTAGAGGGTTTGAGTTATGGGGAGAGGCTGAATAGGCTGGTGCTATTTTCTCTGGAGCGTTGAAGGCTGAAGGGTGCCCTTATTGAAGTTTATAAAATCAAGGGGACAAGGATAAGGTGAATAGTAAGGCCTTTTTATGAGGGTAGCAGAGTCTAAAACTAGAGAGCAGAGGTTTAAGGTGAGAGGGGAAAGATTTAAAATGGACTTAGGGGCAACAGCCTGGTTATTGCCCCAGTGATTCATTTTATGATTCAAATGTTATTGTTCCACTAATTAAGTGGATAAATGTCCAATGGCATATGAATAGGCCACTTGTACCACAATGTTGAGAAGGTTTTGAAAGCATTAAAAGTCTTTAAGATATATAGAATCAGCAAATCATCAGTCTTGATATCACAATGATAGATTCTAGAGATAAGTGATAAGAATCAAATAACTAGAGCATTACAGATACATAGAATTCACTAATTACTAACATTATATGATAAAAGAATCACAGAATCAACTGATTAGAATCATCACCAAATAATCAGAAATTTGGAATCATTGCAACAGAAACTCACAGACTCAAAGAATACAGAAACAGGAAATCACAGAATGATAGGATTATAAAACCATAAAACTGGAGCAACACTAAAGCATTGACTTCCAGAACCATATAAGCATAGGGCTGCACATTTAAATGTTTGTAGAATTGGGACTCAGTGAGACCATAACTCAAAAATTGTGATCCTAGACACAGTGTCAGGAGCTTGATAAGTGAGGGGCGCTCTGAAATTTTCACTGTGTTGATGGGCAGAAGAGAACAGTGAATCCATTTGTCATCAATTATTAACCCTTTTACAATCTTCAAGCAGCTTGGTAATGGGCCAGGACTTTTGGAAATGCAGGTTTCAAAGCAAATTTCAATGAACCCTAAAGGTCTCTTCACTGTGAGACTCTCTGCAGAGCCAAAGAAAATATTTTCATTTGACGTTAAAAGCTCTGGGACCCTCTAGTAGCTTGTACAAGTAAATTGGCCTATCCTCCCTCATTCCAAAGCATTCGTTCAGCTGAACCTCTGAAGATCTGTCTATTCTCTTCAGCAAGGGAGAGGTAGGTCCCAATATGGTTGTACCCTGCCTTTTCTGTTGGCTTCAGGCAGACAGTGTCTGCCTTCTGGGAATGGTCAACATAGTTCTGCATTTACATGGCACTGTTGCCCATAAAAGAAATGGAATTGATGGAAGTGTGGAGTTTGTGGATGGGTCTGAAGCTTCAGTCTTGGAAGAAATTGCTGCTTTTAGATTTTGGATGCTCTATACATAGTGGGAACATTTAGAGACGGTGAAAGGGTTGAGAGAGGTGTTGATGTGATGATGTTGGATGCCTTCAGTCTAGATGTGAAACTGATGCTGGTATTTTCAGATGATGTTTCTAAGGGATACCATGTAGATGAGAAAAATGTGAATGGTTCACGGATACATTGGGCAGCACAGTAGCCCAATGGTTAGCATTGCTGCCTCACAGTGCCAAGGACCCGGGTTCAATTCCAGCCTTGGGTGACTGTCCATGTGGAGCTTGCACATTCTCCTCATGTCTACGTGGATTTTCTCCGGGTGCTCCCACAGTCCAAAGTTGTACAGCTTAGGTGAATTGGCCATGCTAAATTGCCCATAGTGTTCAGGGATGTTTAAGTTAGGTGCATTGGTGGGGGAAATATAGAGTAATAGGTGATAGGAATTGATCTGGGTGGGATACTCTTTGGGGGGTTGGCATGGACTTGTTGGGCCAAATGGCCTGTTTCCACACTGTCGGAATTCCACGAGATGCATTAACCATGCAGAATTGAGGAGAACAGCCATTGCTGATGATTCTCTGGTGACAATTGTAAACATAAGGATGATGCTATGCAAATGCAGTTCCATCTTGTTGAATGAGGATGAAGGAGTTTGGTAGATGATGGTGTGTCAAAGGAAGCAGACAGTTTTAGAAGGATGAGGGGGGCCAGGTTCCCTTTGTCACTGTCATGTGAGATGTTATTTGTGACTTTGATTAGAGTTGTTTTGGTTTTGAGCCAGGGGTAGAGATGTGATTGGAATGATTTAAACATGGCATTCCAGAAGAATTAAACAAGAATTTGGAAGCAGAAAACACATTCCAAAATGTTGAAAGGAAAGATGGAGTAGGAGAGAGTATTGTTAACAATGTCACATAACAGTGGAACTGGAAAGAGAAATGTCCAGTAGTTTGTGGAAAAGATCAAGAGAGCAGATGTTGGGTCTAATTGAAGGTGAGGTTTGCAAGGTTTGAGGGGAAGTAGAAGTGGAACTAGGAAAGGAAACTAGGGCAAAGGAGAACCATCTATCCAATTTATCTTGGTGGGTCAAAGGAAACGAGGAAGGTGACAGAGGCAACTGAATAGCTGGTCCTGCTTCTATTTCTCACATTCACTCTCAGTGGCTAACAAATCCTTTAGTTCTTGATGTTTATCTTTGGAGTTGAAGGGGTAGGAGATTGGGCATAGAAATTTAAAAAGATGGCTTGAAGTGGAGAAAATAAGTCACGGATAATCTGTGCCCTTGGAATTTGCAATAGTGAATAGACCTTGTAGCTGAGAGTAGGACTCATCATACTTTATGTGTTGCAGATAAATCTGGTAGTGAATGACTAAACTGGTTGTCTATCATGTCCATTCAAGTCAGTGTCCTTTTGACTTAAAGGAGTAGAGAGGTGAGTGTTACACCGAGGACCTGTTGTGTATTTGAATAGCATGGTAGCTGCAGAAAGATCACTGTAAATGAAAGACCAAAAGCAGATAATTAGAAGTTACTGAGTGCGGCTCTAAGTTAATTAACATACAGGCAACTCAGTTAAAAAAGATTATTGAATTTCCTGGGTTCTGTAGCCTGTCAAGTCAGAAAGCTCAATCCACAGATTGTGGCTGACTCTAAATACTTTGAAGTAGATCTTTGATCCTGTGGAATCATTAAAATAGGTGAACTACAAGTGCTTTTTCTTTGTGTCTAATTTATATTTTTCCAGATTGCATCTCTTCAAAAGTATAAACATGTATGGGCCACAGGATATTGTAAAATCTAAGAAGCAGCTTTTGAAATCCTCTGATGACTAGAAATACATCAGTATTAGGTGCTACAGACTCTAAAGATGCAGATACTTTTATTATGCCTGTCCATGATGTCACCCAGCATTAAATAATGTAAAGAGACATTGTGGCTTTCTCACTGATTCTACAACAGGCAGATGAGAAGCCTGATGCTTCAACAAGATTCTGCCCCCTTCGGGAACCATGATCACAAGAAGGGGAGTTCCACCCACCCAGGATTGCCAGCCAACCAGAGGTCAATAGCTCTTGGTCACAGCGACATCATAGGGGAGGCTGGGATTGCTGCAGGAGAAATATCTCTTGGTGAATTTGGCACCACTTTGGCAGGAATGAAGAGGCAGGGGAGCTGTTGAGGGATGTTGGGTGGGAAGAGAAAAGGCAGCAAGGGGTGTTGGGATAGAAAAGTGAGTTTTAGGGTAGGGTTGGGAGAGAGAGGAGAATGCTGAAAGAGGGCAGCAGAAAAGGAGACTATAAAGGGTCAGCATGGAAAGATGGGCCAAATGGGCCACCTCCATGCTGTATCATTTATATGGTTCTATGGTCCTAACAAGGTATATGGGCATTACTGCATTTCTTGCCCATCTTAGATGTCCTTGGAGAAGATGGTGTATTTTTGAACTGCTGCAGTCCATTTGCCATAGATGTGGTAGTCAGATATGGGGTGAGGAGGGAGTCTGCAAATGAGAGAGACCAGTTTTAAACACGTCAGTGGAGGAACACTCAGCCAACCAGGAGCTAGTAAAACTTGAAGTCACTGAGGGAATAGATGCCATGTAAATGAATGTGGAATCTCTAGCTTAAGGCTGCATATACTTAATGGGGAAAATTGTAGTAAATATAATTGTGGCGAACATTGTGTCAATTGCTAAATTTGAAATCTGAGATTGAAATCTGAGATGAAGTTAAAAAGACACCAACTGTCTTTTCTAAATCTTCCAGTTTTGTGCATGTGATGGACACATACTAACCATGACTTCATCAGTGTGTGGGAGATATGTTTAAAGTGATGGCATTTTATGAGTAGAAATGGGTGTCAGCTATTTTGAAAATAAACTCTTTGGTTGTTAACTTATGTGTGTTGTGTTGTGCCAATTTAAAGATTGTTGTGGATGGTACATTAATACAGCAGGTACAGAGCTGTCCTGCGCAGTTCCTGTCATTTGCCATGGTCACCCGAGGGAACAAAGGGTTCACAAAGGGAAATTGGCACCCCACTTTCTAGATGGAAACTTGGTAATCGTGGACAAAGTGTTGCAGAGGAGGACTGGCAGAGGAGACCATGACACCAGACCTTGCCAAGCTGGTCCAAGGTAACCACCCTGGTCAGTGTGATACAGGTCAGATTCAGGACTTGCAAGATAGTTCCTTCTTCATCTCTGAGAAAGTAGTCACATATCGCACAAAGGTTGCATCAAGTCTGCATCTTCCACCAGCTCAGATATTGGCACTTTGGAGGGTAGTTTTGCATCTTTAGAGCAGGGAACACTGCTAGTGAATACATCACTGCCATGTCAGTACAGGTGGTCAAGCAATGAATGCCCCAGGTCACTGGCACTTGGAGTGTTCTTAGAGATCAGACACTTGCTCAGCCCGATGCACATGAAGATTTCATACTGTTGGCAATTAGGGACTTCATTTGAATGTACAAACAGACACAGAAGCAACAGGCAAGCCATTGGAGAGGCTGGGTAATGGACTCAATGACAGCAGGACTCCACCAGTTACTGTTTGCACTAAGCTACCTCAGACATGTGAGTGTCTGCCTCTCTCCATGGGCAGTCTGGTCCAATCATACAGTATATTGATGGAAGCAAAAGATCAATTGTTAATACATCACATTTGTTGTTGGATACTGAATGCAAACATTCTTTTGAAGCACAAGAAGCACTAGTTTGTATCTACGATTTAGAAATGCCGGTGTTGGACTGGGGTGTACAAAGTTAAAAATCACACAACACCAGGTTATAATCCAACAGGTTTAATTGGAAGCACTAGCTTTCGGAACGCCACTCCTTCATCAGGTGATTGTGGAGTACACAACTGTAAGACACAGAATTTATAGCAAAGTTTACAGTGTGATGTAACTGAAATTATACATTGAAAAATACTTTGATTGTTTGTTAAGTTTCTCACCCGTTAGAATGACCATGATAGTTTCACTTCTTCCATATGTAAATCACAAAACTTTTTTTAAAAGTTACATTCTCAGGTTAACTGTAACAATTGGTGTCAGTCCAGATAAGCTGCTGAAGGTGTTAGTCCCCTGTGTTCTGTTGTCTGTGCCATAATGTTTAGACTGATTCTAATCTAAAAAAATGAGTTAACAGAGTCTTACATGGATTCATGCAGTTTTTGAGCAAAGTACAATGTAACTCTGCAAGTACAAATGATGAAGGAACAGTGCTCCGAAAGCTAGTGCTTCCAATTAAGCCTGTTGGACTATAACCTGGTGTTGTGTAGTTTGTAAATATTCAATCATTTATTTCTATGCTAGAACTTTTACCTTTAGCACTGATCACCAAGCGCTGATTACATTGTTAACATTTCAAGACCAGGTCATTAACATTATTAAACTTATACATAGTTTAAGTGCCTTCATCAATATAAACTCAGGATTGAGAATCTCAGCAGTTCACACAACCAAATATTTAATATGCTTAGTGTCTCTACAATTGCAGGCAGTGTTATCAATGGTGAAGTATACTTCAAAAAGTGAACTGATCCAAAGAATTCCCCATTGGGACTTGGAGATAGTATTTGCATTAAATGGAAGTATTGCAGCCATACACTCACATAATCTCTATCAGGGTTGAGATGGATTAAGTAGTTGCTTGGTACCAAGAGTCAGTATGTGATGGCTAACACACTGCGGGATGTGAAATGCTTGATCATGAGCAGAGCAGGATACTTCAAGGACAATGTTTCTGAGAATGCATTTTCTTTTTCACTGATCATGTAATTCATCGCACAGAACCATAACATCATCTTTCACGATCATTGACCTCCCCCACAATCACAAATCCCTTCATCATGAACTGTCACCTCCTGCTATTGGTCATTAAACATCTGCATGATCTAAATCCTCCCAAGATGACCCAGCATAAAACAGTCTCTACCACGATCAATAGTTCCTGCACAATAACTGACTCTCCTGAAACTCACTACCCTGTAATCACTGACCCCTTTGCAATCATCGACTTCCTGTAAACCTCCAAAATCACTGTTCCACCATATGATTATCAACACATTTGCATGATCACTGCCTCCGTGATCAATGCCCATGTGATCAGCAACCACTCCACAATCGCCAACGACCTCCAATCCTCCACATTCACCGCTCCCAGACTGCTATTGCTGACCTCTCCACAATCACTGAGTCCTCTGTGGGCTCTAAGCCATCAACAATCACCAACACCTTGTACTCACTGCCTTCATGATCTCTGATCACTCCCTAATCACTGGACCTATAATCACTGAACATATGATCAGTGATTACCTGCAATTGTCCATAATCACTGAGCCCACCAATAGTGATCACTGACCAGCCTGCCAGCATCTCTGATCCCTGTGGTTACCAAACTTGCTGCTGTCACTGTCCCAAGCAAACTTTGACACATCTGTTGCGATTGCTGACTACACATGGTATATTCCCTGTGATCACCGATCCCTTACATTGACAGTCCCTACCATCATTCATAGAATCAGAGAATCCCTACAGCATAAAAACAGCCCATTCAGCTCATCAAGTCCTCAAGGCCTTCTCACCCAGACGTCCCTCCCACCACCCTATCCGTATAACTTTGCATTTTCCATGGCTAATCCTCCTAACTGACACATCCCTGGATACAATGGGCAACTTAGCAGAGCCAATCCACCTAACCTGCACATCTTTGGACTATGGGAGGAAACCAAACCAGACAAAACCAACACAGACATGGGGAGAATGTGCAAACTTCAAACAGACTGTCACCAGACAATGGAATTGAACCTGACGCCTGGCACTGTGAGGCAGCAGTGCCAACCTCTGAGCCATCATGCCTCCCATGACTCTCCATGATCACTAACTCCTCACCCCAACCCTTTATGATCACAAACTATTTCACACATCTGCTCTTGTTTCTTTGGGATAGTACTCAATGCTCCAAACCATGCTGAATACACCATGTCCCTGTCCTAACAATCTCTCTTTCTCAGCTGTAGCCTTTCCAAGTGCATTCCTACTCAATTCTCTCAAGCTTGGCTTCTTGCTGAGAATCATGTTCAGCTAAAATCATGCATGCTGTTAATTTAAGATTGTTTGGCATTTGCTTGACTGGCACTTGTCACTGCTGCCAAAGTCAAAATCCCAACCCAGTAAATATCAGCACCTATTTGTCAAATAGCACTTTGGGGATGTGCCTCAGTGCCAGGACCATGCTACTTTTACACTGGAATCAAAAATACCATCAGGCACCCTTGCCCACTGAAGCATGAATGAGAAATTGGGTACAACATTTTCTGATTACTCATTTTAATAATTAGAAGATTGTAGAAATTATTGTCCTTTTTAATGACTGGCGGAGTTAGTGGGTAAGGATCTCCTGGCACTGTGTCTTTGCAAAATTAATTCCTTTGTGCATAATTATAAAGGAGAAGACATGTGCATTATTTGTATAAGTTACTGGATGGGTGCAGCTCCATCAACACTCAATAAGCTTGACATCATCCAGGACAAAGCAGCCCATTTGATTGGCATCACATTTACAAGCACCCACTCCCTCCACCACTGATGCTCAGGAGCAACAGTGTATACAATCTACAAGAGGTACTGCAGAAATCCACCAAAGATCTGTATGCACTACTTTCCAAAACCATGACTACTTCCATCTAGAAGGACAAGGGTAGCAGATACATGGGAACAATCTGCAAGTTCCCCTCGAAGCCACTCACCATCCTGCCTTGAAAGTACTTCACTGTTCCTTCACAATTGTTGAGTCGAATTCTTGGTATTCCCTCCCAATGGCATTGTGAGTCAATTCACAGCATATGGACTGCAACATCTCAAGAAGGTAGCTCAATGCTATCTTCTCAGGGCAATTAAGGATTGGCAATAAACGCATCCATCTATAAGGAGCCAGCCTCATTACCACTAGTTTTCCCAGTCACAAATGTGTACTGAGTAGTATACAATTATCCAGTGAATAATTTACTTAACAGAAAGTGATAGTCAAAACCTGTTGGGCATGTGCAAGTGAGCATTTGATCTTGGCTGAAATGTATCATGCCTTGGTGTTGTGAGGATCAAAACATTATTTTATCAGCTGAAAATCTAAGTCGTGACTTTGGATTATACTCTTGTACTAGATGTATGAAATGCTGTATTAAGAGGTTAATTTCATTTTAATTAGCATATGCGATCTCAGACTGAAATCTTCCATGCTGAAAGGATCGGTTATAACCTGCAATTGCAAAAATCTTTCTATTTTAACAGAAAGCCTCAACGTCCTGAAAAATAAATGTTTGAACAATGCGCTTGCCAAATGAAGCAGAAAATTAAAATACAGATGTTCAGTTGTTACCTTGGTTACCTTATCTTAATTATGCTTTTATTCTTACTTTGCTGCTTTGAAATTCATGATCTTACTAAATTTGGTACGTTGGTTCTTGTTTTAGTTGGCAGCCTGATGACTATAAATCAGAATGGTTGGAGGTTAAAGCCCAGATCCAAAGACTTGAGCACATAAAAGAAACTAACCTTTCAATACAATATTGAGTGATTATTGACAATGATGAGATATTAAATTATGTTCCAGGCGGACACAAACCATTCCTCAATACTATTCAAAGAGGAGTGTGGCATTTCCTGAAAGCCAGAAAACAGCCAATTCACTTCTGTACCCCATAGATGTTTTCATTATCTTGATGTGCACAAGGAGCAGTTACAATTCCTATGTTACAATGATGACTACTTTAACTGTAAAATGCTTTAGGATGTCTCAAAATCAAACAGGACTCTTTGTAATTCAAGTGCTTTCTTCTTCCTCTGCAATTATGCTTGTGCACATGCTCAGTCATTGTTATTCAAGTCCAAATTCAATTAGAGGTATCATTATTAACTAGTGCACATGCATACCCATAAACACATCTAATTTGTAATATAATGAAGGCAAGTTGATGTGTTTTTCAGTTTGATGTCCTTACCTTTTATTGCCTGTTGATACTGATGAAATAGCAAATTATGGAATAGCTTGTGAATATTTATCTTCAGAATTGAAGTTACCATTAAAACTGTGATGCTGTGATGCACTCTGCTTAAAACCCTGGCAACACCTGTATTGCAAAATACCTCTTGCAAAGTTCTCAGTTTCAATTATTGGTTCTCAAAAAAAAAATCAAAGGAAAATGACCTCCCAGTATTAGACTTGATTTTCCAAACTTATGCCCTGTCACCCATCAGAAACATGTTCCTGAAATCTGGGAACACACCCTGTCATTTTTCAACATGTATAGCTAAGATGAAGCTGGTGTCTAATCTATCCTCTGTTAGCCCTCTGTACACACTAGACACTATTCAGCAGCCTAAAAGTGTAAAAATAATCCATACGATCACCCAAAGCACTGGCATTGCACATTTCAGTGTGTGCAACACCCAACTCCTGTCCTAAAGGAAGCAGCAATATCACTTAGGAACTAGCTCACTGACAGAAGCTTGTCAACAGATTGCACATCTCCTCAGTGAGAAAACAAATCTGAAAGTAAGAAAAACGGTTAACAAATTGACTTTTGATTTGTTTATTTGTGACATTGTCATCTATCCCCATTGTATGATGAACAATGGTTTAGTGGCTAATACTATTGTCTCTGAATTTTAAAAAAATATGAGGACAACAGTCTGTGCTAACACTCTAGCGTAGTATTGAGTGAATGCTGTACTTCTAAATGTGCTACTTTTAGATGTGACATTACATTGGAACTCATCTTTCCTCTTTGGTGGACAAAAAAAGATCTCATGTTATTCATTGGAAGAAGATTTAGGGGTGGGGTATCCTTGGTCACTTAGCTAATACATGTCCCTTAATCAACAACACACTATCACAGTTTGTGGGAGTTTTTGCGCTGTATTTCCTATATTATCTGGTCACTATTCTTCAGAAGTACTTGATTGTAAAGCGCTTTGATATCCTGAGGTCATGAAAGGCATAGTATAAATGGAATTGTTTATCTTTATTACTCTTTTGTGAAGAGGTATATAATTTCCTTTATCTCAAGTAGAAGTTCAAGGGCAAGAATCTCTTCTTTCTCAAGAAATGAGCCAAATGCTATGTTTCCAACCCAGCAAGTGACACTGCTCCAGTGAAACTGACAAGCGATAAAGGTTGTGATTGGTTACACTGAATAGCTCCAGATATGAACAGCTGAGAGGCAACTTTGCAAAGGACTTTGTCTGTCAATGGTGCTCTGTTGCTTGGTAGGTGGTACCCAGAGGAGAAAGTGAGGACTGCAGATGCTGGAGATCAGAGCTGAAAATGTGTTGCTGGAAAAGCGCAGCAGGTCAGGCAGCATCCAAGGAGCAGGAGAATCGACGTTTCGGGCATGAGCCCTTCTTCAGGAATCAAGAAGGTAGTTGTTGCCTAACATTAATTGCGCTTCAGAAGTTGGTGGTGAAATACCTTGTTGAGTAATTGAAATCCAAGATTTCAGCCCAGTGACAGGGAAGACGACAGTGATAGACATCTGGCTTGAAAAGGAATTTGCAGGTAGCGCTACTACAGTGTTGCAAGGTGCTATTGAAAGAGTCTTTGTGCATTGTTGCTCATTGAAGATATGCATTTGTGGTAGCATCTGCCAGTGTTAGAGTGGCTGAATGTTTGCAGTGATGGATGGGGTATCAAGCTCCTTCAGTATTCTTGGAGCTACCTTCATCCTGGAAAGTGGGGAGTATCCCATCACAATCCAATTGTGCCTTGTAGATGGTGCACAAGTCCTGAGGAGTCAGGATTGGTGTGGTATGTGATGGAAAACAGCCAGTTTTGTAAGTTTTAGTAAAGAATAAGGTCTATCCACCAAGAACTAAATGTCAGTCAATGCAAGGGTACCTCCTGCCACACCATTTGGAAAACTGTTGGTATCTAGCACCTCTCCTCCTGGGGTTGTCATAAAGGTTACAGATTTTTAAAAAATTAAAATCCCCAATGAATCCATATGATGGACTCAGATTAACAGAAAACACCAACCAGGTTTCTGTACTTAACATGAACCACTACTTATGAGAGACTGAGAGACAATGCAGTGAACTAACACAATTTTTAAAAATATATTATTAAGGTAAGGTTAGCTCAAATCCATTAAACAAACTAAAGGTTGTTAACTTGACAATTTGTGGATCATATCAGATGCACACAATTGTCAATTTAACTGGATATTAAAAAATCCCAAATTTCTTCTTTCGTTACTGGGTTTATCAGGTGTAGCACTTGTTTAATGATTGTCTAATACAAGTATATGTGCTTCTGCTTTTTAAATGATTTTATTTGGCATATCCAGGCAGCTATTAGAAAGAGAGAAAGGATAGCATAATTGATATTCCAACAATTTCTGCAAGTCAATAAAAAAATTATGCACATTGTGACTGCCCACAGAAATTTCCCCAAGGCCTCTGCTGTGCTTTCACACTATTAAACAATTGCAAGCTGCCTTGAGTACTGTTATTTTCTTTTATTTTTATATCAGGTTGCAATCTGCAAGTATTCTCTGCACTTCCATTGAATGGACTTGACAGATGTTATTAAATGCAGGAAACCTTAAGGAGAATGAAATTTTCCCATTGAGCACATAATTGAAGCATTTGTACACTTGAGATAACGATGTAGCTCAGGCAGAGAATAGATAGTACTTCCCTTAGGTACCACTGAATGGTGTATGGTATGGAAAGAGTCAGGGCAGGACATGGTTTAGGCAACTCTAGGTCTACAATCACAGATAATTATTTTTTTTCAAATGTTGGATAAACATTTTGAAATTATTGGGCTGTCAATTCTTTATTAGTTCTTCCTTGGAGTGCTGAAAGACACCTATCAGAGAATTAGAATTAGTCCTTTATTGTTGTTTCCAATATTCTAATATACTTCCTTCTCATGAAAACAGAGACTTTACACTGCAGCAATATGCCTCATTCATTGGCAAGCATCCTGGAGCAGAACATCTATTTTTCAGCTGGAACTAGAGATAAGAAAAGCCTGATGATGTGCACAGGGATTATTACAACTTTGAAAGTTTTTCAAAATACTGCACTTTCACGATAAATTGGTGCCCCAATTACACGTGGCATTTGGTCTTTAATACGAATAAAAATACTTGCTGCCTGGGCCCCTACCCTCACACTTCTGCTGCAATAAATCTTCATCTGCTCTCACCACTGAAAGTGTTGAAAAGTATTCAGATAAATGTATTATTGAATGCAACTGGTCTCATTGTGCGCAGGTGCAGGCAACATAATCCTGGGACCACACTTTGTCAATTCCGGAGTGTCATTGCCTCTTACTGTTCTTACAAAAAATTCACATCTTTATCTTCCTCATCTTTTGACTTTCTCCCATGTAGGATCATCTTGTGCAGTGCTTGATTAGCTGATGCCAAAATGGTACATGGAAGGGCTTTCTGCTAATAAGTAAAATGCAGCTTTAGAGAGCAAATCCTGGGTAATCAGTCAATGAGCATTCTTGCAGCATCTCTGTGGTGTCTGTCATGTGACACATTTTCAGTGTTAAGGTACAAATGGAATTAGAGTGCAGTAAGACAGAAATCTTGTTACTGATGTACAAGTATTACTGAGACTACCTATGAGATGTTGTATGCAGTCTTGGTCTCCATATTTAAGAAAATACATTTTTAACTTGAAAGGAGAACAGTCAGGGATCACTGAGTTAAGTTTTCCATGTAGAGAAGCTGACCAAATTGGTCTACATCCTCCGGAGTTGAGAAAAATACTGTGTAATCAGGTATGATTGACGTGATTATTCCTCTGGGTCAGGGAATTTAAAAGACAGCAGCTCAGTCTCAAGATAAGGGCTGCATCATTTAGGACTGAGATGAGGAGAGACTTATTCACTGAAAAGCTTGTTCAAGTTTTGGAATTCTCCTCCCTAGAGAGTTGTGGATCCTCCATCATTGAAATATGGTTCGTGCTGGGATAGGTAGATTGATAGTCTTTAGGGAACCAAGGAATGTGGAAGCAGGCAGGAAAGTTGAGTTGAAGCCCAAGGTGAGCAATGATCAGACTAAATGTTGAAGCAAGCTTCATAGCTGCACGGTTGACTCCCACTCCGACCTGGAGATTGTCTTGATGAAAGATTCCAACCTGAAACGTCAACTTCTCTGCTCCTCCAATGTTGTTTGATCTGCTGTGCTTTGTCCAGCTCTACTCTTTATCCACGCCCATTCCTATCTCTTGTATTTTTGAGGTCTAAAGTCCAAGAGTCAATGCAAGTTGATGCTTCTATGTTCCATACAATCAGAAGAGATAAATTCAAAGTTCGCAGGACAATGCAGTGGCCTGTGCTCAGGGAAGGGTGTGAATGGTTTTGAGGTTGTTCAAAGGAGGTTTACAAGATTGATATCTAGACTGAGTGGCTTATCTTAATAGGGATGCATTGGAGAGGCTAGGTTTGTTTTCGTTAGAGTCTAGAAGTGTAAATGGTGAATTGATTGCAGTTTATAAGATCCTGAATGATCTTGATGAAATGAATGTAAAAGGATACATAATCTTGTCCATGAGTCCAGAACTCAGGGTCACAATTATAAAATTAAAGGTTGTCCTTTTAGGATATTGCCAAAGTGGAATTTTTCTTTCAGAGAGTTGTGAGATTTTGGAACTGTGCCTCAAAGGAGGTGGCATGGTGGCTCAGATGGTCAACACGGCTATCTCAAAACACCGTATCCAGGATCAAATCCAGCCTCTGGCAACTGTCTGCACGGAATTTGCACATTGTCCCCATGTCTGTGTGACTTTCATTCCCACAGTACAAAAATGTGCAGGCGAGATGGATTGTCCATGCTAAATTACTACTGTATCCAGTGTTATGCAGGTTAGGTGGATTAACCATGAGAAATGTGGGTTATAGGGTTGGTTGGGGTGAGCTTGGTTGGAATGCCCTTTGGAGGGTTTGTGTGGATTTGATGGGCTGAATGGCCTGCTTCTTCACTGTAGGGATCCTATGGGTGAGATAGAGCCATTGACTATATTTGTGGTAGATAGATCCTTGTTCCCTAAAGGGAATCAAAATTATTAAGGCTCAATGAGAATGTAGAATTCAGAACGCAAAAAGATCAGCTACGATCTTATTGAATGGAAGAGGAAGTTTGAAGGACCATTTATCCACTTTCTGCTGTTAAGTTTGATGTATGTTCAAGTGCTGAAAATGTGTTGCAGCAGGTCAGGCAGCATCCAAGGAGCAGGAGAATCGACTCCAGCATCTGCAGTCCTCATTTTCTCCTGTATGTTCAAGTGGTCAATTCCAAATTCAAGCCCTACCAATAACACCACAATCCTCACACACTGGTCAACACATCCTTCACTCACTTATTAACAATCTCTATCAAGCATGAATCATATCTAGTATTCATAGGTTTGCCTAACCCTCTCAGAATCAACATTGCTGTGAATTTCACTCATGCATCTCATATTTCACAGATATCACCTGCTGTTCAACCATGATAGCTACAAAACCATGTTGAGACAATAGTGCTTACCATCATTGGAATGACCTTTACTGAGGTAATATCTAGCAGAAAGTTTGAAACTTCTAGAGATCATAGCACCATCACAACAAATCCTCCACCTCACATTCAAATACCCATTCATCCCACAATCACTCACAAACTGCAAAAGATGTAACATGTGTATCCTGTCCTTTAGCTCCCACCCCACTTCTCACCACAGGCCTATCTTTGTGCCATTTCCTGACCTTCTGGAACTGCAAGGAGAAAGTGAGCACTGTAGATGCTGGAGATCAGAGTCGAGAGTGTGGTGCTGGAAAAGCACAGCTGGTCAGGCAGCATCCGAGGAGCAGGAGAATCGACGTTGTGGGCATAAGCCCTTCATCAGGAACTGATTCTAGAACTGCAACCTAGCTAGGAAGAATGGAAGTGAAAGAAGTGATAGAGCTGGAAAGCCAGGAGGAGGAAGGAACACTGTCACTCACATTCATACTTGGCCCCCAGAATACATATTAACACCGCAGATTATGAAGGATAATCTTATCTGGGAGATCTGAGTTGCACGTGGTAAGACACCACAGAAACAGACCTTTTGGTCCAATTCATCCATGCGATCAAGTTTCCCAAACTAAACTCACCCCATATGCCTGCATTTGACCCATATCTCTCTAAACCTTTCCTATTTATGTACCTGTCCGAGAATGTCTTTTAAATGTAACTATACCTGCATCTACTGCGTCTGGCAGTTCATTCCACATACAAACTGCCTCCTGTATGAAAATATTGTTCTTTGGAGCCCCTTTAAATCTTTCTGCCCTCATCTTAAAAATATGCCCTCCAATTTTGAAGTCCACTACCCAGGGGAACCAACCTTGGTGATTCACCTTAACTATGCTCCTCATGATTTTATAAACCTTGATAAGGTCACCCCTCAACCTCCTACACTCCAGTGAAAAAAAAGTTCCAGCCTCTCCTTATAATTCAAACCCTCCAGTCCTGGTAATGTCCTGGTAAATCTCCAAATTAATAATACCCTTCCTATAGCAGGGTGTCCAGAACTGCACACAGTACTCCAAAAGTAGTCTGAAGTCAGGGTACAGGATAAGCATTACAGATACTCACTTACCAGATTTGAGGTCATCTAAGAGGTCTGCTGTAGAGGACTTAATTTCAATTAGTGGTCAAAAGAAAAGCATTGACGGGCATGCACAGTGAAATGCATAATGTATGGCAAAACTGCCATGAAGCCTGCAGTCAATATCAGAGAGCACAGATGAGATGGATCTTCAGTTGGGCACAGATCTTTACACAGAGTGTTGAGCCCATTCTGTCCAGTTTGGAAGTGGTGGCTCACTTCATGGAAAGAATTGCAGTCTGAGGCAGAGTCTGATGGTCAATATCTCAGCTTCTATTGCAGAATCGGCAAAAAAAAACATCGGACATCTGGATTCTGCAATTGAAACTGATGTAAAAGGCAAACAAGCTTGACGGTTTCTCTACAAACTAAAAGGTGAGACACGGCCTTGTTGCAATTATGAAGTACCAATCTGTTTCCTTGCAGCATGTGGATTGTCCCAGCTTACTGAAACTGGAAATAAATAGCTTAGAAATGAATCAGGTAGTTTCAAATACTTAACACTTAAACTTTTCTCCCATTGCAACAAAATACACCTGTCTTTTTGGGTTAAAACAACCTCATATTTCCAAAAGAAAATCTATTGTTCTTTAAAAGCCCTTACAATTATTTTTCATTATGAAAACCTATCACAAAAGACATTCAGTGAATAAATGTATACCATTTAACAACTCAAGAGAAAATTATTCAGGTAAGTTGACAGTAGATTTATAAATGAAAATGAAAATAACACTAAATCTATTGAGAACAATTGAGTAGGACTAATTGGAAATTCATATAAAATTGGGCACACTCAAGATGAATTAATTGTGTCCTTCTGATTTGTAGAATTTTATAATTCTAAAATGTACAGAAGGAAACACTGCCTTGTCAATATTTTCAGTAAAGAAAAGCTAATTCTTATACTTTGCAGTCATTACATTTATTCTTATTAGTTGTTTGCAGGTAACAAAATGATAATAGCATGTTGGTAAATATACAATGCAGAGATGTGAAATAATATGAAATAAACGTTTCCTCAGTTATAATCTAGCAAGTCAACATTGTATCCTGCAGTCAACTGATCTATGTGATTGACAGATACCTCTCTGTATAAAATGCATTAACTGCATCACTCAGTCACTTCAGTCTCTTGCAACTTGCTTGATTGCTCAACCTGTGCTGATATATGCTAAACTAGACCTGATCCTGCACAAGTTTTGGATAGCAATTGCATAAAGCTCTGAGGTATTAATTCATCAAAGATAAATTTCATTCTAGGAGCTAACATGATGCAAATAGTAATTTGTGTGTTTTATGAGCAGAAACAGTTTATCTGCTTTTCCTCATTCCTTTTCATTCATTATTTTTAATTTCAAACATTTTACAAGGTCATTAAGGTTCAATAAACAGGTCACATCTGTTGGATAGGGCTAATTTTCTGCCTAATCTATTGGAAGCATATTATTGTCAATTCTTGGCTCTCTCTTGAGCAGCAACTGTGTATGCCTTCTGGAATTAAGCTATAACAACATTAGCTTCTAACACGGAGGAGTAATCACAGTGGTGAATCAGTGACAATGGTAATTTTTATTTTACAGGACCGCTATGATGAAAAGGGCTTTTATTCAAAAGCTTTTCATACTTTCAATGCAAAGAGGAGATATCCAAAAACAAAATCATGTTGTAACCTTTTGTGTATTAAATATTTCCTTTATTCCTGACATAGATATGAATTAATTGAATAATCTCCTGAATCAGGCTAAATGATTAATATTCTTCTGTTACAGTTATGTGAGTTTCCTTTGCCTATTTGATTTTTGCTTTTGTTACAATAATACACAAGAGCTGTCTAACTTCATTACGGTTTATTTAAAAAAAACTGCATGTTTAATACTTATTCTTTCCATTGATGTGTCTTATGCAATAAATGTAGGTGTGTATAACTTGAGAATCATTTTCATTTATGTAGCATTGTTTCACATCCTTGTGATATCTCAAAGTGTTTCACATATAGTTCAATACATTTTAAAACATAGTTACTGTCATAATGTCATAACTAATTTCAGCACAGCAATTCACTCAAGGAGCAATGAAGGCAAATAACTTGAAAATTGGACTTCTGTGTTACAAACAACAGTCCTCAACTAAGTCCTTTTAAGGGCTTTGGCTGGGGTGGCAATCAAGCAGAGAGCAACTGGGTTGGAGACTGAGGTGACTGGAATGGATAACTAATAGAAGGGAAGAGTTGGGATAAGGAGTTTTTTAAGGATGGCAGCTTGTAACTTGTGGTGTGCTATAGGGACCAACGCTAGGACGACTGAAGAAAATTAATATACTGTAGCCAAGCTTGTAGATGACACAAAGATAGGTGAGAAAGTTATTGATAAGGATGACACAAAGATTCTGCACAGGGATATATTAAGAGGACATAAACCTGCTCGGTGGAACGCAATGTGGTGAAATGTGAGAGTATGCGCTTTGATAGAACATAAGAAGAGCTAAATATTATTGAAATGGAGAAAGACTGCAGAAAACTGCAGAAGAGATGATTTGTGAGGACTTGTGCATGAATCATGAAAAGATATCATTTAACTTTAGCATGTAATGGGGAAAGAAAGTGGACAGTTGGTCTTTATTTCAAAGGGAATGTAGTGTAAACATAAGAAGGTCTTGCTAAAACTATACAAGGCACTTTTGTCAGATCTCAGTTGGAAACTGTGAACAGTTTTGAATGACTTAACTAAGGAATGAGTTACTGGCATTGGATACAGTCCAGAAATGTTCACTAAGTTGATACCAGATATGAAGGGACTATTTCATGAATGATTGAGTAGATTAGAAAAGTGAGAGGTATCCTTATTGAAACATGCAAGATTCTTAAGGGACTTGACAAGGTAGATATAGAAAGGACAGTCCCCATTGTGGACAAATCTAAGACCAGAGGGCATGATCTCAGAATACAGGGTTGTACATTTAAGGCAGATAATGAATCTTCTTTAAGACGATAATGAATCTGTGGTATTCTTTTCCACAGAGGGCTATTGAGACTGGGTCATTAAAGATATTCCAGGCTGAGACAAACTCAAACCAGAGTAAAGCTGAGCTGGGAGAACTGGCCACTCCCCTTTCATTGTACATGTGATTCTTTTTTCAACTAAGTTAAAAATCACACAACATTAGGTTATAGTCCAACACGTTTATTTGGAAGTACTTGCTTCCGAAGCGCTGCTTCTTCATCAGGTGTTTGTGAAGCAGGCCCATAAGGCACCGAATTTATAGCAAATGATTACAGTGTCATGCAACTGAAATGATATATTCAATGCTGGGCAGCATGGTGGCACAGTGGTTAGCACTGCTGCTTCAATTCCTGCCTCGGGCGACTGTCTGTGTGGAGTTTGCACGTTCTCCCCGTGTCTGAGTGGGTTTGCTCTGGTTTCCTCCCGCAGTCCAAAGATGTGCAGGTCAGGTGAATTGGCTGTGCTAAATTGTCTGTAGTGTTAGGTGTAGGTCTGGGTGGGTTGCTTTTCGGAGGGTTGGTGTGGACTTGTTGGGCCAAAGGGCCTGGTTCCACACTGTAAGTAATCTAGTAATCTAGTCAAAAACCTAATAGATTGTTAAGACTTTCATGTTTTAGAATGGGTTTGCTGGTTTCAGCTTTTTAATATGTAAATCCCAGAACTTCTTTTAAGTCACATTCTCAAGGTAACTTAAGCTTTTATAACAAATGGTGACATCTCAGCTCAGACAATGCCTTAAAGGTATGAAGTTAAAGTCTGTCTGTATCCCAATCATTAGTCAGACTGGTTCTATTTCCAAAGTGGAATTTACAAAATGTTACATGGATTGACTGCCTGCAGGTTCAGCTTTGATGATCAAAATAGAATGTATGTGCAAGTATAATTCTGCAAATTTCACCCCATAAACATATATGTATGTGCACGTGCAGGAGAGAGAAACAGAGTGAGTGTGTGCATGTGAGTGTGCGCATGTGAGTATGAGTGCATGTGAGAGGGTGTGCATTTGCGTGTATGCAAGCTTGGTAAAGTGTGTGTGTGAATGTGATAAGAGTATAAGCCTGTGCGTGGGTGTGAGTGTGTGGGTGTATGACTGTGCGTATGAGAGAGAGCTTGTGTATGAGAGATGGTCTGCATGAGTGTGAGTATGTAAAAGTGTGTGTGTGAGAGAGAGAGACAGAGAGAGTGAGAGAGAGAGAATGGAAAGCGCAATGGGGTCACCTGTAGTGTGGCATGAATCCAAGGTCCTGGTTGAGGCCATCTCTATGGGTACCAAGCTTGACTCTTAGCCTCTGCTTGGCCACTTTGCGTTGTTACTTGTCCCAAAGTTTGCCTTGGAGGATGGTCACCCGAAGGTCCGAGGCTTAATGTCCCGGACTGCTGAAGTGTTCCCCGACTGGGAGGGAACACCCCTGCCTGGTGATTGTTGTGTGGTGCCCATTCATCCATTGCCGTAGCGTCTGCTCGGTCCCGCCAATGTACCATGCCGCAGGGCATCCTTGCCTGCAGTGTATGAGATAGACAATGTTGGCTGAGTCACATGTGTACCTCCCACCTACATTGTGGGTGATGTTCCCACGTGTAATCGTGGTATCCGGGTTGACACTCTCTGAAACATCTTGCAGCATCTGCTGTGACAGGGTTGTACAGTGTTGTGGTCAATGTTATTCTGAAGGCTGGGCAGTTTGCTGAGAACAACCATCTGTTTAAGGTTTGGTGTTTTTTTCAACTAGGATGCCATTTGTCTGAGGCAGTATCTGTTAGCTATAGTCAAATTGGCCCTAAAACCCTTCAAACCTAGACACTCTGGAATGTATGTCTTCATGACTGCTCTGAAAAAAAAACAAGAAAAATATCACCTTGTTAAAGGAGCAGCATCATCATAGGACTGTCAAATGAACCATGATCTCACTGAATGATAAAGCAAACTCAATGGGCTGAATGGTCTAGTTTTGCTGGTACTTGTCAGAATGACAGCTGTCATGACCAGAACCCAGATTCGATTCTAAGCTATTATGTTTCAAGCCATGATATCCCAAATTGTCAAGCGCTGAATGAGGAAGTACGAACTGGCCAATGTATTAAACTTGCTGTACAAGCTTAGGATCATAATGTTTCATCAGAGAGTATTATGAAAGCATTTTCTAAAACATTTTTGGTATGTAAAAGCAATGCGTTTATAACATTGCCTTCTGCTATTACAACTGCAGATTTTGATTGTGTTTAAAATTTACTTTTATAGAACTTTGTAGCCAAAACCAAGATTACTCTGAATATAGAAGAGCAGTTGTTGGAGAGCACCGGGGATTCTGTTTTTAAAACTATGCCTCTTGATCAGTCCAGATCACAATTTTAAGAATTGCCTCATTTGTCTCAAAAAGCCACTGAAATAGATTCCTTGTCAATGCCTTCCTAGAGTTTTCATACCAGCTGTTTAAATGCCAGAACTTAATTGTGATTTGTACTTTCCAAAATTAATCTGAGTTTCTACAAATTATAAGAGGGTGGGGGAGAAACTCCAAAAACAGACTCTCAACATTTAGGGACTTCTATTTTGGCAGAACAAGAGCTGAAGCCATCTATGAGTCCCTCAATAATTTCTATCTGTTTGTACAATTGCAGCCTGTTTCTGATAAGCTGTATGAATACTTATATCCAACTTTTACCTATGGCACTTAATTGACAGAGCACTTTCTGTTTTCACAGGGATTCTATTCCACTGAGTCATTGCTCCATGGAGAGAACCTTCTTTTAATCTGTGAGTTCACTTGATAGTTGTTAATTTAATAGTTTTGAGGAGTAATTTTATGAATTTGCACTCTGGCCTGTACTTTTCCCACTGGGAGGCCATATTGGAAATTCTGGTTTGGAGGTCAGTGAGTCTTGTAGAATCTTCTAACCATTATGGATTCTTCAACGGCCTGCTAAACAATGTTAAGTCACAGTACATTTTATAATAGCAAACCTGGTAAAATTGCCGGTGCTCAAGATGCAACATTCACTTTGCTACGAAAGTAGTAATTGGCTGTAATTGCTATGAAATAAATTTACTCCTTTATTATATTGGAGAAAATGGTGAATGGAATTAAAATTTTTGCTGTGAGATGTTATCAGGAATCTACACTGTTCAGTAGAAAATCATACTTTCACACAAAGGGAATTTGGAGACTGAGGTCAGTGCACGGTCTGTAGGATCTGAAAGGATTAACTTTAATTTTACAATTACTTAAACATGTACACATTCCTTTAAATATGCTCCAACTGTGTAATTCTAACCAATTAATGATGCACAATAACTGATTTGTCTGTTCATGAAATATTAACCACTTTTCCTTTTCCAATTGTATATTTTCAGTATTTACAGATTTTCTGAATGGGGTAATTTGAAATAAATTCTGGATCAGTGGTGCTGGAAGAGCACAGCAATTCAGGCAGGATCCGACGAGCAGCAAAATCGATGTTTCGGGCAAAAGCCCTTCATTAGGAAACGTCGATTTTGCTGCTCGTCGGATGCTGCCTGAATTGCTGTGCTCTTCCAGCACCACTGATCCAGAATCTGGTTTTCAGCATCTGCAGTCATTGTTTTTACCTAATTTGAAATAAATATGTGCCCATTCCATGAAGAAGAAACTGGCTTTCATATGAAGGTAAGAAGATGCAGGATATCCCAAAATCTTTTATGGCTAGTGAAGTACAATGGAGGTGTAGTCGAGATGCAGAAACAGTTGCCTCACACATAGGAATATAATGTTGATAATGACAAAGATAGTATGACTTTTCTCAGTGATTTGCAGAACTCCTCCACTTTTCTCAAAAACGTTTATGTTGAGACCATAAAACATAGGTGTTGAAGTTGGCCATTTGGCCCATTGAGTTTGCTCCACCATTTAATAGGATCATGGCAGATCTGACATTCCTCAACATCACCTTCCTACTTTATCCTCATAAAGCTTGATTCTATTCCTGATGTAAAAATCTGTCAATCTAAACCTTCAATTTAGTTTATGATCCAACCTTGACGGCTCTCTCTGGTAGAGTTCCACAAATAGAATACTCTTTGGAAGATAAGAATTTTTCATTGTCCCTTTCTTAAATGAGTAACCTCTTCACTCTGATGTTATGGATTTTGGTCCTAGACTCTTGCAGAAGGGGAAAGACCTCCAAATCTATTCAGTCAAGGTGTCCAAGTATCTTATATGTTTCAATAAGGTCTTCTCCCATTTATTTAACCTCCAAAGAGTACATTTTCAATTTACTCCATCTCTCCTCATAAGAAAATCTCTCCATTCCCAGAATCAACTAAGTGAACCTTCTCTGGACTGTTTCCAATGACAATATATCTTTCCTTTAGATAAGATGTCTAAAACCATACACAATATTCCAATTGTGGTTTGTAAAGTGCCTTAGACAGTCCTGGAAAGACATTGCTAAATTTATAATCCATTCCTGTTTAAATGAAGGCCTACAATACATTTATTTCCCCATTATATGAAGTTTTTGATTAACGAACTGGACTCACAAATCCCTCTGTGTTGCAGCTTTCTACAGTCTTTCTCTATTTAATAAATATTCAACGTTTCTATTATTCCCATAAAAGCAGATAACCTGGTATAATCTCAAATTTTATTCCATCTGCCAAATTTTTGTTAATTCACTAAACTGATATATATCTCTCTGCAGACTGTGTCATTCTCGACAATTACCTTCCCATCTATCTTTGGGCCATCCACAAACTTGCTGTAGCACATAATGTAAGTGATCCCAGCACTATTCCCTGTGCTGCTCCACTAGGTAGGGCTGTCATCCTGACAATGTCCTCTTTATCCAGCATCACACTCCCCCCCCCGCCCCGCCCCCCCCCCCCACCCTCCATCTTCTATGACTTCACCAATCATCGATCCATGCTAAAATGCTACCTCCAATATCTTAGGAAATAACCTTTTGTGTTAAAACTCATCAAAAGCCTTTTGGAAATCCAAATATATAACATCAACTTTACTTGTAATAAGTTTGTCAGACTTGATTTCTCCTTCATAAAGTCACGTTGACTCTGCTTGATTATATTTTGTATTTCCAAATGCTTTGCTATTATATCCCTGATATAGACTCTAACATTTTCCCAATGACAGATTTTAAACCAACCAGCTTATAGTTCCTTAAGTTTTATCTCCCTCCCTTTTTGAATTAGGGTATTTTCTAATCCTCTGGAACTTTTCCTGAATCTAAAGATTCTTGAATTAAATTGCTACCAGTGCATCCACTATTCGTGTACTTTCACTTCTTTTAAAATTCTCGGATGAACTCACCAGGTTTATGAAACTTATCAGCCTTTAGCTGTTCTTTTTTCTGTGTTTATTTCCTCCTTTTAGCCCCTTTATCTGTTAATATTTTTGGAATGCCATTAGCAAACTCTACCATGAAGACTGACACAGAGTAATCATTTCCCTCCTCTGCAATGTCCTGGTTCCTCATTACTGTCTCCCCAAGCTCATTCTGAAAAGGTTCCAGGTTCAATTTAGACTTACTCTTTCCTTTCATATATTCACAGAAGCTCTTGCAATAACTTGAAAGGGTTCAGAAAAGATTTACAAGGATGTTGCCAGGGTTGGAGGATTTGAGCTATAGGGAGAGGTTAAATAGGCTAGGGCTGTTTTCCCTGGACCGTCGGAGGCTGAGGGGAGTCCTTATAGACGATTATAAAATCATGAGGGGCCTGGACAGGATGTGGGGTTGGGGGAGGGCATAAGTTTAGGGTGAGAGGGGAAAGATATAAAAGAGACCTAAAGGGCAACCTTTTCACACAGAGGGTGGTACGTGTATGGAATGAGCTGCCAGAGGAACCGGTAGAGGCCAGTACAATTGCAACATTTAAAAGGTATCTGGATGGATATATGAATAGGAAGGGTTTGGAGGGATTTGGGCTGGGTGCTGGCAGGTGGGACTAGATTGGGTTGGGATATCTGGTTGGCATGGGCGAGTTGAACAGAAGGGTCTGTTTCCATGCTGGACATTTCTATGACTCTATTATGTTTATATTATTTGCTCATTTGCTCTTTATTAATTTACCTTCTCCCTCTGTTTGACCATTTTTTCTTGGCTTTCTAAACTTTCCCAATTCTCTATTCTACCATCATACTTTGCCACATTCCTTTTAGTTTGATTCTAAGTTTAAATTCTTTGATTAGTCATGGTCAGCTTATCCCCTTTTGTGACACCTACATCATCTTTGCTGTGTGTCATGATTATTTTCTTAAGCATCTGCCCGTAATACACAACCGTTGTTACGCTAACCAGACAGGACCTTGATTTCAATCTCTTTTGAAGGATGTTGGGTCTGATGGTGCAGTTGTTCCTCAGTTTTGGCTCTAGAATATCAGTGCAGATTGTTGATTGAATTGTCATTAAGGCAGTGAGTCTCTGTGGAGGGGTGAAAATGGTTGCCAGGGCACAATTTCAGAATTCCCAACATTATTTTCATGGTTTTGAATTTTCATCAGGACCTTTTAATGGTGCAGGTTGGTTCAGATTGTGAGCCTCACCCTTCATGTGGAATAACTGTGTCCAAATCTTTTGTGGTTTTTATAGAGTCGGTCAACTTTTCTAAGAATTGTTGTTCTCTGCCCTTTGGAGATATTATTATCCATTATCTAGATAAAGGATCATTATGAAAGGCAAGTACAAAAGGTATTATCCAGGTCCAACTCCTGGCCCAGTAAAACACTGAACACTCCAAGTGGCCCTTTGCTCATTCTCCATGACACTATACATTCTACACAGAATTAATGAACCTGAACTCAGTTAGTTGGATGGCTATTTTGCTATGCAGAGAAATTCCAATAGCATGGGTTCAATTCCAGTACTGACTGTGATTACCATGAAGCACTCTCTTTCTCAACTTCTCCCCTCTTGTGAGATATGGGTAACTCTCAGGTTAAACCTCCCTGAGTTATCTTTTTCACTAATGAAAAAGCAGCCTTATGGTCCTAGGGGCCTATGGCCAATTTATTTTTACAGTGACATGCTGAAAGAGGCAACCTGATGAAGTTATTAAAATAATGAGAGGTATAAGTAAAATTAATGCTAGTTGTCTTTTCTCCAGGATAGGGGATTTCAAGGCTAGGAGGCATTTTTCAAAAAAGGCACAATGTGCAAATTTTTTACAAGCGTGTAGTTTGCATGTGGAATCAACTTCCTGAAGAGGTGGTGGATGTGGGTATAATTACAACATTTAAAATACATTTGGATAGGTACATGAATAAAATGGTTTGGAGGTATATGAGCCAGGAGCATGCAAGTAGGATTAGTTTAGTTTGAGATTACGTTCGGCATGAATTGGATTGAAGGATCTGTTTCTGTGCTGTATGACTTTATGACTCTACAACTCTAAAACTCATATCATGTTCCATTCATCTTGTTCATTTTACCCACTAACCAATATTACTTTCTAACCTGCAAATTCCTTGCTGTTAATTTGCATATCAATATGGTGCTGTGAAGTGTTTTGGAATGTTATCCACTATATAATGTCCCAAGATGTTTTACAGGAGTATTACAAAACACAATTTGACAGGAACTGTCATGAGAAAATATAAGTTCAAATGACCAAAAATGTGACAAGAGATGGATTTTAAGGCAAGTCTCAAAAGTGAGGGAAAAAGGTGAAGAGGTGAAGGGTGAATATTCCACAGATTAAGCTGCAATGACCAATGGTGAGTGATTAAAGTCAGAAATGGGACTAGTCAGAAGTAGAAGCATGTGGATATCTTGAAGGTTTGTTGTGCTCAAGGAAATTGCAGAGATTGGAAGGGATGAACGCATTTGAAAATGGCGATGGGAGCTCTTAAAATGCAGGGGCATCTTAGCTGGGAACTAATGTAAATCACATAGCACAGAAGTGATGGGTGAATGAGGCATGGCATGCGTTGAGACACAGACAGTAGATTTTTGGATGACCTTGAATTATGGAAGGTAATTATATTTGGAGATCAGCCTGGGGTGCATTGGAATATTTAACGTTAGACATGCCAAAGGCATGAACGAGGATTTCAGCAGCAGTCGAACTGAGACATAGTAAATTCAGACAGTATTTTTGAGAGTAAGCAATCTTACTAGGCAAGCTAACTCAAATGAAAATCATATTTTGGACTTTTATGGGTGACAGGATTTATTCATTTTGGAACCATCCTTTCTACAAGTTAATTCTATTTAATATCTGAGAGATGTTACACAGATTGATAATCTTTAGCTATGTTTCGGATTCAACAAAGTGGAGCCAAAGATCCACAAGTCAGATTGTGAAGCTAATTTATATGTGGCTCAGGTCCACCTGATATAGGGTGAATAAAGGGACATACTGCTCTTAGTTACTAAAAACATAGGAGAAAGAGCTCTGCTGAGTAGCCCAAGACATGGCAAAGATATTAAATAACACCTTAAACTAACCTACTGTCTGATAATTTGTCATAGCTTCCCAGTGCATTACTTAATGTTTGAGCCAGACAATAAATTCAAGTTTTTTTAAAGAGCAGTCTTTGATAGCTAATTAAGCTAATTGCTACTGAAATTAGGAAGGCATCACCAACTATCCTTTGCATTCTGGAAACAACACTGAAAGTAATGGTGGCAAGAAATGACATTGAGAATGGATCATTGAGGAACAACTTCCAATTTGAACACTTCCCAGAGGGGCTTAAAAAGAACATTGGAAATGTTATTTCAGTAGCAGGTTCACCTCAAGCACATGTGTTCAAATCATTTATCACGATTACTGGACATTGTTACAGCTACAGAATTAATTTGTTCCTTATTGCCTGCCAAAGTCAACATTTAGTATTAATTGCAGAGGTCCTCTGGAAATTGTGCACATTTGTTATTGAATTACGTTCTACAGTCCATTGAGTTGATATGCAGCTTTGGAGCAGTTTCCCAAATTATTTCTCCATCATGCATGTGCCAAATGTTCCCATTGCTAACATTGAATAGTCAGTCAATGATCTGCTGTGCATTTCTAATCAAAGTTCATTGAATTAATAACAGCATTGGGATATGACATGTGAAGAATGCAGAAAGGCTAACAGATGGTTACCTATTTAACTCATTGCTTCTCATTGTTTGTACAGTGGGATATCTAAATTGAGGATCATCATTAATGATTAGTTTAAACAAAATTATAGCATCAGCCACACAAGTTAGGATTACAAAAGATGAAAGCGGGTAGTAGATTTATCCTGCACAATCCACCGTTCATTAATAGTCTTAAAAGATACATCTAGCTTACCTTTGTTTAGATTAACCAAATTAAAACCATTTCCAATAAAAGATTTTTATGTTGGGAGTGATGACTAGAAACTGTGGACACAGCAGTCAAACTCTCCATCCTGATCTTGAGATGCAAAAACACTGCTACTTCTTCTCATGTCTGTAGTTCACTCCTCTTATCGTTTTGCAAATTATGGTCTGTGAGCCTTTTCCAAATTTACTCTTTCATTCAGAAGATTTGAGCATCATTAGCAAGGCCAGTGTTTATTCTCCATCACTACCTTCCATTCAGAAGGAGGTGGCAAGTTGCTGCTTGAACTGCTGCAATTTTTATGGGGAGGAAGACCTCTCAGTTAGGATGGGAGAGACAGAGCCAGTGACAGTGAAAGCAGATCAACTCTAAATCGGACACTGATGAGGGGAGAATTTGCAGGAGGTTGTGTTCCCATGTGCCTGCTACCGTTTTCCACAGGTGGTTGACATTTTTTGATGTTATTATGTCACGTTCAGCAGGACTTTGCGCTTCAGGTGCTGCAACAACCATTACCCGTAAATGGATGGATTGGAGCCTGTTATTTCTTTTCATGTTATGAAAGATGTTATTAAGAGTCCTCAGTGAAGTTTATGTCACGGTTTGGAACAGTACAGCATGAAAAGAGATCGTTTAGCCCCATTAGGTTTTAGTTCAGTATTTTCCTTGGTTATAACAAACATTGTCAAATAATCCACAATGGTCAAATTTATCACAATCAAAAACAGAAATTGTTGGAAAAGCTTAGCAGGTCAGGTGGTATCTCAGAAATCAGAGTTAACATTTCAAATCCAGTGATTCTTCCTCAGAACCGAGTTTTGATTTACAGCATCCTCAGTTCTTTAGGTTTTTTATATTGTCCAATTTACATTTGATTGACAAGCTGTTTGACTGTCAGAGTGCAAGGATGGGAAAGGAACTTGGTGCCATGAAAGCTTTTAATCCATTGTGGTGCTTAATTAAACTCTGTGTTTTATTAGACTAATAAAATTATATCACGTAAAGGTTCTTTTTCAAGTTTATTCTGCATTTTTCACACAGCATAGAAACCTGAGCTTGCTGCAATCGTCTGGGAGCTTGGATGAATGTTGTATGAAGGCTGATTCTGTGATCTGGTATTTGAACTAGCGAGCAGCACTCAGAACCCAAGAGAGATTTTTTAAAAAAAAATCAATGTCCTTAAAACACATCCTGGTTGCTCAGTCGAAGACGTTCCATCCATTCATTTTTGATGGCCTGGGTGCTGCTGCATTCTGCAGGTTCCCGACATGCTCCTACCAAGCTCCTATTGCTTGAGGCTGCTGTTCCTGGTGAGCAGGAGGTTACTCTGGTTTTTAAAATGACGTTATAGCTGTCGGTGACCTACCATTCCCACCCAGTATTACATGCTCAGACGTCATTTCAATTCTTCTCAATTCAAGTGTGCTATTCAAAACACCTCTAATCCAGGACCTGCCTTTCAGTTACTCACAGGCTCCTCTCATCTGGTCACTCACCACTTCATTGTGGGGAATACTTTAGGTGGATTTCTCCCAAGCTGCTGCCATTACTTGGATCGAACAGCCAGAGAAATGTATGGCAAGTATAGCCATATATACCATTTGCTCAGGCTTTCTCAAATTTTGGGCAAAGTAAAGGCAAGTGGCTGTGAGAGTCGATGTGGAAACAAAGTGTTATTTTAAAATAAATCTATTTGTTTGAAAATATGGGACAATACACAACCAGTCCTTTGTGTACGTACACATCAAAAATAATCATCCCTTTCCTTCCACTCTGCTCTGAAACAAATACTTAATGCATTCAGCTCTTCTACCCCACATAGCCCTCACATGTAAGCAAGTGCTTATGTGCACATATACGTACATTCTCATTTGGTTTTTCGTTATAATCTTCACCTATCCCTGCCCCATTTGCAATGTGCTGTGATCAGCCCCTCTTTCCCATTTCCCGTACACATGCACTGCAGTTGCCCTCATTACCCCAATGCATAAAAGTGCATAAATCCCCAGGACCTGATCAGGCGTACCCGAGAACTCTGTGGGAAGCTGGAGAAGTGATTGCTGGGCCTCTTGATGAGATATTTGTATCATCAATAGTCACAGGTGAGGTGCCGGAAGACTGGAGGTTGGTTAACGTGGTGCCACTGTTTAAGAAGGGAGGTAAGGACAAGCCAGGGAACTATAGACTAGTGAGCCTGACATCGGTGGTAGGCAAGTTGTTGGAGGGAATCCTGAGGGACAGGATGTACATGTATTTGGAAAGGCAAGGACTGGTTAGGGATAGTCAACAGTGGGAAATCATGTCTCACAAACTTGATTGAATTTTTTGAGGAAGTAACAAAGAGGATTGATAAGGGCAGAGTGGTAGCTGTGATCTATACGGACTTCAGTAAGGCGTTCGACAAGGTTCCCCATGGGAGGCTGATTAGCAAGGTTAGATCTCACGGAATACAGGGAGAACTAGCCATTTGGATACAGAACTGGCTCCAAAGGTAGAAGACAGAGGGTGGTGGTGGAGGGTTGTTTTTCAGACTGGAGGCCTGTGACCAGTGGAGTGCCACAAGGATCGGTGCTGGGTCCTCTACTTTTTGTCATTTTCATAAATGATTTGGATATGAGCAGAAGAGGTACAGTTAGTGAGTTTGCAGATGACACCAAAATTGGAGGTGTAGTGGACATGAAGAGGGTTACCTCAGATTACAACAGGATCTTGACTAGATGGGCCAATGGGCTGAGAAGTGGCAGATGGAGTTTAATTCAATAATGGGAGGTGCTGTATTTTGGGAAAGTAAATCTTAGCAGGACGTATACACTTAATGGTGAGGTCCTGGAGTGTTGCTGAACAAAGAGACCTTGGAGTGCAGGTTCATAGCTCCTTGAAAGTGGAGTCGCAGGTAGATAGGATAATGAATTAGGTGTTTGGTATGCTTTCCTTTATTGGTCAGAGTATTGAGTACAGGAGTTGGAAGATCACGATGCGGCTGTACAGGATATTGGTTAGGCCACTGTTGGAATATTATGTGCAATTCTGGTCTCCTTCCTATCGAAAAGATGTTGTGAAACTTGAAAGGGTTCAGAAAAGATTTACAAGGATGTTGCCAGGTTGGAGGATTTGAGCTATAGGGAGAGGCTGAACGGGCTGGGGCTGTTTTCCCTGGGGCGTCGGAGACTGAGGGGTGACCTTATAGAGGTTTACAAAATTATGAGGGGCATGGATAGGGTAAATAGGCAAAGTCTTTTCCTTGGGGTCAGGGAGTCCAGAACTATAGGGCATTGGTTTAGGGTGAGAGAGGAAAGATATAAAAGAGACCTATGGGGCAACCTTTTCACACGGAGGGTGGTACGTGTATGGAATGAGCTACCAGACGATGTGGTGGATGCTGGTACAATTGCAACATTTTAAGAGGCATTTGGATGGATATATGAATAGGAAGGGTTTGGAGGGATATGGGCCGGGTGCTGGCAGGTGGGACTAGATTGTGTTAGGATATCTGGTCGGCATGGATGGGTTGGACTGAAGGGTCTGTTTCCATGCTGTACATCTCTATGACTCTATGACTCTATTTGGTGCATGTTCTGCAAGTAAGAATAGTAAAGAGAAGAGAATGTCCGACTGAAATGAGGCATGGTTATACCTGGAGAGATTTATTGAAATCTCCTTAGAAATGCCAGCTTTGTTCAGTTGGGAGCAATCTTAAAACTGAGCTAGAATGTTCACCCTCATTGACAGACTTAAACATATTACATACACTAGCACTTGTAGGAGTAGGAAGTGTTATCTTTAGGATAAGACGTTAAATTCAAGTCCCATCTGGCACAATCTGCATTGTGTGTGAAATTTAATTTCCATGGTGGGCCTGATTCAACACATTACCATTTCACACATCTAGCAGAGGTAATTTGGACACAGTGGGGTGACAATTGATATGTTTCCATGTTTTTTAATGTGTAAAGTGGGTACAGGTTGTGTTACTTTTTGAGAATAAATGTTGACAATGTGATAAAAGTCATTTCACTTTATGCAATTTGTACCAAGTAAGACAGCATACTGAGAATAGCATTCAGGGAACAGGGAGTTAAAGGGTTGCTATGTTTGGCTGTTTGAAACTGTTGTTAATACAATAACTCCAAAGACCAAAGTTAGGGGTTTGTTGCAAGTTTTTAGTTGGTCCCTCAGAACAGTTCAAGGGTTTCAGAATGGTCAGTTTAATCAGATGGATGAGAACAGTCAGAGCAAAAAGTTACAATGTTGAGATGGTTGGTCAGGCACCTGCTCTAGTACTGAGAGAAGTGGATCATTCCCAAAAAGGTACCGTTGAGTAGAGTGGTTAATACTCAGACTATGTCCTGGAATTATGGAGCCTTGGAAGATGACATGTTCGATTAGCAGGTTGAGTAAGCAAGGGTGAAACAAAGCCCAAAAACATTTGTTTTCTGCAGTTGAGAAACATTAAAGCTTTGAGATATGAATGAGCAAGATCATTGGTGCAAAAATCCAGTTCCAGGAAAGAAGGATGATGTTCATAAACATGAATAGTCATTGAGGCAGTCTATGACAGAATAGATTTTAAGCCTAAACCTTAAGCTAAGAGAAATTGAAATGCCTTGTAAGTTTAAAGAGATTTAATAGCTTGCAGTGTTACTAATATCTGTGGGTGTGGGTGTGGATGGAGAGGTGGAATTTGCTGCAAAGTCATAGGTTCTGTTTAACCGCATTTCCTACTTGATGGGCTGTGAGTGTGTCCATTATCCATTTTAATCCCAGGCTAATTCTAATTGGATTTGAAATATTATTGCGTCTGTGTGTGTATTCATAGAATACTGTTTTATCTTTGTTTAATACTGTCTATCGTTTATTCAAAATCTTTAACTCTTTGTGACTCTATTATTTTTGCAAGTACCTGAGATCTCTCTACTTGAAAAAGAGGTTAGTAATTCATAGCCAGGTCATAATTTAATTTTAGTATTCTGGTCTGGGATTGTTATCAACACGTAATCTGCAGTATGATTTCCATCAGATTGGTCCTTACTGCGAAGCAATCAATAAATCAGTGATGAATTAAATCAGTAAAGAAGGATTGTCTACCTGTTTCCAGATCTTTCTGCAAAATTAAAGAAAAGCAAGTTGGGGAAATCTCTAACTTTCAATTGTACAGAAGTTCAAATAGCAGAACCTAAACAGACCACAATGCCACTAATTAATTAATTTTACAAGAGCAGAAACCACAGTAGTGTTATGACAGCTGCCAACTGGATTTGACTCTCCTATATCTTCTCTATGTATGAGAAATTTTGATGCTCTTTGATCAATCTCAGCCTTCACTCTCTTGCTTCCCATTCACCCACATGGTAAATCAATCTTTCACTGTTTACCCACATGAAAATCCTTAGGTTCCATTCACCCCTTTACTGGTTACTGCATTTGGTACTGTTCCCACCCAACATCTTGTTGCTGCTACTCCTCCCAGTTGTCTTGAAAATGCTAGATTCCACACCAACGCCATCCTAACTGACATTGCTTTCTCCTCAGCCCCTGTCTTGCCTGAGCACCAATTCTCTGAATACCCTGTTATTAGATCCCCTTTCTTCCCCTACAAGAGTGTCAATCCCCAATCATCATTCCACCATATGCTTTCTTTGGGGATAGAAGTTCAATCTCCCAAATTCCTGTCCTAATTCCAATTTACTGACTCCTGTTCCATTGTCTTTGTCCCTAATCCTCCACCTTTTATTTGCCTCTTGCTTCTTGCTGAGATAGAATTTCTGGTGTGTGATGACCCTTTGCTATCTTCTGGTCTTATTTGCAAATTTTGTACTCTACAGTTAACTTCCTGCCTTTCTCAATTCCTGACCTTAATCCTCTGTGTTCCTGTCCATTCTCTTCAACTGTGACTGCAACAGTTCATATTTCTTGATTAGTCCTAATCTAAATCTCCAAACTCAGAGTCTGTATTTGATCCTCCTAAAGCATAGTTTGTTTCCCGAACTTTCCCAACCTGCCATCTACTTCTCCAGAGTTCAATCACCACTTTCTCATTCTTGCCTCAAATCCCAATATCAACGTTTTGATGAGCCACATCTTCATCTCTGTCTCCTGCCCCTCTCCAATTCCTAAAGTCATTCCCTAGAAAATACCCTAATTTCCAATTACTATAGCCTTATCTTATCCAAGTTCATAATCACTCTCATTTCTCATCCTCAACCCCTTACTTTATACTACAACTCTCTTCTTCTTTTATTAACCAATCCCCATTTCCAGTGGTGATGAGGGAGAAGGAAGAGATTTAGAACCTGAGATAAGTGCATTGTTGAAATTTACTATAAAAAGCAAAATTTACCCTCGGCTATGAAGAGTTGTATCTTGTAAACCAGACAAAACTGTTCATGGTTACACACACATGATACCTCTGTTCTACGTAATCAATGTCTTTTGGAACATAGTATAAATAATGAAATGGAATATGCTAGTATGCTGGTTAAATTATTAGACTTAGTTCAGTTAGTTAATATGTATCTTTAATAAAAACAATTGTGTGGGTTCTGGCTCCAAACAAAGTAAAGTATCTTTTGAGGCCTCCTTCCTGTCCTTGCTCTCTGAGATATTGTAGCATTTTGAAATAAGATGGGCAACTCTCAGACAACAAAGAAACTTCATGAAACGAGGGAGAGGATCCTATCAAGACAGTTTGAGAGCTGGAATCCAGTTTAAAAATATCTGGAAATGGCTGTAATCCAAAGAAAAGTAACCAGCAAGTTACTTCAATTTCATAAAGGCTCTGGGATATTTAGGACACCTGACACCCTTGTCTGGTCTGGCTTGTATGATGTGTGAGTGGAGTCACAATGTGTTTGACTCTTAACTGCTTCCTGAAATGGACTAACAAGATGGTTCTATGAAACCAAGACCTTCAACACATGGTCTTCCATGATTCAAGGATAAAGGTCCACCTCAGACTTATCACTGCACCTTTTGTACATGTACAAAATGTATTGTCGCAACTGTCAAAGTGCATTCAACAGCACCTTGAAAATGTACAGTCTCCAAAACCCAGAAGGACAAGGACAGCAGATGCATGAGTGTGCCTGCCCATTCCCCTCCAAGCCACACAGTAGTGTAGTCCATGCTACAGATAGATTATAGTGGTTCAAGATGTTAACACACCATCACCTTCCCAAGGGTAAATAGATACAGGCAATGACTTCTGGGCTTTCAAGCAAAGTTCATATCCCATGGAAGATTTTTTTCAACAACGTGATGGATGCGTATATCACAGACAGCACTGACAGAAGAAATGCGATCATATGGGCACTAGATTATAACCAAAAGAATTGTTGAACAAAAACAAACCAAAATCCATCCAATTCACCTTTTATCAAGTTGATAGTTTCATAATGAAACAATAATGGAGTTATAAGCAAGTAATTTCTATCAGCTATTAAATGCCATGTTCCCATCTGAGGCACAGATCAGTATTTCAACAACTTTAAAGGTGGCTGTAAAATCAATGATTTGGTCCATAAATTTTAGATGCCCAAAGTAGGTTCACAGCTCTCAATGCCTTCTCTGTCTAAGAATGAATTGAATTGTCTCCTGAACTTGTTTACGTGGCTTGTTTCAGGAATCTTTCCTAGTTACCTAATCCATAACTCTAAGCCACTTAAATCACCAAAATTCTAAACTACAAATCATTAACATTCTGTGTATTTATGACATTTGGAATTATGTTGGTTTTAGAAGTGTTTTTTAAAAAAAAAGAATCTAAACATGCATCCAATCACTGTTTATATATGCATTAACAATGCTGAAACACATTTACATAATTTCTGAGCAAGGCCGAAAATAGTGACCAGTCCTTTCTCTTCAGAGTTGTTCGATGGCTTGCTCTGTATTTGAATATCGTTTGTTTTTTGTTTCATGCAATTCCAGCATTTATTTCTGAGCTTTAAGTATGTACCATTCAAGTTATTCTTTTTGGATTAGGGTGACGGTGCAATCAATCATGTCCAGATGCATAGATGAAAGGTAAAACTGACAGGAGGTCAAAATGCAATGATTTGATCTGGTCAGATCACTAAACCTGTCAGTATGAATGGTTATAGCATCCTTCAAGTGAAGGTCATTGGGAAATAAACTGAAACTTTTGCTACAGTGGGATTTGAATGGTGTCGATTTTTCAAAAAATCTAATTAGCCTGATCTGGGAACTCAGTATGTGTTTTTTTACAGACACTCACTTGCAGTACATATACAGCTGGGTGTGAAGAATTACCTTGGGAGCATATTAGACAGAGACAATAATGGAAAGCCTGAGAAAGGTTACTCGCAAAATGGGTTATAATTGTTAAATTACTGCGGATACTCAGGATGATCAATCAGGGATTAAAAGGCACAGATGGTCTTGGTGGCCCTGAGGTGTGCAAACTTCACAAATAACTGCTCTAAATTGCCATTGCAGGAAATGCTATCACCAGTAGCTATTAAAGTGCTGGTTAAAGATCCTAAAAGGAGTCAGTGTCTGATTTCAACGTAATTGCTAAAAAAAAACTCATGAAAGGTGAATGCCTGAATTCACTCTTCACATCTGAGTGCACATGCCAGAAACACTTGTTACAATCTCCAAACTGACTGACAGCTTTTTAAAAGATACTTGAGTTTGCCGTGATTGACTGGAAGGACCACACAACACCTCAAGTGTTAAACCTTTTTTCACTGTAGAAGTGATATTGTCAAAACACTATTCAGTCAGCAACTTGTATTTCAAACTACAGAATTTTTTCTCAGTTAGCTTTTCAAAGAATCAAAATTCCCCACTATGTATATCCGTTCAACAATCCCTCCAATGGATACTTTATTCTTTCAGAATCAATCCAACACCAATGGCTAACAGCCTTTTTCTTTTCCTAGTTGGCTAACATCTAATCCTTGAAGTAATCTTTGATGAGATTATGCACTTCTTCATTTTGAGGTTTGGCATGACAAACAGGCCCTTTGTACACTAGGATTATGCCCCATTTTTATTCTGATTGGAATTCCACTCTGGATAGGAGGAATAGCATCACCGGTGCTCAATGTCTTTATTATGTAACAGGATGAGGGTGTTGCTGGCTAGGCAGTTTTTATTGCCCATCCCTATTTGCCCAGAGGGCAATTGAGAGTCAACCACATTGCTGTAGGTCTGGAGTCACATGTAGACCAGACCAGGGAAAATGGCAGACTTCACTCCCTTAAGGATGTTAGTGAACCAGATGGGTATTTCTAATAATTGGCAATGGATTTATTGTAGTCTTTGGATTCTTAATTCCAGCTAATGAAATGGAATATGCTTGTATGCTGGTTAAGTTATTGGAGTTAGTTCAGTTAGTTAATAGATATCTTTAATAAAAGCAATTGTGTGGGTTCCGTCTCCAAAGTAAAGTATCTTTTGAGGCCTCCTTCCTGTCCTTGCTCACTGAGATATTGTAACATCTTGAATTGGATGGGTAACGCTCAGACAACAAAGAAACCTCATGAAAATAAAGGGAGAGAATACAGGGAAATGACTTCAAATCCTATCATGGCAGTTTGAGAGCTGAAATTCAAATAAAAAAGATACCTGGAAATGGCCGATATCCAAAGAAAAGTAATTATGAAGCTACCTCATTTTCATAAAGGTTCTGGGATATTTAGAACACCTGACACCCTTGCCTGGTCTGCGACTGGAGTCAAAATGTGTTTGACTCTGAGCTCCTTCCTGAAATGACTTTCAAGATGGTTCTATGAAACTAAGACCTTGATTGAGCACTGTAATCTAAAAGGAAGGTTTGTGGAAATGTCCCTTTACTGGTGTACCTGCTTGTTTTGCGGAGCTTACAACAAATTCACAATGAACAATTAGGACACATTCCTGAGGTAGTTCCTCACAATGATGCCCCAAAGATGTATGTTTTGAGGAATTAACTATGGTGTAACATTATGTCAGATGAGTCTATTCAGCTCAAGTCATGCATCTTTTCCATGCTGCCAGTTTCCAATGGTGCTAGACATGCACATGAGATCTACTTGGTTAAGAACGCACGTAGCACATAGCGAAGGTAATAGAGACAGCCTTCAAATTCAAAGGCAACTTTTCCTTTTAAATGTTGGAGTTAGTGAAGGTGCTACTTTCAAATCTCTACTTCTTCCACCACCAGATCCAAGTTGCATTGCAGAATGGTAGATTACAACTGGTCTTGCAGTTGTCAGAGACTGATTTGTCAAACTATTGTCTAAAAATATACAATGAGTGAATAACCAAAACTAAGTGTAAACCTCTTTTATTAGGAGGAGGCCAAGAAAGGCATCACTCGACTTATCAAATGATTCTTCTGTGTTTTTCTCCATTATTCACATGGAGAATTATTCCATTTTCTCCATTGTTCAGGGCCAAGGAAGAATCCACCTGTTTTGTTTATGCAACTGCCAGTATTATAATTACACTGGAAGAATTGGGCTACTGGAGTGGCAAGTTCTGAAGCAATAATCTTTGGAACTATTGCCAGAATGTTGTCAGGGCCCTTAGCCTTTGTATTGTCCAGTTCCTCCAACCATATCTTGACATCATGTGGAGTAAAACAAGCTGACTGAAAACTGATAACTATGATGTTGGGGATCACTGGAGGAAGCTGAGATGGCATTTCTGGCTGAATATTGCTGAGAATACCTTATCAGTACCTATCCTTGTACATCTACATAGTCCATAATCATAGTCTTGGAGTTGGCCACTATTTCCATGTTGGAAAGGATGGTACTTAAGCTTTGCATGTATCCTTGTGCGACGTTGGTGTTGACCTCTCTTGTCTTCTTTGATAGTGACCATAGACATTCTGGCCAATATGCCAGAGTAGAATGGATGGTAGGGACTGAGCACATTCACAATACCTAATTTCCCAAAATGAATGTAAAATCATCATTGAACATGTTATTTTCGCAGTTTCTACTCTAATATTTTAATTTTCTCAAATCATATGACAAATTTCAAAAGTTTTGGAGATTTAATTGATGATTATTTATGAAAGTAACAGAGTATTTGTGAAAAAAAGGACCTTGTTCTCATTAAACAGATATTGCAGTATTTGTTTTTGGTTTCACAGGCTTTAGAAACTGATAAATTAAAAGATGAACTGAAGTGTAGGACAGAGCATAAAAGGTTGGGATTAGGGAGAAAGTGAGGAGAAGTAAACTATCTTTTTTTTGAATGGTGCTTCAGTTTTCAGAAAAAAGGTACAACTTTGAAGCCACCTAATGGGCAAGGATGGTCAAGGCCAGTGAATGCATCTTCACAAGATATCTCTTATCAATCATTCCATCAACCTCTCATGCAGCTCAGTGAACCACACCCACAGGATTCACCCAGCAACAGTCTGTGACACTCAGGACAAAGGTCAAACATCTAGGTGTGCCCCTCACTCTCACCCTCAAACATCTACCAATGTTGGAGAAAGTGAGGACTGCAGATGCTGGAGATCAGAGCTGAAAAATGTGTTGCTGGAAAAGCGCAGCAGGTCAGGCAGCATCCAAGGAGCAGGAAAATCGACGTTTCGGGCATAAGCCCTTCTTCTGCTCCTTGGATGCTGCCTGACCTGCTGTACTTTTCCAGCAACACATTTTGCAGCATCTACCAATGTTGCAAACTTCACACCCATCTCTCACTACCCTGTGTATTCCAGCTATTCAACTGAATCAGCACATCATTAGCTATTATGTTACATGTTTACTTGTGCTTGTCATTCTTTACAGAAAGGAGATTGCACACAATCAAGGGAATCAGAGCAGAACTGAGAGGGACAAAGATGCCTGAATCTGTTGAGCTATACAGGGCAGATGGCTGTAAACACCATTGGGTTGGTAACAACAGACCTTCCAGCATTATTGTTATGACTGATCTCCTGGACAACATCCACAATTCTTAAACTCCTGAGTGAGGAGTGAAGAACTGCTCCCCTTCTTTATGGAACCTCATCTTCCACCTACCAGCCCATAACTTGTTGCTCATAAAATGGTTAAACTAAAGCAGTTAATCCCTTTCCCAATTCCAATTTAGTTAAAACAATCAATATAATCAGATTTTCTTGAGTTAAAGAAAGAGTGAGTTTTTTTAGTTACTAATACATGAGGAAAAATAAAGCATTGTACGCATATACATGGATTAGAAATGAGAAGGGAATAAAAATATAAGAGTTAAAAGACTGAATCAGCCTGGTATGTCTGTGCAGAATACATGGTAGATCATTGCAGCCCTTGAGTGATTGAGTGATTCCAGCAACATTAACTCTGTCAGTTGATCAGCAGGTTTGGAGATTCCGTGTTCTGCACATTGGAAAAAAAGAGCTTTCTAGTTTCCAGTGTGACCATATCTTTTGACCAGTAACTTGCTTCCTGCAGTTAGAAAGAGATGGAGAAACTCTTCATACTTTTGCCTAGAACACCTGGTGAGTAAATGAGCCCTGGAAACGAGACTAGGACAGACACACCAAAGATGCAGTTTGTTTTTTGAGTTTCCCCCTTCAACACCAGCACATTCTTCTTTAGATATGGGGTTCACAATATTCCAAATATAGTCTGACCAGCATCTCATGTAGCCTCAGCAGTGCATCACTGCTGTTGCATTCTCGATCTCGTGAAGTGAATAGTAAAATTGCATTTGCCTTCCTAACTGTCAACTGAACCTTCATGGTAACTTTAAGAGAATCCTGAATTAGGACTCCCAAGTCCCTTTATGCTTCAGATTTCTGAAGCATTTCCTCATTTAGAAAATATGCTATGCCTCTATTCTTCCTACCAATGAACATAAACTCACAATTTCCCACATTTCTCACATCCCCACCTCCCACTTCTTTGTCCAATTTTCTAACCTGTCCAACTCTTTCTTCATTCTGGATCATGGTGCTGGAAGAGCACAGCAATTCAGGCAGCATCCGAGGACAGGCAAAATCGACGTTTCGGGCAAAAGCCCTTCATCAGGAATGTTACCAACTCTTTCTTCAGCCTCCCCATTTTCTCAATACTACTTGTCCCTCCACTTATTTTTGTGTCATTTGCAAACTTAGCAAAAACGCCTTCAGTTCCTTCATCCACATTGTTGATGTATAATGAATAGTTGTGATCCCAACACTGACCACTGTGGAATTCATCTCGTCTCTGGCTGCCATCCTGAAAAGGATTCCTCAATCCCCACTCTGTGCTAGTCAACCAATCCTCTACCTAAGCCAATACCTTGCCCGTAACACCATGGGCTCTTCTCTTATTTAGCAAACTCCTGTGCAGCACCTTGTCAAAGGCCTTCTGGAAATCCAAATAGAACATGACCACTAGCCCTCCTTTGGTGAATGTGCTTGATACTTCCTCAAAGAATGCTAACAGATTTGTCAGGCATGATTTCTATATCACTTCTTGTTATCGGCTTAATTTAATTTCTTAGTAGCAAGGCAACCCCGCCCCCTCTCCCCATCGACCTGTCCTTTCAATAGCACACATCTCCTTGGATAGACGAAGGTGAGTACTGCAGATGCTGGAGATTAGATTCAAGATTGAAGTGCCACTGGAACAGCACAGTAGGTCAGGCAGCATCCGATAAGCAGGAAAATTGACGTTTCGGACAATTAGGAATGAGGCAGGAAGCCTTGGGGGTGGAAAGCTAAATCATTCCTGATGAAGGGTTTTTGCCTGAAATGTCGATTTTCCTGCTCCTCAGATGCTGTCTGACCTGCTGTGCTTTTCCAGCACCACTCTGATCTTGCCTCGTATTTCCTTGGATGTTTAGTTCTCAGCCCTGATCCCCTTGTAGCCACGTTTGTGTTGCCTACAATATCATACCTGTTCATTTCAATATGCACGACAAGCTCATTCATCTTGTTCCACATTCTGCGTACATTTAAATACAACACTTTCAGTCCTGAAATCCCTTCCTGGTGGCCGCTGCTACCTCTGGGTGCACTCAGGCCACTACTCACTGGGGACCCTCCAAAATGGGACTGTTGAGGCCCCTTTATTTCAATGATCACCTTGTGGGGAGGAGGAGGGTGTGTGTCTTCTGCTAAACTCAGCACCCGAGCCTGATGATGGTTGTTAGGCCGTGGTTACAGCAGCAGCAAACAGCAGTTAGAGTGGGAGCCTGCGACTTCATGGGTCGGGTGTCCTTGGTGTAGATCATGGCACTGGGAGAGGCTACAGGTTGGAAAAGGGCAGACTGAGAGAGAAAGTGAGGGCTGCAGATGCTGGAGATCAGAGCTGAAAATGTGTTGCTGGAAAAGCGCAGCAGGTCAGGCAGCATCCAAGGAACAGGAGAATCGACGTTTCGGGCATACGCCCTTCTTCAGGAGCAGACTGAGCCAAAATGGCATCAATTGAGTCAGGCAATTTAGTGTTATAAACAATGTCATTACAAGCCTCATGGTGGCTCAACAAGATTCATGCTCGTAAGAAATTATCAATGTTAAATTGATACAACATTAACAATGTGTTTTGAATTTATAAATTGTGTCTTGTAAAAGGAGTATTCCAACTTCCAACTCAGGCTATAAACACTCTGGATAGTTTTAAGAACAGGATAGTGTGCCACTGTAAGCTATAGGCAGCTCTGAGGTCACTGGCACCATTCTTGTCATCAGGGTATTTTGAAAGCATTTTTTTTTACTTGTGATGTGTGCCAGAGCTTGATCATATAAGACCAGAAGAAATAGGAACGGGTTATTCAGCCCTTTGATCCTAGGCTGCCATTCAATAGGGTCATGGCTAATCTCACAACCCTTACCATCACTTCCCTCCCATATTCCCATAATTCTTGATTGCCCTACTGATCAAGAATTTATCTATCTCAATCTCAAATAGACATAAGGACTCTGCCCCCAAACAGTCTGGTATCAGGCAGGATATGGAGCCGGAACCTCTCAATACCACTTCACTGCATTTCCTAATGGACAACCTTACCCCTAAATGTCGAGTCAGTCATGTGCTGTTCCCTTACAGAAGCAGTTTGGATTGACAATATGGATGGTCTATATGACTGGAAACAATGCTCAAATTTCTGAACTTATCAAAAAAAAGAGTGAAATTGGTGGTAACTAGCCACCTGTGTGAGTTTTATTTTACAGGTTTTGTAACAACAAAGATTGTAACATATGCCATACCTTTGGGATTAAATTTGAGCTGACGATTCTTGTGCAGAATTGGATTAGCTAGCTATGAGAACCAGGTTGTTTCAGGATTCCTGGTTCAATGTTGTAATATCCTGCTGCTTTGCCACATTTCAGGCCGCCTCATGTTTTTCGCAATTCTGTGACTTAAAGCGATAAGCACTTGCTATGGTCTGCATGTTACTAGCATTACTTTTCTCATTCACTATGGTGTTTATTATCGGTGCATTACTTTGCGACATTGAGCAGATGACAGACAACTTCACTTGTTTAGGGGTGAGTGATGCACAATTCATTGAAGGTGATGCTCCTCCAAAGCAGTGAATTTGATTGAAATGGGTAGCATTGAGCCCAACTGTTGTTTCCTCCCACCTGACATGACAGACAGCATTGAGAGACTATCCCTGGTGGTCTACTGTCATAGGGCCACCAGATAATTCACATTCCTTTGGTAGTGCTGTGCTCTCTGTATTAAGGCACAGGATAGAAATGGGTTAATTGCCATTGGGAGGGATGACAGTATAAAATAGTTCTGTGAATGGCCAAACAGATGCACTTATTTAATTCTTCCTCTGGTAGATAATGAATAGGTAAAGGTATAATGAGACTGTCCAAGGTCTCACCATATTTTTGACCAATCTGTGTTACAGAACTTTCATTACATCTTTCTTGCACTGTTGATGTCTGGAAAGTAAAGAACAATGTGAATGAGCAGTTGACTACATGGGAAGTCACAAACCTCTCATTGTTATGCTGGCTGAAGGTGACCATCAAGGGAATTGCTGCAGCAGAAGAGATCAGAAGAATATTTCTGACTCATTTTGACTGAATGGAACATTCCCCATTGCTTGGAGTCATGTATCAGTGTGAGGTTATTTCTAGAGGCCCACATCAGGAGCTATTGAACTTCACTGTCTGCACTGAGTAATCTCCAGTCAGTGTGGTGGCTGTTAAAGTCTCCCACACTGATGCTGTGGTGATGCAGTAATGTCAAAACCTGCTGTTTCCAGCTTGGACTGGGAAAGCATGCACATTTACAATATGGTAATCACCAACATAAATTGTGTCAAGGAATATGGTTGATGACATGGTGAGAATATTAGATCAGAGACAATTGGTACTGCCCTGTTTGACACAAGTGGAGCAGCATGGTGGCTTAGAGTCTTTCGTGTAATTGTGATCTGCTTCTATAGTTATAAATGGATCCCTTGCCAACATTATGTTGATAGAGGTTTGGGTGGCAGACATCCATTGAAGATTTGAGGAGAAAGTGAGGTCTGCAGATGCTGGAGATCAGAGCTGGAAATGTGTTGCTGGAAAAGCGCAGCAGGTCAGGCAGCATCCAGGGAACAGGAGAATCGACGTTTCGGGCATAAGCCCTTCTTCAGGAATTCCTGAAGAAGGGCTTATGCCCAATCCATTGAAGATTTGCTTGGCGAATGATTTACCCTCAACATTAATACATAACATTCAGACAGCATGCCCACTTTTGCCAGAAACCCAAAGGGTTGCTCAGTGTTGAGACTGGTGGTTCTGAGGAATTCTACACAGTTTCTCTTTCTTTCTGCCTTAAGTTTCTCTTGCTCTTCAATCTGTTGATGGGATCCTTTGCTTCTTCAAGGCTTCCTAGGGACTGAAAAGGCACAGCAAATGTGCAGATTCCTGTTAATTTAAAAATAGAGAACCTGTGCTAAACCTTTATCAAATCTTTGATGGATTACATTTTGAGTCTTGTGTGCAATTCGGGTCACCATGTCATAAAGAAGATATAGTGGCATCAGAGAGAGTACAGAGAAGAGATAAAATATATGCATAAACATGTTAAGAAAGCATTGACAGCTTGGGTCCTTTTCCTCATGAAGAGAAAAGGCTGAGAGGTGACCTAATAGATGCCTTTAAAATTATGGACAATTTTAGAGAATGTTTCCTCGTGTCAAATAGCATAGAGATAATTAATGTAAGTTGCCACCAAGAAATCCTTGAGCAAATGCAGACAAGATGCATCTATCTAAAGAATGATGGTAATGGGACTTGCTGCCATAGGAGGTGGTTAATGGGAAGAACATTGGTGCAATTGAGAGAAATTAGATATGATGAAGAAGGGAATAGAGAGTTCTAGTGGAACATTTAGAATATGAAATTTGGGAGGAGCGTCTGGTGAAGTTTTAATAATGACATTGGTTGGTTGAGTTGAATATCTGGTTCAGTGTCATACATCCTATGTAAATTTAAGTAACTCCAAACAGCCATTAGTTTGCAAGAATAGAAAATAAGCATAAATTGACAATATATCGGCATAAAGGGTGTAAAAAGACTGATGTGAAATGATACAACTGGCTAAATTTGTTGTCAAAATATTGATGACCTTAATGGCACTCAAGTTTATTATGGCAAAATATGCTCAAGGATTTGAGCATTCACTAAAAATTACTGTACCATTTTGCTCTTAGCTTCATGGTATTTATGTATCCCTCAACTCCCAGAGTTTCAAGAAATTGCATTTATTGGCAATTAAGCTCATTCCAAAAAATAATTAGGGCAGGCACATAAAAATATAAGAACTTTTTAAATGCAAATTATATTTGCTTGTTGGTCTTTACCTCTCAAGCCAACAAAGGATATAAATGAAACTTTCTTCTTCCTAAAGTTAGTAAATTGTTCTTACAGATTTTTGAAAGAATTATTCAGAACATTTTTTTGATAAAGAACCTTTCCATTTTGTTTCTCATTTTTGTTTCATGATCTAATCTTTCTTTCTTCTTCATTTCCCTCTGATTAGATCACAACTTGTCACATTTCCTTTTGTATTATTTCTTTTTTTTTATTTTGCAGTGCTTAATGTTAATTGGTTCAGGAGAAAGAAGATAACTCATCATTCACCAGGGTCCCAAATGTCCTGTTGACCCCATTATCTGTGTGCACTGTTAGAAACGTGCAGCACAAAACCATTTTGAGTTAAAGGCTGCGAAAAAGGTCTAACTAACAAGGCACACTCCAGTAAATCCTGTCTGATAGCATACAATTTGATGAAATGGTAATTCATGCAGATAATATCAAAAACTGAAAATACCTAAAACAGGTCAACAACACACAATTTTGTGTTGCATTAACTTATCATGATTTACCATCAACATCATAGAAATATTTACAATGCATATAAAAGGAAATAAACAAGAACAAATATTAAATACGATTCATTAAAAATCCGGAAATCACAAGCCTTAAAAGAAGTCATGATTTTTTTTTCTGACTGGAGATAATGGACAGGTGAGTAAGTTACCAGTGCATGCTGCTATAATAGAGGGCAAGAATGAGTTCAAGAAACAATTGGATGACTTTCTTGAGAAACAGGGAAATGAATCATGGTGCCCAACTGGCAGTAAACATGCAAATTGCCTAGTGGAAGCTGAAATGAGAAGCTACTTTCAATAAAATGATCATTTATTCCATATTTCAAATGCAGAAAAGAAATACCTCAGCAGGGCAGCAATTACCAGTGAACCTTATTGGATATCACGAGGAGGTAATAGATGTCTGTAGCAGTAAGGACATTTCTCTGCTTATTATATTTTAGAGTGAAAATGAATGTAGGCCTCCTTCATTCAGTTTTAACATGGTGAGTTTTCTACGTGACCACAGCTGTATTGTTCAGTAGGCCAGACAGAACAGAGGCTTGCTCTGTGCAAGTTGCAAGAAGATTCTCCTTTTAACCACTCCCCTTGCCTGAGATATAGTGACCCTCAGGTTAAACCACCACTAGTCATCCTTTTCCGATGAGCGAACAGCTCTATGGTCTGGGAAGACTATGGAAATTTACACTTTTTTTTAGATTTAAGTGTTGATTAGCAATCCTTGAACTCATCTTCCTTCCTTTTAGCTTAGAAGTAAATGAACGGTTTACAACACAGATGTTTTTAAATTGCATACCTTTCTGGGAATTTGGGAAACTCAAACGTAAAGCTTGCAGCTTGAATTAACTGCATAGAGGCCATTATCCCAGCACTAACTCACCCTTTATTTATATGCAGACAGTACATGGGCTCTGACCAGCCAGCTCAGAGCCAGTTCTTAGTGTGAGGAGACTCTCTGAATCTTCTGTCAGCCAGGGCTCCCTGATTGACCGAGGTTACCAAACTCAATCGAGGATCGCATAGTCAATGAGATCTACCTAGTCCATGTTCAAATCACTACACAACTCCTTCTGAGGGAAGTATTTAAGCCTTCCTTTAATCATTAACAATTAAACTACCAGGATTAGTATCAGGCAACTATAGAACAGTTCACATGAAATCCTTAACTTACCCTGAATTTAAAAATAGGATACTAAACTACAATAATCTTACAATTGTAACTATAGTGTTGCATAGTATTTTACAGCTGCCTGAGAGGCAGCTGTAAAACATTGCCTCAGTTTGAATGTTGGCTCATCTGATAGTACACATTTCCTCAAAACTCCATTGGAGCTCCTTCCCTAATTTTTGTGCTCAAGTTTTGAGTAGGACTTTAACAGATTTCTTTCTGACTTTTTTGTTATCACTTATTGGGCGAGGGCATTGCATCCAGAATTTATGGACCATCCCTAACTGAGTGTCAACCACATTTGCTGTGGGTCTGGAGTCACATGTAGGCCAGACCAGGTAAGGATGACAGCTTTCTTCCCTAAAGGATACTAATGAGCCAGATGGATTTTTTACAACAATCAACAATGGATTCTTAGTTATCATTAGACTCATACTTCCAGATTATTTTTAAATAATGGAATTTAAATTCCATCATCTGCCACAGTGGGATTTGAACACGGGTCCCTAGATCATTACTTGGGTTTATGGATTAACAGTCCAGCAAAAATATCACAGGACCGTCATCTAGAAATTAAGAGTTCGGCAAATTGGTAACTGATCGGTAAATCTGCTTGGTTTGGCATCAGCTGAAATATTGTGTTCAATTCTTGACCACACACTTTAGGTAAGGTATGTAGGCTTTAGAGAGCAACCACAATCAACTTTCAAGACTGTTTCCCAGTATGATGTATTTTTATTGCATGGATTAATCAGAGAAGTTGGAGTATTCTCCTCTGAGATGAGAATATGGTGAAGACATTTAATAGAAGTGTTTAAAATCATGTAAGTTCTAGATGAAGCATATAATATTGACAGAAGGTCAAGAAGCAAAGGACAAGGATTAAGGTGATCAGCAAAAGAGCCTATGCAACGTAGAAAACATGTTCACAACAACCGAGAGGTTAGGCTTTGAATTGTATTACCTGAGATTGTGGTGAATACAGATACAATGGTGGCTTTCAAAGTGGAATTGAAGAAGAATCTGAAGCAAAAATAAATGTTAAGCCTATAGGGAATGGGTTGGTGTGTAAAGAAGACTCAATACATTGATTGCTGTAATCTTCTTATGTGGATATGTCAAGGAGGTTGATTCCCTACCATGAAAGAATGGCATCTGGGTCATATAGGAACATATAAACTTCTGAGGGGCTTGACAGAATACTGAGAGAATTTTGTTTCTGCATGAGGAGTGTACAAGGTATTATACTTTTAGAATTAAGGGGTCACCAACTTAAGATGGAAATGATGTAGGATTTCTTCTTTCAAAAGGATTATTATTCTTTGGAATTCCAGACATTGTTAAGCCAATATATTTGATATATTGAAGAGTGAAATAGACAGGTTTTTGAGTTATCAAGGTTTTGGGAAATATACAGGAGAGTGGCATTGAGGCCTTGATCAGATTCACCATAATCCGATTGTGTTTCAAAGCCAACTCATGGCAGCAAATGGCCTATTTACTGACTCTAATTGTTATGTTCTTATCTAAGTTGGATGTTTTTGTAATTGAGCATTTTTACTTTTTGTAATAAGCGAGCTGTCCTTGTGCAAGAAATTTCAAGAGGCAGCAAATGGGAGATCAAGAGGTCAATTTGGGGGTATGGAAAAGGAGGAATCAGCAGAATTGATGAAGGAGAACTGAGGGAATGGCATTAGGGTAATCAATGAGAGGGAAGTTGGGAAAGTTGAGAGAGGGAAGGAGGGGAAATTGCAAGAAACGGAGAGGAATCCATCCAGTTTGAAGAGGATGATGGTATAATATAATAACCCACTGATAGTCAAATGTAACTTTTGTAAAATCTCCTATGCAGTTAACAGTAATGATGCAAACCAATGATATTCATTCTGAAACCAGATTTCTCCCAAAGGTTTGGAGAGTTTCTCCAGTTGAAACTGTTTTTAACTTACTCGATCTCAATTCCTATTTTCCTCCGAGCCCTGCTCTCTACTTGCCTTTTCAAACCACTTATTTAGCACACTCTCCTGAGCCATCATTCCCCATGTTGCCCTGAATTCTCTCTCTCACTTAAGACCCATGCCGACTCCTGCCACCTCTCCCCATTCCCACCCTGAGTCCCTGTTCCTTCCACGTCCTTATTTTCCATTCGCTTTGAGCCCTCATGATCAGGTACCTATGTTAATACAAAGCTATCAAAATCCTACCAAAACTCCCAAGACTATCACATAGCAATTTTTGTAATCACATTTAGTGGTTTACACAGCAGCATTGAGCTATCATGGTATATTGTCCACCTTAGGAAAGCAAATTGCCGTCTAAACAAGAAAGAAGAGAAAGCTGCATTGTAACCATGCAAACAAGCACGTTAAAAATCAGATGCACCTCAATATAATTTTGATTTGATTTATTATTGCCTAGGTACAGTGAAAAGTTTTGTTTTTGCATGCAGGACAGGCAGATCATACCATGCAAAATGTATAGAACAGAGTGAAGAATACAATGTTATGGCTGCAGAGAGGTGCACAAAACAGTGAGATCAACATTAAATTTGAAACTTGAGAGGTCCATTCATAAGTCTAATAACTGTTATTAGAAGAAGCTGTTCTTGGATCTGTTGGTAGGTATGTTTAAGCTTTTATATCTCTGTATAAGTCACTGAACATAAGCTTGTGCACGCCTGTAACTGGAAATGGGAGTGCATACCATTCAGTCTGTCACTGTTCGTCTTTACTTTTGATCCCTATCATTTAAAGTAATCATAGCAATTAACAGAGTGACTTGTGTCCTTTGAATTTACTATTGAAACATGTATCCTAGAGCATTTTTTAAATGAGAGAGGATTGCTTCATGTCAAAATTTCAGGCTGATTCATGCTGTTTTCAAGCTTCGAAAATAATCTTTAATCACACTACATATTTTGAATCTTATGTGTATTTTTTTATTTCCATTCCATACAGTTTAAAATCAATTCCGCTCTTGCTACCTCAAGATGACCTGCGTTCTTGGGTGTCTGTCATTTCTAGGGAAACAGCAGTCATGGGTAGGACATTGTAATCTATTGACCCCTGAAGTGCAGCATCTACTGAATTAAACAAGTATTGTAAAGTTCACGACAATGTTTGTTAAATGATAAAATTCCAGTTTGCCTCTCCATCATTGCTGTGGTCTTGACCACAGAAGCAAGAATGTCACTTTTTCTCATTATCACATTTTGTTTGAGAATCCATCTTAATCAACTCAAATATACTCTATGGTCAAATTAATGATGAGTGGTTGAACTGCATTAATTCATATGCAAATAATATGAGAAACCACAAGTTAGGAATTGCATTGACTGCAAATTCATTCATATGTGGTAGAAACTAGTTTAGTTTAAATTGGGAAAATAAATGATGTTGACAGCTTGACAGTGTTTTACTGTGTCTTTTTTTTTCAATCCAAGCTTTTTTTTTGTCATTTTGATTATAGTCTCCAGTTGGATTAGTTCCTTAGTTGGTGTTATGGCTAATGTTGGTAGAATCAATGTGACAATAAATACAATTGAAGAGGTGGAGATGGTTTATGGAGATTGCAAATTGAAAATTCAGACTAACTTAGCAAAGAATAAATAACAATTGGACAAGGGCAACATTATTTCACGTGGCAATTCTGGATCATTCATCTTAGGTTTTTTAAAGAGAGGCTTTGCTTGTATTTCAGTCCTTTGCCTCTTATGCCCTCCCTCAGAGCCATCCCTTCCCAGCATCCCTGGTACAAGAAAAAAAAGCTACAAATGTATTTAATTATTATGCAGAGCATGAAACTGAGGCAAGCATTCTCTAATTCCCCTGTCAGAGCACAGGTTGAAGAATTGGATACAGATGTCAGCGAAACTGATGTTGGCGCTTCTCTTTCTCCAGCTGATGTCCTTGCTTGTTTCCCTGATCCATTAGGTCAACGAGCAAGACTCCACACCAGGCATGGAAATGTATCTGACGTATGTGATGAATTGTGCAGCGTGGGTTTGGTCACATTATTCTTTCCCAGGATGTAAAGGAGACACCGAGGAGTCAGTAAGGCCACAAGAACAGCGACATAAAAAGGGAGCATGAAGCATCTTGGTGGGGGGGAAGGAGGGGGTGGGAGGGAAGAGATTTGCGGGTCACAGGCAAAATCATTCACTAAAAAATAAATTTGAACCGTCATTATATCAGCTAAAAAAATCAAGTGTTCAATAAGTCTACAAAATGTCTGTGACTGCATGCAAAGTGGGAGGTGTAAATTTCAGGCTTTCCTTCCCCCATGGGGCCAGACTTTGCAGCAAGAGTCATGTTTTCATAGATTATGCAATGCTACCCATTATTTCATCCTTCAATTCTCGTTTCATCTGGAGATCAGCAATCAAATAATGTAGATAACAAATGATCTCTTCAAATAATCATGAGCGATACATTGTGCCTACCATAACCCCCCCCCACCTTATGATGCAAGTTCAACAAGTCTTATTGTAACAAGGAAGTTCAAGCTGTACCACATGTTTCCACTTCTCTACAATAGAGAAGGCCACATATCACAATAGAAGGTTCTGGGAAGCGATATTCCACAACTGCCATACCTTCTCACAGGAAGGTAAGTCGGCAAGTTCATGAATTGTGATGTGAACAGGAGGTTTTTTGGATTAAGGTTGGTCTACTATATAAAGCATACTTCAAATGGAACATCGATACTTTTGTTGTCCACCACACATTTGGTAAGGCCACATATCACAAAGCGTCTTGTTGAGACATGATGTGACATCCATCGGAAGCTTCCATGACGTGCTGTGTGAGGGCACAACGTTCAGATCGATAAGGATGTGAGCTCGCAGGAACCCATTCAATAACACTGTGGCTGTCCCCACAGATTATTCTCTTCCAACTGAGCTGAAATGTCAGGTGCTGTCCCTGCCTCTCTTGTGGCATCATTCTTACTGAGAAGGAAGAGGAGAAGGACACAATGAAGACAAGCACTTCAGCAAACCCAGCAAGAATAGCAACCTCCAGTGTCTTCTGCACAGCTCTAGCGGAAGAGGTTGAGGATCAGGATGAGAAAGGTCACCCACAAGAGGAGGACAGAACAATGCTTTGGCGAGCCCAATAGGCCAGGTGCAACTTTGTTGTCACCTGTTTCTGGGTGACTGAGCTGGGTTCAGACTTTGTTTAGTTGTTTGTACATCTAAGGTTCCCATCTGCAGGCCGTGTACTGCTTAGTATAAAGGACTAATTTGTTACTTTGCTGTTCTTCGCTTTTTGGCTTGAAGGCTAAATGTAAGATGAACTAATTCCGTGTTAGTTTAGTTATACTAACATTAATGTATGAAGGTAAAACTCTATCAGCACTGGTGATAGAAGCAGTGAGATGATGGATTTACATCACATAGTGCAAAAGTTATGTATCTCTGAACATACCAGTGAGACTATGACATATGACATATTGGGTAGCACAGTGGCTCAGTGGTTAGCATTGCTGCCTCACAGCACCAGGAACCCAGGTTTGACACCAACCTCAGGTGACTGTCTGTGTGGAGTTTGCACATTCTCTCTGTGTCTGTGTGGGTATCCTCTGGATGCTCCAGTTTCCTCCCACAGTCCAAAGATGCAGAGGTTAGGTGGATTGGCCATACTAAATTCCCCATAGCGTCCGCGGATGTGCAGACCAGTTGGGTTAGTCATGGGAAATGTAGGGTTACAGGGATAGGTAGGAGGCTGCATCTGGGTGGAATACTCTTCAGTGGGTCCGTGCAGATGTGATGGGCTGAATAGCCTCTACCTGCACTGTAGGGACTCTATGCTGTGAGTCATCAGTAATCTAGTCCTTCACAGAAGCCACCAGGTTCACATGAATCCTGATCAAAGTTCTTTCACCCTTCCTTCAACTGTATCCCTTCAATATTTCAACATGGACTGAAACAGCAATATTACCTTGATCTGCTTCAACATTCTCCCCTTAACCTTTCACACTTTTTAACTGAGAAAGGCAAAGCTTTGTGCACCTCTCTCTCCAGACCATTGAGGGACAGTGGACATGTGAACAACCCACTGAACATCTTCCAGTCTTTGCACTCCCTTGAAAAGCTCACCCACAGGAACAACCTTTCCCTATTGGGATGTGTGTAGCCATTATCAATTCTGCACTCTCAATCTAAGTGTGAAATAATGTGCCAGGATTCCTGATGAAGGGCTTATGCCCAAAACATCAATTCTCCTGCTCCTCGGATGCTGCCTGACCTGTTGTACTTTTCCAGCACCACGCTCTCACCAATGATGTGCCAAGCCTTAGCACATTCTGTAGAGAAAACATTTAGTCTTACTGTTACTCACAATAATATACAACATCTTGAGGGCTCCCCTCATAAAGCAATAAAGTTCAAGGATCCCTGACATTGGAGGTTATCAACACTCGGTTCTTCGTGAGAGATGAGCAACACATTACAAATGCAATATCTTACATCCTTCATCTGTGTGAAGAGGTCATAGCATGACTTACCAGGTCCTATATCAAGAATAATACTGCAGCCATTGTAACTGTGCAAGTGAAAATTTATTGATAAAATTCATGACTAATGTTCAGTGATACTTGTTTTCAAAAGCGTAGCAAGTATCTTCCTGCAGGCTTTTATTTTTGCTTTTTACTCTAATGCCTGACCCCTGCAGCAGTATTGGAAGGGGCCTTGGCCTGTGATTGGCTTTGTTGGCTTGGATGTCTTGGGCTGTCATCCTCTTTTGGACACCTGGAATGAGGTCAAGATCTTAAAACATTGGAGGCAGATCCAAGCACATAGCTGGTCATCCATGAGCATTCTGCTGGAGCTGAGTGTCCAATGCAGCTGCTACCCTGTCCAGGGCAATAGCCAGGAGTCCACATTCCAAAGCCACCATAGTGGTGAGAACCTTGATGACCTTTCCATCGTTCATTCCAGTTTACCATGTGCTTTTGGCACAGCCACCTGATGTTGCAAGGTGAGCATGTCATTTCTGACCAAGGACTGGAGCACAGCTTCTGCCAATGTTGATCAGGTGCCCAGGCTCTGGCAGCCCTCCGAGTTCCAGTGACATTGAGCATTTCTTCCTCAATTGGCTGTGGATATGTATCAGAGGTATGTGTTCACCAGATTGTGTTCCCAAATCTAATCTAGATAAGAGGACATACTAAAATGAAAGCCATTGTGTTGGTGGAGGTTGCTGGAGAAAAACTGCACAGCAAGGCTATGAGGGGTTAGTGCCTTCTTCTTCAAAGGTGGGGGGAAAGTAGAGAGTCTCCAGCTTTGACCTCTTTGTGGAGATTTGCTAGGAGCATTTAGTACCTATATAGGAAAAGATTACTTGGATAAGATGGCTAAAATCATGTGCGGATTATGAATCAGTTAGCACTGATGGTAATGAGATAGCAACACAGCAAAATGGAACTTATTGGGTTAGTTGTCCAATGGTGACTCCCATCAACACATGCGTCCTTGTCTTTCTTGGCCATCATTTCAATCTTCACCTCGATAGTCGAGGGTGTATCTGATAAACAATATGCATGAGTGCAGTTATTAACATTTTGATTAGTCCAATTATAGAGTTAGTTGGATTTTCACATGGAGATTCAGAGCTCACAACTGAGCATGAGCAGGTACAGATGGCTGGATCAGCAATGGAGCAGTCACATTGCAATTAAAGTCCTCACGAAGTCCTGCTTACTTGCTGGATCCCAGGAGCCATAGCTTCGGATAACAATAGTAGCAATAGTGGAGAAAATTTAGAAGTTACAAACTTGTCTTGCACAGTCTCCACTGCAACACAAAAGGATGGGGGAGTGTATGAGTTGAGAATTGGAGTTGCAAGGTATGAGAATAAAGTCAGCTATGGTTTATGTAACTTCATCCATGGTTTTTTAAGCATAGCAACAAATGAGTCTCTGCTGGTCATGACACAAGTCAATTTCTGCCACTGTGTAAATGACCAAGCTTGGTTTTTCTTATAATACATCAATGACCTTCACTAAGCTGCTTTCTAGCAGAGTGATAAAACTGATGTGAGAGATGCTATAGAGAGATCATGGCAACAGGAGACATAGAAACCTAGAATTAACCATTTTCATTCATAACGTAAACAAGTTTCCTGATTTTGTTCCTGATGTTAGCACTGTGAGTTACACTTGACTATGAATGGTGTCTTCATTGAATCTTAATACCTGATAAACAAAAATCATGGGATATCCTTAAATAAAGCTATTAATTTACATTATCGCTCAATTAGTTAATACTTAACAAGGTAGAGTCTCATGACTAAGATAACTTAGGTTTAAACCCAGAGGAAAGATGGTGTGCTTTGATTTTTTGTTCTATCTGGTTTTAACATTTTGAATGTACTGCTACAAGTATTGAAATGAGATTCAATATAAATTTTCAACACAGAACTATTACATTCTTAGAAAGCAAGTCATGAAAGGGTAAGGAGAAAGAATAGAGAACTAACTGGATAGATTTTTAATTTAAAACAGGCTGAATTAATCATTAATTTAAACCTGGTAACAGTTGACTCAAATTAGAATAAGGTTCTGGATTAGTGGGCTGGAAGAGCACAGCAGTTCAAGCAGCATCCAAGAAGCAGCGAAATCGACGTTTTGGGCAAAAGCCCTTCATCAGGAATAAAGGCAGAGAGCCTGAAGCGTGGAGAGATAAGCTAGGGGAGGGTGGGGGTGGGGAGAAAGTAGCATAGAGTAGTTCAGGGCAGAGGAAATGACCTGGGAGTTGCAGTGAGAGAGGGACTCCCTGAGATTCTTGTAGAGAGAGGAGAAAAACCTCTTCAAGGCAGGCATCCTTGAAAGAGGATTTGCAGTAGGGTTAAAATCAATGAGGTAAAAACAATGACTGCAGATGCTGGAAACCAGATTCTGGATTAGTGGTGCTAGAAGAGCACAGCAGTTCAGGCAGCATCCAAGGAGCAGCGAAATCGACGTTTCGGGCAAAAGCCCTTCATCAGGAATAAAGGCAGAGAGCCTGAACTGTGGAGAGATAAGCTAGAGGAGGGTGGGGGTGGGGAGAAAGTAGCATAGAGTAGCTTCAGGGCAGAGGAAATGATCTGGGAGTTGCAGTGGAAGAGAGACTCCCTGAAATTCTTGTAGAGAGAGGAGGAAAACTTCTTCAAGGCAGGACCTCAAATTAGAATAAATCTTGCTATGTGTTTAGGTATATTTAGATAGAAAATGCTTTTTATTTGTCAGTGCATTCAAGTCATAATCAAGTTCATTTCAAAATAGATTAAGATCTCACTATAGCTTGTACATTGAAGAAGTATTTTCTCTCCACATTTATATTGAATATATCTATGTTCCCTTAATGGTGCCTTACAATTTGCCAAAAATATATTGATGAGTTTTTGGTCCATAGTCTTGAGAGAAAATGTGTTTAATGAATTAATGATTCCCTCAGTAAAGCAAATAATTTGACACATTCCTTTACCAAAATATTATTGGTCTGCCTGACATTCTCAATTCTGCTCCTGGACTTTAATGATCAAATTACATGGACCATGTGCTGAAAAATGCACGCTCAATTTCTGACAGTACAGTGGGCTGTGTCACTAATGAAGTAATTTGCTTTCTGTCCAGTCACATTTTGTTTGCTGTCATCAACAGATTAGTATATTTCTTGTCTAGGTCATTCTGGATTAGTAGACTGTCAGAAAAAGAAATGAGATGTAAATGAAGAGAATTCTAAAATATTCCTGCCTTGATTGATGTGAGACATGCAAATAAAAATTAATTATTCCAAAAAACTTTCCTCCAATCTGCTCAATGGAAATCAAGTAAAGAAAATCTGATGGTGGGTGTTCATACTGGTATTGAAAGCGGATTGTTATGGAAATGGTAATAGAAAGTGTTACATTGCTGGAGTTAAATTCAGGGGGCACCATTGCATAGTAGAGATCAGTTCAATTACTTGATGGAAAGCACCAGAAAGAATTGTAATTTATTTTGTGACATCTTTAGACATATCTATTTCTGCAGGTTCTGATGCCAACTCTATGAAGCCATGAGGTCATTCATTCTGACATCTTCTGTGAAGAGTTTCACTACCTTTGTGGCACTGGAGCAAACTAATTATTATCAGAATATTTTCATCTGCCACAATTAAACTGTTAACCCAGGAATGTGCACTCAAAAGCACTGAACTAATATCTATTCCAATATGTCATCGGAGCAAAAATGTCTTTGAGTAGACAAACCACTGAGTACTCTTATATGACAGCTTGTTGAAGAATAGGAGGCAGTAATTAGTTGGCATTTGAGAAGGCCTCTGGCTTTCATTTTCTACACCTCCATGCTTTAGAGAGTAAAAGCCAAGTATACGATTAGCCTCTGAACCCCTCTCTAAGCATGAAATGGTGATCATCTCTCTGTTACATATCCTGTGCAAACAGCAGAATCTCCACTGTGCAGAAACAGGTCATTCAGCCCATTAAGTCCACACCAACCTTCCAAACAGCATTCCATCTAGACCCACCCCTTCCCTGTAACCCTGCATTTCCCATGGCTAATCCAATTAGCTTGCACATCCCTGTTTACTGTGGGCAGTTGAGCCTGGTCAATCTATCTATCCTGCACAGCCTTGGACAGTGGGAGGAAACCCACACAAACATGGCCAGAATGTGAAAACTCCACACAGACAGTTGACTAAGGATAGAATCGAACCCGAAACCCTGATGCTGTGAGCAGCAATGCTAACCATTGAGCCACGGTGCCTCCCCTCTTATATTGGAAAGCAATCTAACATCTAACCACCAGGAGAGGGGGTCCAAAGCTCGTCAGATATTTAGTATTGCTGTTTGAATCCTAATGAAAACAGAAATAGCAGACATAAAACAAATGCTCATTAATTAACATTTTCATCCTTCAATAAACTGTGAAAAGAGTTTTGTCTTTTGCCTCCTTGAAGGAATTCTTGCTTTTCTGACACATTGGCATTAGTATTAATTCAGCATGCTTCTGTACACATTACTCGGTTAACAATTCTATACTTTTGAATCATCAGGGATCAAATGCAAGTGACTGTAAAGATGCACTGAGCCAACTCCAATATTCCATTAACTTTTACGTTTAAAGAGACCATTTAAAAAAAAATCAATGACTACAGAGAAAGGCTTTTGGAATACTTGCCTTTATCGGTCAGTGCATTGAATATAGGAGTTGGGAGGTCATGTTGTGGCTGTGCAGGACATTGATTCGGCCATTGAACCCAAAATGTTAATTTTGCTTTCTGTCCACAGATGCTGCCAGACCTGCTGAGTTTCTCCAACAATTTCTGCTTTTGTTTCAGATCGCCTGCTTCTGTTGTTCTTTGCGTTTTTATTTAATTGTACAAGTCCCCGCAAGAGTCCGACCTTAGATTATCTCATGTGGCTGCTAGAGGGGCTTAAGGATCTTTAAACCACAGAATGTGGCACTTATTCTTGAAAAGGATGGTTGAAAGGATGAAAAGAATGTCATAGCTGGCTGTGAGAATTCCTTAACCTGTCTGTGCTAGGAAGGCACCTAGCTGGAAGGTTCACTGGAAAACGGGCATGAAAGGTAAGTGGGCAACTTTTAGTTTGATCCATGTGGGAAATAGAGGTTCCAACTGGATTGGACAATTCAGAATATTATGTTTTTAAATTAGTTTCAGTTTTACATGAAGATAATCCCATGATGGATTGGACAGAGCTCTTCTGTAATGGATAAACCAATGGAACATGTTCATAAAAACATTGATGAATAACAAAGCCTGGACAAGTCCAAAAAGAATATGCATTCTACTTAGGCAATGAAATGTACTTATTTAATGATATAAGTAAGAGATTGGATACAGCTAAAAGTAAGGGTTCACATGAAGGAAAGAACAGTGGGCATGTACATTTAGATGACATGAAGGAGTTAAAGGTACAAATCAACCATGATTGAATTGATTGGCGAAACAGGCTTGAGGGCATGAGCATCTGTATTTGTATTCCTGTGCTCTTTCCTATGTTCTAATCCCCAGAATTTCTAGCGTCTGAAGATCTCTTGCAGTAAATTGATTTGACCATTCCATTGATATTTAAATAATGTCAGTGACTCAGAGCAACTGTGCTGTTAGCAACATGACAATAACTCCTGCTTATGGTGTCATCAAGCTATCACTTCCAATTGAATAATCGAGGCAGTTCTCCAATTGTGATCATGTTTATGTTTCAGGTGCACAGAGTCCTGGTGATTGCAAATCTCACATCTGGTATTTGTCAAATATAGATGAACTGAACTGTGGTGATAAAGGTGTTTGCATGAAATGAAATGGAGCCCCAAAGTCATTGATGTAGGAATGAGATCACCTAAAATGGCTGCTGCATAGAACATGTTCAATCCATCTCAGAGCACAAAAGTCATGTTTTTTTTGAGAAAGTTGCATTCGGAAGTGTGAAGTTTCTTGGGTTTAATGCTGAGATTCAAATTCCCACAGTGTTGAGGCCATTTCTATTCCATAAAAGTCTATTTCTGAAGTTGATCATTAAAAAATTGACTTGTATAGCTGATCCAAGTAAGTGTAAATTCACCTTAAAAACAGCTTAAATGATCTATACCTGATAGCAAAGAGACTTTGGAAAATATTACGTTGTAAATTTTGCTTTGCTATTTTCCTTCATTAAAACTGTACACCTTTTCTGTCATGATTTGGAGGTTCTGGTGTTGGATTGGGGTGTTCAAAGTTAAAAATCACACAACACCAAGTTATTTGGAAGTACTAGCTTTCAGTGCACTCCTCCATCAGGTGGGTGTGAAGTATAAGATCATAGGATACAGAATTTATAGCAAAAGCTTACAGTGTGATGTAACTGAAATTATATATTGAAAAATACTTGGATTGTTTAAATCTCTTATCTTTTAGAATGGGCATGTTGGTTTCAGTTCTATCACTAATGAATTCCAGAACTTTCTTAAAGTTGCATTCTCAAGTGAACTTTAACAATAGGTGCCATGTTGGCCCAGATAATGCATTGGAACTCATTAAGAATCTTTACAGTGGTAGTTTGAGATTTCCAGTTCAATGTTATGGGTGAAGCATGAAGATCTGGATCATGTTATGAAACAACTGCCAGGAAACACAATGGAGAATCATTAGAGATAATGGTGAGGAATGAGATAGAATCTCAATTGCTCAACCATTGACAGTGGCATTCTAATGTTTGGATTGAGAGTTTGGATATGTGAACAATGACTGATTATACTCTTGAGGAGGGCATCAAGCTGTGGGCATCATGTGTACAACCGTGAAGCATTGAGGAATTACTGGTGGACCAATGAGTAATAGTTGATGGAGATGAATCAGCAGCATCTTTGACAGTACACAATGAGAAGCTTCAGCATCTGTACCTTCCTGGTTAAGGGGAGGCCAGAGGAGCATGCCACGATGTTGCAAGGGAAGAATGTCCAACCCAACAGACAAAAAACAACTGGCAATGGGCCAGTATGGTAACAGTCCAAACCTCATCAGGCAATTTGTATTGAACATTTATGCTTTCATCCAAAATAACCCGATGCCTTGTGTGGCAATTCCCTACTTGCAGTTATCAATGTCACCACAGTGCAGAGGCCTTTTGTGTCCAATCATTCCATGGATTCAATTTAGATATGCTGGCATTTTACAGCTCATCATGCCATGGACGATTGCACCTATTTTGAATTGATGAGCCAGCACAGGTACAGAGTTTATTGATTTTGCCACAATTGACGGTTTCTGTCAGGTCTAGGAAGTCATTGAGTGTTGCCATCTAGCCATTAAGACACTGACAGCTCAGTCAGCCAGTATCGCAACAGAAAAGGTTTCCACTCAACATATGACTTGTCCTCCCCACCTTGCAGGTCTGCATTTGGTAGCCAGGCAACTGTCATTTGTCCTTCACCCTCCAAGAGTCCCAGATGCCAAACAGATTCACGCCAGCATCCAGACTTCATGGATACCTGGCTGAGGGAAGAAGTCATTCTGAGGAGGTGGCTCATGATGCCTGTCAAGTACCTGGCCACAAAAGTAGAGAGGTGCTACAGCCAATGTCACCTAGTTACATGGACACACACTGAACAGATCATTGGTACCTTGACAGCTGTTGCTTTGACTGCTGTTTGCCTTTTACAATCACCTGCTGTTAGTAAGCAACACCTCTAGAGCTATGAGACCACAGGAGCAGAAATTAGACCATTTGGCCAATCAAATCTGCTCTGCAATTCAATCACAGCTGATAGTGCCCTCCTGGCACTGCTGATTGGGCGCCAAAATCACTTCTGGTCAAAAAGAGCTTTGTATTTCAAACTTGGATCACTGATGCTGATATAGTGGAGGATGGGACCTGGAAATGAGTTGTGATATGAGTTGACCTCCAATGGGATATCATATCAGGTGTAAGAGGGTTTTTCCTACTCCTACTCAATTTTCCTACTCCTTGGATGCTGCCTGACCTGCTGTGCTTTTCCAGCCCCTCTCTTCTAGACTATCATATCAGGTGTGTCAATGTTTACTTTATCTCCTGCTACATAAGAATCTGGATGTGAATATCATGGTATGAAAGAACTCCCTATTCTGTATCAATATTACATTCACACACACGCCTGTGTCTGGGCTAACGTTAAGCCGTTAGATTACTTCTGAGATGCATGGTTCTTGAAGCTTGTCATGCTTCAAGTGATCGCAGTTAAGATGGAGTGATAAACCTTTATATCATCAGGCCACATGCTATAGTCATGCATTGGACATGTCTCTTAAAGGTATTTTGTATGACTTTGTCTCTTAATATACTGACATAGTTAAAAATCACACAACCATGGGTTATAGTCCAACAGGTTTAATTGGAAGCATTAGCTTTCAGAGCGTCACTCCTTCATCAGGTGGTTTTGATGAAGGAGCAGCGCTCCAAAAGCTAGTGCTTCCAATTAAACCTTTTGGACCATAACCTGGTGTTGTGTGATTTTTAACTTTGTACACCCCAGTCCAACACTGGCATCTCCAAATCATGATTACTACACTGACATACACTTTGTAAAACATAACACAGACAAACTGGGCATGGGGTTCCTGAGCCTATGATTGAAAATTCAGTCCACACTGTTTGAATGTTGAGCCTGGATGGGTGCAGCTCAAACAACACTCAAGAAGCTTGACATCATCCAACACAAAGCAGCCGTTTGATTGGCTTCATATCCATAAGCATCAATTCCCTCCACATCGATGTTAAGTAGCAGCAGTGTATATTATTGACAAGATGCACTGCTGAAATTCACCAAAGATCTTGAGAAAGCATCTTCCAAACCCATGACCACTTCCTGTCCAGAAGGACAAGGGCAGCAAACACATGGGAACACCACCTCCTGCAAGTTCCACTCTAAGCCACTCACTATCGTGACTTGAAAATATGTTACTGTTCTAATTCTTGATCAAAATCATGGAATTCCATTCTTAAGGGCTTTGTGGGTCAACCTACAGCACATGGACTACGACCTTCATGGCATTCTTAAATAGGATCAACAAAGAAAATATCATTGGTAAGGGCAGTTTACTATGTAAGGGAATTTCAACTATTTTTACATCAGCATGAGGAAGTTTGATGATGGTAACAAAAAAACTTGGCAATAATTGTCAGAGGCAACTCCTGAACTATCTATCAAACCAGGCTTTCAAAGAGCAACAGCAATATTTTCCCATTCATCCCGATAGACTTTCATGATGTGAATGTTGTGCTGAATTGTGGGCATGTACACATTGGAAAATAATCATCCTAGACAGGGAAAACTCATTTTTAGCATAACACCCAGCAGAAAGAGGAAGTCTTTATTCAATTGATTAGAGCTGAATTCAAATTCCATTGATAAAAGGACAGTGGTACAAGATGTTCTGAGATTTTGTTCCTGGAATGAAACCTTGCTGCATGGGAAAAGTTTGGAAGCCTCAGTCAACATAGAAACATGGGAGTAGGAATAGGCCATTCAGCCCTTGAAGCTTGCTCTGCTTTTCAATGTGATCATGGCTGATCACCCAACTCAGTCGCTGTTCCTGCTGTCTCTCCTTACCTTTGTTCTCTTTAGCCCTAAGAACTAGCTCCATCTTGAAACCACAAGGGTACAGGGTCAATATGCTGGATCTGTGGTGCATCTGATTTGCAAATTCACACTTGTGTCCAGTGGGGCATCATGCAGGAAGTGAAAATAAAATGCTTACAAATTCACTATCTTCAAGCACAAAGTACCATGGAAGTTTGGCACCAATTCTAGCTGCACGTACATTTTGCAAAATTTCTGATGAATTGCCCCTGTACTCATTTGAAATAATTTGAAACACAGACTTCTTCAGGTTGGAACTCAAAAACTGTATACACACCTAATACCATCATTGTTAATGAGGGGAAAGTGAGGACAGCAGATGCTGGAGATCAGATTCTAAGAGTGTGGTGCTGAAAAAATACAGCCGGTCAGGCAGCATCAAAGGAGCAGGAGAGCCGGTGTTTCAGATGTAAGCCCTGAATCAGGACCTAATACATCAAATGTATCATTTATCACAAAACCCAACTCTAAAAACTGGTACGACTGAAAAATAAAATCACAATATGGCAGAATGTACAACAGAAAATAATTGCAAAACTATGGACTCAAACTCATAGTAATGATCATTCTAGTTAAAAACGCTACAATTGCTCATTTGAAATATCAAGATGAATAAACTGTGTGTGTCAGTTCCAAAAATAATTTATTCTGCAATGAGAAATAGTTGCTTATGAAGTAATTCCGTTTACTGCTAGCACAAAATAATAATTCCTAATTGAGTTAGCATTGCAGTAGAGCTTGTAATATTGACAGATAGAAAATTAATTTCAGGTCAGAGAATAAAAGGACATTTGACAATCGTGAAAAAAAGGCATGTTGCATGAGGGCTGAGACTAATCTAAAGCGACATGATGACCAGAAAAGAAGTGGCAGTGGTGCTGTCACAACACCTCAGTGGCTGTGACAGGCAATTAGTGAATAGTACAGGACAAATGTTAATGGAGGCAGCAGCAATTTATATCAATATTAAGTTCCTAACTTTGAAACTGAAGATATTTCATCTTATTAATGTGTGTGATTGACTGATCAGTTTAGCAAACTGAAATATTATGAATCCCATATAAAGTGTTAACTCTTAAAGTGAGATACATTGTATCCTGCCAACTCACAGGGAATAAATAATTTCAAATTTTAAAAAAATTGACATATTAAATTCAATATAGATCAAGCATCATTTAATAAGCAACTGATACACTGAACTGCAAAAAAAGTATGACCAATTTAACTTTTGACAATTGAAAGCCCCATGCATCATTTATATATTGCTGCAAGCTGCCTGACGAAATGTAGTCTTGCGATTAAGATTCTTCCTGGCTATAGCAGGATCCTTTTTTCCCCCGGTTCACTAAGGTAAATATTCCAGTGTCCTTTTAAACGTGGTGTCCTTCACACCATTTTTGACCATAATCAAAAGTATTTCCCAAAGCACGGTATCCTCTGCTGATTAAGTTTTCTTTAAATTCTTTTTCCATTTTAGTTCAAATGGAAGTTTCATCTTAATGAGCCCTCTGTTTGGTGGCTATGTCCAAAGTTTTTCTTTTCATTTGTTCATATTTCAATATCCACTCTGCATTATTATCCCCAAAAGCTTTTGATCTGAAAGTCTGTGAGTGCATGCAGCAAAACAAATACTCTTTTTCTCTCTCATATTGAGGTGTTAAAACTGGATCTTTACTGTCAATAACCTTTGACCTGAGCCACACCCTCATGGCAACCAGGTCGCCTGACCTTTCTCTGAGTAGACTTTATATGAGGTTATATGCCCTCCTCTTCAACTATTCTATTTTACTTGCAATTAAACAAGACATTTTAAAATGTAACCTTCTCATAAAATCTCATATCGGTAACATCATGCAAGGTAAAACAACAGTATAGTCAGGATCAATCTACTGAATCTTCTCTGGACAGGTTCCAATGCCAAAATGTTTTTTTCTCGGATAAAGGGCCCAAACTGTTCACACTATTCCAGGTGTGGTCTAACCTGTGTCTTGTATAGTTTTAGCAAGACTTCCCTATTTTTATACTATATTTCCTTTGAAACAAGGGCCAACGTATCATTAGCTTTTCATATCCCCCAGTGACTTGGTTATTAGCTTTTTGTGATTAAGTACAAGGACTCCAAATCCTTTTGTGCTGCAGCTTTCTGTAGACTTTCTCCATTTAAATAATGTTCAACTCTTCAGTTTTTCCCGTCAAACTGCTAAACCTCTCATTTCTCCTCATTATGTTCCATCTGACAGAATTTTGCCCATTCATTTATCCTGTCTATATCCCTCTGCAGACTCTTTGTGTCATCATCATTTCATGCCTTCCAATATAATATTGTGTCATAAGGTTATACTGGATGAATGTAAATGAAGGTACTCATTTAGCCATTCAGCTATTTATTGAGAAAATAGCTGAAATCATGTAATTCAGTCAACTCTGCAATAGGTCTAAGGATTTTGCTCTACTCTCTTACCTGGACAGAGCAGTGGACATTGTCTCTAAGAACTTCAGCAAGATGTTTAACAGGGTTCCACATGATAGACTGGTTAGCAAAGTTAGATCACATGGAATCCAGGGAGAGCTAGCCATTTGGATATAAAATCAGCTCGAAGGTAGTAGACTGAGATTGGTGATGGATTATTGTTTCTCAGACTGGAGCCCTGTGACTACTGATGTGTCAAAGGGATCAGTGTTGGGTCCACTGCTTTTTTGTCATTTATATAAATTATTTGGATGTGAATATATGGTTAGTAAGTTCGCAGATGACACCAAAAGTTGTGGACAGTGAAGAAGGTTGTCTCAGAGGTACTGCAGGACCTTGATCAGATGGGCAAACCTTTCTGCACAGAGGGTGGTGCATATATAGTATGATCTGCCAGAGGAAGTTGTGGAGGCTGGTACAATTACAACATTTAAAAGGCATCTGGATGGGTACATGAATAGGAAGGGTTAAGAGGGATTTGGGCCGAGTGCTGGCAAATAGGACTAGACTAATTTAGAATTCCTGGTTGGCATGGATGAGTTGGACTGAAGGATCTGTTTCTGTACAGTACAGATCTATGGCCCTATGACGTGAAACCTGTGCTCAATCTCTTTGCATGAAGAAATTCCTCCTGATGTCTGTTTAAAATATCCTTTAGTTAGTCCTACCTCTTGGCTCTTTATTGACATGCCTTTCTCTTCAGAGATGCTCCACTGATTTGATGATTTGCCAAATCTAGTATGAAAACTTTTGTAAGGTTGCAGTGACTCCTTTTTAAGGATACAGAGACTCGACACTGCCCACAAGACTTGAATGTTTCTTTTTAATTTTAGTGACAAAAATTATATAGTTATCTATCACCACAGCATTATCCGTTTTAGCACAATATCCTAATACAATACATTTGACTGTTCTAGTGCAATAATTTAAAATTCTATTCACTTTGAAGAAATTGTATATAAATACATACAGACACAACAGATACACACACACACACACGTGCGCGCGTGTGCATGCACAAACAGGCACATTGTTCATTATCATTAAAAGAAAGGTGGGCGGCACGGTGGCACAGTGGTTAGCACTGCTGCCTCACAGCGCCTGAGACCCGGGTTCAATTCCCGCCTCAGGCGACTGACTGTGTGGAGTTTGCACGTTCTCCCCGTGTCTGCGTGGGTTTCCTCCGGGTGCTCCGGTTTCCTCCCACAGTCCAAAAGATGTGCAGGGTCAGGTGAATTGGCCATGCTAAATTGCCCGTAGTGTTAGGTAAGGGGTAAATGTAGGGGTATGGGTGGGTTTCGCTTCGGCGGGTCAGTATGGACTTGTTGGGCCGAAGGGCCTGTTTCCACACTGTAATGTAATCTAATCTAAATACATGTGCTGTCAATGTCATAGCGGTGCTATAGTGATTTAAAATGAATTTAATTGAATCTGCTACAATCTTAGACTCCTCCTCAATTCACATTTAAATATTTCTATGCTTTTAATAGTTTGTGTAACACTCTTCTTTCCTTCCAATGTGCAATTTAATAATACCTTCCCAGTACCTTTCCCCATTTTCATATCATCTTTAAATTTGTCCTGTTTTGTATTGGCTTATTACTGTATGTTTAATGATCCCACTGTTTGAAGTTATGATGCTACGGAATGATAACTACTAATGAAAAATACCACCTTTAGATTTCCACTTCTAATTTGTAATATGATAGACATAGGTCAATCCAAACTAAATTTAATCAAGCCACTGAACCAAGGACAGCCTGATTTTAATTAACTAACCTGTTACGTGAACTAAATTATTTAGTATCACTTTGCTTTCATATTATTGCTAAGATTCAGATAAATTTCCAAAACCAGTGTCAATGTGCAGAGAAGCCTATACGGAGACGCCAAGATGTAATGAAAAGCTATCAATATGCAATTAGAATAAAAACATAACTCAGGTTCACAATCAATTGTTACTGATTTCCGACAATCATGTTACTATCTATTTCAGAAGCCAAACTGTCCAAATCTATCATGAATGATACTCTTTATCAGCTGGCTAGCAAACAATGCTTTGAAATTGGCATAAGTGGTCTGTTTTCTTCTCCTTTCTCTCACTAAGGTTTAAATTTGAAGATTTGTTTTGAGCAAGTTACCTGAAACTCATTCTATGAAGATTCAGTTGGTTAAAGAGCTGCTGTCAAGTTGCCCCATACCCTAACACTATAACAGAAAAAAATAACTATGTTAAAAATGTTGAATGTGGTGAAGTGGATTAGATTTTATTGTCACGTATACTCAAACACAGAGGTACAGGGGTACAGTGAAAAGTTTGCAAAGTCGCAATCTGAGGCACCATTGGAGGTACAAAAGTACCTAGGTACAATCTCTTAGTTACACATGAGAAAAATAAAGAAGTAAGTCCAAAATATCAGTTCTTGTCAGTATAAAGTAGAAAAAAAGATATAAAGTTACAAGTTCAGTACTACAAGCCTTTTTTAGCCATGGGCCTGCAAATGCTTGATGCTGGGCTTTCCCCATGAGGGCTTGTTCACTCCTCCTGCTCTGGGATCGATCTCTTCTGTGCTGCCATCTCAGTGCTGTCCTGCTGCCAGCCACCAGAATCCCACCAGGCCTCACCAGCCACCTCGCCATGGACCACTCCAAACCTCGAGGATACTACACTGCCACCAACTGCTGGAGTCCTGCCCAGCTACCAGGCATCTTATCCCTGAGCATCAAAGTCCTGCTCTGGGTCTCAGACGCTGCCATGCTATGCACCCTGATGCTATCACCTCCACCACCAAGCGCGGTCAAGAAGGTAAGTAAAATAAATTTTAAATACTCCAAAAAAAGAAAGGAAATGAGAAAAAAATGAAAAATGGATGGAGTGGATGTTGCTTATTCTGCTGCTAGCGATGACACAACAGGGCTTGCGTCACGCAGTGGGAATTCTGGCAGGAGTGTGCAAATAAGCACAAATGGCCTGCATTGTTAACTTTTGACTCGACAAATTAATGTTTGGAGCAACATTGATTTACTTGGAAATGTTTCTCATCATCCAAATAAGTTGTTACTTTAATTGAGAAGTTCTAAAAGTGTTCTAAAGTTTAATGCTGGTGTGAAGGTGAAGTTTTCACACCTCTGCTGTGAAGACTCATCATTTCTCTGGAGGGAAACAGTCTGGCAATGGAATAGAAAACTGACTGAGACTAACCCTGCCTGTGTTTATTTTATTGATGGCTGCGTCTGACTCTGGAGGGAAGAGGGGCAATTGCAGGGTAAAGAAAATTAGATAAATGAATGGTAATGAAGAATAGGGGAAGGGGATGGAAGCTGGAATTGGCACTTCATGGAGAAGGGAAGCAAATGGAAGATTGTAATGAGAATTCTTGAATTAGATGAAAGCAAATTAGGAGGTAGAATACTGCTATGGACTGGTGCATGGAGGGAGACGTGGGCTGAAGATGTGATGGTGGGAGTAAAGTCCCTTAGAAACTGAGGAAATAGTAGGGGTAGAGTTGTACAATTTAAACTGGTGGAAGCTCGCATGAAGGAATGTGGGGTGCAGGGGAGGGGGGACAGGGGGCATGACGGACGGGAATATAATATTACTAACAGTGTGAGCAGTGGAAAAGGGAATAAATACCATATTTATCTGGTTTCGAGGAGAAGGAGGCCAGGTTTAATTCAAGAAAGCAGAGTGAGCAAACCATCAGCTTGATTGAGAGTTAAAAATTGTGTGTTATCATCTGGGAAAATCAGCTGATCTATTGTTTTTCTGGTGGGCACCACTGAAACAACTCTGGATGGAGTTGGTAAATCAAGTGCTATTGTGGATTGGTAAACATAGAAATGATGGATCTTTCTAGAAGTTATCTTGGAGATTCAGTTATGCTCTTAAAATGATCATAAATTACTTGCACTTGAATCGCCTCAATCTTTCAGATTAAAAAAAAGCTTACAGCTGGGGGGATCTGTTTGCTCTAATCTGAATGAAGTCACTAGTAACACAGCTACAAATGAATGAGTCAAGGGCTGATTGAGGGCCATTTTAGAAGCAGTCTGACATGACTGTGCCTCTACAACCTGCAAAGGAAATACCTTCATGTTCAGGCATTGCTAAGACCACCCCTCAATCACTCCTTGTCAAGCATACAGACTGAAAGGTAGTGGGTAGGCAGGATTGGTGGACGGAAAATAGTGTAAATACTCCATATAGTCAATTGTAATGATTATTACGATAAGACAAGCAAGGGATGAATGGGTCCTCCCTTTTCCTTCTCCCCTGCTTGATTGCAGCAGATTTTCTTTGTGTATACTAGGTATTTTAGAGAATGTTTAACCATTTACATGCTGTGATGATAAATAACCAATCATAAAGGTTTTCTTGAATTCAACAAAGAAAAAGGTGAACTTTATTATACTTAAGTTAATCTACATAACATAATAAACACACTCCTCAACTCTAACATACCAGATACATACTTGAGGTTCACACATACCAAATATGAACTACTTAGTGGGGAAGGGTATGTTTCTCAAATTAGAGTCCATAAAAGGTGAAAAGAATATGCAGTCTGTAATTTGATGACTTTATTGGCTTAAGGGAGTATTTGGTAATGTTTCATTTGTTAGTGCCAATGCTTCAAGTTTACAGATGTATGTGGTTGAGTTGGGGTTGTTCCTCTGGAGATGGTAGAGCTGGGTTGAATTCTTTGTTTGTAGCAGTGATGTCCCTGGATGATCAAAATTGAAAAACAGGGCTTGAAGTTTGCCAGGTATGTTTAAGGAACAGGGAGATAGAATGGACAGATCTAGGTCTTCTCCCTTAGAACCTCAGCTGCTTGTACTCGGTTTTTCAGAGAAAACAGATGCTTAGAACATACAAGGGATTGGCTTGCCATGTGATCTTCCCTTTCCAAAAATCCACTGTGCTAATTAAGGTCATATATATTCCAGTGGTAAGTTGATGAGATGATGTCTAGCGAGCTCTGTTGACCAGGGACTGAAAGAAGGGTCTCTGAAAGGACTGGAAGCAGATAGCCAGCGTGGGAAACTACAGGAGCCTGGTCCTGAAGACCTAACACCAGTGTTGAAAGAAGTTGGTAGAGATTATGGCTGGGGTGGGAGGGGTCTTTGATAATGTTGGCTGCCTTTCCGTGACAACAAGAAAGGTCAATGGTGCCCGTGGATGGGAGGTGGCTTGCTTTATGGTCTGGGCTGTGATCTCTGTAGTTTCTTACAGTCCTGGGCAGAGCAGGTGCCAGTCCAAGCCATGATGCATCCAAACAGAATGTCTTCTCCGGTGCAGCTAAAGGAGTTGGTGAGGGGTTTTATGGACATGCCAAATTTCCAGAGTGGCCTGAGGTAGAAGAGGCATTGTTGTGCCTTCTTGATCATTGCATCAATGTGGGTGGTCCAGGAGAGGTTGTTGGTGATCGTCACTCTGAGGAACTTCATGCTCTCAACCCTCTCAACCTCAGCTCTGTTGATGGAGCTAAAGGTATGTCCTCCTCCTTGCTTTCTGAAGTCGATGATTAGCTCTTTAATTTTGCTGACATTGACAGAGAGGTTGTTATCTTTGCACTACATCACCAAGCACTCTACCTACTTCCGATATTCTGCCTCGTCATATTTGATAACCAGCCTACAACAGGGTTCAGTCAGTGAACTTGCGATGGAGTTTGGATAACATTTGGCCACACAGTCATGAATGTACAGGAAGTACAGTTGGGGGCTGAGTACGCATCCTTGTTTATCAAGCAGCTTAAATTTCCACACTTGTTGAGGGCCTGTGTCACTCATCAGAATTTCTGGAAAGCCATAAGGACTGAAGTATGCTTTCAGGAATTCTATAAACTCACCAGTGATCAGCTGGCTTACCTCCCAGTAGTCAAGCCAGTAGTGAACGCTGACAAGATAATCAGTTCCTACTGGAATGAGAAGCCTGCTTTTCATGGTCTGTCTAGGATATCATGTGTCATCAGCAACTTTCTAGCTTTCTTAGCTTAATCTTGTTTCATATACTGACATGTTTTTTTTTAAATCTCATTGCTCAAGTTATGCCAGTGAGCACTTTTCCTGTCTTCCTCAGATTTGACTCAATTCCTTTACGGCATACATGAAAATCACTTCAGCATTAGTCCTCCTCGATTCTTCAGGATAATTCTTCAGACAGTATGCCATTTTGGGTGGTCAATTCATCTCAGTATGTCCAATAGACTCTTGTGACTACTGCAGTGTTCTTGATATTTTCAGAGAATCCTTTCATCATTACTTCTTAGAGAGTTGTTTTTTGTTGAATCGTTCACTGGATTGAAGCAAGACGCTTGCTCGTCTGATTCAATGTCTCTGCTGGGTCGATGTCTTCCAGAGCATGTCAAGCTGATGAACTCTGGAAGAATTTATATTCTGTATATACAACATTGCTTACAAATGGTTCATAAATTTTTAGTTGGACTTAACAGTTTTTGTTCACAGTTTTCAAAACTTTTTCAGTCACTTCTGTTTCTGCTTTCTGGAGATATTTAAAGTGGATTATACTCCAACAGCGATTGCTCTCTGCCTTGTTCATTAAATTTGTTGCAATCTTGCCATTGGGAATGGAAAACTTGACCGTTCTATTTCATACTGCCTTTTTAGATTAGATTACTTACAGTGTGGAAACAGGCCCTTCGGCCCAACAAATCCACTCCGACCCGCCGAAGTGCACCCACCCAGACCCATTCCCCTACACCTAACACTACGGGCAATTTAGCGTGGCCAATTCACCTGACCTGCACATTTTTGGACTGTGGGAGGAAACCGGAGCACCTGGAAGAAACCCATGCAGACACGGGGAGAATGTGCAAACTCCACACAGTCAGTCGCCTGAGTTGGGAATTGAACCCAGGTCTGTGGCGCTGTGAGGCAGCAGTGCTAACCACTGTGCCACCGTGCCGCCCACAATTTGACTGAAACCATGAGTGACTTACCTAATGATTCAGCTGCGGCCTGTTTCTTTGGTTTCTTTTCTTTTTCAGTGGTTGTTAGAAGTTTTCAGCAGTTCTGTGCATTTCTGCAATCCTCATTTAGCAGCTGTACCTCTATTGCAGCTTCTCAACTCCCAAGCTCAGTTTTACTTCTGACACTATGAGAAAAGTTAAACGAGTACAATTGCTTGTTCTTTGCCTGGATTAAAACTGCCTGCACCAGGTGCTCCACTGATGAGGTCACATGACTGCAGCAAGCCAAGATATATGTTGATGTAATGTTACATTTCCATCCAAACAATCTTTATTTTGCAGCAGCAAATGGCAAACTATGCAATATCACAGGTGTCACATTCTTCGGTCTGAAAGAATTCCAAGGTGAGGAAATTCAACCTCACAGTTTAGATTAGATTAGATTAGATTACTTTACAGTGTGGAAACAGGCCCTTCGGCCCAACAAGTCCACACCGACCCGCCGAAGCGCAAAGCGCCCATACCCCTACATTTACCCCTTACCTAACACGACGGACAATTTAGCATGGCCAATTCACCTGACCTGCAAATCTTTGGAACTGTGGGAGGAAACCGGAGCACCCGGAGGAAATCCACGCAGACACGGGGAGAATGTGCAAACTCCACACAGTCAGTCGCCTGAGGCGGGAACTGAACCCGGGTCTCTGGCACTGTGAGGCAGCAGTGCTAACCACTGTGCCACCGTGCCGCCCACAATGACAGTTGCCTCCACTGTCATTGGCAGTGCTGTCATCCCTCCCTACAAAGTCTCTTTCTAAAATCCATCTTTCCTTTCTTTGCAAGAATCTCATCCTCTTTCTTGTAGCAACTCCCTCTTTCAGGATCCAAAAATATCGACAGAATCTATGACTGGGATCAAATTGTCTGATCAGCATCCTTGAGGTAAACAACAAGTTGTTCTCCAAGTCAAGCATCATTCGCCATCAACTTTAAATAAGCATGAAAATCACCAAACAGTTTTTTTTTTATCTCTAACCGAGACAGCAGAAAGTAATCTGTGACTTTTTTCATTCATTCACGGGATGAGGGTGTCGTTGACTAGGCAGCATTTATTGCCAGTCTCTAACTACTCAGAGGGCAGTTCAGAGTCAAACACATTGCTGTGGGTCTGGAGTCACTTGTAGGCCAAACCATGTAAAGCTGGCAAATTCCTTTCCAAAATGATATTAGTGAACTAGGTGGGTTTTTGCAAAACTGACAATGGTTTCATGATCATCATTAGATTCTTAATTCCGATATTTATTGAATTCAAATTCTACCTGCTGTGATAGGATGGGAATCTGGGTCCCCAGAACATTGTCTGAGTCTCTGGATTAATACTCCAGCAATAATAGCACTAGGCTATCACCTCTGCGAATGTGAGGTTGGCTGATGATCCCATTAAATGGCCCAGATTTTCATATTCTTCTTGCTATTGAATGTGTATTCAGCTGCGCTGGTTAACAGAGGACACTAGCTGGAACAATGGGGTTTAAAATAGTAACACAGACATCATATTAACATTACATGCCAAATGACACCATCATCCTCCCATTCTGGAGGTATACTGTACATGCTTCTACTCATATGCTAATGTCTTCACAACAATGGCATCCACATGTGATGGCTGGAAGTTTGCCTGTGAGGTCTGGACACCATTTTCCTACCATAAGTCCACCAGTAGCACCAAACCCTATGGGTCACTCTATGAATCCAACTCTTTTGCTAATAGCTTTGGTAAAGAATCAGGGCATAATGTAAATATGTAAACAGAATAGATTATAACATCATTTGGAGGGGATACAAGATCACATGATTACTAGAAGATGTCATTCTCTCATGGGCTTGTGGGAAAGGTGAAATCTTGTCTTGTATCTTGCTCATAGTTACTATATCTAAATCAATAGTTACAGAGTTATAGAGATATACAGCATGGAAATCGACCCTTCAGTCCAACCTGTCCATGCCGGCCAGATATCTTAATTAATCTAGTCTCATTTGTCAGCACTTGGCCCGTATCCCTCTAACCTCTTCCTATTCATATACCCATCCAGATGCCTTTTAAATGCTGTAATTGTATCAGCCTCCACCACCTCCTCTGGCAGCTCATTCCATACATGCAGCACCCTCCGTGTATAAAAGTTGCCCCTTAGGTCCCTTTTACGTCTTTTCCCTCACACCCTAAGCCTATGCCCTTTAGTTCTGGACTCCCCCACGCCAGGGAAAAGACCCAGCCTATTTGTCCTATTATGCTCCTCATGATTTTATAAATCTCTATAAGGTCACCCCTCAGCCTCTGATGCTCCAAGGAAAACAGCCCCAGCCTGTTCAGCCTCTCCCTGTAGCTCAAATCCTCAAACTCTGCCAACCTCCTTGTAAATCTTTTCTGAACACTTTCAAGTTTCACAATATCTTCCGAAAGGAAGGAGACCAGAATTGCATGCAATATTCCAACCGTGGCTTAACCAATGTCCTGTACAGCAGCAACATGACCTCCCAACTCCTTTATTCAATGCTCTGACTAATAAAGGACAGCGTACCAAATGCCTTCTTCACTATCCTATCTACCTGCAGCTCTACTTTCAAGAAACTATGCACCTGCACTCCAAGGTCTCTTTGTTCAACAACACTCCCCAGGACCTTCCCATTAAGTGTATAAGTCCTGCTAAGATTTGCTTTTCCAAAATGCAGCACCTCACATTTATCTAAATTAAACTGCATCTGCCAGTCCTCAGCCCTTGTCCCATCTGATCAAGATCCTGTTGTACTGAGGTAACCTTCTTCACTGTCCATTACACCTCCAATTTTGGTGTCATCTGCAAACTTACCATCTCTACCTCCTGTGTTCACATCCAAATCATTTATATAAATGATGAAAAGTAATGGATCCAGTACCGATCCTTGCAGCATACTACTGGTCACAGGCCTCCAGTCTGAAAAGCAACCCTCCACCATCATCTTCTGTCTTCTACCTTTGAGCTAATGTGTATCCAAATGGCTAGTTTTCCACACACACACACCCACACCCGCCCCCCCACCCCCCGTGTTCCATGAGATCTAACTTTGCTAACCAGTCTGCCAAAGATGTTAAAGAACTCCTGAAGGTATTTGCTGACTCATCTTCCCAAGCTTAGCCATACTATTGGGATCAGTAACTACTTCTAAATATTATTGGATTGGATCACAGCTGGTGTTTCTCCTGAGGGGCACATCCAAGAATCTTACTTTGACTTTTTCACCTTTTCTTGCTCAACTCAAAGTTTATTCAAATGACTCAACTTGTGCCTAAAAGTCAAATAAATATTTGCAAAATATAGAAAATGTTGCATGGGCCTTGTCATCGATTGCTCTGGCCCAGGTAACAACAGTTCCAGCTAACTAGCATCACTGGTGATTGGAGCCAAATCAGCCAAGTGGACCTCATAGAAAAATGAGCTCCCCGATTGGGGCTTTAATCAAGTCCAATCGAGGAGCCCTGGCTGACAGACATAAACGGGAGTGGCAGGAGTTCTGTTCACTCCAGAAGCCAGCTCTGAAGGAGCTGGGTAATGTCATGTACGATGCATGTGGAAATAAATAGTGGCCTGGTGACGGGATACTGGCCTTTGTCGAGTTGTTTCACCTCAAGTGTAACATCATTGTGACACAGGAGACTGAACTGCTTTAGAATGACACATTCTGCTTTTGCTTATCATTACTGTATACCCATAAAAGTATGGACAAATTTATTGTATAACAACATCCCCCTGGCCTTAATGTTAATAAGACAAACAGGAAGACAAAGATATGAAAAAAAATCTTTGAAACTGAGCTATACAGGGAGAACATAATCTAGAACGACTGGTAAAGATTTAGTTTAACATCTTATTTGAAAGGGTACATCTTCACCAGCGCAGCATGTCTTCAAGACTGTGTAGATGTGTCAGGATAGATTATGTGCTCAATTACTGGAATGGGACTGAACCCATGATCCATCTGACTCACAAAGCATTACCACAAAAACAAGCTGGCATGATAGAAATTCCCATGGAGCCTATTCCTTTTATAAGACCATGTATAATTTCTAACTGATGGTAATATAAATAGGTTCATTGTTCTAAAAATTCTCAGGCTGTGTTACAGTGTTGCAGTATATATATTTTATAGACAATGTATAATCTCTAACTAATAGTAATAGAAATATGTTGGTAGTTTGAAAGATTCTCAGGCTGTGTTACACTGTATCTTGGTAGCATGTATATATGCACGTTATTTTGCAGTCTAGTCAATTTTGCCTATATTATAATTTTAACTACATTACATTGGATTTCCTAAGTGCAAGTTATTACTTCTTTTTAATTTGCATTATGACAATCTTATGAATCCATGTCATGCACTGATTATCTAATATGCACACTTGTGAGTCCTTTCAGTTCTACAAATGTTTGTACTTTTAAACTGTGTGCTTAAGGTTTATATTATTATAAATGACGAATGTGGATGAAATATAAATCAAAGGAACCGAACTTATTTAATGACCACAAATGAAGAAAATAGTAACAAGATTCTACTTTTTGCACCATTCACTTTAACACATCAGAAGTTATATAAAAGGAACATGAATTAATAGTCAGATTACAGTCATTACCAACAATAAATTTTACATGAAATAACAGATACACAAAGGTTATCACTCAAGGCAATAATCGGTGGCATGGTGGTTCAGTGGTGCCTCACAGTGCCAGGGACCCAGGTTCAATTCTAACCTCAGGCAACTGTCTGTGTGGGTTTCCTCCCACAGTCCAAGGATGTGCAGGTCAGGTGAATTGGGCAATTGAGCATGGTGATAGTGTTTGGGGGTGTGTAGGTTAGTTGCATTAGTCAGGAGAAATGCAGAGTGATAGGGGATGGGTCTGGGATTGTTACTCTTTAGAGGGTTGGTTGTGGACTTGTGGAGCCAATTGGCCTGTTTCCACACTGTAAGGATTCTAAAAAAAAAGCATGGGCATTAATTACTGCTAATTATGACACAATGTGTAATTTCAATGTGTCCAACTTGGCCTTGAGATTATGAGATCTGCCACTTTACTCACTCAATGGATTTGGTCCTTGAATCATGTGTAATAGTAGCTCCAATTCACCTTAGTACCCTAGGGATAGTTGTCACTCAAGCAGTGCACTCCAAAATAACCTTAATGGCAGTCTTGATGTCACAGAAGTCCCAGATAATCCTTTATTTGACTTCTTTGATAAACCCTGCTGAATGCTTTTCTCAGTTCTGGCAAAACTGAAACATAATCATGGAATTATCCACCTCACAATCACTTCTCTCACCTTACAAATTCTTCAAAGTTTTGTCCTGTTAAACTGTGTTACAAATGCGCAACTCCTTATAAATGTATTTTCTCTATGCTTCCCTCTGTTGTAGCTTGCTTGTTATTTATAGCAGAACTTGCCTTTTCTGCCAACTTACAGATTTTATATGTTAACTTCCTTCCTGTTGGTACTGCTTCCAAGTTAAGGTTGCCAGGTTCCATGGACCAGTATTTCTCACTATTCAAGAAAATTGCCAACTGATCCCTCTACAATTCATCCAACTCGTAAAATTATTTTTCAAATGTTTTAAGACCAAATACCCCAAAAAGGTGTTGTACCTGATGAACTGAATGGATTCTCCTGTAAGGTTCACTTCTCATGGGATTGAGCTGTGTTACTTCTGGACTTTTGTTTCACTCATCATCAGTTCAGCTTTCAACAAAGTCAAACCTTCTTCCAATTGCAACAAATCTGATAAAGACTTGTCTGTAATTCTAACAAAAGCATGTCCCTTACAAATTTTGACCCTAAATCCCATTTTTCAATAAATCTATATAAATCATTAACAAAATGGATTCCCTCGATGCTGAATCTTTCCGTTAAGTCTTCCCTTTTAATGTTTTTATTGGTTCTGAGATTAAATAAATTGTCACAATCTCACAGAACTTCTTCAACAGTTTTTAATGCTTCTGTCATTTCTTGTTGAGAAGACAGTCCACTTGAAATCAAAAGTTACTTGTACGACTTACTGTCTAATAACTATGTCTGAAGACATCTTCAAAGATCAGTTGAATCTGCATCAGGTTGCATAAGTCTTTCCAGTCAGTACCAATACGTCGCCATAGTCTTACCAGACCATTGAGCTGCTTTCTCATTAGAGAGAGATGACTGGCAGTGATTTAACTTGAAGGTTATCATACCTCAGGTAAGGGCAAAGGTTGAGAAGGAGAGACCTTCCTGGTAACCTCAGTCAGTGTGGGGACTGAACCCATGCTGTTGACACGGTGCTCAGTGGTTAGCACTGCTGCCTCACAGTGCCAGGGGTCTGGTACAATTCTAGTTTTGGGTGATTGTATGGAGTTTGTCCATTCTCCCCGTGTCTGCGTGGGTTTCCTCTGGGTGTTCTGGTTTCCTCCCACAGTCCAAAGATGTGCAAGTTAGGTGAACTGGCCTTGCAAAATTGCCCATAGTGTTCAGGAACAGGATGGTTAGGTCCATTAGTCAGGGGAAATGTAGAGTAATAGGGTAGGGGAATGGGTTTGGGTGGGATATGCTTCGGAGGGTCAGTGTGGACTTGTGCCAAATGGCCTGTTTCCACACTGTAGGGATTCTATGATTCTATGATCACACTGCTTTGCAAACCAACCATCCAGCCATCTGAGCTTTCCGGTCAATGTCAATGCACACAGTATCAATCCTGGCAAGCAGGTATTGACCAATGACTCTCTTTTGTTTCTCTACGAATGCTGCGAGACCTGCTGTGTATTTCTAGCATTTTGATTTTAATTTCAGATTTCCAGCATCTGCTGTATTTTGCTTTTAAAATTATTTTACCTGGTTGCTATGCGACTGTTTTCATCATGAGTATATTTCTGGGCCATTAGTTGCGCAGACCCATTTGCTTCAGTGAGTCATGCAGTATAATTAGTCGCCTACAACATTGATACTTTCTGTAAATCAAAGGGTTGAAAAAATAGAAAAATATAACAAACATCTGCACTTAATCTGGAGTCTCTGTTGATGGGAGCACTAGACGGATGTCAACAACTTTTTTATCAGTGAACCTTGTGACTGGAAAACAACAGAAGCAAGATAATTGAGTACTCTGACTTCTGCACTGCACACTGCAATCCAGCTAGCCATCAACTAAGACTTTGCACTTGGACTGGAGTGTTGCACAATTTACCCTGAAGGCTTTTAATGGAAATACAATCTCGTTGTAATGCAATATGGAGTTGAACTGTGAAAAGCAATTGCAGCTGATACCTCTGCATAAGTTTATTTTTAATTACAATAACTCTTAACTTGGAGTCATCTATCTACTTTATAAGTGTACTTTGTCCAAAATCTCTGAACCATTTGAGATTTCAGCCTTACTTTGGCGCCTAATTGTGCCAGCATCTGTTTTTTGTTATATCAGATTCATATTTCAAACCTCTGAAATATTTAGCAAAATATGATTAAAATTTATTGAGAATTAATACTGAATGATATTGTACTGTGTACCAATGAACCGAAACCCCAAACCTCTGTTTGTGTGGGAAAGGTACTCTTTGGCAAAGTCGGATTTAAACTTTTGCACTTGATATAGAATTGGTCAGAAGTATTGATTGAATAAATATTTTGAGTGTGCCTAGCTAATAAAAAGAGTCTTAACCTTTTGAATCACCTTTATGAAACTAACTGTTGTTCTAATGACATCTAGAAAGGAATAGATTATTATCCGGTATTAAGAGACTTAACATCATGTTAGAGTGCTGTCACATTTGTAAATTTTAGAAGGTTTTCATGGTTTCAAGCAAAATATTTTCACAATTAGTTTATACTTGGGGACATCAAGTAAATTCTTCTAAAGTAAAATAAAAATCAAAACATGCGTATGTGTGGCTAAAGAAAAGAGCTCATAAGGGTTCAAATTACTTTTTTCACGGACAGTTGTTCTGCAACTTTAGTGTTTTATTGCAAATTTATGTAAAATTTTATTAGATTATTTTTATGTCAATGTTGCAACTGTTTCAAAAAGAAACAACTGCTGATTAAATGCAACCAAATAATTTTGTGTTGGATCATTTATCCTGGGACAGGCCAAACAAAGGCACATGTGGGAATTCCGGGAGGCCTGGCAATCAAATCGGAACTGTGTTACCAAACATGTAGACCTTAGACTCCATTTACCAACCTCGCAGAAACAGAACAGGAAATGATGCCACTCACTACAACAAACGAAGACACATAAATAGCAAGTGGTCAGAACACCAACGCTTCACCCGAGGCTCACTGATGATGTTCCCTAACATGGTGACGAACTGTCTGAAAACAAACCCACAAGCTCACCGAGCAAACCGACAATCTGATCCACAACCTGAGTTACAAATCTTCTCCAAAATCTCAAAGTCCAGCTTCACTTCCTGGCCCGTCGCTGCCTCAATAAAGAGTTATTATGAAGAGAAGAGATGGGATACTAGAGAAACAAAATAAATGTTGCATCAGAGGAGATTCATATGTACGATCTCAGGAATGAAGGGCTTGTTACATGAGGAGCTGTTGAGGACTCTGTGTCTGTATTCGATGAAGGGGAAATTGTGACAATTTATGAGGGCTTGGAGGTTTTTAAAAGATGGAACAATAGAAGTAGCCTGAATGGGCAGTAGTCAAGCCCCATAGAATCTGAACGTTTAGTTTTAGCTTTGAGCTGTTATTGTTGAAGTTTCAAAGAAGTGAAAGCTATTTCTTTCCCTCACTTAAAATCAGAGGGTTCTCCCCCTGGGCTGCTGAAGTTACATGTGAGACAATGTATTTTCTGAGGAGAAAGTGAGGACTGCACATGCTGGAAATTCAGAGTCAAAAAGTGAGATGCTGGAAAAGCACAGCAGGTCAGGCAAAGTCCGAGAAGCAGGAGACTCAATGTTTCGAGCATAAGCTCTTCATCAGGAATTCCTGACGAAGAGCTTATGCTCCAAATGTTGACTGTCCTGCACCTCGGATGCTGCCTGACCGGCTGTGCTTTTCCAGTACCTCACTTTTTGACTCTGAATTTGTTTTCTGAATTTGCCTTTTACCAAGAGTATATTTAAATGGATTTTACTATATTGGAATAGTTAATTAGTAATAGTTACTGTATCTATTATTCTGTTAAGTTTTCCAATAGGATTAAGTTATTCCAATTCCTTCTTTCTTTTGTTGTGCTTTATCTATAGTGGATGAACAAAGTGTGTTTTGTTAAACACCGAATAGTTTGATGAATTGAATTTGAACTTACATTTACCTTTAAAGCAAGAAAAAGTTAGGGTCTAGACAATCTTCTGAATATTTTAAGGGGGTTTGGTCTGGTCTACAACAGAATCTCATTGAAACTTACAGAATACTGAGAGGCCTGCAAAGAACAGATGTGGAGGAAATATTCCCACTAGTAGGAGGTACAAAAACCTAAGGGCACAGTCTCAGAGTGATGGGTCACCCTCTTGAACTGAGATGAGGAGGAATGTCTTCAGTCAGAGGATGGCGAATATGTGGAACTCATTGCTGCAGAAGACAGAGATTGATAGGTTCATGATGAGTAAGGGGATCAAGGATTATGGTGACAGGGCAAGAGAATAGGGTTGAGAAACAGATCAGTGACAATTCAATGGAAGAGCAGACTCAATGGGCTGAATGGTCCAATTCTGCTCCTACATCTTAAGGCCTTACTTAAACATTAAGCAATAACCCCTGTAGTAAGTAAATAATAACAACTGCCCAGTAAGGATACAACTGGGATAAAAAAATTACTGACTTCTGCTAACACTCACGGTCTCATTTCAGATCTGACCTCTTATGTGAGATATTGATACATAGTTAATGCTTTGACATCAAAGCAGGCATCATGGCAGCAGCAAAATAAGGAAAAGATTGGAAACAGAGCATAAATGATACATCTGCCTTCTGATTTTGCTTTTCCAAATTTGGGAAGGAATCATCACAGACCATATTCTAAGAGGACATGTTTCTGAAATGGACCTTTTTTATTACTTTGGGTAATGATTACAGTGTAGAGATGAGAGCTTCCAAATTCTAAAGATCCTGATTTTCTTTTCACCTTTGTGTGTCTGCTCATCCAGTCCACACTTGCCTTGAAATGAAACTCTACCATACCTACCTCTCAAAATGTACTCTCGGAGATATGTAAGATATAAAACCTGCATACGTTTCTGATGCCCAATGTGACAATTAAAATGTAAAATGAGTGATAGAATTTTCAGGAGCTTCACTAATCATTGAATGTGAATCATACTTCTAATTTTGGAAAATTAGCTGGCTTCAGTGACCCTATCTTGTTTCCCACCTTCCATTCACCATAAAGGTTAGCTTATCCATAGCTTGCTGCTCATATTCTAGCTTGGTCCAAAATCCATTCACTTGTGCATGTTAACCTTCATTGGCTCTTGATCCAAAAGACTTGCCAATTTCAACATTCTCGTCCTGGCATTCAAACTATCTAGGACCTAAGACGGAAGTGAGGACTGCAGATGGTGGAGATCTGCTTCAAGATTAGAGTGCTGATCACAGCAGGTCAGGCAACATCCGAGGGGCAGGAAAAATTAATGTTTTGGGCAAAAGACCTTCCTGATGAAGGACTTTTGCCTGAAACATCGATTTTTCCTATGTAGGACCTTACCCCTCCCAATGTCTGTGACCTTCTTCCAGGCTTGATGTTCATCGTTCAAGTGGTAATGAATCTGCCCACCATCTGGCATATTTAAGAGTGTCCCAGTTGGTACATTAGTGACAGTTCAGGCCAATCTACATTCCAGGGATTCTGCCGAAACAGACAGGATGCCACAAATGATTCGGTTTTGCAAAGTTGCTCACTTGGAGTTCCCTGTCCTTCTGGTTGCTCTCTGGCTTTGATATGCCTTGCTTTTAAAGAAGGCTGCACTCTTTTATGAAAGAAAGTGCATACCAGAGGCTTAAATACTCCAAGAACTCTGCACTCTTACAAATCAGGCCTTTAATACATGTACAGTGTCTTTCAGCCCCCACCCTCCATTGGCTTTCCTTCAACCAATCTGTCAACAGCCTTAGCTCTAAGCCCCTTAGTCCTTTCTAGAGGTTGCAAAGGATCCCGTTGTACTATTTTTAAGAAGAGAAGGTATCCTCAATGTTCTGAGTAACAGTTATCTATCAATGACATTATTAAAGCTGATTATCTGGATTTTTATCACATCACTATCTGTCAGAGCCTGATGTATGAAAACTGATAGCATTATTTTGCACAATACAATAGAGCTACATTTCAAAAATGCTTCATTGCCTGTACAGCAATTTGAGATGTCATCAGGTAATGAAAGACACTGTTTAAAAGAAACATCTGAATTTCACAGCACACCCCCCCCCCACCCCCCCACCACCACCAATTTGACATTTGAAGTGGGGGAGGGGAGGGGAGTGATGTAAAATTCTCAGGCTTACCTCTGACCTTCTCAGTAATTTTATAAGGAGCAGGTGAGGTTTAGAAAAGACCACCCACACTCACTCCAATCGATGTCCTTCAATGACCAGTTATTAGCTTCCTGTCAAGCAAACTGCCCCTTCAAACCATGCCACACCCAACCCCCCCACCTCCATAACCCCTCCCCTACCATGCAGCTATACCCATGACCCTTTGTCCGCAGTCTCTCCATTGGTAACCCCTCCCTCTCCCCTCACCTTTCTTGAGCCTCATTCACTTCCCCTGTATTTATCTGTTGCTGAATCCTGGGACTCAGAAACCGTAGACCGTTTGTAGACTTGGTCCTAGACACTGTGGCTACTGGAGATGTTAAATATTCCTGAGAGGCTGATCTAATTGGCAGGCATGTACTCCATTGATCCTTCAGCTAGCAAATCAGGAAAGTTCACCCTCTGAGAGGTCACACCCAAGATTTTCTTGAAGCATTTGTCGAATTTTTGAAGTTCTAAAAATTACACTGAACTCAAAAATGATTTACTTTTGTCAGCCTGTTTTCCATGCTGATGATTTAGTTTCTTTCACAATATGCTGAAAATATCCAGCAGGTTTGTCAGTGACTGGAGGAGAAGAAAGTAGAGATGGAGACTTTCCACATCTGGACTTACTTTTCCTTTTACTAGAGTGAAGTATGTGGAAAGACAGTTGGATTCGAAGTACAAGAACTGTAAACAACAAATCTTAGTCTCTTCTAAAATCCATGAGATCTTAGCAAGCTTTATTTTTCTCTCTTCAAATGCTTGACCTTTCGCACTCCATGGCTTGGAATCTCTTATGTAGAGAGCTTTCAGTGTCTGATTGGCCTCAGTATAGAACCTGGGAGAGAACTATAGTTATAATCCAAAAATGAATGGATGACTGAATAACACGATTAAATCAATTTAGTCTTATGGTAGAGCAAAAATTTCATATTGCTGAAAAAAACACATTCGGGAAGCATCTTCTATTTGTCAGGACATCCATAAGCGTGCCAATATAAAGGGGAACAGTACTTTTTCTTTATTATATATGGATAAGAGAGTGCTGATTGGTTGACAAGAGAACTCTAATTGGTAAAGACATTGCCATGGAGAATGCACTAGTTAGGTAATGACTGATAGTTAACTCTCATGTTTTGTAAGCTACAAATATTAATAGACTTGGCTTTGTAATTTGCAAACAGAGAAAACCGAATGGCAGTTACCATCGGTCTTCATCTATCGGGTGTATTCTTAATGGCAATGCTCCCACTCATAACAGTCTACTTGCCAAATGATCAGCACGCTCTTCTCATATGTTGTGATAATTTGGAGGTGCCAGTGTCCAAAGTTAAAAATCACACAACACCAAGTTACAGTCTAACAGGTTTATTTGGAAGCACTACCTTTCAGAGCGCTGTTCCTTCATCAGGCAGTTATATGATATAAAGTGTTGTTTCTCTTTATATTGTGTTCTTGTGAGTCCATGAGCAATGTGTTCAGCTCGGCTGTTCAATAACAATAAATATTTAAGCATTGGGAGTGACACTGAGAAAAGCCATGAGACTGACTGCCTTAGACCTGGGACTGAATTATGGAAACAACTGAAGAAACAAGAACTTCAACTAATAATAAGGTGCATGCTGTCTCAACACTTAGGGTAATATCTCAGTATCATTCTGGATATGTAAATAGATAATGAAAGGATTAACAGCAATTCATGATGGGTTTGGGTTCTGACAGTGGAACGATGGGCTGGTTAAAGCATTAACAATTTGAATTCCCTCCCCTGACTCACCTTCAACCTCTCTATTTCTGGTTTACTGGCAGCTGAACTGAAGGGAGGCAACTAACCTGCTTTCAGGCAATGCATTGGTAATTTAAACATTTATACTGAGGCTGGATGCTTCCTTTAATCCATAACCAAAAGAGAAAATGCTGGAAAATCTCAGCAAGTCTGGCAGCATCTGTAAGGAGAGAAAAGAGCTGACGTTTCGAGTCTAACTGACCCTTTGTCAAAGCTTAGTTTCCAGCATTTTCTCTTTTGGTTTCAGATTCCAGCATCCGCAGTAATTTGCTTTTATCCTTTAATCCATAGTTCCCAAGCTAACTCTGGCCAGCTGAATATATGGGAGTTCAAAAACCCCACCAGCTAAAAGAAAGCAATAACTGCTAGATCTACCTGATCGATCCAATCTCCTTGCCCCACCAACTACTTACAACTCCCCATGGTTGGAAATTCAGCCTGAACTACCCAAGCTCTCCCTCCCTCCTCTCTGTATCCTAGCAGCAGCTTGGTGCTAAGTCCTTACCAACTCAGTGTGACAGCCTTATAAATCTGATTGACTGTGACTGGAGTTCAATAATATTAATTTAGTATCCTCTGGTCCCTTATAATGTGTAAAAAATCCAATACTTTTCTTTTCTACTTCATGTCCCCGTCAGCCTCGCATTGGATCAAATTGATTTTTTTCGTTTCTAGGGAACTGAATTTCCCAACCCTCCCTGCTTTAGGATTCCTCACCAGATCCCAACTTTTTGTTGGCCCTCTGTCTCAAGATTGCAATCACTGAATCAGGATTCTCTTCACAGACAACAGTGCCTCGATAGTGCAGCCTGCCTGCCGTTGCAAGTTGATTTTCTGACTCTCCTTGCGTGCAGTCCTCTATGAAACGGTCTCTTCTTAAGTCCTGTATTTTTGGCGCCACTTTTACAGGTCTGACTTTTCAACCATCTTTCAAATTTTCTGGAGTCTTTGACAACTGGAACTTTTTTTGCATATTTGGGGAGATTAGCTTTAGAGATACAACTGAGCCTTTTGTAAGTACAGACAATAACTGATTTATTGCATATTAAGGATGTATATACAGAAGTATATCTAACTGCTGAAGCCATGTTGGTTCAGCTCTCAAGGCTCAGTCATGCAATATCTTGCATCATTGCAACTGGAGGTGATTTTCACACTGTTCCAGATAGTAAATCTTTCAAACCCTTACATGACAATAAGGAAAAGTTTAAAATATATCCTTGCCAATCATAATTTTATTGATTCATAGTCAATACAGATTTTTTGACCGGCATCATGCCATACTGCCACTCTAGCACCAAATTGTGGACAATCTAGGTCCTTGTGTAATCCCTATCTCTTTAACAACATATTTATTTATCTCTTCTCAATCCCCTCATTACTTTAACTCAGTTCTGAGCTCCAGATGTAAAGTTTCGTGAAATGTTTTGCAAAGTTAGAAGCGTTATACAAATATAAGCTGAAACACTTCCATTGCTTTCTACAAAGTTAAAAATCACACAACACCTGCCTCTGTGTGGAGTTTGTACGTTCTCCCCGTGTCTGCTTGGGTTTCCTCCGGGTGCTCCAGTTTCCTCCCACAATCCAAAGATGTGCAGGTTAGGTGAATTGGCCATGCTAAGTTGCCCATAGTATTAGGCAAAGGGGTAAATGTAGGGGAAGGGGTCTGGGTGGGTTGTGCTTCGGCAGGTCGGTGTGGACCACACTGTAAGTAATCTTATCTTATTTAAAACCAGGTTATAGTCCAACAGGTTTAATTGGAAGCACACAAGCTTTCGGAGCACCGTTCCTTCATCAGGTGGTTGTGCTCTGAAAGCTAGTGTGCTCCCAATTAAACCTGTTGGACTATAACCTGGTGTTGTGTGATTTTTAATTTTGTACACTCCAATCCAACACCGGCATCTCCAAATCATGATTGCTTTCTACATAAGTTGTTGAGAAAATGTAACATTGAAATGATGGTTTTAGAAATGAAAACTATAACTCCTGGAAGGCTTGATAAAAGTTTTGCTTTAAGCTACTGGAAAGACATTTGAGGTGAATGAAGGTTTATTCATCATATATGAAGTGTAGTGTTGGAAATAGTAACTATACTTAGAAGGGATAAAATACAAATTTAAAATATATAGCTAGCACAAGGAAGTAAATCCTGAATAACCTTCAGTAATTGCTGCATTAACATGCTTGATCATTCTGCTATTCTCTCATTTTCCAAAATCCTTTTGCATTCCACGTGCCTCGCATTTTCAATCATCTCATATTGCTGCAAGTGTGTGGGAGATCACATGCTGCGCATCTAGAGGAATGATCAATTGTAGCCAATGTAACAGCTTGCCGTGTCTTCTGTTATTAAGTTAACACACAGAGTGCTGGATTTCCTGTTCACCTCTGAGCAGATGCATTTACGATCCATTTAAATGTACAATTCCCCACCTCTCCATGCATTCAATAGAGAAACGCATTTTAGATTAGTTTAGGGGGAGTATTGACAGAATACTCTTGCCAGATCAGTATGGTACAGTTTTTCTCACAGCTGTTAACCCAACAAGGCAGCACACGAGTGACCAAAGTTGTGAGTGTCATGTCAGTTGGATGTAATATGATTGTATTATGGCAGCCTGAGCACATACGCTGGTTATGTTGTAAACATGCTGAGGAAACACAGCATGTTTTACTTTCATTATCGTTGCTGTTGAAATTAAAATTTAGCAGGAGCATATGCTGTCATCGTAATGAAATAAGATTTATCAGGCAAGATTGTCGGCTTGTTTTCAAAGTCCAACTGCACAACATTATCGAGCATTTTGATATGAGAATATAACTGTGATTGCTCAAGTGCAAGGTCAGCTTGTAAACTTCCATGATGCAAACTGTGGATTGTTGTCTCTGAACTGGGTAGGACCATTCTTCATATCCAAACTTGTAAACACCAATGTATTCAAGGCATATTTCTTGCACAGAGCTGAACACCTGAGGGGAAATTACATAATTACTTTCTATTATTGCTTTAAATCATGGTTTTCATAGTTCAGGCAAGGCCCATGAGTTGTGAGGTTTTATGGTACTACAATCCTGCCCTCTAACTGCTAGTGCCTACTTGTGCTATTTTTATGCTAGGGAGCTGACAACAGTCTGGAGACAGGCCGACTATGCCAGCACAGAGATAGAGTCAGTGGCAAGAACGCAGTAGAATGGCACAGTAGAATTTAATTAGCAATCTGTGCGACGCTCCACAGGGATTAGCGGCTGTAGTGTGATAGAATTCCTCAGCAAGGTGGAGGTAGACTTTGTTGATTCTGAGACTTGGTTATGAGTCTAAATAGAGGAAATTGTGATGATAAGAGGCGCGAGTTGGCTATGAAAGATTGGGAAACATTACTTAAAGAGATGACAGTGGAAAGACAATTGTAAACATTCAAAGAGTGCAAGGGTGAATTGCAACAATTGTTTGGTGCAAAAATAAAATGGGAAAGGTGACCAAACCATGACTTACAAGGGAATTTAGAAACAGCATTAGATCCAAGGGGCATGCATACAAATTGACCAGAAAATATACAAAAGACCTAAGAGTGTGTGCAGTTTAGAATTCAGTAAAGCAAGACAAAGGGATTAGGTAAGAAAGGGAAAATAAAGTACAAGAGTAAGCTTGCAGGGAATATAGAAAGTTTCTATGGCTTTTGAAAAGAAAATTGGTTGCTGAAGAAAAATGTAGGTCCCTTTGAGTCAAAAACAGGAGAATTTACAACGGGGATCAGAGAAATGGCCGGCCAACTGAATGCATACTTCGGTTCTGTGTTCACAAAGGAAGACACAAATATCATCCCAAGAATGTAAGGGAATGTGTGAGAAGAACTCAAGGAAATTAATAAGCAAATGCTGTAGGGGAAATTGATGGGATTGAAGACTGACAAATTCCTAGGCCCTGAGAATCTACATCCCAGAGTACCTCAGGAAATGGCAGTAGAAATAGTGGATGCATTGGTGGTCATCTTCTTTTTTGGAACAGCTTGTCATGGAGCCCACAAGGGAGCAGGCTATTCTGGACCTAGTGCTATATAATGAACCAGACTTTATAAAAAATCTTAAAGTAAGGGAATACATAGGAAGCAGCGATCATAATATTGTAGAGTTCAGTCTGCAGTTTGAAAGAGAGAAGGCAAAATCGGATGTAATGGTGTTACAGTTAAATAAAGGTAATTATGAGGGCATGAGTGAGGTACTGACGAAAATAGACTGGAAGCAGAGCCTAGCGGAGAAGACAGTAGAGCAAAAATGGCAGGAGTTTGTGGGTATAATTGAGGACACTGTACAGAAGTTCATCCCCAAGAAAAGAAAGATTATCCGGGGAGGGATTAGACAGCCATGGCTGACAAAGGAAGTCAGGAAATGTATTAAAGAAAAAGAGAGATCCTATAAAGTGGCCAAGAACACTGGGAAATCAGAAGATTGGGAAGGCTACAAAAACAAACAGAGGATAACAAAGAGAGAAATAAGGAAGGAGAGGATCAAATATGAAGGTAGGCTAGCCAGTAATATTAGAAATGATAGTAAAAGTTTTTTTCAATACATAAGAAACAAACGACAGGCAAGAGTAGACATTGGGCCACTTCAAACTGATGCTGGAAGCCTAGTGATGGGAGATAAGGAAATAGCAGGAGAACTTAATAAGTACTTTGCGTCAGTCTTCACAGTGGAAGACATGAGTAATATCCCAACAATTAAAGAGAGTCAGGGGGCTGAGTTGAGTATGGCTGCCATTACAAAAGAGAAAGTGATAGAAAAGCTAAAAGGTCTTAAAATTGATAAATCTCCTGGCCCTGATGGGCTACATCCTAGAGTTCTGAGGGAGGTGGCTGCGGAAATAGCGGAGGCGTTGGTTGAGATCTTTCAAAAGTCACTGGAGTCAGGGAAAGTCCCGGATGATTGGAAGATCGCTGTTGTAACCCCCTTGTTCAAGAAAGGATCAAGACAAAAGATGGAAAATTATAGGCCAATTAGCCTAACCTCGGTTGTTGGTAAAATTCTAGAATCCATCATTAAGGATGAGGTTTTTAAATTCTTGGAAGAGCAGGGTCGGATTAGAACAAGTCAACATGGATTTAGTAAGGGGAGGTCGTGCCTGACAAACCTGTTGGAATTCTTTGAAGAGGTGACAAGTAAGTTAGACCAGGGAAACCCAGTGGATGTGGTCTACCCGGACTTCCAAAAGGCCTTTGATAAGGTGCCACACAGTAGGCTGTTGAGCAAGGTGACAGCCCATGGTGCTCGAGGTGAGCTACTGGTATGGATTAAGGATTGGCTGTCTGACAGAAGGCAGAGAGTTGGGATAAAAGCTTCTTTTTCGGAATGGCAGCCGGTGACAAGTGGTGTCCCGCAGGGTTCAGTGTTGGGGCCGCAGCTGCTCACGTTATATATTAATGAGCTGGATGAAGGGATTGGGGGCATTCTAGCGAAGTTTGCCGATGGTACAAAGTTAGGTGGACAGGCAGGTAGTACTGAGGAAGTGGGAAGGCTGCAGAACACCATAAGACCATAAGACATAGGAGCGGAAATAAGGTCATTCGGCCCATTGAGTCCACTCTGCCATTCATTCATGGCTGATGGGCATTTCAACTCCATTTACCCGCATTCTTCCCGTGGCCCTTAATTCCTTGTGACATCAAGAATTTATCAATTTCTGCCTTGAAGACATTTAGCGTCCCAGCCTCCACTGCACTCTGTGGCAATGAATTCCGCAGGCCCACCTCTCTCTGGCTGAAGAAATGTCTCCGCATTTCTGTTCTGAATTTACCCCCTCTAATTCTAAGGCTGTGTCCACGGGTCCTAGTCTCCTCGCCTAACGGAAACAATTTCCTAGCGTCTATCCTCTCCAAGCCATGTATTATCTTGTAAGTTTCTATTAGATCTCCCCTTAATCTTCTAAACTCCAATGAATACAATCCCAGGATCCTCAGCCGTTCCTCATATGTTAGACCTACCATTTCAGGGATCATCCGTGTGAATCTCCGCTGGACACACTCCAGTGCCAGTATGTCCTTCCTGAGGTATGGGGATGAAAACTGGACACAGTACTCCAAATGGGGCCTAACCAGAGCTTTAAAAAGTCTCAGTAGCACAACAGTGCTTTTATATTCCAACCCTCTTGAGATAATTGACAACATTGCATTCGCTTTCTTAATCACGGATTTCCTGAGCCTCCTGACGAAATTGAGATATTGTGCTTTCTTAACCATTGCATCGACATGGGTGGATCAGGACAGATTCTTGGCGATCATCACTCCCAGCAACTTGATGCTCTCGACCATCTCCACCTCAGCACCATTGATACAGATAGGGCTGTGCCCTCCACTCAACTTCCTGAAATCAATGACCAGCTCCTTTGCTTTGTTGACATTAATGAAGATATTTTCTGTTCTATTTCTATTACTTATATTCTATTTATTTTTTGGACATTGGAGTAATTCTATCTTTTTCATTGTCTGACTTCTGATGCTTTTATATGAAACTTATGGATATATTTCACAAATGTGTCAAAAAAAAACAAACAATTTCTGAATTTTTAGCATATATACCTTAGGCTCAAAAATGGATGCACGAGCATTTTCCACACTCGGACACTGAGATTCAATTGCATTATCCCTATTTTGTGGCTAATGTATCTAAAACTTTCAATTCTGACCTGGGAAACTGTTTGCCAGTTCTATTTCAGGTTCTGACTCATCTCTTATTTGAAACGCAATTTTCCTTCAAGGAATCTCGGAGGATGACTGTCCCTTGCAGGAAGTGCATTGCTACCATATTGGGTGGGACTCAAAAATAAAACATGAAGTTTGTGCTGGTTGCTTAAAATGTTCATTATAATATTTAAATAAAGGTATTTGATGTAGATTTCCATTTTCACAAGCTGAAAATAAGCTGACGCATTTTATTTCTTTTTTTGACCGGAAGGATATTGTGAAACTTGAAAGGATTCAGAAAAGATTTAAAAGGATGTTGCCAGGATTGGACGATTTGAACAATTGGCTCATCCGAGAGAACGAGATCTTTCTGGACAAGACCTTCAGTGAGGTTATTACACCAACCATGCCAGAAGAGAGCAGAAGAGAGCAGACGATGAGGAAGGCAGAGAGGAGACAGGTGCAAGAGACCCTAGGGGAAGTACCTGTCAGGAACAAGTTGAATCTTTTGGAAACAATAGAGACAGATGACACTGCCAGTCCGCGAGGCGGCCAGGTCTGTTAATCAAAAGTTGGCGTGGAGGCAGAGCGGAAGAGTCGGACATCGCACAGAGCCGTGGTAATAGGGGACTCCATAGTGACAGGAACTGACCGGGGATTTTGTGGCAGCAGGTGGGACTTAAGGATGGTGTGTTGCCTTCCTGGTGCCAGGGTTAAAGACATCGCAGACAGATTGCAGGAAATCCTCAAGGACGAAGGTGAACAGCCAGAGGTGGTGGTACATGTCGGCATAAATGATGTCGGGAAGAAGAGGAGGAACATACTACAGCGGGACTTCGGAGAACTAGGAAGAAGGCTGATAAGCAGGACGTCCAGGGTGGTTATCTCCGGTTTGCTTCCAGTTCCTCGGGCTGGTGGGGCCAGAAACAGGGAGATAGTAGGCTTGAACGTGTGGCTGGGGAACTGATGCAGGAAGCAAGGATTTACATTCTTGGATCACTGTGGTATGTTTTGTGGTAAGCATAAATTTTACAAGAGAGACGGTTTGCACCTTAATAGGTTAGGGACCAGCATTCTGGCAGGCAGGTTTGCTACTGCAACACAGCTACTTTTAAACTAAGTAGCGGGGGGGGGGGGGACAAACTGGATGTTTAAGAAGGAAATTGAAGGGAAAGTTAGAACAAGGGAAGTCAAGAAAGACAACGGAATCAATGAGGCAGAAAACTCAAAAAGGGATCATGCTGTAAGGTTGAGTGAAATAGGAGTTGGTGAGAAGGGTGAAGGCAGTAACAAATTAAAAATACTATATATGAATGCAAGAAACATTAGAAATAAGATGGATGAACTTGAGGCTCTTTTGGAAATTGGCAGATACAATATTGTGGGGATAACTGAGACGTGGCTTCAAGTGGACAGGGACTGGGAAATGAATAGTCAAGGCTACATGTGCTATCGTAAGGACGACTGACGGGCAGAGGGGGTGGGGTGGCCATGTTGGTAAGGGATGATATTCATTCCCTTGCACGGGGGGGGAACCTAGAATCAGGGAATGTAGAGTCAGTATGGATAGAGCTGAGAAAGTCTAAGGGTAAAAAGACCCTCTTGGGAGTTATCTACAGGCCCCCAAACAGTAGTCTGGATGTCAGATGTAAGTTGAATCAGGAGCTGAGATTGGCCTGTCCCAAAGATGTTACTACAGTTGTTATGGGGGATTTCAACATGCAGGTACACTGGGAGAATCAGGATGATATTGGACCTCAAGAAAGAGACTTTGTGGAGTGCCTCCGAGATGGATTCTTAGAACAGCTGGTGCTAGAACCTACCAGAGAGAAGGCAGTTCTGGATCTGGTATTGTGCAACGAACCAGAATTGATCAGGGACCTCGAAGTGAAGGAGCCATTGGGAAGTAGTGACCATAAAACAATAAGCTTCAATCTGCAATTTGAGAGGGAGAGGGTACAATCGGAAGTGACAATATTTCTGTTGAATAAAGGGAACTATGGAGCTATGAGGGAGGAGCTGGCCAAAGTTCAATGGTGCAATACCTTAGCAGGGATAACAGTGGAGGAACAATGGTAGATATTTCTGTGTATAATGCAGAAGATGCAGGATCAGTTCATTCCAAAAAGGAAGAAAGATCCTAGGAGGAGGCATGGGTGGCCGTGGCTGATGAGGGAAGTTAAGAAACATATAAAGTTAAAAGAGAAAAAGTATAACTTAGTAAAGATAAGTGGGAAAACAGAGGACTAGGAAGTTTTTCAAGAACAACAGAGGATTACTAAGAAGGAAATACACAGAGAAAAAATGAGGTACGAAGGTAAACTGGCCAAAAATATAAAGGAGGTTAGTAAAAGCTTTTTTAGGCATGTGAAAAGCAAAAAAATGGTTAAGACTAAAATTGGGCCCTTGAAGACAGAAACAGGGGAATATATTATGGGGAACAAAGAAATGGCAGAAGAATTGAATTGGTACTTCAGATCTGTGTTCACTGGGGAAGACACAAGCAATCTCCCTGAGGTAACAGTGGCTGAAGGACCTGAACTTAAGGGAATTTATATTTGCCAGGAATTTATATTTGGTGTTGGAGAGACTATTAGGTCTAAAGGTTGATAAGTCCCCGGGGCCTGATGGTCTACATCCCAGGGTACTGAAGGAGGTGGCTCGAGAAATCATGGATGCGTTGGTGATTATTTTCCAGAGTTCGATAGATTCGGGATCAGTTCCTGCGGATTGGAGGGTGGCTAATGTTGTACCACTTTTTAAGAAAGGTGAGAGAGAGAAAGCAGGAAATTATAGACCAATTAGTCTGACCTCAGTGGTGGGAAAGATGCTGGAGTCTATTATAAAGGATGAAATTATGACACATCTGAATAGTGGTAACAGGATAGGTCAGAGTCAGCATGGATGTATGAAGGGGAAATCATGCTTGACTAATCTTCTGGAATGTTTTGAGGATGTAACTCTGAAGATGGACGATGGAGATCCAGTGGATGTAGTGTACCTGGACTTTCAGAAAGCTTTTGATAAAGTCCCACATAGGAGGTTACTGAGCAAAATTAGGGCGCATGGTATTGGGGGCAAAGTACTAACTTGGATTGAAAGTTGGTTGGCTGACAGGAAACAAAGAGTAGCAATAAACGGCTCCATTTCGAAATGGCAGGCAGTGACCAGTGGGGTACCACAGGGATCAGTGCTGGGACCACAGCTTTTTACAATATATATTAATGACATAGAAGATTGTATTAGTAATAACATTAGCAAATTTGCTGATGATACTAAGCTGGGTGGCAGGGTGAAATGTGAGGAGGATGTTAGGAGATTACAGGGTGACCTGGACAGGTTAGGTGAGTGGTCAGATGCATGGCAGATGCAGTTTAATGTGGATAAATGTATGGTTATCCACTTTGGTGGCAAGAACAGGAAGGCAGATTACTACCTAAATGGAATCAATTCAGGTAAAGGGGCAGTACAAAGAGGCCTGGGTGTTCTTGTACATCAGTCAATGAAGGTAAGCAAGCAGGTACAGCAGGTAGTGAAGAAGGCTAATAGCATGCTGGCCTTCATAACAAGAGGGATTGAGTATAGAAGCAAAGAGGTTCTTCTGCAGCTGTACAGGGCCCTGGTGAGACCACACCTGGAGTATTGTGTGCAGTTCTGGTCTCCAAATTTGAGGAAAGACATTCTGGCTATTGAGGAAGTGCAGCGTAGGTTCATGAGGTCAATTCCTGGAATGGCGGGACTACCTTACGCTGAAAGACTGGAGCAACTGGGCTTGTATACCCTTGAGTTTAGAAGACTGAGAGGGGATCTGATTGAGACATATAAGATTATTAAAGGATTGGACACTCTGGAGGCAGGAAACATGTTTCCGCTGATGGGTGAGTGCCAAACCAAAGGGCACAGCTTAAAAATACCGGGTAGACCATTTAGGACAGAGATGAGGAGAAACATCTTCATCCAGAGAGTGGTGGCTGTGTAGAATGCTCTGCCCCAGAGGGCAGTGGCGGCCCAGTCTCTGGATTCACTTAAGAAAGAGTTGGATAGAGCTCTCAAGGATAGTGGAATCAAGGGTTATGGAGATAAGGCAGGAACAAGATACTGATTAAGGATGATCTGCCATGATCATATTGAATGGTGGTGCAGGCTCGAAGGGCAGAATGAACTCCTGCACCTATTATCTATTGACTATAGGGAGAGGCTGAATAGGCTAGGGAGCATTGGAGGCTGAGGGGTGGCCTTTTCGAGGTTTATAAAATCATGAGGGGCATGGATAGGATAAATAGACAAAGTCTTTTCCTTGGGGTGGGAGAATCCAGAACTCGAGGGCATAAGTTTAGGGTGAGAGGGGAAAGATATTAAAGAGACTAAGGGGCAACTTTTTCACACAGAAGGTGGTGTGTGTGTGTGTATGTGTGTGTGTGTGGAATGAGCTGCCAGAGGAAGTGGTGGGGGCTGGTACAATTGCAACATTTAAGACGCATCTGGATGGGTATATGAATAGAAAGGGTTTGGAGGGATATGGGCCAGGTGCTGGCAGGTGGGATTAGGTTGGGTTGGGATATCTGGTCGGCATAGCCAAGTTGGACCGAAGGGTCTGTTTCCATCCTGTACATCTGTCTGACTCTATGACATTATGACCAATTCCTGTTATATAACTTCAATGTTTGATTTCTTGTTTGGTTTATCTTTTGCTATTGATCTCCTGATTTTGTATTGGACAGCTTTTATTTCCAGCATCCAGAGTCTATTTGTAAAAGCTTTCATGTTTTTAATCGTGTGTTTCCTTTCTTGTATTATTTCCAAAACTATAATTCACCACTTTCCTCCTATTGCCTTAAAAGCATTTTGGCCAGCAGGGTACATTAGTTAGAGACAAAAAAAAACCTCCAGATGCTGGAATCCAAAGTAGACATGCAGCAGGCTGGAAGAACACTGCAAGCTGTGGCCTTCTCTACATCGGTGAGACCAAACCTAAACTAGGAGCACGTTTCACCGAGCGTCTTAGCTTAGCCCGAATGTGCCAGCCTGACCTCCTCGTTTCTGCCATTTCCATTCTCCTTACCATTCCCTCCCCAACATGTCTATCCTTGGCCTCCTCCACTGTCACAGTGATTCGGACCACAAATTGGATAAACAACATCTCATCTTTCGCCTGGGCAAACTGCAGTCCAGAGGACTCAACACCGACTCCTCCAATTTCAAATAACTTTCCCACCCATCCCCTGACTTCCTTTCTAGGCTCCCCCTCCTCACTTCAATCAATCCAACCAACCCTTCTGTCCAGCTACCAACCAGATTAACTCCTCCCATCAATCAACCCGATCATACCCATCACCTATATTCACCTGTCACTACCTCACCACTCTGCCCCTCTCCCCACCCATAACCCTTCACCCTCCTCTTTATCTGCAGCTCCCCTTACCCCTATCTCCATTACTGAAGAAGGGTTATATCTGAAACGTTGACTTTTCCATCTCCTGATGCTGCCTGGTGTGCTGTGTTCCTGCTCCTCCAGCCTCCTGCTTGTCTACACCAGGGTACATTTGGTATTTTATCTTTGTGCTTGAAACAATGATTTCTTATTTACTGGTATCCAGCTGAATGAGATGGAAAGGTTCAGAATTAGTTGAAATAAAAAGTGCAGCTGCAATGGTACCTGAAGAAATGTAATTCCGCCAACATCCAGAATTACAAACAATGCACTGGTTTATTAACATCTTTTTATTTTTATTGCAATTATCTTCAGTATTAGCTTTACACCTTCTGATTCCCAAGTGAAAATTATATGTGTAAATTGTAAACAGCATTGATCTCTATGGAACATCGCTTCTACTTTCTCCAGCCTGAGCATGTATTTTAACGCCATCTCTGTGTTGGGTTTTATTTTCAACAAACTTGTTACTTATTGTGCAAATTGCTTCCTGACTCCAATGCTCTGATTTTAGTGGAGTCTCCCATCAAAATCCTTTTTGAAACTCCAAATGCATTATATTACTCATACTTCCTCATTCTCCCGATCCTTGAAATGATTAACCAAGCTTGTTCAAGCATAAGGTTCAGCTGAAATTCATGTTGAACTCCTTTTATATTTTTGGTTTGTAGTTTTCTGTCTGTTACAAATTTTAGTAAATTATCTTACCTACTACTGGCATTAATCTAAGTGTCTATAGTTTCATGAATCTGATGTTTCTACCTTTCAAAAATTCAAATAACATTAACTATCAGGCACAATACTTTCATCTAATGCATCTTTTAAAGATAAAATAAGAACATAAGAAACCGGAGCAGTAGTAAGCCATCTGGCCTTCGATCCTGCTCCACCATTTAGTAAAATCGTGGCTGATCTTTGCATGGACTTTACTCCGCCCTCTCACCATAACCTTTAATTTTTAATTAAATCTATCCAACATTCAATGAGGTAGCCTCAACTGCTTCACTGGGCAGGGAATTCCAAAGATTCACAATCCTTTAGGTGAAGAAATTCCTCCTCAACTCAGTCCTAAATCTGTTCCACCTTATTTTGAGGCTATGCCACCATAGATCTAGTTAATAGTGTCTCTGATACATTTTGTCTTGTTTCTTACAGTATACAGCAATCCACCGAAAACAAGCAGTTTTTTTCCTTGAGTTTAACAAGTAGATCAATAATCTCTCCAGTTTCCTCTAATCTTTTTATAATTTTATAATATTCACCCTGGTAAATTTTGAGTCTAAGTAATTATTTATTGTATCTACCACTATCCTATTGTTATCTTTTAGTTTATTTTGGAAAACACTTCTTTCCCTATTCTGATCGGCTGCGATTGACTGGATATGTCGTTCCCATGGCCAACACAAGACTCCCCAAGCAGGTGCTCTACTCCCAGCTCTGAAACGGCAGGCAAGCCCCAGGTGTACAGAGAAAGTGCTTTAGGGCTACCCTCAAGGCCTCACTGGGGAAGTGCAGCATTCCCACAGATACCTGGGAATCACTGGCCCAAGACCGACCAAAGTACCAGAGGAGCATCCAAGGAAGCATTGAGCACCTCGAGACTTGTCATCGGGAAAAAGTGGAAGCCAGGCAAAAACAGCGAAAGGACCCACACCAATGGCCCACTCACCCCTTCCTGTGACCACCACCTGCCCCATGTGTAGCAGAGTCTGTGGTAGTCGTATCGGTCAGCGCAGTCATCAGCCGACTCATCCTGAGAGTGGAAGAAAGTCATCCTCATCTGTGAGAGACTGCTGATGATGAAACTAAGCAATTAAAAACTGAGGATAAACAACAGTCTAAATATCCCCTTAGGCTGGCCTTTTTTTCATTGTCTACTTTCCTATTCTTATGATCTGTATGATTTCTGCTTTGGAATCTTTGCAATTTTATTCCCTTTCTGTTTTACTTTTCTTTCATTCCAGTTCTTTTGTTTTCTGCTTCCTAAAAATACTTGTATAATAGTTTTAATTGACATGATGTGTTCTCTTGATACTTTGGTGAAAGGTGCCTGATTATGCTCATTTATTAATACCATTCTTGGGTGTTGAATTTCAAGCAATTGTTGGTTACTTTTGTGAAAGATTTTAAAAAACTATCTCAGTCAATCTATAAAGAAATATGACCTAATCCAGTACGTGTCAGAGAACAGGTTACCCCAGAGTCTCAATGGAAGATGATTTGTATTGTACTGGGTTTACAACCTGTCCCTTAGCTTGTTTTGATTTAGAATAATCAATGATTAATTTTACCTTTGGAAATCCCGCGGTAGGAAATTTTGAGTTTTTTTTAATGAAGACCTGACTAGGGTCATAAGCACAATATTGTTTTTTTTTCCTGCCAGTAAAGAATATGGATGTGCTCAGACAATAAGTTGTATTTGCCAAAATTTCAATTCAGTAACATTTAGAACAGGAGTTCTTGGCTGGAAATTGTTAGAGGACTGTGAAGGTCTAAACGTTGAGTTTTGTGAGTATTCAGGCTAAAAATAAATGAATTATAGAGTTCTACAGCATGGAAACAGGCAGTTTGTCCCATCTGGTGTTCACTGACCTTCCAAAGTACATCCTAGCTCCACCCAACCCCTAACCCTATCTCCATAATTTTGCATTTACCATGGCTAATCCACCCAACCTGCACATCCACAGACTCAAAAGAACTGCAAAGAATCAATTGAGTTGAACTTAAAGATTTAAAATAGTGGTGTAAGTTCTCTGGATCTGATACTGTAAATTGATGGTGTTGAGATGGGTGAAAATATTATTTTGCTGTGTGTTTTGTCATGCCTCACCGGGAAACCATACTGGAAATCAAGCACCACTATTCTAAGTCACATCAAAAGGTAAAGAATTTCTCAAAGTACTCAAAATTCCCCAACTTACTTCGTCTTTCGGACACAACCTGACACAAAGCACAGAACATGTTTCTGTACTTAACAAGAATGACTGTTTATTCCAAATAGTATGACAAAGAATTTACAAATAAATTCTAGCCACAGGTACACCACTGATGTGTAACTCAGTTAGTTAAAACTCTCCCTACACACACAGATAAACAAATGATGGCAAGCAAATGGCCTCTGCCCACAGGGTTCACTGAGATGATTCTTGTCACTTGGCAGGACTTGTTGTTGCTAAATCTTTCTTCTCCAGGTACTTTCACTCACTTGTAGGAGATATAGAGTGACTGGTTCATTACTTACAAAGTCTCTGACTTATTGGATGACTGCCACATCAACTGGTGAGGGAAAATAAACTGGTTTGTTCAGGCTTCAGATATTAAGCATTTATACTACAGAAAGAAAGATATCAGAGGTCCAAAGGTTTCTGCTCAGATTGCTCACATCCACAGCTGTTCAGCTTCCTGGGAGCCAAACACAAATCTATCTGCTGGCAGGCAGAAGATCTTTGTCAATGATAAGTCGTCATCACTCCACAGACCAGTTATAGAATTATAGGTCATACAACGTGGAAACAGGCCCGTTGGCCCAACTTGTCCATGCCGATTCGGTTTCCGAAATTGAACTCGTCCCATTTGCTTACATTTGTCCCAAATCAATCAAAACCTTTCTTATCCATGTAGCTGTCCAAACGTCTTTTAAATGTCGTGATTGTATCTGCATCTACCATCTCCTCTGGCAGCTCCATATATGCACCACCCTCTTTGTGAAAAAAATCACCCCTCAGATCTTTTTTATTTTTTCCCCTCTCACCTTAAACTTATGCCTTCTAATTTTGGACTTAAATACGTAGTGGAAAAAAAACCTTAGCTCTTTATCTTATATCTGCCCCTCCATTCCTGACTCTAGCAGTCCGTAATAGCCTGTCTTAATTGCTTGCATCACTCATAATGGGTTTCAGTAGCTTGCTTTTAAAATGTGCAACAGTCACTTCTTCAGTCTTTGGGATTTTAAACAATTTTTTTCCCGTTTCACTTCAAAATCAAAACTATCGACATTATCAAGATGCAGACTTTAAAGATTTTTCTAATCGAAATTCCATATTTGGATAACTCGATTTCTTTTTCTTTTGCACACTAAAATTCTGTTTTATTGTTAATGAAATTTGATAGGTTTGTAGGTGTATGGTTCGGTAAATGACCGCAAGGTTAAGTTTAAAAAAAAATACATAATAACCATCAAGGTAGGTTTCATTTTGGGATCTGATTTCTCCAGTAGCAACTTAGCTGAGATCATACCTTTTATTTTTATTGTGGTGAATGAATCAAGCCTTTGAAAACTGGCTTCCTCTCCTTGCAATTCCTGTCTATCTCCTGTCTAGTTTCACCACTTGTCTTGTGGCCCACTTTGCTTGTACCTTTATTCCAGTTGGTTCTTTCTCAATCAGTAATTCAAATTTCTGCTTCCATTTTTGCAACATTTTTATTGATTTTTTTTCCAAATATTTCCTGATTATTTTTCTGTTGGCATAATGGCATAGTGACTCAGTGGTTAGCACTGCAGTCTCACAGTGCTAGGGACCTGAATTCAATTCCAGCCTTGTGCGACTGTGTGGAGTTTGGACATTGTCTGTGTGGGTTTCCTCTGGGTGCTCAAGTTTCCTCCTAGAGTCCAAGCATGTGCAGGTTAGGTAGATTGGCCATGCTAAATTGCCAATAGCATTCAGGGTTTGTAGGTTAGGTGCATTAGTCAGGAGTAAATATAGGGGGGATGGGTCTGGGTGGGTCACTCTTTAGAGGGTTGGTGTGGACTTGTTGGGCTGAATGATCTGTTTCCACACTGTAGGGATTCTATGATCTATAACTACATTGAGGACAAAGTGTCTTTATTACTCTTGTGATGAAGCATTTCTCTGAGATATAGTAAGGAAGATAACAAAAACAGGAAGTAAGAATTTCTACAAGTATTTGAAATGGAAAATAATTAAAGCACATGTTCATTCTCTCGAGAGTCATTTTGGAGAATTGATAATGGAAAACAAACAGCAGGTCCTCAGTTTTCCTCTTCATCTTATTTGAAGTTATGATGAAGATTCACTGAACCCAAAGTGGTAAATTTGCTTTCTCTCTGCAAATGCTTCCAGACCTACTGAGTTTCTCTAACAATTTCTGTTTAGAGTCATAGAGATCGGCAGCATTAAAAGAGGCCCTTTAGCCCAACTTGCCCATGCCACCCAGTTTTCACAATTTAAGTTAGTCCCATTTGTCTGTATTGATCCATGTCCCTCCATACCTATCCCATCCATGTACCTGTCTAAATGTATCTTAAGTGTTGAAATTGTGCTCCCTTCCACCACTACCTCTGGCAGCCCATTCCAAACACTCACCACCCTCTGTATGAAAAAGTTGCCCCTCTGGATCCTTTTGCATCTCCTACCTTACACCTATGTCCTCTAGTTTTAGACTCCCTTCCCATGGGAAAAGCAGTCAGCTATCTACTTCATCAATGTTTCTCCTGATTTTATATACTTCCATAAGGTCACCCTCACTCTCCTATGGTGCAGGGATAAAAGTCCCAGCCTATCCAACCTCTCCTTTCCTTATAACTCAAACCTTCCAGTCCAGGTAGCATCCTAGTAAATCTTTTCTGCACTCTTCCTAATTTAATAATATAGTAGGGCGACCAGAACTGAACGCAATTGAACTACTCCAAATGTGGTCTTACAATGTCTTGTGCAGCTGCAACATGACACCCCATCTCAAGTACTCATGACCAATGAAAGTTAGCATGCTGACAGCCTTCTTCACCACCCTGTCTACCTGTGACTCAATTTTCAAGGATCAAGGATTTCCAGCATCTACAGTCCTTCGCTTTACAATGGTTTGAAATCTCACTTGATTAATTGAAGGATTTTTAAATAACACTGTTCTTGTTATGCATTCATATTGAAATAAATATGAATAAATATTGAATATTTTCCTGCAGATGTCATATTTTGAGCAATTGGCAGAAAAATAGTTATACACTTTGTTCGAAATTGCAGTAACATTCTTTGTTTTTTGCTGTATTGACCAGCACCAGTTTCAATTTGTAAATTTTTATCTTTAAATTTGAAACCACTTTCCAAATTAAAATCATTGAAACATCATGAACCACAACATTAAGTCTTTGTTATATTAAAGAAGCTTAGAATAACATTAAAATAACCTCTTTAAATAAAGTAAATTGGCCCGCTGGGTGCATTAACTAGTTTAAACATAGGATTCACATTAACTGTGTCTTAAACAAACAGAAGGAGGCATTAGACAGGGAATGGTGTAAGCTCCATTTCCTATAAAAAACACAGTTATATGTTTTAGGGATTGGTTAGTAATGGGAAAGGACATGAATTAAGGTGCAATGAAGGTTCACTAGATCGATTCCTGAGATGAGAGGCTTGCATAATGAGGAGAGATTGAAAAGATTGTGCAGATATACTTTGGAATTTAGAAGAATGAAAGTTGATATCATTGAAACACGAAAGATTCTGAGAAGGCTTGACAGATGCTGAGAGGCTGTTTTCTCTGGCTAAAGAATCACAAAGAATGTGGGCAATGTCTCAGGACCAATGATTTAGAACCGAGATGAGGACAATTTTCTTCACTGAAAGCATTGTGAATCTTTGGAAATCTCTTATAGGGTTATGGATGTTTCATCAATGACAGTAGCCAGGATTGAGATTGACACAATTTTGAAGTCTAAGGAAACTGACGGATACTGGGATTGTGTAGAAAATGGAATTGAAGTTGAGGATCAGCTTATTAAATGATGGCACAGGGTCAACCAGGTCCAAGTGTACTCCAATATCAATGACACATTTTTTATGTACCTGAAAGTAAATTCTGCTGCAAGAACAGTGATCAAATTATAAGGGACTAAACAATCCATGATATAAAAATGTTATTAGTTGTATTGCCCTGCCAAGTTGAACACTTTCAAACTTTACAGAAACTTGCAAGAAGGTTAATTGAGTGAGATACACACACTACACGAATAAAAAAATACTATGCAAATTATTTAGGATCTTCAAACAAAATAAAAATGTACACAAAACATGGCACCATGTCCATTTTGATTTCCCATTTTAATGAGAAGAAATTCTTTGCTTTCATTTTTAAATACTTATTTTATCCTGGTCCTTATTTTCAGAATGACAAAAGAGCACATATAGTTATTTTGTCTTGTAAAAAAAAATTGTTCAGAAATGGTTTCTCTTCATGTTTGTGAAATCATTCTTTCGATTCTCTTAAAAGCCTATAGTGTCCTTTTGGTCTGTATTTACTCAGTGCCTCGACCATCTGGTTCCCATGGTAACAACTGTTTCTTTTCACTGTTTAATAAATGTCATTACTGGCACTCATCACTCCAGTTGCTGTTGCAATTTATCCAAGTAATGTATATAATGGTTTATTCAGGGTGACCACGTACAATCCTGAAAATGAATATCCAAAACAGCGTTCACTGTTAATGCTGGAGCAGTGCATATTGAAACAATTTTGATTTTAACTTCTGGAGAAATGAAAGCAGTTGCTGATCTTTCAGGATGGTATTGTGACCCTAAATGGCAATATTGTCACTCGCACAAATTTGAAGCAAACTTCTGTGGGAAAGCATCTTTATCTTGGTGAAAAAAAATACTAAAAGTAATTGTCAGGCGGAGTATAATTTGCTTTAAGGAGCATCTACAACTGGATCAGCTCCTACAATGGATGATTGGCAAAATGGATGGAAAAAAATACTTGCATTTCTATCTCAGGATGTCCCAAAGCACTTTGCAGTCTAAGCAAATCCTTTATGAAGTGTAGTAAATATTATTATGTCAGAAACAAAAGTTACACTTATGCAAGTTCCCACAAACAAATATTAAGCTGGAAAGGGTTCAGAAAAGATTTACCAGGATGTACCAGGAATGGAGGGTTTGAGCAATGGGAGGCGGGATAGGCTTGGACATTTTTTGACTGAAGCGTAGAAGGATAAGGGGTGATGTTATAGAGGCTTATAAAATCATGAGGTGGATGCATAGGCTTTGGGGCCTTTCAAGAATGGGGGCATATTTTTAAGGTGAGTAGGTAAAGATTTTAAAAAAGACATGCAAGGCAATTATTTTACACAGAGACTGGTTTGTGTGTGTGGACTAAACGTCCACAGGAAATGGTGTAGTGGACACAATTATAATGTTTAAAAGAGAATAAATGTTTGGAGGGATATGGGCCTAGTACAGGTAAGTGGAATTAGTTTAATTTGGGATTATGGTCAGTTTGGACTGGTTAGATCAAAATATCTGTTTCCACGCTGTATGACTCTATACTGATTGCATATTATTTGAATGGCATTGGTTAAAGGATGAATATTGGTCTGGACAGGGGAAAATTCCAAACATCTTTGAAAAATGTCATGTAGTCATTTACATTGCCCTGAGAGCAGGTAGGACTTTGATTGAGTGATTCAGTTTAAAGACTAAACCTCTGATTGTACAGTAGTGTTACACTGAAGTAACAGTCTTGATCATGTGGTGAGGTTTCTGCACTAGAATTTGATAACTGTTGTGATTAAAACACTGGATAAGCATAACAGATTAATTTCAGGAATATTCTTCACTTTCTCCAGCTCCATGACTTTAATTTTAGCAAATGATCAGCAGATTCTTGTGGAGGAGGCAGAATGTTCAAATTATAAAAATTTCCAACACTGAGTATTCTTTAAGAAGACTTTTATCTGCCATATTTTCACTAAATGGAGGAGGGAGTAGGATACAGTCTGGGTCATAGTCTCCAGAGACACACTCTCAGTGGTAGTAGTGGTGACCAGAGGGTGAGACTGGCAGTTAATGCCCACCTGTATTCATGGCATATCAACCAAGTAGTAGATGGATAGGTGACCTTCAAACCCTCATCCCTCATCCCACCATCCATTTCCATGCTCAGCATATCTCTTCATGCCCCTCCATATCCCCCCATATCCCATGACCCCTCCATGCTTCTCATATGTGAATTTCATCTCCTTTTACACATGTCCTCATTTCTCTGTGCTCCCTGATATCTTGTATTTAGCCATTCATCCTGATACACTGGCATCAGGAACCATACCTCTGATTTGGACATCTTAAAAGTTCACTACTAGCAATCTATCTGTTGTAATCTGTTGCCAAAGCAGCTATTATTCAAAATCCATTCCAAAGAGAGAAAATCATTAAATATTCTCTAAAAAGATGATAAATTGTGAACACCGTTGGTATGCTTTGTGGAACTAAATGAAGGAATCTGGAGAAGGTAGATTGAGAAACAATGTTCTGACCAACGCAGGAATCATCTCAGCAAACCCTGTAGATGAGCAATGTTGAACTGCCTTCCCAGTCTTTGTCTCTGCCTGTAATACCCATGCATTTTGTGACCTGTCTGAGTTTGTGTGTGCATGCAGAGGGGGAGTTTATTACAGAGTTAGAGTTTTAACTATTAATGTATCTGTCAATGGTTCATAATTGTTTATCTATACGTAGAATCTATTCTTTTGTAATAATTAGTCACGCTTGTTTGGTATAGACACCTAGTCATAGCTTTCTGTTCACCTGGTACTGAAAGACAGGTACATTGGAGATTCCTGTACACTTTTTAAAATATTTAACTTTTATTAGAACAGGGCTTGATCTGCAACATTCTACCCCAGCAACATGTAACAGTGTGCTGACTGGCATGATTCTAATGTGGCTGCCCTGGCATTATGAAAGTGGAGAGACTGGAACAAAGAACAGGCACCATTGTTGGTTCACTGCACAATCTGCCATGTTGGATCTTGCATGATCAGTTAATGCCCTTTCCTAGTCAATCCCAGCTTACAAAATGCATGAGAACCCTTCCATTAGCATTACATAATTAGCATTACATAAACGCGTTATGGAAGCACTTGGATGGATTGGAGGACTTTGGGAAGCTTTTCAGATTTACAAAAGTGAATTGTTGAGTCTTGATGAGGCGGAATGGCATACATTGCAGTAACAACCAATAATAGTTTCTGGTTGGGATAGGGGGTTGCCATGATTCCTCCTGCTTACTATTTTAAATTAATTAAAGTTAATATTGACAGTAGTCTAGGCACCGTGGTGAAAATCAGCATTTCAGAGGAAACTTGTCAAATTTAAACTACAGTAGCATTGTTGTACTGATGATGCACTCGAGGCTCAGCAGCGCCCACCAATGGCAGAATGCCTGAAGTGACCAATGGATACCATGCAGCGATGGACATAATCTTATTGGAGAAAGCCAAACAAATCTACCTGGGGCAGCTGCCTGGTCCTGTTAATGACCACCTTGGCCAAGCCCAGGAGCAGATCCCCATGAAGTTCCTGTCCCTTATTCTGCTTTCATGGAAGCAATGGCCCAGTGGTATTATCACTGGACTGTTAATTCAGAAACTCAGCTAATCTTCAGGGTACCCAGGTTCAAATCCTGCCATGGCAGGTGATGGAATTTGAGTTTAATGGAAAAAGAAATTTGGAATGAAGTATCTACCAATGATCAGGAAACCATTGTCAATTGTCAGGAAAACCACATCTAGTTCAGTAATGTCCTTCGAGGAATGAAATCCGTCATCCTTCCCTGGCCTGGCTTACATCCTACCCACAATAATGTGGTTGACTCTCAACTACCCTCTGGGCAATGAGAGATGGGCAATAAATTTGAGCATGACCAGTGATGCCCCCATCCTCTGAATCAATACAAAATTTCAAATCAACCTGTTCAGACATATAATGACACTCGTTTGGAGATGGTGGGAATTGAACCTGTCTCTTTTGGCCAGGAGGTAGTGACACCTTCACTGCATCAAACAAGCTCATAAATCTCATTTGCTCTTAAAATAGCAAACATTTATGGTGAAATAGCCCCTGGTGGGGTAATCAGCATATTGCAGTCAAGGATGGGTTATACCAAGTCTCAGTGCCTGCTTAATTCACAGAGGTAGAAGATAAACAACTATAGTGAATTATCAAGAAGAGGGACTTGTTAGACACGAAAATATGTTGTTTATTAATTGATAACATAAGGCAAAGGTTTCATCGACCCGTTAGGCATAAATACCAAAATTATCAAGAGCCAGAGGTTACACCTTGTCTCTATAGAAACATTATGTTGGACTACTCGATGCTCTATCCAAGACTGTGGGACAGCATTAGATCTGGTAGAGCCAACTACTAGCTCCGACATTGAATTTTTCAAAATCGGTATTATATAAAACAGGGATCGAGTTTCTTAGGAGAAATTCTGCTTCAGTTAACTGGAGCTTTGGTTGCAGTCCGCATGGTCTTCAGACTATGTCACTTCAACATGGGCCACAGCAGTCAGGGCTATCTGCGCTATTGGGAGGTGATAGCATAGCGGTCATGTCACTGCATTAGTAATCCAGAATCCAGGTTACTGTCTTGGTGACATGGGCTGGAAACCTTTCGTGGCCTTTGAATTTAATATTTAAAAATAAGCTGGAATAAAAGGTTAGCCTAATGATGACCAGGTAAACACACACCACTGTTAAAAATCTATGTGGTTCATCAACGTCCTTCAGGGAAGGAAACCTGCCATCCTTAACTGTTCTGTTGACTCTCAATTGCTTTCTGGGTGACTAGGGATAGCTGACAGGTGCCAGTAACTCCCGCATCCCATGAATAAATTGAAGAGGTAACAGTAAGAATAACCATGGGAGTATGACTCTATCATCTTGACACTGGAAATTAGGTTTGAGTGTCATGAAACCTCAGACAATTCTCCATGTTAGCATCAGGACAATCTATTGGAGGATATATTATTTAGTTCTTGTGAGAACTTGCATGTCTCTTTAAAAATTGGTGTTTTCAATCACGAATGTAGCAGTCTTAGCTTGGACCCAACATGATGCTCATGATCTCACTCTTAACTTCTACGGCAGTCTTTACTCATTTATTGTTTCAGCAGTAGAGGCTTCAATGTCTGCCACTAGAGACTGCATCTTAGTTGCTGTCAGCTATTCTGTCCTTGGAAGTGACCACCACATTGAATAAGTTGGGTTCCAATCTGTGTGTGAAGCCTTCTGTCACCTTCATTGCTGACAGGCTACCTGGCAGACTTGCCAATGCATTTCAATGTGCATGAACATCAGCATTCTTCAGTGTGCAGCCCATTCAAATTCATACCTGTGTGCTATGCAGTCGAACATGTCTGTGGCCTTAATCGGTTGTTCTGAGGACCTGAAGACATAGCTGCACAAGGGGAACGTTAAGGTGAGGCAATGCGTATGGGGTGAGGATAGACAATATGGTCACAATATTTGCAGTATGCACTTCATGCAAGATAACAGGCTGAGGATCAGGTAGAATGTGAGAAAGAGAATATGGCAGAAACATTGAGCCATCCTTACATTCCGGGTAAGACACTGTCTCCACTTCAGAACTCAAATGGTATCCCTCCATTTTCGTTCCTTCTTGTTATGTGCCACCTTGTCTGGCAAGTGAGGGTGAAGCCAGTGTGGGATGACTTTGCATTGTTATTCCTGCTCCTAAAATCAAACTGAAACAAAGTTTCTCTCCAATAACTTTAACGTTTTGTGCTGAGGCTTGTATCTTCTATGAAAGTAATGGGTAGGCAGGTTCTGAGAGAACGTGATTCAAATCCACTACAGAAAATATTGACAGCTTACATCGGTTACCTGTTACATTTATTATGAGACAAATTAAAGGGAAAAGCAAAAGATATTTACAAAAGGCATTGTTCATTTTTAAAAAAATATTCTTCCACTTCATTAACGCAGATGAAACTTGCAGGGATGAATGGCCTCTTTCAGTGTTGTAATTTCTACATAATATGGAAGGTGTACCGGCGCATTGTGCTATTTTAACAAATTAGACAATATTTTACACTTTCTGTCTGTGCCATTTTTAAATAGCCATTACCCCAAAATGGACTGAGAGCTGTGCTCACAGGAGTTTAGTGCAAATGCGCTAAAAGCAGCAGACAGAGGAAATAAGTAACAAATAAGCTTCCTTGCATATTTAGGGTTCACATTTAATTTAAAGTTGCACAGAATATTTTGTCAGCTTCAAAACTAACTGGCAAAATATTGTTTTTTTCAGAATATGTAGGGATGACAAAAGGATTACTGAAATAAAATGTGAATACTGCCATGTTGATAGAAAATTATGAGGATAAAATGATTTCAAGATATTCAGAGAAGCCAACAATAAGGTAAAAATTACTGTCAGGAGTATTATCTGTGAACACTCAGTAGGCTGCAACAAAAGCCCACTTTGTGTTTTAATAACAATGTTATGATATTTGAAAGAAAGGGTTCCGTTTCAGTTAAAATAATGGAAGAAATTGATATAATTGCAGTTAACATGTGCAAAACACCACAAGTGGTGATTTATACCCTAACTATCTTACCTTAATTCTACATCAGCGTGTATTTAAGTCAAAGTAACAAACTGTTATATCACGGCCATGTACAGCAGCATGAATAAATTCCTTTATTTCACTCCTGAGGTGGATTGTAACATGGTTTGAATTTTTTAAAAAGATGTGACTTTTTAATTCACTTTTACTTGGCCATGTGTAAGCTCTGTGAAGCAGAGAGCCAGACAGATCTCTTAACTCAGCAAATTAAAACAATCAATTTACATAGTAACTTCACACTAGTTTTGTATAGTTTTGATGACTTATCTGTCAAGACACAAATTCTGTAACTCCCTCACTAATGACATTGCAGGTCTACCTGTAGCAAATTGACTGCAGTGGTTCAAGAAAGCAGCTCACCACCATCTCCTGGAGGTCGACTAAGGAAGAAACAACACATGCAGGCCTAGGTAGCCATGCTCACATTCCATGGATGAATACAAATGGAAGAAAAATACAAAATGCACCATCCCACCTGCAGCAGTATAATCTTTTGGGTGAAGTGAGAAGTCAGATAAAAATCGGATCAAATATAAATCACAAATTTGGAGAATTCTTCTTTGGCACATTTAAATGATTGAATCTGTTCCAAGAAATGGTATAACATGTCTACCTGTTGAACGAAGTGAGCACTGCCCCAGCTCGAACAGATCCGAGCTATCATGTGTAAACAACTTCAGTGAATCAGCATCCCCTGCAAAGGTTGTCATCTCGTGAGCTCGAAGAAACTGCTAATTGACTGAATAGGAGAACTCTCAAACAGGTTTGCTCTAGACCATCAGAACTCAATTTCACATAAACATTCTCCTTAATTATGATGAAAATTCAAACAAACATTGAAGACATTGGCCCAGATATTCTTTACCATGTTGGCATTTGAACCGCTGACCCCAGGTTATTGGCCTCATGGTGTCTAGATTACTAGTCCACTGACATTACCACCATAATCACCACCTCTAAAATTTATGCCTCAAATCTATCTGCATGGAAGAGGTTGAGAGATATATGCCTTTTGACCACTGAATCACGCAGGCAGATTATAATTTTCCATACATTTTAAAAGCTATGTGGATAAGTCTATGGAAGCAGAACTGACAATCCAGGTCTTTGAGGTCCATTGTGAAAAGTGTTTATAGGGGCATATGTAATTTACTGTCTTCGTGCGTTTCCATGAAACATTAGATCCCTTTTGAATGCTGGAATTTCTAACATCCTAGCAGTGTTTTGAAGGTAGTAGTGACAGAAAACATCAGACCTTAGAACATGGCTATCACTACACAGATGGGAAACTCAGCATCCATTGGAAGTGGTAATGAGGGGTGGAGTTGGGGTTCATATTTCCAGGAATTTCATTGTTTGACCTGTAGCCACATTCTCAATTAATTACCAGAATTTCCAGAAACTTACCAGAAAAAACACAGAAAGGAGAGCTAGTGCAACATACTTAGCCAAATATGGATGATGAATGGAAAGAGTTGTAACCTTGATATGCTGATTTGAGACCTGAGAATGTGGTTTTCAGCCCAAATACTAGTTAAGTGTGATGTTTAGGTTAAACTTGGTTTGTGTTGCAAAATATTGACATCAGTCTGTTTTGAATTAAATGTTTTTTTAAAAAAATTATCCAACTGGGCCTTGCAATTCATCCATACCTATCAACAAAAATGATTTAGAGCCACATTGATTTTTACTATCTATGTAAATTTCGCACACATGAATTAAAAACTTTTACAAGTATGATTAAGATCTGTGAATCTCTTAGCATGTGAGGTAAAATCAAAACCGACAGACAATATATATGATATTTAATGAATATTAATAAGATAGAAGGGATAGAGTTACGTGAACATAAAATGCTTCTAATATATTTTGTACAATGTTGATAATTCCCATTACTTCACTTAAATATTATGCTTGGTTCTTCAGGCTGGAGGCATGGAGCGGTGTGGAGTGGCTCAAAGCCAGAGTGGAGCGGGCTGGAGGCATGGAGCGGTGTGGAGTGGCTCAAAGCCAGAGTGGAGCGGGCTGGAGGCATGGAGCGGTGTGGAGTGGCTCAAAGCCATAGTGGTGCGGGCTGGAGGCATGGTGCAGTGTGGAGTGGCTCAAAGCCGGAGTGGAGCAGGCTGGAGGCATGGAGCTGAGCAGGATGGTTGTTGGACCATGATCTAGCGTGGGCGGTCAGCAGCTTATGGGGCCAGTCAGACTGGAAGCCCTGCAATGAGCTACTGCAATGTAATGTTTACCTGACTGTAATGTTTATCCTTCTATGTCTTATTTCTAACTTATACTATGAATCACTGTAAGGTAATCCAAGTTCTTTTCTTGGTATTCCTCATTTTGTATCTCTGACTCGTACTCAGTACTTTGCACCTAAGATGGAACAATGAGGGGTGACTTTCTAAACTTTTCACTGTATGTCTATACTTTTATACTTAAGTACAATAACAATAAAAGATATTTTAATTCTACATTAGTGAAAGCTGATGTTTCATTTTCAATAATGTGAAATATTCCCAGTATGTTGTAGAAAAATTTATAAAAACATTAATATCTCCACAATGCATATATTTATGCAAATTACATATGGATTCCAGTGGGGTTTTTTTCTGTAATTGCTTTCAAGTAAATGCGAATGAGAATTTTTACCACATAATGAACAATTTCACTAGAAAAACATCAGCAAAACCATCATTGTATTAGCATAAGAATATAGCATTGAAATTCAAAAGGGTTACCCTTTGTCCAAAATCTCCATGATTAGGTGGTTTACCTATCAAGAACAATGAGTTTGCAAGATGTGATATGAAAGACCTTTCAGGTATGAAAATAAATCACCCTGGGAAACCGTACTGCTTAAATAATTTGCTGTTTGCTGACTAAACAAGCCTTGTAGACATCCACTTGCTTTGCAAAGATCAAGTAGTTCTGTGAAAAGCAATCACAATGAAATTTTATAATTAAGTATCCACAGTGACAAATGAAAGCTTGGGGTAACAGATAAATGAAGTACATTTCTAAATCATTATGTGTCGTAAGATTACTTTAAGACTGCTACTGTTAAGAATCAAATATTGACGTTTTTTTTCCAAATGATGATTTCAATTTTACTTGTGCAGCAGTAACCGAGCATGAATGAAATGAGAATAAATGAAAAATCAAGTTTGATTGACATTCCCATTTCTAATTCCACATGCTGCTGGGCACTATTCACCATAATAATTAATGGAACTATATTGATTTACATGTGCCTTCGAATTACTTTCCCACTCTCTTTGGAAATGAATAAAGGCTTCAGACTCATCCCTATTTAAGTCTTCAGTCAACAGTTTTTTTTTTAATAAAGACTGTTTGTTCAGATCTTTGACTTTTTTGATGAGTCTGTTTCGTAAGCTGCGGTGGCACAGTTGGTTTGGCCCAAACACCCTTTGCTTTGAGATAGCTCTGTTCCTAATACAAATCATCAGATGCATTTCCTGAGAACCAACAAGACTTTGTGAAAGGGCTTTTACAAATGGAACAGTAAGAATGTTCAGCATTACTAACTTAGTGGTAGGTAAGTAAATATTTCTTTTCTCATCAAGCATTCATTACAGTGAAGAAAGAATGTCCTGAAGAATGAGAACATTTTTGCATTTTGATAGAACTGGGTTGAAAGATCCAATAGAAGACAATTTTCTCATGCTGTTTGAATAAAAGATCTGGAGGAACTCATAGTACCTTATTTATTTTTGGCTATTTTGGTCCTCTTTGTCTCTGGATTTCCACTTGCCAGTCCTTGCTCATAGGCTGAGTAGATTATTTGCAAAAGGCTTCTGCCAGTGATACTTGCAACTTCAGATATGAAGATCTGTATGAAATCAATCCCCGATTTCAGTTTAGAAAGCCATTTTTTTTTCCAGTTGAGCTAAAAATAAGCTAAAATGGAGATCTGTCTCAATTTTGACTCAAAAATGAAAATAAAAGGAACTCAGAATGAAGAGCCGGGAAAGATCCGTAATAAGAAAGTTGATCATCAACCAGAACTGAAGAGCTTTGTCCTTAATGTTTACTGCATTTCGTTCAGCTATATGTGGGATCACCTGAAGACTTGATATAAACAAGGTTTAACATGAAGGCAGGAAAACTGAATGGAAACATAAATGTATATTACGCCAACGTGTGTTGAGAGTGCCTTTTCTAAGAAAGGGATTTCAAACAAACTTACAGCCAGACAATCTCAAATCCATACAAAGGTTATCATGAAATTTGAACTCAAAATGGATTATTTCTCCACAGCCACTAAACATGTACACCATGTGGATAGTTAATCACAGAGTTTTGTGTAATCCCCTTTTCTCATTTATAATATTTTGTGTTAAAAGTAGTCAAGCTTTTGTTTAAATACTTTAGATCTTAAGGTATTAGAACCTATTACTGGAAGCACCTTAAGAATAAAGAGATGATGTATTAAAAATTCAGATACTGAGGGGTGGAGGGACACTGTCCTACGTGAAGCCCATTGGCTTTGGAGGTTTGGTTGAGCCATCCCGGTAGCAATTGCAGGTAGAGGACCCAGACATGGTGAGTTTGTCCTACCCAAAGCCAGATACCCCCTCATTGGCTTGAACTCCCACAGGGAAGAGTGTTTTAGACAGGGTAGGGGTGTAAGGCCCCCAGGCCACCTCGGGAGTGTCCTGGGAGGTGGCTTCTGGGGGACCTGCCTCAGGTTCCTTACGTGGTTGTGTGTCTATGTCCCCTTGTGAGGAAAAGGCATCTGCTGCGAGTTCAAGGTCCCTGCTCATATTGAGCAGTGATGCCAGAGTGATGGATTGCAGGTCTGTACACACATCCAGCAGACTCTAAGACTCCTGGGCTTGGATGTCCATGACTGCCACCAATACGTCCATGGATGCAGTCAGGAGATCACATGCTTGTGGCAGCAAGTTCCCAATGGCAGTTCTACAGTCTCCATGTGGCAACGGCAAACATTTGAAGAGTGCATGGAGGAACTGCAACAATTGTTCATCTTCTATCTGATACAACACTGAAATGGGAAAGATGGTTTGGCCATGGTCATCCAGGGAAATTAGGAATCATATTAGATCCAAGGATGGAGCATGGCCAAAAACAACAACAGACCTGAGGATTGGGAACAGTTTAGAATTCAGCAAAGGTGAACAAAGGGAAAAGTAGAATAAGAGAATACCTTTGTTAGCAGCATGCAAACAATAAAGGTTTATCTGTATTTGAAAAAAAAAATTATTGAAGACAAATGTCTTTATCCCTTAGAATCAGAAACAGGGGAAGTTATAATGGGGAACAATCAGCTGTCAGACCAGTTAAATACATGCTTTGGTCTGTCTTTACAAGGAAGGACACAAGTAACGTCCTAAAAGTATGAGGAAACATTTGGTCTGGTGAGACAGAGGGACTGAAGGAAATCAACATTGGTAGGGAAATGCTGTTGGGGAAATTGATGGGATTGAAGACTGTCAAATTCCCAAGGTCCACAAATGTACATCCCAGAGCATGTAAAGAATTGACCGTAAAAATAATGGTGAGCTTGTGCAATTCTCTGCCACAAAAAAACAGTTGAGGCCAAAACATTCAATATTTTCAAGAAAGAGATAGATATAATTCTTAGGATTAAAGGAATCAAAGGCAGTGGGGTGAAACAGTTCATTGACTTAGATGACTAGCCATGATCACAATGAATGGTTCTGCTGGCTTAAACAGCTGAACAGTCGACTCCTATTTTCTATGCTTCTATGTGTTAGTTACCCAGTGACTCTGCAGAAGTGTCTGCTGTTCCTACCTGTTTTGTGTGTGTGAACAAAGTCAACTGCCAACATCAACTGCCTGAAGCTGAGTAAGTACCTTGTCTCTTAAGTTCTCAGAAAGCCAGCAACCTGGGCCATTCCTTTCTCAGCTAGCTGTCAGTATCTGGGTAGTGGAGACTCACAGCTACCTACTAGGTTGCCAGGGCATGGATGCTCCCCTGTCTCCACAGAGCCAGTCCCAATGGCAGAATGGTGTTCAGGTGTTCGAAGTGAGGAAGTTGGCAATACAGAAGGCATGCAGCAGGGTTGGTGGTGCAAGGACTTTGTGGGGTCTAGGTGAATGTGGTCAGAGTGAGTGATGAAAAATGCTGCAGGTAATAATAAGTCTGGTAGTGTGATGATGATGTGACTTTGAAAAGCTATTTTGTCCTGGTTACTTTTAAAGGGAGGTTGTAAGACAGAGAACCCAATCAATGTACCAGGACCATGAGAATAGACAGTTTGGAGGCCTTGGATTTGTTTTTTAACAGCCTGAATTAGTGTAAGATCAGGACTTCTGAGTTTTAGGTTTAGCTTTAAGCAGACAGATTTGGGGTCTCATTCGAGTTGGAAGCCTCAGTAAATGTCTCCTGGTTGCTACTCTCTCTTAATTTTCTCTTCTTGCCTTCCCCTCTTGGATTGGAGAACTGCAAGTGAAAATCTGTGTCTAAATTTTCCTTTTTGACAAGGGGTGTGTTTATGGGATGGTACTATATTGGAACAGTTCATTAGAAATTGTTACTGTATCAGTTGGGGTGGCACGGTGGCTCAGTGGTTAGCACTGCTGCCTCACAGCACCAGAAACCTGGGTTCGATTCCTGCCTCAGGCAACTGTCTATGTGGAGTTTGCACATTCTCCCCGTGTCTGCATGGGTTTCCTCCAGGTGCTCAAGTTTCCTTCCACAATCACAAAAATGTGCAGGTCAGGTGAATTGGCTGTGCTAAATTGCCCATAGTGTATTAGGCACATTAGTCAGGGGTATATATAGGATGGGGGAATGGGTCTGGGTGGGTTACTCCCCAGAGGGTTGGCGTGGACTTGTTGGGCCGAAGGGCCTGTTTCCATACTGTAGGAAATCTAATCTATTCATTTGTTAAGCTTTCCAACAGAATTAAGTTATTTTAAGTTTCTCTTTCTTTGGTTGTATTTTAACTCCAGTGTGCAAAACAATTGTGTTTTGCTTAACATTGAGTTGTTTGACTTGTTGCATTGCATTTGAAACAGGCCTTTCATCTTTGTCTTTAAAAGTAAGAAAAAGTTAAGGTCCAGGCTACTTTCTTAAACTATTTTGAGTGAGTCTGGTCTGGTCCTTAACAGTAGTGTATGAGCCTTGGTGGGAGGTGGGTGCAGTAACAGAGACAGAATGACTGTTATGTAGCAGAGAGAAGATGGTGTCACTTATCCTAGCAGAGTGGAGAAGGTCATTGACCTATTTGCAAACTACTGGGCATTCTTCAATTCGATAGATGCAACACTGTCCAGGATGGCAACCTTGGACAAGATATATAAGGTCTGGTGTTATGTCATCCTGTGCCAGTCCTGAGGTCTGAGGACCAACTTACTCTGCACTACCCTATCAACCAGGAACATCTTCTCCAAATCCGCAAAGCAAGTCTCTAATGACCCCTTGGCTGCCAGGTCTGAGCTAACAAAGTGATTGCTAGGTATCTTCCTGAGATATTTATATCATTGATAGTCATAGGGGAGGTGCCGGAAGACTGCAGGTTGGCTAATGTGGTGCCACAATTTAAGAAAGGTGGTAAGGAAAAGCCAGGGAACTATAGACCAGTGAGCCTGACATCAGTGGTAGGCAAGTTGTTGGAGCAAATCATGAGGAACAGGATTTACCTGCATTTGGAAAGGCAAGGACTGATTAGAGATAGTCAACATGGCTTTGTGTATGAGAAATCATGTCTTACGAACTTGATTGAGTTTTTTGAAGAGGTAATAAAGAAGACTGATGAGGGCAGAGCGGTGGATGTGATCTATATGAACTTCAGTAAGGCATTCAACAAGGTTCCCCATGGGAGACTGGTTAGCAAGGTTAGATCTCAGGGAGAATTAGCCATTTGGATACAGAACTGGTTCAAAGGTAGAAGAGAGAGGGTGGTGATGGAGGGTTGCTTTTCAGACCGGAGGCCTGTGACCAGTGGAGTGCCACAAGGATCAGTGCTGGGTCCACTACGTTTTGTCATTTATATAAATTGATTTGGATATGAACATAGGAGGTATAGTTAGTAAGTTTGCAGATGACACCAAAATTGGAAGTGTAGTGGACAGCGAAGAAGGTTACCTCAATGGGATCTTGATCAGATGGGCCAATGGGCTGAGGAGTGGCAGATGGAGTTTAATTTAGATAAACGCAAGGTGCTACATTTTGGAAAAGCAAATCAGAGCAGGACTTATACACTTAATGGTAAATTCCTGGGGAGTGTTGGTGAACAAAGAAACCTTGGAATGCAGTTTCATAGATCCTTGAAAGTAGATTTGCAGGTAGCTAGGATAGTGAAGAAGGCATTTGGTATGCTTTCCTTTATTGGTCGAAGCACTGAGTATGGGAGTTGGGAGGTCATTTTGCAGCTGTACAGGATATTGGTTTGGCCACTTTTGGAATATTGCATGCAATTCTGGTCTCCTTCCTATTGGAAGGATGTTATGAAATTTGAAATGGTTCAGAAAAGATTTGCAGGAGTGTTGCCAGGGTTGAAGGATTTGAGCTATAGGGAGAGGCTGAAAAGGCTGGTACTGTTTTCCCTGGAGCGTAAGACGCTATATGTTTTTCAAGGTTTATAAAATCATGAGGGGTATGGATAGGATAAATCGACAAGGTTTTTTCCTTGGAGTGGGAGAGTCCAGAACTAGAGGGCATAAGTTTAGGGTGAGAGGGGAAAGATATAAATGGGACCTGAGGGCAACATTTTCACGCAGAGGGTGGTGCATGTTTGGAATGAGCTGCCAGAGGAAGTGGTAGAGGCTAATACAATTACAACATTTAAAAGGCAAGTGCATGAGTACATGAAGAGGAAGGCTTTAGAGGGACATAGGCCAAGTGCTGGCAAATGCAACGAGATTAGGTTGGAATATCTGGTCAGCATGGACAAGTTGGACCGAAGGCTTTCTATGAGTCTTACTTTCCATGGTAACTCCAGACTGCCAGCTTATTACTGGGTGCATAATTGCTTTTTAAATATTGCATCAATGCCAGGAATCTTGAGATATTCTGGCAGTGGCTGGTACTTTCATTTGTAGTGAGTGAGAGAATTGAATTCCCATTGGTTGAATGAAATGCCACAGGGGAGTGGTAGGTAATTAATGAGGTCAGTTTAGTTCAAAAGAACGTGCAAACTGACATACCTTACAAAGTGAAACCATCCATGTAACCCGATGAGAATGAAACTTGGCTGATTCCTGGTGAGATTCAGCTCATTGAGATTGATAGCCTTAGTGTATAATAGTGAGGTACAATAGCTGAAGATTGCGCTGGATTCCTAAGAACTAGAGGTTGTTGATAATTGATGAAGGGGGAGTGAGGACCAGCATGAGAGGTTGCAGTTGTGGTGGGTTAGTGTGATGTATTCATTGACCTTGAGCACATAAATCAGCTCGTTGCATTCTCTGTCAACTGTAATGTTCCCTGACTCAGTGAATTGTCCTCCCTGGTCATCTGCTCCCAATTCATTTAGTCCTAAAAAGCATCCTAACCTCTTGTAGTACATGTCACCTCCTACCTTGCTGCTTCACCCCTAAGGCCTCCAACAAAATCTGTGACTGCTTTACCCTCTCTTTCCCTGGTGTTTCTTTTCTCTCCATCAGAACTGGACAAAAATAGTATTCAGCAACAAACCTCATGTCATCTGATACAGTTTCCTTTCAAGAGGGACAGACTATCTTAACAGCAAAAGATGAGCTGCATAAGTTGTTTGGTTGTTTACTGCTCACAGAGGCAGTGCAAAAACAGTTCAGTTCACAACATGGGAGCAGAATTAAGTCATTCGGTCCATTGAGTCTGCTCCGCTATACAATGCGATCATATATATCTGATAAATCTCAACACTATTTCACTACTTTATCCCCACAACTCTTGATTCCCTTCCTGATTAAACATCTGTCTATCTCAACCTTTAATATAGAGTCATAGAGTCATAGACATGTACAGCATGGAAACAGACCCTTCGGTCCAACCCGTCCATGCCGACCAGATATCCCAACCCAATCTAGTCCCACCTGCCAGCACCCGGCCCATATCCCTCCAAACCCTTCCTATTCATATACCCATCCAAATGCCTCTTAAATGTTGCAATTGTACCAGCCTCCACCACATCCTCTGGCAGCTCATTCCATACATGTACCACCCTCTGTGTGAAAAAGTTGCCCCGTAGGTCTCTTTTATATCTTTCCCCTCTCACCCTAAACCTATGCCCTCTAGTTCTGGACTCCCCGACCCCAGGGAAAAGACTTTGTCTATTTATCCTCTCCATGCCCCTCATAATATTGTAAACCTCTATAAGGTCACCCCTCAGCCTCCGACGCTCCAGGGAAAACAGCCCCAGCCTGTTCAGCCTCTCTCTGTAGCTCAAATCCTCCAATCCTGGCAACATCCTTGTAAATCTTTTCTGAACCTTTTCAAGTTTCACAACACCTTTCCGATAGGAAGGAGACCAGAATTGCACGCAATATTCCAACAGTGGCCTAACCAATGTCCTGTACAGCCGCAACATGACCTCCCAACTCCTGTACTCAATACTCTGACCATTAAAGGAAAGCATACCAAACGCCTTCTTCACTAATGACCCAGCCTCAACAGTCTTCGGCAGTAAAACATTCCACAGATTGAATACTCTCTGAAAGAAAATGTTCCTCATCATCTCTGTCTCAAATGGGCAACCAATTACTCTGTGATTATGCCATGTGGTTGTAGGGTCTTCTCCATGGATAAACAATGTCTCAGCATTTTCTCTGTTAAGCCCATTAAGAATAATAGTCCAAATTATACAGACGCAATCAACATGTCCTCATAAGCAAATCTCTCCATGCTTAGGTTCAAACTAGTGAACCTTCTGTGGACTGCTTCCAAAGCTAGTCTATCTTTCCTTAGATAAAACTGTCACAGTATTCAGGCAGTGGTCTAATGAGCACCTTGTATAGTTTTAGTAAGGATATTTCTATGTTTCATTCCCTTGGAAATAGAGGCCAACATTCCATTTTCCTTCCTTTTTACAGTACTTGCTGAATTTGTATGCTACTTTTTCCGAGCTCTGCTCGATGACACAAAATCCCTTTGTGCTGCAGCCTTCTGCAGTCTTTTTCTCATTTAAATAATATCCTGTTCTTCTGTTCTTCCTGCCAAAGTGCATAACCTCACATTGTATTCCATCTGCCAAGTTTTTGTCCACTTCCTTAATCTACATATTTCCTTCTTTAAACCTTTTGTTACATTCTCACTGTTTACACTTATCTTTGTGTTATTCACAAACTTGATGATAACATGATATGGAGGTGAAAATGTTGGATTGGGGTGTATAAAGTTAAAAATCACACAACACCAGGTTATAGTTCAACAGGTTTAATTGGAAGCACTAGCTTTCGGAGCACTGCTCCTTCATCAGGTGGTTGTCACCTATTGGACTATAACCTGGTGTTGTGTGATTTTTAACTTTGATGATAACATACAGCAAATGTTGTTTTAACCTGTACTTTATCAACAAGCACTCTTAATAAACTGGCAAAAATACGTATACCTCAAATACCGTGATGTATAAGTATACATGTTATGCATAAAGTGTAACAGTAATGTGTATACCCCTGCATTACATCTCTTGCTCTTTCATGAAACCAGGTTGACTTTATTTGATCATAATATGTATCTCTAAATGCTCTTCTATCACGTCCTTTATCATCGACTCTAACAGTTACCTAATGACAGATGTTAAGTTAACCGGCCTATTATTACTTGTTTCCTTCTCTTTTTGAATAATTCAAATGTTAATATCAGAAAATGTTGTGTCAGCATCAACTTTACATTCTGCTAAGCTTCACTAGAACCAAAAATGAATAAGTTGAAATTAGTAAGGAGATCAAAGGTTATGGGCAGGAGAATGGAGTTGAGAAGCATATCAGCCATGATCAACTTGTGGAACAGTCCCAATGGGCTGAATAGCCTAATTCTGCTCCTATATCATGTGGTCTTATTCATGATACCCTCCCTATGTCTGATTAAATGGGACAAACCAATTTCTTGTACTTTGTTTATAAGTTAACTAACTCTGGGAATTTTATGCATCTGGTGGGTGCTGTGCTTTGTGATTGTATTAGTTTACAATTAAAGCCATTGATTTAACGTGACAAATAGGTTCAATTTCATTTTTATTACATGGGATCAAATTGGATCATTCTATCCAGTTTACTGTCTAACCACAATGACTGAGATTACATTTATCAAATGTTACAATGGACAATTCATATTCTCTCTCTCAAAAATTATTGTTATGCCTTTCTGTGCAATATTACAAAAATCTCTCACAAATCTGACATCACTGGAAGTTTAAAGTAACTTTCTTCCCAAAATAATGGATTAAGATAATGAGTTTCAGATTTAAAATTTAATTGGTTTATTTACGAGCAAGAAAATTATGGCCTTGCAGCTCCCTGATATCATGATTCAAGGGAATCATTTATATACACTAAAAACATGTAATTGTTGTTTCATATATATTGGTGGAGAGTTTTACCAGTGCTCCTGTATAGAAAGAGTGTGGTTCTTAAATACACCTGAAGTGATAAGGATCACTCCACACCCTTTCCTTCCTCTTGATGTGGCTAAAGCTGTATCTGGCCAGAACACCTGACTGATTCAGTGAAAATTAGAGCTACAAAGACAGCAATAATAGGTTGCATTTATGTTATTCATTGAACATAGTAAACTGTTCCAAAATGCTCATTTGTTACACAAATGTAGTCTACAATTCAACTACTCCAGGTTCTTTTCTTTCAGAGGATGTCCCTGTTCTTCCCTCCAGGATCTAAATTATGACCATTGGTTTGGACTTTGGGAAGCTTGGGAGTAATTTTGGCTGGAGCTAGTGAGCTGCAGCTGAGCAAGATGACTTAACTCCATGTCAGCATTGTCAGCTACCAACAACATGAGTGAGGAAGAGTCACCGTACCCGAAATGTTAACTCTAATTTCTCCTCACACCTGCTGAGATGTTCCAGCAACTTCTGTTTTGTTTGTGAGCACCTTCTACTAATCAGCTAGACAATGGGAATAATCTTCCCCTCTGTTCACAATAAATTAATCATGTTGTTGAAATCTCAATGATTCACTTGTGACATAAGTCAAGTTCTCCTCCACATTAAGCCATTAAGGATGCTCTTGATTGCATTTTGGATAGCATACCTACAATCACAAACTCCATTCCACTTTTCTTAAATGCAGTTGTCTGTCTGTTCCCCATGTTTAATGACCAGAAGGAAAAGACTTCTTTTCTACACTCAGCATAAATTGAGAATCAAGCAATACTTGAATTTCAAAGTTCATTTCAAAGTTCAGGGCAGCACGGTGGCTCACTGGTTAGCACTGTTTCCTCACAGCATCACAGACCCAGGTTCAATGCCACCCTCAGGTGACTGTTTGTGTGGAGTTTGCACATTCTCTCCGCGTCTGCGTGGCTTTTCTCCGGGTGCTCTGGTTTCCTCCCACAGTCCAAAGATGGGCAGGTTAGGTTGATTGACCATGCTAAGTTGCCCGGGGTATGGAAAGTGTAGGGTTATAGGGAAAGGAGGTGGGTCTGGGTGGGATGCTGTTTGGAGGGTCAGTGTGGACTCAATGTACCAAATGCTGGAGGGGTTCTATGGTTTCCATCAGGCTATGAACTCACTCTGAGTTAAGAATGTTATGCCTCTGCTGCTGATAGTACAGTAATGACAAAGGTGATATTAAGAGCTCCTGCAGCTTTGTGCAATTTGATTCAAAAATGGATTGATTGTGTTTAACTTCACCCTTTCCCCTTAAAGCTGGTGGTCTAGGATTGCAAGACTAGCAGGAAGCCTCACCCTTAGCTACACATCAAGATTTGATGTGCAGAGAGCCCATGGTCTCCCAAGCCAAGTGTTTACTGAATGACTGACACTCCTTGTTATTTTAGCTCAGTGTGAGTAGAAGTAGCAAAAACAATTTTAAAAGAGTTACGTGACTGGTACAGTTTAGATATCCTTTTAGTGAAATGTTTACAACAGATTCTAAATGTCATATGGATATGTTAAAGTCTAATTTCAGCTCTCATCTGCTGAAGCTGTAGACTGAATCTGTAGTCAACTTGTTGTAACACTTCTGAGATCTTTGCAAGTCAAAATTTAAATTTATCTCCTGCTGGGAATGTTTGTGTTACAGCAAACAAATGGATGCTATATGGGGTTTTAACAAGGATACATAGCCAAGGAGAAACTGCTCTCACAGACATAATAGCAAAACTTAAAATAAATCGAAACTGAAGGTAGAGAATGATTTTTGGCTCTTAAGACAAAAACATATTGTTTTAAAAGTTAAACATTGCATCCGGCCTGTTGTAAACATTGTCAGTCACATTCATCACCTTCTACCACAAAACTTAACCAAATGCAATTGACCAGTTCTGTCTTTGCTAGGACTGCAAGTGCAAACTGACTACTGCTCCTGTCTACATATTAACAGAAACTACATTGGAATATACAGTAATTAGAGGCAAATTGTTTCAACAACTTCACTTTCTACTTCTCTCTTATATATGAAAAAGACATATTACTCAAAATGCAGGCATTTATATTTTTTGTTGAGAAAGCTTGCTGGCCATTAAAGACATATTTAGTCAGTATATGTTAAAGGAAAGAACAATGATAAAGAACATTGTTTCAAGATGCAGGGTAGTGTTTCTTTATTGTGCATTGCCTACACTTAAACAGCATCAAAGCATCTGACCTTCTTTAGTTAACAGAAGGTTGTGTCAAAACAGTCTCATTGCTCCAGACACACAAATAGAAGAAATGCAAATATATAGGGCATAGGCTACACCATCTGCTGAGTTAGCAGCAGCTCAGTAATCAAGATATTTTCTAATCAACCCTTTCAGAGATGTTATTACACATCTTTGAAGCAGGATTGATTTGAGGTAGTGCGACTATTTCGGTGCCCCCCTCAACACATTGATCAAATTGCCAATATATAAACTGTTGCAAGCTTTGCCTTTAAATCAGCACCAGTTTTATTCATTTGAACAATTGGTTACAATACACAAATTACTAAATAAAAGCCAAAGGTAAAATGGTGCCTTGTGGCTCTCTGTTAGCATTCTTACCCGCAGGACAGAATGTCCAGTTTCAAATCAAATACGACAAAGGTGTGGCATAAGGTGCAGATTGGTCCAAAATAATCATTAAAAAGGAAAATAATCTAATAAAACAAAAGGACTGATTTCGCCACATTATAGGAAATCTAAAGCGAGACTCAAAGTTTGCAGAATCAGAAGAATTGACCTGCTCTTATAGGTGTAATGATAGTGTCAGTGTTTGTCATCAATTCAACAATGAAACAACAGGTTCAATGATGTGTAACTAGTTTTTAACAGCATCTGCATTACATTCCTAAGTAATTTCAGATAGCACAGATTTGTTGCTAAGTAGTTGACGGTAGTTAAGGATTTAATATAGCTTTCTTCATAATCAGGTGAATTCAGGCTAGAGGCTCATTCTCTGGAACATTTGGTACAGGATTTGGATTTCCATCCAGCCCACCTGCCCTTGCGCCATGCCATCACTCTTGCACTGTAACAATATGCCTGTCCATCTAAACCCTTGAGCATAGACTTGGCCTCAAGGCTTCACTCTTATTGGTGGTGGTCTGGTGTATGTTCCATTGAATCTGTGTTGAGTGCTCTACACGTTCCAAGGGAGCAGAGATGTCGTTGCAGGGCATTCAATGAAACATCAGTAAAATATTTCATAAAACTCTGACTTGGACAGCAGAAGCCTTAGATGTTGACATGAACCTGGCAGCTCCAATCCCAGTCAACACAACCACCTTCTGGATGTCTGTGGCTTGCTGAAGAGCTCATTGACCACCTGCTTATAGGAAACAGAACTCTGAGGAAGATGATACTGACCTGTTCTCTAATCATCAGGGGAAGAAGAGACCTAAGGCCAAGAAGTTTCACAAAAATTTAGAAGGAGGCCAATAATCTGATCAGTGGAATGTGTAGAAGCATTGCCTTACAGCGATCGGAGACACAAAAGTTGTTCCCATTGGTTCATTGTCACATCACTGGAAATGTCAAAGATTTACTTACATTGTGTTTCATTTATTTCTTGTTTGTGTTATATAGTGGTGACCAAAACTCCAGGAGCACTTCTCCATTGGTCATATAATTAAACTGGGAAATCTTGCTTCCATATATATTGGCGGTTTTGGTTAAAGCTGTTGGTTTCCAGGAACATATCTATTGTGTCAAACTGGGTATTCCCATACTGGACAATCTCTCTGACCTTCGAAGATTAATTTTGCATTCGTGCAATGTTAAATATATTTTTTTGATCATGCTGTTGTAACCTTTTCGTTGATGTTGATAACAATGCGTCATGCACGTGTGGTTGAGCAGTAAGACTATGGGAGGGAAGAATTGTGAAGTCCCCCAATGCAATTTAAAAAAGGCTTTTTGCAGCAGTAAAAAAAAATCATTAAAATTTATATTGTAATTACCTCGTGCAACTCTTCCATTCCAATTGACTCCCCTCGGTCACACGCAAGATGCATCATTGTACAGAGAAAATTGTATAAAAGTGCCATTAATGAGCAATGCAGGCAGTTCATCCAATTTGACTAGAAAAGATATTCTGGGTTTGCAGAAAGACACTATGCCATTGTGTCCAGCTAAGGCAATACTGTATTATAATGAGCAATGATCAGGCTCCTGCAAAGAAATAGGCAACGTTCCAGAACTGAAAAATGTGTTGCTGGAAAAGCGCAGCAGGTCAGGCAGCATCCAAGGAGCAGGAGAATCGACGTTTCGGGCATTCTTCAGGAATGAGGAGGGTGTGCCAAGCAGGCTAAGATAAAAGGTAGGGAGGAGGGACTTGGGGGAGGGGCGTTGGAAATGCGATAGGTGGAAGGAGGTTAAGGTGAGGGTGATAGGCCGGAGAGGGGGTGGGGGCGGAGAGGTCAGGAAGAAGATTGCAGGTCAAAAAGGCGGTGCTGAGCCGAGGGTTGGGACTGAGATAAGGTGGGGGGAGGGGAAATGAGGAAGCTGGAGAAATCTGCATTCATCCCTTGTGGTTGGAGGGTTCCTAGGCGGAAGATGAGGCGCTCTTCCTCCAGGCGTCGTGTTGCCATGGTCTGGCGATGGAGGAGGCCAAGGACCTGCATGTCCTTGGCGGAGTGGGAGTGGGAGTTAAAGTGTTCAGCCACGGGGTGGTTGGGTTGGTTGGTGCGGATGTCCCAGAGGAGTTTTCTGAAACGTTCCGCAAGTAGGCGGCCTGTCTCCCCAATGGAGAGGAGGCCACATCGGGTGCAGCGGATGCAGTAAATGATGTGTATGGAGGTGCAGGTGAATTTGTGACGGATTCACCTGCACCTCCACACACATCATTTACTGCATCCGCTGCACCCGATGTGGCCTCCTCTCCATTGGGGAGACAGGCCGCCTACTTGCGGAACGTTTCAGAGAACTCCTCTGGGACACCCGCACCAACCAACCCAACCACCCCGTGGCTGAACACACTTTAACTCCCCCTCCCACTCCACCAAGAACATGCAGGTCCTTGGCCTCCTCCATTGCCAGACCCTGGCAACACGACGCCTGGAGGAAGAGCGCCTCATCTTCCGCCTAGGAACCCTCCAACCACAAGGGATGTATGTAGATTTCTCCAGCTTCCTCATTTCCCCTCTCCCCACCTTATCTCAGTCCCAACCCTCGGACTCAGCATCTTCTTCTTGACCTGCAATCTTCTTCCCGACCTCTCCGCCCCACCCCCTCTCCGGCCAATCACCCTCACCTGAACCTCCTTACACCTATCGCATTTCCAACGCCCCTCCCCCAAGTCCCTCCTCCCTACCTTTTATCTTAGCCTGCATGGCACACCGTCCTCATTCCTGAAGAAGGGCTTATGCCCGAAATGTCGATTCTCCTGCTCCTTGGATGCTGCCTGACCTGCTGCGCTTTTCCAGCAACACATTTTTCAGCTCTGATCTCCAGCATCTGCAGTCCTCACTTTCTCCAACGTTCCAGAACTACATACAAGTGGCCACCCATCACACAGATGACTAGTCAGATATTAAAGAGATCATGCCAGACACGATCACAATGGAGGCAATGGCCTATTGGTATTATCGCTGAACTGTCAATCCAGACTATAAATGCAGGCAATGTTCTGGGGACCTGGGTTCGAGTCCCATCAAGGCAGATGGAGGAATTTAAATTCAATAAATATCTGGAATTAAAGAGTCTAATGATGGCCATTATCAATTGTTTGCTAAAAAAACAACTGGTTCACTCATGTCGTTCAGGAAAAGAAACAGCCATCCTTATCTGGTCAGGCGTCCATGTGACGCCAGACCCACAGCAATGTGGTTGACTCTTAACTGCCCTCTGGGCAATTAGGGATGGGCAATAAATGCTGGCCTGGCCAGAGATACTTACGTTTCAAGAGTAAATTTTCAAAAAATCATAAAAATGAGAAAGGATGGTCTGGAATTAGTAGTTGGTATTTATGTTTAGTCTTGACCTAAAATAAATTGTCTAGTAAGGTCTAGTAACACGTATGATGAGAATTCCCCTTTCCTAATGTGAATTTTAATTTGGTGACAATCAAATGGATCTCTAGGGATCTAGGCCAGACAAGATGAGGATGGCAGATTTCCTTCCCTAAAGGATATTAGTGAGCCAGATGGGTTTTTCCTGACAATTAACAACGTTTTCATGGTCATTGTAGGACCCTTAATTCCCAATGTTTCTTATTGAACTCAAATTCTACCATTTACCATGGCAGGACTGAACGCAGGTCCCCACGTAGTTGCAAAAGTCAAAAAGGCACAACAGTGCCTCAGGAGGCTAAGAAAATTTGACATGTCCATAAAGACCCTCACCAACTTTTACAGATGCACCACCGGGTGCATCACAGGTTGGTATGACAACTGCTCTGCCAGGACCATAAGAAACTGCAGAAAGTTGTGAACACATCCCCAGACCATCACACAAGCCAACCTCCCATCCATTGATTAGATGAGATGACATTAGATTCCCTACAGTGTGGAAACATGCCCTCCAGCCCAACAAGTCCTTCGGCCCAATCCTTTATCCGAACCAGCTGGTTTTCGGAATTCAGATTTTTTTTTGGATTTCGGAATAAGTGACAGTTTAACAGTGAAATTTTAAAAAATACTTACAAACAGCAGATGCACCTTTGAGTACTACAGGCCCTGAGACAGAACTGACACCTGCCAGTGCTGGGCCACACCCCCAGCATGACGTGGGTCGAGTGGATGTGGAGTTGGGTTAACTGTTTGAACGCCAAACAACCTTGCCAAAGACAAAAAAGACTTCACAAAAGAAACTTTGGATTTCGAAGCTTTTCGGATTTCAGAATTTCAGATAAAGGAGTGTCTACCTGTACCATTAAGCCATTGCCTCCCTGAGTTCTCTGTAAATAGAATGTATTTAGGGTATTAGAATAACAGATTGAACTTCATGTCTACAGTCTCCAGACAAGACACTTTCCTTGGTTTCATCACATTTCACTGAAACACTAAAATGATCAAGACTACTTACTTTCTTTAACTGCAATAGATTAGAGTTTATTTGAAGAAAAAAATCATCTCTGATTGTAATTCCATTTCTTGAAAGAACACTTCATGGTTAGAGATTTTGTCCCTTCCATTTTGTTTTGTGTTGAAGAGACAAAATGCTTGAGAAATGCTAAACCTTAGGAAGGGATTTCAGTGAGATTGTAGAAAACAATAAATTTAGCATGATCTCAGCTAACTCAACAAATTGTTTTTCAAAATGTCAGAACCTAAATTGGCTACACTGCTGTTCTCAGGCATTCTTAGCATTCCAGCTGGCTGGACCTTGCACAATTTTTTTATGTTTACCATAAAATTAACACCTGACCTAAACTGCACATTCATTAAGACAAAATGTTGGGACAGTTAATTTTGCAAATCATTAAGGGTTGCAAAAGCTGTTTTAAAATTAAGAGATTCGCTGAACATCAGTGACAGTGCATATACCGTTTGAAAAAATATGCTGAGTTAATCTGTAGGTGGAGATCTAACAATAAAAATGGGCTTGTTTCTTCATTATATTAGCTGCATGCAGTTTAACACATCTTCACTTTGTCCTAATGAACGCCAGCTTTTATGGGCTTTGTTACAATATTATTGCCTTAATTCTAGACATAGTAAAGATGTCTAGAACCACCACAAATAAAATCTGATGTTTTTTTACAAAAAAGCCAAATCTTCTGACAGACTGGCAATCACAGTTGGGTTGGCACACCTTACCATTTAAGTACGCTGTCCCAAAGCTCTGCACTTCTGTCCTGGATTTCTGATTTAGACGTCTTGAGAAACTTAGAGTTACTTGTTCAAGGCACCTTCCGGTGCAACACAGGATTAATGTGAAAGGTTAAACCACAGGAATAGGGTGCGTTGCTTTTCAGAGGGTCAGTGTACTTGATGGGTTGAATGGTCTCTATCAACACTGTAGGGATTTGATGATTCTACATCACCTTTCAACATCAGTAACTGGTCTATTCTAATCTTTAAGGTGCACAACCTCTTTGACAAGCTATGGAGAGAACGGAGCTGTATAAGTTAAGCAGCTGAGGGAGTAGGGTGGTGAGTGAGATGATAAGGTTGTAGAGTGCCAGGGGGTGAAGGGTTAGAGTGACAGGTAAGTAGATGAAGGTTCAGTGGGTGACAGAGTTGGGTGGTAGGTAAGTGAGTGAGAGGTAAGCATGAAGGTCAAGTGATATGGTGACAGTTATACGGTCACAGAGTTATACAGACCCTTCGGTTCAACCAGTGCATGCCAATCATAATCTCAAACTAAACTAAGCCCACATGCTTGCATTTGATTCATATCCCTCCAAACATTTCTTATTCATGTACTGATCTAAATGTGTTTTAAATGTAGTAACTATACCCACATCCATCACTTCTCCTGGAAGTTCATTCCACACACAAACCATTCTCTGAGTATAAAAAATTGCACTCATGTCTTTTAAAAATCTTTCTCCACTCACCTTAAAAAGATACATCCTAGTCTTGAAAACCCCCACCCACCATTCATTTTAGCTTTACCCCTCATGATTTTATAAGCTTCTATAAGATCATCTCTCATACCCCGACACTCCAGTGAAAAATCCCATCTTATAACTCAAACCCTCTATTCCCAGCAATATTTTGGTAAGACTCTTCTTAATCCTCTCCACCTTAATAATCTCTTCCCAGGGAGACCAGAACTGAGCACAATACTCCAGAAGGGACCTCACCAATATCCTGTACAACCTCAATATGAATTCCCAACTCCTATACTCAAAGGTTTGAGCAATGATGGTAAATGTGCTAAATGCCTTTTTAACCATCCATCTATATGTGATGCAAACTTCAAAGAATTACGTATCTGAATCCCTAGGTCTCTCTGTTCTACAGCACCACCCAAGTCCTACTTTTAATTATGTAAGTCTTATTGTATGAGGCATAAGTTAACAGTAAAGTGGATGAGGGAGTAGGGTGTGGGAGTGGCGTGTAGCAAGGGGTTGTTCAAGTATTAAGTATTAAGTGTATCAGGTATCAGATGTTGGTAGTATCAGGGTTTGATTGGGTGCTGGTGAGATTTAGCAATGGAGAGGATGATCAGCTTTTGGGTGGAGGGGGAATTGGATACCCTTTGTTTTGGAGAGAGTCAGTGTAAGTGTTTGGGTTTTAGTTTAGTAGCTCCTTAGGAGTTGGAGTAGGCTTTAATCGGCAAACATTTCTTGACTAACCATTCAGTAGATATGTCACAACCCTCTGGAAATTGTTACCAGTTCAAAGACATTGATATTTTTTGGAACATTCCATTCAGCAGGTAGTTGCATATTGGAGGTTTAAACTTCTCCTGCAATCACCATAGTCAGTGTGTAACTGCATAGTCTGTGTAACTGTGTGGTCAGTATGGCATATCACAGTCAGTATATTGGGGCTTCTCATTATCTGGAAACTGAAAATCTGGGCCATTGTTTCAGCAGAAGTAAAATGAACATAATGTGTAAAAAGCTCAACAATGTATTGGACCAGAACTTTCTGCAACGAGCTGATTCTTGCCACTCTTTAAACTTGACTTTTCCCACTTCATTTTAAAATGAGTGCAAAACCTCATAGAAACTTGATTGTCACTGAATATGCTTAATGTTTAAAATCTGTGTTCTTTTGTGCCAACAATGTCAATATTGGTTGAATAACACTGAAGTAAACATTGCAATCAAACTAACTTGAGACAAATCGCATCTAAACATTTTTCACGGGTGAGTTGAGGAAGAGAGTGTTGAACTTGAATTCGGCTCTCCCAATAATTGCACTGAAAGTCATTACTGGAAACTTTGCCAGCTCTTCTGTCAACAATTTCTGTCAGTATAAGCAATCATTTAAATTCAGCAAAACATTTTATCAGGGAAGTTTCTTTAATATTAAATGTTGCTCATCGTTGGAAGCCACTATAAATGTGATTAGATGGGTTAACGTTCACATAATGTCAAGTTAATACTTTTGAAATCTTAATGTGATGTGTTGACATCATTTTGGGACCAGTTATTATATCCACAATATCTCCAGGGTGCCATCAGACTCCTTCCTGCTTTGTAATAGAGTGATTTCCCTTAACCAGTTACGCTACGCTTCATAGGTTCAGCATAATCTTGCCACTCGTGTGTAATCTTGTCCTATCAAGTGACCGTCAGCTTGTTAGAGCTTCTTGGCTTCTATTTTCACAAGGTCTCAATTTAAGACAATCATCCAAAATTTCCACTGAGTGATGCTAAACCTGTCAGTGCTTACCATCATTATCATGTAACAGTTGCAGCTACCCCTAGTATCTGAAAATCCAGAAATTGCTGTTGAGTGACATCCTACTTCGTTGTTACAGATTCTGCAGATGCAATCAACACAGAATCAATGATATGACATGAAATTCAACTTTCTATGCATTTTTCACATAATATAACCCATTGAAATTAGTAAGCTTTATTGATGAATAAGGTGTAACTGAGTCTTTAGAACCATATTAAGTCACATTTAGTGCTGAACAGTCTCTCTGATACCGAAAAATTAATTTCACAATTTTTAATAATCATTCTCTCAGCATAACATTTAAATTGCAAGATTGTTTGCAAATCATAAAAATATTAAGGCTGACCATTGATGTTTTGCTTCTATTTTAATTCCATCTGTACGGCCTAAACTTTGTTCCACTTTCAATAAAATAGTTATTTAGTGAATTATAATGCAAGTTTTCTTTTTACTTCCTGCTTTGTTGTCTATGATATTTCTTCAATTTTTTTTGTTGATAAGCATGCTAGATTATTTCATTGTTGCTAGTTTCTACACATCCCTAAAGACTAGGCCAGATTACAAATTGGGATCGGAAAAATATTTTGGTTGAGGTCAAGAATAAGTGTTGATATTGTGCTGACTGTAAAATCTGAGTCACTGCTGTGACACTAAAGATTACAATTTTTTTAAAAAAGGAAGGAGAGTTTGAGAAATGATTTTGAATATTCCAGCTGTTATATATTAAAAAAATTGTCAGTAAAAATTTAACAATAGTTTATATAGTTCTCTTGATACTATTTAATTCAAACCTGGTTATCTGTTGCTCAACTTGGTTTACTCATCTTTGATCTCATATTCCATGATATTCATAACCAATAAAATGATGTTGATCTCTGTCCTGGAAATCCAACATTCACAATATTTTTAAAAGTGAAACTTCAAATTACCATAAATGTTTGTCTGAGAAAGAAAGTGCTGACACCGTTCTACTTTTATGATTATGAACACATGTTCTTGATTCTCAAAAGGAAATTCATAGAGTAATGGAATCCTTACAGAGCAGAAAGCAGCCACTCGGTCTTTCAAGTCTGCACTGAGCCTTCAAAGTACATCCCACCCAGACCCAACTCCACTCACTCTATCCCTGTAACCTTGCATTCCTCATGGCTAACTCACCTAGCCTAAGTTAAAAATCACACAACACCAGGTTATAGTCCAACAGGTTTAATTGGAAGCACACTAGCTTTCGGGGCGACGCTCCTTCATCAGGTGATTGTCACAATCATCACAATCACCTGATGAAGGAGCGTCGCTCCGAAAGCTAGTGTGCTTCCAATTAAACCTGTTGGACTATAACCTGGTGTTGTGTGATTTATAACTTTGTACACCCCAGTCCAACACCGGCATCTCCAAATCATCACCTCGCCTACACATCCTTGGACACTATGGGCAATTTAACATGGCCAATTCACCTATCTTTGGACTGAGGGAGGATACTAGAGCACCCAAAGGAAACCCATGTAGACATGGGGATAACATGCAAACTCCAGAGTCACCCAAGGCTAGCATTGAACCTGAGTCCCTGGCACTGTGAGGAAGCAGTGCTCAACACTGATTCAATTTATTTGTTTCTCTTTATTTACCCTATTGAATTCCTTTATCATTTTAAAGTCAACAATTAGATTCTCCAAAACATTTTAAACAAAAGAAATCTATGCAATTATGCAACTTATGCAAATAGGTTAACCCCTTAAGGTCAAGTATCATTCTAGTCAATCTGCATTCAATCCCCTCCAGGTCCAATATTTTCTTCCTGAGCAGTGGTTTTCAGAATTTAATCCTCAACTCCAATGAGGATATGACTAGCATTCTACAGTGCTGAAGCAAAATGCTAGATAAAATAAGAAGGAATGTTTATGAGAGCGCCATTGCAAACTGAATTTGATAACTTACCACATAACAAACTTGACAACAGGACTCAAGTCCATTGTATTAAGGCTTACTGAAGTAATATACTGAAACTCAAGAACCACTGCTTTGAGAGTCATCACAAAAATTAAAGTTTTTAAAAGCAATACGCAAAATAAGCGAGCTAACTGACTTTCCCACCCAGGTTGATAGAAAGCACTGACCAGATTTCTGAACTTGACAAAGATCACTATTTATTACAGGGACTTAGATTCTATCTACAGGTGAACAATTAAATTCAGTTAGGCAGAATTGAACACACACACACACACAACTGGCTTTTGTTGAAAGACTTTGTTCAACTTTGTTAAAGGTTAGTCTGATTCTTGCTGATCCAAATGTTTCTCCTTGACCTTCTATTCTCCCCTGATTTATAGGAGGCACAGAATGGCTGGTTATTTATCTAGTTCAAACTCACACCTCCATGAACTGCTGAAGAAAGGATAGGTTGGTTTTAGTTTGATTTATTTATTATCATGTGTATTTTGTTACAAAATCAGTGAAACGCATTGCATCATGTCGCCACTCTCTGGCATCACCTTAAAACACAGATAAATAAACCAAAACCTAGAATAGAGAGGGAGAAAATTAAAGAAATAAAGTTTAATTTTACAGTCCTTGTTGTTAAGTGCACAGCGGTGGGCCTGGAGCAGCCAGCCATGAGACCCTCACTGCGCCACCAGAACAAGAGTCGCCACTCTCCAGCGCCATCTTGTGTTCACCATGTGCCTTTGTCAATGGAGTCGCTGTTGATGTCACCGGGTCTCCTACTGGGCCCAAACTCGCCTCCACCATTGCCTCCATGAGTCTGTGCAGGATGCAGACACCACCTGGATCCCAGACATACCTCCACTGCAGCAGCTCACCACATCATTGCAGAAGCCACTAGGAATGTAAACCACCCTTCAACATCTCTGCCATGAATCCACACTGGGCTCACCTCACTGTCACAACTGAGCACTTTACAAGAGCTAAGTAAAAAAAAACAAGAAAAGATCAAAGGAAATAAGAGAAAAGTGGGTGGAGTTGAGGAGCCTTGGGATCAGAAGCCCTAATGTGCCACCATCTTGGATTCTAACAGTAGCAAGGACATAGAGCAGAAAGAGAGTATTCCTGGCTGTTGCAAACTCTGGTCTAACTTCTCACTGTCTCATTCTGAGCTCAAGCTGCTCAACTAACTGATAACCAATCATATTGTTGTTGGCGGGCAGAGGACCTTTGTCATTGACAACTGGTGAGTAGTCTGCTCTAATAAGCTTCACTTATACAACACCTTGACTCCAGTTCATCTGCACATTGCTGGACCCCATAGCCACACAACAGGGTTCATAACGAGTACCAAATATTTTAGCATTCAAAGCTTGAAGCCATTTCTTGTAAATCCTATTTATTAGAATGTTCCTTCCCATTTCAGTCCACAGTTTTAAAAATATCTCAAAACTAAAAAGGTGCAGTCTTTACAAAGGCATAAAATGAATATTGACAGCATATTTATGAAGTTGAGTGAGTGATAGGAAAGAGAGAGTAGAAACAAAACACAGAATTTGTTGGAAAACCTAGAATAGAGAGGGAGAAAATTAAAGAAATAAAGTTTAATTTTACAGTCCTTGTTGTTAAGTGCACAGCGGTGGGCCTGGAGCAGCCAGCCATGAGACCCTCACTGCGCCACCAGAACAAGAGTCGCCACTCTCCAGCGCCATCTTGTGTTCACCATGTGCCTTTGTCAATGCAGTCGCTGTTGATGTCACCGGGTCTCCTACTGGGCCCAAACTCGCCTCCACCATTGCCTCCATGAGTCTGTGCAGGATGCAGACACCACCTGGATCCCAGACATACCTCCACTGCAGCAGCTCACCACATCATTGCAGAAGCCACTGGGAATGTAAACCACCCTTCAACATCTCTGCCATGAATCCACACTGGGCTCACCTCACTGTCACAACTGAGCACTTTACAAGAGCTAAGTAAAAAAAAACAAGAAAAGATCAAAGGAAATAAGAGAAAAGTGGGTGGAGTTGAGGAGCCTTGGGATCAGAAGCCCTAATGTGCCACCATCTTGGATTCTAACAGCAGCAAGGACATAGAGCAGAAAGAGAGTATTCCTGGCTGTTGCAAACTCTGGTCTAACTTCTCACTGTCTCATTCTGAGCTCAAGCTGCTCAACTAACTGATAACCAATCATATTGTTGTTGGCGGGCAGAGGACCTTTGTCATTGACAACTGGTGAGTAGTCTGCTCTAATAAGCTTCACTTATACAACACCTTGACTCCAGTTCATCTGCACATTGCTGGACCCCATAGCCACACAACAGGGTTCATAACGAGTACCAAATATTTTAGCATTCAAAGCTTGAAGCCATTTCTTGTAAATCCTATTTATTAGAATGTTCCTTCCCATTTCAGTCCACAGTTTTAAAAATATCTCAAAACTAAAAAGGTGCAGTCTTTACAAAGGCATAAAATGAATATTGACAGCATGTTTATGAAGTTGAGTGAGTGATAGGAAAGAGAGAGTAGAAACAAAACACAGAATTTGTTGGAAAAGGCCAGCAAGTCTGGCAGCATCTCTGAAGAGAAATCATAGATAATATTTTGGATCCGGCAACCCTTCCTCAGAACTGATGGTAGCTAGGAAAATGTCGGTTAATATTTTGAAGATAGCATAAGAAGAGGGGGTGAGGAGGAAATGATAGGTGAGGATAGAGCCCAAAAAGAGAAAAGAGGGTTATAGCATTTCTTTTGGTTACTAAGAGAGAGCAGAGGTTGGACTGAAGAGCTCTCGTGGGGTTTCCAGACCTCAGTGTTAAGACTGCTGCATTTCTTAAGCTACATTCACAAAATAAACCTGGATGCTCCAGACACAAGTTGTAAATTGGACATGTAATTTAGATGAACTGTGAGGAGGAAAATAGTAGATTTTATGGAGGCATTTGTTGGAGTATTTGGGTACATGGCAGATAATGTTTAATGTGGAGACGTATGAAATGTTACATTTTGGCAAAATGAATGAATAGAGGCATTAAAAAAAGGATATATTTCTACATGGAGTGGACAAACAGGGTAGAATGTGTGCTTAAGAGCGAGAGTAGGGAAAGCAAGTAATAAGGTATTAGAGATCCCAACTTAGGGTACAAACTTAGAGTTTGAAGCTTTCCCATATCTCGATGTAGGTTTGCTCCCTGAGCTGGAAGGTTTGTCTTCAGATGTTTCATCACCATGCAGGGTAACATATTCAGTGAGCCTTCGGATGAAGCACTGGTAGTATGGCCTGCTTTCTATTTATGTGTTTAGGTTTCCTTGGGTTGGTGATGTCATTTCCTGTGGTGATGCAATTTCCTGTTCTTTTCCTCAGGGAGTGGTAAATGGGATCCAAATCAATGTGCTTGTTGATAGAGTTCCGGTTAGAATGCCATGCTTCCATGAATTTTCATGTGTGTCTCTGTTTGGCTTGTCCGAGGATGGATGTATTGACCCAGTCAAAGTGGTGTCCTTCCTCATCTGTATATAAGGATACTAGTGATAGTGTGTCATGTCTTTTTGTGGCTAGTTGATGTATCCTGGTGGGGTTAGTTTTCTGCCTGTTTGTCCAATATAGTGTTTGTTACAGTTTATGCAAAACACGTCCAGAAACCCCAGCCACTCTCCCCTAATCAAAGACATTTCAGAAATGAATGCCAGACTGCTCTGACCTCTTGGCATCATGGTAGCCCACAAACCCACCAACACATTAAAACAGCAGCTAATGAACTTGAAAGACCCTATACAGATAACAAGCAAAACTAATGTCATTTACAAAATACCGTGCAAGAACTGTAACAAACACTACATTGGATAAACTGGCAGAAAACTAGCCACCAGGATACATGAACATCAACTAGCAAATATTGCATTGTTCACTGGGTGACGTCACCAATGCATCTTTGATAAGGTGTAGGTGGTTTGTCCTGCCTGGTGTTAATATGTCTCTATTTGTTAGTAATCGTGGTTTGTACCTGAGTGGTTTGTATATGGGTTCCAGTTCAATGTGTCTATTGATTGAGTTCTGGTTGGAGTACCAGGCTCTAAGGAATTCTCTGTGTTGCCTGTGCTAGGATGGTTACATTGTCCCATTGAATTTGTATCTTTCGTTATCTGTGTGGTTGGGAATGAGAGAGTACTGGTTGTGACTGGCAGTGAGGTGCTGACGTCAGTGCACTTGTATGGTCAGTTTTCTTCCTGTTTGTCCAATATAGTGTTTTTCCCAGTTTTTGAAGAGTTTTTGGAGATAATATTCATCCTGTTGGATGTCGGTGTCAGGTCCTTAACTTTGTGAGGAGCTGGTGGCAAGTTTTTACTGGTTTGTGGGTCACTAAGATCCCCAGGAGTCAGAGTAGCCAGGTGGCTATCATTGCATGTTTGTCATCAAATGCTATAAATCTAAGAGTAGCACTCTGTACCAAGCATAGGAGACATTCCCACTCTTCCTGCCTACTTCAGAAGGGATTAAAGGCCAATATTCATGAACCTAGGTACCAACCTGGAGTTCAACCTGGATAAATGTGAGGTGATGCATTTTGGAAGGTCAAATTTGAAAGCTGAGTACAGGATTAAGGATAGGATTCTTGGTAGTGTGGAGGAACAGAGGGATCTTGGTGTGCAGGTACATAGATCCCTTAAAATGGCCACTCAAGTGGACAGGGTTGTTAAGAAAGCATATGGTGTTTTGGCTTTCATTAACAGGGGTATTGCGTTTAAGAGTCGTGAGATCTTGTTGCAGTTCTATAAAACTTTGGTTAGACCGCACTTGGAATATTGCGTCCAGTTCTAGTCGCCCTATTATAAGAAAGATGTGGATGCTTTGGAGCGGGTTCAGAGAAGGTTTACCAGGATGCTGTCTGGACTGGAGGGCTTATCTTATGAAGAGAGGTTGACTGAGCTCGGACTTTTTTCATTGGAGAAAAGGAGGAGAAGAGGGGACCTAATTGAGGTATACAAGGTAATGAGAGGCATAGATAGAGTCGATAGCCAGAGACTATTTCCCAGGGCAGAAATGACTAACACGAGGGGTCATAGTTTTAAGCTGGTTGGAGGAAAGTATAGAGGGGATGTCAGAGGCGGGTTCTTTACACAGAGAGTTGTGAGAGCATGGAATGCGTTGCCAGCAGCAGTTGTGGAGGCAGGGTCATTGGGGACATTTAAGAGACTCCTCGACATATATATGGTCACAGAAATTTGAGGGTGCATACATGAGGATCAGTGGTCGGCACAACATCGTGGGCTGAAGGGCCTGTCTCTGTGCTATACTGTTCTATGTTCTATGTTCTGAAAGTGGGTCAGAGACAGCAGTGCTCCCAATTATGCTAGGAGAAAATAAAGACTGCAGATGCTGGAGATCAGAGCCAAGCATGTGGTGCTGGAAAAGCACAGCAGGTTAGGCAGCATTCGAGGAGCAGGAGAATCAATGTCTTGGGCATATGTCTTTCATCAGGAATGCTCCTCATTATGCCACAAGATCTTATATAGTACAAAAGCAAGGAATTATCATGAGCTTTTATAAAACACGGGTTCAGTCTCAAATTGAGTATTGTGTCTCTTCCTTGGTATCATACTACAGGAAGAAAGTAAAGACATTAGAGACGGTGCAAACAGATAAGCAAGAATGGTTCTGGGAGTGAGGGTCTTCAGTTCCATGGCTCAGTTAGAAAAGCTGAGGTTGTGCTTCTCAGAGGATAAAGTTGAAAGATCCTTTATTAAATCAAGAAGGTCTAGAGTAGAAAAGGACATATTGTTCCAACAAACATAAGATTCAAAAGTCAAAGGGTACAGATGCAAGGTGATTGGTTGAAGAGTTAAAGACAACATGAAAAGTAATGATTTATTCAGCAAGTGCTTAGAATCTGGAATGTGATACCTGAGACTTCGATACAGACAAATTTAAGGATACCTTTCCAAAAGGAATTGGATAATTATCTAAACAGTTAAGAATTTCAGATCTAAAGAAAAAGGAGAATGAAAATAGCTGAATTCCTTTTGGGGCACATTGCCACAGATCCAATTGGCTGCGTGGTCTCTATTTGTGCTTACTTAGTCCCATTCCCCACCAGCAATATCAATCCATCCTCTTTCTCTAAAATAACTTGGTTTATTTGCTTCTTCTTTAAAATGTTGCCATTTGATGAATGAGTACTCATTGCTGTTACTCATATAATGTATCACTTCATTTTTCTCTTCTTGAAACGTCATCACAAATCAAGCTTTTGACTTTTTAATCTATCTCTGTCCTTCTGAAGTTACTCTTGATGGTTAAGTAGACTCCAGATATTTTCAACTTTCTGCATTATGCCTTTAGTTTTTAATTCCAGATCATTTGCATTTCTTCAGTACAAAAAACATGAATCAATAGATTCTATTTCAAGTTCTTCAAACAACTTCATGCTACCTCATTCCTTTTAACACAGTGAGCTATAATTTTACCAACAAGCATCAAATGCTTATCAAGTGCTTTCAAAAGTATACATACACAACAGCCATGGCATTTCCTTTATCAATAAATACTATTAAATTTGTCAGGCGTGAATTGCCTTTTACAAATTCATGTTGGCTGTGCTTAATTAAACCATGTCTTTCTGGATGTGTATTAATTTTATCCTGCATTATGGTCCCTAGAAGCTTGCCCACTTGGGATTCTAAACTATAGTTAGCTGCTTTATCTCATTCTCTCACTTTACACAGAAATGTTAATTTGAATCAGTCTTGTGTCAGGTACCAAATGAGTTCAAAGCAATTAAATAGAACTAATATTATATGCTGTAGGTAAAACAGACAAGAATGATTTTGGAGAAAGTTAATGTGGAAAAAAAAACAGAAGGCAAAAAATAAGTTATACAAGTAAACAATGGTAGAAGTTTACTTGAGGTTTTCATAAACTGCGTTCTCCGATAAGGGACAATGATATCGCTGTTAGAAAATGTGTTGGAGGTATGTTAGTATGGAAAATTTTGGTTAAATGAAATACTAATTTCATTTTGCAGCATTTGGCCTGATGACTCTAACTATTTCCCTTACAGATACTTGTTATAGAAAATTAAAAATCACACAGTACCAGGTTGAATAGTCCAACAGGTTTATTTGGAAGCACTAGCTTTCGAAGCATGTTTCTTCATCAGAAGAAATTGTCCCATCACCTGATGAAGGAGCAGCGTTCTGAAAGCTAGTGCTTCCAAATAAACCTGTTGGACTATAATCTGATGTTGTGTGATTTTTTTTAACTTTGTCCATCCCAGTCCAACACCGGCTCCTCCACATCATTGTTTTCGAAAGTAATTGTTCTGAACAGCTTTAGGATGATAGTTTTAAATCTTGAAAGGAACAGATTTACCACTTTGTCCAATAAATTACATCTTGTTAGGACAAGAGCTTCTTAGAGTCATAGAGTCATAGAGATGAACAGCATGGAAAACAGACCCTTCAGTCCAACCCGTCCATGCCGACCAGACATCCCAACCCAATCTAGTCCTACCTGCCTGCATCTGGCCTATATCCCTCCAAACCCTTCCTATTCATACACCCATCCAAATGCCTCTTAAATGTTGCAATTGTACCAGCCTCCACCACATCCTCTGGCAACTCATTCCATATACTTACCACCCTCTGCATGAAAAAGTTGCCCCGTAGGTCTCTTTTATATCTTTCCCCTCTCACCCTAAACCTATGCCCTCTAGTTCTGGACTCCGCGATCCCAGGGAAAAGACTTTGTCTATTTATCCTATCCATGCCCCTCATGATTTTGTAAACCTCTATTAGGTCACCCCTCAGCCTCCAACACTCCAGGGAAAACAGCCCCAGCCTGTTTAGCCTCAAATCCTCCAACCTTGACAACATCCTTGTCAATCTTTTCTGAACTCTTTCAAGTTTTACAACATCTTTCCGATAGGAAGGAGACCAGGATTGCACGCAATATTCCAACAATGGCCTAAGCAACGTCCTGTACAGCCGCAACATGACCTCCCAACACCTGTACTCAATACTCTGACCATTAAAGGAAAGCATACCAAACGCCTTCTTCACTATCCTATCTACCTGAGACTCCACTTTCAAGGAGCTATGAACCTGTACTCCAAGGTCTCTTTGTTCAGCAACACTTCCTAGGACCTTACCATAAAGTGTATAAGTCCTGCTAATATTTGCTTTCCCATAATGCAGCACCTCGCATTTATCTGAATTAAACTCCATCTTCCACTTCTCAGCCCATTGGCCCATCTGGTCCAGATCCTGTTGTAATCTGAGGTAACCCTCTTCGCTGTCCACTGCACCTCCAATTTGGTGTCATCTGCAAACTTACTAACTGTACCTCTTATGCTCACATCCAAATCATTTATGTAAATGACAAAAAGTAGAGAACCCAGCACCGATCCTTGTGGCACTCCACTGGTCACAGGCCTTCAGTCTGAAAAACAACCCTCCACCACCACCCTCTGTCTTCTACCTTTGAGCCAGCTCTGTATCCAAATGGCTAGTTCTCCCTTTATTCCATGTGATCTAACCTTGCTAATCAGTCTCCCATGGGGAATCTTGTCAAACGCCTTACTGAAGTCCATATAGATCACATCTACTGCTCTGCCCTCATCAATCTTCTTTGTTACTTCTTCAAAAACTCAATCAAGTTCGTGAGACATGATTTCCCATGCACAAAGCCATATTGACTATCCCTAATCAGTCCTTGACTTTCCAAATACATGTACATCCTGTCCCTCAGGATTCCCTCCAACAACTTGCCACCACTGAGGTCAGGCTCACTGGTCTATAGTTCCCTGGCTTGTCCTTACCACCCTTCTTAAACAGTGGCACCACGTTAGCCAACCTCCAGTCTTCCGGCACCTCACCTGTGACTATCGATGATACAAATATCTCAGCAAGAGGCCCAGCAATCACTTCTCTAGTTTCCCACAGAGTTCTCAGGTACACCTGATCAGGTCCTGGGGACTTATCCACCTTTACCCATTTCAAGACATCTGGCACTTCCCCCTCTGTAATCTAGACATTTTGCACTGTTCTTGTTAAGATTCCTCTGGAGATTTTACCAGTGCATAATACATAGACCTTGAGGCATTAGGGGTTTTGACCAAATGTAGGAAGGAGGAATTTAGTCTTTACTTATCATCTGCAGTTGCAAAGTCTTGAATAGATAAGGAGTCAGCATTAATTCATGGAAAGACTAACAGGGGAAAAAGAGCGTCACAAATTAAAGCATATACATTATACCTGGATGATACGCAGGTAGAAATAATGTGAGTTAGCAAGAGCTTTAAAAGTCTAGTAATGTCTGACAGTTACAGATTCCATCAGAAAGCATGACTTGTAAGAGCATTTTAAGCTTAACCTTTGGCTAAGTAAATATGCTGGAAGTCTGCTAGTGAAGATAAAACTCCCTGTTGGACAACAGGAAAATGTTTAAATTAAAGGTGCACAGATCACAATGTGCATTGCCATCACAGTGAGTGGAGTTCATTCAGACATAGTTATATTTGGGAAGTCAAGAGCCACAGAAGAATCATTTATGGAGGTCACAGCAACAGGAATGTTGGGAACCATTACAAAATATTATCATAACAAATGCACTTTTGTATTCAATAGGACCTACAGATGATGATGTAAAAAATTGCTATATCATAGAAAGAAAGCACAGATGCTTCTAAAGAAGATTCATAATCTTTTGAGAATTACTTTATTCTAAGAACAAATAAAAGCAAGACTTAAAACAGTACTTCAGCATCAGGAAAATCTACAGGTAATTTTGTTAAGGATCTTCAGAGATTAGTGGAAAGCTATAACTATAGAGATCTGAAATTAGAATTTGTAAGAAACACAGCTATGACTGGAATTGTCGATGAATCTTTGTCAGATTTGTTACGGTCCAAAGAAGATTTGAGATTGTGGAAAGCTATTCAGATTGTGTTGGAAGCAGAATACAAGGGGAATCACAGACAAATTCTGATATGAGAATAACAGCCTTATTACAGGACAGCAATAGAACCTATTTGTTTTAATGGGTGTAATCACTCTAAAGAGACATCAGACACCAAAGAGGAGTCAGCCAGACAGCAGAATATAAGAGTCTGCATCAATGCTATATGACACACATGTCTCACAAGAACAAGTGGTGCCCAGCTATGACAAAAGAGTACTACATCTGTAAAAGTAGCCATCACATCCAGAGGATGTGCAGAAGGAGGACATGGGTTCAGGGCAACAAAATCTCAAATGCTTACTCATATGAATATGTTAATGTAATAGAACCACAAGCATTAGAAAAAGTATCCAAATGTTTTCCAAGTGGAAAATGGTAATCCAAATCAAGTGAGTCACAAGACAGCAATGAGGAGGAATTTATCCTCTCAGACCAGTAAATCTGTGGACTCATAGAGGCAAGTAGAGGCTGGATTATTAAATACATATTTAAGGCTGAGGGAGACAGATTTGTAATCAATAATGGATTCAAAGTTTATGAGAATAAAGCAGGAAAGTGGAGTTGAGGATTATCAGATTAACCATGAGTTTATTGAATGCCACAGCAGATTCAATTGGCTGAATGGCCCACAGCTGCTCCTAGACTTATGGTCTTTATCCTGTTTTTGTCAACAGACATCGCATTCATTTTATGTTTGATGTAGGAGTGAATGTCATTGTCTTATCAAACCAAATTTCATGTCTGAAGAAATAGCAGTTACAGCCTAAAGAGGTGAAACTACAAGATCCAGGTGGTATACCTCGCAAGATTAAAAATATGTGACAAACAACTCTGCAACAGAAAACACCTGAGAGTTGAGAACCTATACATGTTTTCCCATCAACATTTCTCGTTTTTGAGTCTGCACCGTGACATGATCTCAATGTCCTTTCGGTAGCAGAAGATGTTCAATCAGATCCAAATGTCAGTGGGCAAGTCAAGACAAAGCAAGTTATACCAAGTCTGTTCAAAGAAAACTTCTTCAGTGAACAACTGGCCGTAGAACAAATGTGTGTGTCCCAACTGGTCATGAGACAACTAACAGAAGATTTTATTGGGTTTCCTAGACCAGGTGGAATTGAAAAAGAAGAAAAGAAATAGATTCTATGTTGATGTAAGAAAATAATTTCAAACTGAATGAAATTTTCGACTATACAGCAGTGATGGAAACACTTCCTTTCCGATCCTTACTGGTGTATCTTCAGAAGACAAAGAACAAAGAACAAAGAAAGTTTACAGCCCAGGAACAGGCCCTTCGGCCCTCCAAGCCTGAGCCAATCCAAATCTACTGTCTAAACCTGTCACCCAATTCCTAAGCATCTGTATCCCTCCCCACCTACTCATGCATCTGTCCAGATGCATCTTAAATGAATCTACCATGCCTGTCTCTACCACCTCTGCTGGCAACGTGTTCCAGACACGTTGTAAAGTATTTGCCGCGTGTATCCCCCTTGAACTTTTCACCTCTCACCTTGAAAGTGTGACCTCTCGTTAATGAATCCTTCACCCTGGGAAAAAGCTTATCTCTATCTACCCTGTCTATACCCTTCATAATTTTGTAAATCTCAATCAGGTCCTCCCCCCATCTTTTTTCTAATGAAAAAAAATCTAACCTACTCAACCTCTCTTCATAGCTAGCACCTTCCATACCAGACAACATCCTTGTAAACCTTCTCTGCACCCTCTCCAAATCTTCCACATCCTTTTGGTAATGTGGCAACCAGAACTGTGCACAGTATTCTAAATGCAGCCGAACCAATGACTTGTACAATTTTAACATGACCTACCAACTCTTATACTCAATACTCTGTCTGATGAAGGCAAGCATACCATATGCCTTCTTGACCACCCTATCCACCTGTGCAGCAACCTTCAAGGTACAATGGACCTGCACTCCCAGATCTCTCTGCTCACCAACTTTTCCCAAGGCTCTTCCATTCATTGCATAATTCATTCTAGAATTAGACTTGCCTAAATGCATCACCTCATATTTGTCTGGATTGAACACCTTTTGCCACTTTTCCGCCCAACTCTCCAGTCTATCTATATTCTCCTGTATTCTTTGACAGTCCCTTATGCTTTCTGCTACTCCACCAATCTTCATGTCATCTGCAAACTTGCTGATCATACCAACAGTGCCCTCTTTCAGATCATTTATGTATATCACAAACAACAGTGGCCCCAGCACTGATCCCTGTGGAACACCACTGGTCACCTTTCTCCATTTCGAGAAACTCCCGTCAACTGCTACTCTCTGTCTCCTGTTGCTCAACCAGTTCTTTATCCACCTAGCTAGAACACACTGCACACCATGTGACTTCACTTTCTCTATTAGTTTACCATGGGAACATTATCAAACGTCTTACTAAAGTCCATGTACATGACATCAACAGCCCTTCCTTCATTTATCAACTTGGTCACTTTCTCAAAGAACTCTATTAAGTTGGTAAGGCACAACCTCCCCCACACAAAACCATATTGCCAATCACTGATACGCCCATTATTTTCTAAATATAAATAGGTTTTATCCCTCAGTACCTTCTCCAGCAACTTTCCCACCACTGACGTCAGGCTCAGTTCTCTGTAGTTACCCAGAATATCCCTACTACCCTTCTTGTACAGATAGACGTCAGTGGAATTTGTAAGCAGAAACTAATAATGATATCAGTAATAAGCAGTAAATTTCACTTGAACTCTTAATGAATCTGCTCTCTGCAATATCCCCTTAAATCCCCTTTCACAACAGAGAGTGGCACGAGCTGGGCGGAAGTGAGGTTGGAGCACAGAGCTGGTCGGGAAGGTAAGTGATTGATATATAAAGAACTTACCTCGACGCCAACGGTCTTTTCACAGCAGAGAGCGGCGCGAGCTGGGCAGAAGTGAGGTTGGAGCGCAGAGCTGGTCAGGAAGGTAAGTGATTGATATTTGAGTGGGTGTGTTCTAGACCCCAGGCCCTACATAGTAGGGCCTCTCTCCCATCCTCCTCCTCTAACCTAACTTTAAAGTCCACAGGTAAGCTACTCAGTGTTCTTGTTTTGGAGACAGTGTACAGTAATGGCAGCGCAGGCAGTGGAATGTTCCTCCTGCAGGATGTTTGAGGTAGGGGTGACCACCGATAATCCTGCCAACTTCATCTGTAGGAAATGCAGTCAGATCCTGCTCCTCACAGAATGAGTTAGGGAACTGGAACTGGAGTTGGATTAACTGAGGATTATTCGAGAGGCTGAGAGGGTGATAGATAGAAGCTACAGGGACATAGCTATGCAAGAGAACAGAGGTAGCTGGATAACAGTTAGAGGTGGGAAGGGGAGGAAGCAGGCAGTGCAGGGATCCCCTGTGGTCGTTCCCCTAAACAATAAGTATACCGCTTTGGATACTGTTAGGGGGGACGGCCTAGCAGGGGTAAGCTGCAGTGACTGGGTCTGTGGCGCAAGGTCTGGCTCTGAGACTCAGAAGGGAAAGGGGGAGAGGAGGAGAGCACTAGTTATAGGAGACTCTCTAGTTAGAGGGACGGACAGGCGGTTCTGTGGACATGGGTGAGACTCTCGGATGGTTTGTTGCCTCCCGGGTGCCAGGGTCCGAGATGTCTCGGACCGTGTCTTCAGAATCCTTAAGGGGGAGGGTGTGCAGCCAGAAGTCGTGGTGCACGTTGGCACCAACGACATAGGTAGGAAGAGGGGTGGGGAGGTCATTCAAGAGCTCAGGGAATTAGGCTGGAAGCTAAAAGCTAGGACAGACAGAGTCGTCATCTCTGGGTTGTTGCTGGTGCCACGTGACAGTGAGGCAAGGAATAGGGAGAGAGTGCAGTTGAACACGTGGCTGCAAGGATGGTGTAGGAGGGAGGGCTTCAGGTATTTGGACAATTGGACTGCATTCTGGGGAAGGTGGGACCTGTACAAGCAGGACGGGTTGCACCTGAACCAGAAGGGCACCAATATCCTGGGGGGTAGGTTTGCTAGCACTTTTCGGGGGGGTTTAAACTAATTTGGCAGGGGGATGGGATCTGGACTTGTAGTCCAGCAAGTAGACTAGCTGTTTGTCAGGATGTCCAAGAATGTAGGGAGGCTGTGAAGAAGGTAGCACTGACAGGGAATACTTGCGGACACAGAGATGGGTTCAAGTGCGTATACTTCAACGCAAGGAGTATCAGAAATAAGGTGGGTGAACTTAAGGCGTGGATCGGTACCTGGGACTACGATGTTGTGGCCATCACGGAAACGTGGATAGAAGAGGGACAGGAATGGTTGTTGGAGGTTCCTGGTTACAGATGTTTCAGTAAGATTAGGGAGGGTGGTAAAAAAGGAGAGGGGGTGGCGTTGCTAATTAGAAATGGTATGACGGCTGCAGAAAGGCAGTTCGAGGGGGATCTGCCTTTGGAGGTAGTATGGGCTGAAGTCAGAAATAGGAAAGGTGCAGTCACCTTGTTGGGTGTTTACTATAGGCCCCCCAATAGCAGCAGAGATGTGGAGAAACAGATTGGGAAATAGATTTTGGAAAGGTGCAGAAGCCACAGGGTAGTAGTCATGGGTGATTTCAACTTCCCAAATATTGATTGGAAGCTCTTTAGATCAAGTAGATTGGATGGGGCAGTGTTTGTGCAGTGTGTCCAGGAAGCTTTTCTAACTCGGTATGTAGATTGTCCGACCAGAGGGGAGGCCATATTGGATTTGGTACTCGGTAATGAACCGGGACAAGTGATGGGCTTGTTAGTGGGTGAACATTTTGGTGATGGTGACCACAATTCTGTGACTTTCACCTTGGTTATGGAGAGAGATAGGTGCGTGCAACAGGGTAGGTTTTACAATTGGGGGAAGGGTAATTACGATGCTGTAAGACAGGATCTGAGGAGCATAAGTTGGGAGCATAGGCTGTCAGGGAAGGATGTCGTGGAAATGTGGAACTTTTTCAAGGAACAGATACGACGTGTCCTTGATATGTATGTACCTGTCAGGCAGGAAAGAAATGGTCGTGTGAGGGAACCTTGGTTGACGAGGGAGGTTGAATGTCTTGTAAAGAGGAAGAAGGAGGCATACATAAGGTTGAGGAAACAGGGTTCAGACAGACCAGTGGAGGGATACAGGATAGCCAGAAGGGACCTGAAGAAAGGGATTAGGAGAGCTAAGAGAGGGCATGAAAAATCTTTGGCGGATAGGATCAAGGATAACCCAAAGGCATTTTATGCGTATGTGAGAAACATGAGAATGACGAGAACGAGGGGAGGTCCGATCAAGGACAGTAGTGGGAGATTGTGTATTGAGTCGGAAGAGATAGGAGAGGTCTTGAATGAGTACTTTTCTTCAGTATTTACGAATGAGAGGGACCGTATTGTTGAAGAGGAGAGTGTGAAACGGACTGGTAAGCTAGAGGAGATACTTGTTAGGAAGGAAGATGTGTTGGACATTTTGAACAACTTGAGGATAGACAGGTCCCCCGGGCCTGACGGGATATATCCTAGGATTATGTGGGAAGCAAGAGAGGAAATTGCAGTACCGTTGGCAATGATCTTTTCGTCTTCACTGTCAACGGGGGTGGTACCAGCGGACTGGAGAGTGGCGAATGTTGTGCCCCTGTTCAAAAAAGGGAATAGGGATAACCCCGGGAATTACAGGCCAGTTAGTCTTACTTCGGTGGTAGGCAAGGTAAGGGAAAGGGTACTGAGGGATAGGATTTATGAGTATCTGGAAAGACACTGCTTGATTAGGGACAGCCAGCACGGATTTGTGAAGGGTAGGTCTTGCCTTACAAATCTTATTGAATTCTTTGAGGAGGTGACCAAGCATGTGGATGAGGGTAGAGCAGTGGATGTAGTATACATGGATTTTAGTAAGGCATTTGATAAGGTTCCCCATGGTAGGCTTATGTGGAAAGTCAGGAGGCATGGGATAGAGGGAAATTTGGCCAATTGGATAGAAAACTGGCTAACCGGTCGAAGTCAGAGAGTGGTGGTAGATGGTAAATATTCAGCCTGGAGCCCAGTTACAAGTGGAGTTCCGCAGGGATCAGTTCTGGGTCCTCTGCTGTTCGTAATTTTTATTAATGACTTGGATGAGGGAGTCGAAGGGTGGGTCAGTAAATTTGCAGATGATACGAAGATTGGTGGAGTTGTGGATAGTGAGGAGGGCTGTTGTTGGCTGCAAAAGGACTTAGATATGATGCAGAGCTGGGCTGAGGAGTGGCAGATGGAGTTCAACCCTGCCAAGTGTGAGGTTGTCCATTTTGGAAAGACAAATAAGAATGCGGAGTACAGGGTTAACGTTAGGGTTTTTAGTGAGGTGGAGGAACAGAGGGATCTTGGGGTCTATGTTCATAGATATTTGAAAGTTGCCACTCAGGTGGATAGAGCTTGTAAGAAGGCCTATGGTGTATTAGCATTCATTAGCAGAGGGATTGAATTCAAGAGTTGTGAAGTGATGTTGCAACTGTAGAGGATTTTGGTTAGGCCACATTTGGAGTACTGTGTGCAGTTCTAGTCGCCTCACTTTAGGAAAGATATGGAAGCTTTGGAGAGGGTGCAGAGAAGATTTACCAGGATGTTGCCTGGAATGGAGAATAGGTCATATGAGGATAGGTTGAGAGTGCTAGGCCTTTTCTCATTGGAACGGCGAAGGATGAGGGGTGACTTGATAGAGGTTTATAAGAGGATCAGAGGAATAGAGTAGACAGTCAGAAACTTTTTCCCCGGGTACAACAGAGTGTAACAAGGGGACATAAATTTAAGGTGAAGGGTGGAAGGTATAGGGGAGATGTCAGGGGTGGGTTCTTTACCCAGAGAGTGGTGGGGGCATGGAATGTGCAGCCTGTGGGAGTGGTAGAGTCAGAATCTTTGGTGATCTTTAAGCGGCAATTGGATAGGTACATGGATGGGTGCTTAAGCTAGGACAAATGTTCGGCACAACATCGTGGGCCGAAGGGCCTGTTCTGTGCTGTATTGTTCTATGTTCTATGTTCTAAATGTCTTTCATCCATACATTCATCTCTCTAACCTTATGTACATGTGTACATGGCTCAGGTAATAATCCATTGGTAATAACTTTTGAAGTTCAGCTTCTTAATTTGGTGCTTAGCTCATCACACTTACTATGCAGCACCTCTATCATAATTCTACATATATCATTGATTTCTACATGGACCACAATAACTGGTCCTCTCGCTCTTACTGCAAATTCTTCTTCAGTTCAGAGCAGATATCCTGAATCCTTCACAGGATAGACAACACAGCAATCTGGACATGTGGCCTTTGCTGTAGAGTATGGTGACAATCTCCCCAACAATGCTTGCCCCCTTTTGGTACTACATTCCTTCTTTTGGCACCCCCAACTTGAATGCTGTATTATGCTAGCATGGTCATTTAGCTTATTCACCTCACAGTCCCTACTCTTAACCAAAAAAGCTGAGAGAACATCTTATCTGCTGGACAGTTACAGATGCTGACACTCCTGGCCTCTGGCTCTCTTAACCTAATTCACTTGCAATCACACCGTTCTGCCCCTGTCCTCTGACCAGATCAGAACACCCTATCCTAAGAGCTTTGACTGCCTCCTGGTGCAAAGAATCCATGTAAAGTAACAGTCCCTCAGAAGGATAGTGATCCATCGTCTGGATTTGGTCACCTTTGAAAGGTTTCTTCCATGCTCTTTCTTTGGCCGTCATGCCAACCCATGCCTCCTGTCCACTTACTGATTCATAATGGGACAATGAGGTTAAATATCAACTTGTAAGTCCCTCCAACAACTGCCAATGAGTAACTTTTGGTCAGTAGTATTATGAAAACAAACTAGAGCATCTTCGCAGGGTTCAATCCATTTGGGGTGAATTTGTGACAGACTTTCTTTCAGCTTCAACCAAGCTTGGTTTGTCCTGATCTTCAGGAAATGATAAGAATCTGCAGAATGTTTTCACAGAAATGATTTGCAACCATTGAGGCTTTGCTCATTTGTAGATTGGAGCAGAAATGTGCTTACCTTGAACACCAATCTGGGTCAGAAATTTATAGGGCATACAAACATCAGGAAGTATGAATCGAGGAAATATTCTGCAGTTGTTCATAGAAACGGATATCTCACAACCTACTGCCCCCCTTCTAGATGTACTGGTTCAGGATTGCCAATCACTACAAGGAGCTAGATGGATGTTCCCCCAACAGTACGTTTAAAGATGAGGCCCCAATGCCCACTTGCCCACTTCAGTCCCATTACAATTTAGCCAATAGCTGGCTGGCATTTGGAAGTCTGCCCACCCAACAGCAGGAAATCTGAGATCTGGGTGAGTGAGGTCAATGTCAAACAATCATTCTGATAGGTGGGAGGGGCAAGGGGTCCATCAATGATGTTTATGATAGCTCCCTCTATGATGTTTATGATAGCTCCCTCAAGGGCTTAAACCCTCATTTCCTAGACCATCTATCCCTTTCCATGATCCCTCAAATCTTAGTCCTTCACCAAGGCATGAGCTGCACAGCATACAGATTCCTCCCATCTATTACCAGATTTTTATAAGTCCAACATTAATGGTCAATTGGCTGCGAAAAGGCTAGGGGCCATCCAGTGTTCATCTCAGCCGGCCATCCCTAGATTGTGATGGTGTCAGATAGTCTGCCACTTCAAGCAATCTATTCTGTTGTATTTTGCAACATGTTATGAAAAACATACCTAGTTTCCTGCTAACTATTAGGGCCAACTAATTTATACCGAACACGTCAAAGCTTTCTCCATTAAATAGGATTTTTATCAAGATCCAGCAGATGTGCAATGTTGTCCCTCATATTGAGTTAAACAATACACTCAGTTATATCAAATACGGTAATTAAGAGTTATAGCTGGTAAGTGTAACTCTTATGGGAAGCAAGTATATATTACCAACCAATCTTCTGTGATATTCCACACAGTCAGTTAAAATACATATAACCTTGAGGATTTCTGGAAGTAGGGCAAGGAGATAATTGAATCAGGATCCACAGTTGCAACTCAGTCATGATTTTACATTTGATCTTTACTTTTATATCATACATGAGAGAATAATTGTTTAGAATAACTGATAGAAAACTGTATGTTATTGCCAGGGTGTTGAGATGCATTTTATTTTAGTGTTGGTTGAGTTTTTCAAATTGGGTTACTTGATAATAGCTTAGTTTGTCCTGTCTTATCTTGTATAAAAGCACAGAAGATAGAAGTAGGAGGAGGCCATTCAACCCCTCAAGCCTGTTCCACCATTCATGATCATGGCTGGTCACTGAGCTCAACGCTCTAATCCCATCCTCCCCCATATCCCTTGATCCCTTTAGCTATAAAAGCTATACCTACTCACTTCTTGAAAACACATGTTTGGGCCTTAACTACTTTCTGTGATAACTAATTCCATAGACTCACCACTCTCTGAGTGAAGAAAGTTCTCCTCATCTCATTTATAAAAGATTTACTCTTTATCCATAAACTGTGACCCCTAGTTCTGGACTTACCAGCATCAGGAGCATCGTTCCTGCACCTGCGAGGCCTGTTAGAATTTTATAGGTTTCTGTGAGATCTGCCTTCATTCTTCTAAACTATAGTGAACACAATCCTAATCAAAGTTGAAACTTTATTGCTGGAACAGCACAGCAGGTCAGGCAGCATCTAGGGAACAGAAGATTCGACGTTTCGGGCACATGATTCATTCCTGAAGAAGGGCATGTGCCCGAAACGTCGAATCTTCTGTTCCCTAGATGCTGCCTGACCTGCTGTGCTGTTCCAGCAATAAAGTTTCAACCACAATCCTAATCAACTCAATCTTGCCTCGTACATCAGTCCTGCCATCCCAGGAATCAATTTGGTAAACTTTCACTGCATTCCCTCCATAGCAACACCATCCTTCCTCAGATAAGGAGACCAAAACTGCACACAGTATCCCAGGTGTGGCTTCACCTATGCCCTGTATAATTGCAGCAAGACATCCTTGTTCATGTACTAGAATCCTCTCTCTATGAAGGTTAACATATAGTTTGTCTTCTTTACTGCCTATTTTACCTGCATGTTTACTTTCAGTAACTGGTGCACGGAATAGACTTAAGTTTTATTGTTAAAGTCAAATTTGCAGTATACATGCTTGTTTTTTCAGTGAAGAAACACATGATTAAATAATTTTTAAAAAACAATATATCAAGCCGGATTTTGGACTGAGATCTGACTTATCCAGTGATAGAACCTGGGATCTTAACAATTAAATAAATACAACCTTTGTGAGGAAACTGAAACATAACTGATGTGGCAGTCAGTGTGGGTCAGTAAACATTTCAAGACAACTGACTTTTTAAACGAGATTATCAAAAGTTCAAAGAGAGCCAATATAAACTTTGTATTTTCTCATTATTGGGTATATCAAGAAAACTCAAATCATTTATTATAGAAATTGTAATTTGATTCTATTCTGAGGTTAAAAAAAAGGAGTTTGGAAGAATGTTATTATAAATTCAGCTTCTTTCCATAATTCCTTTACCAGTGCTAATATATAGTGTCATAAATAAATCAGAGATTTTGAGGCATCAGTCTGAGCAGCATTGCAATTACATGAAAAGCTAACTGGCAACTTCAATTTTATTTGCATTAAATGATTAATTAATGCTTAATCTGAGCATTAAAAACTCTATCAATTTCATTACGCAGAAATCATTACCTGCTGATTTGAGCACACTTAAATAGAGAAGTCTATTGTAATACAGCCATTACAAACCAATCAAAGAAAACATCATAGTGTTGGTACTCTAATAAAAGGAATAAAAGGCCATTCTTGTGATCTCAATTGACCTCAAAGCTAATATATGAAAATGTAAAACAATTAAAATAGCTCTGCTAAAGCCTTTTCTGGTTTGGATGATTGAGCCAGATAAATAACTTTTTTCACATCTGTTTGACCAGATGCAGAAAACAGTACACATAAGTAATGTTATGTTAACTGCATCTGTGCTGTAGCCCACACAGCATCTAGGCAGTTTACTCACTGATGTTTACTGCAGCAATGAAATTACCATTATCCTAGAAAAGAAATCATTTTGACACATCAATATCAATAAGCAACAAAACTAAATTAAAATATTACTGTACACTGGGAAGATTAATGTAGAGTTTGATATAGCTTTCTGCAAACATAGGTGCTATTTCTATGACCTTTGCTAAACAATAAAAAAAATAAAATCAATACAGATTTTAAAACAACTGATTCTGATTAATTAAATTGTGGAGTTCTAAATTCTATTCAGTAGACTAAAGTACACCGACATGACAAAAAAAAATGTCATTGTCATCACCACCTGTAAGCAGTAAAAGAACATTCAACTACTGAAAACTCAAGTTACAGCATCAAATTTCTTCAGTATTTAGGTTTTGCCAACATAACGTAATGACTAAAGATGAAAGTTTCGAAGAGTGAGGATAATAATGATGATGACAATAATGACAGCCCAACCTTTGTTTCAGATCAGGCCAGAGAAGAACGGCCATAAACATACTGCTGTCTGCCCAGAACTAATCAACTCATCCTATGGATAACTTGTGAGGTGCATGTTCCTGAGGACGAAACAGAAACCAAACTACTCACCATGCATACAGGTGATGGTGACTCGGTTCATTTGCTCATTCAAGAAGATGCCAGAAGGAGTGTTGAAACAAGTAGGATCCATGAATTACAGCAGATTGCTGAAGAAGACAAGGTGGGACCATTTCCTATTACCTTAATGATTCAAAACTATAAACTGGCAGGAGCGATGAGCCTTAGTCATTACACAATCCAAAGCTAGTAGGGTGCCTAATGGTCCTGTTGCCACAGAATCACTGATGTGTAGGCAGATGAGATTAGTTTGGAATGGCATCATGGACAATGCAGACATGGTGGATTGAAGGGTCTGTTCCTGGGCTGTACTATTCTATGCTCTATGTTCTATATTCTTGTCACAACTGGCAGCACCTCTAGCCAAGCTGTTCCAGTCAGTTTCCAAGTCTCTCATTTAGCTGAAAAGGTGGACAATTGCTTAACTAAGTTCTGTTCACAATATCACAAGGCTGTGCCCCTTTACTTTATGAAGGTTTAATATTAAAAACTTTCCACTGGTTGGAGTTGGGTTCAAATTGGACTGAGGCAAAGCAACCTACTCAGAACTGCAAGGTCACCTTCCAAGGTGGAAATAAGAAAAGAAGTGAGTCACCCTCAGGTGAATGGAAAGGGACTGCCTACAATCTGGAGGTCCATTAAAATCTAGCACAATCTCAGGAAAACATTAACAAATGCAAAATACTGGACATTAATAATCTTACCCAATGAACTTTTTGGAAAAACACACACAAACCAATATTTCAAGGAAGGTTAAAAGAGAACTTTTGCCAGATGATGAAGGGAACCTGCTGTTTCCACTTTTTCTCTCTGAAGGGTGCAGCGAAAAATCATCAAAGAACTGAGAATTTATGAATCTATGACTCCATTTGCTTGACTGACTGCATTTAAGAAACCAGTAATCGACATAAGTCTCAGGTTACAATCTTACATTTCAATGATATCAAAAGACTGTAAAACACATTCCTTTTGCTTCCTTTTGTGTTGAACACAAGCCTGGTCCCAAGTGACTGCATGAAATCCATATGCTTAATGTTGCACCTTTTAAATATTTCCCTCAGGTTTTACTGTTTAATAAGGAATTTAAATAAAACATTATTAATTATTTTTTGCTGTAGGCAACAATTTTTAAGTGTAGAAATGTATAGGCTTGTGCAAAGAGAACTTAATGATTTATTGTGATGAATAGAAGAAGTTGAACAGAGGGAGCTAATTTATCCCTTGTCACATGGCCATGATAACACAAAGTTGGTCAAGTACAGTTTGGCTAATTTCTACCACAGCAGCCTCCTCTCAAAGACCAGCAAGTTGGTGGAAAGTATCATAAGTAACACTATCGAACTGTTGTTGAACACTGATACTTACTCATCGTGTTTAGTTTGATTTCCATTAAGAGGTGCAGCTTCAGATTTCAGTTTAGCCTTGGTCACATTCAGTTTGAGGGTGAGGAATGTGGGTCTAAGAATATTGTCTTCAACATAGTTATAAAGGAATGAAGATAGAGTTGGATTAATTGAATGGGAAAAGCTTTAAATGTAGGATGGTAGAACATTTAAGGAGATATTCCATAAATCCTGGCAAGGTTATGTTCCTTTGAAAAAGAAAGAATCTATGAAAACAATGAGCAATCCATAGTTTACTATGTAAATTAAGTGTAAAGTCAAATTGAAAGAAAAATGTACAATACTGTGAAGATTAACAATAGTTTAGAACATTGGGCAGATTTTAGAAATCAGCAATGAATGTTAAAAGAAAGGAGAGATTAAAGTATGTGAGAATGTATGCTCGAAATGTGCAAACAGATAGCAAATGTTACTCCAAGCATTTAAAATTCATAGAGTTACCAAATTGAGAGTCGGTCTCTTAAATGATGATAATGGGGAACTAATAATGGGAAGCTAGGAATTAGCAGAAGTATTCAGCAGTCTTTTTTTTTGCTTTTCTTTCCATTGTAGAAGACACAATAAAAAGCCATTATGATGATCGAGAGCAAAAAGAAAGGGATAACCTTAAATTCACCATAACTGCAGAGAAAATATACTGGGAAAATAAACGTGGACAAGTGCTCCAAATCTGATGGCTTTCATCCTAATGCTTTAAAGGAAGTGGGTACAGAAATAATACATGAATTAGTGATGATCTTCCAAAATTCTTCAGCAATTCCCCAGACATGGAAAGATTTCAGTGGATTGGAAAATCATGAATGTAACAATTTGATTTAAGAAAGGTGTGAAGCAGGAGACAGGAAATGATAAATCAGATAGCCTGATGTCTGGTGTAAGGAAAATGTTACAAAAGAGACATTTAGAAAACCATAAAGCCGCAGGCAGAGTTGATATGGTTCATGAAATGGAAATGCGGCTTGTGCAATTTATTATGGTTATTTGAAGTTATAACAAACAATCAATAATTCAAAATGAAGAAAAATTTTAAAAAAGATGAGAACATTACAAGAGAGACTGTTAAATTCCATTGTAGAGAGGGATTTGGGTACCCTGGTGCATGAATCAAAAGAAGTTGCCATGCAGAAAATGAAAATTAAATGTTGGTTTTTGTTTCAAGAACAATCAAGCTTAAATGTAACCATACAACTCTACTTTACAGCACCTTATTTAAACACATTTTTGATGAAGGGCTTATAAACATCGACTCTCCTGCTCCTCGGATGCTGCCTGACCTGCTGTGCTTTTCCAGCACCACACTTTTTGACTCTTATTTAAACTCCATCTGAAAACTGGGGGTTATTAATTTATGAACATCTGACTTACAATTGTTCATTCTTATGAATGGGATCCTGTACAAGGCTGTAATTTTAAAAAACCAACAGATAAATATTTCCTGTATTTAAGAGCAGCTGCTTTACATTGCCCTGTGCAGTGTTCCAGCTGCTGTATAAATTGATTGGCAAATGGAATCCAGAATGTTTGGAACCCAGGGACTGCCAACACCATGCCTACTATTGTTCTCTTAACTTATAAAAGGATATAATTGTGTTAGAAGCAAATCAGCGAATGTTTATTCAAATGATTCCGAGGAGGAAGGGGTTATCTGAAGGAAACATGGGGCAGATAGTGTCTATATCTTTTCGCCTTGAGGAGGATGCGAGATTATCTTATTGTAAGCATATAAGTTTCTGAATGGAGTTAACAAGGTGTGCACTGAGAGGGGGGCTCTCTTTGTGGTGGAGTCTAAAACTGGGGGGCACAATAAAAAATTAGGCATTTCCTGGTTTAAGACTGAGGTTCAGAAAATTTAGTTTTTCATTGACAATGATTTTTAAGTGGAATTCTGTTCCACAAAGAGCAGAGATGACTGGATTCCTGATCATATCCAAGGTTGAGTTCAATAGATTTTTGATCAGCGAGGCAGTTGACAGTTATGCGATGCAAAGAGGAAAGTTGAGTTAAGACGATGGTCAGATCCGCCATGATTTTCTTGCATGGTCATGCAGGTGCAGGGGACTGAATGGCCAACTGTTGGCCCTAATTCTTGTGTTCCTCTGTCCTTAAATACCATATATACACGGTTAAAAGTTGATCTCATGTAAAAGTTGACTCCTTATTTTGGCCAAAAATTTGTATTTTCCATATATCTCGTGCATATGTTGACCCTATATATCACATTACAAATCTCTGACAAGTGAAACTTCATGTTCCCATTAACCCACTTAAATGAAATTGTATTTATTCATTCATACTGGTAACTCCACTGATTGCACTTTGTTTGCCATATTGCGTCTCTATTTATTCATTTATTCATCACTCTACTTAGCTCACTTGTACATATATCTTTAATCCTTTGACCAATTTGTTAATGTTGCTGACGTTCTTAACATACAAGAGTAAATGGGAGGGGAATGGAAGAATTTGGCGGGAAAGCTCAAGATGCTTACACATTCAGAATTTAATAAATATTTACTTTGAGTGTACCATTATACCAGGCCATTACAATATTGAACAATGTAATTTTGCAAGATTTCAATGAATCTTTGACATATTAAATTTTTGTACCAGTATGTATAAATAAAATTTACTATCAGTAATTCATTCTCGTTTCTCTTGCTTTTATCTGATAATTACCTTTTCTGTAATTCATTGTGATTTTCTTCTTTACCTGGGATTAGTTGTGAGGTCAAATTGACTTCTGTTAACAATATGGTATTTCAAACTACAGCATGAATTTCAGCCCCTGAAAACTATTACCCTGTAATAGTCAGCCCTATAAATTGAACCTTTAAAAATAGGCTAAATAATCCAACTTTTACACAAAATATATAGCATTTGGTAGAAGGTTTTAAATCTAATGGACGAGGATGAAGGAAATCAGCATAATTCTGGATCGGTGGGATGGGTTAGCTGGCAGGAAAAGCACAGTTGCTATTTGGAGTTGACAGAACATGGAAAATGAAAAGCCAAGCAGTAGGGTAATCAAGTTGCCACTAACGTAGATATGTGTTTCAATATCAGATAGAATGAAATCAGGGATGCAGACAGCCAATATTATGAAGATAGAAATAGGCAGTTCTGTTGGTGAAGTGGATGCCAGTTTTGAATGGTTGCCTGTTTAAATGTCTTTATGGGTAAATTAAAATATGAGAAAAGACAACTAAGTTTAAATGTAATACCCCCTTTTGTAGCCCAGATATTCCAATCAGAGTCATTGGAACAACGCTGATGGAAGTTAAGCATTGGAACCATGTGGGACACCACACATGCAGCCAAGTCTGTGAGAATAGCCTGGGAAATGCAGGAGTCCAAAGGGCAGATGGAGCCTTTAAAAGAGTTCATTGCATTGGGAAATTCAGAGTTAAACTAAGAGTTGCTCAGGAGTTGCTAAGAACCCAGTCTAACTCTAAACTCAGACCCCATCCTCCCAAATTACCTCATCCGGCCATGTAGCTACACCACTCCAAATGCTTTACATTCCAATCTGGGACCTCTGACAACCACCTACTCGTGACCAGTAACCGGAACTATACACAATTCTACTGTCCCTCTGGGAGTCAAAATCCCTCCCACTGGCCTGATCACCCAATCATGTCTATCCCCTCACATTCCCCACTCCTCCTGTCAAAACTTCCCTCCCAACCAGATCTGATGTCTGCTCCTCATTGGACCTAGCAACCTCTGAACTCTCACATCTCACACCTCACGGACTCAAAACACCCTTATTCTCACCAAAGCCAACACCATCCTGCCATGCCACCAGACCCAACAATGTCCCTATTGTCACTAATTTATTCAATATGCACCATCTCTTCCATGACACCTTACACATCGGGCATCCTAACCCGTTAACCAACTGCCAGCCTAACTCCACACTTAGCTTTATTCTTACCTTTCACAGGAGCTGCCTGTGTTGTGGATCTTTGAGTATCAGATTACTAGTGGCATCTAACTACCTTGCATTGGATTTCACATTAAGCTCCATCTTCTGAGCTAGGATCGCAATTGCTGGAGGGAAATGCAGAGCTCGCTCAAATTGCTAAAAAAGGAGCCGAGTGGCAATCTGACCATAGTGACTAAAATTGTATTGAATAGCTAAAATAAATCCCTTATAACAAATTACACTTTGAAGGAATGAACACAAAAATTTTATCCTCCAGTCAGTGGTCATCACTCAGGATCATGCAAAGTAGAATTCCTTATTGGACTATCATTTATTGTTTATTTACTCTGCAAATTAAGTAAAATTTCTCACCAAGTCTGTACAGAAAGTATTGAAATTCTACCATATCACTGTGTAATAAAAGAATAAAGAATTTGAAATTGATGTTTTAATGAAAAGTAAAACATTTATAAACTAGCCATTAATATCCATTCCTGCTTATGCCTTGATGTGTCTCAATGTTCCTTTACCTGTACCTTGCTTGACTACTCACATTAGCTAGCACATTATAAAAATTTAATCAGTTTAATGCATTAAAAAATCAGGATTTTACAGCTGAATGGTTCATCATTTTATATTTTAATCGCATTATACTGAGATTGCAGGGAGCAAACAGCCACAGCTGCGCTTAAACATATTATTACTATAAAGAACATCACACTTAAGGCTATCAAGCCATTGCATTTTTCTTTAAAAGTTGCCAGAATACACATTTGATTCCAAATGAAAAACTATTCATAAACTTGATTCATAGAATCCCTACAGTGTGGAAACAGGCCATTCAGCCCAACAAGTCCACACCAAACAGTAACCCACCCAGATGCATTTCCCAACATTTACCCCTGACTAATGCACCTAATCTACACATCCGTGAACACTATGGGCAATTACGCTTGGTCAATTCCTCTAACCTGCACAGTTTCAGATTGTGGGAGGAAACCCACGCAGACATGGCGAGAATGTGCGAACTCCACACAGACAATCACCCGAAGCTGGGGTTGAACCCAAGCCCCTGGTGCTGTGAGGCAGCAGTGCTAACCACTGAGTCACTATGATTGGTGTGATAAAAAAAATGTTATTCCAAACATTTTTATGTTTTCACCTGATCAAAATTGATTCTTTTTTATTTATACAAGTAATCCAGTCAATCTCACAATCAGTATGTTGGAGTAAAATTATTTTCATCAACTTTCAACAGTTTAGAGCAAGGACAATGCAATTGTCACTTCCTTATAATCCAAGTTGTGTGAAGCACCAATAAAATTTTCTCTTCCATCTTAAAATTGCACATAAGTTAGGAAACAACAACAGCTAGATGCAAGTTAAAGATTTTGGTGACTAGGTTTAAGCAAGGAAACAAATTCATCTCAAATTTAAGAAACAAATTCCTCTCAAATATTATCATTAATACAATCAGACATGCATAGCTTTCTCATCTTGCTACAATTTGCAGTCTGTGGAAATCTCTTGACCTAACTTCAATAGAAAGCTCACTGAAAGAAAAAAATCATCATCTAAAATTAATTTCACAAACTATAAGAACTTTCTAAAAGTGATTGAGTATAGAAGTGATCTATCACCCAATATGTGTTTCATAACACAATTAAGTATAGCTGATTGAATCCTGTGTCACCTTATTGACAGATCATTTGGAAATAATAAAGATACACGATGTTAAAATGAAACAAAATTCAGTTTTATATTTTTGTTTATTATTCATATCTGTTGATGCAGTACATTAAAGATTTATTTGGGAATACTACTGATTATCATCTCAATAAGAAGTTAGAAACCTCTATTTTTGTGTTTGACATGTACAGAAACAAAAACAGCAAAAAATTAAATACTGATTCATGACTTTGGGTTGTGCCAACTATTTCACAATCACTTGAAGTGCAATCAAAATTTGATCAAATATAGACTTAAAACTGGCACAAAAATGATCAGATTCCATCCATACACATATAGATCACACAACTTACTTTATATAGTATATAACACTTTGCATTACATAGTATATAAGAAGATTAAATTTGACTTTGTTTCACTTCAGTAACAGCATTATCAAAGCAAACAATAAAGGGTTCTCCTGATACAATAAGGCAATAATGAAAAATTGTCAATATAGGTGGGCACTTCCCTCTGCATCGGTTCCAGAGAGGACACACATATGAGTTTGCATTCTTGCAATTCCAATCTAACTCAATAGACCATTCAGGATCATTGCAGAAACCAGGTACATAACACAGCATCTCTTAGAAGGATTGCAATACTTACTGGTACTGCAGTGTATCATAGACTGTCTGACCACTGGGTATGGTCTCATACTCAAAATTACTCTGAAACATGAGACCATTCTGTCCCATCTCAAATTGTCAAGCTTACTTTGTCTTTGAGGCAAAGCAATTCTTAGCTGGACAATTTACAATGATGAGGTATATTCTTCAAATGAAGAGATGATCTATTCAGTAACAAGATAAGGAGAGATTTCTTCACTCAATTGATTGTGACTCTTAAGAGTTCTTTGCTTCTGAAGTGTGTAGATGTTCAGTCCTTGAGTGTATTTAAGATAGAGATTAGTTAATTTCGGGAGTCAAAATGAACAAAAGGATATAAGAGGCTGGTGAGAACATGAGGTTAATGGCAAGAGTCAGTCACAATCTTATTAAATAGTTTCACTGGTCTATTCCTGTTTCACCCCCACATTCCTCCAGTTCTCAATCACAACACCCTCCTCCAAATCCCCATCTCTCTCTATCCCTTTCTTCATGTCTCAATCTCTAACACACCATCCCATCACCTCACAGTTCCCAATCACCAGGAAAATCACATATGTGTCAAAAATAGATGCACAGCTGAAACACTTTAACAAATTTCATTCCCTAGTGCCTGCATAAGCATCTCCCAAGAACATATTGTACGTGCATTTCTGTGGCAGTGAATGCAGCCGAATTTAATAGTACCTTACTGAGCAGTTTTATTAATTTGAGTATTGAGGATCTAACAGACTTTCAAGTCATGGAGGTGAAAACATGAGAATTGTTTAAGAATCAATCAGATGATGCAAAAGGTGAGTATCTCTCCATGGATGAACTTAGAAAGGCGAAATGATGAGTGGTACAGTGGCTCAGTGGTTAGCACTGTTGCCTCACAGCACCCGGAACCTGGGCTCGATAACATCCTCAAGCGACTGTTTGTATGGAGTTTGTACATTCTCTCTGTGTCTGCGTGGGTTTCCTCCCACAGTCCAAAGATGTGCAGGTTAGGTGGATTGGCCATGGGAAATTGCCTGTATTGTACAAGGATGTGCAGGTTAGGTAGATTAGTCATGGGAATTGTAGGGTTACAAAGATAGGGTAGGGGTGTGTGATTGGGTGGGATGCTCTTTGGAGGGTCCTGTAGACTCGATGGGCCAAATGGCCTGCTTCCACACTGTAGGGATTCTGTTCCATGATCTTCCTCATTCATAGTCAGTGTGATTATATAATGTAATCTATGCTGAACTATTACATACTGAAGAGAAGCCGAGAACCAAGACGTGCAACAATTAATCAAAAAATAACATAGAAGTTTTTTTTTCATTAAATGCTCTGATATTTTGTGCATTTTTCTTGAAATTAGTGAAAAAATAACTGGCCTAAATCACTGGAAGGCTATAACAGAACAAAATAGAACAAATAGTTATCAGTTAGTGCACATTTTCATAGAAGAAACTGCAAATAGTCTGGAGTCAACACTTCAAGGTCAACACTGCTTAATCAAATTATTGAGAATCCATACTCATTATTTTACATGCTGCTCAGACACAAATTGTAAGACATGCCAGAGGATAATGAAAAAAAACAATGGAGCAAATTTCTTGTTAAGAACTTGCATGTTGGGCTGTGCTCATTGAGATCCCATGTTAGAAATTCTATGACTCATTAGCCATGACTTTCCATGTTGTAATCTGGAAAATAGAAACAAGGTCCTGTGAGGTTTAGATTAAACATATTGCTGTATGGGAGAACAGAGTGAACCTGCCACAGTGTACCTGTAATTCTTTCTGTTTACAATCCACTATGTCAACAAACGAACTTTGGGCAAGCCTGATGCGTTTCGTCACTTGGGCTGTTTTAATGTAGGGTGGGTTGGGGGGTTGCTATTCTAACTGTCTCTGGATTTGTCATTGCCCAACTCTGTCCTGACATCATGTGCACTTCATAAGGAACTGGATAAAATCCTTAAAAGTGGGCATTTAGACTAATGTTCTGACCCAATCAATCTTTGTGACCTTATAATTATCTTAGTGGCATAATAGAGATAAAAGATCAGAAAAAAATTATGTTTTAAGTGATGGTATAGTATATCAGTTTTATGCTTCATAGCAATTGGCATAAAACTCTAGCTCATAGAAATGTCCTCACTCCCCTTTGTGCTTTAAGAAGTTCTGACTGAGCAAAGTTCCATTCACCTTTCAAACAAACAATTGCCTATCGTAATCTCTAAGACTGCAGAAATAGAGGCTTCATGCCATAGAACAATAAGGGTGGCACAGTGGCTCAGTGGCTAGCTCTGCAGCCTCACAGCACCAGGGACCTAGTTTGATTCCGGCCTTGGGTGATTAACTAGGAGAAAGTGAAGACTGCAGATGCTGGAGGGCTTATATGCCTTTCCTGATGAAGGGCTTATGCCCGAAACATCGATTCTCCTGCTGCTTGATCTGCTGTGCTTTTCCAGCACCACACTCTTGACTTGTGTGATAGTTTGTGTGTGGAGTTTGCACATTTTCCTCAGTCTGTGTGTGTTTCCTCCGGATGATTTGGTTTCCTCCCACAATCCACAGATGTGCAGGTCAGGTGAATTGGCCAGGGTCCTCCCACCCTGCCCCCTGTAAAAACGCCATCCCATTCTCCCAATTCCTTCGTCTCCGCCGTATCTGCTCCCAGGAGGACCAGTTCCAAAAACGTACAACCCAGATGGCCTCCTTCTTCAAGGACCGCAATTTCCCCCCCGACGTGGTCGATGATGCCCTCCACCGCATCTCTTCCACTTCCCGCTCCTCCGCCCTTGAGCCCCGCCCCTCCAACCGCCACCAGGACAGAACCCCACTGGTCCTCACCTTCCACCCCACCAATCTCCATGTACAGCGCATCATCCGCCGTCATTTCCGCCACCTCCAAACGGACCCCACCACCAAAGATATATTTCCCTCCCCTCCCCTATCAGCATTCCGTAAAGACCACTCCCTCCGTGACTCTCTCGTCAGATCCACACCCCCCACCAACCCGACCTCCACTTCCGGCACCTTCCCCTGCAACCGCAGGAGGTGCAAGACTTGCACCCACACCTCCCCCCTCACCTCCCTCCAAGGCCCCAAAGGAAACTTCCATATCCGCCACAGACTCACCTGCACCTCCACACACATCATCTATTGCATCCTCTGCACCCGATGTGGCCTTCTCTATATTGGGGAGACAGGCCGCCTACTTGCGGAGTGTTTCAGAGAACACCTCTGGGACACCCAGACCAACCAACCCAACCACCCTGTGGCTCAACACTTCAACTTCCCCTCCCACTCCACCAAGGATATGCAGGTCTTTGGACTCCTCCATCGCCAGACCACAACAACACGACGGTTGGAGGAAGAGCACCTCATCTTCCGCCTAGGAACCCTCCAACCACAAGGGATGAACTCGGGTTTCACCAGTTTCCTCGTTTCCCCTCCCCCCACCTTGTCTCAGTCAAATTCATCGAACTCAGCACTGCCTTCCTAACCTGCAATCTTCTTCCCAACCTCTCCGCCCCCACCCCAGTCTGACCTATCACCCTCACCTTGACCTCTTTCCACCTATCGCTTTTCTGACGCCCCTCCCCCAAGTCCCTCCTCCCTACCTTTTATCTTAGCCTGCTGGACAAAATTTCCTCATTCCTGAAGAAGGGCTTATGCCCGAAATGTCGATTCTCCTGTTCCCTGGACGCTGCCTGACCTGCTGCGCTTTTCCAGCAACACTTTTTCAGCTCTGATCTCCAGCATCTGCAGACCTCAATTTCTCCTAAATTGCCCATAATGTTATGTTATGAAGTTGCAGAAGTGTACTGTACTTTTAAGAGGGTGAAGGACTTGGCAAGCCCACCCAGTGCTGGAGACTTTACAACGTAACATTTGGTTCACAACAGAGAGCACTGGCTGAGTTGCTATGAGACAAAAACAAATTCAAATTCAGCCAATCAGTTTAAGTTATACACTGAAAATACCAAATTCCAATCAAGTTTGAAGTTAGTATATTGACAATCTTAAAAGCCAATGACACAATCAGATGTTTTGAGGCGGGGGGGGGGCTTTATAACCAGGCAAAAATTGAACAGTTGGGAGGAGAACTGCCAAGCCAATATCTGCAAACTACCCACAGAATAGTTCTCTTAAAGGTACCTTTATCAATCAGCAACCTGTGAAGCAGAATCTCCAAGAAGAAGAAAATAAGACAGGAATACAGAGAAGAAATCTGCCTGGTTTAAGAGATAAGAAGTGTTGTTTTGTAAATTTTAATTGGGGGTTTCATCGGACTAGTATTCTCATAGGAGAAGGTAAAAGATAGGTTTGGGTGTGTTACTCTTCGGAGGGTCGGTGTGGACTTTTTGGGTCAAATGGCCTGTTTCCACACTCTATGGAATCAAATCTAATCCAACAATAAGAGTCATTTTGATTTTTAATGGTGCTCAAGGCACAGTGTGAATTAAACTCATCAGTTAAGGACCAGGAAGGAATATATTTACAGTTTAAATTAAAGCAGATAGTGTCAGAAGCTATCGCTACAGTTGCAATAATTGCTTCATTAAATCTCCAGCTGATAGCTGGAAGGTTGACTGAGATGGTAAAAATGGTTATCTTCAATCTCTCATGTTTTATGTTTATTCCATCAGTTTTTAAATAGGTCAGATTATTTAATTTAGCTTTGTAAATTGGGCAGGATTTTACAGCCAGCAGGACAGGAAAGCTGCTTGTCATTCATCATGATCCTATTTGCTCACACACTTTTCAGAAACTTCTGAACAGCAACTTCTGTTCAGGGCCACGCACGGTGGTGAGGCCAGGAGCAGGTCAGTGATCTGCACATTCACAGATAGAGACTTTTACAGTCACTTTTTAACTGAGCCACCACTATAACATGCTGCAAGTGTTATATGATCAATTAGAGCCAGCAGGTGTGAAATGGTCGAGACCTGACATTTAAAAATTCTTGCGTGTGATGTGTAATTGGTTAGACCACAATTTGTTACCCATCCTTAATTTTTTTCTCAAGAAGGTGGTGGGAAGCCACTTTTTTGAATTGCTGTTGTCCATGTAGTGTATGCACAGTGTTGTTAGAAAGGGAGCCATGACTTTGACCCAGTGACAGTGAAGGAATGGCAATGCAGTTGCAAGCCAAGATGATACTTAGATTTAGATTTACTTAGATTACTTACAGTGTGGAAAAAGGCCCTTCGGCCCAACAAGTCCACACCGACCCACCGAAGCGCAACCCACCCAGACCCATTCCCCTACATTTACCCCTTCACCTAACACTACGGGCAATTTAGCATTGTCAATTCACCTAACTTGCACGTTTTTGGACTGTGGGAGGAAACCAGAGCACTCGGAGGAAAGCCACACAAACTTTAAGGATAATTTGCAGGTGTTGGTGTGCCATGTCTCTGCTAATCTTGTCTTTCCAGGTGGTACAGTTTATGTGCTCAGAAGGTGCTGTCAAAGGAGACTTTGTAAGATCTCAGTAGTGTATCTTGTATGGCCAATTCACCTAACCTGCACATATCTAGACAGTGGGAGAAAACCTATGCAGACACGGGGAGAATGTGCAAACTCCACACAGACAGTCACCTGAAGCTGGAATCAAACTCGGGTCCTTGGTGCTGTGAGGCAGCAGTGCTAACCACTGAGCCAACTTGCCGCCCTACTTTGTCCTGAATGGTGTTGAACGTCTTGACACTGACTCAGGCAATTTGACAGTATTCCACCACATTTCTGACTTATGCTTTGAGGAAATAGCAGGTGAGCTTTTTTAACACAGATTTTCTCGCCTCTGACCTGCTCTTGTAGCTACAGTCCAGAAGTGGCTGATCTACTTCTGCATCTAACCCAGATTGACCCACTTTACCAAATGCTTTCAATATCTTCGCAAATTTCTTACCTGGGTCTGTAACTGTTTAGTTTATGAAGCATTGCTGCCTGCTTTATTTTAAAGGTTTCAAATCAGATTATAGATCAATGGTTTTCCAGTTTATGCTGTGGATTTGATATCCATCCTTTTGTGCCTTCAGCACCGCATCTAGTGTTTCTTCACTATTTCTGGCTTGTTTTAAACCTTGTTCTGTTGATTCTGCACCGTGGAGTGCAGTGTATTTTTTAGTTGCATTGTTTGAATTTAGATGTGTTTTCTTTTACTTCAGTCTGCGGCTGACTCCCAATGGCTGATCGAATTTTAAACATTTTTAAATAACACAATTAGGAAACTAGTTATCTGTCTACATAAAGAAATAGTATTTTCTTTGTTTCTGCCAATGGCTACTTCTGGATTATTATTACATTTTGTTTGCTGCTTTTCCTTCAAGTTATTAAGGCTGCTTTTGTTTTCTTTTTTTTTAAAGAGAAAATCCTGATGGCATACCATGCAATCATATTCTAGTGTTATCTAAATATAACAAAAATGAGGTGTGTGAATTATGTTTACTTGAAGATCTCTGATGGCTTTATTTACAGCTAAAGAAGTATATACAGTATAGAATCATCTCTTGACATTGTCTGAGCCTTGAGTGTAATAGAGTCATAGAGTCCAACTGCACAGAGACAGATCCTTTGGCACAAACTGATCCATGCTGAACATACTGTAGAGAACCTGTGACCATGTGATAATTTGAATACTTGATTAATTCACATACTGGGAACAGAAAGGGTCATAATTCCAAAAGTGATCATTTGCATCAGAAGTGGTCCTGTATTGTGGTGCTTCTGGCAACAGCCACCAGGACAGCATAGTATTAGTTTCTGAGTGGTTGTCTAGGTGGTGAGGACTGGATTGGGGAGTGGGGTTGAACAGGTCACTAACGTACTTCCCTATGCAGTCTTTCCACTGACAGGACCAGGCTGGTTACAAGCAGACATCTCACTTCAATGCCTGACAGTTTCTAAAGTCATCATTTTGATCTGCAGCCTGCAGTTTCTTTGGTGGTGGAGCTGGAGCTGCTCACTCAGAAACTGTTGACTGAGTGAAGTCATCTCACTGCGCCAGCTGGGGCACTCAGAACTGAAGGCTCCCTGGCCCAGGGAGGGAATGTGAGCAGCAAAGGCTAACCCTTGGTGGTAACCTCCAAATCAGCAGAACTGCCTGGCTGGCCCTGGAAATGAGAGAAAGAAAAAACTGACTTCAATGCCAGTGTCTCTCATAACGTAGATGCTCTTTTGTTTCATTGGCAGCCTCACCAGGATTCACCTTTATTGGCTGATCAAGTAACTGAGTTGATGCCCTTTCATTTGCTCAGCAAAAGGCTATGAAGAACCAGAAGCAGCAGGTCTGTTGACAAATGTAGAATTTCTGTTCATATGAAACTCCTATTAGGAACTGCATACTCTCCCTATTTCTATTCTTGGCAGCAACTGCATGCAGGATGGAGTTAAACGATCTGTCTATCTAGTGTTACATCATCAAATGGCATTATATTGAACTGTCTAGCTCCTCTTCAAAAGATTGCAACACTCTTTCTCTCAGCATCATGATTTCAAACTTTCTGACCAGCACTAATGTCCCTCAGTTTTAACATCTCGATGTTTTTTTGGTCTGCAAACGACAACTTAGCTGGGCTCTTTGCTATTGTAGTGTGTTGAGCTGTTGTATACATGACCACGTAGGATAATAAAATCTCCTTCCGATCTGAACAAGTATGCACTGCATCCTTCACATCCCGACACAAAAACTTGAAACCATTTTCTTGGCAAAGAATATATCCTCCCTGTACCTGCCAGGGTTCTGTTCACAAAGGCAAATCTCTCTGCCCCTCAGCAGGCATTGGCACCAGCACTTTATCCTTTGGCCTGACTATTTGTGCTTATCTTTAATTTGGCAGGAAAACCCTTAGCATCTCAGGTTGTCACATCTCTCAGACTTTGCTGTTTACATTTAGATATACCTGGCTTCCGTTGTGCTGCTTTGTTCATCTCACCTTGTGTTGCATTGATGGCAGAGTTGAGATACATTTCATGTTATGTTATTCTCCACCCACTGTTTCTATTACAACTGCTGTTTACAAAATGGCATGTAATGCTAAGTTATTTCTGCTTTCTGCTAGATCAACCTTGCCTCAACTTCTGCGACTTGTAACTTTGATCCACCTGATCTGTTTTCCAGTGATTCAGATCTGTCACATCATAATGGTATCCCTCTGACACCTCTCTTAAATAAGTCACAAATTGGGCTGATGTTATGGTCTAATTCTCTCAACTGATAGAAAACATGTTCAGCAACATCTTGAAAGTCTGTCTTACTGAAGCATCTGCACTGAGCAGCAATAAGAACAACAAAAGAGAGTGCAGGAGGGCATGCCAGGAGCAGCACCATCTGAAAATGAGATGACAACTTGGTGAAGTTACCAAACAGGACTACTGGCATGCCAAACAGCATAAGCAGCAAGTGATAGACAGAGCTGAAGCGATCCCACAACCGAAGGATCAGGTCTAAGCTCTTCAGTCCTGTCACATCCAGTCGTGAATGGTGGTAAACAATTAAACAACTCACTGGAGGGGGAGGCTTCACAAATATTCCCATCCTCAATTACGGAAGAGCCCAGCACATCAGTGCAAAAGATAAGGATGAAGCCATCGCAGCAATCCTCAGCCAGAAGTACTGAGTGGATGATCCATCTCGGGCTCCTCTCGTGGTCCCCAGCATCACAGATACCAGTCTTTAGCCAATTTGATTCACTCCAATGATATTAAGAAATGATTGGAGACATAGATAATGCAAAGGCTATGAGCCCTGATAACATTCTGGCAATAATACTGAAGACATAAACTCTAGAATTTTCCACTCCTTTTGCCAAGCTCTTCCAGTACAATTACAAATTTGGCATCTACCTGACAATGTGGAAAATTGCCCAGGTATGTCCTGTACATAAAAAGCTGGACAATCCAGCCAATTACTGCCATATCAATTTATTCTTGATCATCAGTAAAGTGATGGAAGGTGTCAACAGTGCTATCTAGCAGCACCTGCTCAGTGACGCCCAGTTTGCATTCCGCCAGGGCCACTCAGCTCCTGACCTCATTACAGCCTTGGTTCAAACATGGACAAAAGAGCTGAATTCCAGAGGGGAGTTGAGAGCCACAGCCTTTGCCATCATGGCTGCATTTGACCAAATGTGACATCAAGGTGCCTGAGCAAAACTGGTATCAACTGGTATTAGGGGGCAAAATTCCACTAGTTGGAATCATATCTGGCACATGTGAAGATGGTCATGGCTGTTGGAGGTCAGTCATCTCAGCTCTAGGACATCTCTGCAGACAATGACCTTGGCCCAACCATCTTCAACTGCTTTATCAATGACCTTTCCTCCATCGTAAACTCAGAGGTGGGGATGTTTGCCAATTATTGCACAAAGTTCAGCATCATTCGTGACTCCTCAGATACTGAAACAGTCCCTGTTCAAATCCAACAAGATCTGGCCAATATCCAGGATTGGGTTGATAAGTGGCAAATAACATTCATGCCATACAAATACCAGGCTATGACCATCACCAATAAGAGACAATCTAACCATCGCCCCTTGACATTTAATGTTATTTCCATCACTGAATTCCCCCACTATCAACATCCTGGGATTATTATTGACCAGAAATACAACTGGACTTGCCACATAGACACAGTGGTTACAAGAACAAGTCAGAGGCTAGAAATACTATGGTGAGTAACTCACCTCCTGACTCCCCAAAGCCTGTCTCCCATCTACAAAACACAAATCAGGAGTGTGCTGGAATTCTGATGAGGGTGTGGTGCTGGAAAAGCACAGCAGGTCAGGCAGCATCAGAGGAGCAGGAAAATCTACATTTCGGGCAAAGGAATACTCCTCACTTGCCTGGATGGATGCAACTTGATACCATCCAGAACAAAGCAGCCCACTTAATTGGCACCACATCCATAAGCATCCACTCCCTCCACCGCAGATGCACAGAGGCAGCAGTGTGTACCATCTGCAAGACGCACTGCAGACATTCACCAAGATCCTCAGACCACAACCTCTAAACCCACAATCACTTCCATCCAGAAGGACAAGGGCAGCAGATACATGGGAACACCACCACTTGTCAGTTCCACTTCAAGTCACTCGCCATTCTGGCTTGAAAATATATCGACATTCCTGCAATGTCACTGGGTCAAATTCCTGGAATTCCTTCCCTAAGGGCATTGTGGGTTAACCCGCAGCAGATGGACTAGGGATGGGCAATAAATGCTAGTCCAGATAGTGACGCCCACATCCCTTACATGAATGAATAAACAATAAAATGGATCCCAGAGTAAAAGCTACAATTTCACATGTAAATTTATTCACTCTCATGGCTATGCTGATGGATATTAAGGAGTTCCCTTTTAATGCTCCATATCCCTGCACTTTTGTGATCCACCATCAGAGAATCTCATTCATATACACATTCCCATTTTATTGCCATTTATAGAAACACACGAAAAATCATAATTCATGTACTCCCTTCATAACATAGTGGCAGATCCCTCAGGGAGATAATATTTTAACACAGCAAGTTGGGTGATTTCAAACATACTTTCGAAGATGTATAGCATGCGTAAAAAGGAAAAACTTAAATGATTGGCTATGTGGATAGAAAGGGACTAACTGAATTACATTTATGTAGAACCAGTGTTGGTGCAGTAACCTGCAGCCTCTTTCTGTGCTGCATGATTCTATGATCAGTCGCTGTTGTAGCTCAGCTTCACCACTGAGTTAGAAGGTTGAGGATTCATGTCTGACACTCGACACGTCTGCATGTAACATAGGCCGGCATGCCATTGCAGCAAGCAAGTGCTGCCTTGATTCACATGTAATGCTAAATGGAAGTCTGTGTACTCTCTCAGTTGGCCATAAAAGATTCTTTGATACTACTTGAAAGAGAGCAGGAGAGTTCTTCCAAATGTTGTGGCCAATCCTTATTTCTCAAATGTCACCGATACAGATTATCTGGCCATTATCACATTGGCGTCTGTATGTGCCGTTTTCCTGCTATGATTACATTTCAAGAGTACTTAATTGGCTGTGAAGTGATTTCGGATTTACTGGAATCATGACAGGTTCTATCTTTTCGTTATTATGATTCTAATAAATTACCTATCTATAATATAATAAAGATGATATATCAACTTAATTTACACTCATTTCCTCTGTCACATTAATCTGCTACATATTCCTGTCATATTTTCCTGAGAAATATCACATCGAGAATACTTGCTTCCATGCTGTTTTTTATTTAAATTACCCCACTTCAAATGATTTATGTTCAAATTTCTTATGGTTCATTAGCAGTTACTTATATCAATTAAATGCCACTCACATGTATTCACTGTAACTAGGTCATATTCAATTTCTGAAAATGTTTCTATCTGTCATTCTTCCCTTAACCCTCCATCAAGATCACCTTATTTGGTAAAAAAAATATTAAATTACACATAAATTGTTACAGCAAACTTTTTATTAACTGACATCTTATGGGAGCAGGAGTGTACTGGTTGATCAACTATTCCAGATAATCAAGAGGTCCACATAACCAGTGTAAAAACATATACTAAGTAATTGAAATGTGATGCAGGGAGTATACACATTACTGTTACACTTTATTTACAGTATAACTCACTGAAATAATAATACAACTTCGCCTTAAATAAAACTTAGCAGCACAGGGCCTTCTCACCCACTCCCTGAATTGACTATTCGAACATAGAATCATAGAATCCCTACACTATGGAAGCAGACCATTCAGCTCATCAAGTCTACATCGACCCTCTGAAGAGCATTCTACCTAGACTCCACCCCCAATCCTATCCCTGCAACTCTGTATTTCCCATATCAGATCTACCTAACCTGCACATCTTTGGACATCACGATAGATCGCAGTATTTGTGGAGAAATTGACTCAACATTGATTCAACTGTTGATAGCTTGTGTGGCCATTTGATTGAAGGTATACTGACATCGAGGTAAGTAAAATTTAAAAACAAAATAATTGAACAGAATAATACTGATGAAGGGCTTTTGCTCGAAATGTCGATTTTCTTGCTCCTCGGATGCTGCCTGACCTGCTGTGCTTTTCCAGCACCACTCTAATCTTGACATTGTACACTCCAGTCAGCCTCGGTGTTGTCCACACTAAAGCACAATTCTCAATACCACTGCATCACTGGAGCTGTGAGGTCTGAGTCTGTGTGCAGCCAGGGAGTCAGTCACTTGTGAGAGACGAGCAATGAGCAACTTCACCAGGTCTAACAGTGAAAGCTATACTAATGCAAACATTTTAGCAATGTAATTGGAAATATATTTCAAAAAACGATAGGTCACTCACAATGATGTTGCACCCCAGGGTTCGGTCAGCATGTGTTCTTCTTCCTCAGCCTTCCAAGGCATCTAACTGCTGACTCAAACTCTGTAGCTGGTGTTGATAGAGCTTATGCTGTACTTAGTCATGATCATTTGTAAGACTGGGGCAATGGTTCCCTGGTGCCTTTGGCCTTTAAGGCCCAAGAAAGCTGATCTCAGTTGACCCTCCTCAGTGTTGAGGCTGGGATGGAAGGAATGAACTAGTAATTAAAACTCATTCCTGCACAAGTCACGTCAGTAGTAAAATGTTCCGGTTCAATAACTAAAATGCTAGACTTTCCTTATGTGCTTCAATGAACACAGAAGTGATCTGTTTACTATAAAATAAATGTCATTTCGAAAATCAAGTTGCAAAACTGGTTGACAACTACGTTCTAGCTAAGCAGAATTCAGATTATATTACCTTCTGATCTCAAAATAAAAATACTCACAGAATATAAAAGCCAGAAAAGACAATATTTAAAAGAAGGAGAAGAAAAATACATCCCTACTGGCCAATGGTCTGAAAAACAAGTTAGAATTTGACAAATTCTCACGGTCGACTCAAAGTTTTGTTATTGATAGCATTGAATTACTGACAGCTGTACACTGATGGGAGATCTTCTATCCTATGCTTTGACTTGGACAGAAACTGGGGTCATTCCAGGTCTTTTGAAAATAATCCCTATTTAGTATTTCAAGATTTTCACAGTGTTCAAGATATTCAGAAGTAGAACACTTAGCATGCTCCCAAATATCTCAACCACGAGAAAATTTCACAATCGACAGAGTTGCATTTACTGCGAACTTTAGAGATTTGTTTCTTTCCACCTTTCTAGGTTTTTGAAATGAAAACCAAAACCTGAAAGGGTTGAGATGAATTATAGACGTCATAGTTTCTTTAGATTTTATTGAGGACAGTAAACCTTCTTACCTTGCTGAAATATTTTCTTGGCCATTTTTTCAAAACCATTTGAATTTGTATTATCAGAATGTGGCATGCCATCCAAATTAAGCCGTTGCTCTAACTCTGTGATGAAACTCCATCTAATTCAGAAAGTGTCCAAATAATTAACATCTTCCAGCTTTTCACACAGCCCACCAGTACGGATATACAGTCCCATCTTTGTCTTCATTGTTTCAATCTTTGGGATCGCAAGCTGTAAAAAGATGGAAGGGCTGGACACATCTCGAGAGTCTTTCAGAAGAAATATCTTGGATGTTCCTATCAGTTCTCCTCTCTGTAGTTGCTTGCTGATATTACCCTGTTTCCCTGAGAGGAAGGGATACCAAGTGTGTGTGGTCAGGTGACCCATACCCTCCAGGATTGTCTCAGAAATTTTGACATTTTCATGAGCATGGGTAAAATGTGGAAGTCAAGCTTGAACTGAGCCAGACTCTGCAATTTGCCTACTGCAGAACTGGAATAGACAATATTCATGAAGCCAGGTTTGGACTTCTTGTCAAAAGCAGACAGGCCTGGAGCTGGTGCTTATGGCCACTTTGTTTCAGAACTATTGCTTACACCTCCAGCTAGCATGCTTTGTTAGAAGAACATTACACAGACTTGGTGGCATCCAGCCCAGAAGAAGGCCAAAGGCATAGTGAGACAAGGACAGGATTTGACAATTGAACAGTGAAAACCCTGCTCTGCGAGCTCCAAGTATGGAAAGCAGTCACCCCATTAGATCTTCCTGCCTTATCGGACACCAGTATTGGACACAGGCTGCAGAATCTTCAAGGAAAGCACAAAGAGGGAGTTAAATGGGACAGGAAGATGTGTAGGTTAGGTGCATTAGTCAGGGGTAGGGGAATGTGTCTGGGTGAGTTATTCTTCGGAGGTCAGTGTGGACCTGTTGGGCCAAATGGCCTGTTTCAACACAGTAGGGATTCTATGAAACCTGGAGCCCCAGCTCACTTTGCGTTTGTACCTTCATTAACAGCATCACCAGAAAGCACATTCGACTGGCAGCTAAGCTGTGTAGCATCTCCAGTTCCTTGTATCTCATGGTGAACATCATCAGACTGACCAAATTCAGAGAGAACATCCCGCTGACATGACAGAAAAGCCAGTAGCAGTCCTACATAAGAGGGAAAGCCCAAATCAACAAGTGCAGATCCTGAAACATCAGCCAACCCTCAAAGACTGAGCAACAACTGTCCCAGCCTTACTGAATGGGTATTGCCAGACTTTTCAGACAAACAGTTCAAAGGCAGTGGTGCTTATCTGAGGATAGGGTGTAACAAAACGTGTATCAGAAATAGACAGCTAATGGAGATTTGAGATTGTTTACTTAGAGATTCAAGACTGTTTACTGAAGGATCTTGTGAGGAGATTGATAGAGCTTGATATAATTTAATTATTAAGCACAATAGTAGAGTCTGATAAATATTGCTTATCTTTGATAAAGTGTTTAGTAAGGTTCTGTAGGACCTTCCCCTGAGTCTTGACCCCTGTGCCTATCTCACTATGTGACATTTCTGAGTTTTAAAAGGGTTACTGCAAACTGGTCAAGGTATATTTACCCATCTTTCACTTTACAACATATAAGATCAAGGTCCCTCATCATTCTTGCTTTATCGTTGATGCTGAGCACTCAGTTCTTAAAATGGATTGCGGATCTGAGTGTATATCCAGCAGACACTGACAATCCCACTTGACTTGTAGACCTGGATCTTCATTGCCATTGCTAACATAGAATCCCCATAGTGTGGGAACAGGTTATTTGGCCCAACACTAATCCTCCGAAGAGCATCCCACCCAGACCCATCCTCATATATTGCTTGGCTAATGTACCCTAACTGACACATCCCTGAACACTATGAATAATTTAGCATGGCCAATTGACCTAACCTGCACATCTTGGACTGTGGGAAGAAACCAGAGCACCCAGAAGAAATCCACACAGACATGGGGGAGAATGTGCAAACTCCACACAAGCAGTCACCAAGGCTTTGAGTGGATATTATTTGTGCAACAGGGAGACTTATGGTTCATGAACTATGGCAAGATGTACATCCGGTGGCAGATGTAGAGTTAGATGTCCCTGTGAGTTTGAAGAAGCTGACGAAAAGTGGCAGAGTGCAAAAGATGGTTGAACTTTTCTCTACACTGCTGGGCACTACCACCACACCTTAACTGCAAGTGAGAAATCTCAGATCCACATTTCTACAATATCACTGTTACTTGACTTCAAAAATAACTTGTTTGTTGAAATGTGCTTTGGGATGTCCACAAGTTAAGAAGGGCGCTATATAAATGCAAGTTCTCTCTTTCTTACTCTAAAATTCTCACACCTATATGAAACAGTATTCCATTAAATGTCATAATTTCATAATAAACTATCCTTGTGACTTAAATAGAAATTGCTGGAAAATCTCAGCAGGTCTGGTAGCATCTGTGGAGGGAAATCAGAGTTAATGCTTCGGTCGAGTGATCTTTCCTCAGAGCTTTCTTCTTTTTCAAATTTATTCATTTTGTGGGTTGTGGGCATTACTGGCTGAGTCAGCATTTATTGCCCATCCCTAGTTGCCCTTGAGAAGGTAGGGATGAGCTGCCTTCTTGAACCGCTGCAGTCCACCAGCTGTTGGTTGATCCACAATGTCATTAGGGAGGGGGATTCCAGAATTTTGACCTAGATATATTTCTGAGTAAGGATGGAGATGGCTTGGAGGAGAACTTGAAGGTGGTGGTGTTCCCATGTATCTGCTGTCTTTGCCCTTCTGGATGGAACTGGTCATGAGTTTGGAAGATGCTGTCTGAGGATTTTTTGGTGAATTTCTGCAGTGCATCTTGTAGGTCATACACACTGTTGTAACTGAATGTCAGTGGTGGCGGGAATGATTGCTTATGTGTAGTGCCAATCAAGCAGTCTGCTTTGTCCTGGGTGGGGTCAAGCTTCTTGAGTGCTGTTGGAGCTGTACCCATCCAAGTAAGTGGGGAGTATTCCATCACACTCCTGACTTGTGCCTTGTAGATGGTGGATAGGCTTTGGCCAGTCAAGAGGTGAGTTACTGTTCAGATCAATTCAGAAAAATGTCAATATATTTCAATTGCCTCCATAATGTTGTCTGATAGATTTGCTTTAATTAGATGATAAGCAGAAAACAATTGCAACAATTTGAAAAGGAATGTGGACTTTTTAAGAAATATGATTTCCCAAGTCTGTTATCAATGAAGATGTTACAGTGACAGTCTTTGGGAATGACGAGGGGATAAATCTTGACAGTATTTTATTTATATTACACCGATGATTAAGCTTAGACAAAAAGAAAGGTCACTGATTTAGCCCTACAGAATATGGGTAGAATTTCTTAGATGTTAAAGAGGACCCTTTGAAGATATGATCTTCATAAACACATATCACAACAAATAACGCATTAATGCTTCTGAAAATGCTTCATTTTTCAATGGTATTCACACCTTCCCATGTGTAATGGTCAAAATGATTTCCGATAAGAGTTAAAAAATAACTACTTCTTATCATTTCAAGATGCAAGTAAAATTTATTTTGTATCAGAGTGGTCTCCAGTTGTATGTCAGACAGAATATATTTAAAAAAGAAATGAATCTGCTCAAGGGGTGCTCGGGGTGCTCAAGGGGAGGCCGGGGAGCCTCACTTCTGTTGTGGGCAAAGTCTTAGAGAGAATTGTAAGGGATAAGATTTATGAACATCTGGATAGGAATAATGTGATCAAGGATAGTCAGCATGGTTTTGTGAAGGGCAGATCGTGCCTCACAAACCTTATTGAATTCTTTGAGAAGGTGACTAAGGAGGTGGACGAGGGTAAAGCAGTAGATGTGGTGTATATGGATTTTAATAAGGCGTTTGATAAGGTTCCCCATGGTAGGCTACTGCAAAAAATACAGAGGTATGGCATTGAGGGTGAGTTGGAGGTTTGGATTAGGAATTGGCTGGCTGGAAGAAGACAGAGGGTAGTAGTTGATGGTAAAGGTTCATCTTGGAGTGCAGTTACTAGCGGTGTTCCGCAAGGATCTGTTTTGGGACCATTGCTGTTTGTCATTTTTATAAATGACCTGGAGGAGAGGCTAGAAGGTTGGGTGAGCAAGTTTGCGGATGATACGAAAGTCGGTGGAGTTGTTGACAGTGAGGAAGGATGTATCAGATTTCAGCGGGATATAGATAAGCTGCAGAGCTGGGCAGAAAGGTGACAAATGGAGTTCAATGTGGGTAAGTGTGGGGTGATTCACTTTGGTATGAGTAACAAAAAGATGGGGTACTGGGCTAATGGTCGGATACTTGGTATGTGGATGAGCAGAGGGATCTTGGTGTCCATGTACACAGATCTCTGAAAGTTGCCACCCAGGTAAATAGTGCGGTGAAGAAGGCATATGGCGTACTGGCTTTTATTGGTAGAGGAATTGAGTTCCGGAGTCCTGAGGTCATGTTGCAGTTGTATAAGACTCTGGTGTGGCCGCATCTGGAGTATTGTGTGCAATTTTGGTCGCCATACTATAGGAAGGATGTGGAGGCACTGGAACGGGTGCAGAGGAGGTTTACCAGGATGTTGCCTGGTATGATAGGAAGATCGTATGAGGAAAGGCTGAGGCACTTGGGGCTGTTTTCATTGGAGAAAAGAAGGTTTAGGGGTGACTTGATAGAGGTGTACAAAATGATTAGGGGTTTAGATAGGGTTGACCATGAGAACCTTTTTCCACGTATGGAGTCAGCTATTACGAGGGGACATAGCTTTAAATTAAGGGGTGGTAGGTATAGGACAGATGTTAGGGGTAGGTTCTTTACTCGGCGAGTCGTGAGTTCATGGAATGCCCTGCCAGTATCAGTGGTGGACCCTCCCTCTTTATGGGCATTTAAACGGGCATTGGATAGGCATATGGAGGATAGGGGGCTAGTATAGGTTAGGTGGGCTTGGATCGGCGCAACATCGAGGGCCAAAGGGCCTGTACTGCGCTGTATTTTTCTATGTTCTATGTTCTATGTTATTTTTTATTCCCTGGATCTGCTACAGTGTGTGTGGCTGTCAAATTCTTGGATGTTCCTTAATCTACAGTTTCCTACACTGACCATTTCACATACATCATATCATCATTTTACCAAACATATCACAGCAAACAGTCACTCATGAGCTTTATCGAACACAGGAAACTTTCAATGAAATTTCTTTATTTTACTGTGGGAAATTCTCTGGTTTCCTGCATTTTTTACGTCCCGATGCCACAACTGACTTTGAAGAAACACCATTTGCTGGGTCTCACATTTTCGTGAGATTGTCATGTTCAGCTCCTTGGTTTTTCAGAGTATAACTTGGCAGGAGGAGATTATGAGCAACACTTTCATGATTTTACAATGTATGTACACATTATTTGTCAATCTGCTTGTGATGAGTAGCTCGAAATCATGATGCAGAAATTATTAGATGCACAAATGGCATCCCAATACCCAGATTCTAACCTTTGGTTTTGCATTTTTGACTTTCAAAATTTCCAGATATGTCAGAAATATCAGAGTATTGGAGAGTCAAAGGTTTTCCATTTTGGTTCTCGTTCTAATGAGAAGATTGACCGATAGTAACACAATCTCTGCCATCAATGAGAAATGGAGGATGATCCTGAATCTAACACAGTTAGAATAGGGACTACGGTCCATGTTGTTCACAACACTCTGGTCCACACAGGCCATCTAGTGAAGTGAGCAAACCATTTATTCACTCAAATGCTCGTGCGAACTTTGACCGCACCATTATAGAAACTGATTGATTCAAATATTATATATGTGCATTATATATGTCCCTTTATGCACATATATAATATTTGAATCAAGAAGGAAATCAAAACAGAAATTAATGGAAATATTCAGCAGGTCAGGCACCACATGTGGAGAGAGAAATAGATTTAGGGTAGGGTTGTGATCTCAGTTAGATTAAGAATGCGTAAATGTTTGATTGGAATGTAAACAACAGCATGAACTTGTTGGGCTGAATGGCCTGGTTCTGCACAGATACACTATAGAATTTAACAGTGCAGAAAGAATGGATGTGTGGATAGCATGCTTTCGTAAAGAGCAAATATTTCCATTCTCAAACCACATTTGCTTAAGTTAGCTATAAACCCACCCCCAACCCTAGTCCTAAGCCTAACTTCAACCCTAATCCTGACCCCAAGCCTAACCTTAACCTAACCCTTATCTCAACTGTAACCTTAATCCTAACCCTAACTCTTACCTTAAACCTAACATTCAGTCTAACCCTAACACAAACCCCAACACAAGCACTAACCCTAACTCTAACCCTAACCTTAATCCTTACATTAAACCTAACATTAACTGTAACCCTTACGCTAACCTTAACTTAGCCCTTACCTTAAACTTAACATTAACTGTAACCCTTATGCTAACCTTAACCTTAATTCTAATCCCAACCCTAACCCTAACCCTAACCCTTACCTTGACCCTAACCTTAACCCTAACTTTATCACAGACCCAACTCCAACTTGAATTTAATGTCAATGATTAAATTCTGGCAGATGGGGTTGTGGGAGAGGCAAAAATTCCCAATGGAATCATCAGAGGAAGGGTGCCGAAGGCAGCTGAGACCCATGGTGTGAACCTTACACTTACCATCTCACCCCTCTGCTGAGCCTGTAGCTCTTTGACACCGGGTTTCTCTAACAAGACCACCACCAGATGACAAGAAACACACACAAAGTGAAAATCGCATTGGGAATGAAATCATTGAGTACTGACTTTTGAATATCAATAAGGCCTTTCCCTTGAAACACGGCAAACAAGTCCACGTGCTTGAGATGACAACCTCACTAGCTGACCTAAATGCACGTATTAATATGGAATGTAATACAAGGCAAATACAGTCCTGATAAATTGCAGGCTTTCGTGATTTCCTACTGATCATTCCTATCAGATGCAGAGTTTGTAAAATATTTCAAAACAATTGTAAAGTAATTAAGATAGAAATGCTTAGCAAAATAATTCTAGGATATTTAATTGTAAGGATGCACAACACTTCTACATTAGTTTTAATCTGAATACCAATAAACACTGCCACAGATGAACTCTTTGGAAGCTCTTTTAGCTTATTTCACAACAAGGTTTTTACTGTTGCCAACAGTTTATGAGTCAGATGCTCAGGTTCATTAAATTAGTGCTGCACTGCCATTGAACCAAGGATAAATTGTCAATACTATGCCTTTAATGTTTTCAGAAATCATTTATGGTTGACAGAATAACGTTTCCAGCAAGATAAATTTTATGACATGACTGTGACTTACAGCAATCACTGTACTCTTGCGTATTTGTCTAATTCAGCTCATTATAATATTCATGGTTAACAATTTACAGATACTTATTTTAATGGATGTTGAATGACAGAAATGAACAAGAGAACATTTTAAAACTTGCAAAGGACATTTAGTGTTCAATGATTTGGGAAACATCTGCAAATAAAGCAACACAAGATAAAAGTTATGATCGCTGAAGGAGGTGGGAAAAAGGAAACAGGAGAACAGGAAACTGACCCTGAAATGGCAGTGTGCCATTTCACTGTTTTCAGCTCTCAGATATTTTAAAGTGTTTCTGGTTGAGTAGGGAAGGGTGACGACTAATCCCTTGCAAGTGATGGTTAACTAATTTTGGATTATGAAGGTCACTGGGGAAATGTCATCTGGAAATTAGCAAGAACTATTGGCCCCTCAGTAGTGGCCAAATCCTATCCAAACTATGGAGGTGGCTTTCCAGGCAGCAAACTGGAGAGCCAGTGACCCAAATAATCTCCAACATCCTGTCTTCATGTCTCTTAGATAGTCACAGCAGAGGACCATGGTATAAAGTAGAGATGATTGCAAGTGTGGTTGGTATAAATCTCAACTTTGATACAAAGCAATACAGAACATCACTCCACCTTGAGATGCTCTCTCACTCTTACCTACAGCACAAGTCACACCTCTGCCGAATTCTCAGGACTGAAAATAGATCTAGAACTCACCCGAGATAGAAATTGAAACAAAAAAATGGAAACAAGGGCAGCTGTAGTGATAATGTCCATGGCCAATAATATCTAAATCCAGGTTAATGTTCTAATGCATGGGTTTAAAACCTACCTCAGCAACTGGTGGAATTTCAATTCAAATTAAATATCTGGATTTTAAACTAGTCCAGTGGAAATCAAAGAACAGAAGTACTGGACTCGAATCAATTCTGTTTCGATCTCCCCAGATGTTGCCAGATCTACTAAGATTCTCCAGTTCGTCATGTTTTGGTTAATAGACACCATGTTTGATTGTCATAAAAATATCTTTTAGGGAAGGGTACCTGGTTGGACATAAGTCCAAAGACCATAAAGTATATAAGCACAATTAGACCTATTGAGTCTGCTCGCTCATTGGATCCTGAGTAATATGTTTTTCAAACCCATTCTCTTGCCAGGTGTCTCCATATCCATCGCTTTGTGGTTGACTTTTAACTGCATTCTGAGACGGTCTCGCAACTCACACACTGACTCTCAAAAATAGATGAAAAACTAGAAACGGCGAGAATCAACATCAGCATCAGAATTGACAACAGTAAATCTAACCACGCTAATCCAACAAATTCCTTGTCATTACATGGGGCTTATGACAAAAGTGGGGGACTAACCCAGCAACCCTGCAATATGCCAGCCAACACCAGAATGTGTCCTTCAGCATGCCAACAGGGTTGTCCTGCCACAGTGATAAATAGTGAGGGTGTCTCATAGCATCAGATCAAAAAGGGGCAAGGGGCATCCTGCTGATACAGTAGTCAGCAGCAGAATTATGTTCAACCACAATGTGTAACCTCATGGCTAGGCAGATCCTACATTCTACTGACACCATCAAGGCAAGGGATTGACTCTGGTTCAAGCACGTTTGCAGATGAGCATGCTGGGAGCAGCACCAGGCATACTTAAAAATGAGTGTCTGCCACTTCCAAAGTGGCAGACACAGCTCTACTTCCATGACAAAGTACAGAGCAATAAATTATTCTATGAGTAATGGATCTGATCCAAGCTCTGCAGTCCTGTCAGATTGAGTCCTGTATATGCTGAGTAATTAAACAATGAACAGGAGGAATGATCGGGCAGCTCAGCACAAAAGGCAAGGCTAAAGCATTTGTCAACATCTTTAAGTAGATGTGCGGGAAAATGATCAAGTACAGCTTCTTCCTGAGATGCTCAACATCATAGGTACCACTTTTCAGCCAATTTCACATTATATCAAAGGCTAACTGCACTGGAGAGGTCATAAGCCCCGTAACTCACCTTAGAAGCCTGTCTACCTTCCAGAAATCAAAAGGTAGTTGTGCAAATGAATACACTCCATCTCTCCTGGCTGGCTGTAGATCGGGGAACACTCAAGAAGCAAAACACCATCAGGACAAAGCCCTTGCTTGAATCAGCATCTAAAATCTACAGTGTTCATTCCCTCCAATCATTACCCAGTGTCATCTGCAAAATGCACGCTAGCAACTCATCAAATTTCTTTTGACAGCATCTTCTCAACATTTGACCTGTATCACCGAGTACAGTAAGAGCAAATGAGTGGGAGCACTACCACCTGCAAGCACCATACTAGGCCACACACCATCCTGCCTTGGAACTATATCACTGTCCCTTCACTATCTCTGAGTCAATACATGGAACTGCATTCTGAACAAAGGGTTTATTTACACCTTCTCTCCCCATCTACTGTGTTGCCTACTTTGTACTGGGGCATTTCAAGAAGGCAGCTGCTGAAAATGTGTTGCTGGAAAAGCGCAGCAGGTCAGGCAGCATCCAAGGAGCAGGAGAATCGACGTTTCGGGCATGAGCCCTTCTTCAGCCCTTCCTGAAGAAGGGTTCATGCCCGAAGCGTCGATTCTCCTGCTCCTTGGATGCTGCCTGACCTGCTGCGCTTTTCCAGTAACACATTTTCAGCTCTGATCTCCAGCATCTGCAGTCCTCACTTTCTCCTCCATTTCAAGAAGGCAGCTCACCACCTACTCAGGACAATTACAGATGGGAAATAAATGCTGGCTGAGCCACAAATAAATTTTTAAAATTGCATTGGACCTTGGCCAATAACAAAAATCATGACTATAATGTTTCAGCAAATTGCAAATGTACTCGGGCAATTGTTTGCAGACTCCTGTCACATCTGGACATTTATTGGTGTAGAAATATGCAGCAATAACTGTAAAGCTACATGTAAGTGCACTAAACCTTACCCTTAAAACTGAACAATCTTGTGCAAATCAATTCCATTGAGTTAAGGAAAAGGTGATGGATAGAACTCATTGCTGGCTGACATCAGATAAGCCTCTTCTGAGTGTTTTACAATGTACGTGGAATTGCAACAAAAACCACAGGTCACTGATGTAGTGTATCTAGAAGGCAACTGTGTTAATATTAATTATCTCTGTATCTATTTTCTATACATTCGTCATTTTATCTGAGCATTGTCTACCTCCATATGCTTGTCATCTTAGCTTATCTTACCTGTTATTTTATCTGCCTTTCAACCTTCTCATTATTGATCTGTTAATCTTAATATCCACATTTACCAATTAGGGTTATATTTTTGATATATTGAGTTATATTTTTGACATACCTGTTACCTTAACAGTGTAACTTCATTTCTGGAGACAATATACCTGGCTATTTCTATGTATATCTATTTATTTAACTCGTATCACCATTCCCCAACTTGCACCAGGCCTAATAACAGTGCCACCCACTTTCATTTCATTGTCTTATAATCTCTATGTCTTATTGCAAGACAAAATGTCAGATAATGGAATCAAAAGAGATTGGACAAGTCATGGAGTACTTGACATTTGGCTCATCCCCACCTCCAAGGAGAGAAGCCTGATGCTGATTACCCCAGTTGCTGTGCAAGCCCCTGACTGATATCAGTGGCTGCCTTTGACCTGCTGTGCAGGGGCAATTCTACTCAAGGGGATCTCCCTTGGCTTGATAGAGAACTACTCCTAATAGATTTTGAGACATGACCTTTTGGTTGAAGACTTATGGAGTGTTGTTGAACAGAGAGACCTAGGGGTTTGGGTATATAGTTCTTTGAAAGTTGAATCACAGGTAGAGAGGGTGTTAAAGAGAGGGTGTTTGGCATGCTTGCCTTCATTGCTCAGATCATTAAGTACTGGAGTTGGAACGTTATGTTTCCATGATACAGGACGTTGATGAGGCCACCTTTGAAGTTCTGTGTACAGTTCTGGTAGCCCTGCTATAGGAGGGATATTATTAAGTTGAAGAAGGTGCAGAAAAAATTTACAAGAATGTTACAGGGAGGGTTTGAGCTATAAGGAGAGGCTGGATAGGCTGGGACTTTTTTCACTGGAGCATAGGAGTTTGAGGGGTGACCTTATCGAGGTTTATAAAATCATGAGGGGTATAGATAAGGTGAATATCGAATCTTTTCCCTCAGTTAGGGGAGTTTAAAACTAAAGGGCATAATTTTAAGGTGAGAGGAAAAAGGTTTAAAAGGGATCTGAGGGGCAACTTTTTCACACAGAGGGTGGTTCATATGTGGAATGAATGGCCAGAAGTAAAGGTAGATGCACAGTTACAACATTTAAAGACATTTTGGACATGCATATGAAGAGGAAGGTCGAGAGGGATGTCAGCCAAACGCAGGTAGATGGGACTAGTTTAGTTTGGGAAACTTGGTCGCATGGACATTTTGGACTAAGTGGTGTGTTTCTGTGCTATGACCCTAATCCAACCAACTAAAATTTTATGCTTAAGTCATACAGATGAACCTTTGTGGCCAAGTGTTTAATTTATATATTAGCAGTTAATTGTCAAAATAATCACCAATACTTTCAAGTAGTTCTAATTCTGTGCCACTGCAGGTGTCTTCTCAATTAAAACTAATATGTTAATGGAACAGAAAAGGCTGAAAAATTTATATCTAAATCTATATTACACAATGAGGTAAAAACGCATAAAAGCATATTAGTTACTTCTGGCATGTTGCACTGTTGAATACGGTTTGTGACTGCACATCACTGTTCCTACTCAATTTGCGAATTCAAGCAAATTATTTTGCATTCCATATGGCATATGCTTGGCAACAAATAATAGTTTTTTTAAAAATCCTTTAGTTATAAAATACACATGAAAATTCTTCCTACAAAAACCCTGCAAGGCATTTATTATCATTTAGAAAGACTTCGAACAACATTCCGTTTTACTTCTGGAAGTGACAATGAAGGCTATAAATGTTATCTATCTGAAATAAAAATAAACATTGCTTGAAATGCAATGCAACTAGCATCTAAAAGTAGGTTACTTTTCTTTTGCATGTGACTAATCATTAATAATCCCAATCATTGCCCCTGGCAAGACTGCTGTTGGTAGAGGCCACATGTCAGTAAATGAAGTGTCAAACCTATCATTTCCCAATCAGAATTCTGCTCCTCTCTGTGATTACTTGATCATGGATCAGCCCCACAGGCCCGACCACACCAATGTTGACGAAAGAATGCTTTGAAAATGAAACCTAATTTTCATCTATAGTGAAGGTTGATTTACTGTGCATTTCTTATATTTGTCTTTGACTTGAATTATCATTTGATTTTATGTCTACAACGTGAGTTAATCTATGCTAATTGGTCATTTTTTTGCTGGTAAATAATGCTTATTAATAATGCAGGACATTATTAAAGCACAAATCAGCCAGCAAATTCCATAAATTAAGAATTACCCAATGTGTGGGGAAGCAGAGAACATGCTATTTGACCAAGCATTTGCTGGATTTGTGATCTATTGGCTCACTTAACTCTTGTCAGAAAGCTAGAGCTGGTAATGAAGAGAGCAAACATTTTTTTCTGGCTTAGTCTGTAGTTGATAAGGCTGATTTAGTTCAAAAGGTTTAAAATAGCAGGAGAACTCAGCCCCATGCTCTTTTTGTAATATGTGAGAAATCAGTGACACTTTCCATGTCCATGGGACTATGTGTGCAGGAAGTATATACAGTTCTAGTCACCACATTACCAGGAGGATGTGGAGGTTTTGGAGAGGGTACAGAAATTACTTATCAGGATGTTGTCTGGTTTTGAGGGTATTAGCAATGAGGAGAGATGAAACAAACTTGGTTTGTTTTCACTTGAACATCAAAGGATGAGGGGCAACCTGATAAAAGTTTACAAAATTAGGAGAGGCATGGATAGAATAAATGGTCAGAGTCTTTTTCCCAGAGTAGAAATTATAATTGCTCGGGGGCATAGGTTAAAGGTAAAAGGGGTTAGTTTAAAGGAGATGTGAGAGGCAACCTTTTCACACAGACGGTGTTAAGTGCCTGGAATGTGCTGCCAGAGGAGGTGGAGATGGATACACTAGCAACATTTAAGAGGCACTTGACAGATATATGAATAGGCAGAGACAATGGGATATGGACTGCGTACAGGCAAAGGTTTATGGTTCAGGAAAGCATATGTGCCAACACAGTCTTGCTGTGCTGCGCTGACCTTTGTTCTATGTATGGAGCATCTTTCTCAAATATAGCTGACTGCAGAAATTTATTATTATCCTCTGCTTGGTACACAAAGAGAACAAAGAACAAAGAAAATTTACAGCTCAGGAACAGGCCCTTTGACCCTCCAAGCCTAAACTGATCCAATCCACTGTCTAAACCTGTTGCCCAATTCCTAAGCATCTGTATCTCTCTGCTCCCCACCTACTCATGCATCTGTCCTGATGCACCTTAAAAGAATCTACTGTGCCTGCCTCTGGTACCTCTGTTGGAAATGCGTTCTAGGCACCTACCACCCTCTATGTAAAATACTTCCTGCGTGTATCCCCATTAAACTTTTCACCTCTCACCTTGAACACGTAACTTCTCGCTATTGAATCCCTCATCTGGGGAAAAGCTTGTCTCTGTCCACTTTGTCGATACCCTTCATGATTCTGTAGACCTCAGTCAGGTCCCCCCCTCAATCTCCATTTTCCTAATGAAAACAATCCTAACTTACTCAATCTGTCTTCACATAACAGCACGCAAGACCCGATCCTCAGCAATAGACCCACTACAGACCCGATACGTGTGCAAATGTGTACTCTTCTCCATCTTCCTCATGGCAGCTCTCTGCTGCATAGTCAAGAATTGCCCCTTTTAGATTAGATTAGATTACTTACAGTATGGAAACAGGCCCTTCGGCCCAACAAGTCCACACCGCCCCGCCGAAGCGCAACCCACCCATACCCCTACATTTACCCCTTATCTGACACCACGGGCAATTTAGCATGGCCAATTCACCTGACCTGCACATCTTTGGACTGTGGGAGGAAACCGGAGCACCCGGAGGAAACCCACGCAGACACGGGGAGAACGTGCAAACTCCACACAGTCAGTCGCCTGAGGCGGGAATTGAACCCGGGTCTCTGGCGCTGTGAGGCAGCAGTGCTAACCACTGTGCCACCGTGCCGCCCACCGTGCCGTACAGCTTCCTCACTGGATGAACAGGAAAACGTCCAACTCGCATCACCTCCAGCCCAGAGCCAAGACCACCCCAAACTCTGACATTGAACTGCTGTATGACACTTGGGTGTGCACATAATCAGAAGTCAAGCTCAAAAGGAGAAGACTTCCAGCATTTTATGGTCTGAAATGGTGGAACTGAGGGTGTGTAAACCAGGGATCACCTTCTAAGGATTTGGGGTAAAACCATTTAGAACTGAGATGAGGAGAAATTTCTTCGCCCAGATAATAATAAGCCTGTACAATCTGTTATCCACAGAAAAAAGTCAAGGCCAAAACATTGTATGATTTCAGTGAGGTGTTGGATATAGCACTTGGTTCCAAAGGGATATGGGGAAAAGCACGATTAGGCTATTGAGTTTGGATGAGAGAAAGTGAGGGCTGCAGATGCTGGAGATCAGAGCTGAAAATGTGTTGCTGGAAAAGCGCAGCAGGTCAGGCAGCATCCAAGGAACAGGAGAATCGACGTTTCGGGCATTCCTGAAGAAGGGCTTATGCCGAAACATCGATTCTCCTGTTCCTTGGATGCTGCCTGACCTGCTGCGCTTTTCCAGCAATACATTTTCAGCTATTGAGTTTGGATGATCAGCCATGATCATAGTCAATGACAGACCAGATTTGAAGGGCTGAATGGCCTACTCCAGCTCCTAATTTCAATGTTTCTATGTGATGCCACATTTCTGCAACATTTTTCTTTGTGTTCCTGGGAGAGTTAGTTGTTGTTTAATCCCATTAATCCCAACATCTGAATTGTAAATGTTATTGTTTAAGACAATAGCTAAATCTTAATAAGCAAACAGAATCATAGTCAGTTATGTTTGTCCAAATGTACACGGCAATAGCCTTATGATTCTCAAAAAGCCAAGTCATTCCAGTTTTTGAAATATCGCAAAGGCAATGCTTGCACTCGGGGGAAATCAGCAACTACCTAATCCTGATTGGTGCTGTCGGACAATTGGAAAGCTCTCCTAGCTTCTTTCATCAATCTCAGGCAAAAAGGGTGTAGTGTAACATTAAAGAAAGAAAACAACAGAACCGTAGATGGTGGAAATCAGAAACATGAACAGAAGTTGCTGAAGAAAAACTCAGCAAATCCTGTAACATTTGTGGAGAGAAAGCAGAGTTAATATTTCAGGACCACCAACCCTTCTTCAGGCCTGGAATAACAGTTCAGCTGTTCAATTTGCTTTCTATCCACAGACCCTGCTGAGTTTTTGCAATAACTTCTGTTTTTGTTGGTGAGGTTTAACATGTTTGCCTGTCCTGTCTCCTAACCCTGATTCTGAGGATTGAGTCACGAGCTTCCATTGGATTGGATAGGCAAATTAGCTGGGAACAAGGCAGGAAACTGATAAAAACCCAACAGAAGGAAGGAAGGAAAGGAGGGAGGGATGGAGAGGGGGAAGGAAGGATGGATGGAGGGAGAGAGGGAAGGACGGAGGGAAAGAGGGAAAGACGGAGGGAGGGATGGAGGGAGGGGGATTGCCATTGCTTTCTGCAGACTGACCATCAATCTATTTGACTACACTGCAAATACGCATCATCAAATCCTAGCATGGAACTCGACTGTGGTGGTTTTGGCCCAGAGATCGAGGCATTACCAATGTATCACAGGATTTTGGTACAATCTATAGGAAAAGTAATATGAAAATTGTCAAGACCCAAATCCAGCCATTATGGAATCGACATTTGAGTTGTACCATTCAGACTGCGGTGATCAAATCATAGTTCATATTTCTGCTTCCTTCAATGTAGTCAGCTATTATTTTGACTGTCTTTTGGGCTCTTTTGACCGCTACCATTGCACATAAAACATTTGATGTCTATCAATAATAAAATGGTATTGCCCAATAATGTTTTTATAAAAGTCTTCAGAAGTTTATTTAATTTTTGTGCCCCATCAGCACACCTCCTGAAGAAATAAATTATCACGATGTATTATGCAATGCAACACTATTAAGGAAATTTAGTGTAATGCATGTCGATGCATTGAAGGATAGGAGAGCACTGTAGATTGGAAATGTTTGCTGTCTGGGACCTAAGTTTTAATGTAGTTATGAGGGTAAAGTTAAAATTAAAGACGTCTTTCTTACAACAGGAGTCATTTCATCCAATGCGGGTGGGCATATGATACTAAATACATCTGATACAGCCCTTTCCTCATTTTACTTTTCACTGATTCCATCAACAGCAACTGGTTATGAGGAAGATTCCTGCCAGATCCTCAAAAATAGAGACCTAGCCATTTACTCATTGTGCAAGCTTGATGCTGAAATAGGGTGAATCAAAACCATCCTCCAGGATAATGGTTAACCTGATTACATTATTTCTCACCACATACATGGCACAGACTCATGAACATATTGGACGCTGTGGCATTTGGTCCTGAAAAGTGAAATATTTATCTGAAAAATTGCCCTGGAAACTTAAGGTGTCTCAAAAGTTTAAACAACAGGAGAAGCAATGTTTCATGTTTAATAGCAACATGAGCAGTGTTTACCACTAGCAGGATGCTGCCAACAAGACAACTGAATATAATATATGAATATAGTATATGCATGATGCTAGGCATATAAGCAACATGTTTCAAAGACTGGCAGATTGCATCAAAAAGCATATCTTTTCAGCTTTTTGCAAACTGATAACATAATGTCGAATGTTAGATCGTATTTTGTGATTGGAAAATATTTTCAAACTAATTCTGAGTATGTGAAGAAATACACTGATAACTAATTTAACATTATCAATTGGGTTTGTCGTGTGATAGTTTTGTGTAATGAAGCTACATACCATAGAACCACCTCTTCTCACAATCTTGACTGTGTTCTACAAGGTATAAAGAGGATACATTTTCAAAAAAAACTAACATTTTCTTTAAAAGTTATATAATGATTATATATATATTTATATAGCGATATATAGATCTCTGGTCTTTGCAGACAAATGGCACATACATGGTACACTGAACTTATTTCAACCCAAACAATCTGCAATAACCATTTGTGGAGGCATACTGGCTCAGTAGGTAGCCCAGGTAAAAACAATGACCGCAGATGCTGGAAACCAGATTCTGGATTAGTGATGCTGGAAGAGCACAGCAGTTCAGGCAGTATCCAAGGAGCAGCGAAATCGATGTTTCAGGGAAAAGCCTTTCATCAGGAATAAAGGCAGAGAGCCTGAAGCGTGGAGAGATAAGCTAGAGGAGGGTGGGGGTGGGGAGAAAGTAGCATAGAGTAAAATTGGTGAGTGGGGGGAGGGGATACTTTGCCTTTATTCCTGATGAAGGGCTTTTCCCGAAACGTCGATTTCGCTGTTCCTTGGATACTGCCTGAACTGCTGTGCTCTTCCAGCACCACCAATCCAGAATCAGTAGTTAACCTGGCTGCCTCACAGCGCCAGGGACCCGGGTTTGATTCCAACCTTGGGCATGGAGTTTGCATGTTCTCCCTGTGTCTGTGTGAGTTTCCTACAGGTGCTCCAGTTTCCTCCCACAGTCCCAAGATGTACAGGTTAGATGAATTGGCCATGCTAAATTGCCCGTAGTGTTCAAGGATATGTAGGTTAGGTGCATTAGTCAGGGGAAATGTAAAGTAATTGGGTAGGGTAATGAGTCTTTGGAGGGTTGCTGTGGAGTTGTTGGGCCAAATGGCTGATTTTGACACTGTAGGGATTCTGCAATAAATTGATTCATTCTCCAGTTAATATGTGGCAATGTTGGACTGGGATGGACAAAGTCAGATATCACATGACAACAGGTTATAGTTAACAAATTTAGATGAAATCACAAGCTTTCAGAGCGCTGCTCCTTCACCAAGTCACTTCACCTGATGAAGGAGCAGTGCTCCAAAAACTTGCGATTTGAAATATACCTGTTGGATGATGATCTGGTGTCATGTGACATCTGACATTCTCTACTTAATATATGAGGGCAATTCCTTGACAAAACAGAGTCAACTTGTCCACTTTAAATTTTTTTAAAAAGTTTGCATGTTAACTAGTAGTCACCATCAAATGGTGTATTGTCCATAACAATGCCTTGACCAAACAGAGTTCCCTTGCCAACAATTCACAAACACATACTATGTAAATAATGCTTCCACTTTCCACTTCTTTTTTTACAAATTGTTCAGATGAATGTAGATGAAAAACTTCAACAAAATATGCCTTTTTATGGCAATATTCACAAGACTAAAAATATTGAAGTGGTACTTTTACAAACATATCATTATGACCCAATCTACACTATTAAAGGGTAAGGGTACCCAAGTCTTTGTCAGACACTTAGGTATCAATCATGGAGCTTGAGGAGATCACATATAAACTTTGAATCACAGTTCTTTATTTCTCAGTTTCAACCTTTTATTCTGTTTTAGCATTTCTCCAGCAGTGAGAACAGCCTTTCTCAATCCTGCAAACCCATGATATTCAGGCAGCAAAAAAATTAGTAAGCGAATTATATCAGTGCAAGTAGGAGTGAGACACTTGGGATTTGTGGGTCTGATTGTCAGAGCTTGGGGGCTGTATGTAACTCATGAGATATAGCATTTTTGATACTCCTATAGAAGGCTATTTTTGTGCAGACAATCCGTATTTTAATAAAAAGGGAGATAAGTCAATTCTTATACGATGATTGACAGTGTTAAAATATTTTGTGCAGGCAGGCAAGTCGACTTGATTTTTTTCCCCTGAATGAACAAAGGATTTCTGTGAGAAAGTGATTAAATCACTTTCACAAATTTTCAACTCATTACAATAAGAAGTACAACTTAAAAATAATTGCATTAGTTATATTCATAATGATATGGAGGTTCACTGATTCCCATTCATTACCTTGAATTTCAGAAAGCAGAAGCATTAGAATATGGCAGGAGGAACTCAGAGCAGCAGCAGCAGGAAAAGCAAAGAAAGGCAAAATAGCCTCCTGTCAATCTGTGAGGAAAGCAAAACACTCAAGATTAATACCAGACCAGGGAAAAAAAATCATAAAAATAATATTTTGTCAGGGTGTTTTCACGGTCCACAAGTTTACCAAAGCTTAAACTATCTCATACTGACCTCTAAACCTAGACAGCCAAGACCTGAAGTGAAGAAAGACTGTGTGTTCCATAAAATGGCAGTCAGCTTGATTCTACCCTGATACCGACTTCAGGTGGTATTTATGTAGTGACTGCAGCAATAATATAAAACTAAAAGGCTTTGCATTAGCATTGCAGTTTTAGAGTGAATGCACCTTCAGAGTTCTTGGTGATTAACATGAATTAGACTTAGACTTGATTCCCTACAGTGTGGAAACAGGCCCTTCGGCCCAACCAGTCCACCCCGACCCTCCGAAGAGTATCCCACCCGGACCCATTTCCCTGTGACTAATGCACCTAACCCTATAGGCAATTAACACAACCAATTCACCTGACCTGCACAACTTTGGACTGTGGGAGGAAACCGGAGCACCCAGAGGGAGTCCACGCAGACACGGGGTACAAATAAATCCCAGAAGAAGCATTTGAATTACAGTATTCATTGCTCATGACTATGTCTCTTTACACTGTAGAGACCAAAGGCAGATTTAGTGATTGTTTCGAGAAGTGTTTCCATTTATTAAGCAAGCATAACCCTGTGCCTTAGGTTGCTTGTCATTTTCATCCTCCATCCCACTCCCAGGCTGGCTTTTTCTGTCTTCGATTTCAGACATCTTCAAATGAATCTCACACAAGCTCAAAGATCTTTCTACCAGGCATTTCACAACCACTTAGCCTTAATAATGAATTAGATCATATCCACTGGGGTAAAATCATTTCGAGATTGCACAGAGAGAGGCGAGTCAGTCTTTATTCTGGTGATTAGGAACTTTTTTATAAACTGTACGTGCTGCATAAATAGTTCGGAAGGGCATTCCAAGAAGGGTCCTAGTTTTGAATGCAGGCATTGCGATGGTGTGTCCCAGTCATTAGCTGAATGGACTAAATAATGATCTAACATCTGCTGCTCCCATTTTTTTGGACAGCATCATTGTTAATGGAAAGCGCCACATGTATGGAGGAGTTTGGAGATGGTGCTTTGTGTATTAATGTGTAGTTGATGCAGTCTGCATCCCTGGCATCTACCTGCCTTTTTTATGCCATATTCCCATATCATGGAAACTCTCATTACTTTATCAGATTTCTGCACTTCATGTAAACTCCACATTAATTCTATTTCAGTCCCTACATGACCTGTGATTTTTTTTTTTAATTTTCTACTTTCAGTTCAGATTTCTCAGAATTTGTTTTTATTTTAGCCATGTAGTTTAGTTTGATGAAAACTTTGTTTCTTTATCACAATCTCTAAGGCTGACTCCAAATTGAAAGTCAACAAGTTCTTTTTGTGTACGTGTGTTCACATATATGGCTGTGTGTCTGCATGTGCATCTACATGTGTGTGTGAATCTATGCCTGTGCACGTGCATGCATGTGTGTGCAGATATGTGTCTGTGTACCTCTATCAGTTGCATTAATGAGATTAATTAACCCATTTCCAATACTCCCATGCACCTGTTTGGGACTTGTAAACTCAATTTTCAGTAATTTACATACACTTGTGGTATTTTAGTCTCAGTGTCAACCTGGTGAGGCAGGTGGTGGGGCAAACCGGGGTAGGACTTATCAAGTTAATAGTAGGGCTTTACAAACAAAGGGACTCAGGGGTGTATGTGCAAAGTTTCTTGAAAGTGGAGTTTCACGTAGATGAGGTGGTGAAGAAAGTATTGGGCATGATTGCCTTCATTGGTCAGAACATTGAAATGTCATGCTGCAGCTGTAGAGGACATTGGTGAGATCATTTTTGGAAGACTCTGTGCAATTCTTGTCTCCCTGTTACAGGAAGGATGTTGTTAAACTTGAGACGGTGCAGAAAAGATTTACAAGGTTGTTGCCAGGGCTGGAGGGTTTTGGCTATGGGGAAAGGCTGAATAGGCTGGGCCTCCTTTCCCAGGAGTGTCAGAGGCTGAGGGGTGACCTAGTAGAAGTTAATGATATCATGAGGGGCATGAATAGGCTGAACAGCCCAGATCTTTTCCCCAGGATGGGGAATTCCAAAATTAGAGGACATAGGTTTAAGGGTTAAAGTGAGGGGGGGGGGGGGGGGGGATATTTAAAAGGACTTGAGTGTCTAGAGGAAGTGGTGGAGGTGGATACAGTTACAATGTTTAAAAGGCCTCTGGATGGGTATATGAGTAGAAAGGGTTTGGAGGGATATAGCAAATTCTAGCAAATGGGACTAGGTCAGATTGGGATGTCTTGTCAGCGCAGAAGAGTTGGACTGGAGGATCTGTTTCCGTGCTTTGTGACTCTATGAGTCTATAAGACAAGCATTTCATCATAATGCAATAATCTTTTAAGTTTGGAAATAAAAACATGCATGCAGTCAACAATGAAGTAAATTATCAACTCAAAATAGATGATCACAACTACTTAATGATAGAGCCTCATTTAAAGGAAGCAGAGAATCAAAGGAAATGCAAATTTCTGAGTAATAGCTTCATTTATGTTTTCAAAAGAAATTCTTATAAAACATATGCAATTAATAGTGGTTTTAGAGGTTAGGAGCTTCTCCAGTTTCATGAAGCAGACTCTTCGATTAGGTAGCTGCGATATAATGGAAATGACAATATTCGGTTTTAATGCGTTATTGATGTAATATAACTGGAACAGACCAAGGGCATCTGGTGAAAATTACTAGGTCACAGGAGATTTGCTTATCTCATCTTCAATCAATAAGATTTTTGTAACTCATCATATCCGCAGTCAAAACAGACAATCTAATTACTACAAAATGCTGAAATAATTACCCTGTAGAGGTGTCTTTCCATTGGTATTTATCAGAAGAAGCTCAGGCTAATAAGTTTGTTAATGATATCGCAATCTTAGGTGAGATTATAAATATATCATATCTGCTTGTCAAATATAATTATAAATACAATGTTGCAGACAGATTTTAACTTTCACACATTAAGCACCAATTTTTCATCACTTATTACATTCTGACATTCATAATGCTTTTTCTACCCATGAAATGACTAGTTTGAAACTATAAGCCTTTGTTTCACTTCAAGCCTGGTATTAATGATACCTTTTATTTCAGCATGTTTGACATATATTATTGCTCTGCTTGGAATTGGCTGAATATTATTTGTGAGCACATTCAGAGATAATAGATGTAGATAGAATAAAAATGAAACACCAGCACCATTTGAAAATTGAAGATGATGAAACCTTGCTTAAATGAGATAAAACCATGCAACCTGCTGACTTAAGTTAAATTTTTGGTTTTACCAGAAGTGAAGTCAAGTCAAAATCTTGGTTCCTAAGGATTTCTATTAAGAACTGAGATTTATAATGATGGGCTGTGAGGCACTTTATTTCCCCTGGAGCTGTACGTTATTGTAAGCCATTGCATTGCTTTGCTTATTTGTTTGTGGGATATGAGAATCACTGGCAAAGTCAATCTTGACTGAACATCTTTAATTGGCCATGAACAGTTAGTAGTGAGCTGCACAACTTTTCCTTGGTAATACTTGGAACTGCTTTGGAACTTTGTGAAATAATACAAAGGAACCCGATTGATCCATAGTTTCATGACTTTCATTCCACTGCTCAGATGAGAAAAAAAAATGTGCAGCTGGAAATTATTTGGGGGCTTGTTGCCGGTGTGTGAGGTTAGGTAGTTTTACCCTTTGGTTCAGAACAAGATGATTGTTATTTGCATGAACAAATTTAAAAAAACTGAAATGAAAATGGTTGCCATTTGAATACTGGAGACAATGAGAGTTTGCTCATTTGAAATAAAGCAGGTGATTCTGAGCAAATCATTGCTCGCTGTGTATGAGTTGGCCTGTAGAGTTTGAGGAGCCATGGGTTTGGGTGGAGGGTAAGGAGATATGAGGAATGAGACCGCAGGACTTAAGCACTTTGTAGTGATTGTAATGAGATCAGCCAGGTGGACCTCATTGGATATGAGTTCCCTGTTTGGGGCTGTTAACCCAATCTAATCAGGGAGCACTGGCTCACAGATATGTGCAGGAGTATCAGAAATTCTGCTCACTCTGAGAGCTGGCTCTCTGAGGAAGCTAGACTATAGTCAAGGGCTATGCAGTGTAAATAAAAGGAGAGTTGGTGAGGTGATATTGGCCTCTGTGGAATTATTTTACACTCCTCAATCAACTCAAGCAAATTCCCAGAGAACCAATCTGTCTCAGCACGCAGCCACCCTCACAGATACCTGTAAACTGCTCATGGAGATAGCAGGTCCAATTCTCTCCAATCCTCATCTAACCCCAGAGCAAAATTATAAGTTTAATCTACCTTTGACCATGATTAGGCCATTGATTTGGGTCAATCTCCCAACTTGAACTACCTGGCACAGTATCAAAACTCCAACACATCTTTTGCCATTGATGTGATATCCTGTTTGTTTACAAACTTAATAGGAGGACAAATTTCTCCTGCCATGTGGCTTTTAGGTCCAGAATTAGTGATAGTGAGATTGAATTCAGGGTTTTCTTAGACCCTCTATAGTTTTAAGGGTTTTCCAGTTATCCTGTAACAATTCTGAATGTTATGTATGGCTGGAGTGCCTACTGGAAGAGTGAGCCCAGAGGATATATGGGTCAGGGGAGCATAGAGGTGATATAGTTATATGTGAGATGGCCTGAGTGACTGGGAATGTAGGTGTAGTACTATGAAGACTCAGAGGTGGAATGGGTGAGTCTGGGGGGCCATTAGATGGCGTAACAGAATGAGAGGTGGCCTGCAGATAAGTGGGATCTGAGCAAGTGAGGTTTAAATTACATTGGGAGCTGTAATGTTGTGCTGGAAAACTGAGCAGATCCTCTGTGATACCCACACAGTCCTCAGGAGCTTAAAAACAACGGTTGTAACCCCAACCTCTGTGTGAAAATAAATACAGCAGTGACTTGTAAAGTGGGCCAGAGGCATGCATTTTGCAAGCTGCAAGAATATGTCAGCTAGGTTCTTTCAAGTGCAGATGAAAATGCAGCCCACGGTGTATATTTCTGTGGCTCAGTATTACACTAATTGACCTGTGCACACCATAGGATCCCATTTAGCATTTTCTAAGCTGATTTCCACTAGCAAAAGGTGAGTACATTTGCTGACCATTAAAGCAACCAGTAGCCAGTCAAGTGATTCCACTCTTTTTATTCCAGCTGGCCACAGATTAAATCAGTCCTGGGGATTAAACGGATATGATGGGTTTATGATAATGCTTGATATCAAAGATCTGTTCAATTGATTGAGACATGGCAGACTATTTTCTGAAATTTGCTGCCTAAGATTAACTTTACCACATTTTCAATCAATTTTGTAAATTAAATTTGGAATTAGAGCATTCATACAAAATATACACTGGCTCGCTTTTTAAACATTCTTGAAAAGCAATAGCCTGTGTATGATGAACTTTTCCAGCAATGTTTGTTTTTGCTTCTGATTTTCAGCGTGCGCAGTTCTTTTGGGTTTTATTATAACCTGTGTCTGATTCCATGCTGTGCTATGTTTTGCAATACCGCAACCATCCAAAACAAACTGCAACTATCACCCAGAATTTGCTTGCATTTTGCCTCAAGGTATGTTCTTTGTTACATTATTTTTCCATTCTCTCTGAATCCGTTTGTGGAATTCTTCATAAATTATAGACCAGCTGCTTCTCTTTATAATACTTTTTTTTTACTTTCATTACTCGTTGCGTGTTTCCCTGCTTTTGTATTTTTTTTAATCCTCGCTTGTAAATAAAACTTAATCCCCAAGAACAGGTCAAGTGTGGGTAAAGGAAACTTGTGTAGGATTCATTAACTCAATGTACATAGCCTAGGGATTTAGATTTTACAGCCAACCTCTATTAGATCACAGTTCAGATTAACAGTTTAAATAATCAGTTTTGAATCCAATGTAATAGTAAAAGGCATTAAGTGCTATCTCAGAGCTCTTTTGCTTGAATAAAGCTGACAGTTTGGGGAAAAAAAATGAGGTGACTGTAGGCCAAGTCACAGTGGCTTGCCACAGGAGTTAATACTTATGCTTCACTGACTGGCTGGCACTCAGCCGTAATGGGAGGCTTGCAAATGGCTGTGTGGCAGCTTTAGTTCAAGAGGGCAAAGTACGAAGAGTGCAGATTCAAACTGGATAGAAGAGAATTATCATTCCCTTCCCTCAAATTCATAACCAGAAAGCAAGATGAAAAATTAATCAGATCTAACTGCAACGTTACCGCTCCCACTCATTACGAGTGTCTTAGGGAAAATAAACTTTCAAAAACATTCTTGTGGGAAGCTTTCATTTGAGATTATTCAGAATCCGCTGGAAGCAGCAGTAGCATTTGTTTAAAGTGGAGAAGTTTTTGTTTGATTGAGCTAAAATCAGGGGAAAACCTGGCGTCACTTGCTCCTCATTTGTGCCATGCCACAGGTGATCATAGTTAAGAGAAAGAGAAACAATAATTAACAACATAGAGATGGATTGTATTGAACTGGAATATTTAAAGCCATCACATTTCTTAAATTCATCAAATTAAAATATGCTGTTTTTGTGTCAGTTTTACACTGACTTCCATTGAGATGGAACATTTGGGACTAAAGCTGCCAATGGGATATTGGAATTGATTTATATCCTTTTGAATTCTTTGTAATCCAATATTCAAATTAAGATCTTGTTACACCAGTGTGCTGTTGGTGATCATTCAGCAGGTCTGGCTCATTGATAGTACATAAAGAATTCTGATTGTTGTTAGGTGCCAAATATCTTCCCATTATTTTCTTAGAGGGATTACTTTCTGAGGAGCATAAGAACTACAGGACATAAAGTGAACCAAACCATCGCCAGATCGCCTTCTATCATCCTGATATTCACATGAAACAATAATCTTGACTTTGTCAACTGACCACAGCAATCAATCTCCATCAATTAGTCTATGGCAAGTTCAGAAATGACACAAGGAATATCTCAGCCATGGAGGACCTTAGGAGTTGGGAGGCCATGTTGCCACTTTACATTACATTGGTGAGGCCACTTTTGGAATTTTCATGCAATTCTGGTCTCCTTTCTATCAGAAGGATGTTGTGAACCTTGAAACGGTTCAGAAAAGACTTAGAAGGCTATTGCCAGGGTTGGAGGGTTTGAACTACAGGGAGAGGATGACTACTCTGGGTTTGATTTCCATGGAGTGTCAGAGGCTGAGGCGTGATTTTATAGAGGTTTATAAAATCATGAGGGGCATGGATAGGGTAAATAGCTATGATCATTTTCCCAGAGTAAGGGAGTGCAAAACTGGAGGGACATTGGTTCAAGGTAAGAAGGAAAACATTAAAACCAATCTAAGGGGTAACTTTCTCACACAGACAGTGGTGTGTGTATGGAATGAGCAGCCAGAGGAAGTGGTGGAGACTGGTCCAATTACAGCATTTAAAAGGCATCTGGATGAGTACATGAATAAGAAGGATTTTGAGGGATATGGGCCAAATGCTGGCAAATGGGACGAGATTAGGTTAAGATATCTGGTTGGCATGGACGAGCTGGACCAAAGGGTCAATTTCCATGCTGTACATCTCAATGACTGTATGACTCTAGAACAATAGGACCAAAGTCACTTGTTTCTCCCAAGCATGGTACCACATGTCATGCCACAAAAACTCATATACAGATGAGAGTCACACAGTCATACAGCACAGAAATAGACCCGTTTGGTCCAACCAGTCCATGCTGACCTTAATCCTAAACTAAACTAGCCACAGCTGCCTGCGCTTGGCCCATATCTCACTAAACATTTCTCATTTATATCCTTATCAAAATGTCTCTGAAATATTGTAACTACATCCACCACTTTCTCTGCATATATCTAGGGAAGTTATTTTGGGTGGAACTGAGAAATAAGAAAGGGATGATCACCTTAATGGGATTGTATTATAGACCTCCTAATAGTCAGCAGAAAATTGAGAAACAAATTTGTTAGGAGATCTCATTTAACTGTAAGAATGGTAGGCTGGTTATGGTAGGGGATTTTAACTTGCCAAACATTGACTGGGACTGCTGTAATGTTAAGGGTTTAGATGAAGATGAATTTGTTAAGCATGCTCAAGAAAATGTTTTGATTCAGTATGTGGATGTACCTACTAAAGAAGGTGCAAAACTTGACCTACTCTTGGGAAATAAGACAGGGCAAGTAACTGAGGTGTCAGTGGGGGAGCACTTTGGGGCCAGTGACCATAATTCTATTAGCTTTAAAATAATGATGAAAAGAGATAGACCAGATCTAAAAGTTGAAGTTCTAAATTGCAGGAAGGCGAATTTTGATGGTATTAGGCAAGAACTTTCAAAAGCTGATTGGGGGCAGATGTTCGCAGATAAAGGGACAGCTAGAAAATGGGAAGCCTTCAGAAATGAGATAACAAGAATCCAGAGAGAGTATATTTCTGTTAGGGTGAAAGGAAAGGCTGGTAGGTGTAGGGGATACTGGATGACTAGAGACATTGAGGGTTTGGTTAAGAAAAAGAAGGAAGCATACGTCAGGTATATACAGCATAGATTGAGTGAATCGTTAGAAGAGTATAAAGGCAGTAGGAGTATACTTAAGGAAATCAGGAGGGCAAAAAGGGGACATGAGAGAGCTTTGGCAAATAGAGTTAAGGAGAATCCAAAGGGTTATTACAAATATATTAAGGACAAACGGGTAACTAGGAGAGAATAAGGCCCCTCAAAGATCAACAAGACGGCCTTAGTGTGGAGCCGTGGGAGATGGGAGAGATACTAAACAAGTATTTTGTATCAGTGTTTATTGAGGAAAAGGACATGGAAGATACAGAATGTAGGGAAATAGATGGTGTCATCTTAAGAAATATCGATATTACAGAGGAGGAAGTGCTGGATGTCTTGAAATACATAAAAGTGGATAAATCCCCAGGACCTTATCAGGTATACCCTAGAACTCTGTGGGAAGCTATGGAAGTGATGCTGGGCCTCTTGCTAAGATAGTTGTATCATTGATAGTCACAGGTGAGGTGCCGGAACACTGGAGGTTGGCTGACATGGTGCCATTGTTTAAGAAGGGTGGTAAGGACAAGCCAGGGAACTATGACTGGTGAGCCTGATGTCGGCGATGAGCAAGTTGTTGGAGGGAATCCTGAAGGAAAGGGTGTACATGTATTTGGAAAGGCAAGGACTGATTAGGATAGTCAACATGGCTTTGTGCATGGGAAATCATGTCTTACAGTTTTTGAAGAAGTAACAAAGAGGATTGATAAAGGCAGAGTAGTAGATGTGATCTATATGGACTTCAGTAAGGCATTCAACAAGGTTCCCCATGGGAGACTGATTAGTAAGGTTAGACTTCATGGAATACAGGGATAACTGGCCATTTAGATACAGAACTGGCTCAAAGGTAGAAGACAGAGGGTGGTGGTGGAGGATTGTTTTTCAGACTGGAGGCCTGTGACCAGTGGAGTGTCACAAGGATCGGTGCTGAGTGCACTATTTTTCATCATTTATATAAATGATTTGGATGTGAGCCTAAGAGGTATACTTAATAAGTTTGCAGATGACATGAAAATTGGAGGTGTAGTAGATAATGAAGAAGGTTACCTCAGAATACAACAACATCTTGATCAGATGTGCCAATGGGCCGAGAAGTAGCAGATGGACTTTCATTTAGATAACTGTGAGGTGCTACATTTTGGGAAAGCAAATCTTAGCAGGACTATATACACTTAATGGTAAGGTCCTAGGGAGTGTTGCTGAACAAAGAGACCTTGGAGTGCAGGTTCATAGCTCCTTGAAAGTTGATTCGCAGGTAGATAGGATAGTGGAGAAGGCGTTTGGTATGCTTTCCTTAATCGGTCAAAGTATTGAGTTGGGAGGTCATGTTGCGGTTGTACAGGATAGTGGTTAGGCCACGTTTGGAATATTGCAGGCAATTCTGGTCTCTTTCTTATTGGAAGGATATTTTGAAACTTGAAAGGGTTCAGAAAATATTTACAAGTATGTTGCCAGGGTTGGATGATTTGAGCTATAGGGAGAGGTTGAATAGGCTGGGGCTGTTTTCCCTGCAGTGTCAGAGGCTGAGGGGTGACCTTATAGAGGTTTATAAAATCATGAGGGGCATGGATAGAGTAAATAGACAAGGATTTTTCCCTGGGTTGGGGCAGTCCAGAACTCAAGGGTATCGGTTCAGAGTGAGAAAGGAAAGATATAAAAGAGACCTAAGGTGCAAATTTTTCACAGAGCAAGTGGCGCGTGTGTGGAATGGGCTGTCAGAGGAAGTGGTGGAGGCTAATACAATTGCAACATTTAAAAGGCATCTGGATGGGTATATGAATAAGAAGGATTTGGAGGGATATGGTCCGGGTGCTGGCAGGTGGGACTAGATTGGATTGGGATATCTAGTCAGCATGGAGAGTTGGACCAAAAGGTCTGTTTCCATGCTGTACATCTCTATGACTCTAAGTTCATTCCACACATGAACCACACTCTGTGTAAAATAAATTTCCCCCAAGTCCTTTTGAAATCTTTCTCCTCGCACCTTAAAAATATGCCCTCTTGTCATGAAATCCTCCATCCTCGGAAAAGATACCTGACATTCACCTTACCTATGCCCCTCATGATTTTATAAATCTCTGGAAGATCATCTCTCAACTTCCCATGCTCCAGTTAAAAAAAAAGCCCCAAACTATCCAGCCTCTCCTTATAAATCAAAGTCTCCATTCCCAGCAACATCCTTGTAAATCTTGTCTGAAAAATGTTTATTGCCAGTGTCACATCCATAAGAGGGAACGCCATGTTGTTTGAAATGTTAGATTTTTTTTTAAATAGACTGTATTGGTGACAATGTTTTATTCCAGCAACCACATTACACAAAAGCAGAAATTACTCTCCAAATCTTATTTTCTAAAGGAACTATTTATAATTTGCACCACTGCTTTCAGGTGTCAATCAGGATTCCAGCAAATTTTTATCAAAGTTATGACATTGGAGGGAGTGGCAGCAAGACAAAAAAATGTTCTCCTAAATTATATAATTCAAAATCTTAAAGCTTACATGCTTTGACTATATTATGTTCAGCAAGTTTTCAGGTATGCTGTGATGAAAAGCTCTGTTGGACTAAACTTCTACAACTATATTTAAGGACATACTGGTCTGTTGGCAATCTGAACTTGTGCCTTTTGAGTTCTGAGTATTGTTAACTGACTATTGAATCAAACTGTACCTTCAAACTGTATCTAGCAAAAAAAAAATTGGCTAAATAGATTATGTTATGGTCCAGTAAGTACATAGATGGGTTTTTGCATTCTGAGTGTGTGCTACATTTTTCTGAACAGTAGTTTTCTTTCATTTTCTTTGTTAAATAATCGCACAGTGAAGTTTAACCTTATAAGGATCAAATATAAAAAGGAAGGAAGCCTTGGTAAGTTTTAATTCTCAACAATGATGAATTTCATGCTGGGATAATGAATGTCTAGACATGTGGCGTAACAAGGAATTCCTTTTTAGTACAAAGAATGCTCAATGAGTGGCACTGTGCAAACAAAAGTGATTCAGCTTTTTATCAGTTCAAACATATCATGTAATGGAGACATATTCCTTGGGTTGTAATTGATGTCCTTTTCCTGGAGGACTATCTCAGATAACACCATGATGCTGTCACTTTTTCTCAAGCTTTTAACTTAACAGTTATTAAAGTCCTTGAATGGAAGTTGTAGATGTGTGTTAAGCTGATAATCAGGTCCTGAGAGTCTGTCATTCAGTGATTGAAACCTGGATAAACTCATGTGGCTATCCACTTTCCCTAGGTTCAATAATGTACAGGGAAAATTGATAATTTTCAAGCTATAAACTATCAACGCAAACTGGAGTATAAAATGCTGCACAAACTTTTATCTTTGAATTGCTGTTAGGCTGTCCTGCTTTGTATCAGTGTCATTCATCTCAATTGGCCAAATCAGCACAAACTATTGTGGCATTTCAAGTGTAATTTACATTCAGCATCACAAGAGTCTCTGCATATTTTGTTGCATTAAAAAAAATCATAGAAGCCTTAAAAAGTGACCACACCTCAGATTAAGTTCCTAATTGCTCACATTCTTAATTGTTTTCTGAAGTGGACTGGCATGCAACATAGTTTTATCCATGGCAACTAGAGTTAGGCAAACTTAATAGCAGCCTTGCCAACATCCTCATGTATTAAATACCCAGAGTAGTGGTTTCATGATTGCGGGTTAGAAACCCCAAAGTATAGTAGGCATATTTAGCCTTTAATTCTATTATTTACAAAAAGGGCTGCTAAAGGCCATAACTACAGGTGTAACACTTGGCTGTATCTTGCAACAAATTGGGAACTTTGTCCAGGGTCTGACTGTAATAGTTGGTATTTCATGTTGGAAATTCATGGAGTAACATTTAAATGAGATCTACCTCAAATCTTCAAGTGCCTCTATTGTGTTGTTAACATTACTGGTCTGTCAACTTCATTGCAAGTTAATTTCCTACCTTAGAATGGTAAAAGAATGGACTGTTGCATTCCTGTTTCCAAAGTAGCTGATATTTCCAGTTGTCGATGTTCACACTGAATGAAAGTTCAACAGAGTTAGCTATACTGATGCATATTGATGGGGACTTTTCAAAAAAATGATATTAATTCTCATGGGCACCTTGTTACAATACTAAATAACACCTAAGGACAAATTTCTCATCAAACCTTTAAAATACCTCCAGTTAGAATATATCTGGTTTGTGTAGTAATTCCGTCTTCGGTAATATCACAAGTAGTTCAGGTTTCCTGTTAATTGTGTACGTGGTGTGCAAATCTGCGACAATTCCAATGGAGGTGATCAGAAAAATCAAATTTACTGATGAAAATTGCCAGCATGAAAATATTTTTGATAACCTGCTCCTAAGCTATTCAGCTGATCTTGTATTTTGGGAAATAAATAGTGCAGGGAAGTTGGGACTACATTGTTTTTAAAAAGTTAAATATTTGGTCAGAATCAATGTCACAGTTCAGATTTACTTTTTAAGAGTCTGTATCCACCTAAAAATGCTTTTTCACTCATTTCTGAAAGCACCTGCCCTTGAGGGAGCAGTTATCTTCTGTCAATATTTTCCACAGTTCTTTTCTACAAACTCTCAATGGACTATCACCCTTTTAATGGACTTTTAAAATTATGTCATAGGTCTCTTTTTGCTCTGTAGCCCACAGTTATAAATGGTCGAGAAGTGAGAGTCTTACTGAGACATGCTTATTTTAAGTGAAGCTTTAACATCTTGTAAAAGGCTAAAAGGGTAATTCAATCCCCCAGTTCATTTGACTTTTACCCAGATGTGGGACAGTAATCACAGAAGCAGTCCACAATGGAACAGATATTAAATTGGTATAATAGTGTAAAGCAGTTGACAGTAAGTTGTCAGCTCATTATTCATTTCTCTCAATTCTTACTTCCAATAAAGTCAAAGGAAATTAAAATCGAAACTCATGTAAAATGGCTGCTAATTCACCATCAATTAGTTTATATTTCTCAAATAATCAAGATTTCCCTTAATATGTTGTTATACTTCAAAAACGATGATAGAGATAAAACTGGCGTCATCTTTTACTTACTTGTATAAATGTTTATTATTTATTATTTCTCCCCAAACTGATCCTACATCATGATCTTTAAAATCAAATTAATTTCAGTACTAAATGAACACCATCGTGATTTAACAGTTACCATTTCTGAGCTTTCTGTGATTCTATACAGCAAATCCCCTTCAACATCAGGCCTCAGCTTTGATCACCTTTCAATTATATCTTTGTAATCTCTATCAAGTCATACGTATTATTAACCATCCATACTAGCATTGCCTCTCTTTGGATACAAATACTCCATGCATTCAGTTATATGTCCTTCAACTCTTTTAAAAATGTTTTTGACTTTTTTATCCTTATCTGCCAATATCATGCATTTGTTTGTTTTGTCCCTTCCTGGACATTCACTTTTGGCTGCTGAGAACTCTTGATATTCCCTGTTCTGTCCCTGTTGCCCCTACAATCCCATTATCTCCCCGTGCCTGAATGGGCTCCTGTGCAATGGTTTGTTATGGTCTTGGTGAGCCCTGTATTATGGTCAGTTAGCCCATCCACACTGTAGCCACTGTTTCCATTCACTCGTGTTGCAGGAATGTTAACCCTTTCAGACAACTGCAAAGACTGAGGTTCCTCCATCTCTCTCTCCTGCGACACCTTAAATGCCTCATTTGCAGTCACTCCCTCCAATTCCTGAGGACAGATCAAAACAAAAGCCCCTATCCTATGATGTGGTTGCCTTTAGCAATAAACTGTTTGGGTAATTTGCGACTCTACAATGCATCACAGAATTTGTAGCTTGGCCTCCAGTTAATAAAATCTGAGCTAAATTTCATACAAGTACAGACATTTTGCTGACATGTATACCCCAGAACACATCATCATTTCTATCCCTCACCTATCCCCTCACTTCCCTTTTCCTTACCCAAGACTCCAATGTAACCCTTTCAGAACCATTACCTTATACAATAACTGGATTATCTTTATACTTTTTTTTTAACAAGGATTTAGTAACGTTTTAGAGCTTTTCCAGGGACATAGTGCATAATATAAGTTGACACTTCAGTGAACTAACGAGAGAGTGCAGCAATGTTCGAGAATGCTATATTTCACAGGTAACCCTCAGCCAAGACTTCAGCCTCTTGGCTGGTCCTGTGTAAACATTGTAACGAAGAGCAGAGACTTTCCACCTTTCTATGGACAACTGCCAAGCAACAAAGTAATTATTTGAGTAGTCTCACAATGCAGCTACATTTTCCGAGATTTAACAGTGAGTAAATGCACTTCAGAAGTATTGAATTGGCTTCAAGCTGGTTTGGGACATCCTGATAGTGTGAAAGGCACTATGCAAATGCACATTCTTTCTTTAGAGTTAACCATGAGCGGAACTGCACTGCTCGAGATTGGAAGTGAATGTATTTCAACCTGGATAAGTCACCAAATATTTTGTTGTGAAAGCAAGTATAAAAAACTCCTCCCCTGACAGGGTGGCATGGTGGTTCAGTGGTCAGCACAGCTGCCTTACAGCACCAGCGACCCAGGTTTGATTCCAGCCTCAGGTCACTGTCTGTATGGAGTTTGCACATTCTCCCCTTGTCTGTATAGGTTTCCTCTGGATACTCTGGTTTCCTCCCACAGTCTAAAGATGTGCAGGTTTGATTAGATTCCCTACAGTGTGGAAACAGGCCCTTCAGGTCAACAAGTTCACACTGACCCTCCGAAGAGTAACCCACCCAGACTCATTTCCGACTGACTAATGCACCTAACACTATGGGCAATTTAGCATGGCCAATTCACCTGACCTGCACATCTTTGGACTTTGGGAGGAAACCGGAGCGCCCGGAGGAAACCCACACAAACATGGGGAGAATATGCAAACTCCACACAGATAGTCGCCCGAGGCTGGAATCAAACTCGGGTCCCTGGCACTTTGAGGCTGCACTGCTAACCACTAAGCCACCGTGCCACCCACTAAATGAATTGGTTATGCTAAATTGCCCAGAGTGTTCAGACTAATGCTAGGTGCATTAGTCTGGGGTAAATGTAGAGTAATAGGGAAGGGGAATGGGTCTGAGGGGGAGAATCGGTGTGGACTTGATGGCCAAATGGCCTGTTTCCACACTGTAGGGATTCTATGAAATTGCATAGACATGTTATTTCATTTCAGGAATCAGTGAGTTTTGATATTAAGAATTCAAAATTGAAAGGATATGTTAGACAACTTGCTTTTCTATCCACTTCTAGATCTGACAGATCAGAAAGGATTCAGCAGAGTGACTATTTCATTGCCAGAAATTAACAAACAATTTCTGTCATAGATCAAACAGAAATACTCTTTGTCAGGCCTTGGACAATATTTATTGACATGAGATATGCAGACTCCCCAGCCTGACTTTCTGCTCCTTATTGTGAGCGTTTTCTCCAGGAATGAGAAAAGGGAGGGAGTGAGTGACATGGAAATGGCTGTCACTCTCATGGCTCTTCTGCCGGTCCTTGGGAAAAGGAATGCCTTCCTCTGCACTACCTCATCTACCAGGAGCTCCAGGTGCCTGTCTGCAAAACCAATTGACAGTCTTCTTTTCTGTGACATGAGGCAGGTTCTTTACTCAGACAGTGGTAAGGGCGTGGAATGCCATATCTGCCAATGTAGTTAACTCAGTCACATTAGGGAGATTTAAACAATCTTTAGATAAACACATGGATGTTGATGGGATCGTGTTGGGGGACGAGCTGAGAATAGCTCACAGGTCGGCGCAACATTGAGGGCTGAAGGGCCTGTTTTGTGCTGTATTGTTCTATTTTCTATGTTCTATGTCTGGGCAAAACTGTCGCAAACTATTCAGAGCAGCATTGGACTGCCAGCAATTCATCTGGTGCACAATTATGTTATACATATGACACTGAGGCCAGACATCCCAGCAGTCATGAGTACTTCTGTGCGCAGTCAGTGGGAGAAAACATGGAAGCATGATGTGGAAGTAATGAGGTGAGTTTGAGAAGATAATGTGAATAAACTCTTTAGGGAGCATTAAGGTAAACTCTCCATGAAACTCATTAACATTGGCATTTCACTGATATCTGGAAAAATTCACCCCATAATCTATGTTTTGTGCTTTTTGATGTTTCTTACATTATGTACACATAACCTTTCATTACATTACATTACATTACAGTGTGGAAACAGGCCCTTCAGCCCAACAAGTCCACACCGACCCGCCGAAGCGCAACCCACCCATACCCCTACAGTTGCCCCTTACCTAACACTACGGGCAATTTAGCATGGCCAATTCATCTGACCTGCACATCTTTAGACAGTAGGAGGAAACCGGAGCACCCAGAGGAAACCCACGCAGACACGGGGAGAACGTGCAAACTCCACACAGTCAGTCGCCTGAGGCGGGAACTGAACCCGGGTCTACAGGTGCTGTGAGGCAGCAGCGCTAACCATGTGCCACCGTGGGTGGCACGGTGGCACAGTGGGGCCGAAGGGCCTGTTTCCACACTGTAATGTAATCTAAAAAAAATCTAATAATAACCGACAGAACATATGATATTGACTCCATTGCACTGAGAGAGTTACTGAAGGCAAGACTTTCCACTGGAATACCACTCGTCGTGATGTCATGTAATTGTCTTAAAGGTGTAAATCTGTCTGGTCAGGAAACTATGCAATAACACATTTCTGGTATAAATAACCTCTTAATTTCAATATTTTTCCTGATGCTCATTTGTTTTGCTGTTACAGTTTATCAGGCTTCGACAGATTTATGCTCCTTTATATCTATACCACATATGGGGTCCTTTCTGACATTTCCTTTCAAGAAGTTAAAAATCACACAACACCAAGTTATAGTGCAACAGGTTTAATTGGAAGCACTAGCTTTCGGAGCGCTGCTCCTTCATCAAAACTACCTGATGAAGGAGCAGCGCTCTGAAAGCTAGTGCTTCCAATTAAACCTGTTGGACTATAACCTGGTGATGTGTGATTTTTAACTTTGAACACCCCAGTCCAACATTGGCATCTCCAAATCATCCTTTCAAGAATGAATGCATCTTTTTTTCCCAGTCTTTCTTTACACTCAATTCCTTGATGTTGTTCAGCAGTCTCATGAATATTCTTTAGGGTGCAACATCTTCTCTTATTTCAAAACATCCTGGCATCCTGGAGTTGAAATGCCCATCAGCCATGATTAAATGGCGGAGTGGACTTGATGGGCCGAATGGCCTTACTTCCACTCCTATGTCTTATGGTCTTTACTAGTTCTTTGAAAGACCTCTCTAATTACTCTAATTCCCCTTACTTTTCCCAGAGCACTGCAAGTTCTGAGATTTAAGATCTCTATCTACTTTACTATTAGCTGTTTCAATAACATTCATGGACCTTGTATACTTTATGCTTCTGCATGCAATATTTTACTGAGTTTCATCTGCCATTCTAAAGTCAGTCTAATTTTTCAGAGAGCATGTATTTATTCTGTATATCTACAGAGTCCTGGCACCCCATCACTCTCCCAACACTTACCCCGACTCCTGCTCAATGTTGTCTATGAATTTGAACAAATTGAATTTGTATGCCTCTTTGTAGTTCGCAATGTTCTTTAGAAAATGCATAGTTATAGGAAATTTAAATATAGTAGCTATGTTAAAAACGATACCAAATGATATGTGTAACATTGAAGTCATGGAATCCAAACACATTCATCAATCATCTAAGCAAATTTGGCTCACATTAAAACTTCTCAAAAATAACAGTTTTTCATGTTTGGTTTATGGTACCACATTTACTTACCAGATCTACAAATTAGATTATCATTATTTTTATTCATTTATCAAGTCTCTCAGTGACAGCTGACCTATTGACTATGTGCATGCCTCAGGCAAAACAAGGCATCTGTCTGATAGGCATAGATCAGATGACAAATGGTAGCAGATTAGGTCTTTGCAGATAAGGGTCAAAGGTCTCACATAACAATTGACACCAGGAAACCACCACACTTTCTCACTCATTGACAGATATGTGAGTCACCATTGTTAGTGGGAAAAGAAGGATTGAGCCTTTAACTTAAAATAGAAGATGGAAGCACAGCAACACTCTTTTTACTTTTAAAAATAACATGCTTTCTTCTGAGTATTCTTTTTCAATGAATGTGCTAATTTATGAAACCTAGGGCTAATTTTTAACAGAACTTGGCTCAGTGTCAATTTTGGGAAGGTTCATGAGTTGTCTTGAATTTTCTCACACTATATTCTGCATCTTGCTCCATTGGCTTTCACACTCTTCTATGGCATTCCACTCACAATATTTTATGCCCAGCAATGATGCAAGTTCTTGCCACTGCCAGAACCTCCCAGGGTTCCTGACACTGGCATCATTTTTAAAGTTTAGCTGTGCACAAGGTTACCAGCCAGAACCTGATCTTCACAGTACGTGTGGTTGGCTGGGAATGAAAAAGAAAATCTTCTGAGGGCTCATATGTGTTGGCAAAAGTGATGCTTTGTTGCAAATACAAGTTCACATTCATAAAAACTATTGCTGCTCTCATCAGGTGTCAATGTAACTACAGCTAAAAGAATCAAACGACACAGGCTACCCATCCTTAGTGTTGTCCCTAATTCAAACCCTGCCTAAGGGAATGCTGCTCTTTCCCCAGTACTCAATGTATCATGGTAGCTTCTCATTATTCAATGTGGGAGCATTGCCTACCTTCAAATGATTGAAAATATTCACTTATATTCAACAACAACAAAATAGAGTCATAGAGTCATAGAGATGTACAGCATGGAAACAGACTCTTCGGTCCAACCCGTCCATGCTGACCAGATATCCCAACTCAATCTAGTCCCACCTGCCAGCACCTGGCCCATATGACTCCAAACCCTTTCTATTCATATACCCATCCAAATGCCTCTTAAATGTTGCAATTGTACCAGCCTCCACCACATCCTCTGGCTGCTCATTCCACACACGTACCCCCTTCTGTGTGAAAAAATTGCCCCTTAGGTCTCTTTTATATCTTTCCCCTCTCACCATAAACCTATGCCCTCTAGTTCTGGATTCCCTGATCCCAGGGAAAATATTTTGTCTATTTATCCTATCCATGCCCCTCATAATTTTGTAAACCTCCATAAGGTCACCCCTCAGCCTCCGATGCTCCAGGGAAAACAGCCCCAGCCTGTTCAGCCTCTCCCTGTAGCTCAGATCCTCCAACCCTGGCAACATCCTTGTAAATCTTTTCTGAACCCTTTCAAGTTTCACAACATCTTTCCAATAGGAATGAGACCAGAATTGCACGCAATATTCCAACAGTGGCCAGATCAATGTCCTGTACAGCCGCAACATGACCTCCCAACTCCTATACTCAATACTCTGACCAATAAAGGAAAGCATACCAAACGCCTTCTTCACTATCCTATCTACCTGTGACTCCACTTTCAAGGAGCTATGAACCTGCACTCCAAAGTCTCTTTGTTCAGCAACAGTCCCTAGGACCTTACCATTAAGTGTATAAGTTCTGCTAAGATTTTCTTTCCCAAAATGCAGCACCTCACATTTATCTGAATTAAACCCCAACTGCCACTTCTCAGCCCATTGGCCCATCTGGTCCAGATCCTGTTCTAATCTGAGGTAACCCTCTTCGCTGTCCACTGCACCTCCAATTTTGGTGTCATCTGCAAACTTACTAACTGTACCTCTTATGCTCACATCCAAATCATTTATATAAATGACAAAAAGTAGAGGGCCCAGCACCGATCCTTATGGCACTCCACTGGTCACAAGCTTCCAGTCTGAAAAACAACCCTCCACCACTACCCTCTTCTACCTTTGAGCCAGTTCTGTATCCAAATGGCTAGTTCTCCCTCTATTCCATGAGATCCAAATTTGCTAATCAGTCTCCCATGGGGAACCTTGTTGAACGCCTTACTGAAGTCCATATCGATCACATCTACTGCTCTGCCCTCAATCGAAGGAACAAACAAAATAAAGTTGCATTTTGAAACATACAGGGGTCAATTGCCTTCCAAGCAGAAACAAATCTATAGTCAATGAATGATCACTGTACCAAACTCACGCATACTAGAACCAGCTGTCAGTTCATTCCTGCTTGTTGCCCCCAATGCAGCACTGATCTGTCATTCTGGAAAGTATCATCGCTTCTGTTCTGTTCCTCATTTTCTTCCGTGAAAGGAGCTGCTGCTTTTTCAGTTCTTCAACATCCATCCCATCCTTCCTTTGACTGCTTCAGTGGTTTGGAACACAACATGCTCAGATTTTGTGGCACACTCTGTCTGGAATGTATTGCAAGCACCAGCCAACCCCCTGCAGCCTGATCCTAGCACAGGAACCTCATCTGCAGGTGGTGTGAGATGTTCTCTAGGTTGGCCCTTTATGAATGGACTGTATTGCATCTCTGCTCAACTCTACTCAGGGAATTGTGTAACGAGTTGTAGACTGTAGCCATTGTCTCCCACTACCAATCCTTGTAAGACATTCTACCCTTGAAAGGAAATAGGAACATGAGAATTCTTGAGGATATTGGAATCATGGGAAATTCCAGGGAAATTTCCGCCAGCTTCTAAATATGGTACCGGTGGTCATAGATGAGTTGCATGTTGATGAAATGGAACCCATTTTTATTAACAGAGGCTGCTGCATTAGGCTATGTTGCTCTTGGCATAATGTGTGTACAGTTAATAATGCCCTGCCCCTGGGGGACAGACACCTAATGTGTCAAAACAAGGTTGTAATAGTGACCATTTCACAGGGGCAACAAGATGAAGGGGAGTGATCTGGCAAAGTTCTGTCAGTAACAATCTTGATATGTTTGTGGTGGAGGGTTGTGAGATACTACACAGATCCCCAGTGAATTCTCAGAACCAGCCAGTTACCTATAAACCTTGTCACAGGCGAGGATGGCCACTCACCTTATCAGGCATTGGCCTGCTCCTGCTGTTGGTACAGTTCTCTGATAATATCTGAGGACATCCTCATCCCGTGGTGACACAATATCTCTTTTATCTGGAAGTATCAAGAACGATCAAGGACAATTCGGAGGATCAACGTGGACTTGTTGGGTTGAATGGCCTGTTGCCACACTGTATGGGATTCAATTCTATTCTAATCTGAAATGACCAAGGACTTGATCAAGACTGCTGTGACCAAGATTTGTATCCCACTTGCAGGGTACAATGATTATAGATGTCTTCAGTCTGCAATGTCGAAGCATCTGATTGATTCAATTGTCTCTTAAACAGCCACACCTCATTCACAATTACAGTGTGTATGCTGAAAGACAGTTCACTCTGGGAAAATTTCCATCATACAGTGAGGGTTTAAATGAGGATAGAAAACAGCACAAATCATGCTTGGCAAAGTGAATCAAATGCTTGACCTGGTAATCTAAGGCTTCTGTCTCCAATCCACCATGTTCTTCTCTTCCTTAAACTTCCTGCTGAGCCCAATAGAACTGAGCTTCCGCACATTCTCACTCTAATCTTTGATTTACATTTTCATCTCCCAACATTAGCCTCTGAACCTCAGTGCTACAGCTAGCCATGCCAACTATGCTGCCAATGCTGAAGTCAGCTTGAGACCAATGATGAGGCTCCTCACCCCTATCTAAGTTCTCCAATGTAGTGTCATTTCCCACCCTTAAACGTTGTGTTGCCCCCTTCACAGTTATTGTCATCACTATCTCCCCAACAAGCTGTCTTCAAATCCCAATTGACCTTGCCAAATTCTCTACCACAACAGTAGACCGCAATAGCCCTAACTGACTTGGAATGGACAACTTCAACTGATGAGTGACCAGATATCTATGGATATGTGAATGCCCTGGAATAGTTTCTGTGTCCCTTCTTGACTGACTGAGTCCACTGAACCTGCCTGTATTAAAGGGATATGGAACCCTACTGCCCTAAACAGCTGAATGACCATGTCCAAGTACCTGCACTGATTTCAGTTGCTGGCCATGACTCACTCTGCTGGTACCCCTTTCTCCCTTGACCTGCTTCAGGACTACTCACTTTAGACTTTGACACATAGCCATGTGGTTGAAGCACATACAATGTGTTTGTTCCATATATTGTTGGCACATGGTGTAGGCATAACATTGATGGAGAAAGGTCATTGACACCGCAGCATGTTCACAACCTTGAATGACTACGTTAAAAATCACACAACACCAGGTTATAGTCCAACAGGTTTAATTGGAAGCACACTAGCTTTCGGAGCTGGATAGAAGCTCTGAGGTTCTGAGTCAGTGCAAAGTGAGTGAACTCCAAGAAAGCAAGCAAGGACCCCTGAGGTACACCCTGGTCCAATCCATGAGGTGGATGGTTGCCATTATGTACAAGGTAGCTGAAAATGTGTTGCTGGAAAAGCGCAGCAGGTCAGGCAGCATCCAAGGAGCAGGAGAATCGACATTTCGGGCATGAGCTCTTCTTCAGGATTCTCCTGCTCCTTGAATGCTGCCTGACCTGCTGCGCTTTTCCAGCAACACATTTTCAGCTCTGATCTCCAGCATCTGCAGTCCTCACTTTCTCCTCCATTATGTACAAGGTAGCCTTGCATTACAATGAAAGATGCTGGTGTAGCTAAGGTGCAGTTGGATAACTGAGCCAGAGATGTGTCATGAGGATGTAATGAGGCTGATGCCAACCTCTGTGGATAGGGATAGGCTGGTTGCTGTCCATGGAATGTGTCCTCAGATGTTGGTGACTGTGGTCCAAGCCAGAGGCCCTGAGAAGGAAGCAGTGGTTTGGAGAAGCCAGGGAGCCACTCTGACTTTCGTCTCTGGAACTAGCACCACCTCGCTTCTATCCAGCATGTGGAAGGTGAAGAAAATGCATATCAATGAACATTCGGTCATAATGGCAAACAAACAAAGGCTAATAATCCTCTTGCTGCTCACTAGCAAGAATCTTGTTTTGCTGGTTGGAAAGTGAGCTATTTGCTTGGGATGTGGAGAAGCACCTCATTACCAATCTCATGAGATTATCCCAAATTTCTTGCCAAAGTTCATGTCGTCTCGTGCTTGGGAAGATACCATCTCAACTGCAGAATCCAACTTTCTTTTTTGAAGTCATGAACTAATTTCTTCTGATTGTGCCCTATTTTTCAAAACTAACTCCCTATTGCCTATGTTGTTCAAGTGCCAGTAAAGTCTGTTCGCAGTTATCTGGCAAAGTGGGAAATTAAACAATGTGTTAAAAAATTGGTAACTAGCTTAGATCGAGCGATATACGTAACAATGGAATGTGATTGCGTGTTTACCTTGGGAAAGCAAAGATAATAATTTGCCTTAGATCTTCTGCCAAGAAGTCATGTCATCATTTGTTATAATCAATAACATATTTACTGAGGAAAGCTGTTTTATTTTGCCTTCAATTATGGTACTTCAGTAGTTTCCTCTGCTAGTTTAAAATTTAATAATGCAAACACTTTGATTTACTTACCACTAGAGGCACAGATTTTACGATAATAAATCCTGTCAATCCCTTCAGAAAACATTTTTTATTGAACAATTTGATAACATAGTGCAGAAGTATGAATTAAGTTTTTAAGTACTTTTCTTAAACTGTATTCCAAAACTTTACATCCATTTATATATTTCATGAATGTATTAAATGCACTGACTGCACAATGGAAATAATGCAATAATATAATATCATTTTACTTCATTGCTGAAACCAACTGGGACCGATGCAGGTTTAAGGACAGAAGTCATTTATTTGTTTCTTCCTAGTCTTAGCAGTTGGGCTTGATTGGTCACTGAGAAAGTTTCTCTTCCCCACAATCCTTCCCAGGGTAAGTGGTATGGGTGTGGTCCTGCAAATACTATGAGGCAGCTCCATTTTAATTGGGATGCCAATTGCAGTCGTATGTTTGTGATATGGATGTATAGGGCATTTAACATTAACAATTTGGGACATTCTTCTAGTTGGAAACAAAGGGCCTAGAGCTATATCCATTTGTGGGTTTAGGGGTGTAGGGTTTGATGTGAGGGTGGGTAGGAGAGCTGCATGTGGAAGGGGGCCTTCTGTTTCTATGCAATCTGAAGTAAACTCTGTCCAGCAGAACTATATTATTGTCAATGGTTCTTTTGCGCCCAAAATATGCTCAGAATGTTTGGATATCATGACTTGATCAGAGTATTTGCAGGTCAGGCAGCGTCCAAGGAGCAGGAGAATCGACGTTTCGGGCATGAGCCTTTCTTCAGAAGGGCTCGTGCCCGAAACGTTGATTCTCCTGCTCCTTGGATGCTGCCTGACCTGCTGCGCTTTTCCAGCAACACATTTTCAGCTCTGATCTGCAGCATCTGCAGTCCTCACTTTCTCCCAGAGTATCTGCAGAAAGGTATCTTCTGGGATGCAACCCCTCTATAATTGCCCAGTAAAGTTGGATGATACTGGGAGAGCATACATTGGCCACCTTATATACAATCATTTGCACTTGAGCAATCCACTTGCTCAGATCCATCTCCATATCACTCTGAGTTCTTATGAACCTTTACTGGTGATTTATGAGAAATAATTCAAGCTATGGTCTTGAGACAGAGGACCACTCTTATTCTTGACGAGATGTTTGCTGCAAGTTTGATGCATAATCTTAAAGTATGTGAGCCACCCAGTGATTAAAACTTCTGAGACAATGTTTGTCTCCTCTTCTATGTGAGTTGAAAATACTTGAGATGTCCTATTGGATGAAAATATTGGTTATAATTGTTGAGCTTGAATCTTGACTGATGAAGCTGCAATTGAATAATTGCAGAGGAATGTTGATTTATATTAAATATCCCTGACCTCAAAAGATTGTTCTATTCAATTGAGATAGCTCATATGCTAACTTGGAGGAAACTGTAAACAGTAGTTTATTTTGTTATATCATCTATATTCAGGTATCTAAAATGAGCTCTTGAAAATAGATGAGCTCCAAATGTGTCTTCCTACACGCTGAATAGCTCCACATTTTGGTGTAATTGATCATACAACCTGAGAATTAGTTAGATTCATATGAATTTTGAAAAGACTGAGAAAGTAACATTTTGTTACACAGCATGTAGCCATTATTAAGTAGCTGAAGTTTGACCTCAGCTTTCTCATTCTGTCTGAAGTTACCTTGAACAATGTTGCCAGGGGTGCCGTGGACAATGCATGCCTAATTATTCAATGGATTGGAAATGCAGGGAAGCCGAGGCAATGGTGCACACATGGTCTAAAAACAATATTTCTGAGTCAGTTACCAAAGGTCATTCTCTGAAATATTGCAAAAGGAATTTCTATTCCATCAGAAAGGCTTTTCTGAATCCAGAATTAATGCAATTTTTATTCCATCTGAAAAGCTTTTTCTGAATCCTGAATCCAGAATTAGTGCACTTATAATGCTGAAGTACTCTCCTTTATGCGATGCTTTCTTACAAAGCCTATCTAGTCTGCATAGATAAAAACTTAAATGCGAAGGCAGGAAGATAGAAGCTTGGCCAATATTATAAAAACAGGCTTGATCAGGGATTTTTTTTTCTTTATAGTGATTTTATTTCCAATATTTTAACCTGTCTAATAAGGTGATGCTTGGCTTCAGTGTATAATGAAGGGAGGCATGGATATCAGAACTAGTGCCTGTAACATTCTCCAGATTAAGCAAGTTGGAACCTTCCTCGTGCCCTCAGATAAACCAGAGAACAGTGGGTGCTGCAAATCTGAAACAAGCAAAAACAGAAACCAATGTCCTGTACAGCCGCAACATGACCTCCCAATTCCTGTATTCAGTACTCTGACCAATAAAGGAAAGCATACCAAACGCCTTCTTCACTGACCTATCTACCCACGACTCCACTTTCAAGGAGCTATGAACCTGCACTCCAACGTTGGAATTGGGTTGGCTGTGCTCAAACAACCCATTTCATGATTAGACTAGATTACTTACAGTCTGGAAACAGGCCCTTTGGCCCAACAAGTCCACACCGACCCTCCGAAGAGCAACCCATCCAGACCCATTCCCCTACATTTACCCCTTCATCTAACACTATGGGCAATTTAGCATGGCCAATTCACCTAACTTGAACATTTTTGGACTGTGGGAGGAAACCGGAGCACCCGGAGGAAACGCACGCAGACACGGGGAGAATGTGCAAACTCCACACAGACAGTTGCTTGAGGCGAGAATCCGGGTCTCTGGCGCTGTGAGGCAGCAGTGCTAACCACTGTGCCACCGTGCCGCCCATAATGCCAAGTTAAAAATCAGACAACACCATGTTATAGTTCAACAGGTTTATTTGGAAGCACTAACTTTTGGAACACAGCTCCTTCATCAGGTGGTTGTGGTGCATAAGATCGCAAGATACAGAATTTATAGCAAAAGTACACAGTTTTGTTACAAATTCTGTGTCTTACGATCTTATACTCCACAAACACCTGATGAAGGAGCAGCGCTCTGAAAGCTAATGCTTCCAAATGGACTATAATTTGGTGTTGTCTGATTTTTATTTTTGTACAGCCCAGTCCCACACCAGCATTTCCAAATCATTTCATGCCAGGCTTTGGGATTTCAGGAATAGATAATAGACAAAGAAGGAGGTGTTTATTGCTGCAAAATTGTTAACTCGATGTTGCATGCAGAAGACTGTGAGATACCTAAGGGGAGGAAGAGGTGTTGGTCTGGCAGCTTGGGTTGAGCCTTACTGAAGAAAATAATATGTTTACATTCTCCTCCCTAAAATGTTGTTACACACTGGATGTTACCATTTCAGGTGCATTCTGATCAGTAACCTGGGCTAGAAATGGAATGGTTTACTTGTGATCTGACATCTGCAGACTAGCTCGCTGTAATCCCTCCCCATGATCCCAGATGTGATCATCACATTTGTTATTAATCCAAAGAGATCACTGAACAAATATGATGACCTGATTAATGATCAATAACATCGTTGTTTAAAGTAGACAAGGTTTCAAATCCCAGGCACTTATTAATAGAATAAAGCCACAAGTTATGTTATTTTTTAACAAGAAAAAGTTCATTATACAAAGTTTGAAAGGTAAAGCAATGTAAAATTCTATCTTAATGATTGCACACATTCTGGTAATTCAAGTTCTTCTCCTAATACCACATTCTAGCAACATTCTTGAGATTTCTCGCAAGCATCTAGTTACTAGCATAAATCCAACTGGTTTATCGACAACTAGCTTCATTAATCTGATATTTGGTTTGTCAGAATAGCCACTTTACTCATCTGCTCCAAGCAAATGTTGTCTGTGGGCTTCCTTCACCCCTGCTTACAGCTGCTAAACAGCTCCTCAGTGCAAACAGCAGCACTTTAGGGATATGGAGATGCCTCTCTGGTGACTCGTCTCTTTCCAAAACAAAACCAGCAACCTTCCACTGTTCTTCCAACTCCTCAGGACTTCAATCGAGACCTGATTACTTGAAGACAACAAACAACAACACCTCATCTTCCTGCATTCTTTTCAATCTGCTTCTAAGCACCCGACTGACCAAGTGCTTGAAGAGAACAAACCTTCTGCTTTGATTGCCTCCAATCGGTATGGAGTGACTTTCTCTGACTTTCTCTCCCTGACTCAAAGTGACACAGGCCCTTGAACTGCAGTTTATTGACCCTTGAATGGATTTGGGTAAACTATCAAAAGTATCCAGGATTCTGCTATCCTTCTTATGAAGTAGGTGCAAGTGTTTCAGGCCCAGAAACACCTTCTGCTTAAATGTTACATTATCAACAGGTTACCAGCCAAACAGTCCAAATGAATACAACAAATGGATTTATCACATTCTTTTTGCTGGGAATTTTTGTGGATAGGGGTTGTGACGATTACTAGTTAAGATTGCCATCCATCTGCTAGCCTCATACTTTTCCAGCAAATTGTTAATGTGGACTGAGCAACAAAAACCTGTTTTGTACATGTTCTTTTTTTTAAAATTCAAGTAGTCTAAGGCTCATCCAGTTTTCCAAACCAGGCAACAATCAATATAGTCAGTGCAAATTTTGGAAAATCTGTATTATCAACTCCACAATCAACCTTGATCATATAGTTAAGTTGGAAGCAATCTGAAAACGTATGAATAGAGGACATGAGTTTTTTTACATGTTCCCACTAAATTTGAAATTGCTTGTGTGAAATTCTTGTAACAAAAAATGATTTCAGCTTGTAATTTTCAGTATGTCTGAACAGAATCACAATCTGAGAACCTAGATTTCATTAGAATCTCCACATGAGGTAAGTCATTTTTTTTTCTATATTTATTGGTCCATAAATGGAAATGTCCCACCAAAATAATTATTTGTCAAATACATCGTTACTTCTAAGTGAATAATGAATGCATGTCTTTTTTAGGAAGGGAAATACTTTTATCTAAGTACAAACCCAACCACTTCCACCTTCCCCAGTTATGCTGGATGGCCCACACTTTCAGGGAAATGGCACCAATTACAAAGGCACTGTTTAAGCCAGATTAAACTCAGCAACTAAAACAGACATTGCTGAATAAGCTCAGCTGGTCTGGCAGCATCTGTGAAGAGAAATCAAAGTTAACTTTTTGGGTCTGATGACTCTTATACAGAAACAATTTTGTTCAGTTGCAGCAGCTGCTATTACCTTATTAAAGTTAAATACTGAGCAAGACACTTTATGGTTCCATTTGGAATAGAAGTAATTGGAATTTATTGTCGCTTGTATATTTTCAAATGAATAAAGTGAAATCTCGCCATACTCCAATGCCTACACTAACAACAAAGTTAAAAATCACACAACACCAGCTCATAATCAACTAGGAGAAAATAAGGACAGCAGATGCTGGAGATCAGAGTTGAAGAGTGTGGTGCTGGAAAAGCACAGCCGGTCACGCAGCATCCGAGGAGCAGGAGGATCGATGCTTCAGGTATAAGCTCTTCATAAGGAAGGGCTGATGAAGCCTGAGGAAGTACTTATACCTGAAACGTTGATCCTCCTGCTCCTCAGATGCTGCCTGACCGGCTGTGCTTTTCCAGCACCACACTCTTCAACACCAGGTTAGAGTCCAATAGGTTTATTTGGAAATACAAGGTTTCAGAGCATTTCGCCTTCATCGGGTAGTTTCTTATTCAGGATTAGCTACCTGATGAATGAGTAGCTCTCCGAAAGCTTGTACTACCAAATAAACCTGTGGGACTATAACCTGGTGTTGTATGACTTCTAACTTTGTCCAGGCCAAACCAACACCAGCATCTCCACATCACAAATTAATAACAGAAATCATAGATATAAAATACATTAAGACAAAGTCCATCTTTGTTCAATTCACAGTTCAAGGTTTCCCAAGGTTGAGGAAAAGACAGGAACCACATTCTCCACCGCTGCAGAAAGCCAACATTGAAGCCATCGAATCGCAGACTGCTGAAATCTATTTGGATCTCCATGCCACCAAAGATGTTGCAGAAGCTATCTCAAGGACTCATCTTGATGATGAAGCCCCCACTGAAACAGATCACCAAACCAGACCATTGGGATTCTCGGCCAGAAGACTCTGCAGAAACCGCCTGAAGAAACCCTGGGCCATTGGAATCCTAGACAGAGTCCATCTCATTGCCGATGACCACTGAAGCAGACCACCACTCTGAGCGATTCATCAGGTCACAACCCCACAATGACCACAAGGAAGGAACCACCAAACATTAATCTGACTGTTGACTGCCTCTGAAGAGAGCCCAGGCTTGTATTATATTATTTTTCATTGAGATTGCACATTCTGTTTCAAATTCCACAGCTTAATAATTATTCATCATGCAGTAACCCTAAAATAAGTAATCATTGCTCATTCCAACAATGAGAACTTTAATATTTATTGGAACAGTGTCTCAGGTAAAATTACACACAATTAGTGAATAATCTTTTTCACATAAGGCCATCACAACACAGCTGAGGAATAAATAGAAAGGGAACTGAGGAGTAATTGAATAGCGTAAAATAACAAAACGACTACACTTAAAACTTTGAAGGCTAACTCTGGACCAACTTGGCCATGGTTTACTGATTATTGGCTATAGTGGACGAATTACATTTGCACCAGTATTCTCCCTGACACGATGGAGACTGCAGCACTTTTCACAATCCCAATCACTTCACAGACAATGCAATACTTCTGAAGTGGAACTCCAAAGGTAAACATGGTAGCTGACTTGGATATGGCAACGTCTCACAACTGCCTGGATAACCAAATAATAATCATATTGTTTGAGTGTGAAATATTATTGGAAGAACAGCCTGGCTTTTGCCCAAATAGTGTCAATGGATTTTTGCACACCTTTAGAGAGTAGACATTTCAACTGAAATGCAGCAATTTTGATAGCACTGATCAAATGGGTCAGCCTTTATTTTGTCCTCAAGGTTTTGTAATAGTGCTTAGTCCATCACCTCCTCAGAGGTGAGAGTACTTTTACTGAGCTAAAACTGATGCCTGAATGAAGAAACCATTACAGATGGTAATTCTTTCTCAACTTTTAGGATTACGTACAAGTGGAGACTGCAAGAGTTTTCATGTATCTGCTGATATATATGCTGATAGACAATGTCCTCCTTAGCCTCAGCAACTTGATAAGGTGTTAACCATAAGATCATAAGACATAGGAGTGGAAGTAAGGCCAGAACTGTAAAACCTGTGCCCACACCTCCTCCCTTGCCTCTATCCAAGGCCCTAAAGGAGCCTTTCACATCCATCAAAGTTTTACCTGCACATCCACTAATATCATTTATGGTATCCGTTGCTCCCGATGCGGTCTCCTCTACATTGGGGAGACTGGGCGCCTCCTAGCAGAGTGCTTTAGGGAACATCTCCGAGACACCCGCACCAATCAACCACACCACCCCGTGGCCCAACATTTCAACTCCCCCTCCCACTCTGCCAAGGACATGGAGGTCCTGGGCCTCCTTCACCGCCGCTCCCTCACCACCAGACGCCTGGAGGAAGAACGCCTCATCTTCCGCCTCGGAACACTTCAACAGCTTCCTCATTTCCCCTTCCCCCACCTCATCCTAGTTTCAAACTTCCAGCTCAGCACTGTCCCCATGACTTGTCTGGACTTGTCCAACCTGCCTAGCTCCTTTTCCACCTATCCACTCCACCCTCTTCTCCCTGACCTATCACCTTCATCTCCTCACCCACTCACCCATTGTACTCTATGCTACTCTCTCCCCACCCCCACCCTCCCCTAGCTTATCTCTCCACGCTTCAGGCTCACTGCCTTTATTCCTAATGAAGGGCTTTTGTCCGAAATGTCGATTTCGCTGGTCGTTGGATGCTGCCTGAACTGCTATGCTCTTCCAGCATTCCAGCACCACTGATCCAGCATTTGGCCCATCAAGTTCACTCTACCATTCAACATGACTGATGGGCACTTCAACTCCACTTACCCACACTCTCCCCGTAGCCCTTAATTCCTTGTGAGATCAAGAATTTATCAATCTCTGCCTTGAGGACATTTAACGTCCCGACATTTAAGAGATTTCATTGCCTCGAAGACATTTAACATTAACAAACCAATCAGGATTGAACTGGGAGGCATATACCATATACCAGATGTACCATATAGCGGTCTGAAAAAAGTGATGATTCCTTCAAAAAGTTTTCTAATTTTATTTGAGATTCAAAGACCAACGCATGTTCAAACTTTGAAGCTGATTTCAAAGAAATTTGTGACGATGTTTGGACTGTGTCTGTCATTAAAAAGTCAACTGATTCATTAGTGTCCTTCAGAGGACTGTAATGTCCAATTCTAATGTAATAATGGGCACCAGTTTAAAACTGAGATGAGGAGGAAGTTTTTCTCTCAAAAGGTTGAATTTTTGAAACTCCTTGCCACAGAGAGCTGTGGAGGCAGAGTTCTTGAGTACATTTAAGGCTGAGATACGCAGATTCTTGATCAGTCGGGAATCAAGGATTACGAGGAACATGCAGAAAGTGGACATGCGGAATGTTGGATCAGCCATTATCCTATTGAATAGTGGAGCAAGCTTGAGGTGTGGAACAGCCTACTTCTGTACTTACTCCTTATGGTCTTATGGTCTAATGGTGATAAATGTGATTCTAATCCCAAAGTATCTGATTGACTTCTGAGAGGCATCTGATCGGAATTCTATGACATTTAATGTCTTAATGCAAAAGGAAATGGGTGATAAATAGCTGTGGCAGCCCTTCACAAACTAAAGACCAGTAAAACTACATTGTCCACTTCCAACACCTGTAAGACTTGCTGTAGCACGTGATTATGAAATCAACCGAAAATAGAGAAATGGCAAAGCTGATCTCAAACATAATTGAAATCAGAAATATAAAAGGTAAAATCTTAATGTTACCGGGGTTAGGAGTTGTCACTTCCAAAACAATGGAAAGTGAACATTGAGACTAAATAGGTTGGATATAAACTTGGCCATTCTGAATAAACGTATTTAAACTTCCTCACTTAAGCTGTTACACGCTTTGCACAATGGAGGTGTGTTGCTTATAAGATCACAGGTTTCTTTGATGACAGCTTCATCCTGTTCTATAGTCTGACCTTTCTGTTCAAGACTTACCACAATTAAACTTCTCCTTAACATCTAGGTTCTTTTAAAATCAGTTTAGGAATAAATGAAGGCAGGAAGATGTTTTGAAGCAAATTATATTTCTGAAACCCTCAAGTACAGATAGGAAGGAAACCTAATGAACTCCACACTGAGTAGTTAAAAAACTGGATATCAAAATGGTGAGGGATGGTTAATGTGCCTTGAAATGAGAAGAAAAGGGGAAGTGAAGTTATTTGGAAGGGAGCATTAATGTATTCTTTGAACAAAGGTTCAACAATGGTTGGAAAGAATCCTGCCAATTAGTGGTTAGCACTGGTGCCTCTCAGCGCCAGAGACCCAGGTTCAATTCCATCCTCGGGAGTCTGTGTGGAGTTTGCACATTCTCCCTGTGTCTGCATGGGGTTCCCCCGAGTGCTCCTGATTCCTCCCAAAGTCCAAAGATGTGCAGGCTGGGTGAATTGGCCATGCTAAATTTCCCATAGTGTCCAGGAATATGTAGGTTAGGTGCATTAATCAGGGGAAATGTAGAGCAATAGGGTAGATCTGAGTGGGTAACTCTATCCTGGAGGGGGGAGGTGGGGGTCAGTGTGGACTTGTTTCCACACTGTAGGGATTCTATGATACAAAGGGGGACTCAATATAAAATGTGTATGTGAGGCCACAGGGTAGTATCCAAGCAAAGACAGAAGTTAGAATTCAATCTCCTCCCCAATTCCTTCCCCTAAGATACATCAAATGACCTCCTTGGACACAAATTTGGAATGGGGGACATTTAATCAAGTGAGAAGGTGAGGTGTGTTGCCTTTCCAGCCAGATGCCAATTTCTAGCTGGATCTCTTTGGGGTGGTCGCTGTGCAAGGATGTTGAAAAGCAAATATACCGGCTTCCATGTGGGCCCTTTGTTCAAAGTTCCTCAGAGACTAATCAGAAAACCAGGTCCCTGCCCTTACTTCTGATATCACTATCCAAAGTAATATCACTTGGTTGATCTCAAGAATGAGAAGAGATCTCTTCATTGGCACCCTGTCCTCTGTACCCATCCATAACTCACTCCCATTTGAACTGGGATCCCTGTTGATCCTGGGCCTCTGAAATGAGAATCAAACACCAAACTGTTAACATCAATCTAATTCACATGAGACATCTGGCCAATTGGCTGCTCAAAGGAATCCGAGTTGCTGTGGCAACATCTACTTCTACATATATTGCAGCCTGGGGCTACTGATATTGATGGCAAAGACTGTAATTTCCACTCTGAGCAGGAATCTCTTACTACCTGCTGTTGGTATATATAAGAATGATTTACAAATTGACAAAAAAGCACCCTCAAGTTCTGAACTGAGACTTGAATCCAGAGATTGTGGCTCAGAAACAGGGCCGTCCCTCCTGTACTTCAAGCAGCTCTCTTTAAAAGGTAGAGAATAGAATTTAAATTACAGACGGTTCTAGTACTGTAATTGTATAATTAGATGTTACAGCATCATCAAACCTTTATAGATGACACAAACAATATACATTGAAATTAAACAAAATAAGTTTGAAAATTAAATAGGGATATTATCTCTACTGTCAATCTTATTCTTTAGTCCCAATGATGCCCTCTAAAGGCCTCAGATTTATCTCTTAAATTATCCTCTAACTTATGTGCTTTTTATACAGTGATCCAAATTAATATACAGTGATCCAAATTTCAAAACAAGTTAGTAATAATATTCTCATTCAAAAGAAAATGAAATTGAGATGAGAAATCCAATTCCAATAGTGGATTTGAATTGCTAAATAATGGGTGGTCAAATTTGAGAATAGATTAGATAACAAAACATAATGCAAAACTAGTTACAGAAAATGCACAATGGGAAAACACGCAATGGATGTCACTGGGAATCAGTAACATGTAAAGCAGTAGGTTTGAATTTCTTCTTGCTGTCATGCTGGATTCCCAGATGAAGTCCCATCTGCCTAAAGGACTAATGATCTTGCAAATCAAATCTGAGGCCCAAACTCTTTGTATGAATATACAGATAATTCAGAAGGCAGGATAAAGACAGATATCCTGGGAATTTCGTTAATTTGGCCATCAGAGAATGGGGATGATACTCTGCAAAACAGACACATGACAATTGATCAGATTACAAATGGTTTGTTCAAGGGATTGGATTTTTGCCCCCCTCCTGCCTCCTGTCACTTTTGCCAGAGCAGTATTATTTTTGCCAGACAACCTGACTTCCATTTAACTTTCCTGCACAAGGTGTGCATTACAGCCTGGCTTCAGAGGGGAAGTAACCAATCCTACAATCTCCTGAGGCACATTAACGTTTGGCCGTCCGGTAATGCTATTGTGCTGATTGAAGAGTGATTTGAAACGAGAGCATTAACTTTTCATGGAGCTTGATTCTGTTTAAATTGCGGATGAATTACAATTGTTCTTGTAGGACCACAAGATGGAGCACTTTGCATGAGTGAAGTGTTCTGCCTCAGGGAATTCAAGAGGAACATTGTCATCCAACAGTAGCACATCTTTATCATTGCTGAATATAGAACAGGTATGATCTGGACAGTTCACTAACTGCTTCAGGCAAAATACAGCAATAGGTGTTGTGATTAAAGTGGGGAAAACAGAGTATATATGACTAGCTCCTGCCAGATTTTTCAACATCCTTTGCTTTATGACTCCCCTAAGTGTAATATTTTTGGAAGGAACAGTTAGATTCTGAGTTTATTAAGTAAGGAAAGATTTATTGTCAGATATATACAGTACCATATGTGGGCTCCTGTTAGATATAGATGTTATACAACTTGACCAAATAACTCATGAATGCTGTGTGCATTCTCAGCCATAACTTTGCCATAAACATTTAATTCGATCCATAAGACCATATTACCATATGGTATAGGAATAGAACTAGGCCATTCAGCCCATCTAGTCGCTTCGCCATTCAATCGTGGCTGATATGTTTCTCAACTCCATTTTCCTGCCTTCGTCCCCTAATCTTTAATCCCCTTCATAGTTTGACACTGCCAGTTTCCCTTTACATGGTACTGGTCAGACTTGAAACATTGCCCTTTATTTCATTTTTATAATATTCTTGGTCTCCTTGTACTGCAGTCTGTTGATGTGAGAGAAACATTGATGTTATTTAAGAAACACTTCACTGTTGTTTCATCTTACTATAAGGTTGCGGGGGAGAAAGATCATGTGATGTGGCAGCACTTTGTGTAAAGTTGCAAACTTTGTCGTATTAACTTATCACAGTCAGACTTCACCCCTCATCCTTGGTCATTTGCAATTGAAGTTCCTCTCCCATTTTACACTTTAATTCCATCTTTTTTCTGAATACAGATTTAAAATAGTGCCATTTTCATTTGTGACACAATTCTCTTTCTAAACAGAAATAAAATTCTTAATCTCTCCCTATATTTAAAGTGTTAAAAAGCCTGACCAACCCCCTCAAGAAAGGTTCTGTTATGACGATGTGAATGCAGACAACATTTTTGTTATCCTTCCCTCCAGTTCATGTTTTCATTGCCCTGAAAAATGAACCAGTGATTGGCTATTACCTGTTTTGTTAAGTTGAAACAGACACTGTACATGTGCACGCTTTTCCTGTCTGCAAAGGGTGGCACAGTGGCTCAGTGGTTAACACTACTGCCTCACAGCACCAGGGACCCGGATTTGATTCCAGCCTTGGGTGACTGTCTGTGCAGAGTTTGCACATTCTCCCCGTGTCTGCGGGAGCCTCCTCCGGCTGCACCGGTTTCCTCCCACAGTCCAAAGATGTGCAGGTCAGGTGTATTGGTGGTGTTAAATTACCCGTATGTTCGGTACATTTGTCAGGGATAGATGTAGGTGAGTTGGTCTGGATGGGTTACTCTTCAGAGGGTTGGTGTGGACTTGTTGGACCAAAGGGCCTTTTTCCATACTGTAGGGAATCTAATTAATGAACAGGACCATGTTTCTAATACATATTGCCTCCTGTACAAGCAAGTGAACCAGACTGACTAATCCTAAACTGGTTTTCAGTGTAACTCTTCGCACACTTAGGACTCCCAGCAAATATTTTCCAATTGCAGTGTCACCAAGCTGGTTTACAATTTGAACAAAGTTGGGCAGTAAACTGTCAATCAGAATTAACGGGTGGATTCTCTATGACAATGCCTCCAACAATCATTTGCAAATGAATCAGCACTGTCCTCTCATGTGGTATAAATGTTAGTTTTCCCCTTGTATCCATGGTTCTTGTGAGTGGTCCTGATGAGTGCTGGGCAAGAAAGCTCAATAAAACATGCATTTTTTCTGCAATGTTCATGTACGGTGCCACAAAATGACTACAAATGTTTAGATCTCATCCTACTATTAGCTGAGACATAGAACAGAAGTACAAAGAACTTACGCCGGGGTGATAGAAAACTCTAGCTATGCCACAACTAAAGTACTATGTACAGTCTGGTTACCATGGCGAGGTAGAGATATCATGGGCCCTCTTACTTCTCCCAATTCTGGGCCCTTTACTGTACATCCCATCACGTCCTTTGAGTGCTGAGAATTGGGAACCATGGTCACAGGAGGCTTAACTGGTTCATAGAAATTTAACAAAACTTCTTGGCTTTTGTTTTCTATTCCCTTATTTATAAAGTCCATGGAAAGCACAGATTTCAAAGTGATAAACTTTCTAATCTTGACTTTGTCAATATAATTACACAAAATCTGATTGCTCACAATATGAATCAAGTTTTGCATCTTTGAACCTGAGCCTGTGCAATGTCTCTGTAACAACATCCAAAACTTTAACCACACAAATAGCACAAAGAAGTTTACTGTATATAAGTATGCATATCTTAAACTGCTGGCAGATGCCTTCTTTTCTCACTTGCAAATTTAAAATGCCGAACCTTTTAAATCATTTAGAATTAACCTATTGTCCTGCAATAATGTCCCATTTCTAATCACGTAGTGGGGCTTTATAACTCACAGATGGGAGTCAAGATTTCACCTTGGCAGTCAGGGAGTTTTAAGGTCCACATTAAAAATTTAGAGAGGTAAGCTGTGAAGGTATTGGATCACCATAATTATCCGAATGGTTCACAGTTGTCTGTTGGGGAAGGAAGCCAACTGTTCTTTTCTGGTCTGGGTCAATATGTGATTCCAGTCCTACAGTAACACAGTTCACATGTGGCCTATTGAGACAGTCAGTAGTACTCAACCTGGCATCTGACTTAAGGAGAAGCACACATGCTGATATCAGTTGCGTTGTTCTATTCTATAATGACTCTGAAACCACCTTCCAATCTGAGCATGGGCAATAACTAATGGTCTTGTTTACAGTCATTCTATCCAAAGAATAAATCAAAGCATGCACTCATTTGGCAGTTTTCCTTTCCTCCAATTGACTGAAGACCCACCTAAAGACTGGCAACTCAACATCAATCCATTGAAAGGAGACCCCAACAAGAGATTACAGAGATTAAGTAGAGTCAAACATTTACCCTGCTGTGGTCCTCTCCCACCTGCTTGGTATCTCGTGCAACACTCCAGCTTGAAACAGCACATTCAGAGATGTCTGAGAGAGAGATTGGAATCAGTTTTGTTCTCTGTTTGACAATCTAAAGATTTATTTCACAACACCCTGTGCGGCTTTGCCCACATGGAAAGATTGACAGTACTGAGTGGTCAAAGAACAATGTGCGGGGTTTTAGAAATCTGCTCACTACAAGGAAACCTCCATTTATCCCAGAACTGGATGGGGTTTCAGTGACAGTGCAAAAGTACTTCTATTGCAACTGGGTCACCTTGAGTCTATGAAATTATCTCAGTAAATTCCAAACATGGAGACTGTGAACAGAACGCAGGGTACCATATCTATGTCTGTTATGGTAGACTGTCCAGGAATGGGAAATAAGAAGCATAACATCTGACAAGACTTACCCTGTACCTTCCACCAAACTTGAGTGATGATATGTCACTCATTCATGAGGGAGAATGCAGCACTTAATTCAACACACAGGAGCAGTGTCCAGGTCAGACATGGAATACTGCATCCGGAATGCAGCTTGGTCATCACACAATGTCCTCATGGGCTCAGGCTCTCATTCCAGGGCAATAGGAAATTAAAGCCTGGAAGTGACTATCCCTGAGTGGAGTGCATATCATGAGATTGTGTGTGAGCTCAGTAAGGCCACGTGTCAGGTCGGCAGTATTGCCAGTTCCCAGGTCCCTTGCAGACACAAGCTCCAGTGAGTGGTACATATGCACTCCCCCTCTTATGCCATGGTGGTCACTTTATGATGGAAAAAATAATTGCACTAGGTTGTGAGAGGCCTGGACAGATTGGATGGGAATGACCTATTTCTCTTATCAGGGGAGTCAGTGACTCGTAGTATAGTGAATGGTCGGTGGATTAGAAGAATGTAGATGTCTACAATTTATTGCTTGAAATGACAGCAGAGGCAGGTAGACTTTAGAAGTGAATGGATGTGTACCTGCAGTCCTGTCACAGTCAAAGATATGGACCAAGTGCTGGAACATACATTGAGTGGTTTGTTTTATGGCTTGCACTGACATGACTGGCAGAATGGCTACCTTCTGTGCTGTAACGTCACAACATTTGTGAATATTATAAATATTGGAAGAGGAAGGACATGCAGCAATGTAGGAAGAGAATAATAGAAGCAAAACACGAGTTGCTCCATCAGAGAGCCAGCATGGACACAACGGGTCAAATAGTCTTCCTTTGTGCTCTTGGAGAAAGTGAGGATTGCAGATGCTGGAGATCAGATTCAAGAGTGTGGTGCTGGAAAAGCACAGTCGGTCAGGCAACACCTGTGGAGCAGGAGAATCGACGTTTCGGGCAAAAGCCCTTCCTTTGTGCTCTAACAGTTCTAAAGGCAGACTCTTCGAAGGGACTGAGTGGTGTGAGCTTATTATTGCTTATGAAAGGCCATGTTAACAGCACAACTCAACCCATAAATATTCCACTTGTGAGTTTAGCAAATTCATTGAAACAAACTTGCCTTCAGGAGAACTTGACAGAGTCACACGCCCCTCCTTTGAATGACCTCCATTTTACCCACAGACAAACTGCGGAGCCAGATACGATCCACTAGCAGCAGCTGCATGTACCCGTCCACCATGGATGTTGGCATTAGACTTTCAGGGAGCCGTCGTCAACATTCTCCAACGCATTGGCACCACACCATGCGGACGTTGACTCATCTGGATGGGTACAGCAAGAACCCAGCACTGTATAGATGCTGTGGTTCTGTTCGCCGAGCTGGGAATTTGTGTTGCAGATGTTTCGTCCCCTGTCTAGGTGACATCCTCAGTGCTTGGGAGCCTCCTGTGAAGCGCTTCTCTGATGTTTCCTTCGGCATTTGTAGTGGTTTGAATCTGCCGCTTCCAGTTGTCAGTTCCAGCTGTCCGCTGCAGTGGTCGGTATATTGGGTCCAGGTCGATGCGCTTGTTGATTGAATCTGTGGATGAGTGCCATGCCTCTAGGAATTCCCTGGCTGTTCTCTGTTTGGCTTGTCCTATAATAGTAGTGTTGTCCCAGTTGAACTAATGTTGCTTGTCATCTGAGTGTGTGGCTACTAAGGATAGCTGGTTGTGTCATTTCGTGGCATGTTGGTGTTCATGGATGTGTACCGTTAGCTGTCTTCCTGTTTGTCCTATGTAGTGTTTTGTGCAGTCCTTGCATGGGATTTTGTACACTACTATTATAGGACAAGCCAAACAGAGAACAGCCAGGGAATTCCTAGAGGCATGTCACTCATCCACAGATTCAATCAATAAGCACATCAACCTGGACCCAATATACCGACCACTGCAGTGGACAGCTGGAACTGACAACCGGAAGCGGCAGAAACAAACCACTATAAATGCCGGAGGAAACAACACAGAAGTGCTTCACAGGAGGCTCCCAAGCACTGACGATGTCACCTAGACAGGGGACGAAACGTCTGCAACACAAATTCCCAGCTTGGCGAACAGAACCACAACAACAAGCACACGGGCTACAAATCTTCTCACAGACTTTGAACTGTATAGATCCGCTGGGACTGCACAAGGACAGGAACCCAGTCCATGCCTGCCAGGGCTGCTTACTTGCTCTCTCATTCTGCATTTTCCTGGCACCGATTGAGTGCTCACATGCATACCTTACCTTACCGTAAACGTGCAATGGCAGTTGGGGCGGTCACACCAATGAGGCAGGTAGCCATGCTGCTCGTTAATCCTCCATCAGGGGCTCATTAGATTAGATTACATTACATTACATTACAGTGTGGAAACAGGCTCTTCGGCCCAACAAGTCCACACTGACCCGCCGAAGCGCAACCCACCCATACCCCTACATTTACCCCTTACCTAACACTATGGGCAATTTAGCATGGCCAATTCACCTGACCTGCACATCTTTGGACTGTGGGAGGAAACCGGAGCACCCGGAGGAAACCCACGCCGACACGGGGAGAACATGCAAACTCCACACAGTCAGTCGCCTGAGGCGGGAATTGAACCGGGTCTCAGGCGCTGTGAGGCAGCAGTGCCAACCACTGTGCCACCGTGCCGCCCACCATTTGTCACACATCCACTCCCACTTGTACCATGCAGTAGCAGTGTATCTGCCAAACAAATTGCATCTGCAGCAAGCAGTGGAACGTGATGTAAGTCTTAGGGGAGAGAGAGTAGTGAAGTCCATAAGAGAAACCCATCAGTCATTGGTGGGGGAAAAGGGTCAGGGGGCTATGCTCAGTGTGGTTGGTGAAGGACAACCTTTCATTAGCATGGTCAGGCATCTGGTCGTGAAGCAGGTGACCCGTGAGATGTAGGCATCGTTCCTGAGATAATATTTGTTGCTCATCCCTTGAGAAGGAAGTGGCAAGCTGTCCTCTTGAATGTACGTAGACCCACAATATCACTGGCAAGGGAGTCCCAGGATGGAACTGCGGTAGCTTTGTCAGTGCTTTGGTTTTCAGTATAGTGTCAGAAGAACATTACCAGCCTTGTCAATTCATCTCACACAGCTGGCACCACTAGTTAATTTTAAATTGCAGAATTAATCACATTGAAAAAAGTTTGTTGTTTCATCATGTGGGTGTTATACCAATACAAATGCTTTATGACAGGCAGTGCATCGCAAGTCTGGCTGCATTGCCCCAGCTCCTCCACTGTGCCTCCAGCCTGCTGCTGTTCTTCACCGTGCATCTTCATCGCCATGAACACAGTGTCCCCTTCTGCCAGGGACTGGGCTGGAGCCTCCAGCCGTGCTCTGACTGCCAGTGACCTCTGACATTTCTCCCTTACCCATCTGCAGAGTTTTCTCTGTGTGGAACTCATCAGCATCCGTAGCTACATCCTGTGTCCCTCTGAACCCCAACGAGGTGTTTTTTATAAGAGCTCTGAGGAGAGGGTCTGGGAGCAACAATGCTGGCATCCAGAAAGCTCAGGAGGTGCCTGGTCCTTGAGAAAATGTCAGACACAAGAGGCAGACCTCTTGTGACCTTTGGTTAGTGTTGGTGTTCGATGCATTTCGCTGAGACTCTGGTTGATGTGAATATTGCAGTGAAATGACAGATGGTACTTACTCGGAAGTCAGGACATCAATATCTCTGCAGCCCTGCAGAAGCAGTCCCAGTCTTCTCCAGACAGGGCAAGCACTCTTTGCTTGAAGAGGATGAGGACCCAGATGTCCAGCACTAACCTCCCAGCCCCACCTGCTCTCAAGTGTGGTCTTCTCCTGTGATAGGGGGAGAACGAATCAGATGCAAGTGGGTGGCAGGGTTGGTAAGGCTGTCACATGTGGAGGGAAGGGATTGAAGCAGGCAGCATGGAGAACATGGTGTGGGTACCAAGAATGAGTGAAGGAAGGCGATCATTGCAACAGAGGGGCTGTCAGAGCATGAGATTTGTTGGGTGGTTGGTGCCTTGGCAAGGATGGAATGAGGCAGCAGGGAGCAGAGTGTGGCACTTTCCCTGGTAGATCGTAGAAGGATATTCTGCAGCCCGGTCCTCCTCACCCTCCGCACTGAACTGGGTGGTAATGTCCAACCAGGCTGGTATGGCATGGTAGTGGGGCCTCTTTTGCTGGTCCTCCAGGAACAGGACTACTGCCTTCATGACCACCCCATCCACAAGGGCCTCCAGGTCCCTGTCCAAGAAACATGGTGTGAGCCACCCCTTCTCTAATAACTCTCTCGACTCCTACTGCAACTGAGCTGGGCAGCTTCCAGCGATCCTGTTAGAGTACAGATGGTGCAGATGGCAGAGTTGCTGACCTTCAGGCAGATACCCAGGGACTGACAAGTTGCTTTGGGCATGGAGAATGAAACTCATCACACGGTGGAAATGTCAATTAATGTAATGAGTTTGGTGAGATACTGTGAGAAAACCCATCAGGCCTCACAGCATGAGTCACTCTCTCAATCTCCATGCAATGTACACTTAGCCCAAAAACAACAAAAGATTCAGTCCTTGAGTCTTTCAATTTGCCCTCAGCCTCTACAGTGTGATTGTTCCTTTATTTCTCTGGTATGTGGTATCAACAGAAATCTATAAATGGGATTTTGAGAGGATGTGGTTCATTATTGCAAATAAATGGAGAGGCTAACAGAATGAGCTAAGAATGCAAATGGATTTAAATGGAACATCCACACTGTTGTTAGTTTTCTCAAAAGCCATTGAGTAGACGGACTGCTGTTCAAATTTGTTAATTGCCAGTGCTTTGGTTATCAGTTGAGAGTCTACAACAACATTACCAGCAGCCCTGTTCGCCTTGTCAATTCCTCTCACAAATCTGGCACCACAAGTTATTTTTAAAATGTGAAATTAATCACGTTGAAAAAAGTTTGTTGTTTCATCGTGTGGTTGTTGTGCCAGTACAAATGTTTTATGATAAGAAACAGTGCAACATAATTCAAGCAGCTGTATAAAGTCTAGACAAGTTGGGGATAAACCTGGCTCATAAATAACACATGCTGATAAGTGCAAAGTGATATAAACAGAGAAGGAGATTAAGAAATTGTAACAATGAACAAAATGGTGTCAGTCAACAGGATATATTACAAGAGAAGTGTTGGGCAAATAAATCATTGAAACTGCCTGTAAGTACATGGCAATGGTGAATAACATAAGAATGATCTTAACTTGTACCAGAAAGAGAACAAATCACAGCCTAAGATACCATATTTTCCCATAAAACTCCATTATCTTCAGCTGGAAGGTTTCAGTCCAATTATGCAAAGAACATCAGAAAAAGACTATTTGAATCATCAAGCCTGTCCAACAGTGTAACTATTTTATACCATCACCTCTCTCCGTTTCCTGTCACAATCCCAAAATCAACATGTGGTAGCGACAAAACAGGACTAAAATAAAACCTTAAACTGTCAGATTTAGATTGGTAATACATGCAAACCTGAGTCAGAAGGTTGAGGCTGGGATTTTGTCAGCAATGGCAATTTTTTGATGCCCAGTGTTGTAACCAAAACTGTGCACCACTTTCTATGAGATAATAATTAGAATTCTAAGTGTCAATATGATTTAATGGTTGGGAATATTTTTTTCAGTGAAACTCATTGTTGGCTGACAATGAACAACTCCACTCATAGAAAATAGAACATTGAAAATTGAAGCAAGCCATCTAACCTTTCCTGCCTTTTCCTCTATTCCATATGATCATGGATGATCCTTTATCACAATGTCATACTGTTACTCTCTTCCCAGGCATTTTAATGCCTTTATTGTTGGAAATTTATTATATATTTAATTGCTTCACATTCAGCACCTTAAATGACAGAATATCCAAAGGGTCTTCTTCAGAGAAAAGAAATTTCTCCTGGCCTACCATTTCACCTGGAATGGTATTCCCTTGTTCTAGCCATGGGGAGCGTCATTGCTGCATCCAGGCTGTCCAACCTAGTCAGGATTTTATACATTTCAGTGTAATCCTCTCTCATTCTTTTAAAATCCAGTAAATACAGTCCTAAATGGGCCAATCATTCCTCATGCAATAAGCCTGTCATCCCAGGAATCATGATATGGTGGTGCTGGTGTTGGGCTGGGAGGACAAAGTTAAACATCACACAACACCAGGTTATAGTCCAACAGGTTTATTTGGAAGTACTAGCTTTTGAGCTGCTGCCCCTTCATCAGATGTTTGTGGAGCAGGACTAGAAGGCACAGAATTTATAGCAGAAGGGTTACAGTGTCATCAAGTTGTAATGACATATTAAACAAACTTGGGATGGGATATGCTAGTTTAGGCTCTTTAATATTTAATTTTGAAAACTCCTATTAAGTTACATTCTCAAGGTGGCTTCAGCTTATCTAACAATAGGTGTTATCTTAGCTCAGACAATGTATTAAAAGTGTGAACTTAAAGTCTGTCATATTGTTGAGTCAGTTTTATTCTGAAATTGGCACTTTTAGAATCCTACACGGATTTACGCAGTTTTTGAGCAAAATAAAATGTAATTCTACAACTACAGGTTCACCCCACAAATTTATATGTGTGCATGTGCAGGAGAGACAGAGCGGGTGTGTATATGTGAGTGTGTGCATGTGGGTGTGAGTGCATGTGAAAGTGTGTATATGTGTGTAAGCTTGGTCAAGTATGTGTGTGAGTGTGATGGGGTATAAGCCTGTGAGAGGGTGCGTGCACGGGTGTCAGTGTGTGGAGTGCATGTGTGTGCTCATGAGAGAGAGCTTGCGTATGAGAGAGGGTCTGTGCACCTGTCTGTGTGTGAGAGTGGTTGTATAATGCAGCATGGTCACCTGTATTGTGACATGAACACAAGGTCCCAGTTGAGGCCATCCCCATGGATATCAGACTTGGCTATCAGCCTCTGCTTGGTCACTATGTGTTGTTGGAAATGTGTTGCTGGAAAAGCGCAGCAGGTCAGGCAGCATCTAGGGAACAGGAGAATCGACGTTTCGGGCATTAGCCCTTCTTCAGGATTGTTGCCTATCCTATGCGTTGTTGCCTATCCAAAGTCTGCCTTGAAGGATGGTCACCTGAAGGTCTGAGGTCAAATATCGTGGACCGTTGAAGTGTTCCCCAACCAGGAGGGAATACTCCTGCGTAGTGATTGTTGCGCGGTGTCCATTCATCTGTTGTCGTAACATCTACTCGGTCTTGCCAATGTACCTTGCAGTATAAGCCAACCACAACAAGGCTTAAATTGCCTTCAGCTCAAAATGATTCTCTGAACCAGGTACACAGTTTAATGTAAGAATAAAACTCTCATTCCAATACTATCTAAAAAGTATAATGAGTACCTCCCCCCGACATGGTGGGAGGTGTCCCCATGTGTAATGGTGGTTTCCGTGTCGATATTCTGACACATCTTGCAGTGGTTGCCATGACAGGGTTGTATGGTGTCACGGTCGATGGTGTCCTGAAGGCCGGGCAGTTTGTTATGAACAATGATCTGTTTGAGGTTTGGTGGTTGTTTAAAGTCCAGAAGTGGAGGCGTGGGGAAGGTTTTAGCGAGGTGCTCATCCTCATCAATAATGTGTTGCAGGCCGTGAATAACATGGTGTAATCTTTCGACTCCTGGGAAGTACTGTACAACAAAGTGTACCCTATCAGTTGCAGCCCATGTCTGTCTCCTGAGGAGGTCATTGCAGTTTCTTGCTGTGGCATGTCGGAACTGGTGGTTGATGAGTTTAGCATCATACCCTGCTGTTATGAGGGCATCCTTGAACACTTTCAGATGTCTGTCATGTTCCTCCTCAGGAATCAGTCTGGTGACCCTTTACTCTATTCCCTGAATGGTGTGTATGTCTTTTCTCAGGTAAAACTCACACAACACCAGGTTATGGTCCAACAGGTTTATTTAGAAGTACTAGGTTTTGGAGTTTTAACTTTGTCCACTTGCAGCTCCACATCATTTTCTCAGGTAAGGAGACCAAGCCCCTGCGCACAATACTCCAGGTATGATCTCAACAAGGTCCAGTTCAGCTGCAGCACAATATTTTTGCTCCTGTACTTGTATCTTGTTATTAAAGAGTCACTTTTACCACATCTCTGTATCAGGCTGCAACTTTCCAGCCCAATTACAAGTTCCATTAGCATTGGAGTCTCACCTCATGCCGGTAATTGAGAAATGGACTCTATTTATTTTTAATTAAAGAAGGCAGCAACATAGAATAAAGGATTTGTGCCTTCACAAATTGGATTCCAAAAAGTCAGGTATTTCTTTTTGTGGTTGTTGAATAGACTGAAGCAGATATAACATTACCCAGGGAAATACATATGACTTCTGTAGATACTAATTGATTACCCCTCACCATTTCAATGGAAGAGTTTTGAAATTGCAATGGATGCTGGCTCCATGATGATGGGATTTTAAATAAAATAATTCAGGGAGATCACCATAACTGGAATGGGTTGTTAATAGGTGTTGCCTCCTTTATTACTATAACATTTACCAATACAGGTTCAGTACCTACAGTTGGTCTCTGCACTGGGACTCATGGTACCTGGTGAAATTACAGCCAACATTACAAAGTCCTGAATATATACAGAATAATCCAACCAGAACAAGGTTTAAATTGCCCCCTCTTCCAAATGATTTGCTGAATCAGGTACACAGTTTAATGTAAGAATAAACCTTTCATTCCAATACTTTCTAAAAAATATCATTAATATCACCAACAACCATATACCCACCACTGAAAAAATAATTACATCACATTAAGCTTCAAAGCATAAAATTTGCAAATGCGGGAATATTCTAACTTGTAAATGTCTGCTTACATAACAGTGTCTGTTTCATCTCAATAGTGTCCCTTTTTATTTCAAAAGCCATATTGCTGAGGTTGGTGACAATTGTGAGGGAAAGACTAAGTGTTCTATTTTAACCTCCTCAGCAATGACGAAAGACAAGTAGATCCACCAGAGGGCTTTCCTCTCATCTTCGAAGTACACAAGTTCATCCTCCAGTAAGAACACAAGATCAACCAGGAAATTCTTTACACACATGGAACATTGCAGCATAGTGGTATAATGTTACAGATTGTCAGGATCAATCAGAGTTGTTAGCTTTTTTGAAATAGGATGGATACTAATCCAAGTAAGCATCCCCAATGTGTTCATTCCCCTTTGTCACTCTTGGACACTTAGTTTCACTCTTTAATTTAGATCTTCCCTTGTAGTCTCCTCATCTGAAACTTAAAGTTCCATTGGTCTTATGGTATTCTTTACAAGAGTGCAGATTCAAATTTGCTTCTGCGTTGGAGAAGTGTCTTACTCATTATCATTTTCTCGTTAGAACATGTTACGTAAAAGGGCAGGAGAGAGGATGTGAAAAGTGGCTGATCAGCCATTATCCTATTTAATGGTGGAGCAGGCTCGAGGGCTGAATGACTTCCTCCTGTTCCTATTTCTTATGGTCTTGTTACTGGAATGCTTTAGAATAAAATAGAATCCTTACACTGTGGAAAAAGGCCATTAGGCCCAAAACGTCCATTGCGACCCCTGTAGAGTATCCCACTCAGACCCATTCCCCTAACCTATTCCTGCACATTTACCCCTGACTAATGCACCTAACTCACGCATCCCTGAACACTATGGGCAATTTAGCATGGCTAACTCACCTAATCTGCACATCTTTGGATTGTGGGAGTTAACCGGAGCACCCAGAAGAAACCCGTACAGACACGGGGAGAATGTAAAAACTCCACACAGACAGTTGCCTCAGGCTGGAATCGAACCCAGTCCCTGGCACTGCAAGACACCAGTGCTAACCACTGAACCATGTACACAAGTTGAGATCACAATTATGTTTTTCACAATTGGAATGGAGGAACAAGGTCTACGTTACGCCCCAACATTAACTGGTAGAAGTTTTGAACAATGATTCCTGTCATACACATTTAAAGTACTTTGCTTCTGTATGTTCAGCTTTTAATATTAATCTATTTAAAATAAATATGCTGGTTCCCTGTTTAGAAATATTACATAGTAAGGTATTGTGAACACATTCAAAAATTAATAACATGTTTCAGCATTTCAGTTCTTTCTGAAAGTACGCAAGTTAATTGGAAATGATTAAGCCAGTTAGCTAAAAGTATATCTTTTCATGAAGACAGTGGTACTAATCTATAATTGACTGCTGCTAACATACCATATTTTATATAAATTCACATTTTTTTTCAACATGCTTCCTCCTAGTAATGCATGCAGAAAATAAACATTAATTGCTATCCTAAAAGCTTTGTAAAACCATCAAGTTGAAAAACGGCCACAAATGAAGAGGTTTGGTGCAATCCAGGACATATTTAATATAAACAAAATAGACAGTGCTGCGTGAAACATGGGTTTCCTAAATCAAACAGTGGAGTATACTCAATAGCATTAATGCTCAGATTCTCAAAAGCACTGTAACGCTATTAAGAAAGCGAGGCCCATACAGGAAGAATGTTTATCAGTTTGACAGTTGTAGTGTTTATAATGCACATCAACTTGACCATGGGACTGTCATCTCCATGCCTGCTTTACTTGTTAACAAAATATAGACAACACCAGGCTGTAGTCTGTTTAGCAGGAGATCATGCAATTACTCTAATATCATTCCCCCTTCACCCCCGGCAAGATTTCTGTTCCCAGCCATGAAATTAAAGCTTCATTCCAATTTGAATGGAAGATTAAAAGGTTATTTTTCAATTCTCTTCTGTGTAGGAATTCAATTTTTAAGGAACCTCTTGCCTGCACAAAACTATCCACAACCTTGCATTATATATTAACAGTGGATGCTCAGCTCTCTTTTGCGTGACTGTATGAATATACAAGTTTCTACAGAAATATAGAATTTGCATCTGTAAATAATAGAATTGAATTGTGGAGCTTACAACAGATTGCATTCAGGCAGTGATGCCAACTGGACTCACAACCCGAAGCAAGTGTCTAGTTGGACCAAACCTGGAAACTGGGGAGAAGAAAATTGAGGTCCCACCTCAGGACATATTACTTATCTGAAAAGATCATCAGGAGATAGCAAAGGTCAGTGTAAACCGGAGTTTGATAATGTGAAAGAAAAATCAAAGCATGATATTCCAGAAAGGCTATGAGTTGATTCGTTGGTGAGTATTGATGCTGTGTTTTCCTTACTAGACAATTAAGGAATTAGTTTCATTAATTGGGAAATTAAATGTTTTGCTGTTTTTGTGCAACAAAATGGTTAAGTAAGGCTTTCAGGTTTTCTATAAGTGACATCAACCGTCAACAGAACTGAGTGAATAGCTATTGAGTCTTTTTCATTATTAGGAATATTGTCTATTATCAAATTGATAGGGTATTTTCAGAATGACTCTCAGTTCTCAAGTACACATTCTGTGATATGTGAGAATTCCAAAGTACATTCTATTTCCTGAATAACCACATACGTAAAAAGGTTACACCAGCTTGAGCTCCAAGTTTCAAAATTTGAACAGAAGCTGACATCTCTGTGGTGCACCAGTGAGGCTGAGAGATTTAGAGATGGCACATTTGCAATTTAAGAGGATGCAGGAAGAAGAAGAATAAGTAATCACTGGGCCATCTAAATAACCAAGAGTTCCCTGAATGCATTTCATTCTGAATTCTGAATATTGATGGAAGTGATGTTGCATCTGGGAAGTCTACCAGAACTAAATGTATGACGTGCACCATAGTTGGCTAAAGTGCATGAAGGAGAGTGGAAGCACAATCATGATAGAAGATTCAATAGTTCAATGAACAGATAGATGTTCCTACGGCTACAAGCATGAATGGAGGGTGGCATATTGCTGCCCCGAGTGCCAGTGGCAAGGATGTCACTGAATGTATGTAGAGCATGCTGAGGGCTGGATTAATAACTAACTGTTGTCGTCCATATTACTCCCACTGACAAATGTTGAAACCGGGATCTACAGTAAGAATTTAGGGAACTAGACAGGAAATAATGAAGTTGGCCATCAAAAGGAGTAATCTGCAGTTTACTCCATAAACTGTGCACAAGTGAATTTATAAATAGGAGGATAAGAAGATGAACAACAAACATGATGTAGTAAAATACTGCTTTAAATTCCTGGAACATTAATTAGACCTGGTGTGAGTTTGGATTTGTACAGGCCTAATGGGAGTTTTTGGTCAAGACTAAGGTTTATAGAAGAGTTCCCTAGGGTCCAGAGTTAGGGACCTGCTGTTTTTTTTTAATGACCGTGACCTTGGTTTAGATGGCACAATTTGTGGATTATATAAAACTTGGAAATTGCAAACTGTGAAGAGGAGTGTCAAAGTTCACAAAGAACTAGACAAGTTGATGGGAATGGGTGAACAAATAGCAGATGGAATTTAATGCAGAGACCACTAAAGTGAAGTGATTCATTTTGTTAAAAAAAAACATGAAGACAAAGAAGGAAAGAAAGTGTAACAATTCCTAAGTGAGTGCTGCAGCAGAGGGATCTGGTTGTATGTCATTTAAAGTGGCAAGGGAGTTTGACAGAGTGGTTCATAAAGCACTGGCTTTAGCCCAGGTATCCAAGGCTTTATTAATGAGGTGAGAAAAGCAAGGGGCTTAGTTCTGATGGAAAGTCATCAACTTGAAATGGAACAGGACTCTTAAAGGCCACTGGCCTGATAATCTGTCTTCCCAACATGTGAGCAAAATGACTGTATCTCTGACAGGGGACTCAGGGCAAACTACCTGAAGAGTTGAGGGGATGCTTCCGCTGGCCTCAACCAGGGGCATCTTTGGGAGGCAAGGAGTGGCTGCAGAAATATACCTCGCTACTTTGCTTCCCAAACCTGACACCCGTCTCCCTGCAAACGACCTACCGTGCTCCTTCTCACTTAGGTAGGTCTTCATGACTGCACAGCTTGGACCTCCAGTGATACACTCCAACTCCCAATGGCTGCCCGATGCTGATTAGCCAGCAGCTTCAGGTGAGGTGAGAGTTCAATGCTGAGGCTTCCAATTGGCTGGAAAGCCCATTTAACAGCAACAAAATATTTAATAGGTTCTAGATCCAGTGTGCATTCTTCATGGTGGAGCAGGGGAGTTTAGTCATTGCTGAAAATGTTTGCACTACATTTAATGCAGAGAGCACTGAGCTCAGACCATACACTCATTCCCTCGACAGATGCTGGTTGACCTTTTGAGGTTTTCCCAGTATATTTTGCTTTTTTTTTCATATTAGGCAACTCCGGTACTTTGCTTTTGAAGTTTTACTAAATATTAGTTTGTCCTCAAGTGACATATTGTGTATATTCTGGGCAACACATTTTAAGATAAGTCTAAAGGCATTGGAGAGAGTAGGACAAAAAATGAATCATAGGGATGGTTCCAAAGATGAGCAACTTCTGTCCTACAGGAGAAGTTGGATTTGTGTTCATGGAAAAGTTGAGAGGAGATTTAATAAAGGGTTTCAAATTCATTTGGGGTCTTGGCACCAGGGTGAACTTTACATTTACTTTTGACTAAGTGTTCAGTTTCTTGGAAGACCTTTATCTTGGATAAGGAGAAACTGTTTCCATTGCTGGAAGGATTGAAAGCCAGAGTAGGCTAATTTAAATTGCTCGGCATTAGAAGCAATGACAACAACGGCGAGTAGCTTGGATCTGGAATGTATTGCCTGAGCATGCAGTGAAGGCAGGTTCAATTGAGGCATTTTAGAGGGAATTGGGTTATTATCTGAAAAGGAAGAATGTGCAGATCTTGAGGGAGAAGGAAGAGCAATGGCACTCAGTAAATTGCTCCTTCAGGGAATCAGTGCATATCCTCCTTTAGTGCTGTAATATTGTAATTCTGTGATAACAGCAGAATGCAGAAATACAACTACAAGCTACATTATAAAGTGCAAAGGAGGGCCACTTTCTTCTGTCTTTCACTGTTGAACAATTCTTTTACAATTGACTAACTTTGTAGAATTCAAGCTTTGAAAATGTGATATTATATGAGTTAATAGGTATCTGTAATAATTGCACAGAGGCTGGTATCTGTCACCAAGTCACCCTGTATTTACATGTGCAATGTACATGGTGACTCTCTGAATCTTCTGATTATATTAGTCAGCCAGGGCTCGCCTGATGGGCCCAGGTTAACAACCCCAATCAAGGATCTCACTGTCAATGAGAGCCACCAGGCCGTGGTTCCAATCACTGCAGTGGATTTCCCTGTCAGTTATTTTAACAAAGTTAGTAAGCCATTTTATTGCAAAATGGTAGCGAGAGGAACATTAACTGAAAGCCTTAAGTGTTTCTTTGATAACTCACAGTTCATCCAAGAAATCCTGGACAAGCCAAGCAATTGGAAACAACAGGGTGAATTTTACATTTACTTTTGACTAAGTGTTCAGTTTCTTGGAAGACTTTTATTTTGGAAGAATTCTCACTATGAGGCCTCTTCAGATCTCTATTGAGGTCTTATATTCTCACACTCTCTCTGATACTGCCCCATCCACCAATACCCATGCTCCACCACTCGCACTTTTGTTTTCAATGTTTTCTCTTATTTGTTCTTGTTTGCCCCAATCACTCCCCAAACCATTCACCCTACATGACCTTCCTCACTCCCTTGGATCACTTCATCACCTTTTGACCCCCCCCCCCCCCCCCCCCCGTTGCAGCGTTAACAGCCATGCCACCCATTTTCCTGGCATTCAATCCCTCTCTTTCCGGGGGAAGACAGCCTGCAATAGGATCCTGACAAGTGGAGGTGTGTCCATTATGAGGCTTCTCATACTCTATGAGGACAGAATCGTGTTCACAGCAAGTGGAGTACAGGATCGCTCCTGCAGGGATGCAGAAACATTCATGACCCACCATCCCGGGTACATACCATTCCTCATGCCATCGCAATTCCCACAGCCACCTTGCTACCCATGCCGTTCTTCCCACACCACATTGAAGCGCCTAGGTTAAAAACAATGACTGCAGGTGTTGGAAACCAGAGTCTACATTAGAGTGGTCCTGGAAAAGCACAGCAGTTCCGACAGCATCCGAGGAGCAGTAAAATCGACGTTTCGGGCAAAAGCCTTTCATCAGGAATACAGGCAGAGAGCCTGAATGGTGGAGTGATAAGTGAGAGGAGGGTGAGGGTGGGGAGAAAGTAGCATAGGGTACAATAGGTGAGTGGGGGAGGGGATGAAATTGATAGGTCAGGGGCAGGGAGGGTGGAGTGGATAGGTGGAAAAGAAGATAGGCAGGGAGGACAAGTCATGGGGACAGTGCTGAGCTGGAAGTTTGGAACTGGGGTGAGGTGGGGGAAGGGGAAATGAGGAAACTGTTGAAGTCCACATTGATGCCCTCGGGTTGAAGTGTTCCGAGGCTGAAGATGAGGCGTTCTTCCTCCAGCCATCTGGTGGTGAGAGAGAAGCGGTGAAGGAGGCCCAGGACCTCCATGTCCTCGGCAGAGTGGGAGGGAGAGTTGAAATGTTGGGCCACAGGGCGGTGTGGTTGATTGGTGCGGGTATCCCAGAGATGTTCCCTAAAGCGCTCTGCCAGGAGGCGTCCAATCTCCCCAATGTAGAGGAGACCGCATCGGGAGCAAAGGATACAATAAACGATATTAGTGGATGTGCAGGTAAAACTTTGTGCGAAGATTTGTAGCTCGGGTGCTCGTTGTTGTGGTTCTGTTCGCCGAGCTGGAAGTTTTTGTTGCAAACGTTTCGTCCCCTGGCTAGGCGACATCATCAGTGCTTGGGAGCCTCCTGCGAAGCGCTTCTTTGATGTTTCCTCCGGTGTTTATAGTGGTCTGTCCCTGCCGCTTCCGGTTGTCAGTTTCAGCTGTCCGCTGTAGTGGTTGGTATATTGGATCCAGGTCGATGTGTTTGTTGATGGAGTTTGTGGATGAATGCTATGCCTCTAGGAATTCCCTGGCTGTTCTCTGTCTGGCTTGCCCTATGATAGTAGTGTTGTCCCAGTCGAATTCATGTTGCTTGTTGTCTGCGTGTGTGGCTACTAAGGATAGCTGGTCGTGTCGTTTCGTGGCTAGTTGATGTTCATGTATGCGGAACGTTAGCTGTCTTCCTGTTTGTCCTATATAGTGTTTTGTGCAGTCCTTGCATGGTATTTTGTACACTACATTAGTTTTGCTCATGTTGGGTATCGGGTCCTTCGTTCTGGTGAGTTGTTGTCTGAGCGTGGCTGTTGGTTTGTGTGCCGTTATGAGTCCTAGGGGTCGCAGTAGTCTGGCTGTCAGTTCCGAGATGCTCCTGATGTATGGTAGTGTGGCTAGTCCTTTTGGTTGTGGTATGTCCTCGTTCCGTGGTCTTTCTCTTAGGCATCTGTTGATGAAGTTGCGCGGGTATCCGTTTTTGGCTAATATTTTGTATAGGTGTTCCTCTTCTTCTTTTTGCAGTTCTGGTGTACTGCAGTGTGTTGTGGCCCTTTTGAATAGTGTCCTGATGCAGCTTCGTTTGTGTGTGTTGGGGTGGTTACTTTCATAGTTTAGGACTTGGTCTGTGTGTGTGGCTTTCCTGTATACCCTTGTAGTGAATTCTCCGTTCGGTGTTCTCTGTACCATCACGTCTAGGAATGGGAGTTGGCTATCCTTTTCTTCTTCTCTCGTGAATCGGATTCCTGTGAATGTGGCGTTGATGATCTGGTGTGTTTTCTCTATTTCCGTGTTTTTAATGATTACAAACGTGTCATCGACATATCTGACCCAGAGTTTGGGTTGAATTTCTGATCACCTGATCACAATCACCTGATGAAGGAGCATCGCTCCGAAAGCTAGTGTGCTTCCAATTAAATCTGTTAGACTATAACCTGGTGTTGTGTTATTTTTAACTTTGTACACCCCAGTCCAACACCGGTATCTCCAAATCATAACAAAGAGACAGGCATAGCTGGGGCCCATACGGGTGCCCATGGCGACCCCTTTGGTCTGGAGGAAGTGGGAGGATTCGAAGGAGAAATTGTTAAGGGTGAGGACCAATTCGGCCAGACGAATGAGAGTGTCGATGGAAGGGTACTGTTGGGGACGTCGGGAGAGGAAGAAACTGAGGGCTTGGAGGCACTAGTCATGACGGATGGAGGTGTAGAGGGATTGGATATCCATGGTGAAGATGAGGCGTTGGGGGCCGGAGAAACGGAAGTCTTGGAGGAGGTGGAGGGCGTGGGTGGTATCTCGAACGTATGTGGGGAGTTCCTGGTCAAGGGGTGATAGGACAGTGTCAAGGTCGGTAGAGTGGGGCAGGAGCATGCTGAGACAATGGATCGGCCAGGGTGGTCAGGCTTGTGGATCTTGGGAAGGTGGTAGAATCGGGCAGTGCGGGGTTCCCGGACTATGAGGTTGGAAGCTATGGGTGTGAGATTTCCTGAGGTAACAAGGTTCTGTATGGTCTTGGAGATGATGGCTTGGTGATGGGGGGTGGGGTCATGGTCAAGGGGCGATAGGAAGATGTGTCCTCGAGTTGGAGTTTGGCTTCAGCGGTGTAGAGGTCAGTGTGCCAGACTACCACTGTGCCCCCTTTATCTGCTGGCTTGATGGTGAGGTCAGGATTGGAGCAGAGGGATTGGAGGGCTGCGCGTTGTGAGGGTGAGAGGTTGGAGTAGGGGAGGGGGGTAGACAGGTTGAGGCGGTTAATGTCCTAGCGGCAGTTGGAAATGAAGATGTCGAGGGCAGGTAATAGGCCAGTGCGGCATGTCCAGGTGGATGCTGTGTGTTGGAGGTGGGCGAAGGGATGCTCGGAAGGTGGGCGGGGGTCCTGCTTGTGAAAGTAAACTCGGAGGCGGAGGCGACGGAAGAATTGTTTGACGTCACGGCGTGTATTAAATTCATTGATGCGTGGGCGGAGGGGGATGAAGGTGAGTCCTTTGCTGAGGACTGATCGTTCGTCCTCAGTGAGGGGGAGGTCTGGGGGAATGGTGAAAACTCAGCAGGGCTGGGAGCTCGGAGCTGGGATCTGGTGTGGGTGTGGAGCTGGAAGTGGGGGCAGAGCCGGTAACTGGAGTGGGTGTGGTGGTGGGGGGAATGGGGGTGGCATCATGAGCAGGGGTGGTGTTTCCCTCAGGGTTCTGGGGGCCGGGGATGGTGACATGGGATCTGTGGGGGGGGGGGGTGTCAGCAGAATGCAGGTGAGCGGCATTGGTGGGGGCGGAACTGGTGGCAAACATGGCAGTGGGGGGGGCTGAAGTCACTGAGCGTGTGACATCAACGTTGATGTGAGGGGTGGAAGTGATGTCACGTGTGGTGCATGAGGAATTGTGAGGGGCGGAAGTGGCTGTGGAAGTGGCCATGATGGGGGCGGAAGTGACATCATCATTCAGCATGGGGATGGTGGCTGCACGAGCCGCATGGCTAATGGCGTCCGAGAAGTTCCAGAGGCCGGGGGAATCTATTGGAATGTTTGAGGAGTGCTGGTTATGGAGGTGGGTTGATAAAAGTTTGTTGTACTTACAGTTTTTGATGTTTGAGATGGAGTTGAAATACTGTTTGTTGAGAGTATGAATTGAAGCACCTGCCATGTGTCTAAGGTGTACCAGCAAGTTATCCCCCACTGCCCCCCCACCCCCATGGAGAAATGGCATGGTCGACCAGAAGACACCTCTTCAACCTTTGGAGGAAAAGAATACCGAGGCCTCAGAAGAAACATAGGCTGCTTCCTATATTCCCCAGCAGCTCAGATGTTGATATTTCTTGGTGAGAACATTCGTGTTAGGGAATACAGTCTGGAGGATAAATCAATGCAACAGTTCCATGGCTGGTTGAGGAAGAGATGTCCGCCCACCCCCTCAAGGCTGTTGGGACATAGAAACAGGGCACCAACTCTGGCCAAGGCAGGAGAAGATGTGATGCCGCCAATCAAGGACTTCATCCAAATGCACAAGGGGAAAGTGCAGCAATGGACTGGTACATGGGAAAGAGTGGCCCTCATGGCTCAAAGGCTGCAGGAGTGCAGCTATGCTCTGGCGACACAGCATGTCTGCCTCCACCAAAAGTTTGGTAGCTGCCAGGAAGAAGCAGATCCAGTATCCTCATGGCTTGCTGTGGAGGTAATCACACCCATGCTTCACTGCATCACCATTGGTCCTCAGAACCAAGGGCATTGACAAGGGGATAGGTAACCAGAAACACCCTTCAGTGGCCCTTCCTCACAAGGAGACAAGATAGTGCCAAGAGGGTCCTCTCAGGAAACTCCAGAGCTTGGCCTTGTGTGTGCAGACACTAACATCCTCCCATGGTTGTCTGACTGAACCTTCAAGGTCAAAAGGCTCCATCAACCCCTGGAAGAGAACCTTGGGCAAGACCATGACGTAATACAGGGAAAAAAAGAGAAAATTCCTTTTGAGGGCACTTTGGTATCATGCATAATAACACACTGCAAAAAAAGTATAACATTTCTTCTAAATTGATTTTATTTGACTCTATGTCTGTTTTGTCTGAATTTTTGTATTACTCTGACTTCTTGATGCCTAACTTCAGGCCCTTACAGGATCAAGGTCTGTGCCGAGAGTCTGCTGCAGCATCTGGAAGCAAGAGAAACAGAGCTTACACAGGGCGATGGGTTCTACTGATACCATGGTCCCTCACAGTCACACATCCCCGGTGGTTGTGTGTAAGAGTGCTTGTGTAAATGAGTTAATCAGCAATATCTGGAGTAGACAGCCACATACAGGGAGCCAATGCATTTGGATCGGAAGGGATTAGGGAGTCACAGGTCTGTGTTTTGCACAGTGCGTGTGATATTGTTGCCCTCTAAAGGGCCTTGCATCACTAATTGTGCTAGGATCCCTGACTGATGGGTGCCTTCATTAACTTCTGTGAGAATTCTTTCCCGAAGGCTTTGAGACGTGTCTGCCTGCCTGCTGTATGTGCAGTGTGTTTGCTGCGTAATCCGCAGGCAGACGGTGCGGGTGTGAGATTCACAGAGCACAGTGCCATACAGCAAGGTATATCTCCTTGACAGAGGACTGCTGACCTGTTTTGTTGCTGTCTTAATGACACCCCATCCTATCGTATACCTAGCACAGCAGTTTATTTGCTGGCTCAGCTATCCATACCTGATCAGTCTACATGTGACTCCAGACCCACAACAATGAGATTGACTCCTAACTCTCTGGTCAATTCAGGGATGGACAGTAAATGTTAGCCTAACCAACAAATGAATAGAAAACAATTTAGCCAGCTTACAACATTCAAACTATGGATTCATACAAACAATGCGTCTTGGTTAAGATATCTAATGGTGATTCTAAATACAATTTCCCTCTGTCATTCCAAGTTCTTGTATGTCTTCACTGTTTTACCATTCATAGCTTTCTTGGTGGCAACATTTTACATTAAGGTAGAAAGAGTGGGCAACCAGCCTTTATATCTGAATCTGGAGAAGGATTGCTGACAGAATATTTAATTGTTGGAATCATCAAGATGAATCTATACGTATTTGTTGAGTGATTGTTCTTCTGCTAATAATCAGTTTAATAATAAGGAGCAGAAAGTTATCCTAACTCAAGTGTAATATCCTTCACTGCTGCAATTCATTCAAAATGATTAAAATACACAATAATAAAGGCATTCTGAATGATTGGAGGTGCTGTTATTCTGATAAGACATAAAACACACACAACAATCTGACTAAATTGTTTAACTCTTGATTTATTTCTCAAACAACAATCATATTCATAGTCATTCACTCATGGGATGTGAGCATCTTTAGCTTAGCCAGTATTCATTGCCCATCTCAAATTGCCCAGAAAGCAGGTAGGAGTCAACCCCTTTGCTGTGGGTTTGGAGTCACATGTAGGCCAGACCAGCTAAAGATGACCTTCCATAAAGGACATTAGTGAACCAGATGGGTTTTTTCTAACAATTAACAATAGCTTCATGTTCATTAGACACTTAACTTCAGATTCTTTATTGAATTCAAATTCCACCATCTGCCATGGTAGTATTATGAACTCAGGCCCCCGGAACATTAGCTGAATTTCTGGATGAACAGTCTAGTGATAATACCACGAGACCATTGCCTCCCCCAAATCCCAGTTAACTGCCACATTGCTACTTAAGTGACCTTGGTGTGACAAATTGGCTGCCATATCTATTCACTTAAAAATAATGACTACACTTCAGAAGTACTTCATTGATGCTGAAATATGTTGGAACTGAGCATAAAGAGCACTGTATAAAGCAAAATCATCTTTCCATTATTTTTTATTCCGTGATAAGGAATTATTTCTTAGGCCACTATATTGTTGCTGAGGCATTGTGATAACCAACTAAAGTAAGCAAGTGACCTAAGAATGCAGTGTAAAAGAGATTGGGGTGAGGAAATAAGAGTTAACTATGTAAAAGACTAGGAATCAAAAACTAATCCATAATAATGAAAGGGTAGTCTGAAACAGAAACTTTCAAATGTTGGAAAATTCCAGGTCTAACTTAAGACAGTTACATTTCTAATCCTTTGAGTTTTAGAGAACCAAAGATACAAGTAAAAAAGTATTCATCATGAGTTGTCAATAAAACATTAACCCTGACATCAAGCAAGGACAGTGGTGGCAAGGTTTGAGAAGCAAACTGAATACCTCGAGAATCTAAGGTTCATTTTGACAGGTTTTCTCAGCCACCTGTTGCATGATCCATGCAGCAGGCCAAACCTCCTCAAAATATATTAGCAAGGTAGCCTAGACTCTAACTTCTTCTTACTTTAAAGCTAAGGCATTGCATTCCAGATTCAATTCAACTGGTGAAACTACCAGATTTGAAGCAAAACACAATTTATTCACACTTTAGACAAAACAAGAAAGAATAAAGAAAATAATTGGCTTGGCTGTAACTCTACGGAAATGCTTAAAGAATAATAAATACTGTAAGTATTATTAATCATTTGTTCCAATGTAATAACAGCCCACAAACATACCTTTGGCAAAAGTTGAAACTTTATTGCTGGAACAGTACAGCAGGTCAGGCAGCATCCAGGGAACAGGAGATTCGACGTTTCGGGCACAGGCCCTTCTTCAGGAAAGATTCCTGAAGAAGGGCCTGTGCCCGAAACGTCGAATCTCCTGTTCCCTGGATGCTGCCTGACCTGCTGTGCTGTTCCAGCAATAAAGTTTCAACTTTGATCTCCAGCATCTGCAGACCTCACTTTTACCTTTGGCAAAAAACAAATTCAGAAAACAGATTGTCTCACATACAATTCCAAGCAGGAAGAGAACCCTCAGCTTTTAGCTATAACCTAGAGAGGGAAAATAAAAATTAGCTTCCAATTCTTCAAGACCCCAGTAGCAACTACTGAAATCTATAACTAAAACTCCTGGTTGTATGGGAACTTGACTACATCCATTAAGGTTGCTTCTATTGTTCCAACGTTTAAATAAACCCAAAGCCTTATAAGCTGTTTACTTTACAGGTTTTCAATAGACAGCTCATCACTTCTGCTTGAAAAGCTGTCTTCAAAACCAAAGGAGAAAATACACCTCCTAAAGCCATAATATTGTCACAAGTTGTCAGACCAGAGTGTGGGAATGGTTCTTGCATGTAGGTAAATGGTAAGGGTGGGGCTGGAGGGATCTAATGTGATCTGGAAAGTAGGGAAACACAAGAAAATTTCAACTAAAGAGTAATAATTTTCCTGCCAGGGCCTTGCCAAATTTTGGATCTACTTTTTCACAGCTTTGCCCTGCTGGTGAAGCCAGGGCCCACTCAGTCTTCTAACTAAAATCACAATTGGGTTCCGATGACATTTTTGAGGGTGCAGTTTCTGAGGTAGCAATTAGCAAGCTCAAAGCCAAGCCCCATAAACATATTATTAACATATCTATATACTGAGCTAAAGCATTGCCTACATCCCACCGGAGAGAAAAAAAATGCTTGTGTATTTGTATTTGCCATTTAGAATTTCAGGACATCCAGTTAACAGCAACAGAGTACTTTCTGAAATCCAATCATTGTTGTAGTATAGGAAGTCCAACAAACAATTAGTGCAGAGCAAGCCTTTATGCACAGCAATCATTTTGTCAGTTGCTGATTGAAGAATACGACAGAGAAGAGGTTCCCCATTCTTCATTGAAATTTGCCCTGGGTTCCTTTACATCGTCTTCAACAGAAAACAACCATAAGTTATAGTCTCATCGAAAACACAGCACCTCAGATAGTACAACAAGAGTATTTGTATTGAAGTGATAACACATATTACATGGTCGTATCTGAGGAGTGAGGTTTCAACCTGTCACTTTCTGATATAAAGGTGCAATTGTTAACATTAAGACAAATAGCACATTCGTAGAATCTCTACAGCTAGCCATTTGGCCCATAGCAACCTTCCGAAGAGCATTTCCCATGTGTAACTCTCTGGACACTGTGGTATAATTTAACATGGCCAATCCATCTAACCTACACATCTTTAGACTGTGGATAGAAACCAGAGCACCTGACAGACAGAGGAAAAACTTCACACAGACATTCCCCAAAGGGTGGAATTGAATATGGGTTCCTGGCGTTGCAAGGCAGCAGCACTAACCACTGAGCCACGTGCTATCCCACATGTTGGCCCACATCTTCCAGTCAGTGGTGGAGTGTAATTAGCACGGTGACGAGAGGAGTTGAGCAGAAAAGAGGGAACAGATGAGGAGAGATGAAGTGGAAAGTTGTTGATTAAAATAATATACAATAAAAAAAATCACATTGTAATGACTAATTGTAGTCATTACGACAACCAAAATATTAATGCTAATAACAAGATAGAGGTCATGAAAGTGAGTTGTCTATGTTAAAAAAATCATACTTCCAACTCAACAGTGTCTTAGAAAAATACCTTAGCCTTGCCTGAGTTATTTCTTTTCTTATTAATTGTGCCCTTACAGCCAGGACCTGAAAAGTTTCAATCTCTGAGTTTTTATCTTCTTTCGATCCCTTATTGGTTAAAAACCTTTTGTTGCAGCTTACTTTCCAAACAGTTGATTTCCAATGATTTGAGTTGAATGCTGCTACATGCTTTAAAGTGAAATAATTGTTTGCAATTGATGTGCTTGGAGTGCTGTATGATTTCATTTCATGGTCACTGTTTTCAATAGATCACTGCTAGATGTCAAGCAATGACCGAGTGAACACTTTGGAACACAAATCATTGCAAATAAGAGTGAACAAATGCTGAGTGTAGAATGATGCTAGTTATCTTCCTGAAAGGGACATCTTCCTCCTCAACTCCCTAACAATGTTCACCCCATCTCCCATTCCTATGGCCCACAGTCCTCCTTCTTATTCCGGATCAACTCGGAGCCATCCACGACCACCACCCCCCCTCTCAACCTTACAATACTGATATCCCTTTCACACACAATTCCACTGACAATGTTGACTCCCCTACATAAGAATCAGGGTGACAATTGTTGGCAGCTGGCGAGCAATGTCGGAGATGTGGGGAGTAATCAGCGTCAAATTTTCTGTGATTCGGGAGTGCTATGACAATGTAACTATTTTCAGTTGCACTCTTCAGAAAGTTTTGCACCTGCTTGAGAAAGCTCTAAGTAAATGTGTATTAAAAAGCATAAATCATAGAATCCCCCACAATATGGAAGCAGATCATTCAGCCCACATTGGTCCTCCAAAGAGTATCCTATCAACCTACCCTAACCCTGCTTTGCCCATGGCTATGCCACCTACTCTACAGACTATGGGCAATTTAGCTTGGCCAATCCACTGAACCTGCATATCTTTGGACTGTGTGAGGAAGCTCACACAGACATGAGGAGAACATGCAGACTCCACACAGACCGTCATTCAAAGGGGGGAATCAAAACTGGGTCCCTAGTGCTGTGAGGCAGCAGCACTAACCATTGAACCATCATTCCATCCTCAATGATGGAGAGAGCAAAAGTGACGACTGATTAGATTAAATTCCCTACAGTTTGGAAACAAGCTCCTTGATTCAACAAGTCCACACCGACCCACCGAAGAGTAACCCACTCAGACCCATTCCCCTCTAACGAATGCACCTTAACACTACGGGCAACTTAGCATGGCCATATCACCTGACCTGCACATCTTTGGACTTTGGAGGAAACCGGAGCACCCAGAGGAAACCCACGCAGGGACGGGGACAATGTGCAAACTCCACACAGACAGTCACCCAAGGCTGGAATTGAACTCGAGTCCCTGGCTCTGTGAGGCAGCAGTGTTAACCACTGAGTCACTGTGCCACCTCTCTGCAATGCTGCAGATCAGAGCCGAAACGTGTGGTGCTGGAAAAACACAGCTGGTCAGGCAGCATCCGAATATTGTGGGGGAAGCGCAGGGGACCTCATCTTCCACCTTGGGACCCTCCAACCACATGGTGCCAATGTTGATTTCTCCAGTTTCCTCATTTCCCCTGCCCCCACCTTATCCCAGATCCAACCCTCCAACTCGGCATCACCCTCTTGAACTGTTCTACTTGTCCATTTTCCTTCCCACCTATCTGCTCCACTCTCCTCTCCGACCTATCACCTTCACTCCCACCTTCACCTACCTAAGACATTCCCAGTGACCTTCCCTGCAGCCCTCCCATTTATCTCTCAGCCCCCTTGCCAAGCCCATTCCTGATGAACAGCTCATGCTCGAAGTGTTGACTCTCCTGCTCTTCAGATGCTGCCTGACCGGCTGTGCTTTTCCAGCACCACACTTTTCGATGAATAATGATGGACAGCCCAAGTCTCTGGTCAAGAGCTGGTCATCAAGCGCTGACTATCAGAAGAAACTGCAAAGCATTCTATACATGGTAATACTGGCAAACAGAACTTTAAAGTTTGAAACTTCATGTCAGACAAAGTCCTTGTGCATATTTTATGGCTTTTTTAGCATCTTGAGGCACAACAACAATTTAGATCAATCATTCGATGCTCTCTATATTGAAAGATATGGGCTGTTATTTGTAGCATTTTTCAGTAATACATATTTCCTCCTAATTTTGAAGCTGAGTGTTTTCTCTGTGCTTACTGACCAAATGGAAACAGTTCACTGACATACTTTATATATTTCCTGCAGATTTTCAGCTAAGACAACTCCAATCATGGTTTAGGCATTCGAGAATATCAATTGGCTTAAGACAAGATGTGATCCATTGGAATTGAGAATAACATTCAACAAATTTTACCTGTTTGAAAATTAGAACCGTTTGCCCTAGAATCACAGAGTCATACAGCACAGAAACACACCGTTCAACCCATCATGTCTCTTCCACCCAACAAATGCCAAACTACACTAATCTCATTTAGTTGCACTTGATCCATACCTGACAACACCCTAGCATATAAAGTGCTCATTTAGTTCCTTCTTACATAGTGCAGGTTGTTTTTCGTTGTCTTTTTGAGCATGAATTCTGTTCAACATGAATCAAATGACAGTTAGCACATGTTGATTTTCCTAGCTATGTACGGGTGTGATTTAATTGATTATATTGAGCTCAATTACAAATATCATTACATGAAAATGGTTTAACAATATCTAGAGTACTACAGATGTATATTCAGAGAGCACTAATACATTTTCATTGAATGTCAGCAGTAATGTACTTAAGCAAACTCTATAACTCCTTTCCTACATTCCATTCTTGCCTTTCCCAGATCCCAGTGGCAATCCAAGTCATCGTCAATGGGATGCAGTAATTACGACATAAAAAGGTGTTTTTCTCTGACATCCAGGCAGGGCTACATCAGGATACTGCTGGATTACCAGTTGGACAAACTTCAAATGATGTAGGATCTGACCATACTGGATTTGAACCCTACTTTTTTTGGCTTTGATCTATAATGATCAAGCTTTTGGTCACCTCAATTGTTCCTTATGGACTCACTGTGATATTACACCTCTATTTTTGTCCTGCGACATATTACTATGTTAAATGTGTTATGTAAATTCAAGTTGTTTTCAATATGTACGGATGTGGCTGAGAGGAAATGCAATCAGGAACATCTCCAGGCCACCTCTGGAATTCTATCTAATATGTAATAAGGTCTCAAAGGAATTCATTCCAGAAGGCCATTAATTAATTTAATCAGAAGCACCAATGGCTCCATTGGAAGCTAAAGGAAAAGAGAAGAAAAAGCTGGAACATCAAGAGCTTTGGCCCACCTTTCTGTATTTACAGTAACTGATGGGTATTGGACACACTTTATCATTTGGTATATGGAGAGTCTTGTTATTGAAGAATTAAAGACATTATCCACCTTAAATTAGCTCAAATGAGACAAAGGTTTGGATATTCACAAGTTGCCTGAAGTCTGTTAATACGTTGCTGTTGTGTTTTCCAAAACCCTAGGGAATGAATATTAATAATTGGTGAGGCGTAATTCTCATAAATGTGCTTGTTGTCTATTTTTCCTTATAATTATCTGTAGTCGTGCATGAGTTGACCCTTGCTGAAATAAATATTCTTTCAAGCTGCAGCTTTATTTATGTCATTCCATGTGTCAGTGTTACAAACTATTAATGTTTTCGACAGCATAATGTATGGGACACTGTCGACCCTTCATTGTACTTTTAAAAACACAACATGTCACTTCATGTTAGCTTGCCAGTAAATGAATTTGCCCTGGGATTTTAGTCATAACATTTCAATCCAGGATGCAAGTTAGATGGGATTTCAGTCCTGAGGCAAATTAAATGACCCCATGGAATGCTGAACAAGGTGTTTTGTAGATATTCCTATCTGAGAAACATTTCTTTATTTTCATACATAAAAGGTTCACCATCACCTTCTCAAGGGCATCTAGGCATAGACATCACTGTGTCAGTGACTTCTCAAACTCAGAAATGGGACATACACACAGTTTTAGGAAAAGAAATAGGCCAGTTAGCCCATTGACTCTCTTCTACTATTCCCTATATACTATACTACGAAGTCACACTGCACCAGGTTATAGTCCAACAGGTTTATTTGAAATCACAAACTTTTGGAGCACTGCCCCCTTCATCAGGTGAACACTTCAGGCTACGAAAGCTTGTGATTTCAAATAAACCTGTTGGACTATAACCTGGTGTCGTGTGACTTCTGACTTTGTCCACTCTCGTCCAAAATCGGCACCTCCACACCATTCAATGAGATCATGATGGATTTGATAATCTTGAATGCCACATAACCCTTGATTCCATCACTGGCAAAAACAATCTGTTTCTCTCAGACTTGAACATATTTAATGAGCCAAGCTCTTCAGGCCTCGGCAGTACATAATTCCATTGATTCATGAAGCACATACAGGTTCCTTACAGTCTTGAGCTTCTTAAATGCAAGACAAAGAGAATGTAATATTTTGCTTTAGATTTAATACCTCTTTAATGCCAAGAATAACTGATTAGATTTATGGGGCGGGGAATGGAGAACACTGCTGTAGAGAGAATGTAATTAATGTTTTGGAAAAAAAATACCAATTAGATTTCTTATAAGTTTCAAGTTTGAAAAAAACAATCTTTGATGACAGGTTCCTTGAATTTTTGAAGATGACGGCACGGTGGCACAGTGGTTAGCACTGCTGCCTCACAGTGCTAGAGACCTGGGTTCAATTCCCGCCTCAGGCGACTGACTGTGTGGAGTTTGCATGTTCTCCCCGTGTCTGCGTGGGTTTGCTCCGGGTTCTCCGGTTTCCTCCCACAGTCCAAAGATGTGCAGGTCAGGTGAATTGACCATGCTAAATTGCCCGTAGTGTTAGGTAAGGGGTAAATGTATGGGTATGGGTGGGTTGCGCTTCAGCGGGGCGGTGTGGACTTGTTGGGCCGAAGGGCCTGTTTCCACACTGTAAGTAATCTAATCTGTAAGTCATCTAATCTAATCATGACAGGACAGCTATTCAACATATACCACAGATTTAAGACTATTTTGAGCAGGGATTTTCTTATCATTAGAAATTAGATGATGGATAAATAGGTTTCACATATTTTCTAGCTTTGTTTCAGGAGTCCAGCATTCACACTTAGAATCCCTACAGTGTGGAAACAAGCCATTTGGCCCAACAAGTCCACATCAATCTTCCAAAGAGTACCTCAACCAGCCCCAAACCACTACCTTATTGCTCTACTTTCCCCAAGACTAATACACCTAACCTCCACATCCCTGAACACTATGGGCAACTCACCTAACCTGCACATCTTTGGACTGTGAGAGGAATCCGGAGCACCCGGAGGAAACCCACACAGACACGGGGAGAATGTGCAAACTCCACACAGTCAGTCGCCCGAGGCTGGAATCGAATCCCGGTCCCTGACACTGTGAGGCAGCAGTGCTAACCACTTGTAGTTTTTTTGAAATTCAACTAAAAAATGATACTTGCAAACTCAGTCCAGGGCCTTTTTGAATACTTATATTTTAGTTATATCTTAATTGTTTCAGGTGACAAGCGAAATATTTTTGTGGAGATGTTGCTTTAAAATGCGGGTTGTTAAAAAGGTAGCGTCAGCAAGTGGTGATAACATGAAGCACTTCAGAAACAATGTGGATGAAAATTTATATTGATGGGAGTGCAAAATGGACTTATGACAAATCAGCAGCATCTATTATATTGTACCCATTGTCTTCAGCAGCAAAGGAAATGGGCCATGGTAGATAAGCTGGAGGCTTTTTGATGTTAGTCCATATGACACATTTTATTTCATGAACTATTTCTTCTTTATAGATTAATTTAGCCAATTCAGTTCATAATCATACGGTGTTTTAATTAGGTTTTCTTTAAGTGTCTTATTTTCCAAAGAAGTATAGAATTTCTCTGAACTCTAGTGACTAAGATTCAGAATCACCTTTGTTACTCCCCTCAGTACCTCCTTCAAGAGCAATGGTAATGTTGCGAACTTGAAGGCTAATTCTATATTCCCATGGCAATTCGTTTGGTGGGTCGGTCAATGAATCATCATTTCTGATTTCATAGAGAGCAGCCTTTCCTGGACACTGCATCAAAGTCCTCATCTGAGTTTTCAGTGGTAAATTACGAGTACAATCTCACCCTCGGTTGACCTGATATTCTCGCTTCTGATCAGTCTCCAGGACACTGCGAGGAAACCTAGTTAAAGTATAATAAGATCATGGACTGAATTAACCTGTCAAAAAGGAATGGAACATGAAATAAAGTGTGTCTCATAGACTAAGATCAATTAGAGGATGAATTAATTAACTGATCATCTCATCTGAGTTTCTAGTGATAGGTATTTTCATTTATGCCCAGTTACTCACTATATGGACTTATCATTGCCTCTACAGTCTTTTAAGGCATGCTGAGTGCCAGGATTTGATTTGATGGTTTTGAGTATGAGATTGAATGATGTTGCTTCTTATTCATCAGTATCTTTTTATTCTTGCACCTTTGGTTCCCACACCAATTCTTCCTCACTTCTTGAGTATGTGAAAAGATAAATGTACAAGGGTAGATTTGAAGTGAGGGGGAGCAAGACATGCAAGTTTATACAATTTTCATCTTGCAAATCAGAATAATCTGTGGGATGAAAGGTGAGAAGACGGATTAGAAACTCACCATCACCATCTTTCATTACCGTTCCAGCGCTGGCATGGTCACAGTTATGATCACACCAAAGATTCAACATTGTCTGTTGCATGGGATAAAGATATTCAGAAAGTCCTATCCCTTACTGGTTAGGTATTGCAGCCTCTGACTATTGGCCATGTCATCTTGCAAGAGAGAGGAAATTACATCAATGGGTATGTCGCAGTAGGTTTGGGTGATGGTACAGTCACACTTGAAGAACTGTCTGGCAAGGCTGTGAGATGTGACTGTGAAAGCTACATTGCTCTGTGTTAGAGAATAAGATGTGACAATGAATGTTCAGTATGAGTCATCCTTGACTGAGAAGGTTGGTAGGAAAGTGAAGAGAAGCCTGGTGAAGGGAGCAGAGTGTGAAGCCAATGGCTCATTTGTAAAAGATGCGCAGATCTTCTGATTGGAAGATACTCATTGCAGCAATATATTCTGAAAGATGCAGGGACCACTTGGAGTTCAAAGTACCAACTACCCAAGTATTGCACGGGAAGTGAAAATTCCAATCAGTAATTACCCTGAACCCAGAAACCTTTTGAACAGTCCACAGTTGTGAACTTTGGGAGATTCTGATTAATACGTCTGAGTAGTTACCCAGGTAAAGTTAGAAGAATTAAAACCTGCCTTAAGGTAACTTCGAAATGATCATCACACTCACCACTCACTTTCCAGCTCCTCTCAACAATCCTTGACATGACCTGACTGGACATTCTGAATTTATTCCTTGACACATCACTCACAAAAACTACTGAATATCCCCCATGACTTGACCTGACCTAACCCCCAATACCAAACTGCCTTAACATACCCCATGATCTAATCCAACCCAACATTCCCTGCACAGTGCCTTCCGCCAAGCCAATACCGTCCTGGCCTAAGACCCCACAACCTGACTTGACCTGACCTGAATCCCCAAGTCAATCTAACAACCCTCCAAAAACTCCCTGACCCAACCATGTCTGCCTGAGCCCTGACTTGCACACCTTTTGTAAAATGTTTTCACTCACTAACTAGGCCAGCATTTATTGCCCATTTCTAATTTCCCAGATGGAATTAAGAGTGAACCACATTGCACTGGGTCTGGAGTTACATTTAAAAATGACAGATTTCCTTCGCTAAACAATATTAGTGAACTAGATTTTATTTTGTAACAATCAGGAATGGTTTCATGGTCATCATTACACCCTTCATTCCAGATTTTTATTAAAATTCCATACCTGCCATAGCAGCATTCAAACCTGGGTCCCTTGAATATTCTTTGCATCTTTGGATTAAGAGTGTAACATTAATATCACTAGGTTAATACTTCCTCCTTCAGTAATTTGATTGAAGTATGCTTTAAGACTAAAAAGGTATCTATCTGATCACTCCTATTTTGTTGCAATCATTAGTAAAGTTAGAAAATACAATGCAAATAATTAGAATAGCTCTCTTTTACAAATAAAACATCCGATTTTATCATACCCACTTTAAACAGTGATCAGGGACAAAGGAATCTCAGATTGTTGACTAATCTAAGGCTTCAGGAAATGTTTGCAAAATTGACATTTGTAAGTGCACTAGCTTGAGATAATTTACTGTCATTATTATAAAACTACCGAGAGCCATATATAAGATAATCATGAAAATGGCAGGGTCAAGATTTCTTTGCTATGGATGAAAGAAAATGGAGACATCTGCCTGAACCCACCCACTGTGCGAGGAAGGCTCCAAGTTCAGCAGGAATTGAACTTTAGTTTGACTGTTCACTTCTGAGACAAGTTTACTCGTACATCATTATTGTCATGGCCACGTTAGTTTTATTACAATAAAGAACTATTGTTCCAAGAGTTTTGCTAATATGTTAATCTCTTCTGCTATATACAGCTGACTCAGCTGTAGCTCTTGACCTAAGTGCCCTTTGTCAAATACATCATTGCATGATTTCTGTCACATGCATGGCTTTCCCTTGAATTAAAAAAAACAAAGAATTTGAAACACATACTGAGTTATTTTAGCTGAACATTTAGTTCTTATATTTTTATCATATTTATCAAAGAAATTTTAGCTCATAATTTTATATTGCTTTGCACTGTTTGGCACTAATTAGCTGTTTTCAATAATTTCTGCCAGTGAGAATTAAGTTTGAAAATATTTAGCCTCATTTTTTAATTTTACATTCAGTTCAGTGAATCCCTAGCCCTAGTAACCTGCTAGAGCACTTTCAAGTTTTTGTATTCTTGTCTGTTCCTTTATATCATCAGGGACAAGCACAGATCATTTACACTGCAAGAAGCATTGTTGTTTCAGGAGCTGCACTCAGCTCAGCTTCCTTGTTGAGATATTAAAAGACTTAAGGCAATTACCCAACAGAAAGTGCATTCAATGAATCTAGGGGCACAGTTTTTTTTCCAGCTGCTGTTGGTGTAAAGTGTTGATCAACAGGAAAATGTTGCTTGATGGAAGAACTTTCAGTAGAAGTCAGCATGAGAGTCATTGAACCCCAGTAGCACATCAAAATTCCTGAAAGTAACAACCTCAAACTTTAACTCAGTGTTTTAGCTGAGACTCTTACGTTTACCTTGAGATAAATACATTCTGATTGTTTTCAAATAACAGTTTCTTTATCTACTACAAATAGAATAAAGCACATTTATTTTGCTAAAATTCGACAATTAAAGAAATAAGTTCCATGTAATTCTTGGGTCAAGTATTCATAAACATGAGTTACAGCAAAGCAATTTTATTTTAAATTACTCTCTTCCCCTGTCTGTCCATCAGCATGGAGTTCCACTGCGATGTGTCATACATAAAAGCCTGTTGTACACCCAGATGAGCACTGACATTCTGTATGCTGCCCAGCTTGGAGACAGACAGTCATTCTGAAGATGCTGGAGAAGGGTAAAATAGTGCCTGAAGGTCCTGATGGGGGAGTGATACAAAGGAAAGATATCCTTTCGCAATGGAGGCCACAACACCAGACCCAAGCAGTCTCGCTATCTGACATTGCTGTTGTTTCCCTGTTACGTTCTCTTTTCTTTTCATCTAAGTGAGGTTTTCAAGGAGCATACTTACTAACCTTGGGACACAGGATTTTGGGAAAGGTAACTTTAATTGTCATATGATTCTCAATGTGGTTGGCATTTGAGAAAGTTTAGAGTTCATATGGGCTTTCAGGGAAAGGTTGCATTTCACCAGAATGGAATTTATTTGGAAGTGTTTCTGATATGTAAATCATCTGGCTAATTTGTTGTGCAACCTGCAGGACTCTTAAGAAATTCATGTCTTCCTTGGCAATCCATGAGTCTAGTAAGTTAGGTTTTGGTCCACTTGGGGTTTGTATTTCCAAGTTAATGGTCTGGAATGCATTGGTAATGTACCTGCACTTCTATCTTATTTTCAGTAACCGTCAAAATTGAATTCATGATTTTGGACTGTTTCAATGATTTAGCTTAATTGTTGAAGGGCCCTGTGCCTGATTCTGGGTCAACTGCACTTGAGATTCCCTTGTGGTGGTCATAAGCAGTTTGACCACAGAGGTAGTGATTTTTGTATTTCTGTTACTTTGGGTTGAATCCCTATCCTGAGACACCTTGTCTCTCATCAGTTTCTCATGCACTCTATTGGGGAAGTTAGTTCTACTGAGGAAGGTCTCTTCCAGATAAGCCATTGCTTGTTTAGGAAATTCAGAAGTCCCTATATACCTTCGGGAGGGAGGATCTATTAACCATACAATGGGTTTATTCTCTTCAACATCCGAAGCTTCCAATTTAGCATTCTTGCCTTCCCTTTCTCAGCCATCTTAAACTGAAGAGCTCTAAACTGACATTTTTTTTGCAAGCCAGTTCTAACCTGGTCCAGTTTAGTTCTTTTGGCTTTTCTTTGGCATCTTCAGTCTTTGCAGGTTCCAATACACAATACAAGCCCTTTGAGACTTCCCCCACCATTTTGAGTGTTCCTGGGTTCATTGGAGTTATGACCTTCTGAGCAGCTAAGCTATTTGTAGCAATAGGTCAACCTATGAACAAGCTTGGGATCTCACCCAAAATTCATTATCAGCTCACGCTAAAGATACTCTTGCATTCTGTCCACTTTATCAACTGGCCATCGTACTCATGTAAATTCTGCTCTTGGTTACTGTTACTTATGGAATCTGCAAGTATCCAGGATCTCTGAGAAGTTGTCTTATTTTTCTAATTCCCTGAACTACTAGGACCATTTTCTCACTGATGATGAATTCTTGAGGTACGACTTTGTGCATATTTGAAAACAGATTCATGACTTTCATGGTCAAAGACATTGTCATGTTGGCAGGAGTTCTGCTTTAATGCATCATTTTGCATGCTAACAGTTCTCTGCATTGTGGCTAGGCTTGAAACTTTGCAACTTGGAGATTGGTGAAAAGTCACACTCTGAAACATTGACTCTCCTGCTCCTGTGATGTTGCATGACCTGCTGTGCTTTTTCCAATTCCACACTTTATTGACTTTGACACAGTACAAGCAAACAGTTCATGGTCTGGCTGACTTGCTTTCCAGGACCTTATTTTTAAACCTGGGCATTGACCTGCCCTATCTTCCCTGCTTTCCTTCCATTTCAGGTCTATTTCCTTTCTCTCAGTGCTCTTTGTTTTAATCTCTCCCTTGCTGGTAAGAACTATCTGACACAAAATCACTGTGATTAAGAGGTTTGTGAGTTAAACTATAGCTATTAACCATGATTACTGTATCTCTGACTCTTGAAACTCTCTGTGTGAATTTGGATGGTATTAAGGAGACAACTTTAAAACTCCTCCACACATACCATTTCTCTTAAACCTTCATAAGTGCAGTCTATTTTTAGGGTTTGGATTCAGCAATTAAGAGAGTACCTTTTTGATTTTTTGTTTGAATTCCAGCTAGATCTATATGACTTTTTTCGACAGAAGTTCTGGGAAAGGTGATAGTATGTCTTCCGCAGTTGGTCATGGTTTTCTTATTTGCAAACAAAGTATTGATTTCTTTCCAACCAGCAACTTTGAGACAGAGATGGAGAATCTAAGGTTTGCAGCCAACTCAGCCAGGAGTCTTGCTGTCCCTCTAGAGACCAAGCAAACAACAAAGAACACCTGAATTTAGCTAATCAATAAACTCAAATTTCAGTCAAGTGACAAAGATGGGCCCTTGAGGTGCTGAATGCCCATTGCTACGGGCTGATTAGGAGGTTGTTAAACTAACAGTGTAGCTTCATCTTTCCCATCAGGGTTTCTGTTGTGAGGTGACGAGGTAACTAATAGCATTTGTGTGTATTTTAGAATAATAGGTCATAATATTTCACTTTGACATGAGCTAGTTGAAAGCAGCGAGCACAACTGTGTGTCAACTTTAGCTGGAACATCTATACAACGCTCAGTGTTCAGAAGCTTCTGGGAATATTTTCATACAATCAGGCTTGGCTATTCCATTTGTCCAATTTTGAAGGATTTAGGTATGAATAAATATAGAAGACAATGCCTTTTCTTTGAGATTTCACTACATGATGTTTGGACATGACATAGTGTTGTGGTTGTTTTCAAGCAACCTTTAGTATTTGTTTTGAGGGTCCTTGTTAGCTTCCTCAAGGTTCAGTTCGATTGCATGGATTGGCTGTTTCTTTGTAATTTACATATTTATGATTTACATGTCAGAGCAGCCTTGCTCCTGATTCAGTTGAGTCGATTACAGCATTCCTTCAATACAGCATTAGATGGGACATTGGACATCTACAGTAAATCATAGAATCCCTATAGGCCTTTCAGCCCAACAAGTCCACACCGAGCCTCCAAAGAGTTACCCACTCAGATCCATTCCCTTACCCTATAACACTACATTTATCCTAACTCATGCACCTAACTTACACATCTCTGAATATAATGCACAATTTAGCTTGGCCAATTCACCTAACCTGCATATCTTTGGACTGTGGGAGGAAAACAGAGTACCTAAAGGAACCCCCCCCCCCACACACGCACACACACAGGGAGAATATGCAAACTCCACACAGTCACCTGAGGCAGGAATCAAACAGAGTCCCTGGAACTGTGAGGCAGCAGTGCTAACTACTGAGCCACCGTGCCACCCACAATATAATGTCTGGTTTATTTCAAGTTTCTGGTTGTCAACTAGCGGGATAAACCCCTAGATGCTGCTAATTAATGCCAGTTCATGTTTTAGCCTGATAGGCTAGCAAACTGATTAATTAAATAAAGCACTGGTGACAGCAGGGATTTGAAAGAAGTAGCAAAATATAATCTCCATGTAGAATAGGTTTCTATTTAATTTTTCTTAATATTCTCTCCACCAGACTTCAGCTGTCAAGTGGAAATCAAAGACAGGTCCTGTGTGATTTATAAAAATATTTTCATTCCAGTCATCAAGAATTCATTGGTGTTAAGGGCCAGTACTGAATTAATCTTGTCCCTTACTCGTCAAGTTATGAATATTTCAAAGTACACTCCATTAGACTACTTTAAGTTTGTCAGGCTTGTTTAAGTTTGCATTTTCAGAGTCAAAGTGTTACATATGCTATCTGAAGTGTTGTTAATTGATTCTGCCTACTTCTAAATTAAAAAGGAAACTCAACAGAAAATAAAAGAATAAAGTGAAGTGTTCTCAAAGCTTCTCCACCACTGACAAGACATAAGTAAGCAGCATGTTTGAACAATTTGCCTCAGCAAATGCAACCTTAGCAACACTCAAGAAACCCAAGAACAAACAGGCTGCTTGATCGATAGTGTACCAACCACCTTAAACATTTACTCCGTTGAGCTGTGACACACAGTGGCCTCAGTATGTACCATCTACAAGCTGCTCTGCAGCAACCCACCAATTTCCTATAACAGCACCTTTCAAATCCATGCTATTCTACCGAGAAGGCCCAAGTACAGCAGGCACTTGAGGAACATCACAGACTGCAAGTTTCCTTCCAATTTACATCATCTGACAAGATTTCACTGCTACTTCATCGCTGCTGGGTCAAAATCCTGGTCCCTCTGTGGGCATATATTCCTCCAGAGTGACCGCAGCACTTCAAGAAGATGGCACATAACCAACTCCCTCCTAAGGACAATTACAGATGGCAATAAATGTTGTCCTTACCAACAATGCCCACATCCCACACATAAATTCAAAGTGCCTCCAAACCTGTTAACAAGTAAATTTGTCCAACATTTTATTAACAGTCAAATTAATTTGAAGGGGCAGGGTTAATACAATTGCTGTTAACAATCAGACAGTTGAGCTGTTGCCTTGGAACCACCTTTTACTGTATTTGTAGGTAAATTAAACAATGATGTTAGAATTGTCCAGTAACAACGTGGGTGTTACGATTTGTTTAGTGTTTGTACTCTTCCGTTGGAAACAATTCCTAGTCAAAAGCCTTGAGCATGTAATGTAAGCTGACATTTAGATAGTTTAAGATCACACAACACCAGGTTATAGTCCAAAAGGGTTATTTGGAAGCACTAGCTTTCAGAGCACTGCTCCCTTCATCAGGTGGTTGTGGAGTATCACCTGATGAAGGAGCAATGCCCCAGAAGCTAGCGCTTCCAAATAAACCTGTTGGACTATAACCTGGTGTGTGCCCTCAGAGTGTTCTGTGGTACAATTCTCATATACATGTCATTTTGCAAAACACATGTTTCGTTCATGGGAATTCACTGTGATACGATTGTCGAACTGGGGACACTTTCTGAAGCACAGACTTTTAAAACATGTTGGCTATAACATGATCATATTGGGACCACTTTAAGCACTGTTTCTAAAGTGCGATCTTTCTATAATGCAGGGTTGCACAACTACGCAACCAACACATTACAGAAGAACTACCTGTTGACCCCTTTTAATATTTGAGAGCTGCAACTTTAAGTAGCCACAAAGCTTGATCAAGGTCATAGAGTCATAGAGTAAAGGTTAAGTTAATTGCAAAACTATTTGTGTAGTTATTTAAGTAAAAATGGTAAGGTTCTTAGCTACAAATACATGTCCAAAGGTAAAGATGGAAGTTACATATAAATGTGAAGGTACAGTTAGTCTCGATGATTATTGGGATCTGTTACTTCTTGAAATTTCCCTTTCTGAGTGAACATTTTGAAACCAGAAGGCAGAGTTAGCAGCTGCAATGGGTTCTGTATTCAACTATTCAGTTTTAGGTAGACCAAGAAAAAAAATGAGAGCGAGAAAGGAGGTTGTTTGTTCTTCACTTGTTTTATATGTTATGATATTTGTTGGACTCCTTGAACAGAAAAGCTAGTGCTTTCTGTACATTGGTGGTGAGCAGTCTTCTTGAACTGTTGCAATCCATCTGGTGTAGATATGCTCAGAGTGCTATTGGGAACCATGCTGCATGAGTTTAATTGAGCAAAATGGATGGAATGGATATATATTCCCAAACCAAGAAGATGTGTGGCTTGGAGAGGAACCTGAAGTAATCTGTATTGTTTTGCAAAATAGCAACCATGTTTGATTATTGAACAATGGTTGCATGATGTTTATGAGAAATGTGACAAGGGCAATGCAAAAATGTAGGCCTCCCTTTATAACCAAACATTAAAATTACAGACGTGCATGCCATGTATAATTTACAACATTGGGGAAATGTTCACTGGCCTGAAATTATCAGTAATGGGAACATTTATCAAAATACATAGCTCACTGCTTCTTGCTTTTGGGATCAATAGCACCTGTATTGCAGGGTTTTTTTTTTGCAAACTGCATGAATAATGAATGATTCCAAACTTACCTCATTGATTGACATCACTCATCTGCTGACTATACTGTCAATGGCTGACAGAAACAGAGAAGATCTAAACACGCCAGAGACTAAGGAATATGATCTCATCCATCTTAGTATCACAGTACAGCCTGCAGGTACCTTGTTCTATGAGTTCTAGCTATGCTTGACATGGTACAACTGACTCATTTTACTCGAACAAGGCTCATGTCAAAAGTCAAAGTTTCAAATGGAAATTATTGACATGCTGTTTGCACTGAAAACTAAGTAACAACAACTTTTTTTAAATATGAGTACCATATAAACGTGATGATTTAATTTAAGAGATTCATGTAAAGAATAATATTGGTATCACAAATTTCTAGCTGGCAAACCAGTAATTACAATATAAAACTATCTGGTCAGTATTGAAGTGATGAATATTTCATTTCTCTAATGACATATTTTCATAAAATGATGTAAAAATAAAATGCAAAACTGCTTGTCCACTTATTATATGGATTGGACACTGCTTAAATGTGGACATCTAGCTAGCCTGAGATTGTTTTGAAGGAGAAAGTGAGGACTGCAGATGCTGGACAGTCAGTGTTGAAAAGTATAGTGCTGGATAAGCACAGCAGATCAGGCAGCACCCAAGAGGTAGGATAGTCAACGTTTTGGGCATACGCCCTTCATCAGAAATTGCTTTGAAGATGGGTGTCTTAAGTTCTGAATTGTAAATGCATGCAGTAATTCAAATTAACAATGCATTGGAAGTGTACATTACAAAGCAGTAACTGGATTTTGTCCATACAAATCACTTTTTGATATCACAATGTTTCTTAACACATGACACTGGAACTTCAAGTCAAAAGGCACGAAATATATCAAGTAAAGCATTTTAAAAAAATTTTTGTCTCTTTGTCTCACGTCCATAACAACTGAAAGTATGTGGTGAGAGATTTCTGAATTAAATTAATTAACCAACTCAAAAGACTCTCCTGAAACCAGAAGTGAGAGCAGAATAAAAAAAAAAATTGGTCTAACCAATATGCTGCAAAAATAAGTTTTACTTTCGTAGTGAAATTTTCCATTTACCTGAAATTCCAGTTAAGAACAAAGAAGGCATTTTGATAAGAATAAATATTCAAAATATATGTTAGGAACTAAAGCAAGTAAAATAATGGACAATGATTCTTGTGGGTCCTTCAGACTTCCCCGTTTAAATTGTATCAGCATTGTATAGGATTACGTAGGATGTATGTCACTCAACAGGCCACTGGCCCAATCCTGAGGGGACACAATCCTGAGGGGATACAATCCTGAGGGGACACAATCCTGAGGGGATACAATCCTGAGGGGACACAATCCTGAGGGGACACAATCCTGAAAGGATAATTCCTCCTTTGGGAGAACGTAGAACTGAGGGTCATTTTTTCTTGAAAGAATGGGGCAGAACATTTACAACAGAGATGTGGAAACATTTTATTTTCTCTCAGAGGGTTTGTGAATCTTTGCAAATCTCTTCCCTAAATGACAGTGGATCCAGAATCTTTAAATATATTTTAAGGCAGAGGATGAGATATTATCGGAGACATGCAGGAATCTACATTTCAGGTAAAATCAGATCAGCCACGATCCTATTGAATGGCAGAGCAGGCCAAGTGGGCTACTCTTATTCCTTGTTCATATATTTAGATGTTTATAGCCATCAATGCCAATATTTATTCAACAGATGAGCCTCCATCTGTCTTTTCTCATCGAAATCTATAATTGTAACCCAGTATTTCCACTCCATCAAATTCTTGTCTTGATTCCCTTTTAGCTGCATCAAAACTATTCAAATCAAACACTCCCGTTCCTGTGGTCACTATCACCAAAATGCTCTCCCACCACAATATCTGATACCTGCCCCAGCTCGTTTCCGAGCACTAAGTCTAGAATGGCCTCTCCCCTCGTCGGCCTATCAACGTACTGAATTAGGAAACCCTCCTGAACACACCTTACAAAACAGCTCCCCTTCCCTCCCCCTAACTGTAACACTTCTGCTCGAAGGAGGTTCCAATCAATATTGGAAAAGTTAAAGTCACCCATTACAACAACCCTACTACGTCCACACTTTTCCAAAATCTGCCGACCTATGCTTTCTTCCATCTCCCTGCTGCTATTGGGGGGCCTATAGTAAACCCCTTAGGCAGTGGCTGCTCCCTTGCTGTTCCTAATTTCCACCCATACTGACTTGGTAGGCAGATCTTCCTCGACAATGGAAGGTTCTATAGCTGTGATACCCTCTTTGATTAGTTGCTCTACACCCCCTCCTCTTTTTCCCCCCTCCCTATTCTTTTTCAATGCTCTAAACCCTGGAACATCCAGCAACCATTCCTGCCCCTGAGAAACCCATGTCTCTGTTATGGCCACAACATCATAGCACGAGGTATTGATCCATACTCTAAGTTCATCACTTTTATTCCTGATACTCCTTGAGTTAAAGCAAACAGACTTTAACTGATCCTTTGGTTCCTTCCCACTAGCTGGTCTACCTCTTGCTATTGCCTCATCTGCATCAACTTTCACCTCTGGTATACAGCTCAGGTTCCCACCCCCCTGCCATACGAGTTTAAACCCTCTCGAACTACTCGAGCAAATCTTCCACCCAGGACATTGGTCCCCTTCCAGTTCAGATGCAACCCGTCCTTCTTGTACAGGTCCGACCTTCTCTAGAAGGCATCCCAATTATCTACATATCTGAAGCCCTCCCTCCTACACCAGATGCGCAGCCACATGTTAAGCTGCGCCCGCTCCCTGTTCCTCGCCTCGCTATCTCGTGGTACCGGTAGTAAAGTACAGAACATTATTCTGTTCGTCCTGCTTTGCAGCTTCCACCCTAACTCTCTGAAATCACTTTTTATATCCTCAATCCTTTTTCTGGCTATATCATTAGTGCCAATATGTAACACGATTTCTGGCTGTTCGCCCTCCCCTTCTAGAACCTTATACACCCGAGCGGAGACATCCCAGACCCTGGCACCAGGGAGGCAACATACCTTCCGGGAATCCCGCTCCTGACCACAAAATCTCCTGTCGATTCCCTAACTATCGAGTCCCCTACCACGAGTACTTTTCTATTCTGCCCCCTTCCCTTCTTTGCCACAGTGTCGGGCTCAGTGCCAGAGAACTGACTGCTATGGCTTTCCTCTGGAAGGTCATCCCCCCCAGCAGTATCCAAAATGGTATACTTATTGCTGAGGGGAATGTCCACAGGGGATCTCTGCACTGTCTGTCTGTCCCCTTTCCTCCCCCTAACTGTAACCCATCTATCCTTGTCCTGAGCCTTAGGTGTGACCAACTCCCGGTAACTCCTCTCAATTACCCCCTCAGCCTCCCGAATGATCCGTAGTTCATCCAACTCCAGCTCTAATTCCCTAACACGGTTTTCAAGGAGCTGGAGTTGGGTGCACTTCCTGCAGATGTAGCCAGCAGAGATATGTGCCATGTCTCCCACCTGCCACATTCTGCAGGAGGAGCAAGCAACTGCCCTAGCATCCATACCCAACCACAACTGCCTCACATTCTACATAGCTATGGAGAAGGAAAGAATTAGGCAAAATGGGAGGATATTTAATTGGGGAAGAGGAAACTATGATGCAATTAGACATGAGTTAGGAAGCATGGATTGGGAGCAATTGTTCCATGGTAAAGGTACTATAGACATGTGGAGACTGTTTAAGGAACAGTTGTTGCAAGTGATGAATAAATATGTCCCTCTGAGTCAGGCAAGAAGTGGTAAGATAAAGGAACCTTGGATGATGAGAGCGGTGGAGCTTCTCGTCAAAAGGAAAAAGGTAGCTTACATAAGGTGGAGGAAGTTAGGGTCAAGCTCAGCTCTAGAGGATTACAAGCAGACGAGGAAGGAGCTCAAAAATGGTCTGAGGAGAGCCAGGAGGGGGCACGAGAAAGGCTTGGCAGAACGGATTAGGGAGAACACAAAGGCATTTTACACTTATGTGAGGAATAAGAGAATGGTCAAAGAAAGAGTAGGGCCGATCAGGGATAGCATAGGGAATTTGTGTGTGGAGTCTGAGGAGGTAGGGGAAGCTCTAAATGAGTTTTTTGCTTCTGTCTTTACAAAAGAAACAAACTTTGTAGTGAATGAAACCTTTGAAGAGCAGGTGTGCATGCTGGAATGGATAGAAATAGAGAAAGCTGATGTGCTGAAAATTTTGTCAAACATTAAGATTGACAAGTCACCAGGCCCAGACCAGATTTGTCCTCGGCTGCTTTGGGAAACGAGAAATGCAATTGCTTTGCCACTTGCGAAGATCTTTGCATCCTTGCTCTCCACTGGAGTCCTACCTGAGTACTGGAGAGAGGCAAATGTAATTCCTCTCTTCAAGAAAGGAAATAGGGAAATCCCCGGCAATTACAGACCAGTGAGTCTCACGTCTGTCGTCTGCAAGGTGTTAGAAAGGATTCTGAGGGATAGGATTTATGGCCATCTGGAAGAGCATGACTTGATTAAATGCAGTCAACACGGCTTTGTGAGGGGCAGGTCATGCCTCACAAACCTTATTTAGTTCTTTGAGGATGTGACTAGAAAAGTTGATGAGGGTTGAGCTGTGGATGTGGTGTATATGGACTTCAGCAAGGCATTTAATAAGGTTCCCCATGGTAGGCTCATTCAGAAGGTCAGGAGGAATGGGATACAGGGGAACTTAGCTGTCTGGATACAGAATTGGCTGGCCAACAGAAGACAGCGAGTGGTCGTAGAAGGAAAATATTCTGCCTGGAAGTCTGTGGTGAGTGCTGTTCCACAGAGCTCTGTCCTTGGGTCTCTACTGTTTGTAATGTTTATTAATGATTTGGATGAGGGGATTAAAGGATGGGTCATCATGTTTACAGATGACACAAAGGTTGGAGGTGTCGTTGACAGTATAGAGGGCTGTTTTAGGCTGCAGCGGGACATTGACAGGATGCAGAGATGGGCTGAGAGATGGCAGATGGAGTTCAGCCTGGATAAATGCGAGGTGATGCATTTTGGAAGGTCGAATTTGAAAGCTGAGTACATGATTAAGAATAGACTTCTTGGCAGTGTGGAGGAACAGCGGGATCTTGGTGTGCAGGTACATAGATCCCTTAAAATGGCCACTCAAGTGGACAGGGTTGTTAAGAAAGCATATGGTGTTTTGGCTTTCATTAACAGGGGGATTGAGTTTAAGAGTCGTGAGGTCTTGTTGCAGCTTTATAAAACTTTGGTTAGACGGCACTTGGAATACTGCGTCCAGTTCTGGTCGCCCTATTATAGGAAAGATGTGGATGCTTTGGATAGGGTTCAGAGGAGGTTTACCAGGATGCTGCCTGGACTGGAGGGCTTATCGTATGAGGAGAGGTTGACTGAGCTTGGACGTTTTTCATTGGAGAAAAGGAGGAGGAGTGGGGACCTAATTGAGGTATACAAGATAATGAGAGGCATAGATAGAGTCGATAGCCAGAAACTATTTCCCAGGGCAAAAATGACTAACACGAGGGGTCATAGTTTTAAGCTGGTTAGAGGAAAGTATAGAGGGAATGTCAGAGTTGTGAGAGCATGGAATGCGTTGCCAGCAGCAGTTGTGGAAGCAAGGTCATTGGGGACATTTAAGAGACTACTGGACATGCATATGGTCACAGAAATTTGAGGGTGCATACATGAGGATCAGTGGTCGGCACAACATCGTGGGCTGAAGGGCCTGTTCTGTGCTGTACTGTTCTATGTTCTATGTAATGAGTTCCACATTCTCACCACTATTTAGGTAAAAAGGTTTTTTTTAGATATCCTGTTAAATTTCTAGGTGCTGGTTTTATATTGGAGAGCCATCGGTTAAGCTTTTGCCCTTTAAAGGAAACAATGTGACTAGAGAGTCAAATCTGGAAATTCTTCCCCCCATCTTGTCCTCCACTCATTTAACAGTGTGTGCTGGGGGGCAGGGGGAAGGTAGTAAGAGGGAAGATGGTATTTCACACATCTTACAGGGGCAGCAGCACAGTTGCCTTCTGTCAGATTTTTTTTACAAGTTCAAACATGTTTTAAACACTTTACACCCTATTTGGGAACAGTTCATATTTAATAAAGATCTTTGGAAAAGTGAGGTATCGTTTAGAATATGATCCTGGGCCATCTTTGGGAGAGGTCAGTTCCAGAGTTGGGGAGGTTTGAGCTGTAGGGAGAGGCTGAGTAGGCTGGAGCTGCTTGCCTTAAAGCATCGGAGGTTGAAAGGTGACCTTATCGAAGCTTATAAACCACAAGGGGCACAAATAAGTTGAATAGACAAGGTCTTTTCCCAGGGCAGGGGAGTCCAGAACTGGAGGGATTAGATTTAAGGTGAGGAGGAAAGATTTAAGAAGCACCTAAGGGGCAACTTTTTAGCGCAGAGGATGGTGCATGTATGGAATGAGCTGCCAGAAGAAGTGGTGGAGGTTGGTACAATTACAGCATTTAAAAGGCATCTGGATGGGGACTTGAATAGAAAGAGTTTAGAGGGATATGGGGCATGTGCTAGCAAATGGGACTAGATTAATTTCGGATTTCTGGTCATCATGGATATGCTTGACTGAACGGCCTGTTTTCGTGCTGTACATTTCTATGATACTAAGTAAGGTACCATTTTGAAGAGGTAAGGCACACTTTGGGATTGTTAAAGCAGTTTTAAATGTGCATGAATTACATAATCACTTTGCAGTTGCCAAGTTCATTTGAACTGTCAGAGAGAGCTAGGTAAAAACAATGACTGCAGATGCTGGAAACCAGATTCTGGATTAGTGGTGCTGGAAGAGCGCAGCAGTTCCTCGGATGCTGCCTGAACTGCTGTGCTCTTCCAGCACCACTAATCCAATGTCAGAGAGAGCTGTCAAATGGAACTGAAATGGTGGTGACAAAGTGTTGTCAAAGAGATATGTCAAACTTTGAAGACATAGAAATCTATGCCTTGTTAAATTTTTGAAATGAAATGTGTGCAGTGGTAAAAAAAAATCACTTATGTTTGCTATTTACTCTGTTGGCATGATTCTCAGGACCATCATGATAGGTTTTGTGTTCCACGATTGATTTTAAGTGTTATCATTATCAAAGTGGGTTGTTTATCTGTACAGAATTTAAATGAAAGATCCATGGAACTATAAAGAATTCATTGTGGATGGCAAATTAGGTACTTGAGTGAATTGTATTATTTTATATCAGATTAAGTAACTAAAAGAAGTTTAATGTAGCTATTTTTAATAAATAAAGTAGTTATTTTAAAATACTTAAGTTATGAATAGTTACTCAAGAACTATTTTCCACCTCAGCAGTAGTCTGCGCTACCATGATGCTCCTGGATGAGGGATGGTTGTGGGTAGAAGGTGAAAAGGTGGTGTGTATGGTGTATGATTTAGCATGAGTAAGGTTTACTGGCAGTAATAAATCGTATTGAGAGTGGAAGGTTTGTTGACTGTAAATGAACTATTAAAGAAATGACATAATTATCAATATTAAAGATTGCAGGGTTGGTATGCATTGTTACTGAAAGATATGGGAGCCACTAGATACATGGCAAATATATTTGCAAATGTTTTTGCAGTGATAGGAACTTTTGACATTCAGCTCCAGACACTATGGCACATTATGAAAGGGACAGTTACCTTGATACTTTCTACTAGGAGATTGCCTCACATCTAAGATTATGGTCTTCTCATTTCATTTGTGTTCGGGATCAGAGGAATGTGACTGCAGTTGAAACAGTTAAATAGACCCTGAGGGGAGGAGCTATGGTTTTTGCCAGTTATCTGACTGAATTTGAGTTTCTTGCAGCTTATTTGAATGAGATTAAGCACTGCAGGGTAGATACATTAATTGACCATAGCACCATGGTACCTAAAACAATTCAAGTAGATGAGAGTCAAAAAGGATTGTAAAATCCTTAGAGGATAATACACTAAGGGGATTGATACTGTTTCTTGTGATAAAGAAGTTCAAAATGTGATACAGTGAGCATACTTTTAACAATTCCACTTTGGCCTACTCTGCTCCAAATTCATATATTTGTTCATTTGTACGTTCACTCCAAGAATCTGCCCAGTGAACCTTTTCTGCACTGCTTCCAATGGAAGTACATCTCTCATTAGCTAAGGAGATAAAAGCTGTACTCTATACTTTATCACTAATGTCTTGTACAGCTGAAGCAAGAAATCCACATGCTCATATTTCAAACCCTTCACAGTAAATGCAAACATTCCCACTTGTTTTCCTAATTATTCAAAGCACCTACATGTTAACTTTTTGATATTAATGTACTGGGGAACCTGGGTCGCTCTGATCTGCAGCATTCTGTATTTCTGTGCAGTTTAAAAATGTTCTGCCTTTCTGTTCTTCCTGCCAAAGTGAACAGTGCCACATTAAATTCCATCAGTCAATTGTTTTCCCCCAATCACTTAACACAATGTAAATTATCCGTATCCTTCTCACAATATGTTTTTCTGCACTATCAGCAAATGTGGCCACAATGCTCTCAAATTTCCCATCTTCGTCATTAGTATAGATTGAAGCTGCAGCACTGATCCCTTCAACAGACCACAGATGGCTGTTTGCAAAACTGAAAATGATTCATTTACCCTGGATCTTTGTTTCCTGTTAGTTAAGTTCGTGAGTGCAGGTTCATAGCTCCTTGAAAGTGGAGTCGCAGGTAGATAGAATAGTGAAGAAGGCGTTTGGTATGCTTTCCTTTATTGGTCAGAGTATTGAGTATAGGCGTTGGGACGTCATGTTGTGCCTGTATAGGACACTGGTTAGGCCACTGTTGGAATATTGTATACAATTCTGGTCTCCTTCCTATTGGAAAGATGTTGTGAAACTTGAAAGGGTTCAGAAAAGATTGATAAGGATGTTGCCAGGGTTGGAGGATTTGAGCTATAGGGAGAGGCTGAACAGGCCTAGGCATGTTTTCCCTGGACTGTCGGAGGCTGAGGGGTGACCTTATAGAGTATTACAAAATTATGAGGGGCATGAATAGGATAAATAGACAAAATCTTTTCCCTGGGGTCGAGGAGTCCAGAACTAGAGGGCATAGGTTTAGGGTGAGAGGGGAAAGACATAAAAGAGACCTAAGGAGCTGCCAGAGGAAGTGGTGGAGGTTGGTACAATTGCAACATTTAAAAGGCATTTGGATGGGTATATGAATAGGAAGGGTTTGGAGGGATATGGGCCAGGTGCTGGCAGGTGGGACTAGATTGGGTTGGGCTATCTGATCGGCATGGACGAATTGGACCGAAGGGTCTGTTTCTATGACTATCTCTATGACTATGACTCTATAACCAATCTCCTCTCCGAACAAGGTAGAAGACAATTTATTTTCAGCCCTTTGATATGATGAAACTATCGTAATTGCAGTACTGAAATTTAAAAAATGAATTAGTGAGGTGTGAAACTGATTGATAACAATTGCGTCGTTGAATTGATTTCCAAATGATGGTCCTTCGTGAGGATAAGTTTTGGTTGTTTATCATCTTAGACTTTCCTTTGGCTGTTTCTCTTGACAGCAGTTAAATTCATCAGGAAGCATTTATGACAGTGTTAACTGTTCAAAATGTGATACCACGAGTATACCTTTAGTAATTCCACTTTGCAGTATAATGATGAGATGTCATTTGTTAGTGATTCCATTGCAGTGTGTTTACAATGAAGTCAAAGCATTTCAAAAGCAGCTTCACACAATCTTGTTGGTTGCATTCAACATGGTAAGGATTTGAAAGCTGTGAAGAAATACTCAGAAATAGCAAAGTGCACTGAATAAGGAGTACAAAGTCATTACTATTTCATGACAGTTGGTGAGAAGTGACAAGTGTTGCCAAAGTGACTACCTGGACAGCTCCAAATTAAGGCATTCAAAAAAGGAGAAGTGAAATGTATTTGTTTTCCCTGGAGAACAAAGATACAATAAATGCAATGAGCAAGGGAGTGAGTACTTACTCCTCATTCAAATCTCATAGAATTTCAATTTCGTTTTAGAAATGAGCTCTCCATGTGCAATTCTCAGAGGCCCCAAAATAACATTCCTGCACCGTACTTATAAATATGACAATGTTGGCAATTCTCAGCCTATTGTCAGGACATGCCAGAAACACTCAGAGCCAGGCAACACAAGCAATTGAGTCTTCCAGAATCAATACCTAATTGCACCAAATATCAATAAATATAAAGCAGAAATAATCCCAAGAAGAAAACTCCTGACAATGAAAAAAAAGCCCACTGACATTATATCTAAATAGTGTTCATTTCTACTAAATGTCCTTTTTTCATTCAGAAAGCGACATTGATTTGTTTTGACAACACAGAATTAATTGCCTTAGGGAAGGTTAAAATATTTTTAAAATATTATTGTCAACTTAGCCAGTTTCTGGTTGGTACTGTTAAAATGAATATATAATAAAATGTTAAAAATCTTTAGTCAATCTTCTTATATAATGGGAGCACACAATTTAGGAGAAGGACCATCCTTCTGCAAGTGTTTGTGCAACATAAATTCAATTTATTGGTTCATACAAGTGTAAAATTGCTCTATATAAAGGCTTCTTAAGCAGCATCTTTGCAAAACTCTCAAAACCTAGAAATAGACAGATGATGATCTAACTTCCAGATCGAACTGTGTTGGAGAGCCAGAGATAATCTGGCTTACTCGTGCTAATACTGAGGCCTAGAGTCATAAATACTTTAAACATCTGAGTAATTGGAGACTTACAGCTGAGACAGTTTGATTCTTGCATTAAAAACCATAAGTAAATAAGGAGTAAAAACAGAAGTTGGCCATTCGGCCCCTTAAGCCTACACATGAAGATCATAATTGATTTAACATTGTCCGATCCATTTTCCTGCCCTGTCCCCATAACCCTTGATTCCTGATGGATCAAGAATCTATCTCAGCCTTAAATATACACAAGGAGGTCCCCCCTCCACCTACACCTCTCTGTAGCAAGGGGTTCAGAAGACTCACATCCCTCTGAAAGAGGAAATTCCTCCTCAGCTCAGTCTTACATTGATGCCCCTTTATTCTAAGGCAATGCTCTCTGGTCCCAGTCTCTCCTATGAGGGGAAACATTCTCTCAGCATTTACTCTGTCACTCCCTTTAAGAATCCTCTATTTTGCAATACAATCATCTCACATTCTTCTAAACTCCACTGAGTAGAGTCCCAACCTGTCTAGCCTTTGCTCATAGGACAATCCCTCCATACTGGGAATCATCAATGTGAACCTTCTCTGAACTGTCTCCAATGAAATGATTGTTTTTCAAACAAAGGGACGACAACTGTTCATAGTACTCCAAGGGTTGTCTGATGAGCACCTTGTACAGTTGCAGTAAGACTTCACTAGTCTCATACTCCAACCCCCTTGAGATAAGAGCCGACATTCTATTAGCCTTCATGATTACCTGCTGCCCCTCTGTGTTAGCTTTGTGTTTCATGCACAAGTACCCTTCAAGATCCTTAATGTTGCAGCTTTCTGCAGTTTTTTCTTTTGTTAAATAATATTTTGTTCTTTTGTTCTCCCTTCTGAATGGACAACTTCACATTTTCTCAGATATTACTCCATTTGTCAACTTTTTTGCTCACTTACTTAACCTATCAGTATCTCTCTCTAAACTGTTTGTATCACTCTCCCAACCTATATTTCCACCTATTTTTGTTTCACCCCCAAATATGGCTACAGCACTTCCTTGCTTCAAGTTAGAACATAGAACATCGAATAATACAGCGCAGAACAGGCCCTTTGGCCTTCAATGTTGCACCGACCTGTGAACTATTCTCAGCTCATCCCCCTACATTATCCCATCATCATCATCCATGTGCTTATCCAAGAATTGTTTAAATCTCCCTAATATGGCTGAGTTAACTACATTGGCAGGTAGGGCATTCCATGCGCTTACCACTCTCTGAGTAAAGAACCTGCCTCTGAAATATGTCTTAAATCTATCACCCCTCAGTTTGTAGTTATGCCCCCTTATACAAGCTGACGTCATCATCCGGGGTAAAAGACTTTCACTGTCTACCCTATCTAATCCTCTCATCATCTTGTATGTCTCTATCAAATCCCCTCTTAGCCATCTTCTTTTGAATGAGAACAGACACAAGTCTCTCAGCCTTTCCTCTGCACTTTTTCCATGTTTCCACATCCTTCCTGTAATGTGGCGACCAGACTGTACCCAATATTCTAAGTGCGGCTGCACTAGCGTTTTGTACAGTTGCAGCATGACATTACGGTTCCAGAACTCAATCTCTCTACCAATTAAACCTAACACACCGTATGCCTTCTTAACAATACTATCAACCTGGGTGGCAACTTTCAGGGCTCTATGTGCATGTACTCCATGATCCCTCTGCACATCCACATTACCAAGAATCTTTCCATTGACCCAGTACTCTGCCTTCCTGTTATTCTTCCCAAAGTGAATTACTTCACATTTATCTGCATTGAACTCCATTTGCCACCTCTCAGTCCAAATCTGCAGCTTATCCAAGTCCCCCTGCAACCTTTAACATTCTTCCATACTTTCCACTACTCCACTGACTTTAGTGTCATCTGCAAATTTACTAACCCACCTATGCCTGCATCTAAGTCATTTATAAAAATGACAAACAGCAGTGGTCCCAAAACAGATCCTTGTGGCACACCACTAGTAACTGGACTCCAGACTGAATATTTTCCATCAACCACCACTCGCTGCTAGTTTCTAATCCAAACTGCTAAATCATCTTCAATCCCATGCCTCTGCATTTTCTCCAATAGCCTACCGCGTGGAACCTTTTCAAAGACTTTACTGAAGTCCATGTACACCACGTCAACTGCCTTACCCTTACCTACACGTTTGGTCACCTTCTCAAAAAACTCAATGAGGTTTGTGAGACATGACCTGCCCTTCAAAGTTTGTGAGAAGATTTGTAGCTTGAGTGCTCATTGTTGTGGTTCTGTTCGCCGAGCTGGGAATTTGTGTTGCAGACATTTCGTCCCCTGTCTAGGTGACATCCTCAGTGCTTGGGAGCCTCCAGTGAAGCGCTTCTGTGATGTTTCCTCCGGCATTTATAGTGGTTTGTATCTGCCGCTTCCGGTTGTCAGTTCCAGCTGTCCGCTGCAGTGGCCAGTATATTGGGTCCAGGTCGATGTGCTTATTGATTGAATCTGTGGATGAATGCCACTGCAGCGGACAGCTGGAACTGACAACTGGAAACATCACAGAAGCGCTTCACAGGAGGCTCCCAAGCACTGAGGATGTCACCTAGACAGGGGACGAAATGTCTGCAACACAAATTCCCAGCTTGCCGAACAGAACCACAATAATGACCTGCCCTTGACGAAACCATGTTGACTATCTGCAATCAAATTGTTGCTTGCTAGATGGTTGTAAATCCTATCTCTTATAACTCTTTCCAAAACCTTTTCTACAACATAAATAAGGCTGACTGTTCTATAATTACCTGGGTTATCTCTCCTGCCCTTCACAACATTTGCTATCCTCCAGTCCTCTGGTACTAAACCTGTAGACAATGATGACTCAAATATCAAAGCCAAAGGCTATCTCCTCCCTAGCTTCCCACAGAATCCTTAGATAAACCCCATCCAGCCAGGGACTTGTCTACTTTAACTCCTTCTAGAATTGATAACTCCTCTTCATAACTAACCTCGATCTTTTCTAGTGTAATATCCTGTATCTCATTCTTGTCCTCTACAACATTCTCCTTCTCCTGAGTGAAAACCACTGAGAAATGTTCGTTTAGCACCTCTCCAATCTCCACAGGATCCATTCTCAACTTCCTACTTCTTACTTTGACTTGCCCTATTCCTGCCCTTGTCATCCTTTTATTCCTCACATACCTATAGAAAGCTTTAGGGTTCTCCTTTATTCTATCTGCTAAAGACTGCTCATGTCTTCTCTTTGCTCTTCTAAACTCTCTCTTTAAATCCTTCCTAGCTAACTCTCCATCACCTCAACTGAACCATCTTGTCTCATCAACACATAAGCCTCCTCCTTCCGCTAAACAAGAGATGCAATTTCTGTAGTAAACCATGGTTCCCTTACCTTATCACTTCCTCCCTGCCTGACAGGGACATACCTATCAAGGACATGCTATCTCTGTTCCTTAAACCAGCTCCACGTTTCCATTATCCACATCCCCTGCATTTTGCTTCCCCATTCAATGCATCTTAATTCTTGCCTAATCGCATTATAATTGCCCTTGCCCCATCGATAACTCTTGACCTATGGCATATACCTATCGCTTTCCATCGCTAAACTAAACGTAACTGAATTATGGTCACTTTCTCCAGAGTGCTCACCTACAGCTAAATCAAATACCTGGCCTGTTTCATTACTGAGCACCAGGTCCAGTATGGCCTCCCCTCTTGTCAGCCCTTTGACATACTGTGTCAGGAAACCCTCCTGTACACATTGGACAAAAACTGATCCATTCAACATACTAGAGTTATAACATTTCCAATCAATATTGGGGAAGTTAAAGACCCCATAATGATCACCCTGTTCATTTCACTCCTACCCAGAATCATTTTGCCAATCCTCTCCTCCACCTCCCTGGAGCTCTGTGGAGGCCTATAAAAAAACTCCAAGCAGTTATTAGTATATATTGTAAATGGGAACAATCCCAGAACTGATTCCTGTGGAACCGCATGAGTCACAGATCATCAGCCTGAAAAATAACCACTTACCCTACTTGCAGTTTTTGCTTATTACCAATATACTATGCATGTCACTATTCTACCTCCAATACTATGGGCTTTTATTTTATGGTTTTACCTTTTATAAGTCCAAATACAACACATTGTCCGCAGTGTTCAGGTATGTATAGGTTAGGTGCATTAGTCAGGATAATGGGTCTGGGTGGGATACTCATTGGAGGGGCAGTGTGGACTTGATGGGTCAAAGGGCTTGTTTCCACACTTAAGGAATTCTAATTCTAATCTACTGATTCCCTTCTATTCCAGTGAGCAGAAAGCACACTTTCTCTTTTTTAAAAAACACTTCCACTGTTTTAAAAGTGGGTTCAGAGTTGGGTGAGAAGGTGATGGGCGAAGCACACTGCCACACTGCCAGGAAAACATCCAAGAGGGACATGTTATTTTCTTATTCAATCAGTAGGAGTGGGCATTGTTGGCTGGGCCAGCCATTATTGCCCATCCCTAGTTGGCCTTGAGAAGGTGGTGGTGAGCTTCCTTCTTGAATTGCTGCAGTCCATGTGCTGTAGGTCAGAATGCCCTTAGGGAGGGAATTCCAGCGATAGTGAACTTAATGTCCAATTTATGGCCTAGAAGACTCAGAGACACTTCCCTCCATTGGGAAACTGCTTTGTCTGATTTACTAAATGAATACTTTAAGAATGATTTGAACATACCAAGCAATCTTTCAGTACCCAGCTCTGTCCTACTACTCTGTCAGACTACTGGAAGTAATGAGCATGCTGTTCCTGCTTGCATTATTCTTTATGAACTGAGCTCGGAAATTGCTACCTGCTAAGTATTACGTTCCTCCGCAAGGGTTCAACCATTTGACGTAAAGCTTCTGGAGCTTTCTCCCAATCTACGACTGTAACTTCAGCAATAAATCTACAGAAATTGCCTTTTATGTCATTTTTTTTCTGTGCTTTCTTTTTTGCCCATTTTTCCACAAAGCCAATGCTCAAGAGACTTTCCCACAGCATTTCCAGTTGTGTCTGGTTATTCCAGTTATTTCTCTTCGTGGAAGAATGTAATTGTCGCACGATTTCTTTCTATGCTCCTTTAGTAAATGAACACTTTGGTTTGGTCAGTATTTTTGAAGGATGTACTGTAAATCTATATCCAAAGCAAAGACTTATCGGTGTAAAAGTACTGCAAAATGTAGCATTTGCCTGAGTAACACCACTACAATAATTTACCTCCTCATGGTTCATCACTCCTGACTTTTGCACTTCAACAACCTTATTACCTCTCGAATTTCACTCTCTGCAGATTAAAATTTGCTTGAAATTCCCCTTCCAATCCCATTACAGCTCTCATTTTGCAGCTCATTATTTCACTATGTACAAAGCTTTTCCTTCCATCTATGTGCCTGTTCAGACATTGTTTGAAATTTTGCGTAGGTTTTGATTATCTACTGGAAGCAACCACCAAACCCCCTGTTTGATAATGTCTGCTTGGTTCTGAGCTACCTCTTACCTTCATCTAGCTTAATTTCTGCCTTACATTTCAAAAATTGAATAATGACAAGAATGGAATAAAAATATAATGCAATCACGGTGAAAAGTTTGCCAAACTAAACAGATAACAATTTTTATTTAATAATTAGTCCACTCCTTCATAAAAGATTTTTAAATATACGATGAGTTCTGAGGTTCCTGTCTGTGCTTTGCAACTGCTGAAATAGGTCTCCATTAATAGAGACAGAAAGTTAAATTAAATTAAGTTGCCTCACTTGCTTAATGTAAAATTTTCCACAGAGGTCTTTGGAGCATTTATTCATATTATAGAGACGTTTTTGAGAGGATTCATAGGAGTTCGATCTTTTAAGCTCTTAAAAGGTCTTACTGGAATTCCTATCAGATCTTGAAAGACCACAGAGACCACGTGGACCATAATGATCAATACTATCTCAGGACAAAATTCTTTCTGCTAAAGTCAAAGATTTTTTTTTCAAAAATCAAAACGGATGCTAGAAATCTGAAACAAAAATAGAAATTGCTGGAGAAACTCAACAGGTGTGGCAGAGAGAGGTGGGAGAACAGTAAATTGTTCTTGCAATTGTTGATGACCTAAACTATGTCTGTAAATTAACCTAATGCTGAAATTGGTATGATCTTAATGTGCAAGGGAGCTGTTGAGTGAAAATTCTACTCCATCACTCCTCCATCTTTGGAGCAGTCCATGTGGAATATTATAAACATACAAACATATGAATTACAGGCTACTTCTAATCCTGAAGACTCTTCCAACCTTCAATAAGACCTGATTCCCTCCACTCTCCTATCTACTCCAAATAACATTTCACACCCATGCTGACTGATAATCTTGCTTATTTACCTATGCCTTAAAAATATTCAAACTTTCCACTTCCTTTGGGACTGCATTTTCCTTCACTGCGAGGAATTTTACCACTGTCAGTTCACTTCAAGCTGTCAGATGCCACATGGGCAGCACAATGGCTCAGTGGGCAAGACTACTGCCTCAGAGTGCCAAGGGTCTGGGTTTGATTCCTTCCTTGGGCGACTATCTGTGTAGAGTTTGCCTATTCTCCCTGTGTCTGCATTGGTTTCCTCCCACAGTATGCAGATTAGATAGATCGTCCAGGCTGTAGTGTCCAGGGATGTCCAAGCTAGGTGAATTACATGGGAAATGCAAGGTTATGGGGGTGGGGAGGTGGGTCTTGCTGGAATGCTGTTCGGAAGGTTAGCATAGGCTGACTGGCCTACTTCCACACTATAGTGATTCCATGTTTTGATTTGATTTTTCTAATAAAACATCCTTAATTTAAACACGTTTCTGTAATGCCATGTACAAAAATACGGGAGGTCTTAGATTTTTATTCTCTGACCTCTCAAATTCAAAAAAAAGCTTCTATTCAAACACAAACTGGGTCAATCTCAGAGCATTGATTATGCTCAAATATTCCTACTCCCAAGCTCGTAGCTAATGAAATTTTAATTGATATAACAGAAGAAACTTGGCCTAAGATTTCACAAACTATTAGCTGTTCAAATATATTCTGACATTTTTGAAACATTTATAGTTAACAAACAGTTAACTTATGACTAACTTAGTAAATATTTCATGCATAATACACAGGAGCCATTACATCAGCACAACAAACTGATGGGATCCAATAACTTTTGAAGAAGACAACAGTTCTGTGAGGGCCAATGTTGGAGACTGCTATTGGCTCCATCTGATCTGATGATGTCAGACAGTTCACAGTGAAGAAGAGTTGTCTAGCCTTGAGATCTTGATAGTATCAGACATGTTATTTTGAGTTCCTGATATTCTTAGTAATTATACCTAACTTTTTCTTCGTAACAATAAACTACATCTTGTTGTTCAGATAGGTAGGTGTTTCTCCTTGTTAAGATGGTACATCTTGTGAACTAAACAACCCCTTGGACTTAGAACAGGAAGGATTGGTGGCAACCCTATCCCAACGTTTAGCTAGTAACAAGATGATACCGTGATCTCTGGTAGGATCGCAGTTGAAATGGTGAGGAAAAAAAAAATGTAATTTTACAAGGAGAAAGAGCCAAGTAAATTTATTGTCTAAAAAGTATTACCACTTTAAGAATACACAGGCATTCAGTCAGCTGTTGCAAACACATCAGGAGACAAACAACAGAATCTGTGGACAGAGTGAGTGGGCAAAAATGATACTCCAGGCTAAAACCTTCAATTCAGAGCTGGCAAGAGACTCAGGAAAGGCAGTGTGGGCTGGTAAAACACTTGGCCTTCAAAAAGAAGAATCTGTCGGGCCAGAAAGGTTTGGCAGGTATGTGACCTCTTCAGAACTCTTTGAGGCAAGTTAAAAATTCATTTAGACAAGGGAGAAAAAAATAAAATTAATGGCACAAAGAGCCAGACTGGGAGGTTTTAAGGAAGCAATGGAACACGGACCATTCACTGTAAGTGACCTCGCCATCGCAGGAGAGCATCACTATTAAATGAATTAATACCGAAACAGCAGCGAGCAGAAACTGCAGAGCAGAATTCCAGCAACCAAAGGGCAATTTAAAAGATTGAGAAGACAAAGTCTGGCAGAAGAAGACAAAAAAAAATTGACTGGAGAAGCTGAAGACACTGAAGTTACAACCTGCAGAGATGAAACTAGATTGTCCAGGAAACTTTAAAGGTATTACACTTTAAAAATAATTGGACAGAGCAACCTACAGGCACTTGGTCACAGAAGCTGTCTGCAAAAGCCATGGAAGAAATGGTAGGGCAGAAAAATGAGCAAGAACAAGGCAATGGTACAGTAACTTGACAACACAAGCTGCTAATATTGGCATAATTCGCAATCACCATTTCCCAATTTTGAGGCTGCATGCATGTCTTAACTTTAATATCCTTGCAATAGCAAAAGGATTTCAACCTGTTTCAAGGGAACAACTGTTTCAGGAACAAACCATTGTCGACCAGTGGCCAAGAGTAACCAGTGATCTGTAAGAACCAGTGAGGTGAATTAAGTTTCAATGAATGATAGTGAAACCCATAAAGCAGAAACACTCTAAAGAGATTACCTCAGTTAACATAAGAGGATTGTTTCACATTGTTAAAGGGAAGGAAGCCAATGACTTGACAAAGCTGGTTAGAATGTTTCCTATTGTCACTGAAAAATCTTCATTTGAAAAATAATCAGCAATGTTTGCCAGAAGATGCAATTACTGAAGTGAAAATGAGTAATATAACCCACTTGAACCCATTGAGGAAACATTAACTGAAGTTGTTCAGTCACTAAAACTGATTTATGAACTATTTGATACGGCAGATTTGTCTTTGTTCCCAGATGATAAGCTGACACAAGTGCAAAAGCAACATTACAATTCATTGCCTTTCAAAGAAGAATTATAAGTAATAGTGACAGAGACAATGCTAACTAAGCAATAATCCACTAGTACCAAAATAAAACAAAGCTAAGATGAGCTACATGGACCCCATTGAAGACAGACCAACAACCACAAATTCAGTACATGGTCAAAAAGAAAAAAGTTACATAGTCTAAAAATGAGGGCAGGGTGGTTGATGTTACATATGGACTTTTACAAGGTCTTTGACAAGACCATTCATGGCAGGCTGGTGCACAAGATAAAGTCACAAGGGATTCGCAATGAGCTGGTAAGATGGATACAGTCCTGGTTTAGTCATAGAAGACATAGAGTAACAGTGGGACAGTGTTTTTCTGACTGGAGATTTGTGCTCAGTGGTGTTCAACATGGATCAGTGTTTGGGCTTAAATGATTTGGAGGAAAATGTAAGTGCCTGATTAGTAAGCTTGTGGACACAAAGACTGGAGGAACTATGAACAATGAGGAAGACTGCTAGAGGATACAGTAGGATATAGATAGGGTGGAGAACTGAGCAGAGAAATAGAAGATGGAGTCTAATCTGAACAAATATGAGTGACATCATTTGAAAAATTCAATGCAGAAGGGAAGTGTGCGGTAAATGTCAGAACTCTTAGAAGCATCAACATCCAGAGGGATCTAGGCATACAGATCCACAGCTCCCTGAAAGTGGCAATACAAGTGGATAAGATAATCATGAAGGCATAAGGCATGCTTACTTTCATCCGTTAGGGCATGGAGTATAAAAATTGGCAAGTCAGTTGCGTAATTACTCCACATTTACAATATTGTGTACACTCTAGTCACTACACTACCAGTAGGATGTGGAGGTTTTGGAGAGGGTACAGAAAAGATTTACTGGGATGTTGCATGGTTTGGAGGGTATTAGCTATGAGGACAAACTTGAATTGTTTTCACTTGAACATCAAAGGATAAAGACCTGATAGAACTTTACAAAATTATGGTAGGCATGGATAGAATGGATAGTCAGGCTCTTTTGTCCAGGGTAATATATGAGGTATAGGTTTAAAGTAAAAGGGGGTAAGCTTAAAAGAGACATGAGAGGTTAAGGATTTTACACAGAAGATGGTAAGTGCCTAGGAATGTGCTGCCAGAGGAGATGGTGAAGATGGATACAATAGCAACGTTTAAGAGGCATCTTGACAAGGCAGTGTACGGAGCAATACAGAAAGCATAGAGGCAAAAGGTTTTTAGTTTAGGAAGACATCATGTGTTTGTGCAGTCTTGGTGGGCAGAAAGACTTAATCCTGTGCCGTACTGTTCTGTTCTGGACCCCTACAATGAATGGTCCAAGCTCCTTTCAAAATGTTGGAAACTGAAATAGACTTCACCCAATCTGCTGGTGTTACACAGTCTTGGGTGGAGGGTGAGAACTCTTGATCAAGATCCCAATAGATTCTGATGTATCATCCCTGGCACCTTAGCAATTGTGTCTAACTCGCCTATGTAACTTGTACTTTTTTGATCACACGTGGAAGTACACCTTGTGGCTAAATAAATTGCCTCTTTTTGTTCAAACTTATTCATGTTTCATCCTCAAACATTGTTAGCCAAATAAGCCCTTGAACCTAGAATAGAATGGACCATTGCTGACAACTCCTACCACAACCAATTGCTAGTTTCACAAAATACAAAACAATATCTGGGCAGGACTGTACATCAAAAACATGCTCACAAAACTGGTTCATGCCCTTTTAGTTGGGAAGGTGCAACGATTGACAACAGCTGGCCTGGCAAATTGAGAGGATGAATGGGCCAGTTTGGAAGATGGGGCAGCACAGTGGCTCAGATGTTAGCACTGCTGCCTTACGGTGCCAGGGACCTGGGTTCGATTCCTGCCTCAGGCAACTGTCTGTGTGGAGTTTGCATATTCTCCCTGTGTCTGCATGGGTTTCCTCCGGTTTCCTCCCACAGTCCAAAGATGCGAAATTGCCCGTAGTGTTAGGTGGATTAGTCAGGGGTAAATACAGGGGTGAAAATGTGTTGCTGGAAAAGCGCAGCAGGTCAGGCAGCATCCAAGGAACAGGAGAATCGACGTTTCGGGCATAAGCCCTTCTTCAGGGCTAAATATAGGGGGGTGGGTTTCTTTTTGGAGGGTCAGTGTGGACTTGTTGGGCTGAAGGACCTGTTTACACACTGTAGGTAATCTGGATAAATATGTGCAAGCTGCAAATTTCGAGACATTTTACAGGTCAGGTAGGTGTTAGGGAGAAGGATGGTAATGAATGAAAAGTCACTGAAAATGGAAGCAGACTCAACAGGTAAGTAGATAGCGAGCAGCAGTTTGCAAAGTTGGGATCTGACTATAAAGCCAAAAACTAGGCCATTGAAAGAACTGCATGAAGATGATGGATCACCTCATAACAAAATATAATGCCAAATGAGCAGAAACTAGGCAATATAATTGCAAAAACAGTCTAAATAATTAATCTTTGGACATTTGCATTAAAATGTACCTGTTATTTGTACTGATTATTTGTAAGTTGCATAATTATTATGCTCAGTTAAGGATGTATTAAGCAAGTCATACAACAGGATAATAGATTAGTGCAACTTATAGTCTTCCTGTAGTGATGAGTTGTTTTTTTTTGTTTTCAGTTAATAGATGGACCATTCTTGGAGGCTCTCTATAAATTTTCCAATACATATTTGTGATAACCAAGATATTGTCACAGATATAAAAGCAGAAAAAGCTAAATAAATAGTTAACATTTCAACTTAATGATCTTTAGTCAGATGCATAATACTGGAAATGCTGAAAATATGAAATCGAAATAGAAAATGCCAGAAATCTTCAGGCAGACCACCAGCACCTGTGGACAGAGAAACAGAATTAACACGTCAGATCAATGGTTGTTCACAGAAATGATAATTGATCATTGATCTGAAATATTACATTTTTCTGTCTTGAGATGCTGTCAGATCTGCTGAGCGTTTTGAATATGTCTGCTTTTTATGAAAAATGGAGATGTAACCGGATTGATGTAATTACTGAGGCAGGGACAGAGAGGAAGGAAGAAGCAAAGGGGAAGTCTGCATTTAGATAGAAAGGTAATAAATCACAAGATGATGCAGAAGAGCAAAAGGAAATGGCAGTGGGACAAGTAAAATAACAAAATATGAATTTAAAGGAAGCATAGATGGCAATAGTATCATCGCCAAAAGGTGCTCTCTGAAGAAAATGAAGCTGATGGAACTGTGGGTCACCTACACCAGATACATTGTAGTGGTTCAAGAAGGTGACTCATCACCATCCTATTGTCAGGGGCAATTAGGGATGGACAGGAAAAGCAGATCTATCTAGGGACACTCACATCCATGGTTGAAATGAAAACAAAACAAAATTATTGATATCAACAATTCTTCTTCAGAATCGTGTTCAAACAGCAAACATGCTGAAAATGCTCAGCAGATCTGGCAGCATCTATAGAGATAGAAATATATTATTTCTGATCAATCGTCGATTGTCATTTTTGATGAAAAATGATTGATCTGTAATGTTCTGAAGTCGACTCACTGGACTTGAAACGTGAACCCTGCTTCTTCACCACAATTGCTGTCAGAACGGCTGAGTTTTTCCTATAATTACTGTTTTTGTTTCAGATCTTCAGCATCTGCAGTTCTTTGTATTATTCCTGACATCAATGTTGAGTTGACGACACTGCAAAGTACTTTGTCAAAACATGAGGCTCTGCTCCACTTTACTCCATTGTGCTTCATTGAAACAGTGCAGAATTCAGACAACAAACAGTTCAAATGAAATGGCGAATTAAAATAACAATCAGCTAGAATCTCAAGATCACGCTTGACATCTGAATGAAGGTGTTCTGTGTAGGAATCATTCCACCTGTACTTTCATCAGCCTATTGTGATTGGGCAAGGGCAGGATATTAAATTTAAAGCTGTACAAGTAAATCATTGGCTCAACTGGAAGGATCATTTGTCACCCTGAATGATGGGAAGGGAGGATTTAAAAAAAAAAGGTATGCATCTCCTGTCCAAAAATATTGAAGTTGACCAGTGTATTACGGAAGTAACATCCCATCTGAAAGATGAAATGGGACAGTAAGACAGATGGGAAGAAGTGTCGTCAGGATTCATTTTGTTAGCTCTGTTTTGAATTTCCATCCTTCCCTTGCCTTCAGATGGTCCACTCCAATCTTCTCTTCCCTTATTTGAATTTAATATATCTTTCTGAAGGGAGATGATCAACTAATATCCATTAAAAATCCATTGATCCCTGGGAATTTTTTTTTAAACTTCTTCCCACATCCCTTGTGAAGATTTAATATCATTCTTGTAATTTTGTCATCTCTGTTGCATCTGTTTTGATAATACTACCTTTAATATCAATTATTCCAAAACATCTTCCTTGTCCATCAACAAAGGATATTCTTAACTTCTGGTTGAGGATTTTGCAATGTATCTATTCTAATTTGCCCAGTTCTATTTGATCATTCTCACTCCCATCTGGAACCATGAAAGAGACTCCCCCATCCTCAACTTGTACCTTGTCACTTTTCATATTCATCAGGTTACTGCCACACCCAAAACAAAGACACTTGCAATACATCTTCTCCACACGTTCAGCCATTCTAAAGGACAATTCCCGTTACAGTGCTTGGGTCCACTTCTCAATCACCACCAACAGAAACTCCGCTGTCGATGTACTTTGCCATTAAAAACAGGAGATATTACATCTGCTCTTTCACCCCTTCCGTTCCAACAGCCCAGCACACCAACATTCTTTCCAAGTTAAACTGTAAATTTTTTGTACTTCTTTTAATTTAATACCCTATATTTACTGCTTTCATTGCAATCTCCTCCAGTTTGGTGAGATTGGGGGACCACTTTACAAGGTATTTTCATTCAGTCTGTCAGTGTAACTTACAGGTTTGATTTTGGTTTTCACATGCTCATCCTCTACAGATTCATTGTTCTGATCCTATTTCCTTTTGCACAGCATTGTTATCCCTTTTCTCACTCAATTGTTTCTATGTTCCACCCAATGACAGCTTTCCCTTTCACTTTACTTCTCCCTTTCTCCTGTCTCACTGTATTTGCTTAAAATATGTGAAATCTCTAAATTTCTCTAGCTAGGTTGAAAGATAATGGACCTAAAATGTTAACTCTCTAGAGCAGACGCTGCCTGACGTGTGGAGAATTTTCAGCTTCTTCTTTTCAAATTTCAGATTTCCAATGGTATTTTGCTTTTGTATCAATGTAATAGGCATTGAGTCCCAGTAAGGGGAGGTAGGTGAGGGCTCAGTAACCAAGACCTGGAGCTCCAGGGTGCTTGGTGGTGCTCAGGAGTGGGATTCTTATGCTCATGTTGGAGGACAGTTGCAATACTATGGCAAAGTAACTTCTGTCCCTGGCAGTCTATCAGTATTGCTTAACATAGGTGGAATTATGTATTTGTTTTATATGGAGTATTTTATAAGGCTGTGTTGGTGAAGCACATTGATATCTTTATTGGAAATTTGTGTGAAATTCAACAGGACCCGAGAGGAATTTCCAAACATCCTGGATGGAAATTGTTGTGGGTGCCTCTGTCACGGTTGAATTTCTGATGAGTAGACCCAACATTCATGGCCCACAGGTTGCTTCACTTAAATCCACCAGAGAATTCTCTGGGTCACTCTGGTATAACCTGAGTTTCATTAATGCGAATTGGCTATACACAATTGACGAATCGTGGATGATTTTTGGATAACGTGAACTTCCTACTGAACGCTTATACAATTTTCTATTAGCAATCTTCTATAGCGGGCTTCTGTAGTGTGATTTTCCATAGCACAGAGTTGCAGTGAAATTCAATTGTTGCGTTATAGCAGAACGACCTGTAGGTTTTCTCTGATCTGCAAAGATATTTTTCATTGGCTCAGCATCTACTACTGCACTCTTGTTACTATGAGGGCCGTATAAGTGAGTGACTTTAATGGTTAAACATGATTTTAAATGGTTAGAATGGTTTATGGAAATAGTTCCAGTGATGAAATAATCAATCAGTTATGAAGATTAATTGGAAAAGTTGGGATTGTTTTCCTTAGAGAGAGATGAAGTCTGAAAGGCAATTTGATAGAAGTATTCAAAATCATGTAGAATCTGGACAAACTAGATAGAGAGAAACTTTTCTTGAATTGAGAACCTAAGGCCACAGTTCTAAAGTGCTTTGCAAAAGAAGGAAAGAGAGGATTTTTATTTCACCTATCGAGTTGTTGAGGTACAAAATGCCTTGCCTGGAGGTGTTGTGGAGACAGGTTCAATTGAAACATTTGTGAGAGCATGGGATGAATGTTTAAATAAAAGCAACGTGCAAATTTATGGGGATTAGGCAGGAGAATAGCATTTAGTTCTGTCAGAGAGCCAGTGGAGACAACTGGATCAAAGGCCCTCCTACTGTACTGTAACAATGCTGTAATTCTGTGAAGCTAATCAGCAAGTGAACCAATTTAAATGTAGATATTATGAATAAAGGAACAGAGAGATTATTCAGTCTCAAGTCTCACCACTTAATTGGATCAAGGCCCATCTGCACCTCAGCTCCAATCACTGGTCTGAGCTCCATACTCCGCAGATCCGAAAAGAGGTAGCTACAGAGATAGTAAATGAATTGGCTTAAATTTTCCAGAAATCCTTGAATTCTGGAGAAGTATCAAAGGATGGGAAAACTGCAAATCTGACAACATTATTCAAAAAGGGAGGGAAACAAAAAGTGGGTAACTCTAGGTTGATTAGCTGAACATCTATTGTTGGAAAAGTACTGCAATCGATTATTAAGGAAGTAATAGTGGAACATTTGGAAAATCATAAGTTAATCATGCACAGTCAGCATGGCTTCCTGAAAGGGAAATCATATCTGACTAATTTACTAGAGATTTTCAAAGAAGTTTCAGCCACAGTGGATAGAAGGAAACAAATAGATGTGTTGTATTTGAACTTCCAGAAGGCTTTCAACAAGGTATCTCACAAAAGGTTAAATCTTAAGGTAAGAGCTGAAGGTGTTGGAGGTAGCATATTGGCATGGATAGAATGTTAGCTCATGCGAATAAAACAGGGATTGGGGATATTGGGGTTCTTTTTTACTGTGACTAATGGGGTTCCACAGGGACCAGTTCTGGAACCATATGTTTTCACAACATATTAATAACCTTGAGGAAGGAAGCAAATCTACTGGAGCCAAAACTGCAGATGACACAAAAATAGGCACTAAGGCAGGTTGTGAGGGAGATACAAACAGTTCACAGAGAGATATTGATAGGTTTTATAAGTGGGCAAAAAGTTAGCAAATGGAGTATAATATGAGAAAATGTGAAGTTATTCATTTGGGAAGGGAGAACCAAAGAATAGAATATTATTTAAATAGAGAAAAACTGCAGAAAGCTGAAACACAATGAGACTTAGAAATACTTCTGCATGAAACACAGAAAGCTAGCACAAAAGTGCAGCAGGTAATCATGAAGGTTAATGGAATGTTGGACCTTATTTCAATGAGTTGGAGTTTAAGTGTAAAGAAGTCTTGCTGGAACTGTACAAGGTGCTGGTGAGCCCACATCTGGTGTACACTGAGCAGTTCCTTATGTAAGGGAAGATATCATTTCCCTGGAGGCAGTTAAGAATGATTCCTAGTATGGAGGAATTATCTTTTGAGCAAAGGTTAAATAGGTTTGGACTGTACTCACTGAAGTTTAGAAGAATGAGAGATCATTGAAACATATAAAATTCTTAAGTGGCTTAACAGGAAAAGTACTTAGAGAATGTTTGGCCACTGGGGAGAGTTTAGGACCAGAGGGTATGGTCTCTGAATAAAGGGACATCAGTTTAAGACTGAGATAAGGAAGAATTTCTTAATTCAGAGGGCTTAGAATTTTTGGAATTCCTTTCCATACAAATGTATGGGGGTAGAGTCCTTGTGTATATTTAATGTTGAGATAGATTCTTGATCAGTAGGGGAATCAAAGGTTATGGGGAAAGTGGAGGAAAGTGGATGTGATAAATCTTGGATCAGCCATAGTATTATCGAATGCCAGTGCAGACTCAAGGGACTGAACTGCCCGCTCTAGTTTGCATTTCGTTTTATGGACACATATTGCCTTTACACACATAATTTATATAAACCCACTGGTTTCACTCTTGAAAGCTCAAATTGGTCTTGAGCTTACAGCCTTTTGAGAAGTAAGAATTCCACATATTTACTATCCTTTGTGAGAAAACATGTTCCTGGTTTCCCTCTGAAATAGTTCAGATCAATTTTTACAATTATTTCATGTTCTTGATTCCAGCATCAGAAGAAATGATTTCACTTTATCTACCTTCTCAAACCTTTTTAACACGTTGATATCTGATCAAGACTACAAGTTCTTGATAGGAAACAACGTTCACAAAATCTATGAACTATTTCATCACATTTCGTTCCCAAACAATGTTATTCTGAACTCATATATAAATATTATGAATTTTCTCATTGAAACACCAACACAAAGCAAAATTTTCCAGATGTCTGTAATGTGAAATACACAGGGAAAAAATTTGGAAATACTTAGCAGATCAGGCAGCATCTGTGAAACAGAACTCGATAGATACTGCCTGACCTGCTGAGTCTTTCCAACATTTTCTGTTTTTATATCAATTTTAGGGGATGATTTAATACATATTTCAGAATACTTATGTTGGCAATGAAACTCAAATCTTCTAATACCTTTTGGAAGTTGGGCAGTATGTTAGTACCACCATATGCTGTCCTTTGTTTGAGCTCAGCTAATAAATATTTTAACCACTGTGCAGAATATCTGAAGAACTAGAATTCTTAATGGCTCATATTTAATAACGTAAGCCAGTAAATTAGTTGGCTTTAGTTGTACATGAATTACTTAGAGGTATGTACAGATTCAAATATAGGTTCAGAACCATAAAATCCACACTAAGTTCAAAACCTTTGACACAGTATTTTCTGTAATATCTACCTGTATCATTACAGAGTATGAATATTGACTTCAAGAGGTTCAGGTCTAATATGGATAATTCAAGCTCACACCATGTTCTAAAATACTTGTCATTTAATAGCTTAAGCCTGACCCATTATCCAGGGAAATGTCCAAGTCATTTCCGAGGAAATAAGATCAGATCAGGAATAGTAGTTAACTTCTGGACAGATGAGGGCAGTTATCTATTTTCCTCTTTTTAAAATTTGTCCTCATTTTCTCCAGTTAATTTCTTTTTCCATTGAAATATCCACATTAAAGGAATAAGTCAAAAGGTTAAATGTTGTCTGCCAATGCAACTTTGGAAGTAAGCACACTGTTTTGGACCAGGCCGAACTCCCTCAAAACATTTCAAGAAAGTAGTCCAGACCCTAACTTTTTTGGTTGTTTTATGTAAGTGTATGGTGGATATTCCGGGAGTGATGCAGCTGGCCCAAACACTTAATTTTAAACAAAACAGAATTTATTTACCAGATTACCGAATGAAACACAAACAAAAGAAAACAGAATACAGAATAACTTAACCAATCTGAAAACCCAACAGAATAGTGGGTGGCACGGTGGCTCAGTGGTTAGCACTGTAGCCTCACAGCACCTGGATCCCACGTTCGATTCCAGCCTCGGATGACTGTCTGTGTGGAGTTTGCACATTCTTCCCATGTCTGCGTGGGTTTCCTCTGGGTGCTCCGGTTTCCTCCCACAGTCCAAAAATGTGCAGGTCAGGTGAATTGGCCATGCTAAATTGCCCATAGTGTTAGGTGCATTAGTCAGAGGGAAGTGGGTCTGGGTGGGTTACTCTTCGGAGGGTCAGTGTGGACTGGTTGGGCTGAAGGGCCTGTTTCCACACTGTAGGGAATCTAATCATTATTCAAACCTAATGATGCAGTTCTAAATACTTGCAACAATCCCCATAAATACCCCCTTGGCACAAAAGGTAAAATCAAACACAGCGTCTTACAGGAATGATTTCATTGAGAGAGGACCTGCTTCTTTGCATCCAGTAGCTTCAAAACACTGCTGCTAAAACCAAACCAAACCAGAGAGAAGCTGAGCTAGGACAACTAGCCACTCCCTTGTCATTGTACAAGTGTTTTTTTTAAACATAAAAGACTTTTGCCTATTTGCTCGTTATAATCAAATTGGCTCTAAAACCCTTCAACTTAGACTTTTTGGAGTCTGTGTCTTTTATGATCTCACTGAAAAACAAAACCAACAACAACACAACCTTGTTAAAGGAGCAGCATTGTCACAACACTGAAAGGTTGGAGTGTAAGAGTAAGGAAGTCTTATAACAATTATAAAATTTATTTAAGGAAAGGTTACTTGAGGAAAGCTATGACTTCATTGGAAGCAGTTCAGTGACGGTTCACTAAGATTATCCCCAGTAAGGAGGTATTGTCGTGTGAGCAAAGACTAAACAGATTGGGACACTACTCACTGGAGTTTAGAAGAATGAGAAGTGATCTCAGTGAAACATACAAGATTATAAGGGGCTTGACAAGGTAACTGATGAGAGGATGCTTCCCCTCATGGGAGAATCTAGGACCAGAGGGCATAGGCTAGGAATATTAAGACTGAGTTGAGGAGGAATGTCTTCTCTCAGAGCATTGAGAGTCTTGAAACTCCTTAGCACAGAGAGGTGAGGGAGCAGACTCCTTGTGGATATTTATGGATGAGATAGATAGATCATTCATATAATCTATAAAATGATTTTACTTAACAGTTCAGAGGTGACATGCACTGAGGTGCAATGCAATGCAATTTATTTCAATACATCATATGGCATTCTGTGATATCTCAATAACCTTAAATTACAGTCTATACTTACAATATATATTTAGAGTCAAACATCCTCCATTACATACATCTTGAATGAATTTTACATGTGGTCCCATTACTTGGTGTACATCGTGGCAGAGTCTTAGGCTGTGGTCTTTCCCCATTAGGCCTTTGTGGAAACTGTTAATCATAATCCATCAGATCCTGGACTTTGAAATGTGCCAGCCTACAATGTCAATCACCAACAAATCAGAGAACTGGAAAATCAACAACTTCTGGGCAGACCAAAGACCATCTTCATTGAATTTGATGTCTTCCAGGAGCAGCTTATGTTTGCCTCAATGAAAACCTCTGGGAGTGTTCTGTTGAGCAGAGTGCAGCATTACAGAGTTGCTCAAGATAAAGCTCAATTTTAAAAAAAAGACTACACCTCTTTCCAGATCTTCTTTCCTTTCAGAACTGGCTTGATGACTTTCTCTTCCAGACTACAGCTGCCTCAAGAGTAAGTAACCAAACACAGCCATGCAGAGTATTGTCCCCGACAGCACCTTCACATGCTTATGAAATGCTTTTACGTGTATTCACACATAGTCCAGTAACAATTGTCCAAGATTAAATGAAAACTGGATCATCAAGTGTGTGAATTCACAGCCAAGAAAGCTATGTGCACTGCAGTGGTTATGATGCTGGATGAAGAATTAAGAGATCATGAACTTAAATCTGTCGGGGAATGTTGTGAGCTATTTTGATCGTATATAATTTCCATCAATTATAGACTAACAGTAACAGAGATTACCAATATGTTATTGTAAAAACCCACAAATATCCTTCAAGGAAGGGAATCAGTGAGCCCTAACTGACCTAGCTTAGTTGTGACTACCTTATGCCGTTGATATTTAATGCCCACGCACTGAAAGTCATGAGTTGTCAGGGCAACTGGAAATGCCTTGTCAGTATTGTGAACAAATAATAATGGAAAGTTATTTAATAACCATCCCACATCTACAAACTAATGAGTCAGATGCAAAATAGCATGTAACTGTAATGGTGACATTGATTTTTGTTAGAATGTCTTGCCTCGTAATGAAAAACTGTAGTGCTCTTAATTCCTTGAACTGACACACTGCAAAAACAGCATTTATGTCTGGTTTGTATGGGAATGATTCCTAAAGGAGCTGCACAAATTATGGATTATGCATAATCCTTACCACTTCACTGTGATGCAGACAATGTGTTAGATTTGTACTGCCTGCTAAAGTTAATGGCTGCTCCATTGCAGGGATGCTCACTGTCCACACATACCAGCAGGGAACCACAAAATCTTAAAGGGTCGGTAAATTGTGGCTGCATGAAATTATTAGAATCCTTTGAGAAGTGAATTTGTTCTATGTTACTGTCAGGAATGCTGAGCCTGTGACAGAGTGGGCACCAAGTCTCTCTGACAATTCACTAGCGATCTCAAAGGCAAGACATCATCAGGACCAAAAGAATCATCTGCCCTTTGGCTGGTGTCATGAGGTCCTCAAGGCACATGTTTAGGAAGCAGTCGGGAAAAAAGAAAGTAACCCCAGAAGTCAATGTCAGGAATGTAGCTGACAAAACATTGATGTTGGATGGAAGGCATGGGCTATCGAAGTAATCGGTATGAATATATAAATGACCTTAACAATTGCATCATCCATGGCTCATTTCATCACACCCCAATCACACACTCATTAACAATTAGAAGCAGAATTCAATTCTAATGTAGATCTCATCCTCATGCAATTAATATTGTTACGGAAATTAAAAACCAAAAGAACTGCAGGAAATCAGAAACAAAAACATAAATTGCTGTAAAAACTCAGCAGATCTAGCAGCATCTATGGAGAGAAATCAGATTCATGTCCGGTTACAAGGAAGATTTCTCTCCATAGGTGCTGCTGGATATGCTGAGCTTTTCCAGCCATTACTGTTTTTCTAACATTGTTACATGACTTATATCAACAGCTCTCAGCTTACACACATGGCTGGCCATTCACCTTTGGGAGTCCAATTCCCCACACACATTGCAAGTCAGCACTGATGCATTTCCTTATTTTGTGCATATGAGAATGTACAACCCCAGGCAGCTACAAACTACAGGAAGGGAAAATGCAGTCCTGTCTATTTAAAACCCTACCTGAAGGTGCATTGCTGACCCCACAGCCATTAGATAGATCAATGAAAATAGTTGATGTATACCAAAACCTTACCTCTTAGTTCTTCCTTAGTTTGCAATCTATTGTGACTCACAACTCGTAGACAATGTAAGCACTTGCTGTACATCCCTCACCACAACCAAAGACTTGGGTGCATTTAATTTCAGATACTCAAGATCTGGAATGTTCTCAGTTTCTGGCAAAAGAGGAAGAAGCTAGTGAAGATGAAGAAACCTGGGGAGGAGGGCTAACATGGTGTGTGGGTTGATGAATGAGTGGGGTGAGTGGAAAATGAAATTTGGATTTCCTGATGATAGGTTGATATGCAGAAGTTAAGTCAATATCTGTTTGTGGCATATCAAACCTCACAGTGTGATGTGGTGGGTTCCTTGTGAGAAATCTGCAAATCATAAATAATTTTACCGTAGGAAATTATCCGATTTTGTCCTACATTAGGATAAAGTCAGCAATGTTTGAGAATATGGTAGCACCCAGTTCACACTCATTTAAACACGGCATTCAATAGTTTGCTATTTGCAATTGTGTGAGCATGGAGCAGGAGGATGTGAAGTGCATGTGAAGTGAGGGTGAAAAGAAAGACTGGTAGGTTTAGAGAATGCTGGATGACTAAAGAAATTGAGGGTTTGGTTAAGAAAGAAAAGGAAGCATATGTCAGGTATAGACATGATAGATCAAATGAATCCTTAGAAGAGTATAAAGGCAGTAGGACGATACTTAAGGGGGGAATCAGGAGGGCAAAAAGGGGGCATGAGAACGCTTTGGCAAGTTGAGTTAAGGAGAATCCAAAGGGTTTTTATAAATATATTAAGGACAAAAGGGTAACTAGGGAGAGAGTAGAGCCCCTCTAAGATCAGTAAGGCAGACTTTGTGTGGAGCTGCAGGAGATTGGGGAGATACTAAACGAGTATTTTGCATTAATGTTTACTGTGGAAAAGGATAGGGAAGATATAGAAGGTAGGGAAATAGATGGTGACATCTTGAAAAAATGTCCATAATACAGAGGAGGAAATGCTGGATGCCTTGAAACGCAAAAAAGTGGTTAAATTCCCAGGACTTGATCAGGTCTATCCTAGAACTCTGTGGGAAGTTAGAGAAGTGATTGCTGGGCTTCTTGCTGAGATATTTGTATCATCGATAGTTACAGGTGAGGTGCTGGAAGACTGGAGGTTGGCTGACGTGATGCCACTATTTAAGAAAGGTGATAAGGATAAGCCATGGAAGTATATACCAGTGAGCTGATATCAGTGGTGGGCAAGTCGTTGGAGGGAATCCTGAGGGACAGAATGTGCATGTATTTGGAAAGTCAAGGACTGATTAGAGATAGTCAACATGGCTCTGTGCATGGGAAATCATGTCTCACAAACTTGATTGAGTTTTTTGAAGAAGTAACAAAGAGGATTGATGAGGGCAGAGTGGTAAATGTGATCTAAATGGACTTCAGTAAAGCATTTGACAAGGTTCCCCACGGGAGACTGGTTAGCAAGGTTAGCTCTCATGGAATACTAGGGAGAACTAGCCATTTGGATACAGAACTGGCTCAAAGGTAGAATTCAGAGGGTGGTAGTGGAGGGTTGTTTTTCAGATTGGAGGCCTGTGACCAGCTACAAAGCTCGGTGCTGATTAATTACTTTTCATCATTTATATAAATGATTTGGATGTGAGCTTAAGAGGTATAGTTAGTAAGTTTGCAGAAGACACCAAAATTGGAGGTGTAGTGGACAGCAAAGAAGGTTACCTTGGATTACAATGAGATCTTGATCAGATGAGCCAATGAGCTGAAGAGTGGCAGATGGAGTTTAATTGCGAGGTGCTGCATTTTGGGAAAGCAAATCTTAGCAGGACTTATACACTTAATGATAAGGTCCTTGGGAGTGTTGCTGAACAAAGAGACCCTGAAGTGCAGGTTCATAGCTCCTTGAAAGTAGAGTCGCATGTAGATAGGATAGTGAAGAAGGCATTTGGTATACTTTCCTTTATTGGTCAGAGTCTTGAGTACAGGGATTAGGAGGTAATGTTGCAGCTGTACAGGACATTGGTTGGGCCACTTTTGCGATATTGCATGCAATTTTGGTCTCCTTCCTAATGGAAGGATATTGTGAAACTTGGACGGGTTCAGAAAAGATTTACAAGGATATTGCCAGGGTTGGAGGATTTGAGCTCTAGGGAGAGGTTGAATAGGCTGGGGCTGTTTTCCCTGGAGCAGAGGAGGCTGAAGGGTGACCTTTTCAAGGTTTATAAAATCTTGAGTGGCATGGATAGGATAAATAGACAAGGTCTTTTCCCTTCCCTGGGGGAGTCAGAACTCGAGGACATAGGTTCAGGGTGAGGTGGAAAGATATAAAAGAGACCTAAGGGGCAACTTTTTCATGCGGAAGGTGGAATGGGCTACCAGAGGAACTAGTGGTGGCTGGTCCAGTTACAACATTTAAAAGCATTCTGGATTGGTATATGAATAGGAAGAGTTTGGAGGGATATGGGCTGGGTGCTGGCAGGTGGGACTAGATTGGGTTGGGATATCTGGTCAGCATGGACGGGTTGGCCCGAAGGATCTGTTTCTGTGCTGTACAGCTCTATGACTCTGACGCGAAGTGGGTTTCGCAGTGTGGAAGAGTGGAAAAGTGAAAACATTGGCATGCTGAGTGTCGGGAGAGTAAGCAGCAACTGTCAGTCAAAGTTAGAAAAGGAGACAGCTAAATGACAGTGTCAGCAATGTCCTGATGTGCTGGTCTCGTGGAGTTAATGGCAGAGTCCTTATGGGGCTTTGAACTTACCCACATTTCAATTACCTTAGCTGAGACTGATCTTGGACAGTATTTTGTACATTGCACAGAAGAGAGAGGTCTCTGATCCTGCAGGTTCAGTCATGTTCCCCAGAATGGTGAGTACAACACTGGACACTAACATGAACAATCAACAAAGAGTGAACTCAGAACCACAACATTTGTGTTTCCACACTCAGGAAATGCAATTAGTTCTCCGAGAAGCATCAAGGCATGCTGACCGTGAGTATATTTAGCCTTCTGATTAATAAAATAATGTTAATGTACATATGAATAAAGTGAAACCAATGTAATGTGAACTATTTTCATTTGAATAAAAAAAGTCATGCTCCCTTTGTGCTGTCAATGCGGGTTATTTGTAATGGGGTTGGACAGAACAGTTTTTCTCATGTTGAAGAACCAACTTGTTTGTCCAGGAGGCTCTTGTTATAGCTCACCCATACCTCCTGCATTGTCAGCTGGTGATGAGTTTCCCCACTAAAAGCTTTCCCCTACTGTGTAATCACACACATCTCCCCTACATACAGATGGTACGTATACTGGTAGGGAGAGCCAGAAAAATGCTCTTCAATTAAGTCTATCAGGCCAACTGTTTTATTCAACATCACCCCCTACAATTTCACCTCTTCTGCCCTGTTTAACAAGCTATATTACTGCTTAACCAAGTAAATCAAGTTAAAGAAAAATCAAAGAACCGCAGAAATCAGAAATGAAAACCAAAATTTCTGGAAAAAAATTCAGGTCTGGCACTATCTGTGGAGAGAAAGCAGAATTAACATTGCAGGGTATATCAAGTTTACCACTATTTCTTGCGTCCATAGATCTATGATATATTTAATCTTGATTTGGATGAAAAAGTGGTAATTTGCTTGTAGTTAATCTACGCATTCTCCATCAATGGTGGTACATCTCTATTGGGAATGTTTTTCACTGAAGACATCTATTAGTGTCCATGTTACTTGTGTCCTGTCCTGTTGTCCTGTCCAAAGGAACTTCAGTTTTCTCAAAGCATGAAATTGAAGACTGTTGTATTGGGGAAATAATCTTCTTTGGTTTTTGTCATGAAGTGGATTTATGTTAAGATCTTTCACAATGATACATTTTCATTCAGGTGATAGCATCATTTTGAATGTTTTTAAGTTTTTCAGTGGCACTGTGCAGTGCACTATTGGTGATCTCTTCCCAGAACAGTTGTGTTCTCTGAACTGATCGGATTAAGAGTAAATCAGTGGTTTCAGGTGATAGTAGTACTGGAGTTTTCTGAAAGTCGAGTGCCGAAGATGATTCTACAAGTGAGGAACTGTTAAACAGTTCTGTCAGCTCAGTAAAATTGATACTTTCCTCTGTTTGCTAATGTGAAATAGTTGTGCTATACCAATAAATCTGGTCTTATTAATAATTAATGCCTTCTGAGTTCAGCCAGCATTGCTTGAGGCCACCAAAATCACTTTGTTGCTGACACATGTTAAACTGATCAATGGCAGATATCTTCTTGGATGGTTCGAAAATGCCCTCAAATGTCCACATTTTAGGACAAAATATACCTTCCTTTATTTTTTATTAATTCATGAGACATGGGCTTGGCTGGCTAGGCCAGCATTTATTGCCTATCCATGGTTAGTCTTGAGAAGGTGGTGGTGAGCGGCCTTCCTGAACTGCTGCAGTCCACCTGCTGTTGGTGAACCAACAATGCCGTTAGAGTGTGAATTTTGACCCTGCTCAGAGATAAATTGTTGTGTTTCTGGATGACATGGCCATGTTCTGCATACTAACGAGCTTTTATCATTCTCATGTCAGATAACTCAGTTGCATTTACTGCTGCACAAGACTTAAATTTTGTTGGATGTTCAGGAGTTGAATCCATTAATTAATGGTCAAATTTTCAATCATGTTGTTAAAGGAAATGTGAACCACTGATGTACAATGGTAGGCTGAAAGCATAGGAGATCCACCATCTGTAGATAGAGCTGGCTTTGGGTGAAATATCTCTAAATCCTTTGGGAAATCGCTGATAATAATAGACACCTAAAGATAGGAGAGCTGAAATTGTATAATGAATATTGTACTGTTTTCTACAATTATTGGATTTGCTTGTAAACACATCAAAGTCAGCTTTCCATTTCATGGTGTTACTACTGGCTTTCTGTACTAAAGTATGAAATAAATAGTAATGGTCCTGTTTCCTGAAGCCCATTCATTAATTTGTCAAGTTGACCCATTACAGATGTCTATTGGCATTCCTGATGAAGGGCTTTTGCCCGAAACGTCGATTTCGCTGCTCCTTGGATGCTGCCTGAACTGCTGTGCTCTTCCAGCACCACTGATCCAGAAAGAAGATAGCTGAGCTCTGTCATATCTTGTTCACATGGATCACATGTTTGCCTTTGGAATTGCTGTGGTATTTCTTCCAAACAAGGTACATTATTATCTAAGGAGATAGGTTCTATTAGAGGCGTACCTTGGGGAGTCAGAACTGGTGTTCGTTCTAAAATATTGATTTGTTTTCAGATATAACCAACATCGCTTCTGTTGTTTAAAAATGTTTCTATTTTTGTACATGTTTAGAACATATCTCACATAGCCACATGAAATACTCTAAGGGGCAGTTACATTAATCAGAGGCAGATTAAAGACATCTGTAATCATAGTACCCTGCATGTGAAATGCTAGCAATGTTCAACTATATCCGATACAAATTCTGGTCACAAGTAATCTTGACCGGGTCATTGGTCATTTCAGATAGACCATAGTCATTTTGGTGAAGTAGAGTAATCACAGGCAAACTTAAAAATATCTTCTGCAGGTCATAGTTCACAAAACAATCCAAAGTGTATAAGTGGCACAGGGGCATGGAGTTGATTTCCTCTCACATCAAACTGCAAGTAATTACCTACATGCTCTTGACAAAATTCCATATCAAGGTGTTCCGTGGTCCTCCCAGTAGGAGCCCTGTAGTCCCACCTACAGGGGACTATGCTAAACCATTATTTGTATGTAATATGAATGCTGACTGCTCATATTACTAAGATCTTATTCTGTTACTGATTTTCTCCACAGGTTGATTCGAACTGCGTGCAAAGGAACCAGCCACAAAAGGGACCATTGTCTCTGTGGATATGGTATAAAGAAGGTGCGGAGAAATCGAGGACAGGCAGAAGCACTGACAAGCCCAGATCCAATAGGTGCTGGTGAGCAGCCTCCACATGAAGAAATCACAGGTGAACACCCCCTCAGGATGCAGAGGAGATAGAGGAGGCCCAGGGTCTGTCATCTTCAATGTAATTTCCTCCTGAAGAGTCAGGCACATTGATGCTACAGACTGAGGATGTCATGAGGCACCATCCAAGAATCCTGGAGTGAGACTTCCGACCCATTGCATTGTTAATAACTAGAATATCTCCCACTAGATATTTCTGTTTCTGACCTTCTCTCTCCTATCCCAATGGTTGTCAAGGTGAAAGCTGCACTAAACCTTTATACAACTGGTTGCTACCAAGGAACCTCTGGTGACCTGTTTGACAACTTTCAGTCACAGAGTCATATAGCACAGAAACAGCCCCTTCAGTCCAACTTGTCCATGTCGACGAGGTTTCCCAAACTAAACTAGTCCCGTTTGCCTTTCCGATTCATGTACCTGCTGAAATTCCTTTTAAATGTTGTAACTGTGCCTGCATCTACCAATTCCTCTGACAGTTCATTCCACATATGAACCATTCTGTGTGAAAACGTTGTCCCTCAAGTCCCTTTTAAATATTTCTTCTCTTATCTTAAAATTATGCCCTTTGGTTTTGAACTCCCCTACCCTAGGGAAAAGATCTTGGCTATTCATCTTATCTATACTCCTCATGATTTTGTAAACCTCTATAAAGTCACCCCATAACCTCCTAGCATATCCAGCCTCTCCTTATAAATCAAGCCACAAATGTATCAAGGCCGCCACTGATGCAATTTGTGCCCAATCATGCCATTTCCCCTTGTGCTGTAGTCCAGGTTGTAGGCTTTGCCAATATAGCTGACTTCTCCCAGGTACACAGCACTACAGACTGTACACATGTTATGTTGTGAGCACCATGTGATAACGCAGCTTTCTTCATCTATAGAAAAGGCTTCCATTCCATCAATGGTCCAATCATTGGTACCATGTTTTAGAAGACTTCACCAGGTACCCTGATAGCTACTATAATGTTGATATCCTTTAGAATTCTTATGCTCCTGCCTTGTTTCAAGAGCCATATTCCTTACAAGGTTTCTGGGAGACAAGAACACCTCTTTGCAGTGAAGATTGGTAACTCGATCACACAGCCCCTGACTGAGGCTGAGCATTAATACAATACAGCCCATTATTAAACCGTGGCCGTGTGCAGCTGACTATACCTCACCCAGGTTCAAATTCTTGGGATCAGGCCTTGCAATACAGTTCAGACAGAATATGCCACAATATCCTTTCATGCAGTGATCCGAACCACTAGAGATGGCAAACAGTGGTTGTCTTGTGGGTGGAAGAATTGAAAAAGCAGCAGCTATCCTCTGAGGAGTGAGATGAAGACATTGAGTAGGAGGAACATGATCTTTTGTATGAGAGAGTACTGCAGCATTGGGCACAACAGGCCTGTTAGGACTAATTGACACTGGGTCCAATAGGTGTCAGCTGGGTGCAATGATCATTGGTTGATTGTAAATTTGTTCTTGCTCAAAAGGCAAGAAGCCATTGTTTTTCTATGTGCTTCCAGAAGCAAATGCAACTTTTGTTTGTTTTTCTTTCACATTTCCTGTTGTTAATGGGTAATTAATGCTTTAAATAATTTAAAGGCTTTCCCATATCTGATGCTCCCACTTTGAACAAAGAGAAAATGTTATGCTACACTGAACATCAGGGAAAGAGTAGCATACCCTTAGACAGGGTACTAACATGGTAAGGTGTTAAGGACTGGTGGATTGTATAACTGGATTCTTGTATCTGCACTTACAATGACAATCATTCTGACAAGGTGATGTAAAATACCAATACATTTATAAATGTGAATTTCTATTGCAATTAGTTTTTACCTGCGCCACTTAATTGCTTGCAGACTATTTTTTTTGTTTCTGACCCACTATGTGCATTGTGAGGGCTATTCCTGGCTTGCAGCATTTGACCTGGTGCACAGCTAGGCTTTAAATATGGAACCAGCAACATAATCCATGGAAAATCACAGGAATAGTGAGTACTTCTGTCACTGTTGACTGCACAATAATACCATAGAATAATACTGCATACATAAGGTGGTGAGCAACTTCATTTATAACTCCTTAAGTATTGAAGCAGTCTGCCCACAACCAGGCCTGGATAACAGCCTGAGAATGATAAGTAGCAAGCAACATTTCTGCTATATAATTGGCAGATACTCACCAACAAGAAAGTAAAATTGGAACCAAAACATCCAAAAGCATTAACAACGTCAAAATCCCTGCATTCAATGTCTAATATTACCATTGATCAGAAACTTTTCCATTTCAGAAATACAGGCGTTATAGTGCAGTATCAAAAGAAGCGTTGGGGCTGTTGTGTTTTGAATAAGACATTAAATCAGGATGGACCATGCATTTTACAAACTGGCTGCCAAGATTCCTCAATTCGAACCGTGACTACACATCCAAAATACTCCACCACTTGGAAAACATTCTGGGGTATGCTAAAGTTATGAAAACCACTGTATAAATTCTGGAATTAAACAACAAAAAGGTCATCTTAAAACTACACAGAATTAAGGTTAACCAACAATAATGCACTGCTCAATTCTGGCAAACATATCATCAAAACTATAGGGAGAGGCTGAACAGGCTGGGGCTGTTTTCCCTAGAGCGTCGGAGGCTGAGGGGTAACGTTATAGAGGTTTACAAAATCATGAGGGGCATGGATAGGATAAATAGGCAAAGTCTTTTCCCTGGGGTCGGGGAGTCCAGAACTAGAGGGCATAGGTTTAGGGTGAGGTGAGAAAGATATAAAAGAGACCCAAGGGGCAACTTTTTCACACAGAGGTTGGTACGGGTATGGAATGAGCTGCCAGAGGAAGTGGTGGAGGCTGGTACAATTGCAACATTTAAGAGGCATTTGGATGGGTATATGAATAGGAAAGGTTTGGAGGGAGATAGGCCAGGTGCTGGCAGGTGAGACTAGATTGGGTTGGGGTATGTGGTTGGCATGGACGGGTTGGACCAAAGGGTCTTTTTTTTTGGGAATACTTCAATTTCTTCACTTTCACCTTTGGGTACCATGCTCTAAGAGATCATTGGTGGTCATGGATCTCCATGTTAATGTTGTCCTAGAGGTATAAAACATCTCTGTCGATGGTGCATTCATCGATCTTCCAAGTGATAGTTAATCTGTCTCTCAGTATGGATTCTCATAATTCACCCATCACTGAGGTCAGACTGACCAACTGATAATTATTTGGTCTTTCTCTCGCACCCATTTGAATAATGGTACAACTTTCATCGACTGCCATTCCTCTGGTACCTCACCTGAATCTGGTGAAGGGTTGGAATAGTCATTACATCTAATATTTCCTTCCTTGGCTTCCTTTAACAGCCAAAAATACAATTCATCTGACCCTAATGATTTTATGCCCTCTTTGATGAAGTTAGTCTCTCTTTTTCTTCCCATTCCTCTTATTTTATCTAATATTTCTCACTACATCTCTTTCACTGGAATTTCTGCATAATCTCTCCCCTTTCTGAGGACAATGTACTTGTTAAGAACATTGTCTGTACCATCTCCACCCACGCAAGTTTCTTATGTACAACTCTCAAAGGAACTACTTTTCTTGAGTCATCCTCTTACAATTAATATACTGATAACTCATCTTTGAATTTCCCGTAATTTTAGCAGCCAATATATTTTCATATATTCCCTTTGCTTTCCCCATTTCCTTTTTTCATTACAGCCCTCCACTTTCAGTATTACTCTAAGCTTTATAAAGAATTTCCTTTTTTAAGATCATCAAAAGCTCTTTTGTTTTGCTTATTGGATAACCAGGGGGCTTTTCATCTGGCAGGACCACTTTTTTTGTGTAGGGACAAAAATTGACAACTTTATCATTCCTTTTGGACATCCTTCAAGATTTAGTTAGGTAGCTTTGGAACTGAAGTACCATTAATCAAACACAGGACTTGCTGGATAAATTCAGCAGTATGTGGCAACATCTGTGGAGACAACACGGAATTAATGTTTCAGGTCCAGTGACCCTTCTTCAAAACATTTATGCCTGCGGTCTTTATCCTCTCCTTTCACAATGGCTGGCCAACCATCAGTAGTGTGGGGTGAAGTGTAAACAAATTTGAGGAGCAGCCCACTCGGCAAGTGAAAAAGACCTGCAGTCGACTACACCTGGTGTCCAATTGGATATGAGCCTTCAAGGCTGTAAACTTCAAAGGTAATCTGGGAGATGGACGATGTGAGCTATGTAGATCTGCTGCTGAACTGGGACTTGAAGGCAGATGTTTAACACAGATTACTCTAGACTCCTGATGACCAAAGTAGCCTGTTAGTCATTCGAACTATCAACTTTACTCACCAGTTCAGGAAAAACACTTTACTCACCAGAGTTGCTTGCACCCAGTTTGGGTGCCGCCTTGTTGAAATCTAAACTGCCCTGGGCAGTCGCTTCTCAGATCAATATGGTGAGCTCCAACATTTGTGACCATTGCAGTGAGTTGCACCTTTCTTCGTGACGTACAGTATCGCTCCCACTCTGTCCCTCCCTTACTCATTTTAAGATCCATTTCTCCCCACAAACCTATACTCTCCCCCAGTTCGGATGAGGTATAGTGTCCCTGTCTGATTCCCAGAACCCCTCACGATTGAGTTGCCTCTATCCCTGCTGTATCTTGTCACTCCCAGACTGAGGCCAGAGTCACCCTAAGTTTCTTGACTTCCACTCTGATCAACTAACCAATGCTACCATACGACACTCAACTGCTCCCCATGTCCGTGATCATGCCCTCAGATCTAACCAGTACAATCAAACCAATCCTCAGACTTATCTGCCCACAGTCTCAACACTATGATGGACAGACAGCACAGTTGGACTGACCACCTGACTGACCACGACATACTCCCATATTTGAAATGGTTCAGCTGTTGGAGTGATTGTGGTTATCCCTCCTGACTGCCTGGAGTCCATCCTCACCCCACTAACCACGCTTCCTTTCTCCTATTCACACATCACCACGTTCTTTACGCATTTTGGTTGCTACATCTGTAATAAGCAAATGCACCGCCTCTGATATTGACCCAGCACTGTGTCCTTCAGCTGTACGTACTCTCCCTTTCACATTGACTCTTTACTGTACCCCATCACCACAAGCTGCTGCCTCATCTTCCCTGTTAATTGCCATTTTGAGAGACAGGCTGCGACATTGTTGTCCTCTAGTTGGGTTCTATGATAACCTAGGGACTCATTCTGCTTTACTCTGCTCGGATACACATATTTTAAAAAAAGTGATTATTTACAGCATTTCACCAGAGGCAGAAATAACAGAGAATTTATCGGAAATGGAGATTGAAGACCCAAGTCGCTAGGTATGTGTTTGCTGCATGCAGACACGTATTTGATGTGTCAAGTATTTAGATTGGGCAGACATTAATCAGCATGGTAATTCCAGCACATGGTGCAACTAATGAGATGCAAATGCAAGCATTTTTTGTTCTTGCCAACTGATCACAAGAAGGTCAACTCTTCCTGTGAGGATAAATTGCTAATGTAGATCTCAAGGGTGAGATTCTGAGTTTCGGGCTCTTGCCCAGATAAATCACCACGTCTGCAAATATTCCCGACACCTCGGAGAACAGGAAATCCCAACAAATGTCTTTTCTGTTTCTCAATGCTCATTTGGAACACAGGATTTGCTGCATAGATTATCTGATTATTGAGTGGAACTTTTCTGGCCCCAACCATTTCCCGGATAAAAAGACAGGCACCTCTTTAAGGACAAACAACAGTGCTTTATGAGTTGCTGCCACTCAGACTAAGGATCAGAATCCCTAGCCTCTGCAACTCCAGGCACAACATGAGAAGTGTGTTAGAATTACCATTAAATGTTTTAATTGAACTGACATAACATTGTGGCTGAGAACAGCCCAACAATTTTTAAGTCAAAAATATACGTTATTCGTAAAGAACTTTATATACATTCATACATTGTCACTTGTTATCAACCAGACAAGACTCCCTCAAAGTATTTTAAGAAGGTAAGCCAGATGCTAACTTTTTTTATTTTAAAGGCAGATGTGAAGTGTATATTCCAGGAGTGATGCAGCTGGTCAAACCACTCGGCTTTAAACAAAACAGAGTTTATTTAAATGCTACAGTTGAAACACGAGAAAAGAAAACAACATTTAGATAACTTAACTATTTGAAAGCTTGGAACCTTTCTCCAATGCAGCACTTCTGACTGTTACAACTAAAACCAAACTGGAAGAACTGGCCATTCCCCTGCCATTGTTAAACTAGGCTCTTTCCTAGACATTTCAGCACCTCTGCCTTTATGACCTCTCTTAAAACAAAGCCTAAGGACAAAATAACCTTGTTAAAGGGGTAATATTGTCACACACAAGAGCAGCTTAAATCTATATAATCGCTACATGCGTATAAGAAACAAACCCAATCAGGTTTAAATGCAAAGCCAGGAACCAGGACCTGTAGCCCTATTTAAAAATAGTGAAGGGTTCTGAGGAAGGGTCACTGGATCTGAAATGTTAACTCTGATTTCTCTTCATAGATGCTGCCAGACCTGCTGAGCTTTTCCAATAACTTCTGTTTTTTCCGTTCCTGTTGTCCGGTTGATGCTTCCCAGGACACATTCCCTTCCCCATAACAACATTTCAATATTGAATAAACCATGTTATCTCTGGATTAATTGCATCATCTTACATTTCTGGCAGGAATTCATGATCAAAGCAAATAAATCTCAAGGAATTAGCCCTGCAGGAGTCTAATCTCTGGCTACTCTCTGGGAAATGTGAGGAATTTAATTTATGCTTTAAAACTCTTTAAATAGCCTAACAAAACTGGCAGTTGTAATTAATTAGAAAATACTTTGTTCATCCAACTGCCAAGGGCCTGTATGTTCATTGTTAAAAATGGGTAGGACTTAGATCTGAGTATGCACTGACACAGTAACTTCTGCTGCTCATTATGCACTCTGTTTACTTCATGCTAAGGCTTTTACACTTTAGCACAAGCATTAGTACTTAATTTCTAAAGTGATAGGTGAGCCACACAGGTAGAAAATATGATGAGGTTGAAATCTGGATCATTCAGATTGATTAAGAGAAATTATTTAGGGAATTGCCTAGCATTGTTGATTAAGTTGATTTAGCATCATTCTAAAATCAATTACGAATTAAACTTAGATATCATTTCTAACTCTGCTGTACATTTCTTATTAAGTTCTTAAAACTGCTTTTTGAAGTTTGTTTCAGAAGCTGATTAATTTAAATTGGTGTATATTTCAATTTCTTTTACGAGCCATTTGACATTTGGTAATAGCATGCAAATGGAGTTTAACAGAGAAAATGCAAGCTTTAAAAGGGGAAAAGGTAATTGATACAAAATATTAACAATATCTCAAATAGTTTGTTCATCAATAAATTCAAGCTGGAAAGCTGGGGTAATCCAAACTCCTTTGCAGTTTAATATAAATAAGATGTGAAATTCTAATATCTTAGCAGCAAGCGAACTGAAATAACTTGACACAGCAAGAAGGAAGAGTGAAAATAACGTTCCAAAAATTAGCATCAATGCTGTAACATCTGCAACGCTTTTTAAAGCTCAAAATTCATCAGGAAGTATAATCACATTTGAGGAAGCCATGGTGGTGAAGATTATTCTAGTTGGCTGACTTCTTCAAAGTTACATTTAAATTTATAAAAATAAGAAAACAAAACGTATTAATTTTGGCATGTATTTTTTATGTAAGGAACTCTACGTTCCAATGTAAAGGAAGGAACTTGTATATAGTATTACTTAAATTTGGCAAGAATTCACTTCCGTGATGAATGGGGCCAAAAGGTCCTAAATGATAACCATTATGTGTGATCCATGACAATCTTGATTTTATACTCACTGAAATGAATCAGAACAAATGTTGTAAATCAGAGACATTTACTTTTCAGCTTATTTTCAATGAGCATAGTGTCAGGAGCCTATGCTGTCCAGTTTTCACAGTTAAACTAGTCCCATTTGCCCTCATTTGGTCCACATCCCTCCATACCTATCCCATCCATAAATATTTCTTAAATGACATTGTTCCACCACCAGCTCTGAGAGCCTGTTCCAAACACTCACCACTTTCTGCCCCTCTGGGCCCTTTAGTATCCCTCACCTTGAACCTAGACTCTATTGTTTTCCATGTGGAAAAGTTGTCAGCTGTCTACCTTTTCTTTGCCTCTCATGATTTTATAAACTTCTACAAGGTCATTCCCCCAATGTCTCCTCATAACTTAAACCTCAATGGTATGGTTAGGCATAGGGGTTGCACTAATGACCCATAAATGTTGGTACGTGTGCCTTTTTTGGTGCTAGAGTACAAGCAGGGGTAAGATGGGAAAACTGTGTTAATGCTATTGGGACTCGTGATCTAGAAGCCTAAGTTAATGCTATGGTTTGAATTACAATTTAAATTCAGTTCATAAGATCTGAAATCAAAATGTTACTCCCACAAATGGTGAACACGAAACCACCAGTAATTGTAAGAACCTGTCTGGCTTATTAATCTCAATAGGGAGGGACATTCCATCCTTATCAGCCCGTACCAACGCACATCTTCAGAACACAAAGCAATCCAGTTGATGATTAATTGACCTCTGCAATGGTCCAACAACCATTCCATTCAGGAAAACAACTGCTGGCCTGTCAGCAACGCCCATATCCCAGGTAGGAATGAAGCTAATAAAAGTGGATAAATACTAGACTGGATTTTCAAAGCTTAGGGAGTGGGGCAAAAGGTGGATGGGTGCTAAAGTCATGGTTTGCATGCAGCTTCCCACTTGTGGTCATTTTCAAAGAGGCCAGGTAAATAAGGTCTACGCACATGAGAGAGACTGAGAGCCAATAAAAGGTCTTTCTTCCACATGGCAATGAGAAACATTTAGTCATCAGGCAAGCACTTGAGGTAGCGGGTGGAAAGGAGGTAGCTTCTGCAATATAGTGATGATTCCGAAAGGGTTAGTGTTGAAGACTGCATTATTTGATGATGTCACACAACCTTGAGTGAGGATAAAGAGGCGTTCAGCTTGTGTTCCAGGTGGAAATAACTGTGTCATCATTGTCTCCTGATTGTCTGACTAACACTGTCCAACATGACTCCTACCTATTGCTATCATACTCCTTTTGCTCTTCTTGTTAAGAATCACTCATGATTACTCCTGTTAAACAAATAGGCCCTTAGACCCAATTTAAAAAAAAAAGGCGATGGTAGTGTCCCTACCTCACGGCCAGAAAATCTGCATTCAAATCTCACGTGCCCTGGAAGTGTGACACAAGATGACTGAACAGATTGATTAATAAAGAATTAAATTTGGCTTCAGTTTTTTTTAGAAAAGGGGAATTCCTTGCCATACTGTAGCTGAAACAAAGAGAGAGATAAGATCTCCACAGCCGCAAGCCCTTCATCTTTGGCTATTTAGAGCAAAAGATGGATTATGCTTTTTGTTTGGGGGATCTGTTGTACTCAAGTATTTCCAATACTATCACTGACTGGAGGTCGCAGTTTCTATTTAGCATTGGTCCGGTCTCATTAACCCTTTGAGAATTGAAACGGATTAGCTTCTTCTGAGTTGAAGTGGGCTGATAAATTTTCGTTTGTATTATTTTCCAATCAAACTGTTCAGATATATTAAGACACATTGCTGGAGGAAATTGGTTATGGTGTTATGGACCAGAAGTAGGGACAATATCACTGCACCACAATCGCTTACCTAGTCTAGTCAATTCACTCAATGTAATGAACAGCACCTGTTTGAGGGTCCGTGCTCTACGGTCTGTTCCCCAGGACACACACCGTGATGAACATCAACTGTGCCTGGAGGATCATCAACTCTGTGAAGGACGCTCTCTGGGCGGTCCGAAACCTGTTGATCTTCCAGCTGAAGGAGCTGACCCCGACTGAGTGTTGCAGACTGGCACATTCCAAGGTCCAGGACTATGTGTTGAGGGACATGCTGAAGCTTGGGGCAGCTGCCGCCAAGGCGCAGTGGGGAAAGACCACCGTGTAACATCTGCCTGCCTAAGAAAAACTGGGTGCCCACGCAGTCATTTGGGCTTTGCTGAAGCCTCAGTTAAATATATGGATATATGATTGATAAACATACAGACCTGTATGTACAAATGATAAATTCTGATCTCTATATGCAAAGAAATGGAATGTTTACGTATGCATGGCTTGACCAACTGTACAGACCATCAAAATATTTTACGAATAAAGTATATTTTTGAAATAAAAACAAAGTTATTGTGAGACCAGGAGAAGGAAGCAAAATCTGGAGATCACGGTCCCTGTGACTGTGGCCCGCAGAAGGAAGAGTTAGGGAGAGACTTTGCACCATATTGAAGATGAGAGAAGCAGTCAAATATCTTTTGGGTGGATGGAAGAAACTCCAACTGCAACAACAGGACTTAATTATAAAAGCAACAACTAAAAGGTAGGTGCTAGTTTACATTCCATTCCCTTTTACTGCAGCTGCCCATTGGGACAGGGGAAGAAGGTGAGAGAGTAAACTGAACTGTAACAGAGCAAGACCATTTTAACTGTCCTTGCGATGAACACCCTACACCTGATACCTCAAGCCCCAATTAATTTACATCTTGCTATTACTGATAAAAGAATACTTGCCTAGCCTCAAACTCAACAGGGTGTCTATCCTGGAAGTTTTTTCCAGTTGGAGAATTTGAGGGTCAAGGAATATATGCCATGCCATTTGTTCAGTTCAGTACAGTACAATGTGAAAGCTTGGTGAATAAAGTAGGATTTTTCAATGGAACCCAAATTGATTTGGAAGTTGAGGCATTTATTCAGTTCTTAGAGTTGGTAGACGTCTGATGTCTCAATCCTGACTCCGTTACCTTCAATTTTGTAAGGACTGTAGTCAGAGAGTCTGCCTTTGCATTTCAAAAGTGTACACTTACTGTATTTGGTCAGCCTGCATGTAGAGCGTGCTAACCATTGATCACAAACTGATATGGGTGGAATATTTCTGTGTTTGGCACCCAACAACACACTGCTGCAGGATGAATGGTTCTGGGACTCGTTCCATCACTGCTGGCCTGGTCAAAGAAGGAAGGAGGGTTTTCCCTCCTCGAGGCCTTAGTGGGATGCAAACGAGCCTAACGTCTGTGTTTGGTGAACAAAGAGGCAGAATTCCAAGATAGAGCATCTTTGTGCAATTCAATCTGGAGCCACACTTTTGTCAGGTTGGTGAGGCGCTGCCCCTGTAAAGGGCGCACAGAGAAAAAGGCACCTTGGAGAGCTGCTTGTCGTCTGACCTCGGGATGCTTATGCGACTGCCAATCTATTTTGTTAAGGGGCTAGACTGTAGTTCACCCTTCTGCCTGTTTTGGGCTGGGGAGGGAAGAGAAGCATGGGGTTTGTCAACAGTGGTTTGTACGACTAACTAACAATGTGTCACTTGCCTCAGATCATGAGAGCATGAAAGAACAAGTGAGAGCATTTCATTCCATCAGTTTCTGGATCAGTCTAGTAAGGATGCTTGTCGCGGTCTGTGGTAAGCATTGTTCCATGTTACACCAGGAAATGTCAAAAAGCGAAATGCTCCACCACTGAGTTGACTTGTGACCTCAACCAGCTCTCTAGTAGCAACTCCAGGCTTGGACATGCTATCTGTGAAATTTCTAGCTGTCCTGGGACATCCTGAGGAATGACGATGTGGAAGTCCTGGAAGAATTGGTAGAAATTGGAGTCCAATTTAAAACTGAGTTCTTTCAGTAGTCCATATTTAGTATTTCCTGTGAAGCATGAGACCTCTTTTAACAGTAATAACTAACTTTCTACAAAAATAAAGAACAGATTTCTCAGGCCCCGTGCTAACCAATTGTTGAGTGCAGTGTTTTAGAAATTTGGAAGGCTTTGTTCTTGGAAGAAATGAAAACCAATCTTCAAATGGAGCTGGGCAATCTCTCTGACATCAAGTCACTCTGCCTGTGGTCATTGACTAAGCGATTGATTGACACAGTGTAAATTGTCAGCCCTCAAAGTGAGGTCTATCAGTAGGCTAGACAGAAAGAGAGTGTGAGTTGCGGGGCTGAGTCCATAGAAATAATGAACCTTCATGGGATAAGACCAGGAGGTCCCCTATAGAAACCATGGGAAGAACAAAGGTGGTGGGTGTCAGGTGCTTCTGTGCCTCAGCATCCAGAAGTCTACTGTGTTTTTAGATTTTATAACTATGCATTAAGCGTGCTCTCAGCTAGTGCACCCTAATGAGCCCCTTCCTTCCGCTGAGCACAGCCTCAGTTATGACATGACATGGAGATTCTGTTCATGAAGTGGATGAATTCTTTTTTCCAAGAATGATCTGTCTTTTATCCAAACCTGACCCGGGTTTGGAACATGATCACCTTGGGCCAGAGCACATCCCAGGAATAGGGGGCAACTGTTGTCAGAGAGCCCCTGCCCAGCAATTGGGCTGCCTATCAATGAGGGTGGCTGGTGCAGCAGAGCACTCATGAGGCTGGGGTGACTGGAAGACTGGGACTGGGGTTACCAGACAGATGGGTCAATGATTCAGGAGCCGAATGGATGTTGCTGGATCAATTGGTCATATGGGTGTCAAATAATGACCATTATACGGCCCAGTCTATCCAAAACCTCCTGACTTTGGTATTGAGCCCTGAAAATGCTCAAAGTGCTGAGTTGTTTCAGGAATACAGTGGAGTTTAGGATGAACAATCCATGTTTGTCTGGTATTTTACATTGGCTCTGCAGAAAAAAATTCTCCCTTTAGATCCTGCACCCCACAATTCAAGCTCCCTTGAGTGAATACTTTCATCCTTGTGAAATAGCATAGAGGGGCTTCCTGTATGTAAAGATCTGCTTTCAAATGGTTGGCACACTCCAGTTCACATTTTTGATCAATGGGCAGCCTGTGCAGAGGGGATGATCACGGATAAGAGCACCTCCCTATGGCCCTATTCCAGATCCTGACCAAGGTCCAGGCAGTGTGACATTGAGGGCCTGAGTGTCTGCGTCTCTTCCTTGGCTATGTCTACACTCTGATACCCATGAAGGGGGAAGCATGTGCAATCCACTGGCATGTGGAGGAGCGGACACCAGCCATTTTGCAAGTCCTTTGCAATGTCACACCAACAGATGTTTAACCCTTGTCTCTTTTTTTCTAAAAAAAACTATCTTTTTTTCTACTCTTGTAGAAAGGTGAACATGTAGCAACCTCGTGAGTGCTCTGCTCCATCATTCACCTGAACCCCCATTGATAGACAGCTCAACTCCTGGGCAGGGGCTCCCTTACAACAGCCACCACCTACAGCAGGGATGTGCTTTGGACTGAGACGACCATGTCCCAATACTTGATCTGGCCCAGATAAAAGACAGGTTATTCCTGGAAAAAGAATTCATCCACTCCATGACCACAACTACATGTCCGTTAGAACTGAACTATTTGTGCCTGGTTCCATAGCACACACAGAAACTCCGTGATGGCGGTTCAGGGGTTTAACACTCCATAATATTTTGTTAACAATGCCATGTAACCAACTTACAAAACCATCCCCGGGGAGCTTCAGGATTATCTTCCCTCCAAGTACACAGTTGTGCACATTATAATTTGATGTGATGAGAGGATGTTTCCATCTAGAGAAGCCTCTGTCTCTCTTACCTGCATTGCCAGACTGCAGCTTTTTTCATGTGGAGGTCTGTCAAGGCTGATTACCTGCCCCCCATCCTTACTTTGACAGTGAGTGCACAGTTTGACCATCAATTGGTCTTTTCATTTTAAAATTGAGATCTCCATGTCCCACTGAAGCCACGATGGCTCAGGACCTGAACGTTATATATAATGGATGTAGGTTTGCTCGCTGAGCGGGAAGGTTTGTTTTCAGACGTTTCATCACCATACTAGGTAACATGATCAGTGAGCCTCTGGATGAAGCTTCATCTGGAGGCTCCCTGATGATGTTACCTAGTATGGTGATGAAACATCTGAAAACGAACTTTCCAGCTCAGTGAGCAATCTATGTCCAGAACTTCAACCTGAGCTACAAATCTTCTTAAAACTCACTAATTATACATAATGTCAAGTTCCTGACCCAAAAATGAAACTCCAGCTGAGGATTCTTATTGTTCATGAAATATACAGTTTATTTTTATATTGCAATATGTTTTATGATTTGGACATTAGGATTTGAAATTCAGGTCAGTTAACTTCATCACTTTGACCTTATTTTTGGAAACTCAGCAAATTTACATCCATAGAATTGCACTCAATAGAAAATGAACATTCAGCTTACTGCAGCTGTGCCAACTCTTTGAATGAGTTATCCAATTATTTCCACTCAGTGTTCTGTCTCTATTGCTCAACAAATGTTTCCTTTTCAAGTACATATTCTATTGTGTTTTGAAAGTTTGAAATTGAATCTATTTTCCATCCTTTTAGGTCGTGCATTCAGGTCAACATAACTCATTGTATTTAAAAACAGCTCATTGTAGTTGTTTCTTTTGACAATTATGTTAAGTCTGCATCCTTTGATTAATGATCCTCATCACAGTGGAAATGATTTATTCTCATTTATATCAAAAACCTTCACAGTTTGGAAGCCTCTATTAAATCCCCTTTAATACTTCCTGCTCCAAAGGAGTACAATCTCAGTGACTCTGTTTTCTTCAGGAATTGAAATATCTGTAACATCACTGCAGCCTGATAAACAAAATCCTTTGTACCCTGTCCATTTCAATATGTACTTTGGAAAGCTTTTAATAATTTGTAATGGATGCTTTATCAAAGGATCCATCCAGAAGGCACTCAGTGTAACATGCAGCCCTATACAAAACTTGTCAAAATGGAGATCACCCTCACCATGTGAGTTCTTCTCATTGGACTGGACAGGCAGCATAAATGTTGAATGATTGTGTTTAAACAGCAATAAAAACTACAAAACTGAAAATGTGTTGCTGGAAAAGCGCAGCAGGTCAGGCAGCATCCAAGGAACAGGAGAATCGACGTTCAGGAAGAAGGGCTTATGCCCGAAACGTCGATTCTCCTGTTCCCTGGATGCTGCCTGACCTGCTGCGCTTTTCCAGCAACACATTTTCAGCTCTGATCTCCAGCATCTTCAGTCCTCACTTTCTCCAATAAAAACTACAAGACCACTTGTCGAAAATTATGTAATAGTCTGTTAAATAACCTATAAGCTCGAATGTGCAACCCTTGCAGGGTTAAGTAGGCTTCTCTTACACTTAACTGCATGTAATTACATTATTTTACAATTTGACGTTAATTTTGATTGGAGAAAATACTATTCAGTAAGGTAAAGAATATGCACTAAATATGGTTAGTTTGGCATCAGAAATTCACTTAAATAATTCCTTTCCTCTATTGTTGATCTTTCCACTCTAATCCTTTCTTTTGTATCTTCCTCTTGAACATTATCCTTGTCTCGCCTCGCTATCACTTTACACACTACCTAGTCTTTTCCTTCTTGTTTTTAGATTATTTTGTTTTTTTTTTCCTTCTCTTGTTTCCAGCCTGTTTCCATGGCTACCTCATCTGTTCATTTTATTTTCTTTACTGACCTTTAGGAGTTCTGTAGGTGAACATATCGATAGGTGTGAAGCTTTGCTTACTGGACTAGACATAGGACACCATAGCTCATTTGTGATGCTAATAATTAAAGGCCAATGAATGGAAAGTGAAACATGTCATAAGTCAGGCACAGTGAACAACACGGCCAGGTGAGTGGGCTCTGTATCACTTCAGGTCTGTAAGCCCGTACTGACAACAGGCAGATAGAATGCTGCTGGCCACTCCTGAACTAATGTACTTGGAATACTTAGAATCCCTACAGCACAGAAACAGGTCCTTTAGCCCAGCAAGTCCACACCGTCACTCTGAAGAGTAACCCACCCAGACCCATTCCCTTATCTCTCTACATTTCCCCTGACTAATTCCCCTGGCAGAGCCACCTCTGAGTGAACAGAACCTCTGACATTACTGTTTCTTTTTAAAAAAAATTTCTCTAATTTAGAGACGGCTCTCAGAATGAGCAGAACCCCTGCTATTCCAGCTTTTTCCCCCCTTTTTACTCCCACACTAGCACCTAACTGTGGTAGTGCTTATTTTTTCTCCAGTACCCATGTGTGCGTACAGGTGTGCATTCCTGTGTATATCTGTCAGCCAGGGCTCCCTGATTGGAGCAGATTAATAGCCCCAATCAGGAAACTCCTATTCTATGAGATCTACCTGGCTGACCTTGTTACAGTTAGTGGACAAGTAAGAAGCATTGAGGATGCCAAGTGTTTTGAGGAGTATTGTTGAGTTAATAGATGAGTTTTGGCAACACTTTAGACTCTCAAGGCAGTAGCACTGGATCATAGCATGGTATTCAGTTGAGATGATTTCTGACAAGAGAGATCCTGCTTCAGGAGTGGGGTCTATTGTTATAATTCATAATGGGCTGCAGCATGAAATGAAGAGGGAAGTAGTGTACGGAAGGACAAAAGCTTTTCCATAGCAGTTTCTACCAAACAGGAGTCTGATCTCAGCCAAGAAGTGGTTATTGCTCTGCCCATCTCTGTCAGTGGGTTTCCACCATTGCTGAAGCAAATGATATCCACAATGTCTAGTTTACTTCAAAACACTAAATTGAGCCATGACAGAGACACTGCATCGAATTAGACAGGACTTCATTGTTTTCTCACTGACCAGAGCGAAATTGGGGGAGGGCACATGACTTTTGACGGGCTGTTTGTTCAATGGAGCAATCAATTGCACAACATTGCTCTGTGAGTCCGACATGATAACAGGGAGGTGTTCTATAAATAGAAGAGCTATTAATCTGGTTAGATCCAAAGCCTTGTTACCATGGGTGGAATTTAACAGTTTGCTGGTGTCTGAGGCAACATAGTGTTGCACAAACACAAAAGCAGAAATTACTGGAGAAACTCAACAGGTCTTGCAGCATCTGTGGAGAGAAAACAGCTAGCGCTTAAAGTGTGGTGACCTTGAACTTAAAATTAACTTTGTTTTCTCTCCACACGTACTGCAAGGTCTGCTTGGTTTCTCCAGCAATTTCTACTTTTTGTTCGAGAGTTCCAGCAAGTGCAGTTCTTTTTATTTAGAATTGCACAGACAGAGTGATTTCTGATGGGGGGAATCAACAGAGGAGTGAAATGAGCAATGGGTGGTGGTGAGCTTGTATAAGTGCAATGGGAAGTTAATAAAGATTTTTAAGGAGGAAATTAATCATTTGTATGTTGCACTTCTTAGAAATTGAATTAGCAATGAATGGGAATCATGACTGTCACTTTGCCCAACCAGAGAAAGTTGGCTATATTAAATTGAGCCAGAGATCCCAGAGGTAAAATATCAGTCACATGACACTTTCTTCCACAGGAGAACAGAAACAATTCACAAAGTTGCAATCTGCTTGGTAATTGGAGGAAGATCATCCAATCTAATGGATGCACATTTGCTGAATTTAAAATGCTGAAGAAAGGGTAGAAATCAGGATCAGGATATCGCAACTGGTTGATGACCCAAGCAATTGCCAGTGAGACATCTGCAGGCACGGAGGTGTTAATATTGGAAAGGCAAGTGCAGAAAAATGGCTGTTCACTGTTGTATAAAAACTTGACCACTGGAGGAGGCTAAGATAATCATCTGCTGGAGACTTCTGGCTGAAGAGCTATGGTCATACATTATGTAAACTGGTCAGTTAGCCCAACCCGTCCATGCTGATCCAGTCTCCCAAACTGAACTAGTCCTATTTGGCCCATATCCCTCTAAACCCTTTCTATTCATGTACCCATCCGGATGCCTTTTAAATGTTGTAATTAAACCAGCCTCCACCACTTCCTCTGGCAGCTCATTCCACACACTCACCACTCTCTGTGTGAAAAAGTTGCCCCTTAGATCCCTTTTAAATCTTTCCTCTCTCACTCTTAAACCTATAGACTCCAATGTCCCAGGGGAAAAGACCTTTGGCTATTTGCCCTATCTATGCCCCTCATGATTTTATAAACATCTGGATCACCCCTCAGTCTTCCACACTCCAGGGTAAGAAGTCGGAGCCTCTCCTTGTAGCTCAAACCTTCCAGTCTTGGTAACATCCTTTTGAACTGTTTCCTGTTTAATAACATCCTTCCTATAGCAGGACGAGAACTATTAGTGGGCGGCACGGTGGCACAGTGGTTAGCACTGCTGCCTCACAGCGCTAGAGACCCGGGTTCAATTCCCGACTCAGGCGACTGACTGTGTGGAGTTTGCACATTCTCCCCGTGTCTGCGTGGGTGTGCTCCGGTTTCCTCCCACAGTCCAAAGATGTGCAGGTCAGGTGAATTGGCCATGCTAAATTGCCTGTAGTGTTAGGTAAAGGGGTAAATGTACGGGAATGGGTGGGTTACGCTTCGGCGGGTCAGTGTGGACTTGTTGGGCCAAAGGGCCTGTTTCCACACTGTAAGTAATCTAATCTAATCTAAACTATTACTTATTATGAGCAAAGCATTTGCCAAGTGCTTACTGGTTGAGGGGGTGTTGTGGGTGGAGGTACAAAGTGAAATTGGAGTTGTGCAGGCTTGCTATCACCCACTCACTTCTAACAATGGATTCATTAGTGGAGCCCATATGCTAAGACCCTGCAGAGGAGGACTCCACTGCTGATTCTGGAGATAATAAGCTTCTAAGCATCTGATGGACATTCTATTGGGCTATCCGCTGATGCTGTCTGGGATTGGCAGAAATCTGAATACGTTTGCACCCATTATGTCTACTGACTGTGTTGAGTGCCTTATGTTCCTTCACAACATGGTCTCTAGCCTAAAGTTTTCATTTGGGTGCAGTTGGACATTTTGGCTCAAGTTGGGTCCAAATTCACTGCCAGATTATAAGAATTTTTTTTGAGTTTCCAATCAAATTAATTTTGCACATCACCAAGCACACAATCTGCCATGCAACAATATAATCTGAATATAATGTAACAAAAGAAATCAATTTTTAAAAAAATCTTTGTTATAGGAATAGTAACTTGATGTGAGGTTTGTTTACTGCAACTGTAAATACGTATCTCAAGTATTAAACACTGTCAATCTAACATGAGAAACTTTATATGAACAAAGATAACAATATTTATATTACAGCATTTTAGACAACTTTTTTTTTAAAGCTTTTAAAACAAGCCTTTTCCTGTTCTTGCATTCAAAAGAATTAGTATGAGTCTCTCCACAAAACTGCAGGTAAGCACAATTAATAAAAACCCTTGACACTCCAACAGTGTCGTAGCTAGTTTTGTTTTGTGTGGGTGGGACTGGCTTTCATCAAAATATTTTCAAACTAATGTAAATATTTGCAAAAAGACTACTATGCTGAATAATTCATAGTCAATTCTGTGATCTTGTTTATCTTCAGCTATACTGATTCAACGCAAATCATAGCAAAACACTCATTACTGTGTGTAGATTCTCTTCCCTCTCCAGGTCCTTCTGGTTTTGCCTATTGATGTTCCAGTCAGGGGCCACTTCATTGTAACTCTGAATATTTCTGCTCAGTCTCCTGAGCACCTGGGACCAGAAGTCACGAAACAGCAGGTCAGGCATTCCAAAAGGTTGTCCGTTAACTGTGGAACAAATATGCTTGCAAAAGACACACTGGGGCAGTGATACATATTTGGAAAGGTTAAATCTTGTACTCATTATTTTATTACTTCAGGCCAAGTAGGGGGACAGACACCAATGACCATGTGGGAATTGAATCAGCATGTTTTCTTCCATTTCAAAGAATATAACCTAACAGTGGTTGGTGCTTATTGCCCTGGAGCCTGACTTTGACATGAGTTTTTAATTGGCCGTACAGTTAAGCCATGCAAACACATTATGGATAAAGATTGCTGAGTAGATAAAATTAGTTATCAGAACTGAATGCAAGTGCTGTGAACATTGTTCAATCTCAAATTTAATTACCTCTACTGCACTTCAATGTGGCATGGGACTAAATTGGCAAACCCATTTCAATTGAGATCTGCTACTGCCAGTTTGATTGCATCTTAAATTAACATGTTGGAGTTGTAAATATTAATCTTCAGTTCAAAACCTTGCTACTTGCTGATTTTTAAGAGTATATGGTGTTGATTCTTTTCTTTTGAATTAGCTTCAAATTGAGACAAGAAAATGTAATTTGAAATAAAGTTATACCTCTTATTTGGCAGTCCTGGTTGCCTTAGGCCATTTTGATTTTGCTCCTTCAATCCTCTACCTGCCAAGTTGGTGACTTCTCCTCTATCCTGTTGTGACTGGCTTTCTAATGAAATAAGGCTATGGGACCAGGAGTGGTGGAGGGGCAATGGGAGAGGAGTGAGGGGAGTTACTGCAATCCCTTTCATCATATCAATGGAGACTCTCCAGATCACTCTCCCAACACACTGTCTCAGAAGTAAGAAACAAAGGGATGTGGGATTAAAAAAAAAATCAAAATAAGGGCCAACCTCTTAAAATGTGGGATGATTGGTCACGTTATCCTGACCACCGTGTCAACTGCTATCCTTAAACATTCTAAGGTGCTGGTCTATGCTCCTTGAGAAATGACATCATCACCCAACCTCAACATATTTTGACTCCTTTGCCCTTATAACCTACCACCTCATCTCCAACAGCCTTCGTTCTGGTCACCTTCCAATTCCATCTCCATGTTTTCATTAAAGTTGCTATGTTAATGCAACACATGTCTCTGTGACATTGCATTTGCCTCCCAATTCCTGCAAGTTTGTTCCATCTGTCATCATACTGGCTTACTAGTGTTTATAATACAAGCAGAAAGAAAGGCTTGCATTTACACAGCACCTTTCACAAACTCCGGATGTCTTAAAACATTTCACGTGTGAATTAAAGGTTTTTTTTTTACCCTTGTTGCAATGTTGGAAATGTTGTAGAAAGTACAAATGTTCAAACAACAAACACTCAAACAGAAGCAATATGAAGAAATTTCTTCTCTAATTTTAAAATGACTACCCCACCCTGCCACCCCCCCCCCCCCCCCACACACACACACGCCCTGATGCTATGCTCTTGAGTTCTAAACTCTGCCCCAGCCAAAGGAAACAGCCCCCTTAATAAATATCTTGACATGTTGCATGATCTTCCAATATTACAATGGGATCACCACTCATTCTTTTAATTCTACTCTATTTATCTTCATAAAACAACCCAAGAGGTAATCTTGAACTCTTAGGATTACTGAATACTATTGTTTACTAATTTGTCTATGTGTAAGAAATATGGGTTTTTCATATTCCTTTCAAAATGAGTAACCTTGCATGTCTTCCTTATAGTCTACTTGCCAGCTTCTTCTGTACTCATTTTAATTGTCTAATAGTCTTTTCAGATTCTGTGTTCTTTAAAACTAGATAGGAAAAGCAAAATATATACATTGTTAGCAAACATTATATTCAGTTACTTCATTTTAACACCTTATTACAGATGAGGTCTTCAATATGTTCTTTGTGACACACAATAGACAAAACAGTCAAAAGAGTGAATGATACAAACTGGTCTGCTCTGTGCTTGTGTCCTGAAGAGGAGTCTGTAGCAGGTTACTGCCTGAAAAATTCAAGCTAATATAGGGACGAAAACAGAAAGTGCTTGAAAAGCTCAGCAGGTCTGGCAGCATCTTTAGAGAGAAATCAGAGTTAATGTTTCGGGTCAAGTGACCGTTTCTCAGAACTCAGTTTCAGGTGCCTTGACCCAAAACATTAAGTCTGATTTCTCTCCACCAGATGCTGCCAGACCTGCTGAGGTTTTTCAGCAAATTTCTCTTTTACTTCTGATTTTACACCATCTTCAGGTGTCTATTTAACATTAAATGTCTATTAAATATTATCCTTTTATTTCCCTGTAATTTGCATGTTTTAGACTTATACACTTTATGCCGCCCTGTGTATGATTGTGTACTTTGTGCTGTCCATGTAACACCCTCGGTCCTGGAGGAACGCTGTCTCATTTTTACTGGATCAGTTGTATATGGTAGAAATGACAAATAACATCTACTCTACTCTAGGAATTTTGGTTCAAATCCCATCATTGCAGTTCGTGAATTTTTTTAAATTTCAATAAATTCTGGAATTCAAAACTAGCTGAATGACCATCATGTAGTCACTGTTTTATTGGCTTTTAAAAAGTCATCTGGCTCTCTATTGCCCTTGGAAGGAAATCTGCCATCATTATATGGTCCGTCGTACATGTATACATTGAAATGGAGTTTCAGTACTTAAACTTCCAAGTATTACTGGCTGGAGTCTTCTAAACTCCAATGAGTACTCTATCTCTGCTAATATGTTATCCCCACCAATTTGGCTTCTTTGTTAATTTGAGTGGCCATATGTGCAATACTTACCAAATGACTTTTAGAAATCTGAAAATATTACATTTACTCATTCCCTTTATCTATACTGCTTGTTACCTTAAAGAATTCCACTCAGACTTATCATTCATGTCCTTGAAGCAAGAATGAAACTGCATCCTAATATATTTTCACAAGAGGTCAACAGAGCAGTTTTTGGAGCACTTCTAAAACCTTAATTCTTGAACTAAACCCATTGGTGTCATGTTTCCATGTTTTTTTCATACCATGTGTTCATTAATCTGGATAAAAATGTATTTGAGTGAAATTCTGTCAGACATCGAGCATAATAAATTAAAGAAGTAAAGCAGTTGTTGCTCGTCCACTGAAAAATATTTCACTATAGGTTGAGAAAGATTAACCAAACTACTTGATTACCTATCAGGACTCCATTTTCTTAATAAGCCTAATCAAGCACATCATACAGAATTCTCTCCATTTTTCTGGTGGGTAAGTGAGGGAGTGGAGATTATCTCATGTTTAAAAAGTGGGCTTGGTGACCCAGTAGAAATAGGGCAAGTGCTCAATAATTAACATTATTTTCTGAAGAACTAGAGAAGTGTTTTCACTTCCATCCTTGTGATAGTACTCTCCCTGATGACTCAGATGACTGAGTTCAAGCCCTGCTTAAAATTGCAGCACACTAGGTTGGCTTTTCAGAGCAATATTGATGGGTGTTGTTCCAATACTACCATTGGATAGGAATCTGATCTCTAGGTGGAAGTGACTGATCTTACAACCCGATATCAAAGATGCATCCTGGCTAATACAACCCTAACAACCGATATAGAAAAGTATCTGGTCATTTTTACAATGTTTTAGAGAGCTTGTTGTGCAGCACATTGCTGCTGCTTGACTTGCTTGACTTCAACAGTGATTAACCTTCAAATATACTTAATTTTAATACTTATAAAGACATGACCCATTCTCACTACTATCCTTACATATGGATGAGGAAGGGCACCACTTCGACTGGGACCACACATCCATTCTAGGACAAGTCAAACAGAGACATGCACAAGAATTCCTAGAAGCATGGCACTCCAACTAGAACTCTATCAACAACAAATTGACTTGGATCCCATTTACCACCCCCTGAGAAAAAGAACAGGAAATGATGTCACCACAGGAAATGGCATCACCAACCCAAGGAAACCCAAACATAGAAAGCCAACTACACCACCAGTGCATCATCTGGATGCTCACTGAAGATGTTACCTAGTATGGTGATGAAACATTTGAAAATGAACCTTCCAGCTCAGGGGACAAACCTACATCCAGCACCTCTACCTGAGCTACAAATCTTCTCAAAACTTGCTATATTTAACTGACCATAAAGTGCTTGTGAATATCTTGAGGTCATGAAGGACATTAGTGAAATGTCAGGTTTTTCTTTTCATACAATGATTTACTATAGTTGAAAAATGTGGTGCTGGAAAAACACAGCAGGCCAGGCAGCATCCGATGAGCAGGAGAATTGACGTTTCGGGCATAAGCCCTTCTTCAGGAATGTTGACGTTTCAGGCATCAGCCCTTCTTCAGGAATGATTTATTATAGTCTAGAATGCATTTCCTGAAAGACGGGTAGCAACAATTTAATCGTAATTTTATCATGTAATTTAGATATATACTTGAAAACTGTAATCTACAGAGCTGTGGCAAAATAGCAGAGGATTGTCTTGAACTGGGTCACTCATATTCAAACTGTCCAGTCGAGATGATACTTTAGCATCTAACTGGCTGGGGGAAATTACTCCGGTATGTCCTCTCCACAAAAAAGCAGATCTTGTCTGGTCAATTGCTGTCCCATTAATTAATTCTCAATTATTGGGAAATCTACTAACTGCATCACCATCACCCAAGCTGGGCATACAGCAAGGCTAGGGCTTGAACCTATCAGCTCAGAGACTATGTGCATTAATTCTCCTCACAATTTATCATGTGAACTCTCGAAAGCCTTCAGTGGCCCATTGTAGAGTTGTAAATGAGCTCAACAATGAATTATTTGGTGGAGATCCCAGATTGGGAAAGAAACAAAGATTATGTCTTTTTAGCACAATAAAATAACACCAGCAATGAGAAGTGGACAAGCAGATGATGGTTTGTTCCATTGACTTTGAGGTCAAGGGTGATAACTGGGATGAATTGAAAGGGAATGTGGATTAGACTGACATTGAACCCTCTAGTAGTTAGCCAACACAAACAGACACACTAACAAATCTCAACTCCTCCTTCACGAATCTAGGTGTAGAACAGTGAGCAGCTGAAAATGTGTTGCTGGAAAAGCGCAGCAGGTCAGGCAGCATCCAAGGAACAGGAGAATCGACGTTTCGGGCATAAGCCCTTCTTCAGGTCTAATGAGACCGCCCACTGCATTTACGACCTTACGTAAAAACAAGGCAGGCTGCACCACCCGAACCCTACTGTTACAGTGGTCAGAGAGACCCTACCTATAGAGCAATGTTCCTATCAGCTGGGCCCAGTAAAGCTGGCCCAGGGTCATGCTGATGCACCAATTAATGGAGCCTAGTAGCACCAGCTAGAATTCCCCATTGGAGCTGTAGGCAAGAGGACAGATCCACAAGGCGTTGTGTATTGACTATTGAAAGGTTAATGTCGTTACTAGAGATGACCCTGAATGTAGGATTGTACAGATAGAGTTGGTAAGGCCACCTACATAGTTTTATTCAAGTGACATTGGTAGGTTTTCCTGAATGCCTAGATCAGGTAATCTCTGATTTTGTAACTTCAGATATGACTCAAAACTGTATTAACGTGCTAGTTGGACTCAAAAGTCCCAGCCACCTTTCACAGGCTGATGAACCAGATAAGGTCAGATTTTTCTGTAGTAAGCATGGACAACCTCCTTCTAATGTACAGCAAAAAATGCAATCCTTTTAAGGCCCAGGATGGGAGTCGGATGGCAATAACTAAATAGCCAGGGATGCCCACATCCTGTGAACAAAAGGACAAATATTGCTGAAATTGCCAAATAGGGCTGAAAAGGTGTAAGCAGTAGAATATTCCCACGACAAAATCATTATCATGGAGTTCCTGGACAAAAAGAGAAAATTGAAGAAACTCAGGTGTACAATAACCTTTGGAGAGAGAAAAACAGCTAAAATTGGGTTTACTCACAATAGGGCCATCGGCATTTCCATGGCTGCTAGCAAACTCCAAGATGGTGGGTTGCCTCTCTTATACCAGAGTCAAGGATGTTTCTGAGCAGGTGCAGCGTATTCTGAAAAGGGAAAGGAAACAGCCAGAGGTCATAATCCATATTGATACTAACAACATTAACAGAAAGAGAGATGAAGTCGTGCAAAGGGAATTTAGTGAGTTAGGTAGGAAGTTGAAAAGCAGGACCTCAAAGGTTGTAATCTCTCGATTACTCTCCATTACACATGCAAATGAAGCCAGAAATAGGAAGATAAAATAGTTGAATGCATGGCTAAAAACCTGGTTCAGGAGGGAGGCTTCAGATATTTGGATAACTGGGATCTCTTCCAGGCATGAGGGTATGTAAAAGAAGGATGGCTTACTCCTAAACTGAAGGGATACCGATATACTTGTAAGGAGGTTGACTAATGCCAATTAAGTGTTTAAACTAATGTGGCAGGTGGGTGGTAATTAGGACAGTTGGTCAGCATGTTGAGTGATTTATTGAGGAGATTAACAGTTAGTCAAATAAATCATTATGGTTGTACTGCAAAAAACTATAATCTTCCCAATAGTCAGCGGGTGATGAAGTAACAGATTTATAAGCAGATGATGGGGATTTGGATGAAAATATAAGTATTCTGATTAATTGTGTTGTCTGCAAATGTACAAGTAAAGTTCTGAAGGGGAAGGTGATGTCAAAGGATACAGTTGGATATAAACCAATTGGAAAATTGGCTGAAGAAATGGCAGATAGAGGTTAATCTAGACGAGTGCGAGGTGATGCATTTTGGGAGGTCAACTGCAAGAGGAAAGGATAGAGTACATGGCAGAACCCTTCAGAGTATTGTTATTGAGGGGTATCTTGGGGTGCAAGTCCATAGCTCCCTGAAAAAGTGGATCAGGTGATAAAGAATGCATACAGTATGCTTGTCTTCATCAGTTCAGCATTGAGTTTAAAAGTTAGCAAGTCATGTTGCAACTGTATAAAACTTCAGTTCGGCCACATATGGACCATTATGTGCAGTTAGGATCACCACACTACAGGAAGGGTATGGAGGGTTTGAAGAGAATGCAAAGGTGGCTAACCAGGATGTTGCTTTGATTGGGGTGGATTAGTTATAAGAAGAGGCTGGACAAACTTGGATTGTTTTATTGAGAGCATCAGAGGCTGACAGGCAACCTGATAGAAGTATATAAAGTTGAGAGGTGTGGATACAGTGGATAGTTGGAGTCTTTTCCCCAGAGTGGAAATCCTAATATTAGGGGGGCATAGGTTTAAGATGAGAAGGGGAAAGCTGAAAGGAGATATGAGGAAAGTTTTTTTTTGTGCAATGCGTGGTGGATGCCTGGAATGTGTGCCTGAGGAGGTGCCAGATACATCAGTGAGGTTTAAGAGCCATTTGGACAGAGATGTGAACAGGTAGGGAACAGAGGAATGTGGGCCACATACAGGCAGATGGGATTAGTTCAGAATGGCATCATAGTGGGCCCTAGTGCCTGTTTCCACGTTGTACAGTTCAATGTTCTTCAGAAATGTAACCAGCTCTGAAGAAGGGTCATACAGACTTGAAGCACTAACGCTGTCTCTTTCTCTCTCTATCCAGCTGCATCCAGACCTGAGTTGCTCCAGCTTTGTGTTTGTTTGAGCTTTCTAGCAGTGACAGTATTTTGCTTTTTAGGTCCTTGGAGATACATAGATTCTACCAGAAGTTTATCCTAAACTTAGCTGTGCAGCTGACAGACTTACGGCAGAAGAAAATGGGAATATGGATTGAAAACTGCTAAACTGCTTTTGAAACGCTGAAGGCAATTGTAATGTGTGCCTGTGTTTTATCACATATTTCAGGTAGCTATCCACGTGAATTATATCACTGTCGGGGCTGATCTCCTTCAGAAAAAAACAAATCTATAACTGAGAGAACAATTAGAAACATGTCAAAAAAAACTAAACCAACCATCAGAGATGGTACTCCACACCAGAGAAGGAAGTATTTCGTTCATTATTGGCTTTCAAATGCTTTCAGAATACATGTCTGAAATTGGTAACCAGAGACCACAGACTATACTGACTGCAACTTAATTTTATTTTCCACAAAAGGCAAGACCCAGGGCACCACGGTGTTCTATTGGAAGTTGCTTCTTCAATAGTATCTAAAAATCATCCAAATTCGCAGGAAATTAAATGTAATTGCAGATATCTGTTCAGATATTAGAGAATTGGTGAGAAACAAAGTTAATGTTGGTCGAATTTAAGAGAATGAATATTGTTTATAAATGTAATTCTTATTTTCTCACTTTTCAATTAAATGAGAATGGATCATGTTACATTTGTCTTGCAGGGGAAGTGTCATGTTAAGTCAAAATGCCTAAAGTATATAGTTAAGTATTAATTCCAATCTTTTTGACAAACAAAGACAGCTACAGTTATACTGTGGATATAAATTCAGTCAGTGTGTCTGGCAGAGTCCACTGGGGAGCGCAAACTCACTTCAAACATAGAGACTTAAAACAAAAGTCGACTAATAACAGAAAGCTGTTTGGTTTACCCTTACAGTCAAGTATGAGAAGTGATTTAGAAACCATCTGCACCTGCTGGTGTTCTCTCTGTCTCTCTGTGTCTCCATCTCTCACTCACACACACACACACACACATGGGTCCATTTTATATAGGATAGGGTCTTATTGCATCTAAACCGAAGTGACTGGTGAATAGAAAAGGGGAGTCAGTTTGTCCCCTCTCATCCAGGAGCTCAATTTGGTAAGTCCCATCTGGAACCATACCAAACTGGGGAGACTCATGCAGGGACTGGTTGTATCTTCTTGCCCGTGTCGCAGTACCGACGTATAGCCCATGATAAAGCAGTGTAGTTAGTGTGCTCTCCACTTTACTGAATGAATGCAGTTCCAACACCACAAAACACAAAATTGTTCAAATCAAAGCAAAAAGCAGACTCAGATGCCCTCCACCACTGACCTAAAAGAATAATGGTATGTATCATTCACAAAAGGAATAGCAGCAACTCATAAAGGCTTCTTTGACAATACTTATTAAATACTTGATCTACTACTTGGAAATGAAAGTGCCAAAGTGCATTGGAATACCACTGCCTCCTCTCCAGAAAACTCATTCATTTTGGAATATCAATTGGTCATAACTAATTTCTGCTGGAAATTAGCCACAATTAGTTTCAACAGGGTACAAACAACCAAATTGCAACCAGCAACTAGTTGGGAACCCTACTTATTAAATTGATTAGAACTGGAACCATTTCAATCTAGGTAGAACTAGTCAACTTGTTAAGTGGTTCAACAGGATATAGTTTGAATAACTGCTATTTTATCAACTTGTACCTTGTTGTATCCCACTTGTTCCATTGACTTTAACAATAACCATCTAACTGAAATGAGTTGGCAGTCAAATTGAAACCAGTTGCAATTGAGTGAAGCCATTTGGCACTTAGCTACTTCAATGTTCTATGAACTGGAAACTGTATCAGTTGAAGCCAAGTGGCTTGACAAAACTGCCTGAATAAACACGCAAAGCAAAAAGCCACTGTGCATCAGTGCACGTTTCCACATCGATTTTGCAACGTGTTACAAATTGCACGGCGGTGTTTATCGCTTCATTTCATGTGTTACACAGATACAAGGCTATTCATGATGTGTCATTTCATGTGCTTTGGAATTTTCTGATTTTTGAGCCACACTGATTAGTGGGAATAAACTATCATAATATCCCCATGTTTCAGATTGTGCTGCCTTAACTCCATCTCACACAACTAGACACACCAGTAACAGAGGAACCAACCTGGTCTCTCTCTTTGGTTGTGGTTCTGTTCGCCGAGCTGGGAATTTGTGTTGCAGACATTTCGTTCCCTGTCTAGGTGACATCCTCAGTGCTTGGGAGCCTCCTGTGAAGCGCTTCTGTGATGTTTCCTCTGTGGTTTGTATCTGCTGCTTCCGGTTGTCAGTTCCAGCTGTCCGCTGCAGTGGCCGGTATATTGTGTCCAGGTTGATGTGCTTATTGATTGAATCTGTGGATGAGTGCCATGCCTCTAGGAATTCCCTGGCTGTTCTCTGTTTGGCTTGTCCTATAATAGTAGTGTTGTCCCAGTCGAACTCATGTTGCTTATCATCTGAGTGTGCGGCTATAGGGATAGCTGGTCATGTCGTTTCGTGGCTAGTTGGTGTTCATGGATGCGGACCGTTAGCTGTCTTCCTGTTTGTTCTATGTAGTGTTTTGTGCAGTCCTTGCATGGGATTTTGTACACTACATTGGTTTTGCTCATGCTGGGTATCGGGTCCTTCGTTCTGGTGAGTTGTTGTCTGAGAATGGCTGTTGGTTTGTGTGCTGTTATGAATCCTAGTGGTCACAGGAGCCTGGCTGTCAGTTCAGAAATGTTTTTGATGTATGGTAGTGTGGCTAGTCCTTTGGGTTGTGGCATGTCCACATTCCATTGTCCTTCCCTTAGGCATCTGTTGATGAAATTGCGGGGGTATCTGTTTTTAGTGGCACCTTGTAGAGGTGTTCTTCTTCCTCTTTTTGCAGTTCTGGTGTACTGCAGTGTGTTGTGGCCCTTTTGAACAGTGTCTTGATGCAACTTCTTTTGTGTGTGTTGGGGTGGTTGCTTTCGTAATCGCTCTGTCGGCCTACCTTAATATCCTACCACATTCCACTCTGAATTGCTATTGTAACACCGTTCCTTTCGTATTAGAACAAAGAAGAACAAAGAAAATTTACAGCCCAGGAACAGGCCCTTCGGCCCTCCAAGCCTGAGCCGATCGAAATGTACTGTCTAAACCTGTCGGTCAATTCCTAAGCATTTGTCTCCCTCTGCTCCCCAGCTACTCATGCATCTGTCCAAATGCATCCAGACGTTATTACTGGAGCAAAGTTTGGAATTTCATTCAAAAAAGCACACCCCTCACCAGATGGATTATATTCTTTCTCATGAGTGACTCACTATCACCTCCTCAAGTGCAACTGGGGACGTGCAACAAATGCCAACCTTGCAGTAATGCTAACATTCCATGGATTTTTTTTTAATAAAAGCAATTTATCTGCAATCTCAAGAAAAGGATCATGCAAGCATATGCCCAAACCAGTGAGTTGCCATAGTATTTTCATATTACAGCATTCTGCTCGACATCACTCAATAAGAAAGCATGGAGAATTCTTCACCCATTGAGGAAGAAAAGATGAGAACCCAATGCATGGCATGGTCACACCTTCCAGCTCGTGATGCTCTCACTGTTATCTGATGTTTATGATAGCTTTTATCAATTTTACATTAAGAGACTACCCTCCACTAGTAACCCTACAACATTAATTCCCTTGACATCCTTCAAGTTTTCATCATGAAAACATAACTTTGATTTTTGTACCTCTTGAATGAAAAGCAGAAACAATTGAAATTGTGTTCAAATCAACTCATTAAAACAGCAATGGCTAAACGTTTTTCTGAGCTTCTTCAGTTATAAAAGGTCAGCCCTTGAAACACAGATGTTCCAATCCATTTAATGGTTTTATCCTTCGAGGTGTTAACACAGTAGCTTGAGCCAAATGTAAGCAGACTTCTGGATGCTACAGTCGATGGTGTATATTGCAGAGGTAAGTAGATCTGTGATAATACCTTAGGCAATGCAATGATGGACAGGGTTGTGGAAATCTCAAGGAGCAATGGATAGGATATCTACCTCTGAGGCAGAAGCTGTAGGTTTAAGTCTCACTCCATGAACTGATGGCCAAGGATGGGTTGAATGCCAACCTATACATCCTCTCAATCTGCTTATGGGAGATGGTAAGAGCAAAGAGTCTCCTGGTCAACAAGAACAAACAATAGCCCCATTATGTTAAAATTCACCACTCATAGGTGTTTGCTTCAGACTGTACTCCGTACGGTGAGCTTCCTCCTTTGAGGAATTTCTTCAAGATATGAACAGCATCCTGACAGGGCTGCAAACATCTCGCACAGCTCTTGCTGTGCCTCCGATTGGTTCTCTTTATGTGCTGTATCCAAGAGATTTGCATCTCTATCCTATTGAACAGAACATGTGGACAACATCCTATGATACATAATTCCCTTTCACTGTCTATTGTCTGTGAAACTCATTAGGTGCTGAATAATCTACCTAAGTAGAGCACTGACTGAATGTGCTGATGTCTGTATTATATTAGAGATTCCCATCAGGAGGAATGAGATCCTTCAAATTTTTCTCCTTCTCCTTGAGCAAATTCTCATTTGAAATTTTTAAATGCAATGGTTATCACATTTTGTGAACATTTTGTGTTTACACTGGACTGCAGTTGGAAATAGGGGAAAATCACAACAATGGAAGGTTATGGGGTGAAAGCAGGTGTTGCAGAACCAATCAAATAATGTTTCTTTACCAAAGAGCTATTCCCAGCACTTTGGGTTCTTTTATCAGGTAGTTTGATGCCACACTGAATCTGGGTTCAAACCAGGCAAATGGAGGAAAGGCAAAGTTAAGATATATTCTAGAATGTTGCCTCGAATGGAGTTACAAAGAAAGGTTGTGACTTTTTTTGCTGGAGCATAGAATGTGGAGAGGTGACCTTATAGAGGTTTATAAAATAATTAGGGGTATAGTTAAGGTGAATTGCAGATGTCTTTTCCCTAGGATGGGGGATTTAAAGATTAGGGGCTATATTAGTAAACTGAGTGAAGAGGGATTTAAAAAAGACATGAGAGGCAAATGTTTTACAGTGAGTAGTTCACATGTGGAATGGAGCTGCTGAGGTGGTGGTGGATTTGGGTGCAGTTACAATTTCGAAAAGACATTTGGATAAGTACATAAATAGGAAAGATTTGGACATATTTGGCCATGAGCAGGCAAATGGGGCTACTCTAGCTTGGGATTATGTTCAGCATGGACTGGATGGACCAAAAGATCTGCTTCTCTGTTGTATGACTCTATGACTCTATAAATGTTGTCAGGCTTAGACTTCATGGTAATACCAAGAGTCTCTATTCTAGAGTCCAATAGTGTGGTCAAACTCTGCTCACACTGTAATATTTATGCCCAGTGATTTGCAGCTCTGTGACATCAATGTAAGGTTACTCCCATATTAGGGGAGAAAGTGAGGTCTGCAGATGCTGGAGATCAGAGCTGAAAATGTGTTGCTGGAGAAGCGCAGCAGGTCAGGCAGCATCCAGGGAACAGGAGAATCGACGTTTCGGGTATAAGCCCTTCTTCAGCCTTCCATTCCTGAAGAAGGGCTTATGCCTGAAACGTCGATTCTCCTGTTCCCTGGATGCTGCCTGACCTGCTGCGCTTCTCCAGCAACACATTTTCTACTCCCAGATTAACTCATCCTCACACAAGAGTAAAATGGACTCCTTCTGTGATCTATGATTCTAATTTCCTAATTCAAAATTTTCTCTACCATGTGAAAGCTAGCATGACTCATTAATAGTTAACAAAACACAAACAGAAATTGCTGGAAAATCTCAGCAGGCCTGTTTACATCAGTGGAGAGTAATCGGAGTTAACATTTTGGGTCCAGTGACCCTTCTTCAGAACTCCAGCAATGGTTAACTCTTTTTTTTTCATATTGTGATAGACATATTCTAACGTGACTACCCACATTAAATTCAATTAGTTCATTAGTTCAATTTTTATTTCTCTTTAACATCAGTGAATTACAATAAAGGCAGCTCATCCTCACCCCACCCCCACCCAAAAGTTATTAATGGCACATTTTCCTTGTGAAACGCTTTCTTGACAAATAAAACAATTGTGCTGTTAGGTCAGTTTTACCACCCCACTGAGCAGGACCCCTTTGGGTTTATAGACAATTTTCCAATTCACTGAGTAGAAGCCCTTACAGTTGATTCTCCACCTCCCTAATAGACACGTGTGCACAGTCCTTCAGCTCTTGTATGTGTATATATCAAACAGCTCCTGCAAACTTTTGCTTAACTGAGTCACATCACTCACTTTGACAGGAGCTCGTACATTTTTGGAAATCTTTGCAAGCAAAGTACATTCTGCAGTGCCTGTTTCTTGACCTATGTTATCAGCATGAGTCATGTGTGTCAAAACTACTGAGAGCTGTTAACAATTGAACTTCAATAAGGCAAGTTGAACAAGTCAACTTTTACATTGGTGTCAGAAAAAATGACATTTTTCACATTCAAAGCAGTGTCAAATTACGCCTTGTTAAAAAAGTCTTACATTTTAAAATGTGAGAGGAGAAATGATTGGTCCCAGAATCAAATATTGAAAACAATGGTTTGGATTTGATGACTAGATTCTTTAAAAAAAAGTAAAAAAGGCTTTAAAAAGTAATATGAAACTTCTACTAGATAAGACTAAAATTCTACATATAATAGAACCTTTGTGGTTTCTATGGTATCAAATAATCTTTTGTTCAGTTGCTTTTGCTGTCCTTATCTCTCAGAAACTGCAATAAAATCTCCTTCTAAAAGTGGTTCTTCAAATGTGAAGCAGTTAACACAAACTAATAACGATTACCGAGCCCGTGATTCTTAAGCATATGCAATGGATAATGATTATCTAAAATGATTGAATCTTTTAATAATTATTAAATCAATTCATTTTATAAAGTTAGCTAAACAGTATTTGTGGTTTAACAATTTATTTATTGGCTTTATATTGGCTGAAGAAATTCCTCATCTCAGTACTAAAAGGTCATCCCTTCACTCTGATACTTTGCTCTTGGTTCCTGGTGCCTCCTACTAGTGGAAACATGTTCTTCAAGTCCATTCTATTGGGCGTCTCAGTATTCTGTAAGTTTCAATTAGTTCCCCTCATCCTTCTAAACTCCAAAGAATATAGGCCCAGAGTTCTCAACTGCTCCTCATAGACAAGCCCTTCATTCCCAGGATCAATCTTGGAAACCTCCTCTGGGCCCCTTGCAAAGCCAGCACATCCATCCAAAATTGCTCACAATGTTCCAAATGCAATCTAACCTTATACGGCCTCTGCAGTAGGTCTCTGCTCTTGTGTTCTAGCCCTCTTGAGATGAACACCAACATTATATTTGCCTTTCCAAATGCCAACTGAACGTGCATGTTAACTTTGAGAATCCTGAACCAAGATTCCCAAGTCTCAAAGTGCTTCATATTTCTGAAGCCTTTTCCCATTTAGAAAATAGTCCTCGCCTCTACTCTTCCTCACAAAGTGCATAAATTCATTTTCCCATATTGTGTTCTTTCTGTCCCTATTCTGCTAGCCTGTCCAAGTCCTTCTGTAGCCTCCCTGCTACCTCAATAATCTCTGCCTCTCCACCTATCTTTGTATCATCTGCAAACTTTGCAACAATGACCTCAGTTCATTCATCCAGATTGTTAATATCTAATGTGAATTGTTGTGGTCCCAGCACTGATGTCTACATGATTTGGATCATGTAGGGATCAGTCTAAACATCATGGCACAGACAGGGAACACAGGGGCCAACACCTTCAATATCTCAACATCTTATCTCAACATCTTATCTTATCTGCACCAATTGTTACAGTTAACCTGAAAATGTAACTTTAAAAAAAAGTTTTGTGATTTACATATGAAAGAAGTGAAACTATCATGGTCATTCGAACAGATGAGAGACTTGACAAACAATCAAGGTATTTTTCAATGTATAATTTCAGTTACATCATACTGTAAACTTTTGCTATAAATTCTGTGTCTTACAATTGTGTACACCACAACCACCTGATGAAGGAGCGGCGTTCCGAAAGCTAGTGCTTCCAATTAAACCTGTTGGACTATAACCTGGTGTTGTGTGATTTGTAACTCTGATCCCTGCAGACCTCCACAAGTCAAGGCTGCCATTCTGAAAAACCTTTCTCCCCACTCTCTGCCTTTTGCCAGTCAGCCAATCCTCTATCCATGCCAGTACCTTACCTATAACACCATAGGCTCTGGACTTACTTAAAAGACATTGAAGTGTTTAATCAATAGATTGCATTGAATGATAGGACAAGCTCAATGTGCTGAATGGCCTCCTCATGTCCTATGTTCTAACTTATCAAAACGTGTACTTCACGGATTTGAGCATAGATGTAGAGGGTTGGTTCACATTGTTGAAAGTCTAACACCAGAAGGCATTATCTCAGAGTAATGTATGCCTAATTTATGAAAAGAAGAGGATGAAGAAAATATTCCTCTCTGGGCTAAGAGTTCCATAGATTCAATACCCGAAGAGGGCTGATGGATATTCCAGGCTGAGAGAGACCAATTTCTAACAATGATCATGTTTCACACTCAGCCTTTCTTCTGGCTTTGGTGGGAAAGCTCTCAATTTCATGAGATGCTCAGCATTTCATTGAATTCCATCCTTTTGTTCTCAACGTCTTCATATAAATATTGATTGTTGGCTCCTCAGGTTATCTCAGGGGAAAACAGTTGCATAGGAAATACAAAGATGAGTGCAGCTGGAAACCATCCAGTAGTTTTGAGGAGTCGCTCAGTACTAGCAAAGTAAACCATAGTGCACTTCCACAACTGCTATCACCTGTGGCTGTATGTATTGCATTTTGTTTTAAATGTACATAAATGTCAACAATCCTCTGTTGTCTGTTTAGCCACTGGGATGTGATTTTCTGATGGCTGAAATCTGGATAGTTTGCAAACTTAGTAAAATAAATTGTCTTGACAAAGTCTACTGCAACCTCTCACCATTTTAGGGATTCCAAGCAAGGTCAATCTTTTGTGGTGAAAGTTTCATTGAAGCTCATCTAATGGTTTCCATGAGTGGGAATCTGCTGAAGTCATCAGTGATAACAAGCAGGTAAAGTAGTCACCAGTGGGAATTTTGATAACATCAATACTAACATCTATCCATGCTCATGGAAGTCATTCAGACGCTTTGAAACGATCACAATGATTTGACATTGTTTGCCAAATCAAACAAGCACATTGATTTTTGTGCTCGATTAAGCAATCAATTCGTAGGAAACAACATTTCCCTAAAGAGTTGTTTGGCTTTTACAATTCCCTGGTGACCTTCATGTGCTTTATCAACAAAACAATCCCCCATCATTGTGTGATGACAATAGAGTTATTGCGTAACGAGGTCAGAAGTGGATGTAACATTGTTTGAAGACCTTGCATTCTGTGAGTCATTTCATTCCAAGACTTTATTTTGATCATATTTACAATTTCTTAATTCTACAGGCTTCCAACATGTTTTGATGAGTATATACTTAAGATATTTATTCACCAACCTTTTCTTTACAAGTAATAGGACTGTTGGTAATCCATTGAATTGGCTTTACCTGGCTGATACTCCATATGAAATTTGTTGAGTTCAGTAGATAGTTTGCGATGTGGATTGGTGAATGGGCTTACTCCTGGTCTATGGTTATGACCTAAAACTCCATTCCATGCAAACAGAGGTGAAAATGTAGCAACTCTTAGGTGATTTAAGAGTGCTTCTCCATTTGCTTAAGAGACCTTCACAATTTGCTTGCTATTATAATTATTGATGGGCTGTCTGCATCATTTTTCTTCATGACTTCATTTTTACCTAACTGCACCTCAGTAAACAGACTTGTATCTGCTCCTAGCTAGATTGTTTTCTCAAGAATTTTGCAAGTTGCTAAAATCCATCATTTGAATGGTGTACAGTCCATTTGTTATTCAGTCCACTCTCATCTTATAGTCCTTTTATGTCAGGTCATGTGGCTGTCTAATATTGTAGTGAGCTGAAAATGTGTTGCTGGAAAAGCGCAGCAGGTCAGGCAGCATCCAAAGAGCAGGAGAATCGACGTTTCAGGCATGAGCCCTTCTCATGCCCGAAATGTCGATTCTCCTGCTCCTTGGATGCTGCCTGACCTGCTGCACTTTTCCAGCAACACATTTTCAGCTCTGATCTCCAGCATCTGCAGTCCTCACTTTCTCCTCTAATATTGTAGAGAGGTCAGGAATGAAGCAATCTGAAGTCCATGATGGATCTGAGCAGACCCTTGATTTACAGTGTGTCTATGGAATCTGTTGTATATGTAATGGTTTCATTTTTCAATTGATCAAGTTTTATCCCCACATCGTAAGACCATAAGACGCAGGAGAGGAAGTTAGGCCATTCAGCCCATTGAGTCTGCTCCACCATTCAATCATGGCTGTTAATTTTCTCAACCCCTTTCTCCCACTTTCTCCCCATAACCCTTGATCCCCTTGATACTCAGAAACCTAACTATCTCAGTCTTAAATATACTTAATGATCTGGCCTCCACAGCTTTCTGTGGCAATGAATTCCAGAGATTCACCACTTTCTGGCTGAAGAGGTTTCTCCTTATCCCCATTCTAAAAGGTCATCCCTGTACTATAAGGTTGTGCCCTCAGATCTTTGTCTCTCCTACCAATGGAAACATCTTCCCAACATTTACTCTGTCTAGGCCATTCAGTATTCCGTGTATTTCAATTATCCTTCATACTTCTAAACTCCATTGAGTATAAACCAAGAGGTCACAAACATTCCTCATATGTTAAGCTTTTCATTCCTGTGACCATTCTCATGAACTTCCCCTGAACATGCTCCAAGACCAGTGCATCCTTCATGAGATAAGAGGCCGAAAACTGCACACAATACTTTTGAGCACTCAAATGTGGTCTGACCAGAGCCTTATAGAGCATCTTGCTTTCATATTCAAGTCCCCTCAACATAAATGCCATCATTACATTTGCTTTCCTAACTACTGACTCAACCTGCAAGTTTACCTTGAGAGAATCTTGGATTGGAACTCTCAAATCCCTTTGCACTTCAGACTTCTGAATTTTCTCCCCATTTGGAAAATAGTCCATGTCTCTATTCTTCCTACAGAGGGGCATGATCTCACAATGCATGGCTATATTAACTTGGTTCTGCTTTTGTTTGGATAAGAACTTGTCTTTGTTTAAGACAGGTTTACAAGAAGTTTGCAAGCACATCTATAAGCTTTTCTCATGTTCACTTTCAGTGTGTCTCAGGGAGGAGGTGTTGGAGCTTTTGGCTTTGATCTTTGAGTCATCATTGTCTACAGGTTTCGTACCAGAGGACGAGAGGATTGGATTGCAAATGTTGTGTCCTTGTTCAAGAAGGCCAGTAGAGATGACCCAAGTAATTATAGACCAGCAAACCTTACGTCTGTTGTATGAAAAGTTTTGGAAAGGATTATAAGAGATATGATTTATAATTATCTAGCAAGCAACAATTTGTTTGCAGATGGTTTCGTCAAGGGCAGGTCATGTTTCACAAACCTCGTTGAGTTTTTTTGAGAAGGTGACCAAGCATGTAGATGAGGCTGGGCTGTTGACTTGGTGTACATGGACTTCAGTAAAGCTTTTGATAAGGTTCCACTTGGTAGGCTGTTGGAGAAAATGCAGAGGCATGGGACTGAGGGTGATTTAGCAGTTTGGATTAGAAACTGGCTTTCTGAAAGAAGGCAGTGAGTGGTGGTTGATCGAAAATATTCAGCCTGGAGTCCAGTTACAAATGGTATGCCACAAGAATCTGTTTTGGGACCACTACTGTTTATCATTTTTGTAAATGGCTTAGAAGCAGGCATAAGTGGGTGAGTTAGTAGGTTTGGAGATGACACTAAAGTCGGTGGAGTAGTGAAGAGTGTGGAAGAATGTTGCAGGTTGCAGGGGGACTTGGATAAACTGCAGAATTGGGCTGAGAGATGGCAAATGGAGATCAATGCAAATAAATGTGAGGTAATTTACTTTGGGAAGAATAACAGAAAGGCGAAGTACTGGGCCAATGGCAGGATGTGCAGAGGGATCTTGGAGTACATGCGCATAGATCCCTGAAAGTTGCCAACCAGGTTGATTGTGCTGTTAAGAAGGCATACAGTGTGTTAAGGTTTATTGGTAGAGGGATTGAGTTCCGGAGCTGTAATGTATGGAATGAGCTGCCAGAGGATGTGGTGGAGGCTGGTACAATTGCAACATTTAAGAGACATTTGGATGGATATATGAATAGGAAGGGTTTGGAGGGATATGGGCCGGGCGCTGGCAGGTGGGAGTAGATTGGGTTGGGATATCTGGTCGGCATGGACGGGTTGGACTGAAGGGTCTGTTTCCATGCTGTACATCTCTATGACTCTATGACTCTATATAAAACACTGGTACGGCTGCACGTGTAATATTGTGTGCACTTCTGGTCGCCCCATTACAGGAAGGATGTGGAAGCATTGGAAAAGGTGCAGAGGAGATTAACCAGGATGCTGCCTGGTCTGGAGGGAAGGTCTTATGAGGAAAGGCTGAGAGACTTGGATCTCTTCTTATTGGATAGAAGAAGGCAAGGAGCGGATTTGGTAGAGACATACAAGATGATCAGAAGATTAGATAGGGTAGACAGTGAAAGTCCTTTTCCTAGGATGATGATGTCAGCTTGTCAGAGGGGTCATAGCTACAAATTAAGGGGTGATTGATTTAAGACAGATGTCAGAGGCAGGTTCTTTACTCCGAGAGTGGTAAGGACGTGGAATGCCCTGCCTGCCAATTTTGTTAACTCAGCCACATTCGTGAGATTTAAACAATCCTTGGATAAGCACATAGATGATGATGGGGTTGTGTAGGGGGATGGGCTCAGGTTAGTTCACAGGTCGACGCAACATTGAGGGCCCAAGGGCCTGTTCTGCGTTGTATTGTTCTCTGTTCTATATCTCTAGATGCAAGTATCATCATGAATGTTCAGCATGAACTGTCACCAAAGCAGAATCATGTGTTTTAATACCTCACTCACTGAGTTGGATCCATCATTAAACATTTTGTATCGAAAAATTTGATGTGACTGGAGAATACAGAAAGGTGCCTCAATTCTTCTCCAAGCTCAATTTGATGGCAGCCTGTATCTGAGGATGAGTTTACTGAAATGCACAGTGGCATTTTTCTTTTCTATGATATTATTGATTGTTATTTTTAAGTGTCTTCTTATTTTATTTCTGCACTGGTGACTCCATATTGACTGCTCCTCGCTCTTGCTTTTCTTCATAAATTATATGTGAGAGACACAGGGGTTTCACATCACACTGTCAAAGTCCAGGTGAAGTTCCGTATTTGTCTGCTTATGATGGGAAGTAGTGTGCTTCTGTTGTGTTTGATGTGAGACTAGGAGCACGGGAGGGTCAACATGCAGGTTACATGCAATACCCCTTGGTTTTCTTATAACATTGAACCAATCAGATCTCAACCTTAAAAAATAGTTGGCATGCAAAGAAATTGCTTGTGACTATAATGTTGTGAAAATCTGTTGTTACGTGGAAACTGATAAGCAGCATTCTCTGTATTCAGATGTCTTTGAATGAGACTGGCATTTCAACAGTCCCAAGAACTTCCAGTGGTTTTTCACTGTTGCAAGAGAAATACCTGGAGCTTATTAAATGTTCTGTTTCTCAAGACATTGATAAATGCTTCTGTTTCTATGACAGCACCTACATCCAAACAGCCAATGGTCACTATCACACATGGTTGCTTGTAGTGTTCAAAACAGAACACAAAGGTATATTCATTTGCCTAAAATTTGGCCAGATTCTCTGAACTTTTTATGTTGTACGCACACTTCTTTTGGTGACGTTGGTCTCCGGTGTTAATTTTGTGCATAAGCAACAAACATTTGTAAAATGGTAGAGTTTCCCTCATGTTTCACATTGTGTAGCAGTCATAAATGCTTCCTGCTGTGGGTAAGCAATCAGTAACTAGAGTGAAGCATTGTCTGGATAAGTCACAACTCTGAGTGTGAGATTTCTGTTGTTGCTCTTTAGATCATTTTCTAACACATGAGTAATGAACAATATTAAACAGAGTTGAATTTGGAGTGTGCCACCTTCAAAGCATCACAGTCACTTTTGCCAAGGTGTGGGAATAGAGGACAGCTCTGAATGTGCGTTGAAAAGGTGATAGATTGGATATAGACAGTAGTTTGTATTGATCAAAAGTGCATTGTGTGATCCAGGATTTAAGAGTTTATATATTTCAAAGAAAAGCTGCTCTATAATTGTGAGGGTTTTTTTTTATTGGATGATTATTTTGGGGATCAGTGTCTGTATACAATATGCAGACATTCCTGTTGATAAACCCAAGATGAAGTGTGTCAAATGCAGCTTAAATGTTACTGCCATTTACAGACTCTCGAGGCGAAAAGTGTGGTGCTCAAAAGCACAGCCAGTCAGGCAGCATCCGAGGAGCAGGAGAATCGATGTTTCGAGCATAAGCTCATCAGGAATTCCACACTCTTCGACTCTGATCACCAGCATCTGCAGTGCTCACTTTCTTCCATTTACAGAGTCTAGACAAGTACCTTCCAACAGCTTCAAATGTGAGATCAATGTTTCCAGGGTTTATCATTTTCATCGCCTTTGCGAAGTGCTTGAGAAGAAATAGAGAGATTTTAGGTGAACCATTTGGAATCAGAATGATACATGATATTAAAAGATCGGGGGTGGTGAAACTGCCCTTTAGAACTTAATGTTTTAGTGCGTGTAATTCATAGTGGCTAGTCAGTTGTGGCTTGGAACAATTTTCCTAACCCAATCTTCTACCCATCACCTCATTAATTAAGCAATAGACTCTTTTTTTTAGATTAGATTCCCTACAGGCCATTCGGCCCAACCAGTCCACACTGACCCTCCGAAGAGTAACCCACCCAGATCCATTTCCCTCTGACTAATGCACCTAACACTATGGACAATTTAGCATGGCCAATTCACCTAACCTGCACATCTTTGGAGTGTGGGAGGAAACCAGAGCACCCAGAGGAAACCCACGCAGACACAGGGAGAATGTGCAAACTCCACACAGACAGTCGATCAAGGCTGGAATCAAACCTAGGACCCTGGTGCTGTGAGGCAACAGTGCCAACCACTGAGCCACTGTGCCACCTCTTGGGCACCTTTCACAGAGAATTGCACAGCCAGGGAGGTGAGGTGCTAACCACTGCTGACCTTCCAGTTTTCACATCAGTGCCAGCACACTCGATGCCCAGTTAGACATCACTCCTGATGCTGCAAACAACTAAATTACTTCACAAGATAATGCTTGATCATTATCAGCAAGGACATGGCTCAGAGGAAAGGAAAGCTCACTTCCCACTTCATGGGCGAGGAGCTGAAGGTGTTAGAGGTTGTGATTGTGGAGAGAACGGCATTCCTTTATCAATCTGATCACTACATGAGGCCACACCACTCCACTCAGCCAGCCTGCAGCCAAATTTGACTCCTGGCTAATGCTGTGTCCCAGGTAAAGGAAGATGCCTAGTGGTATAGGAGGAAGGTTAATGGTCTCCTGCACATTGCAATGTATCTTATCTCTGCTGCCCCACACTCACTTTTAATACAGCCACTACTTATTTACTCTCTGTTACTTCACATGCCTCTGATCATGGCTCATGGACTCAAACTCTCACTATTAAAATGTGTTATGTCCATCCAACAGCTCTGGCCCACCTCATTCTCCTAAACTACTGACTCTTCCTGCCCTCTGCACTTCCCACTCACTTGTTGGGGTCAATGTCACAATCCTCCTGCTCATGATTCAACATCAACTATTCTTCCAGCCATTTCTTTCAAACAAAGTCCCACAGTTCAGTTCTCCTCAGCATAACAAGACACCTTTATCTCTCTCTCTCTCTCTCTCTCCCCCTCTTCCTCTCTCTCTCTCTCTCCCTCCCTCTCTCTCTTTCTATACTAAAAAGCAATGAAAGCCACAGAATTGGCCAGCTATCGGCTGATGTTGAAATTGATGCTTTCTCAAAACCCAGTTAATGTAACTGAGACAGAGACTAGCAGTTGTGTGTGAAATGAGTCATCATAAAGCTATAAGACACATTCTGAGGAGGTACCTGCAGAAATGTACAAGTCACATGTATCCCTGAGTTCCAAAATAAAGCATTGAATGGCTGAAAGTAAGCTGTTGGCTTGTCTCTGATGACCTGTATGGACCAAATGTCAAGGAGGCTGGTGGTCTTTGAGTTACAATATTGTGAGGAACTATCATGAAGGTTGGATCAAGCACTGAGTGAACTACAGTCACAAAGCATGTTTACCAACATACATGTAGTAATTTGTACTGTCAAGTTTCTTGGGAAAGGACAGGAGAATTGGAAGTGATGTGTAAATCAGATGAGTTGGGGCTTTAATATGATGCAAATGCATGGAAATAAGGAAGTCAGCACTTAATGGTGAGATCCTAAAGGCAACTTTTAAAGCTTGAGGTGAGAATTACAAGCTTTTATCTACATTGAGATTTTGATCCTTTTACTTGAATTCTAAACATAACTTCTCAACTTCTCTCACCAAATATGCCTGCAGACCAAAGATAGGAAAATTCCAAATAATATATTTTTGTTGTCTTATCCATTCTCCCGCTGCTGGGTTTTGTGTGTCATAATTTAAAGTGGTCAAAATGCATAATTCAACTTTCAAAACACTACAAAAGGTCCTGGGGTGGTGGGGGGCAGAGGGGGTGAGGGGGTGGGGGGCGGAGGGGGTGGGGGGGTGGTGGGTGGAGAGCAGGTGGGGGGAGGGGGGAGGGAAACAAACTTGATTTAATTCCTCTTGCCCTCTCTGGTCCTTCCCTTTATTTTTGTCCACACTTTGCATCTTTCGCTTATTCTTAAAATTACTCACTTCTCATTTTCTCAGACTGCCACCGACCCGCTATATTGATACTAGAGAGATGATGGGCTGCCAAATCTTTCCAGCATTTTGAGTTTTCATGTTTTCAATATTTTGCACTCCTAAAGCACAAGTAACATATTATTCATTAAATTACCTTTCCACTTTTAACATTCTCGAGAGAATTGACAGACAAGATTACTCACAGGGTATGAATGTAGTTGATAAGGACAGAATATTTTGTACTCCCATGTTTGTTATCTGTTCATTTCAGTATGTTGACAATTTCAGCAATAATTTCGTATTGTCCTCCCTTCCAAGGTGTCTGCTATTTATGAGTGAATGTCTGTGCTAAAGATCTTGGATTTTGAGAATTCCGCACAAAAAAAAGCACCAGTCATTTGTTGTTTTCAACATCTTCAGGAGATGGGTTTGCTTGAGTATATAAGTCTACCCCACCTGAATAATCCAATAACTTTCCATGATGCTATTCTTGAGTTTTATCACTATAATGCCATTGAGTGGAAATTCTAAAGCTACTCATTTACAATTTTGTTGAATATACTAAACACAACATCCTCAAACTTGATTTAATGATATTGTTACAAGTATTAATAAGGTGAATCAGCAGCATTTAGCTATCGTATTCTCACTCTTTCCTCTCTATCCTGATTCTCAACAGGCATCAGCAGAGAGGATCTTTTTCCCCTTTAGAATGATTGTTGACCTTTAGAAGCTGAGACCTCAATCGGAATGATTTTCTTTTTGCATATTTTAATGGTAGTGATTGGAAATACCATTTTCTCAAAGAATAATTCCTCTCCATAGGATTTTTTTAGTCTTGGGATTGTAACCTAGTCAGCTGGGAACAGTTTACAATGATACATAAATCAGGCCTATCAAGGGCTAAATAGCCTCTAAGTAGTCAAATAACAATCACGGCTCTTCTATTCACATCGCCATGACTGCCCCCCATTCCAGCCCCCCCCACTTTTTTAAAAATCTTCATTCTTGGTTCTGATCTCTAATGTATTCTGCAACCTACCCCACATTATTGTTGAATGTGCCTTCATCAGGGGATGTGCTCTGAAACTCATTCCCTGAAACATTCCAGCTTCTCACGATCTCCATTGAAGCCTTCTTAAAAACCCACATTCTCACCGTCCGAGTATTCTTGATTTTGACTCATAATCCATTTTATTATTATCCCTCAGGGCGATGCTTCCATCTTTTGGATAGTACACATACGCTCATTACTACTTGTAAATCTTGTTTAAGATCCAGACTGAGAGAATTTTGATTTCCCATGTGGAAGAATACAATGTGCTTGCTGAGCAGCACATTTCTTTCAGTGATTACTGTGCACTTTTTAAAGTGGAAGTGAGCAGCCCAATTAGCCATTGGAACAACTGGAACTTTTCTTGCTGCCCATTCTTCCTAATAGCTCTGTGCCAAGGATGGACAATGCTGAAACAGTTAATGTGACAGTCGCAGCAAAGTCTACTTTGAACCAGAGATTGCCAAATAGTTTCACTGCTCTCTCACAGAATTAACTCCAACTGAGTGAGTGACCTAATTACCACCTAGTCATTTTAACTTCCCTCCAGCACAAACTGTGACCGCCTTCTGTGGAAACGCATTAATGAGGCATTAATAGGCCCCAAACAAGCAAGTGCAGCTGTTTCAGACAAATGTCACTGTCAATTCTGCTCATCTCTTCTGAAGAGCTGTAAACATGGAGTAGTACAAGAAAGGAGACATACTCATCATCTAGTTTCCTTCCACTTTTGTTGCATTTTGCGGCCATCAAACACCGTAAAGCCCTTCTAATGATCTCCAACACTCAAAATAGATGTTCACTTTTGCATGTAGGTGATCAACTGACACCCAAATCAACTCTCTCCTCATTAATGCTGAATGGCAACAAGAAGTTTATTTCCCGTTCCTGAATTTTGTGACTGACGTCAAACAACTGCTGTCATGTTAAAATTAAGACAATTGTAAAATAAGGGACTTATTTATTCAAACACCTCTAGCTAATCTTGACAGTTATTTTGTTTGAAATTTGCCTTAATTACAAGAATGAATAGAGCAGTGAACTTGTCTAATATTAGTTTGCTAAAAAACCTGAACACGTGAAGCAAAGACTGTCACAACGTATCATCATTGGTATTAAGTTAGTGTGGCAGAGGGAGCCAGTTCTGCTTCCCTAACAAAATGCTGAAATTGTTCTGTTTATTAGAGTAATGATGTTACAGTGCCTGAATTTTGAACTTGATTTATCTTTGAAACTTACGAAGCCATAATAGAATGTGAATGACTGAAGTGGCACACGAAACATAATGAAGTTTATTTTCTTTACATTTTCTGATCCTAAAATTTCAGTTTCAGCATCCTTAAGGATGGATATTCCACTGGCAACCACTGTGAAAGCTTACAGCTTTTTGGTCCCCGTAGCCCCACCAGAAATGGTGGCCACTGTTGATACTGCAACAATGGAGGGAGCTCTGGAATGGAGGTAAACATGGAAGGCTCATTTGGGCTCAGACAGTTGCCACTCAGTGGGATCAAGGGATTCATTGTTGAGTGAGAGGAGTTCTAATTAAACAACCCTTGTCACTGAAGGCACCCTTTGACCAAGGCTTATGCTGTGTCCAAACAAGAGTATCTTGCCCCTGAGCCTGAAAGGATGCTGCAAGCTTTTATTGGGCAGTCTCACCACATGGCATTGTGCCAGCCCACAGCTGGTAGAATACTAACAATGGCAGGATGGAGCCCTATATGGCTAATAACAACCCCACCACCACCCCCACCCCCAATTCTGTGCAACCGTCTCCCACCTTGTAGGCCACTACAAAGTGGAAATTCCTCTCCACAAGTGCAATAGTAGGCATAAGAATTGTTACCAATTCACAGAATAATATGTTAGAACTAATGGTGGCTTTGGAATGCCTTGCTTCAATAACTCAAAATCTACCAACTCTGATCTTCTCCTGTGAATATTGGCTTCTGTTGGAATAGAGCTTTGAGGGTGCCAAGTAACATCAGATATTTGTTTATTCTTTGGGCACATTTAATGATCAAGGTGCAGATTATGTTTAAAATAGTGTTCATTTACAGAACTTAATATTTTGCTCAATATTCTAATACATTTATTTACATATAACCAAATGTAAAGCCAATCATGAACCACTGTAATAAGGCAGCATTTTAATATTTTTAAATTGGAAATGCATAAAATATTTCTTAATCTGTTCAAGAAGGCTAACATTGTCTAATTTTATGAAATAGCTTAAAATAATTTGGCAGAAAAAAATAAACATTTCTGATATTGATCACCATCTGTGGCTAATTCATTATAAATAACGGAAAATAAATTTTTAAACTTATACAGAAGCATTTTCAACTTTGCTACAATCAGTTTCCTCTTGTTTAGAAAAACATAAAACTTTTTAACTAGTGCACTTTTATCTAAAAAGCTGGATTTTTGCAAGCTTCCTCAAATGTCAGCCAAAAGGCACAATTAATGAAAACATGGCATGATAATTATTCTAATCGGGTGGCTTAGCTCATATTATGGTCTGAAACTGACTTCCAGCTCAATGTTCCTTGAACAAGTACAAAAGGTTATGGAAACTCAATTTGCACTGAATGTAATCTCCTTCAACTTTTCTGCGCGTTGGTCGATTTTTGAATGAATTATCCTCATTGAAATTGCAATCCACATTGCTTTGGTCTAAGCATCATTATTATTTGTTATTACTTTCATCTGCCAGTTGAGAAATATGATGACATACCTCTGGGGCAGGTTGGTCTTGAACCTAGACCTCCTTGCATCTTTTATCTGTAAGTATAGACAAATTGGTCAGTTTGTTCAATAGTGTTGTCCATCATGGTAACCCTTGGTACTCAAGAACCTATCTATCTCAGTCTTGAATATACTCAATAGTTAACAGTTGCCTCCCGAAACTTCCCCATCAACGCAGGAGATTGAAGTCAATAATGATTCTGATTCAAGATGAAATCAGCACATTTAAAATCGATTCACTCTATTACCTTTCTGGTCTGTCTGGCTCAATGGCACGTTGAACAATGCATTTATTTAGGTGCTCTAACTGCATGCATTTGTGTATAATTTCACCCCTCCATAATGTGCTGCCAAGTGAATTTTGCTTACAGTCAGGTTTTGCTGTCTCAGCCTTTCACTAGTCAATGAAAAGATTGCAAATGCTCCCATTATTGTAGAAAGTTGAATTGTTCTGTTGTTGGAACTATTACATTTAGAGTAATTCAGTTTCCCTGTGTCACTGCATTCACATTTGTCTTCAAAACCACAGCAATCAACATGCAAAGGACACTTTGATCTCGCTGACAGCTTAACAATTTAAATGAGATACAATGGGAAACATTTTTAGCAGCAGCCACATAATTTGAAAGCATGTGTAATACAATTAATGCCACAATTGATCTAAGAAGGTGGTTCATGAACTGGTCGATGAATCATAACCCGTGGAACAAATTCAGAAACAAAATTTGTGAATAAATAACAGATTTTTGTACTCTAATTTTGTGTCACATGCAAACATGTGTCATGAGGGTCACAAATGTACACATAGATAATTTGACTCATCTTCTGACACTCTTGCAGAACAATCCTACACTTCCAGCATTGCTGAGTCTGAGTGGTTCTGGTGTCATTCCAGGATATGCATCTTTGCATCTCTTGATTGAGCCTTTCCCAAAGGTTTTACACTTTTATTGTGAATAACTACTTCTCTATTGGTCTTAAGATTGCCAATTGTGAGGTTGAGTTACTCTGAACTAGTATCATTTTAAGGTTTTCTGGATAAGTCTTTTCCTTAACATGTACAATCATTTCTGCCCTATTAGTTCCCACTGAGTTGCATCCTTTCAAAGCTGAAAAAGTCAAATCCCCACAGTTTTTCCTCATAGTTCAGATCTTTGGCATGATCTTTCAGTTATGTGGCTTTTTCCTCCCTCCTTTCAACATGTGAATGCCTCTTTTTTGCTTTACAGTCAGAACTGGCACAATCCCCTTACCGTAGTATAATCGAACCAGAGCTTGTCTATTTGTAAATGTTTAGTTAATTGCTCATTTAAGAGAGCATAAAATCCCAGTCATATAAATATCGATGAATTAACTTTGTGTTCTGCTCACACATTTCATTCAGTATTCCAATGAATTTTTATTGAAGTCTTTATATCAATGGATAGAAATGAAAGCTACACGAAGTTTCTTGAGCAGGGTTTGAAATTAAGCATTTAAAAAATCAAAGTAATATTGAGTCTTCACATGTTCTGCAGGTTGCATTTATCAAATATATCTCAACAACAACAAAAAAAGTGGGGAGACAGTGATACTTATTGGATCATTTCTGGGGATCTCCCAGTGGTTTCTTCAGTTTAGAAATTACTTTTGACAGAAAGTGTAGTAAAAATAATTACAAATATGTATTGCTTCTCTTTTCTCTAATACATCATGCTCAATGACACAGTCTCAAGATGACATTATATTTGAACTCAGTCTGTGTAATTTGTGTCAGTTTGATTTTCTGTTGACTGTTTTTTTCCCATTGTGTTACATGTTTGTAAATGCAAATTAATTAGAAGCCAATGTAGTACAAAGCCTTGGATTTCACTGAACTTTGTGACTTTGTGTGTTCATGTAAATTGGTGCGAGTGCATTGGTAGGTTAATTTAGATCTTCAATCATTATTTCCTTTGGAATCAAATTATCTGCATGGAATTTTGTGTCGCCATTTATGGAGTCCCTCGGTTTGTTTTAAAAAGAAACACATATCCTCATTTTAGCAACAAAGCTACAATCAATACCAGAACCAGCTGTAATTCAAACAAAAACATGTAGGCTAAGATTTTGCACTTTTAATGACAATGAACCATCAGCATTACTCTTTGAAGGTGATATTTTCCCAGGTGACCACTTCAGGTTTCTTGCGGCATTTAATACCTCAACTAATATGTGATAGAAAGAGTTATAAGGCTATAAGAAATAGGAACAGGAGTAGGCCATTTGGCTCTTCGAATGTGCTCTGCCATTCAATAGGATCATGGTTGATCTGACATTTCTCATATCCACTTACCTGCACTTTCCCCATAATCCTTGATTTTCTCAATTGTTCAAGAATTTATTTATCTCAGCCTTAAACATGCACAACCACTCTGCCCCCACAACTTTCTGTGCTAAGGAATATCAACGAGACTCCACCCTCTGAAAGAAGAAATTCCTCCTCATCTAAATTTTAAAATGGCACAATGTATTCTGAGACTGTGCCTCTGGTCCAAGGCTCTCCCATGAGGAGAAAACATCCTCGCTGCATCTACCCTGTCAAGCTGCTTAAGATTCCGATATGTTTCAATGAGATCACCGCTAATTCTTCTAAACTCCACTGAGCAGAATTCCAACCTGTGTTCATAAGACAATCCCTCCACACCAGGGAAAAGCCCTAATAAATTTTCTCTGAACTATCTCTAATGAAATAACTTTTTTTCGTGATCAACTGATGAAAACTGCTCATCGTATTCAAAATTGCTTTTTACTTCCCCAAGAAAACCGTGTTATGATTCCGTGCTGCTATAGTTTAACTACAATTTAATTGGAAAGAGCTATAGTTTTATGCTTATATAAAAAAATTATATTTTTGTTGCCGATGGCTGTGGAGGTGGAAAAGTGGGTGGTTGATTGACACTTCCTCACCTGGAGGAGAAAGTGAGGACTACAGATGCTGGAGATCAGAGCTGAAAATGTGTTGCTGAAAAAGCGCAGCAGGTCAGGCAGCATCCAGGGAACAGGAGAATCGACGTTTCGGGCATAAGCCTGAAGAAGGGCTTATGCCCGAAACGTCGATTCTCCTGTTCTCTGGATGCTGCCTGACCTGCTGCGCTTTTCCAGCAACACATTTTCACTTCCTCACCTGGTGTTGTCAAGGTACCGAGGTGAGGAGAGGCAGGTTAGAAGGCTCACTCTGATTCTCAAAGGTAGCAGACTAGCTCTCAGCATCATCCAGATGCCCCTTCAACTCTGCCTGCCTCTCCCTTCATCCCACCACCTAGGTCCCTTGCCACTCTATACCCTGTCAATCCCATTGTATTTCCCTATACCTACAATGCCACCTATAACCCTCTCATGCCTCTCAATTTCCCCATGCCAGTCAATGCTGATGCAAAAAAAAAGTGCTCAAGAGGCCAGAATTATGAGTACTAATATTTTAGGCTTACTGTTGTCAAAGAATTGACACAAGTCCATATTTTTAATAGTGTACTAAGTTATGATGATTGATAAACTCCTTTCTGGCTCTGAAAAATCTAAACTTATTTATGGAATTTGAAGTTCTCCAATTCATGTTGAAAATGTCAAAGATTTTAATATAATACAGTTTTAGAGCTGTTCTGTGAACAATCACGTGCATATAGAAACATAGCGGGTGGACTGTTGCGGTTCAAGAAGGCAGCTCACCACCATCTTCTCAAGGGCAACTAGAGATGGGAAATAAATGCTGGTCAGCCAGTGACGCCCACATCCCACAAATGTTTTTTTAAAAATGGACTAAAAGTAGGCTATTCAGCCCTTCGAGCCTGCACTATCATTCAATATTATCATGGCTGATCATCCAGTGCCCTTTTACCCACTTTCTCCCCTATACCCTTTGATTCCTTTAACCCTAAGAACTATATTTAGTATCATCTCGAAAACTTTCAATGATTTGACCCTAACTGATATTCTGTGGCAGAGAATTCCACAGGGTCACCACTCTCCAGGTAAAGAGACTTCTCCTCATCTCAGTCTGAAATGGTGTACACTATATCCTTAGACCCTTGGTTCTGTACTCCAGGTCTTCGGGGCATCCTTCCTGCATTTTTCCCATCTGGTCATGTTAAAAACTTTTAGGTTTCTGTGAAAGTCCCACTCCATTCTTCAAAACTTCAGTGAAAATCGTCCTAACAAATCCAGTCTCTCTTCATACATCAGTCCTCCCATTTCAGAAATCAGTCTGGAACACCTTCACTGCACTCCCTCCATAGCCAGAACATCCATCTTCAGAATATGAGATCAAAATTACACAAAATACTCCAGGTTTGATATGCCTAAGACACATTACAATTGCAGCAAACTATCTGAATCTTCTCACAATAAAAACAAGACATACATTTGCTGTTTCCATCGCCTATTGTACTTGTATGCTTAGTTTCAGTGACAGGTACATGGATACCCAGGTCTTGTTACACCTCTCCCTTTTCCAATCTATCACCATTCTGATAATCTGCCTTCCTATTTTTGCTACCAAAGCAAATAACATCACATCATACTTCAATATGTATTCCAGTCTTTACTTTGTTTTCAGTGAACTTTTATAAAAAGTGAGCTAAAAAGAAAATTTATGCTTCCTGGTTTGCTGTCTGAATTCAACAATATAAATGGCAGCTTAGCCTGTTTAGTGACACCATTATTGCTGAATGCCATATAAATCCAGTAGTTAATGGCAGATAAACTTAACATTCAGAAAGTGAAATCCACGCCTCACGACTCAGTAGATCTGTGTGTGGTGCTTGCTTTTAGGTCAATGATGATACTGTTAACTCAGTGCTAACTGAAGCTTTTGAGCTGTATTTACAGCACCAGCCACTTTCAGAATCAAACTATTTTCAATTTCCTCCTATTCACACAATTTGTCATCCCAGCATGATGTACCTTGAACACTGAACATGCTGACCCAATTTCAAACACTGAGAACTTTGGTTCGTTGTCAGTAAGAGCTGAAGATGATTGAATACTTTCATGTGAAGTATGTATTTGTAAAGTTTTCTGGGTTTTTTTTTGTTTTCTTCATTGCTAAGTTAATAATTCATTTTGTTATGGTGCACTGGATTGTTTGCAGTTCTGTAAAAATTACAGCCGGAGATGTGTTGCTGGAAAAGCGCAGCAGGTCAGGCAGCATCCAAGGAACAGGAGAATCGACGTTTCGGGCATAAGCCCTTCTTATGCCCGAAACGTCGATTCTCCTGTTCCCTGGATGCTGCCTGACCTGCTGCGCTTTTCCAGCAACACATCTCCGGCTCTGATCTCCAGCATCTGCAGACCTCACTTTCTCCTGTAAAAATTACAACCCAGCATTCCATACATTATGCAATATCTTCCTGGAATGGTGCATCATTTCAAACCAATCAATTGAGAGAAGAGAGACAAAGCAAAGGAAGGGAGGGTGCAGGTACCTTCCAATTGTCAATGGGGGGATGGTGGCATATGGTCTTCTGATCAAGAAGCTAATGGAGCTCTATAACTAGCCAATTAGAGATATCTTCAATCTGGTGTTGGCATTTTAACAGCAGGGGATGGGACACTGCACCATGTGGGAGATAGTTTATATCTGGTCAGGTCTGGTAGCCTATCCATAAGTGACTCCCCACCCTTCCAAATCAGGCAGTCTGTGTCCTGTGGAGAGTTTCAATGTTGGCAAGTGGCAAGTGGCTGCCCTGGGGCAAAAAAGGTAAGGATGAGCCTTGCAGTAGGGAATGAACTCTTCAAGAAGTAGGTCTCTACTTTTAACTCTGGGATATATTTCAATGAATATATATGGTCTCTCATCCTTCATGTACCCACATTAGCAACGTAGCGACTGTGCCGGAGTATCTAAATGGTTGAATATAATGTGATCTAAGATAATACATAAGACTTTGTTTCTGTGCCACTTCTGTATAAGGATTCCATTTCTAACAGGTTTACCCATTAGGGGACTGGCAGTGACTCTCTTGGTCCGGGGGTTAAGAATAGAGATTCAGTCTTGATGGCATCTTTATCCAATACCATCTGTGTTGTTATATAATGAACTTGCTTCCTGAGACTTTACCATTCAATTTCTCTCAAACGTAGAGCAATATTGGGGAAACAATCTGAATCAATAATGAGGTGCTTAACCATAAAACAAATGAATTTTACATTCAATTTAAAAGGGAGAGGTGTGTGTCTGAGGCTAGTATTTTAAAATTAAATAATAGAAACCATGGGAACATGAAACCTGAGCAAGCCAAAGTACACTGGCAAATGAAGCTAGGAGATTGTAAGAGGTGCTGAGCAAACCTTAATGAGGATATTGTAGAATATTCAGAATAAATATGCTCTGACTATAATGAAAAATACTCAGGGTTGGATACAGCCTAACATCCCTGACTAATAAAGAACTTGGGAAAAGTTATCAAGGGGTGAAAACTAATGTAAAATGCAGAGTAGCAGGTCAGATGATTGGGCAGAACTTAAAAAGTAATACAAAATGTCTAAAAGATTATCAGAAGAAAGGTATTGGAACACCACATTTGTTAATTCAGGCAGCTAAAATGACAAGTATAAATCCTCAGTGCACACACTAAGTGTATTTAATTTGAAGCTAGCTGGTATTACATTTAGTTTTAAGTTTATTTTTAAATGTTCATTCACAAGATGTGCACGGCCAGCATCTATTACCCACAGTTTACCATGTTACTATGGGTTTAGAATCACACGTAGACCAGACCAGGTAAGGACAGCAGTTAGTTTCATTAGTGAACCAGATGGGTTTCCTGCCAGATAATTGAGAATGGTTTCATGGTAATCATCAAGCCCTTAATTATAGATTTCTATTAATTTGAAATTCCACCAGATGCTGAGGTGGGTTTTGAACCCAGGTCCCCAGAACATTGCCTGGGTCTCTGGATTAATATATTTGTGATAACACTGTGAGGCCATCACCTCCCCTGATGAAGGAAAGCTCCATTTTGCCAGAGCAGTGAGGAGAGAAGGAGTGGTGAAGCGAGGGCTGCCGGGAAGGGTGAGTTTTCCCACATTAAAAGGGACTTAACTCGGGAGTCGGGCCTCTATTTACCGAGAGGTGCGAGGGCAGAGCAAAGGACTTCTGGGAAGTCATATATTTGTGTGGTTGCGTTTCCGAAACACTACTCGGGTAGTGTCTCCCACCCATCGTCCTCCTCGACCCAAGAAAAAGTTCTGTGCACCAGATTGGTAAGGTAATGAGTTTATTTTTTATTCCTTATTTTTTCAACAGTCTCTTTGGGAATTTAGAATCGTGGGAATGGAGGTGAGGGCAGTTGAATGTTCCTCCTGCAGAATGTGGGAGGTAAGGGTCATCGCTAGTGTCCTTGCTTACTACATCTGCGGGAAGTGCACCCAACTCCAGCTCCTCGAAAACTGCGTTAGGGAACTGGAGTGAGAGCTGTATGAACTTCGAATCATTCGGGAGATAGAGGAGGTTATTGAGAGGAGTTACAGGGAGGTAGTCACTCCTCAGGTACAAGAAAAAGGCAGATGGGTTACAGTCAGGGGATGGAAAGGGAACCGGTAGGCAGTGCAGGAATCCCCTGTGGCCATTCCCCTCAACAATAAGTATACCATTTTGGATACCGTTGGGGTGGGGGGGGGGGGGCACTTACCAGGGGAAAGCAGTGGGGCACAGGGCTCTGGCACAGAGTCTGTCCCTGCAGCTCAGAAGGGAAGGGGGAAGAGGAGCAGAGCAGTAGTCATTGGGGACTCCATAGTTAGGGGGACAGATAGGACGTTCTGTGGGGACGAGAGAGACTCACAGTTGGTGTGTTGCTTCCTAGGTGCCAGGGTTCATGATGTCTCTGATCGTATCTTTGGGATCCTTAAGGGGGAGGGGGAGCAGCCCCAAGTCGTGGTCTACATAGGCACCAAAGACATAGGTAGGCAGAGAGATGGGGATTTAAGGCAGAAATTCAGGGAGCTAGGATGGAAGCTTAGAGCTAGGATGAACAGAGTTGTTGTCTCTGGTTTGTTGCTCATGCCACGTGCTAGTGAAGTGAGGAATAGGGAGAGAGAGGAGTTGAACATGTGGCTAAAGGGATGGTGCAGGAGGGAAGGTTTTGAATTCTTGGATAATTGGGGCTCTTTCTGGGGTAGGTGGGACCTCTACAAGCAGGATGGTCTTCATCTGAACCAGAGAGATACCAATATCCTGGGGGAGAAATTCGCTAAGGCTATTGGGGTGGGTTTAAACTAATCCAGCAGGGGGATGGGAATCAAAATTGTAGTTTGAGTATAGAAAAGGTTGAGAGTAGGGAGGTCCGAAATCAAGTTTCAGGGACGCAAAATGGCACTGGAAAACAAGAAGTTGGTTTGAAGTATGTCTAATTCAACACCAGGAGCATCTGGAATAAGGTGGATGAACTTGCAGCATGGGTTGGTACCTGGGACTTCGATGTTGTGGCCATATCAGAGACATGGATAGAACCGGGACAGGAATAGTTGTTGCAGGTTCCAGGATTTAGATGTTTCAGTAAGAACAAAGAAGATGGTAAAAGTTGGAGGGGGGGGGGGGGGGGGGGGGGGGGTGGCATTGTTGGTCAAGGACAATATTACAGTTGCAGAAAGGATGTTACGGGATTTGTGAACTGAGGTAGTATGGGCTGAGGTTAGAAACAGGAAAGGAGAGGTCACCCTGTTGGGAGTTTTCTATTGGCCTCTGAATAGTTCCAGAGATGTAGAGGAAAGGATAGCAAAGATGATTCTCGATAGGAGTGAGACAGACAGGATAGTTGTCATGAGGGACTTCAACTTTCCAAATATTGACTGGGAACACTATACTACGAGTTCTATAGATGGGTCAGTTTTTGTCCAGTGTGTACAGGAGGGCTTCCTGACACAGTATGTAGACAGACCAACAAGGGGCAAGGCCACATTAGATTTGGTACTGGGTAATGAGCCCGGCCAGGTGTTAGACTTGGAAGTTGGTGAGCACTTTGGTGATAGCAATCACAATTCTGTTATATTTACTTTAGTGATAAAAAGGGATAGGTGTGTAAGACTGGGCAAGAGTTACAGCTGGGGGAAAGGCAATTACGATGCGATAAGGCAAGATTTAGGAAGCATAGGATGGGGATGCAAACTGCAGGGGATGGATACATTAAAAGTGTGGAGCTTATTCAAGGAAAAGCTTCTGGGTGTCCTAGATAAGTATGTACCTGTCAGGCATGGAGGAAGCTGTAGAGTGCGGGAGCTGTGGTTTATGAAGGAAGTGGAATCGCTGGTCAAGAGGAAGAAGAAAGCTTATGTTAAGATGAGATGTGATGGCTCAGTTAGGGCGCTTGAGGGTTACAAGGTAGCCATGAAAGACCTTAAGAGAGAGCTCAGAAGAGCCAGGAGGAGACATGAGAAGTTGTTGGCAGATAGGATCAGGGTCAACCCTAAGGCTTTCTATTAAAGAATGACGAGAGTAAGCTTAGGGCCAATCAAACATAGTAGTGGGAAGTTGTGTGTGGAGTCAGAGGAGATAGGGGAAGCACTAAATGAATATTTTTCGACAGTATTCACTCTAGAAAACGAAGATATTGTTGAGGAGAATACTGAGATGCAGGCTACTAGACTAGGTGGGATTGAGGTTCACAAGGAAGAGGTATTAGAAATCCTGCAGAGTGTGAAAATAGATAAGTCCCCTGGGCCAGATGGGATTTATCCTAGGATCCTCTGGGAAGCCAAGGAGGAGATTGCCGAGCTTTTGGTATTGATCTTTAAATCATCATTGTCTACAGGAATAGAGCCAGAAGACTGGAGGATAGCAAATGTGGTTCCCCTGTTCAAGAAGGGAAGTAGAGACAACTCTGGTAATTATAGACCAGTGCGCCTTACTTCAGTTGTTGGTTAAGTGTTGGAAAAGGTTATAAGAGATAGGATTTATAATCATCTAGAAAAGAATAAATTGCTTAGGGATAGTCAACATGGTTTTGTGAAGGGTAGGCCATGCCTCACAAACCGTATTGAGTTCTTTGAGAAGGTGACCAACCAGGTAGATGAGAGTAAACCGGTTGATGTGGTGTATATGGATTTCAGCAAGGCGTTTGGTAAGGTTCCCCACAGTAGGCTATTGTACAAAATGCAGAGGAATGATATTGTGGGAGATATAGCAGTTTGGATCAGTAATTGGCTTGCTGCAAGAAGACAGAGGGTGGTGGTTGATGGGAAATGTTCATCCTGGAGTCCAGTTACCAGTGGTGTACCGCAAGGGTTGGTGTTGGGTCCACTGCTGTTCGTCATTTTTATAAACGACCTGGATGAGGGCGTAGAAGGGTGGGTTAGTAAATTTGCAGACGACATTAAGGTCGGTGGAGTTGTGGATAGTGACGAAGGATGTTGTAGATTTCAGAGAGACATAGATAAGTTTCAGGGCTGGGCTGAGAGGTGGCAAATGGAGTTTAATGCGGACAAGCGTGTGGTGATTCACTTTGGTCGGAGTAACCGGAATGCAAAGTACTGGGCTAATGGTAAAATTCTTGGTAGTGTAGGTGAGCAGAGAGATCTCGGTGTCCAGGTACACAGATTTTTGAAAGTTGCCACCCAGGTTGACAGGGTTGTTAAGAAGGCATACAGTGTTTTAGCTTTTATTAATAGTGGGATCGAGTTCTGGAACCATGAGGTTATGCTACAGCTGTACAAAACTCTGGTGCGACCGCACTTGGAGTATTGTGTACAGTTCTGGTCACCGCATTATAAGAAAGATGCGGAAGCTTTGGAAAGGGTGCAGAGGAGATTTACCAGAATGATGCCTGGTATGGAGGGAAGGTCTTAAGAGGAAAGGCTGAGGGACTTGAGGCTGTTTTTATTGGAGAGAAGAAGGTTGAGAAGTGACTTAATAGAGACATATAAGATAATCAGAAGGTTAGATAGGATGGACAGGGATAGCCTTTTTCCAAGTATGGTGACGGCGCGCACGAGGGGGCATAGCTTTAAATTGAGGGCTGAGAGATATAGGACAGATGTCAGAGGTAGTTTCTTTACTCAGAGAGTAGTAAGGGTATGGAAAGATTTGCCTACAATGGTAGTAGATTCGCCAACTTTAAGTGCATTTAAGTTATCATTGGACAAACATATGGACGTACATTGAATAGTGTAGGTTAGATGGGCTTCAGATTGGTATGACTGGTCGGCGCAACATCGAGGGCCGAAGGGCCTGTACTGCGCTGTAACGTTCTATGTTCTATGACATTATCAATAGCTAATATTTCAGTAACTCTTTTAATAGTTGTGAAAATACCTGGACATTGTGAAATTTTATTCTGAAAATTAAACTAAATCATTGACAAGCCAAAGATATGCAGGATTGAATGTTTTATTTTGTTCCGTGACATAATTATAAGTTAGCAATGTCCAAATAAATATGTTTACAGCATTTTCCATCTCTTACAAATTTCTACATTCTTTTATAGTTTTGATTATAGTCAATACTTTATCAGAACACTAATAGTGAAGAAAATAGAAGATTTAATGCAGAGTTTTACAAAATGAATAATATTGGGGAGTTTTGTTTGAGAGACTAATTGTCTCAATGGACCTATTAGTTTGAACAGCACAGTAACTCTATAATTTGGCATCATATTCTGTGTTTAATATAGCACAAAATAAATATGGACTGATTGCACATTAGAACAGAGTTGACCAAGCACTGAACTCAGACTTAGTGCAAGTGCAGACTTTATGGAACCCTGTCACACTATAGGGAAATCAGAGCAATGTTCTCTCTTAATCTTCGGTTAACCTTTGCTGCATGTCTGTGCGATCGCAAACGTGGTGACTAAAATCATTAACAGTGCTGCTGGCTGTAAGGGTAGAATTCTGATGTGTGTCGACAGTTTGTTTATTTTGTGATGCCAAAATCTTCATTATTTCCATTTCAACACCTTGGGATCCAAGGTTAGTGACCAAACAGGAGTCACACCACTTGTATCACGTGGTTCTCTTATCAAATCCATCAACAGATCTTGATTCACAGATTTATGTATTTCTGCATGGTTAAGTCCATCACTGTTTCAACTGGCATAAGCTGTCAGGTGTTAGCAGATATGCTGTGACCGTATTTTGAACCCAGTGAGATGATTGGAGGAGATATTTGTAGTTTTAGAAGCTGGGAGGCAGTAGTGATTTTGGGTCTGGAGAGAGGGAATTGCTCATCATGTTTTAATCTTAAGAAAGCTCTCAAATTTCTATAGCACTTTTCATGACCTCAGGATGCTCCACGTTTCTTTACAGCCACTGAAGTATGTTTTATGTGTCGTCACTGTTGTAATGTAGAGATTACCTGCATTGAGATTCCACATGTAGCAATAAGGTATTCTATGTTATTTTGTCAGGTTGGTTCTATTACTCTGGGCACTTGGGGGATTTATTTGACACTGTTACAAAATGATGCCATGTTATCTTTAATGCCCAAGCGAAAGGACAAATGGATCCTTAGTTGAATGGTTTCTCTAAAGGGTTGGGCTTCTGCCAATGCAAGATTTACTCAAAATTGAATAGCATTGAATTGAATTAGCTTTATTGTCACACGTACTAAATGAATACAGTTGGTTCTTCTATTGCGGGCAGTGTCGTTTTTGTACAATCCTGTGTTATAAAAAAAATTCCACAGTAGCAGCACTATTTAAACTAATGGGGCCGGAATCATGTTAAACCATTACATGGTTTAAAAGTTTGCACTTCAGAAACAGTGTCCCCAATTTGTCAATCGTGTTGTAGCGAATTTGCATTAACGGAACATGCATTATAGCAGAACGATCTGTGCTAAAAAGTTGTTAAGTCGCCACTTACAGTGCCATCTTTAGGTACAGAGGTAGATTGGTACAGCTTCTTTAGTTACAAAATTAGTTAAAGTGTAACAACTTGACCAACACACAACACCATCTTAGATACATTGTACCCAAGTACAATCCTTGGTCATGGAATAGAGAGACATAGAAGAAAGGTTATTTCACAGCTACATGCAATAAAACCATAGGTCAGAAAAAGACAAGGAGTTAAAAAGACAGATATCACACTGTCTCTCCAAGGGCTGTCTGCACGGGGGCAGGGGCTGGGGGTGGGGGGAAGGGGGTGGTGGGGGTGGGGTGTCTCCATGTAGCCTGATCTCTGGCTGCTGCCACATACTGCATTGGGTCTCTGGTCATTGGCATCTCCGCTTCGGAGGCCAGAAATCGCAGGCCTTGGCTGGGTGTCCGAGGCTGAGAGAAGGGAGGAAGAGAGGGAGGAAAGAAAAAAAATACAGATTGAGTGGACGAGCTCCATCCTACTTCACTGCCACCTTAGTGGTTATCATTGGTTTAGAACTGAGATGTTATCCTAGATTCTGAATTTAAAGGTATATTTTGGGATCTGAATCCACAAGCTTCCAACTCCGATGCAAGAATGCTATAAACCAATCCTACACATCCTTAGCACTATCAACTTAGATGCAAAAGGCTCATTAATGCTTTTCAAATTATCCATCATTGGACTTCAATAATTATTTTGCCAGTCAGAAAGAATTTAACAGTAACTGTTACCATCAAAGCAAAGGTTGTAATTTATCTGAAATATAGTATACAAAGCAACCAATTGGGAAGCAATTGTTCAGTCAGAGTAATGTCATTTTCACTTAAAAATGAAGACATAATCTTGGGATCAGCATAGCATGCAATTCTGTGAATATATCATTTTAACATTAAACACACAAAAAACTTCAAGTGGGGGTCATGCAACACTCAGCAATTAACAACTTAACTCTTCAATTTATATTTAAAAAAGGTTTTGAGCATATCTAAAGTGGCATTAGGGTACATTCATTTCACTAGAACTATCATCTGCAAAAGCAACCAGACGTGCCTCCAATGTTACTATTTGATAATTATTTTTCTGTCACAAATTTGCTATGAACATGGTAACTTGAATATAGCTTTTTGTTTTCCTGAAATTGCTAGTAATGTAAAGAGAGGTAATGCAAAGTACCTGCAAAAGACTCTGGGCAAATGCAATGTAACAACACGCAAACAAAGACAACTCCAAGACTGACCTCCACCTTGACTGAATTATACAAGCTCAGAACAAAATGTTCTTCAATCCTATTGTTATTAACAGAGAGGGAAGGGGAGATATTAATGATCCTGTACATAATTATCTACTGCTGTATACATGGGTATAAAGGTTGGATGAAGATCGAGTTGTGCTTGTCTTGATTGAATAGAGTAATCCTCATTACAGAGTCACAGAAATAAAAATTTCTGGAAAAATTCAGCAGGTCCAGCTGCATCTGTGGACAGCAATTAGAATTAACGTTTCGGGTCCAAGTGACCCACCTTCAGAACTGACAGATTGCTAGGAAAAGGTTGGTATTTATGCAGCAGGTGGGGTGGAACTGGAGTAAACAATAGGTGCCTACCTTCTAGTTACCTGTCACTTCAATACACCACAGCATTCCCTGGCTAGCATCTCTGTCTTGGGCTTGCTGCAGTGCTCCAGCGAAGCTCAGTGCAAGCAGGGAAGAACAGCACCTCATTTTCCCCCTGGGAACTCTGCAGCCTTCTGGACTCAATATTGAGTTCAACAATTGTAGGGCTTAAGGCACCTTCTTCCATATCCTTACCCTAGCCTTATGTAGAAAGACTGAAGAAGTTATGATAAATACATAGAATCCTGGAAAAACTCAGCATATATGGGAGAGAGGAAAAATAGAGTTCATGTTTTGGTCGGTTTGACTTCTTCAGAACAGAGGAGTTGCTCTCCTTTTGCAGAGAAATGAAGGGGAGTTTGAAGAGTGGTGTTCAAAATGGTTTGCTCTGAAGAAGAGTCATACTGGATTCAAAATGTTAACTCAGTTTGACTGAGTGCTGTCAGACCTGCTGAGATTCTCCAGCATTCTCTGTTTTTATTTCAGACCTTGTCAGCATCTGCAATGCTTTGGTTCAAAATTATTACTGACTTTGAAAGAATACACAAAAGAGGAAATACTTTCAAGTGCTCGAACCTAAATTTGCACATTTAAAGGAATTCACAAAAGAACCAGCCGTGATATGAAGTTAAATATTGAGTTGGACTGAATCACAGTTGCAAAATCAGAAACACAGCAGCTGAGCACAGTAATCTTCCATAAAGGGATAACGAACAAATAATTTGTATTTTTATCATACTGACTTAAATACTGAATAAATACAGGTTAGGTCCTAGTCAGGATGTAAGGGATAAATCCTCAATTCTTTTTTAAAGTAGTGCTCTGGAATCTTTTATGATTACTCCAGCATTCCTTCAGAGCCACTCTGGAGAGCCAGCTTTTAATTTTAAAATCTCTGGAGGGGGAGTTGAATTGACAACAATCTTCCTCAGGGAAAATGTGCTACTCACTGAAAGTATGGGCATGGAAATCACTCAGGTGGTGTTGCTTTGAACATTTATTTGAACATGTGTGGTACTGAAGTTAATCCTTACCTTCCAAAGCTCAAGTTACCTGAAGTGATCCTTTCATGCACCTTACATTTTAAAACAGCAAGCATTAAGAAGGAAGGTGGGTCCTGTTCAGGAACATTTTTTTTTCCAATCAATCTGTTGAGAGATGTTATTACACACCTCTGGAACAGGTGGGACTTGAAACAGGGCCTCCTGCTCCAGGGGTGGGGACACTACCAGCCATTGAAAGGCCCATCCAATAAGTTGCAGCCGATGTGTTGTTTACTTACCCATGCCCAGGCAGGGTTGGTGGAAGCACTGAACTGTATTACTGGAGGAGATTAGAGCCTCTTGTTGGCCATGGAAAGGCATGGCCTTCACAGGTCTGGACACAACAGTAACATGAGCAGGATGTACATAGAAAGAGGTAGTTAACAAATCACCTTTTGAGAAGAGAAGGAGAACTCCTCTTACAGAGCTTTCCAGGAGCACCAGTCCTCTTGCTGGGATGAATGAACCATGAGCAATTCCTCTGGATGCTTTGCTTTGATGGCCACTACTTCCATGATGACCTGATGTCTCAAGTCAGGATGAGGATTTTGCTCCCAGTGGTGATAAGGATTAGCATTTCATTTTATTTGTACTTGACTTCCAGGCAAGCAATGTAGACATTAACAACATGTCAGAATTTATTCACCATAAAATGGAAGTATCTTAGCGAATAGAATTATCAAGGAGATGATAGTAGCATCCTCATAATGCAGGACATCCCTGACTGCATGTACCTGCCTCCGTGAGCCCCTCACTCAGTCAATGAGCAGTCAGTGTGTGACTACTCATGGTGCTTTTACCTTGAGAGTAGTTATCCTATCCCAACATTTTCCAATTTCTGTGGCAGAGGATGGCAGCTTGACACAAGGGCTACCCTATCCCTATGTGGTTCATGTGAGATCTGGGGACATTCAGTGAAAGGATTGTTCCTTAAAAGAATGAAACAGGGGAATTAGTAATGAATCAAACAAATATTTTGTATTTTTTTGTAGAGGATTCAAATAGTACCCTGGAAATAATTTCGAATCGGGAGATGACAGGGTGGGAGAAGCGTAAAACAATCACTGTTCATGAGGAAAGGTACTAAGAAGATTATTAAAACTAAAAGCTATAAAGTTCTTAGGCTTGGATGTATTTTATTCCAGGGCATTAAAAGAAATAACTGCTCAGATAAGTTAAAAATCACACAACACCAGATTATACTCCAACAGGTTTATTCAGAAGAACTAGCTTTCGGAGCACTGCTCCTTCATCAGATGGTTGTGGAGTATAAGATTGTTAGACACAGAATTTATAATATAATGGTTACATTTGTTTTAGTTTTACAACATTGCTGAGATTCTGGAAAGGTTTCATTGGATTGAAAAATAACAAAAGTGGTTCCTCTGTTCAAGAAAAGCGAGAGCCCGAAAAGAGGAAACCACACATTACTTGGTGTTAACATCTGTGATGGGGAAACGCAGGTATTTATTATTTGGGACGTTATATGACATTTAGAAAATCTCAATGCAATCAATTAGAGGGATGGGTTGTGAGTTTCTGGAAATGATATCATCCACCTTAAGAGACCAAGACACACAAATTGAAAATTGGACAGAACACCAGTGCTTCATCGGATGCTCACTGATGATGTTACCGAGCAAGGTGATGAAACATCTGAGAACAAACCTACCAGCTCAGCGAGCAAACTTACAACCTGAACCAATCAATCAGAGTCCACATGATTTCGTGAAAGAGAAATGGTATTTGATTTACTGGAGATTCTTTCCTTTGATCATGATCAATGTAGAGAAATGGGAAGCTGTGTCCTGTACCTAGGTTTTGAGTACTTTTATCGTGTTATATTAAATGTTGATATGCAAAAGAAGAGTTTATGCTGTAGAAGGTTATTTATTACAATGGATTGAGGGTTGTTTAACTAACTGGAAACAGAGTGGGTATAAATGACAAAATGAAATGTAATGAATGGAGTGATACAGGAATCAATACTGAAGCCTAAATTACTCGCAATAATATCTAATTGATGTGAATGAAGACTCCAAGTGTGGTTGCTAAATTTACTGATGACACAAAGATACACAGAGGAATCTCAATTATCCAGCATTCAATTAACTGGTTTTTGGATTATCCAAAAAAGATTGCAAGATCCTGATGCTTGACTAACTATGTTATCCGGCACTCGATTATTCGATTAACCGAACAAAATATTCCCCACCCAGGTCCTTCAGGTAATCAAAATGTTCTGTACAGTGAAACCAACTTGTGAAGAGGACATAAGTCAACAAAGTAATTGGTTATGTGAGTGCTGGGAAAATGATCGATTGAGAATATTATAGGAAAATGTGAATTTGTGTACTTTGGCGAGAAGAGGCAAAAGCAGCACATTTGAAAGAGTGCTACATATTCAAGTTGCCAACATTCACCTTTATGGCCTCCATACTTTTGTTACTTGGAAAAATCCCAAGATTTAATAAAGAAGCTTAACTGAATGGGTAATCTTCTTTTGAGCAACACAGTAACATTCCACATGCCTAAGAACTTGCAAAAATGTAGAAGTAGGAATGTTAAATAGAATTGAATGTAGTCAGTGAAAAATTCAATGTGAATCAATTTTTCCAAGCTTTCAGGCTTACTGACGCAAACTGTGTCTGAATTATTTACTTAGACCAATCCAATACAGATGGAAAATCATAATAATTGTTTGGATGTACATTGTCTTCATTAGGGGAATGGCCGCTTTCACCTTCTCATGAACAATAGAACATGTTTGGAACAATGATGCTATATTTTGATCTTTGACTGCTATTTTCAAAGAGGTTCATAAAGATTGAAATGGAAATTCCTTCTACAATTCCCAAGGAGGAGGCAAAGAAAGGGATGTTTACATAAATTCCCACTTCTTGTTGAACAATAGAAACTGCAACTTTGTTCGGACTTCAGCATAATTTGATTTGTCAGAAAGCAATCAGATAATTTTCACAACTCTTAGCTCAATGAAGTCTGGTCTGTTTTACTGTAGCACACAGCTACTATTTAAGCATGAGTGGCAAGGAAGAATAGAACATGAAGCAAAACATATCTCACGGCTTATGTTCTAGGCAAAAATGAATCCATCATAAGTCGAGCAGACAGAGATATACTGACAGATTGGTCCAGGCCCTACAGTTATTTTGTTGGCCTATTCTAAACTTTAATCTGTGCACTCTGGATGAACCTTGCTGATTCTTTATTTAGTAGTCAGCAATCTATGTGCAGCGCTGTATGTTTGTGCCAGATGGGAAAAACTGTCTTTCTGGGCATCATCTGTCTCAGCAATGTTCAGGAATGCACCACACACTTTCCCAAACCTCACATCACACTCAGAGACATGTCATCATGGTGGGGCAGACAGAGGGCAAAGCAACGATCAGTCGAGCCAGCATCATGCCCACAAGGCAAACTGTTAGTGCTTTCACTGGTCCACTTTAATCTTTCTATCCCGATAAAACACTCAAATCAGATGAGATGGCATCTGCGCCACTGGAGTGTATGTGAGATAATGAAAGTGTAAAACTAATGTTTACTAGGGCAGAAAAAATGCAGTTCTACAGGAGAGGCAGAGTGTGAGTAATATATTGTGATATGAATGATGTTTCAACGTCATTGGCTGATGTAAAATGTTTCCACTTGCTCTGATTTAAGCTCAGTCCAATTCTAGGAAATGACATATTGATATTAATCTAATAAATGATAATTCAAGTTTCATTGGCAGGTTAAAAATCATGAATCAATTAAAAGGTGAACTCACTCAAACATTCTGCTTCAGTGTAATATAATGAAAGCAAAAAAAAAGGTTATTAGGTTTAAATATTATCACCTAACGTTTAGAATGTTCACTTTGTTTGAAGGTGAAGTATCATTGTCCAGTTTTGCATCTTTCTTTGGGATGTAAATTGAATTTAAATTACAATTAATATCACAACACTGCGCTAAACATGTAACAGATAATTTTGTAAACTGTTATTGAGCAACACTGAAATTTGGTCTGATATCATTTTACATCACCTCTGCAGTTATCTGTTTCTTAAATATCTAGGTTTTAGCAGTAACTAATTTATTTTCTGTTATATATGTAAGAAGAGATATGCATGAGGTTCATTTGTACTCAGAATCTAGTGGAAACAACAAAATGATAAATAAATGTGCCAACTGTCCAGATTTCTTTGACACGTCAACTCATGCTGCTTACGAGTGACTGAGGATCTGATTAAACAAAAGCTCCTTAAGTTTAAATTGTCCAAAGTAAACCGCCTGAAACTTGCTTTTTCTGTATAAATTATATTATAGCTATAAATCAATGTTGAGGGCAAGATACTGAAGAAGAGCTTATTCTATTAAATAGAGCCTTTAACATTCAATAACACTCCACAGGCATACTGACAAGAACTCTTAACGTTTGCTTGCTTTATTCATTTTCTTCCTGAAACAGTATAAAGCACTTTTATCTGAGTTGAAGAGAATATAAGTATCCTTATTCAGCTTTTGTGTGGAATCAGAATTCTTTTTCATGCACTTGAATAATAAAGGACTACATATTTCCTTTGTTGTTACATCAGTGTTTATTAGGATGAAAGGCTTGTTTGTGTATTGGTTCAATAGTTCAATGTCATCACAGTAACCTAACCCACTTGCTATTGTTTTGAGCAATACATTCTGTTAATGCAATCTGTCAATCTGTGATTGTAATTTTTTAAATTGGCGTCCAAGGAAATCTCTGTCTTAGCAGAAGAAGGCTCTTTACAGCTGATAGTAGTGAAAGGAATGAACATGAAAGTGTACAAGTTTATATCTAAAACTACATGAATCAAACTGGGAGAAGGTACAATTTAATTCATGGTGACCGAAGTTAGTTTAGAACATAGAACATAGAACATAGAAGAATACAGCGCAGTACAGGCCCTTTGGCCCTTGATGTTGCGCCGATCCAAGCCCACCTAACCTATACTAACCCACTATCCTCCATATACCTATCCAATGCCCGCTTAAATGCCCATAAAGAGGGAGAGTCCACCACTGCTGCTGGCAGGGCATTCCATGAACTTACGACTCGCTGAGTGAAGAACCTACCCCTAACTTCAGTCCTATATCTACCCCCCCTTAATTTAAAGCTATGCCCCCTTGTAATACCCGACTCCATACGCGGGAAAAGGTTCACACTGTCAACCCTATCTAACCCCCTAATCATCTTGTACACCTCAATCAAGTCACCCCTAAACCTTCTTTTCTCTAATGAAAACAGCCCCAAGTGTCTCAGTCTATCCTCATACGATCGTCCTTCCATACCAGGCAACATCCTGGTAAACCTCCTCTGCACCCGTTCCAGTGCCTCCACATCCTTCCTATAGTATGGCGACCAAAACTGCACACAATATTCCAGATGCGGCCGCACCAGAGTTTTATACAATTGCATCATGACCTCAGGACTCCGGAACTCAATTCCTCTACCAATAAAAGCCAGTACGCCATATGCCTTCCTCACCGCACTATTTACCTGGGTGGCAACTTTCAGAGATCTGTGTACATGGACACCAAGATCCCTCTGCTCATCCACACTACCAAGTATCCGACCATTAGCCCAGTACCCCATCTTTTTGTTATTCTTCCCAAAGTGAATCACCTCACATTTAGCTACATTGAATTCCATTTGCCACCTTTCTGCCCAGCTCTGCAGCTTCTCTATATCCTGCTGTAACCTGCCACATCCTTCCTCACTGTCAACAACTCCTCCGACTTTCGTATCATCCGCAAACTTGCTCACCCAACCTTCTAACCCCTCTTCCAGGTCATTTATAAAAATGACAAACAGCAATGGTCCCAAAACAGATCCTTGCGGAACACCGCTAGTGACGGCACTCCATGAAGAAACTTTGCCATCAACTACTACCCTCTGTCTTCTTCCATCCAGCCAATTCCTAATCCAAACCTCCAACTCACCCTCAATGCCATACCTCCGTATTTTCTGCAGTAGCCTACCATGGGGAACCTTATCAAACGCCTTACTAAAATCCATATATACCACATCTACCGCTTTCCCCTCATCAACCTCCTTCGTCACCTTTTCAAAGAATTCAATAAGGTTTGTGAGGCACGACCTGCCCTTCACAAAACCATGCTGACTATCCTTGATCACATTATTCCTATCCAGATGTGCATAAATCCTATCCCTTACAATTCTCTCTAAGACTTTGCCCACAACAGAAGTGAGACTCACCGGCCTATAGTTACTAGGGTTATCCCTACTCCCCTTTTTGAACAAGGGAACCACATTTGCTATCCTCCAGTCTTCTGGCACTACTCCTGTAGACAAAGAGGACATAAAAATCAAGGCCAATGGCTCTGCAATCTCCTCCCTTGCTTCCCAGAGAATCCTAGGATAAATGCCATCAGGCCCAGGGGACTTATCTATTTTCACCTTTTCCAGGATTTCCAACACCTCTTCTCTACATACCTCAAAGCCATCCATTCTACTTATTTGTGACTCAGTATTCACATCGACGACAATGCCCTGTTCCTGAGTAAATACTGAAGAAAAGTATTCATTCAGTGTCTCCCCAATCTCTTCCGCCTCCACACGCAACTTCCCACTACTATCCTTGACTGGACCTATTCCTACCCTAGTCATTCTTTTATTCCTAACATACCTATAGAAAGCCTTAGGGTTTTCCCTAATCCTACCGACTAAGGACCTTTCATGTCCCCTCCTTGCTGCTCTTAGCTCTCTCTTCAGGTCCTTCCTGGCTACCCTATAACTCTCAATCGCCCCAATTGAACCTTCACGTCTCATCTTGAGATAGGCCGCCCTCTTCCATTTAACAAGGGATTCCAATTCCGTATTAAACCACGGCTCCCTCGCACGACCCTTTCCTCCCTGCCTGACAGGTACATAATTATCAAGGACACTCAATAGTTGCTCCTTGAACAAGCTCCACATATCATTTACACTCTTGCCTTGGAGTCTACTTTTCCAAGCCACACATCCTAAGTCATGCCTCACCGCATCATAATTTCCCTGACCCCAGCTATAGCTCTTGCCCTGTAGTACACACTTATCCCTCTCCATCACGAGAGTAAAAATCACCGAATTATGGTCACTATCCCCAAAGTGCTCACCTACCTCTAATTCTAACACCTGGCCTGGTTCGTTACCCAGAACCAAATCCAGTATGGCCTCACCTCTTGTTGGCCTGTCTACATATTGTGTCAGGAAACTCTCCTGCACACATTGAACAAACACTGACCCATCTAACGAACTTGAGCTATAGCTTTCCCAATCAATATCAGGAAAGTTAAAGTCCCCCATAACCACCACCCTATTACTGTCACTCATCTCCTGAATCACCTTCCCTATCCTTTCTTCTACGTTTCTAGGACTATTGGGAGGCCTGTAAAAGACTCCTAACAGGGTGACCTCACCTTTCCTATTCCGAACCTCAGCCCAAACTACCTCAGATGGCAAGTCCTCATCCATCGTCCTTTCCACCACTGTAATACTATCTTTGACAAGCAATGCCACACCTCCCCCTCTTTTACCCCCACCTCTGACCCTACTAAAACATTTAAATCCTGGAACCTGCAACAGCCAATCCTGTCCCTGTTCTAGCCATGTCTCCGTAATAGCCACAACATCGAAGTCCCAGGTACCAACCCACGCTGCAAGTTCACCTACCTTATTTCGTATACTTCTTGCATTGAAGTATACACACTTCAAGCCACTTTCCTGTTTACAGACACCCTCCTTGGAAATTGATGCCATGTTCCTAACCTCCCTACACTCCAGGCCCTGCACCCTGAAGCTACAATCTGGGTTCCCATGCCCCTGCAGAGTTAGTTTAAACCCCCCCCAAGAGCACTAGCAAACCTCCCCCCAAGGATACTGGTGCCCCTCAGGTTCAGGTGTAGACCATCCTGTTTATAGAGGTCCCACCGTCCCCAGAAAGAACCCCAGTTATCCAAAAACCGGAATCCCTCCCTCCTGCACCATCCCTGTAGCCACGCATTTAAGTGTTCTCTTTCCCTATTCCTCGAATCTCTATCATGTGGCACGGGTAACAAACCAGAGACAACAACTCTGTTCGTTCTAACTCTGAGCTTCCAACCTAGCTCCCTGAAAGTCTGTCTAACATCCTCGGCACTCCTCCTACCTATGTCGTTGGTGCCAATATGGACCACGACTTCGGGCTGCTCCCCCTCCCCCTCCAGGACCCGGAAAACACGATCAGAGACATCACGTACCCTTGCACCTGGGAGGCAACATACCAATCGTGAGTCTCTCTCGTTCCCACAAAACCGCCTATCTGTGCCCCTAACTATCGAGTCCCCAATTACTACTGCTCTGCTCTTCTTCACCCTTCCCTTCTGAGTAACGGGGACAGGCTCCGTGCCAGAGACCTGAGCCCCGTTACTTACCCCTGGTAAGTCATCCCCCCCACAAGTATCCAAAACGGTATACTTGTTCTTGAGGGGAATGGCCGCAGGGGGTCCCTGCACTGGCTGCTTCCTCCCAGTCCCCCTCACTGTCACCCATCTATCTGCCATCTTTGGAGTTACTACTTCCCTATAACTTTGATCTATGACCCCCTCTGCCTCCCGAATGATCCGAAGTTCATCCAACTCCAGCTCCTTCGCGCTTTTAAAGGGGGAAAAAACCTACCCAGGTAAGCTTACACTAACTGCTTCCGGGTCTCGGCTGCCCCTCTGGTCGTCGTCACTTCCCCCTGGTGCTCCCGCTCTTTCTGTGAAGAGAGAGAAAAAAAACACCGCTGCCCGCTTCCGGTAAGCACTTTCAAAACCAAACGGTCTTACCTTCGCTGCTGCTCGCACTGGAAATAAAGCCTCAATTCTGCGCAAAAAAGCCTCAATTCAACTGAAATACTGCAAGGGATTAGCTGAGTTACAAGTCTTTCAGATTGCAAGAAATAAAATGGAGATATTGCACATTTGAGCATAAGGAACGTTCATATAGGATTGCAAAAAAGGGGCCAACAAAGGAAATTTCCACATACCCATCATCATTACCCTGCCAGCTATTTTGCTAAATGAATGATTCATTTCATTGAAAATGTATTTGACAAAAGTTTTTTTGTGGTAGTTTTTGTTTTGAAGCTTGAAGATGACACATAATGATTAGATGAAGCATAGATTTTTGCCTGTGCTCCAGTCAGGGATCAAGGCCATGTCATTGTGCATACCTTCAAGTGAAACACAGGTAAGATGGGCAAAAATGGGTGTGTTGGTTATTCCTAAAAATCCGGTGCTGTGCCCCTAATCTGTTCCAATACAGTTGCAACACTGGCATCTACCTGACAATGTGGAAAATTTCCCAGATATATCATGTACACAAAATCAGGATAAATCCAAAACGAGTCAATTACCACCCAGCAGTCTACTCTCAATCATCAGGAAAGAGTGGGGGAAGGGGTCATCAACAGTGCTGTTGAGCAGCATATGCTCAGCAATGGTGCTCACTGAAGCTCAGTTTGGGTTCTGTCAGGGCCACTCAGCTCCTGACCTCATACAGCCTTGGTTCAAATACAGACACAAGTGCGGGAATGCAGAGGTGAGGTGAGAGTGGCTGCCATGACATCAAGGCCATGAGCATATCATCAAGAAGTGCTAGTAAAACGAGAGTCAAAAAGAAGTAGTGGGGAACCCTCTATTGGCTGGAGTTACCCTGACGAATAGAAAGATGGTTGTGGTTATTGGAGGTCAGTCAAAAAATAAAGTGGGTGGCTAGGTGGCTCAGTGGTTAGTACTGCTGCCTCACAGTGCCAGGACCCAGGTTCAATTCCAATCTCGGGCAACTGTCTGTGTGGAGTTTTCACATTCTCCCTGTGTCTGCGTGGGTATCCTTGGGGTGCTCTGGTTTCCTCCCATGATCCAAAGATGTGAAGATTAGGTAAATTGGTAATGCTAAATTGCCTATAGTGTTCAGGGATGCGTAGGTTAGGTGCATTAGTCAGGGATAAATGTAGAGTAATAGGGGAATGGGTCTGGGAGAGTAAATCATTGGAGGATTGGTGTGGACTTGTTGGGCTTAATGGCTTGTTTCCACACTGTACAAACTGGTATGGTATCCAACTTTACACAGTTGCTATCACACACTTTGGAACAAATGGGACTTGAACCTGATTCTCTTGTGACAGGGCTCCAAGATCCAACTGGAAGAGTACAAATCCAATCAGATCCAAGGAGCGATTTCCATCTTGGTCTGTGCATAAACCTGTCACATTTACAGTGCCTGGACCATATAAAAGGATTGAAATCTGAACATTTATTAAGATTTGCTGGTGTCATTAATTTGCCATTTTAACACAAGCATATGCTTTTGTACTTTTTTTTATCTTCTAATTCATTATTTTCTTAGACAATGGATGCTTTTGATTATAATTAGAGCTGGATTGTGAACATTATTCTGCCTGATCATGTAAACGAGCTGGATAAGGTTGGACGACATAACAGAGATTATTGTGACCAAATATCAAACGTGAACATCATCTGCCACACTTAATTAAGTTGTGCCGCAAAATGAGTTGACTTAATGTCCACAGGTGGGCTTGATGCTTTCCAGCTAGAGAAATGGTTTGAAAGAAAGAAAAATGTTGTCAACAGAGCATTTACAGTATTTTGCAATTTTGAGTTGAGCAAGGGCTTTGATGCAGCATGTTTTTATTTCAGTTAATTTTCTGTGCAATGTTTCACACTCTGTGTAGGACCATTGGGACCATTGCAGAAAGGGGAGTAGCAAGGAAATGCCCACAGAATTGATGAGTATGCAGTCCTCGAGGTTGGATCTGGACAGTTGCAATGGCCACTCTGCAAAGTAATAGTGGTTTTCCATTTTGATTATCATAAATATTTCTCCTTTGAAAGAAAATATAAACTAACTTTAGGACAAGTCAGATTTTTGATTCAACTACATGTAGGTACTTTCCTTGCAAGATGTCACCCAATAATTTGGAGTTGGACTTGATAAAATACTAATCCCCAATTTTTTCTTCTTGCTAAGAGTATGCTCCAAGAGAAAAGAAAGTCTTTAATGAGAAACTAGTCATGCATTTTATTCCTTTGAGCAATTGCGTTCAGGAATTGAAACTTCAGAATGCTGCAACAATTATTACATTCAGCCTACTCATTAATCAAAAATGCTTAAATCAATTGATTTAATAATTTAGTTTAGGGAACATGAATGGTTTTAATTACTATGGTACTTTCAGTACTATTTACATTGAATAGTTCAACTTAACACAATTAAATAACAAAATTATCAGGATAACTTTTTAAGATTCAACTCTCCAAGTTTATCTGCACTTTCTTAATAACTCAGTCTTCCGATATTAATGGATTTCATTTGCACTGCTTCCAGAGTTTGATTGACAATGCATGTCTAAATGGACAAATGGAAGAAACACTCAAGGTGTTCTTGAAACCAGCCAATTGTACAATTCTACTATGAACTCCCCAAGCTTGACATCTACTGTTGGAAGAAGATTATGTCATCAACAGGGGTGAGATAAAAGTGACTGCCTTTGGCATCAAGGCAGCATTTGACTGATCTATGAGATCAAAAAGCCTTAGAAAAGAAATGGAATCAATGGGAATTGGGGAAAAATCTCTGCTGATTGAAGTCATCCCTGACACAAATGGATATGATTGTTCTTGGAGGTCAATCATCTCATCCTCAGGATATCACAGCTACAATGTTTTAGGGTAATCTCCTTGGCTCAACCATTTCAGCTGCTTCATCAATGACCTTCTGCCATTATAAAATCAGAAATGTGGATTTTCACTGACTACACAGTAATCAGCACCATTTGTAACTCCTCAGATGATGAAATTGTACATGGCCATAAGCAGCAAAACCCGACAACATCTCGCCTCAGACTTACAAGTGGCAAGTAATATTCACACTGTACGAGGGCTAGGCAGTGGCCATCTTAAACAGGAATGAATCCAACCATCATCTCTTGATTTTTATTGGCATTACCTTTGCTGAATCCCTCAATCTCAAACTTCTGAGAGTTTTCATTGACCAGAAACTGAATTGGACTAGCTAGATAAATACTGTTGCTACAAGAGCAGGTCAGAGGTGAGGAATCTTGTAGCAAGTAACTCACTTCCTAACTATCTAAAACAACACGGTCTCTACTTGTCTGCACAGGTGCAACAATACTGATGGAGCATGCCACTATCCAGGTTAATGATATGTATGCACAGTTGTATGAAGATACAAGGGAGACGCTATTCAATTGGAAATTGAAGCATCGATTAAATTAAGAAGTGATGGAGAAGGTAGTTCTCCCTGAGTATGGCAAAGGACTACAAATGGGATTAATTAGATAGTATTTTGCACATGCTTCAAAATATTTAAGCGCATGGTATGTGTAAATAATTTGATTTATTCCATTTTATTACCTTTTGTGCAATAAACTTACACTTTATTGTTCAACCTGAAACATTATGTGCTTGTGTTTCAGTGAAAGACTCAATTTCCAGCTGAAAGCCAATTTACATGGAGCATTCACTGTCCAATTAACATGGGTGGGCATACCCTTGTGATGGCTGTCCAAACAGGGAGACTATCATTCAAAGGACAATTCCACTTGCAGATATGGATGCTGCTGAGAGAGGCAGGAAACTTGAGGGTGGCTCTAAATGATGGTGCCCTCAGGAATTTCATTAATATTTGAAAAATTGGAATGCCGTCATTAAAAGCCAGGAGGATATAGAAGAAATACACCACAGGATGGCTTTATGGCTGAGGCGGTAACCTTTACCCTTTTACAATACATTCAAGGGGCCAATGACGGGGGACCACAATGAACATCGCTTTATTGCATGGATGCTGTCTCTTATTCACTAAGTTTCCTCTGTATACTTTGCCCATCTAATCCTATTATATGGAAAGTCTGTTCATGTAGGTTTATCAATTTTGCTTTCTTGTTGTCTGAATGGTTTCATGTTTATATGCTCAGGGTATATGAACCTAAGCAGAGAGTGGTGAATCTGTGGAATTCATTGCCACAGAAGGCTGTGCAGGACAAAACATTGAGTATATTCAGAACAAAGATAGATAGTTTCTTGATTGACAAGGGGATCAGGATTTAGTAAACTTTATCAGCCATGATTGAATGGTGAAACATACTCAATGAGACAATTAGTTACGTTTCTGCTCCTATGTCTTATGATCATATCGTCTTTTTTTTTGAGACCCTGACCAATGTTTTACATTATAATAGGATTGCTTCCACTGATCTGATTTCAATCTTTCTTCTCTTACAAGCTGACACCTGATTTAAAAAAAAAAATCCCTCAGTACTATTTTAATCACAAAAACTAATTTGGGACAAGCTTCTGGTTCAAATCCCCCCATTAATTTATCCCAAATGTCCTGTACATTTATCCATATCTTACTTTTCCAAACAATCCAATTCCTCCTGAAGTTTTTTTATCCCAACCTCTTGTATTCTAGTAACCACGTCTGTTGTTATTGTGCTTATGTCATCTGTGAAAAGTGGGTATTTGTAGGTCATATTTTTTACATTATTGAAAGCATGGCACCAGCAATTAATCCTGTGGGACTCAACATGTCAAATGTCTCCATCTTGAATATTTCTTATTCACACAGACAACTTTGAATACATCTTCATCAATAACACCACTGAGAATTTCCTCAAAGCTTCTCATGCTGTGCAGCTGTGAACTATGAGAAACATTCATTTTCAATCACACATTTGATATTAATATAAATATAATGTCTGACAATGTCACATTGGCATAAGAAGTAGGATACATCTGAAAGAAATTCCTGATGTTATTGACTTTGGGCATGACATCTCTGTGGTTCTCAAATGCTGGAGAATCTCCCTTTATTTCAGTTTTGATCACGTTGTCATTTGTGATCACACTGTCAGCTGTCTCAGCATGAAGGTCTAGAATTGATTACCAAAAATTTTTTGCCTCTCTACTTCTCCCTCCCTTTAGAATACATTTTTAAAACCAACCTCTCTTATAATGTATTTGGTCACCTTTCCTAATATTTTTTAATATGATTTGTTGCCTTTTTAAAATTGACAATGTTCTTCTGAAGCCCTTGGGAGATTTTCCTATATTAAAGGCGCTGTTCATTTGCAACTTACTATTTTTGAACCACCTTATTAAGTGCCTGAGTGAAATCAGCATTAATTATATGTATTTTTCAGCCTTATTCACAGTCTGCAAAATTACCCTGGTGTCAGTCCTGATTTTTAAATGATGGTTGATTCTTTCTGGTTAGCTCTCTCTCTCCCTATGGGGCTCACTGACTTGACAACAGGCTCCAATAATGTGTAGGAAGATACGAAAAAGGCAGTGCAATACACCATGTATAAAATAAAGTGGTAAGCTGCGACAAAAAGAAGCCACATGAAGATTAAGACTATTTTATAGTCTGACTCTGTCCATATAATAGTTCATGAATGAGCTCTGTAACAAGGATTTGATGGGTAGAATGGCCTCTTTCTGCATGAGCAGGGTTCCATGACTCTGCAAAAAGTGGAAATCTGATAGCGCAGCATTTGACAATTACAGCAAGGAGAGATAGGAACTAATGTCATGTGAAATTATTTGGACAGATATTTTTTAAAATGGCCAGAAACAGATTCTGCAATATTTAATATGCTGTGTTAGTTATATTGCTGGTAAACTGTAGAATAACCATTCAGGTATTTAAGATACTTTGGCCAGACCTGAATCAGTTGCCAAACATTGCCAGGAGATGTCATCACTTTTCCTTTAAAAATAAATTTAATAAAAAGAAATCTATAACTGATTTGGAACATTCTTAGTGACAAACATGTTCTAGACAAATAATTATGTCTTAGGTAAAGCAGATACAGTGAGAAAAATACATTGGAACAAGTTAAGATGTGATTACTTTAGGTGAGTATGCATAACTGTTTTGGATGACGCTTTGCTTATATAAAATTATAGGTCCAACTCTGAAATGATTGTCTGTTGAACACACGGCTTGAGTAATTAGTTTCCTGCTATTCCCCGGAAATTGTGGTGCTGCACTATAATTTTCAAGTGTACTTTGGTTTGCAAATTGATTTAAAGCCAATGTGGCATTATTTCAAATCTGGGATGGTGTGAGTCTAATTTATAATTATAAAGTTAGTTCTATTTTTAGAAATTTGTAGCATAGCAAACATGTATAGAGGAAAGACAGCAAACATGGTTTCTGCTTTTCATCAATATCTTTGATTTGTACAATTTTCCATAATCTGTATCCAAAATCTCCTGACGGTTTTATTAATTGTGCAATCGATTGGCATGCATTAAATGCTTGAAATGGCAAAATACTCAGTACTATAGAAAGAGAGTAAGCATGTGATTAGATTTGTATTCCTCAAATAATGAGTTGTCACAGTCTCTTTGGGCTTCTAGGTTTCAATAGGTAAACAACATTATTTTCATTGTAAGGTCTCCTGTCGATGTATTTCCTGTAGATAAAGCTAATGACCCAAAACACAGGTGAAGATGTTGTGTAAGGCTTGCTCAGAATTCTTGAAGTTGGGCATCAAGAACATTTGTAATTCCTCTGTACAATTATATAATTACTCCTTCATCTATTATAGCACAGATATACAGTAAAATATGGGAAACAAATAAGCCCTAGCTTGTTACACATTGCTTATAAGAAGTGCTTTGTCATTTGTGAAGGGTAAGTGTGGCAAAGAGGAACAAAAGTGAAACTTTGATAGACTACCCCATTCCCAAAAATAAGTAGGAAATTGGGAGATTTTGGGGAATTTTTTATCTAACTTCAGACAATAGCTGAGATACTGAAGAAAAATAATTGTTCCAAAAGCAGGTGAAGGAGGTATGGTCAGCAAAGCATCAAGCATTCTTTGAGAAATTGAATATAATCCTATTAAGAGAAAAGGTTTTGGCCATTGCCTAATTTTACAAATCTTTAAAAATGTTAATTAATGCTGGTGACTTGGGCTAGATGCAGTCTTTATAAAAGATGATCCATCAGGAATAAAGAAGGCATTAGACCTCTTTTCCAAGTAATTAAACTAGTATTACAAGTAATACTCTACAGTGAAAAAGACAAATTTAGGATTGTTCTTGGCTTTTCAGCATTTCAACTCTGTGTTCATCAAAAAGAAAGACTAATATATAATGACTTAATACATTAACTTCTGTGCAGAAATTTACATTTTGAAATGCAGTATTCTTCCAGTGGTCTTCATGAATACATCTGTTAAATTATAAAAATTACACACAGAATAGCTTAACACTAGATGGCATGGGAGTTGGACCGAAGGGTCTGTTTCCGTGCTGGACATCTCTAGGACGTACTGTCAAGAATGTGATTGTGCTGAAGCAGTAGAAGAATTTTGGGAATAAATGACAAAAAAAAACAGTTTGAATTCTGTCTAATGAATAAGTGGTGGTGAATGAATCTGAATTTCTTGTGTTATTTTGTACGTATGCTGTGTTTATCTGGTGATGAAGCACATTTAAAATGACATTTCTTACCATTTTAAGGTTGAATGCACATAAGAAATCACTGCTTTTTTGAAACTATAAATTGATATATAAGATGCACTACTGTATAGCTGAAACACAAACTCTCCTGGTATATTTTATATTGGTGTATTACATATTTGTGTATGTTTGAACTGTTCAATACAATGAAACTGCAAGGGGGCAGATTTCAGACTGAGTAGTCTGGACAGTCTTTTGAATTAAAGAGATCCTGCTTGATGAGAGTACTCTGCTGTCCTGCCACATAACTTTCAACCTACTGCAGTCAAAATAACAGGGGAAACCTGCAGAACCTGCAACCAAAAAATATCCATCTGTCTCTATTCCACTCCTCCTTCTCCCTCTCTCTGTCCCACTCCCCCACACTCTCTCCCTCCCTCTGCATGTGGGAAACAGATGAAAAAAAACTAGGAATTATAACAAGAAAAGACCTAGGTCTACCTGATCAACTACTGAGTCAAAGAACATCAAGCATCTTTCAGGCAATAGCATGTTTGATGCAGATGCCATTCCTTGAAGCCTGTCATGAACAGGGTACATCTGAATCAACAGTGGAGAAATATATCTATATTGCAGGAGTTCTAGCAGCACTGCATCTTTGTAGAGAGATTAGTGGAGTCTATGTTAAACTTTATCTTGGGATGGAATCTATCAGGGCCAAAGAACTGGTCAACTTCGAGTTCCAATAATGCTACTTCCTTGCTAATTGTAAACTTTCTTGGGCATGTCCCTCCCTTTCAATTGCTGCCTTACAACTATTTCTGGGATGTTTTTCATATCTTCTCTAGTGAAGATGGATGCAAACTATTTGTTCAATATATCCGGCATATCATGAAAAATTCCTCATTCTCTACAGGGCGAACACTTCATGAACTTTTCTTTCAAATATTTTAAACTTTTCCAATCTATTTTTATATTTCTTGTCTAGCTTTATCAAATACTCTAATTTTTCCCTCATTAATATTTTGTAATTCTTTGTTTTTTTTTAAATATATATTTTGTCCAATCTCTTGACTTACCACCTATCTTTGAGCTTGATGCTATCTTTGACTTTTTGAATTAACCACCAGTGGTGGGTCCCACTCTTTGACTTTTTCTTTATGTGCGAGAGCCACGTCTCATGTGGCTATCCTTTGTCTTTGAGCAATGTGCCCGTAAATCTGCTTTGAGGTGTTAGCAGATCAGGAAGGCTGGACTGCAGAAGGATGAAAGGATCATTGCAGTCACTTAATCCCCATAACAGCACAAAAGGTTTCTGTTTGGTTGCATGCCAGCAGCACATATTCAGATTGGAAGTAAGTAAGAGGTTCATGAGCTTTACAAACAGATGCTCAGTTCTCTTTGATTGTCAGTCACCAATTGGGGAGCAATTAAAGTTAGGGCGCACAGGGGACCTGATTTAGAGGAGTGCAGAGAATTGTGCGGCTGGAGAAAAATTACTGAAGTAAGTAGGGACTCTGATTCGAGGACCAGCTCATAGGAGCAAAGGGATGCTTCAAGTATTTGATATCTAATACTTGTGAGCAATCCACTAATAATGTGCCAGAAGCAGAGCCACATGGCTACAGTTGAGTGAGCTAGTGCTTATCAAAGTTGAACTTTAAGTACCTGGACAGGTCTGGAGGTGGCCTTCAGAACTTGCCAACCAGAGTGATAATGATGTGCTGTGTCCTGCACCAAATTGTGTCGCTCAGGTAATCAAAGACGGTGGAGGAACAAGGGATTTATCACACATCCCTAAATGAAGAAAACATTGGGGAAGGTAATGAGGAGAAGGTAGATGGGAAACTCATTACCAGACCAGCCACTTCCATTGGTCCTCAGGTATCAGGAATGCCTTAATATCACGAAGGTTAATCTTGTGTGAAATATCAGAAATTAAATTCCGAGATCCATTCCCTTGACTTTCCTCCACTTTGCCCCCTCACCCTCTACTATCCTTAACAATAAAATGTGTTTGAACCATTGCTCCACTTATTATTGTCTCACCAATACATACCATTAAATGACAAGGTTCAACATGAGGAAAATAAAAGCATGAGTTGATAATGGAATTGATAATAGACTACATATAAAACTAGTTCTAATCCATGCATCTCACTTGTCATTACAACCAAGGGAAATTTATTTACAGAACTTAAAGGAACGAATTGTGAACAAGCGAAAATGAAATATGTACCAGGAGCGTGTCACGGGTCCATTTAGATTTGCTTCATGACACTAATGGGGAGTCAGATCACAGTTATGAAGATTGAGAATGGGGTATTGATGTTCATTTTGCAAACCCTTTGGATGATATCTGATCCTGGGAAGGGGCAGGGTGCTTGTGAAATCTGAGAGGAAGCACTCTTTGCAGCTCCTGGTCCACAAGTTATGTTGTAAAAGGTACTCATTATCCCCAAAGCTCTCCACATTTTCCATTAGCTTTAGAATTGTTGAAGCCTGAGAATCCCTACAAGTGTTCAATCTGTAAAGCAGGTTAAAATGAGAGTCTACCAGCCTCATTAAACTATTGAAATTACAAACATATTTTGAGTTTGAGATCAGATTGAGATTTTCAGATGTTAAACCCTGATTTGACCCTTGCAGCTCACTCATTTCTCAGCATTGCAATTCAACCCTTGTGCTCCCTTCTGTACTTCTAATTTCCTTCTCTAGTTTCCCACTTATAAAGTCATGGAGTCATAAAGCATGGAAACAGACCCTTTGGCCCAACTTGTCCATGCTTACTACACTTCCTAAACTGAACTAGTTCCATTTGCCTGTGTTTGACCCATATCCCTCTAAATCTTACCTTTCCACATACCTTTCCAAATGCATCTTAAATGTTGCAATTGTACTCATCTCTACCACTTCTTCTGACAGGTCATTCGATAATACATTTCCCCCTGTACTTTATGCCTTCAGTATGTTTCTCCATTACTACATTATGAGCTCGACATTTATCATAAGTTCTACTTTAAATGTTCAAATACAGTGCTGTAAGCTTTTAATTAAACTTATTCACCATATGATACAAACACGTGTTATAATTTCTACATTGGGTATTTCTACATCTGCAGCCTGGCAGCTGGTAAATAGCTCAAATTGTAAAAGCAATGTTGCCTTCAATATGAACATTTTGTCTTTAGTTGGATCATCTTGTCTTTAGTTAATAATAACAATGCATTATCAAACCATAATGAAATCTACTCAGAACAGCAGCATTAATTTTACTTATTGGCTTAATATGTTTTCCAGACAAGAACAACACCAAATCAATTCACACACGTAATCTCTGTGTGCTGCATGATAAGACCTCACATGTACATTTGAATGTAAATGTTTTGTCGGAGTATAAATGCCAATCATCCAGATGGTGACCAGCAACAGAAATGATTACATTTACTATTTATTCCTAATTCAGTCAAATAAATGCCTCTTATGGATAAAGAAAAGGTAAAGATTATGAAAATCAACAAACAAATTGAGGAAACAATGGCAAAGGAGTCAGATCACTAGAATTAATTCCTTTTATGAATACTTTTTTGCAAATGAAGTATTGTTAGACTTCAAATGAAGCAACTGGTAAACAGAATTAATAACCTCTTGTTTAGCGCACAAACCTTGCTCTAGTTTTAATGGGAATGTTGATTGGTTGTTGAGACTACGTGTTCTCAACCCTATTGTTTTTGTGCCTCCTAGCTTCCCACCATTAAAAATAGTTGATGTAAGCCCCATAACAGAGTGCAAACAATTTTTCTGTCAATTAGTTAATAATATGATTTCAGAGAGAAGATTCCCCTCCCTGACCTGCCTATCGGCATTGATTGTTCAATTAGTTAATGTTTGTGACGTTTTGAATTTTTGAATGACCACAATATAGGAAGAGGACTCAAAGTCTGCCTTTTCTTGAAAAATAAAATCAGATAATACTGGACATAACCACTAAGTCACAAAGCACCTGTGGAGAGAGAAACCCAGCAGGATTAATTCTTCAGGTAGTTGGGACATCATGTTGTGGCTGTCGGTGAGGCCATTTTTGGAGCACTGCGTACATATCTGGTTACCCTGCTATAGGAAGGATGTTATTAAATTGGACCGGGTTCAGAAAAGATTATATATATGTTGCTGGGACTGGAGGGTTTGAGTTATAAAGAAAGGCTGGATAGGCTGAGACTTTTTTTCACTGGAGAATAGAGGGTTGAAAGATGACCTTGCAGAGGTTTATAAAATAATGAGGGACATGGCTAAGGTGATTAGCAAAGGTCTTTTCCCTAGGGTAAGGGAGTTCAAAACTGGAGGGCATAATTTTAAGGTGACAGGAGAAAGATTTAGAAGATGCCTGAGGGACAACGTTTGCACACAAAGAGTAGTTCGTATGTAGAATGAACTGTCAGAGGAAGTGATAGATGTAGGTACAGTTACAACATTTAAAGGACATTTGGACAGGTACATGAATAGGAAATGTTTTGAGGGACATGGGCCAAATGTAATCAAATGGGGCCAGTTTATTTTGGGAAACTTGGATGAGTTGGAGTGAAGGGCCTGTTTCCGTGCTGTATGGCTCTATTACTTTATTTGCTTTTTCTAAACATTAACTCAGTTTTGTTTTTATGTATCTTGATACTGAACTAAAATATCAAAATGTCTGAAAACCTTTAAGAAAAGGAGTTGACCAATCAGTTTAAAGATTGTTTACGATATCCCAAATTAAGTTCAGAAAATTAGGTATGATTCTTTTAGCAACCAATGTCGAAGGAATGCAGCTTTCACATAGATATGTTTAATGGAACATTTTAAAAATCTGATCGTTGTTTGCAAATCAGATTGACATGCTTCATCACACCATTTAAAGAAAACACAGAGTAAATTTATTGTCCTTATTTTCATTCTTCCTGAGAAAATGAACCACAATGATTTGCTATACAACTTACAAAGGAATCACTAAAATTACAACCTTGAGCCTTCTATATGTAGGGAAAAGTTTTCTAAAATAAATAATTTATTCCGTCTAGGAATCGAACAATGTAAAGCAATAAACTGTTTGCGAATGGAGTCAGGACTGTATCAGTGATTTGGATGAATATAATGATAAGACTAATTATAACCAACTGTATTGTAAGTTTAGGGAATTCAATCCTTCTCAGTGCATAATAGGATAACACCATCGATGATTTCAGGCCAATCTGCAACTTTTCTTATTGTCTTCTTGTATTAAGTTGTATTCTTTCTCAATACAAGCCACAACTTCAGTTTAATGGCATCTGCAAGTTTTGATGTTACTTGTTCTTAAGCATAAGGCATTCCTATAAATGATCAAGAAATGTGTTCAAACACTAATAATTGTGTGATATCACCTTCTACCTTCCTTCGATCTGAATAACTACCTTTTCCACTTACTCCACACTTTCTGTACATTTTTTCAATGTTATTTATTCAGGTATTTGATCCCTGACTCCACATTCCCTAAGCATTCTTATAAATCAAAAACGTGACACCCAATGTATATTACCTATACATATTCTAACCATTGCATTTGCAAAGAATTCTATCAAGTTTTTTTAGTACTTAAGTTTATTATTAAGTAACTGCTTGGAGGTCGAAGATACATTAATATTCCCATTTTTATGATGGGAAAGACCAGTTCTTCAGTGCAAACGATAATGTTGGCATCTATCTTGACCATCTCTTGATTCACGCCCTATTTTATTGAGAAATGGCTGAAAACATGAAAAGCTACAACGGATAAAGACCATGACTACATTCTGGTAATAGTATTGAAGAAGTATGCTTGAGAATTTTCCGCTCCACTTGACAAGCTGTTCCAGTACAGCTATAACACTGGCATATGCCCAACAATATGGAACATATTGAGCATGAAAAAGTTGGATAAATCCAATCCAGCCAAATATTGCCCACCAGTTTACCTTCTATCATCATAAAGTGATTGAGGGAATCATCAACAGTGCAATCAAACAACACTTACTCAGCAATAAACTATTCATTCAGCCTTGGTTTGGGTTCCACCAGGGTCACGTTAAACACTGACAGAAAAGCTGAACTCCAGATCCTGTCCACCATCTCCAAGGCACAAGTCAAGAGTGTGATAGTCTACTATCCAATTGCTAGAATGGGTGCAGCTCCAATAACACTCAAGAAACGTGACACCATTCAGGACAAAGCAGCTCACTTAATTAGTGCCAAATCCACTCAAAGTGACTGCCCTTGACACCAAGGCTACATTTGATTGAGTAGGACATTAAATAGCCTTAATAACACAAATTAATGTGGATCAGGATGAAAGCTCTCGGTTAGTTGGAGTCATACCTGGCGTGTAGGAAGATGACAGTTCCAGGATGTTTTTGCAGGAGATCCTTGGAATAGTAGCCCCCAACCCAAACATTCTTAGCTGCTTCTTTCATTATATTCCCTCCATCATAAGATCAGAAGTGGGGTGTTTGCTGATGATGCTCAACTCCATTAGCAACTTATCAGACACTGAAGGAGTTCATGTCCAAATGCAGCAAAACCTGAACAATTTCCAAGAAACAAAGAATATATTGGAGAAATGCAGCAGGTCTGGCAGCATCTGTGAGAGAAAAAACAGAGTTAACATTTTGAGTCCAGTCTGACTCTTCTTTCAGAAACTTTAACAGATGCTGCAAAATCTGATGAGTTTCTTCAGTATTTTCTCTGTTTGTTTCAGATTTCCAGCAGCCATAGCATTTTGCTGCTGCTTAAGTGCAGGGCATTGACACTCTCTAACCACACACAATCTTACCATCAGCTTTTGTCATTCAATTGTACTACTAGTACTGAATCCATCACTATCAACATCCTGGGGTTATCATTGACCAGAAAAGTCAATAATGTGACTACAAGAGCAGATGAGAGGCTATGAATACTGCAGTGAGTAACCCATCTCCTGACTTCCCAGAGCCTCTCCACTATCTACAAAGCACAAGTCAGGACTGAGAGTGTAGTGTTGGAAAAGTACAGCAGGTCAGGCAGCATCCGAGGAGCAGGAGAATTGACATTTCGGGCATATATCCTTCATCAGGAAGGATGTATGCCTGAAACGTTGATTCTCCTGCTCCTTGGATGCTGCCTGACTTGCTGTGTTTTTCAGCACCACACTCTCGACTCTGGTCTCCAGCATCTGCAGTTCTCACTTTATACAAGTCAAGACTGGGATGGGTGCAGCAGCAATAACACTCAAGAAATTTGAAACCATTCAGGACAAAGCAACTCACTTAATTAGTGCCACATCCACAAATATTAACTCAGAAACAAAAAAAACAAAAGAATTGCAGATGTTGGAAATCAGAAAAAAAAACTCAGGAATTACTGGAAAAACTCAGCAGGCATGGCAGCTCTTGTGGAGAGAAGTCAGAGTTAACATTTTGGGTCCAGTGACCCTTTTTCAAGTAGCCAGGAAATAGTTGTTTTTTGCACAGAAGATCAGATGGGGACAGGAGATAAGGAGTAAATGATAAATGGTGAACCAGCCCAATGACAGAGAAAGACAGTTGGACAGACAAAGGAGTGGGTAATAGAACATAGAACATAGAACAGCACAGCACAGAACAGGCCCTTCACCCCACGATGTTGTGCTGACCATTGATCCTCATGTATGCACCCTCAAATTTCTGTGACCATATGCATGTCCAGCAATCCCTTAAATGTCCCCAATGACCTTGCTTCCACAACTGCTGCTGGCAACTCATTCCATGCTCTCACAACTCTCTGTGTAAAGAACCCGCCTCTGACATCCCCTCTATACTTTCCTCCAACCAGGTTAAAACTATGACCCCTCGTGTTAGTCATTTCTGCCCTGGGAAATAGTCTCTGGCTATCGACTCTATCTATGCCTCTCATTATCTTGTATACCTCAATTAGGTCCCCTCTCCTCCTCCTTTTCTCCAATGATAAAAGTCTGAGTTCAGTCAACCACTCTTCATAAGATAAGCCCTCCAGTCCAGGCAGCAACCTGGTAAACCTCCTCTGAACACGGTCCAAAGCAGCCACATCTTTCCTATAATAGGGCGACCAGAAATGGATGCAGTATTCCAAGTGCGGTCTAACTAAAGTTTCATAGAGCTGCAACAAGATCTCACGACTCTTAAACTCAATCCCTCTGTTAATGAAAGCCAAAACACCATATGTTTTCTTAACAACCCTGTCCACTTGGGTGGCCATTTTAAGGGATTTATGTACCTGCATACCAAGATCCCTCTGTTCCTCCACACTACCAAGAATCCTATCCTTAATCCTGTACTCATCTTTCAAATTCGACCTTCCAAAATGCATCACCTCGCATTTAACCAGGTTGAACTCCGTCTGCCACCTCTCAGCCCATCTCTGCATCCTGTCAATGTCCCGCTGCAGCCTACAACAGCCCCCTATACTGTCAACGACACCTCCAACCTTTGTGTCGTCTGCAAACTTGATGACCCATTCTTCAATCCCCTCATCCAAGTCATTAATAAAAATTAAAAACAGTAGAGGCCCAAGGACAGAGCCCTGGGAACACCACTCACCAATGACTTCCAGGCAGAATATTTTCCTTCTACTACCACTTGCTGTCTTCTGTTGGCCAGCCAATTCTGTATCCAGACAGCTAGGTTCCCCTGTATCCCATTCCTCCTGACCTTCTGAATGAGCCTACCATGGGGAACCTTATCAAATGCCTTGCTGAAGTCCATATACACCACATCCACAGCTTGACCCTCATCAACTTTTCTAGTCACATCTTCAAAAAACTCGATAAGGTTTGTGAGGCATGGCCTGCCCCTCACAAAGCTGTGTTGACTACATTTAATCAAGCCATGCTCTTCAAGATGGTCATAAATCCTATCCCTCAGAAACCTTTCTAACACCTTGCAGATGACAGACATGAGACTGACTGGTCTGTAATTGTCAAGGATTTCCCTATTTCCTTTCTTGAAGAGAGGAATTACATTTGCCTCTCTCCAGTCCTCAGGTACGACTCCAGTGGAGAGCAAGGATGCAAAGATCTTCGCAAGTGGCGAAGCAATCGCATTTCTCATTTCCCAAAGCAGCCGAGGACAAATCTGGTCCGGGCCTGGTGACTTGTCAATCTTAATGTTTGACAAAATTTTCAGCACATCAGCTTCCTCTACCTCTATCCATTCCAGCATGCACACCTGCTCTTCAAAGGTTTCATTCACTACAAAGTTTGTTTCTTTCGTAAAGACAGAAGCAAAAAACTAATAATCAGCCTAGGATGAATAGCTCCTAATGGAGATTATTTGTGGCTAGTGATGAGTCATGTGTAATAGCAGACCATGTGATTACAAGGCCTGGTGAGTGGGGGTTGGGCTAAGGACATGGGAGAACATACTTCAAGCTCTAAAATTGTTGAACACGATATTGAGTCCAGAAGGTTGCAGAATTCCCAAGTGAAACATGAGTTGCTGTCTTTCCAGCTTGCCTTGAGTTCCTCTGGAGCACTGTAGCAAGCCTGAGACAGAGATGTTAGCCAGGGATCTGGGTGGTGTGTTGAAGTAGCAGGTAACTGGAAGCTCAGGATCTTTTTTGCAGGCGGAACGTAGGTGTTCTGCGAAATGGTCACCCAGTCTATGCCTTGCTTCCCCAATGTAGCGGAGACCACATTATGAGCAGCGAATGTAGTAGACTAGATTGACTGAAGTATAAGTTCACCCATTACTTCATCTGGAAGGTGTGTTTGGGCCCATGGATTCTGAGGAGAGAGGAAGGAAATGGCTGTAACACCTTCCGCAGCTGGAGGGGAAGATGCTATGGTCTGGTGGTTGGTGAAGAGTTTGTTACATGCGTTCAAGAAAAATTTTGTTACCAATATATAAATGTTCCTACTAGAGAAGGAACAATACTTGACCTTCTCTTGAAAAAAAAGGCAGGGCAAGTGACTGAAGCATTTGTAGAGGAAGGTTTTGGCATAGTAATCATAATTCTATTAGCTTTTAAATGATTATGGAAAAGGATAAGCCTTCTATAAAAGTTCAAGTTCTTAAATGGTGTAAGGCAAATGTTTGTTATGAGACAAGAACTTTCAAAAGTTGATTGGAGTAGACTGTTCACATTCCACATTCCTGATGAAGGGCTTATGCTTGAAACGTCCACTCTCCTGCTCCTCGGATGCTGCCTGACCTGCTGTGCTTTTTCAGCATCATGCCTTTCGACTCTGTTTGCAGATAAAGGGATGACTGATAAGTGGGAGGTTTTCAAAAGTGTGATAACAAGAATCCAGACGTATTAGAGTGAAGGGTAACGCTGGTTAGATTTAAGAACAATGGACAAATAAAGATATTGAGGTTCTAGTCAAGAACTTTAAAAAAAATCACATTAGATATAGACAGCTGGGATCCAATGAATCTCTTGAAGACAATAAGAAGTGTAGGGACGTTCGTAAGTGGGAAATCAGGAGGGCAAAAAGGGATATGAGGAAGCCTTGGCAGGTAAGGTTAAGGATAATCCAAACAGAGCAAAAGAGCAGCTAGAGAGACAGTAAAGCCCTTTAAATATCAACGAGGCCATCTTTGTGTTGAAACTCATGAGATGGACGAGATATTAAATGCATATTTTGCATCAGGTATTAATGTGGAGAAAGAAATGGAGGCTTGAGAACTTGTGGAAATAAATATTACTATTTTGAAAACAGTTCACATTACAGAAGATGTGCTGGAGGTCTTAAAAATATAAAGGTGAATAATCTCCAGGAACTGATCTGGTAAATCACAGGACATTGTGGAAAGTTAAGGAGGAAAATGAGAGGCCCTAGCAGAAATATTTGTATCAACTATAACCATGGGTGAGATGCTAGAGGACTGGAGGGTGGCTATTGTGGTGCCTTTATTTATGAAAGGCTGTAAGGAGAAGCCTGGGAACTATAGACCTGTGAGCCTGACATCAATGGTGGGTTAGTTGCTGTCAGTGACTCTGAAAGATAGGATTTGCATGCACTTGGAGAAGTAAGGAATGATTAGGCATAGTCAGCATGTTTGTGTGAGGGAAGCTGTGTCTCACAAACCTGATTGAGTTTTTTGAGGAAGTAACCAAAAAGATTGATGATAGCAGAGTGGTAGACATTGTTGACTTGGACTTTAGTAATGCCTTTGATAAGGTTCCACATAGATGACTAATTAGTAAAGTTAGATCACATGAGATTCAAGGTGAGCTTGCCAATTGGATACAAAATTGCTTTTATGGTGGGAGACAGAATGGTGGTAGAGGATTGTTGTTTGGACTGAAGCCCATAACCAGTAATTTTCCACAGAGATTGGTATTGGGTCCACTTTTGTTTGTCATTTATATAAACGACTTGGATGAGAATATAGGAAGCATGTATAGTGAGTTGCAGATGACACCAAAATTGGTAGTACAGTGGGCAGTGAAGAATGTTAGCTAGGATTACAAAGAGATCTTGATCAATTGGTTCAATGGGCTGAGGAGTGGCAGATGGAGTTTAATTTGGATAAATGCAATGTATTGCATTTTGACAAAACAATCAGGGTCAGGACCTATGCAATTAATTGTAGGGCCCTGAGTAGCGTTGTAGAACAGAGGGATCTAGAGTTTCAGGCACATGAATCTTTGAAATTTGCATCACAGGTAGACAGAGTGGTTAAGAAGGCATTTAGCACACTTGCCTTCGTTGCTCAGACCTTTGAGCATAGGAATTGGGACATCATGTTTACAGGACGTTGGTGAGGCCTCTTCGGGAGTACTGTGTGCTGTTTTGGTTGCTCTGTTAAAGAAAGGATATGACTAAACTGGAGAGTTTTCAGATGTTGACGGTGGCACAGTGGTTAGCACTGCTGCCTCACAGCGCTAGAGACCCAGGTTCAATTCCTGCCTCAGGCGACTGTCTGTGTGGAGTTTGCACGTTCTCCCTGTGTCTGCGTGGGTTTCCTCTGGTTTCCTCCCACAGTCCAATAATGTGCAGGTTAGGTTAATTGGTTATGCTAAATTTCCCCTAGTGTTAGGTGAAGGGGTAAATGTAGGGGAATGGGTCTGGGTGGGTTGCGCTTCGGCGGCTTGGTGTGGACTTGTTGGGCCGAAGGGCTTGTTTCCACATTGTAAGTAATCTAATCTCAGTGAGTCTCCCTCTCACTCTCTCTCACTGCAACCCCCAGTTCACTTCCTCTGTCCTGAAGCTCTTACTCTTTGCTACCTTTCCCCACCCTCCTCTCTGACCTATCACCTCAATCCCAACCCCATTCACCTATTGTACTCTATGCTACTTTCTCCCCACCCCCCTCTCATTTATCTCTCCACTCTGCAGGCACCTTGCCTCCACTCCTGATGAAGGGCTTTTGCCCGAAACGTCGATTTTTCTGCTCCTCGGATGCTGCCTGACCTGCTGTGCTTTTCCAGCGCCACTCTAATCTAGTTGGACCGAAGGTCTGTTTCCATGCTGTATTACTCTATGACTCTGTCTGTTATAGTCTAAAAGACTCTTCTATTTCTCTATCTCTTCCTCTCCCACATTAGACAAAGTAGCCCGTAGTTCATAATGATCAACTTAATGAGGTTGATCACAACTATATTTGTTTTGCACAACAGTCCATGAAACCTGGTGAGCAACATGCCCATACAATAGAGACCAGAACAGATTATTCAGTCATTATCACACTGATTTTGTTGGAGTTTGTTAGTGGTAGATTTGGGATTGCATGTTCTACATTATATCAGTAACTACACTTTTAAAATGTACTTCATTGTCCATGGAACCTGCCTGGTGGTCTTGAGAAATGCTCTGTAAATGTAAGGTTGTTTTGGTGTAGTTTGCTTTGTGTCCATTCCAACATGAACATACTTGGGGTTTGTGTCCAAATTTTGGATCTGAATTATTCTCTGCACAATTAGTTTCATCCATTCTTTATTTTAAAATTTATTTCCCCTTGATAAACTGCACCATTGCCATCATATAATTTAGGAAAGATCCTAAAAGGTAAGAAAAAGACTTTGGAAGGGACTGTTTATCAAGCAGGTATATAGCATGTTGAAAAAGTAGTTGAACTATTCTTAGCTACAATACAAATGTGCTTTAAAGACAGTTCACAGAATGGGACTGCATAACAAAGCTGAGGAAAGGGGAATAGAACCTATAAGGAACAATAATAAGCCACATACAGGAGGGGAAACAGGAGCATGATAAAGTAGCAGGAGGAAAGCTGTGACTGCCAGATGTTTGCTAATCATTGAGGAGATTTTTCACTTCAGTCTTGGCTTTGCATTTAATTGGACTTTCCTTTTTTCCTTTGTAAAATGAACAATTCATCACTTCTCCCACTTATTTGTAAAGCATTGTTTTCTTTCACAATTAATCATACAGAAAATTTAATGAGATATTTTCTTGGAATAGACTTTCCTATTCTGAGAAGGCAGCGACACAGGAACCCATATGTTTTCTCCAGTGAGTTAACTTGAGGCAGATGCAGCTAAGGAACAATGTGCATTGAGTGACGAGATATTTTGCACTGTATACTTTAGGCTACAATTCTTTAGTTTTCCTCCTGCATCTCTCTCTCAAAACAATAAAGGACCTTGAACACAATTTATTAAAAGAATAGAAAATGTATTGATATTGTTTAATATACATCTTCAGGGTGTGCTTGCATTTATAAATCTTTAAAATGTAAGACAATTCACAAAAGCATTTCAATCTATAATTTATACTGAGCAAAGGTGGGATTAAAGGGACATTTTAAAGGAAATTAAGAGCCTGAGAGCTTTAGAGAAGAAATTTCAAAGCTTGAATTTGAGATAATTGAATTATTAATATAAAGAAACATTAAAACTAAAAGACTGCAGATACTGGAAATCAGAAACAAATAGAAATTGCTGGAGAAACTCAGTAGGTCTAGCAGCATCTGTGGAGAGAAAATAGAGCTAACATTTCAGGACCAGTGCCTCTTCTTCAGAACACCCAGAAACACAAGGGCAACGTAGGCACAAGAAAATTAACACACACAAATTCCACTCCGAATCAAGAGCAATCCTGACTGGGAAATCTATTGACATTCTTACATCACAGCTCAAAATTCTTGAATAGGACAGAGTGAGTATTTTCCAATATGGACAGCAGAGTGCAAGGAGACTCACTACCATTTTTTAAATAGATTATAGGAATAGGCAATATATATATCCATGGTAATGATGCCCATGTATCAAGAATTAATTTTAAAAACCACATACATTATCATGAGCCTTAAAAGAGAGTACTTCTTTTTATATAGCACTTCATGTCCTTGGATTATCCTAATTTGCTTCACACCCAATGAACATATCAGTCAGGCTGCCCTGGAACTCTATCACCATTCCCTTATAGGGTCAGAATACTAGAACTCACTTCTTAGGCCTTTAGGTTCATCTACACTTTGTGGATATGCAGCATTTTAAAGAGGAAGTTCGCTATTACGTTCTCAGGGAAATTAGGAATGGGTAACAAATGCCAACTAAACCTACCTTGTATGAATGAAGAATCTTTAAGAATGACTAGTCTTCTGATTTAAGTTTTATTGATGCTTCAGTGACACCAATGTTGCTGTTTTCTTGCATTTTCTTTAATGTTGTGATAGAGTCATACACCAGAGACACACGCTCTTTGGCCCACAATGTCTATGCTGATCAACAAACACCAAACTGCTCTCATCCCATTTATCTGCACTTGGTCCATAGCCTACCATGCCCTGGCATTTTAGTTCTTCGTCTGGATACTTCTCAAATGTTGTGAGAGTACCTGTGAGTACCACCACCCTCTTAAACAGCACGTTCCATATTTCTACCACACCCTGGTTGGAAAAAAACCTCAAATATCTCCTAAACCATTTACTCCTCAGCTTAAACCTATGCAGTCTAGTCTTAGACATGTCTGCCATTGGGAAGGGATTTTCACAATCTACTCTGTCTATACCATTCAAAACTTTTTACACCTCAATCAGATACCACCCCCTCAGCAACTTCTGCTCCAGGGAAAACAAATCCAGTCTGTCCTGTCTTTTCTCATAACTGAAGCTTTCCATCCCAGACAACATCCTGGTGAATCTCCACTACACTGTCTCCTGTGCAATCAAGTCCTTCCAATGGTGTGGTGAACAGAACTGCACACAGCGTTCCATCTGTGGCCTAATCATTGTTTTATAAATTTGTAGCAACACTTTCATGCTCCTATATTCTATACCTTGGCTAATGAATGGAAGAATTTTGTATGCTGCCTTCACCACTTGCCTAGCAGTGCTGATGCCTTCAGGGATTTATGGGCTTGTACACCAAGGTACTTTTGTTACTCAGTACTCTCTAGAGACCTACCATTCATTAGGTATATCCTTCCCGTATCCTGCCACCCAAAATACATCACCTCACACTTATCGGGGTTAAATTCCATCTGCCATTGTTCTGTCCAATTTACCAAAGTCTTTCAATATCAAACTGTAGACTGAGACCATACGCCTCACAATCAACAACACCATCAATTTTTGTGTCATTTGCAAACTTACTAATTATACCTTCTCCACTCACATCCAAGCCACTAATGTACATAACAAACAGCAAGGTGTTTTCTTCTTCTTGGGCAGGCTGACAAATTAAGCAGTTAAGCATCAAACCAAAAGATGTTAACCAATATCAAAAGATATTGGTTAACGTCTACATATACACATATAGTTTCCATTGTCAAGTATGTAAAAAGTTAGTATCAGTATTTTAATTTGCACATTATTCTGGTAGCTTGACCGCAACCAAGCTAAGATTAAAACGAGGCTTTGCATGCAGAAAGTTATTTCCTATTATTAGGAAAATTATGAACACAGATCTGAGTCTGGAAGACCCACCCCTGAACACAGTGTCAATCATTTTTGCAGAGGGGTAAATGGGACTGACTCAAATGTGCTCATTTATGGTTAAGGGGCAATTGCACGTGATAAAGTGCAGTTAGCTCAGACTAATCTGATTTTCACTGGACACAGTTCTGTTCACCACATTATCAGAAGGATGCGATTGTACTGGAGAGGGTCCAGAGGGGAATCACCAGGATGTTGCCTGGATGAAAGGTTTCAGTTATGAGGAGACATTCAATGGGCTGAGTTTGTTTTCCTTGGAGCAAATGAGGTTGGGAATGGGGATGATCTGACTGAGGTATCCAAAATTATGAATGTCCAAAATATTACTTGTGATGCTTTGACCTGTTAGAATAAATCTTAAGCTGCCAGAGTCCTTTGAGGTGTTATTGTGTGCAATAGGAGAGGGGGAAAGTGAGAACTACAGATGTTGGAGATCAGAGTCAAAAAGTGTGGCACTGGAAAAGCACAACTGATCAGGCAGCATTCGAGGAGCAGGTGAGTCGACATTTCGAGCATAAGCGCACTTTCGTACCAATAGGAGAAGTCGAATTACTATTTTGGATATGGCCCTAGCACATCCTCAGTGGAGGTCAGATGCCCTTCAGGAAAAGTAAGGTGCCCTTTGAATAGATTGTGCCTTTTGAGAATTTTACACATAGAAACGAATTTATATAAAATACATAAGATTGTTCGACCGGGTTAATGTCCATTGGAACTATTAGGCTGCAGTGTTTAATAAAAAGAAAATCAATGTTTGCTGTTTCATTCTGTCTTTCTACAGGGCTGAATGGTCTACTCCCATTCCTATTTTCTTTGTTTCAATGTTATCATGAACTGCAGACCATCGCCAGAAGGGTATGGGTTGGTGTAGACGTTATGAGGAATAATAGGGATGGCCAAACGAGCAAGAATTGGCATGGAGGCTGTGAAGGGAAAAGATAGATGGTTAGGTTAAGAGGTGCTATGGATTGGCATATTTGGGACCTGAAAAGTGCATGGGCTCAGGGGATATGAGGAGCGGGAGCACGTCAGCTGTGTTTTTGTTTTATTGTTTGTTCTTATTCATATCTTCAAAAAGGTGCTGGAGCACCAAGGCCAACATTAGGTCTAATGTGGTTCTGCGCCAGACAACATTAAACTTCCTTTTGGGTTCACCTGCCACCACTCCCATTTCAGTCACCATGCCCCTCCCCATTCCAAGAACCTCAGACTGATAATCTGACCTTCCTGTGAACATTTTCCTGGATGTAAAAAGCAGAGCTGACAATTGTCCTTACTCATGTTGTCAACCGAAAAGTCAAAGTTCGGACTTAAATCTGGATTGCAGGGTACCGTGCATCATTTCCCCTCAAGTAATGTTTGCAGAATATATAACCACACAACTATGTGTATCAAGCATTTATGCATTCTGTCTGTATGTTGTTGATATCTTTTGGTAAAGTTAGCTATTTTCAGTTGTCGGGCATATCAATTAATGAGCTCCAGTCATCCCAATATGTTACTTCCATTTGGCCATCAGTGTCTTATCTCTTGCTTTTAATTATGACATAGGTCCACATCCATAATGCTACGCCCCTCTGTACTCTTGATTGACTTATAGTACCTATCTCTTCATACGAATAGGTGAGATAATAGCATCTACTTATCCTTCTCATCTTTTATTGTTACCGTCCCTCTGGAATCAACGTTCAATTGATTTTCTATAATTCATTCAGTTGGTACACCCATATTCACAAGGGGATGTTGCCCATGTGAACCTTCAGAGTGCCTTCAATAACACACCACATAAAAGATTAATGACAAAGTGTGTGCAATGCAGAGACAGGAACATAATAGATCAAAGGATGGCTGTAAATCTGAAAGAAAGGGCAGAAGAGGAGAAGCTTCTTAGACTAGCAGATGAAGGGAAGTGGAGTCCCATAGTGATCTGTGATGGCATTACTATTGTTCACCACATTTATAAATGATCAATACACAGGCTTTGGAACTGTTCTGTTGCAACCTATAGGGGATACCAAATTATTGGATGATGGCGGTGTTGTTTTTGTGGTGGGGGTTGTTGTAGGATACTATGGTTGATAATGTGAAGGATTGAACCAAAATACAGGAAAGGCAACTTGTAAGGCGGACAGATAAATGCAGACTAGGTTGGATACATTGAACGTGTCACTTCATTTTAGTAGAAGAAATAAGGATGCAGAATGTCCCGTGGAATGTAAAATACTAAATGCACAACAAAGAGATCTGAAAATCTGGATGAATAAAAATATGAAATGTAGCAACACATTTGATAATGTTAACCAAGTATTGACTGAAGTATTAATAATAGTGAGGGTAGTTCAACTGATTTTCATCAATATACCATGCTAGGATTTGCCTTTTTTCATTGAAAGTGTTTTGCCAATGTAGATTCATGGCACGCTGAATGCTATGGTTCAGACTGACTTTTCTCATGCAATTTTCCACTCTTCTCATAAATTATGGAACCAGAATATTAACTGGCTTGCTTGAGAAATTGTGTGGCAGAAGAGGCAATGGTGCATGTCTGCATTTTGTGTCTCACTGGTACTATATTTGAAGCTCAGCCAGATACCACTTCAGATAATACAAGCCAAGAATTGGCCCTCACACTTTGGTGCTTGGTCATTATCACTGAGGTCATTGCGCAGAGGAAAAGTAAGCTCACTCCCTGGTCCATGAACAGGGATTTGGAAGTGTGGATGGATTTGTGTTGGTGAGGAAGACCAGCCTCTTTCTTGTGGATTGCTACAGGAACCATACGACAAGACCCAGCTGGTCAGGACATAAATTGCCACTGACTGCCACCAACTGTTCTTCCATCCACTTCTATCCCACTCCATTCCCTCATATGTCTCACTGGAGGCAACATTGGCCCACAACCAGACTGAGAGGTCCACGATTGGCATGAAGGTGGCAACACCAGGTTGCTAAATCTTCATGAGGAGAAAATAACCCATCTTTCTGGAGAAGATGATGACCATTTGGCTAACCAAAACAGTAAGGATTACTGTGCAGTGCTGTGCTGCTTTCCCTCATTATCACCATTTCTAACTTAAGCTGCACAATGTCTTCTCTTCAAGCAGCATCCTGTGCAACTCCACTAAGACATCAGCATTAATGACCCTGAGATCCTCCAAACACTCTGAGCAGGAAATCACTGTTCCCTCAGATGGTGCATTGGTAAGGCTTTCACCACTCCACTCATCAGCTCAAAGATTTCCTTCTTGTGGTACTCTTTATCTAGATTAGACAATCTGGTGATTACATCACTGTAAGTGGGATCACCCAAAGATATCAAGCAGACTATCATAGAGATAATTTTAATAGAATATTTAACAATGCAAAAGGTTGGAGAGTGAAACAATATGCATGTCCTTTGCACTAATCAGAGACATTTTACTAACAGAATATCAAACTTTGACATAAAGTCCAATCCTAACACTTTCATCACAAAAGCAGGTTTCAGTGAGGATATCTCTGGTCGCTCAGGTTTGATAATGCACTGCTCTTTTAGGATGTTTTGTATAGCTGCCCTGGTCAATTTCAGGATCCTAAACCTTAATTTTATGCTCAAAAGATTGTTGCCATTCCCTCCTTTTGTTTACATTCAGGACATAAACATGACGGTGGGACCTATAGATGTAGGTACTCCTCTTTCTCAGCCTCCTTGGTGGATCTATTGCTGCTGTTTCTCCCTCTGGAGATTGTGTAGTCACCTCTGAAGCTTACTGCTCTCTCTGAGCTCTTTCTGTCATAGAGTCACTGAGATGTACAGTACAGAAACAGACCCTTCAGTCCAAATCGTCCATGCAAATCAGATATCCTAAATTAGCCTGGTCCCTTTTGCCAGCATTTAACACATATCCCTCTGAACCCTTTCCATTTATATACCCATCCACATGCCTTTTAAATGTTATAATTGTATCAACTTCCACCCACTTCCTCTGGAAGCTCATTCCAAACACACACCATCCTATGTGTGGAAGACTTCATTCCTGGGTGTCCTGTAGACAACTTTGTAATTGCTATCTCCTCCTCTGTTGCCTTTATTATTGGGTTCAAGGCCACAAGGACTTTAGCCACAGTAATACCCATATCAGATTTGTGAGTAGACAATCTGTGGAGAAGTCAGAAAGAGAACACAATTTTATTGAAGAGATTCCTGAGTCTTTGTATTGATCACAATGATGCCTAATGACCTGCCCTCATGCAAGTGGCATGAATTATTTCTAAGGGGGGTCACTAATGTGTTGCAAAAGGGTACTCACACATGACAAGGTGATAGTTATGTTAACCCCTGTAACATAACAAAGAGTTGTATGTCACATAGTACTGAAAGGTTAAACTGACTTCTTATAAGCTTCCGGCATGTATACATTTTGCAATCACAGGCACTTCTCTGCGACTAATACCGAGAATGATAATGACCCCAGTATTCATGATGTTGTCATGAATATGTCTCTTAAAGGCACATTGCAATGAGATGTAAGACAAGTCTCTGAAGAAAAATCCAATACATGTTACTCTGTATGCAGAAAGAGGGTTAGAGGTGGCACAGATAAGGATGTTAAGATGGATTTGTCATGTTGCGGGAGGAGATTAAACCTTAAATTACATGGAGTGGGAGAAAGCCAGTTTGATTAAAGTATGCAAGCGAGTTCAGGACAGGAACTTGGGATGTTACAGGAACGTCCAAAGAAGAGCAAAAGATCATGTTATGAGAAGGACATTGGTTTGGGCCATATCAGTGAGGATCTGGGACAATAGGGACTCCTAAAACAAGGCGACCGTAACTGTAAATCATGACCCTGCTTATAGGGAAAAGTGAATGCAAAAGAAGAAGAAAGAAAGTCAAAAACTGCTGAATGGGCAACAAAATATGTTGCAATGTAGAGGAGAAGGAAATGATAAAAGCTGCATAGTGCTTGGAATGGGTGAAGAAGAAGAATGGCTGTATGAACTGAGAATAGCATGAACTTGAACTATCGGTTGGAGTGTAAGAGTCTAACCTGGAACTGGATAAGAGTGTGAAGAGTGGAGGCAATAAAATTAAAGGACAAGGTGATGGAGCTGAGATGGTTAAAAGTCACTAACTGAGAGTATAGAAAATACATGGGGCCATTACTCATATGATGGCTATCCCTCAGTAAGTGGATTTGGAAGTTTGGTTAGGGATTTGGGAGCTGACATTCAGTAGGGAAATGTTGTAGGGAGGTGAGAGAATATTAGGTTGATTGTGCTTTTAAAAGACGATCAGGTAAAAGAGAACTGAGGATTAGAGTTCCAAGAATTCCCCATCAAGTGCTGGCAAGAGTAAAATAATCCTCTCAATAACAGTGCGCTCTAGAAGTTATGTAATTTTCCTTACTTGCATAGCTATTTGAAACCAAGATCCACATGAGTTGAAAATCCAATTTGCTCATTGGGGAGAAACCACTAAAATTTGACTTTATCCATCTTTTGTTTAAGCAGCAACTGCTAACTAGAATTGTGTAAGGATAATTTATTTTTAAAAAACTCCTTCACTCTACCTCTCCCACTATAAAAAAAAAGGGCCATCAGAATAACCCCAACCCAAGCAACCATCCAACAGATACAAAATTAAATCACTATAGTTTTACCAGACCATCAGGCTGCTCTCTCATTAAAGAGATGAACAGTGGTGATTTAACCTGAGGGCAAATACACCTCAGATGATGGGAAACTTTGAGAAGGAGAGTCTTTCATGGTAACCTCAGCCAGTGCAGGAATTGAACCAACATTGTTAGCATTGAAAACCAACTATCTAGCCAACTGAGCTAAACCAACCCCCAAGCTCATTAAGAATATGTGCAACTTGTGTCTCTCCTCTTTTTCAGCACCATGACTTATACCTCATCAAAGAACCTGGGAGTTCTTTCTCTGGCCTGTTCTTCTATTTGCTTTCCTCCATTTTCAACCAAAATCTCTTGAGATTTTAACCGAAACTCCTATAACGTGGGTCCATCTCCCCTTTAAGAGCTGTAGGATAACAGTGTGTTGTGCTAGTCAACATAAGCCTGAATGTTCATTTGCACACACAGTCAACTGCATACTTGATGCTTGATTGCACATTATAATCACAAAAATAAGCAGGTAGCACATATTTTGCCTGTCTGAACTAGATTGGGTGTATTGTAATCTTCATAACCAATATCAGTCCAATTTAAATTGTCTACCCATTATCTACCCATTTGTATTGAAATATGTAATTTTGGAATTTCATCCTCACTTTCAAATCAGAGCATTGTCTCCAATAATCATCTTAGTAACGCATTCCACTCCCCCAAACCTATAAGAACTTCATTTTTTTCCAAATGTGATTTCTTGTTTGTCCCTGAATGCTGTACCTCATCATTTATGTGTATGCTTTCAGCTAGCCAGGCCATATATATAGCAATGACCTCTTTAAATATGCATTCCTCTCTCTTCCATTAATATGCTCCTTAAAACCTAAACTGTTGATCCAATGTCTCTTAGGACAATTCACCAAATTTCTTGTCCTTTGGTTTTATGTCAATTTTATTGGATTGCACTCCTGTGAAGCAACTTGCTTGTTTTTTCCACATTTCCACATTATATAAAGTTTGGTCCAATGTGAAATAAAACATAAGCTGTTTTGAGGTCGTAGCTTCGTTTGCTGAGCTGGTGTGGTTTACTGCAGGTGTTTCGTCGACTCACTGTGTGACATTGTCAGTGCATCTACGATACGATATTGGTGGCCTGTCCCACCTAGTATTTATGTCTCTTTTTTTGTAGTTCCGATTCTGTATCTCTTCAGTTTTATTGAATTGAGTCAAAATCTGGTCACAGTAATGCTGTGGGACTGGAGTAATTCAAGAAGAAGACTCCTTCTTCTTGAAGAGAAGAAGTTACAGTTGTTGTTAGCCATAATGGTAAAAATAATTCACACAGTATATTGGATGTCATAGTAAGAAGGAAAACTAATAACTAATAAGAATATTGTTTTTTGGACAGAATTCCAAGCAAAATCACTGTTGAAAGGGAGTAGTAGACAGTTCTAGTGATGTACACATTTTCTCTCAGTGGTTTTCAGCATGAGTTTCATTTTCATTGATGTAAAAATATTGAGAGTCATATACATATCAGCATCACAGATATCTGACATTGAATTGAAAGGAAGATGAGTTAAAATTTCAATAAACTTCAGTTTGCTGAAGATTTAAAATATGTTTCGTGCTGAACAGCCAACGTTCTTGATTATTAGATTAGATTATATTACTTACAGTGTGGAAACAGGCCCTTCGGCCCAACAAGTCCACACCGACCCGCCGAAGCGCAACCCACCCATACCCCTACATTTACCCCTTACCTAACACTATGGGCAATTTAGCATGGCCAATTCACCTGACCTGCACATCTTTGGACTGTGGGAGGAAACCGGAGCACCCGGAGGAAACCCATGCAGACACGGGGAGAACGTGCAAACTCCACACAGTCAGTCGCCTGAGGCGGGAATTGAACCCGGGTCTCTGGCGCTGTGAGGCAGCAGTGCTAACCACTGTGCCACCGTGCCGCCCACAATCTGGCTGACGGATAATTTCTAAAGTTGTTCTGTTCTGGTGGAAAGATGATTTAATGTTTGTGTTGCATACTGACTCATATTAAAATATATAAACAAAAAAAATCTAATTATGGACAGTTGCACATCCTTTAAATTCGCAGATCACAAGACAACAAACTGCACAGCACCAAATATTAGTGCAAATCGTCCCATGGAGGAACTAGTTCGCAAGGTTATCAGCAAACAAGTACTTTATGATTGGCAATGAAATATAGGAAAGATCTTCCTCAAATAACCAGTTTGTCTTTAAAATTGGATTCAAATGAATCTACTTGTAACATAAAGAGAATTAACTTTCACCTATGAAAATACAAAATTATCAGAAAAAATGGGAAACTCCAATATTGTAAATAACTTCAGAACTTTACTAAAGTCAGTATGTTTCTATAAAACTAAATGGTGAAAAATTGAATTAGAGCAGATGTTTGTTTTTGACCACAGCAGAATCGATGAGGCAAAGGGCATTTTTCTGTGCTGCAGATGTCTATGACTACAATCTTAAGAGACACAGAAGCAGAAATAGGCTATTCAGCCCATTGAGCCTACTCCACCATTGCATGAAGTCATGGCTCATCTGATAATCCTCAACCTCACTTTCCCACCTTATCGCCATAACCTTCAATTACTTTAATGTTGAGAAATCTGTTTATTTTAGCCTTATATATACTTAAATGCCTGAAATGGAAGTGAAGTTAATCAATGCAAATGCTTGTTTTGATTAGCTACCTGCTGCACTCTTATGACATTAAACTTTGTGCACCACATTCAATTTAAACTCATAATCTATCACATTTGGACTTTCCTACCTGTTCCTCCTTCCTACTATTATGTCAGCTGGGTCTAAAACTGCTTTAACATTTAGCTGAAAGCCTTACCCTCAAAAAATGTTGAAAATGAAGGGGTCAAAAATGAGAAATAACCAGGTTTTCCTTTGGAAGGCCAGCACAACAACAGCTCTTCTTCCTCAGGCAGCTCAGGAAATTCAACATGTCCATGATGACCCTCACCAACCTCTACAGATACACCATTGAAAGCATACTGTCCAGATGCATAGTGGCCTGGGATGGCAACTGCTTTGCCTAGGACCATAATAAACTACAAAAGGTTGTGTGCACAGCCCAGATTATCACAGAAGCCAACCTTCCATCCATAGACTCCATTTACACTGCCGCAGAAAGGCTGTCAGCATCATCAAAGACCCATCCCACCCCGGTAATGCTCTCCTACAACCTCTTCCATCAGGCAGGAGATACAGTAGCTAGAACACTCACACCTGCAAGTTCAGGAACAGCCTTTTCCTGGCCGTTATTAGACCAATAAATCAAATAATGCTGATCTTGCTAATGTTGATCTCACCTAGCGCATGCTCTGTGCAATGTAACCTGCATGCCTCTTCTAAGTGTTTTTACAACCTTTGATCTGTACATCTCTTGCTTACTATGATCTGCCTGTACTGCTCGTAAACAAAGCTTTTCACTGTATTTCAATATACATGACAATAAATCAATCAATCCATCAATCATTTTTACAAGATCACACGAGTATGATGGTGTTTTTCTGCATGAGACATTTCTATGATTCACAAATAACTTAAACACATTCCAAATGCGTATCAAAGCAATATTTCAATGTCAGTTCACTTGACTATCAGTGGGTTTTTTTTTTGTTACAAGAAACAAGACCAAAGTAAAACGTTTGATGGGAGAATATTGTATCTTCCTTTTTAATACATGGCAATCAACAGTTCATGAAAAAACACAGAAAGAAATTTAGCCAGGGAGGATTGTATGTCCTATCAGCAGCAAGCCTGACTTCCCAGCTCTTTGAAGTAGTATATGGAAACATGGACAGATTCTGTTATTTGACTCTCAGTCCTAGTTGCGTGATATTTTCCTTTGATACCTAGTAAAAGATTAACTTAACAAGAGGGGGAGGCGATGGTTTAGTGGTATTATCACTGGGCTTTCATTTCAGAGGCCCAGATAATGTCCTGGGGACCGGGGTTCATAATCCCAACACAGCAGGTTGTGGAATTTGAATTCAAAGGAAAAGTCTGGGATTAAGAACGCACTACTGACAATTGCCAATTTGTTTTTTTATTCATTCGTGGGATGTGGGCATCACTGGCTGGCTAGTGTTTATTGTCCGTTCCTAATTTCCTTTAAGGAGATGGTGGTGAGCTGCCTTCTTGAATCACTGCAGTCCACCTACAGTGGTTTGAAATCTGAGTGCTGTTAGGGAGGGAATTACAGGGTTTTGAACCAGCAACAATTATTGGGAAAAACCCAACAATTCACTAATGTCCTGAGGTAAGAAAATCTGCCATCCTTACCCAGTCCAGCCGGCATGAGTTTGACTCTGACCTGCCCTCTGGGCAAATAGGAATGGACAATAAATACTATCCGAATTGGTACATCTATGTTCGTGAATGAATTTTTTAAAAATTTTTACAGAATTAGATAATAAATAATACAGAGAGAGGGGCATGACGAGGAATCGTATCACACTCCTGAAGGAGAATAAGCTTACTGAAGCTGTTTAACCACAACATGTGGTATTGTTGTGATATTGTACTTCAACAACATCACAACAGAACTCCTCATATTCGGTGCCGGAGGTATCCTCGCCAGGAGATGAGGTCTACAATGAAGAACAACACAAGGGATGAACTAACCAACAGTGCAATACTACTGATAAACCAAATCCCAGTGACAATGGTCATCCCTGAGGAAAGAAGGATAAAAGGATGTCTGAAGGCTGATGAGGCAGGAGGTCCCAAAACCAACACTCAAGAAGCAAGTCGGAAGTTGGATTTCCATAAGCAAGTATCCTGCCAGTAGGCTTGATCAACCTGGGGACAGAACAGGTAATACCCCATACATCTTAGAGAATTTAGTTGCTGTAATTGAGACATTTAGTGATTAAACTAAAATAAAGCGCATCATAGAATCATACCGTACAGAAGAGGCCCTTCAGTCTATCAAGTCTGTACTGCCAAAGCTACCCTAAATCTACACGAGCATCATAGAATCCCTACAGTATGGAAACAGGACCTTCAGCCCAACATGTCCACACTGACCCTCTGAAGAGTAACCCACTCAGACCTATTCCCTTTACCCTACTGATTACATTTACCCCTGACTAATGCATCTACCTACACATCCCTGAACACTCTGGGCAATTTAGCATGTCCAATTCACCCAACCTGCACATATTTGGACTGTGGGAGGAAACCAGAGCACTTGGAGGAAACCCACACAAACACTGGGAGAATGTGCAAACTCCACATAGACAGTTACCCGAGGTTGGAATTGAATCCAGGTCCCTGGCACTGTGAGGTTAAAATCAACTAGGCAAAATGAGGACTGCAGATGCTGGAGATTAGAGTCGAGAGTGTGGTGCTGCAAAAGCACAGCAGGGCAGGCAGCATCCAAGAGCAGGTAAATCGACATTTTGGACAAAAGCCCTTCATCAGGAATAAGGCTGGGAGCCTCTGGGGAGGAGAGATAAATGGGATGGGGGTGGGGCTAGGGGGAAAGTAGCTGAGAGTGCAATAGGTGGATGGAGGTGAGGGTACTGAGGCAACAGTACTAACCACTGAGCCACTGTGCAACCCAGCTTCCAGCTCTTGGCCCATAGCTTTGATTGTTTTGACATAAAGTGCTTTTTAAAGTTTGTGACTACCCTCCCAGACACTGCATTCCAAATTCCCACCACTCTCTGCAGGTGACAACCTTTCCTCAAATTCCCTCTAAACGTTTTACTTTAAGATTATGTCCACTTCTTATTTTCTCTTCAACAAGAGGAATGGCTGCTTTCTACTCCATGCCCCTCATAATCTTACACACCTGTATCAGTGCTCCCTCACCTTTCTCTACTCCAAGGAAAACAACCTGGACCTGTCCAGCCTCCCTTCATAGCTAAACTGCTCTATACCAGGTAACATGCTGGTGAATCTCCTCTGCACCCGCTCCAGTGCAATCACATCCTTCATGTAGTATGGAGACCAGAACTGCACATGGTACTCCCATCTTATACAGCTCCACCATAACCTCCCTGCACTTATAATCTATCGCACAACTGATAAAGGTAAGTGTCCTGTATGCTTTCTGAAATACCTTGTTAACCTGGCTTGCTCCTTCAGTGATTTGTGGGCAAATATCTCAAGATCCCTCTCTTCCTCTGAGCTTCTTCAGGTTCTGCCATTCATTTAGCACTCCCCTGTCTTGTTACTCCTTCCAAAGTGCATCACCTCACACTTAACAGGATTAAATTCCATCTGCCACTGATCTGCCCACCAGACCAATCCATATACATCCTTCTGAGACTAAAGATCTTCTTCCCCACTGTCAACAACCTGTCAATCTTGTCATCTGCAAACACATTTATGATCCTCCTCACACTGTCATCTACATCCTTTGTACGTTGTTGAAATTGTGATTGTTTAGCTGGATACCTGTGCATTCAATTGTTGTTGTTTGATAGCACTGGCAAGCATGTAGACTTGATGAAGTTTAGAAGGATGAAGGGGGATCTAATTGAAGCATATAGAATACTGAATGGCCTGAACAAAGTCACTGTGGGGAATATGTTTCCATTGGTAGGAGAGACTAGGAGCCGAGGGCACAGCTTTAGAATAAGGGGAAGACCTTTTAGAATGGAGATAAGGAAAAACTTCTTCAGTCAGAGAGTGATGAATCTATGGAATTCATTGCCACAGAAGGTTATGGACGCCAGGTCATTGAGTATATTTAAGACTGAGAGAGATAGGTTCTTGAGTATCAAGGGGACCAAGGGTTACTGGGAGAAAGTGTGACAATGGGGTTGAGAAACTTGTTAGCCATGATTGAATGGTGGAGCAGACTCAATGGGGCTGAATAGCCTAATTTCTGCTCCTGTGTCTTATGGTCTTATGGTAGAGCATGTTATACACAAATCTGTGACCATCTGTTATCTAAATATCACTTCACATCCAAGTGTTTAAAAAAGAATGTTCTGACTGAGAGGATGGGCACAGCAGTGTGTCCATCTCCTCCGGACAATCTGGAAGGCTGTGACCAAAGGTTTACATTATAACCACTATATTTTCAACTTATGTCACAGCTGAATGCACTGGTATCTTCTCTGGATGTCGCATTAAAAACAAAACTGTTGCAAATCAATTGTATATGGGAACAAAGGAGCAATGGACATTTGTACTGAGGATCAAGCTGCCGAAAATTACATGGCTGAAATCAGGCCAAGAAGTTGAACATGCAGGGCAGATTTGATTCAAGGTGATAAAGACTGAAAAATGTTTGAGCTTCTCCAACTCATGATATGAGACACCAATTAGTCTTGCTATGACGTGGCTCTTGATTTGATGTGTAGTCTCAAATTAATTTAACTCACGAACAACTGGAGCAATGTACTTCTCATTCCATTCTGCTACTGTTGAAATCGCACCATCTTGTCCCTGAGACAGTATATGTAACGGTGGGCACACTTGGGCATCGATTTCCAATTGCAATTTCTACATTAAAAAAATCAATATCTCCAATGCCATTGAGGAAGGTGCTGAATATCGGAATTGAACTACACTGGCTGTTTTCTCCAGATTTACAGATTGGTTGAATCACAGCACATGTTAAGACATACTATTGATCGGAAAGCAGAAACTTTTCCAATGCAGTTATGTCACGTTTGTTTAGTGTCAGTTCAATATGAAACTTGATATTACATGCCTAAAGAGGTTTCCTATCTTTCTCTGAAAAGGGCAACACAAGCTATAATTTAAGGCTGTTAAATGCAAAAGTTCATTTCTGAACTTGTGACAGATTCAGAAAATTCTTAGAACAAAATTGTATTCTGTCATTATATGAATTTTCTGTCCATTAATTATGACCCTTAAGAGCATTTAATAAAAGCAACAATGCAGTTACAGGATGTTGTAAACCTAACAATCTATTTAAATGTTGAATGAAATAATCGCTTTGATTATCGGGTAAATTTCAATAATAAACTTGCAGAAGAATAAACGTATGTGAAATACCCCATATAACTAGGGAAGATAAAGGTGCAGTGTACAATTTCTTTCTTACTTTTTTGGACAAACTGGATAATTAAAGCCCTATTACAAGATAAGCTTGGACCTTCCAAAGATATTTACAAAGTTCCAGATGAAAATTTATGAGTCAAATTCAAAAGTGATGGGAATTAGTAACATAGGGTGGAACTTAATGTAGGCAATGGAGGTATTGGTCACCAGCTGGGGAACAAGTGAGAACTCCACTCTGTCTCTTTCCAGGCAAGGCCAATGGTTGAAGTGCCAATCAGACCTCCAAATGGGCATCATCAGGCCTTCTCCAGTATCAATGAGCTCAGAGGTGGAAGACCATCTACTGAGAGATTTGTTTGGCAGCGAATGTGATAGCTGCTGGTAGAAATGCATTTACCTAAGACATAGGATCACTGAAGGATGCAGAGTCCAAGGAGGTGATTACAGGAGGGAAGTCACAGACTGAGAGTTGTGGAAGAGTTGGAGAGGGGAGGACAGCATCAAGACAAAGGGTTCGTTCTTATTGAGCACCCATTTCCCAATGCTGCATCACTTGTTTAGGCACTAGACCTTTGAATGAGAGACAGCCCAGAATCCCAGTAAGTACAACAATGTTTACATTATGGGTTTCCAGCATAAGATAGCCCTGCCTGCTGATGTGTGAATGCCAGCAGTGTTGGGATGTGGTCCTTGTGGATAACAATTTCCCAGTTAAATACCTCAATAAGCAATGGGTAGGAAGGACATCTCCATTCCTTTCTGACATGGACTTAATTGAGGCAGAGGTAGAAGATGTCAGTGTCCCCACCATCACCTTTCCACCTGAATAACTGACCCTTGTACCAAATACACTATAAGGAAAAATATGAACCTATGCTCATATGAGCAAGATCATGATTAATCCATGATTTAGCTTTCTAAATCTATTCCACGTCCCTTAATACCTCGGTTATCAACAGTCTATAAATCCCAAACAGAAAATTTGCATTTGATTCTGAATCAAACATATTTCCTGGAGAAAATTCCAAAGTTCTATCACCAATTATGTGCGAAATGTTTCCTAATCTCACTTCAGAAAGGTCTAGCTCTAAAATTGCCCTAGCTTTAAAATCCACAACCAGTTAAAAAAATAGTGTCACTCCATCTGTCTTACCTGTTCCCCTCAATATTTTGAAAACATCAATCCAAAATGCCTCCCAATACTGACCAGCTGAGTTTGAAATTCCTTTCTCTCCAAATCTTCATATTGTGGACTTCAGCAAGCTTCCTTCCACCAGAATTAACAAACATAAACCTCCATCTGACTTTAATCTCTGTCCAGCATCAGACATGAAATTGCTCAAATTTTAAATGTTACATCTGAAGTAATTATAGTCCAAGGGGTTGATTTTAGCGTGTGTTAATGGGATGTCAACCTCCTCAAAAAAGGATTGGTAGTTCCCTATCCCCCAAGGTATATTTGGAGAGACAGAAATAGTAGCTCAATCCATCAAAGATTCTGCTAGAAAATAAAATGCCAACTGGAATCTATAAAAAGAAAAGTAATGATGATAAACTCAATTCAGGAGCATTAGCTATCTGAGCAAAAATCTACTGACTTGGTTTGCAAAGGGAGTGGATGTGAAGCTTGTAGGCTCACTGCTATCAGAGTATTCTGATAGGTGTTAATAACATTCTGTTATCACCTTCATGCTTGAGAAATGCAATCAGTGTGTCCACCTGCCTAAAAAGGCAATGATCATATACCGAACGTAGTAAAGATATTACAGTGAAATACTCAAGCGGTGTGTACTGCTCTGCCTTTTCACACACCAAATAATAGTCTTTTATAGGATTTCTGATGGAAAAGTAATGTCAAACTTATTTTGAATAGATCTCTTCTCCTCTGGCACCAGGATAAATAGTGGGAGCACGAATGGCACTCACTCTATGACAAACTAAAATGTGGTTCCCAGGACAATAATTTTCATATTTGCAGAAGCCTAGTATTTGAAACAGTGTCTGGAACTAGTCAATTTAAAATGCTTCCAGCGCCACCATTGAGAACTATGGAGGAATATGGTTACGTTTTGTGATCTTTGCTTTCCCATTGACTCTAAATGGTACAGTATGAAAGTCAATTCCTTAGGCTTTATTGGGTCTGTGCATGTGCCTTCTGTAAATAGGCAGGTGAATGTCTCTGAAATGGTGAAAGACTATTCTCTAACTTGTCAGTTGGATTATTGTTGGTTCTGTTGGGGAGGTTACTAGATTGTTGCCATTGACCTTAATTTGTTAACTCCTGGTTCCAGAACTTTTATTTTGGGAAGTATGACAATAGAGAGTTTAAACAATACAGGCTGATTCTACGCTTTAACAGTGGCCACTATTTCCAATTTGGTATTCAGAATTGAATTCTGGAATCCTGCTGCCTGTGGAATCACCTTAATGATTCTTACCGAGCATGTTGGGCAGTATTTCCAACAGCTTATGTAAGGTTTGTCTTGTTCTAAACTATATCCTGAGTCCTTGATTTGTGTGCATTTGCATTTCACTGGAGGACGCCTCAGTTGACAATGATGGTCATTCTGTCATCGAATGACTGGAATGACATGTAACCAAAACAGTTACTGGGTTTTTCCAACAGCTTCTGCCTGTATTCATGTTATTCCAGTCATTTAATTTGTCTCCAGCGCCAATTTATTTTTAACTCTTTTGTAATTATCTCTCTGCCTCATTTAATCAGACGATATGTTATCCCTTCATTTTTATTCAGCTGTTGACACTTTATTCACACCATCTAACACTCCTGGTCAACTGCAGATTCTTATTATTTGACGCTCCACTCAGACCATTTGTATGATCTTCTGATCTCTCTGCCCTTTATCTCTATGCCCATAAATTCTGTGTCTGTATGCTTCTCTCTCATTTCACCTGATGAAGGTGCTACGTTCTGAAAGCTTCTGATTTCAAATAAACCTGATGTCATGTGATTTCTGATGTCGTGACAGTGGTAATGGACTAATAAATGGACTTATATGATATTTACCCTCACATATATTTCACTCTTGTCTGAAAAGTACAACAGTCAATATGTTCTCCTATGAAATTAAATGTGACAGAAACTTGAAAAACAGTCATTTTCCAGAACTATACTTAACATTGATTAATCTTGAACAAAGTGAGTGCGCAATATTTAAATCAGGAATCTGCCCAACTCATACAATTCATGGTAAAACTGGTTTGTTGAGCACGGCAATGGGAGCGAACGCTTTACTGACACAAGCATTTCAGAACAAAAGCATGTAGCCAGTTCTTTGGAAGGATTCAAGACACAGATCATTAAACTGCTACCTGACAATCTGTTTGGTGCTTGTGAAACTCCCAAAAGAAGGAGGGCCAAAATTTGAATTATTTGTGCATCCAACCTGCATTAATTAAAGGTCTCACACAGTTGCATCTTGCTTCCTAATGGATGCCTATGGGAGACCATTCATAACTGGTAAGAAAATTCCAAGAACTATGTTTTAGAATTTTCTCACAATTAAAGATGACAGTTCACATCACTTGATCCAGTTCAGTGTTTATAATAATTGAAGATTTATAATCTTGGTTATGTGAGTAGAGTGGTGAATGAAACTTCCCAGGAGTAATGTAATGCATAAGTCATAAAGCAACACTTAAATCTGAGAGGAATTATCTTTCCTATATCTACAGTACCCTTTTCAGCACTTCCATTTACCAGATGGCACTGAATTCAATGCCAACAGTGTCTAGGCAAGAAGGAATCTGGACAACAGCTGTCTATTTTCTCACCTTGTTTTGAAAATCATCAACCTGGTGGTGATAATATATGGGAAAATGGAGGCTGAAATACATAACCATTAGAAATATTATTTAAACAGATTTTTGCTTGCAAGACCTGAGAGTTTGGTAAGTCTGAAGCAATATTTGCAGATAAATGTTCAGAAGGTGCAGGTCCTAACTGGATCAGAACTTTTTTGGAATCTCATAACATCTAGCCTTGAACAATTAAATTGAAACTCGTAAAAATGGACAACGTTTGTGAGATGCAGGAAATTAAACAAAACTCATTAATATTTCTACTGTAGGTTGGCAAGATGGCACACAATTGTCTCACAAGGAGATGATTTTCACTGTCAAAGGGCAAACGTTGCCATGCACTTACTAAGTAAAGTGAGGAAAATAACTTTTGGTATCCAGTTAAATACCTGTGATGTACAAGGAGAATTTTAATAATCCAACATAAATTATAATTTATGTAATTTCCATGAGATTATTTAAGAAATAATAGATGCATAATAAACTTACGCTAAATTATCTACCAGTGATTAAATCAAGTTATTAACATTCATAAAGAAATATTAAAACATATGAAGTACCATCTATCCATAAAGAGATTCATAATTTATGATGTATTAAAAATGGTCATAAGTTAGAAAGTCATTTACTGACAGCATGCGCCTGGCTTGGCCATATTATCTTTATTAATATAACCCTTTTCTGTTTTCAAATAATTTGAACTTTGACACTAAATACTGGTTTCCATATTGATACCCTTCAGTATTGCCCATGATAATAGGAAGATCATGAGCATTGTAAACCCTGCCTTCACTCAGCCTTCAACAACACCAACCCATCACCCCACCATCCTCTACACCACCACTTTATTCCACTCAACCCCACACCACAAAACCCACTCCACAATCTCACAGTTCCCTCCTTCATTTTCCATAGAATTCAGCTGATAAAGACAAGCCCTTAGACAAATCACACCAGTCAGGGAAAATCAGGGGAAAACAATAAGGGGAGATATGTGGAGAAAATAAACAGAATGAGAAAGGTGCCAGAATGGGAGACGAAAGGAGGACACAATGGCACCCATTTTCCAACACTGATTTAGAATCTCCAGTGATGAGGGTCTGGTACAATTATTTATTTAGAGTTCTTGGGCAGAATCTTCCCAGCCTCTGAAAAAAATGGGCTATGGCGAAAAGTTGGGACAACTAAGTGGAATTTTGAGCAAAGCCCTTCTCAATGTTGCAGCCAAATAATTGCATTTTCCAACCTCATCCTGAGACCGGATTCTTGCTAGTGAATGGCTAGAGGCTTAATCACAGGGATTATTATTCATCATACAACCTAACTGCACCTCCTTAATACTCTCTATCCCATCCTGCCAGATAGAATCTCATTGTTGAGAATTCCCAACATGGAAGTTTGAGCTCATTGCTTATGCCTCCAGAACTCTATCTGGGATATGTGACACCAACATCCCAGCACAAATCCAAAGACAACACCACATGTCCACAGACATCAGCATCTGACATGCCAACCTCGATGACACAATTACAATATTTTTCTACACTTCAATGCTGCACTTTTGGTGCATACTTTTATTGCAGTGATTACTTATTTGTCCTTTTAGCACTCACTCACTTTGCACCTCTCTGAATGGTCGCACTATCCATACCTTACTTCTCTCTGCCACATCTTAAGGTTCACAGGTCTTTTGTCTTGTCTTGATTCTGCGCAGGCACAAAGCTAAAAATCGTGTCATGGTATGTCAACAGTGATCAGTTAAGTGGTGAACATTTCGTTGTATGGCACTGGGCCATTTCAATCTTGCGCCTGCATCATGTGCCAGGAGCATGTGCATCAACCAACTGACCATGTCTCACACTGTATGGGACCTAGTTCACAGTCAATTCAAGGCGCTGCTGCTGTTAGTCAGGGAGACTCACTGCAAAGTGTCAAGGAGTTCATCTGATATATGTCCTTGGATATTGGCATGGTCCATCAGATGCTCAGCATGATTATGGTCAGGATACTCTACTTATAGCAGTTAAGGTGCTGAATGTTGGGAAACCCTTTCTGTGTTTTCCTCCATGCAATGGGACATTTTCTCTTGAAACAGGGCAAAGGGAGGGATTGTGTGAAAATGTTAGTGCTGATACAGATGGAAGACAGTTGTTAAATTTACTGTGTAAATGAGTTGAAAATGCAGATATAGCCTGAAGAGATTAGCTGGTTGAGAGTGCACAAGGAAAGGTGTTCCATGTGATAGTGAGAGTGGTAGAGCAAGAGCCTTGGTGGGAGGTGGTTGCACTTAAAGGGATAGAGTGACTATAAGACAGTAGAGAGAAGATGTGGCATTTGCCCTATCAGAGTGGATAAGATCATTGAACTCCGTCTACCTTTGCTGCTCATTCTTCAAGGTGGTCAACACCACGCTGACCTAGGTGGCAGCCTTGGACCAGATTAGCAGGGTTCAGTGGCATGGCCTCCACTGCTGGTTCTGAGGGAACAGGATAGCCCTGCTTTTCATCAGCCAATCTACCAGGACACCAGGTCACCGTGCAAAAAGTACTGCACCAATATCTCTTTATCTGCCATGTCACAAAACATGCAGGGCAGCTGCGGACAGTGTGGGCTGAACTGGATGTGCAGCGATCAAGGATTCTTGGATACCAATTAATGGTGATACCTATGGCTGTAGAAACTGGGAGAATCGGGCTGGCATTGAATGACAGGGGCATAGCAGGTAATTAAGGATTAGGATGATAGTGTGAGTGAACCTGCTTGTTCTCCCTCCATGAAACTTGATGTAAATCGCATTTAGCTGGTAAGATTCAACTCCTTATCCAACTAGAATTCATATGGATTAACTTGCAAATAACAATTGGGGCAAGATTTTCACGCAGAAGTGAATACTCTGAGAAATGTTAAAAATGGAGGGTGGGATCTGGATGAGGGAGCTGTATTCTCACATTCAAGAGGTCCGACTTTTGCTGGTGGCAGAGAAATTGGAATTCATTGGAACCACCTTGGCCCTGTTCACAAAGACCTCATTTTGACAGTTGGAAGAGTCATAACCCCCACTATGTGAGTCACAAATTGATGGAGGAGATGCAAATGCCCTTGAAGGATGTATATTGTCCAGATGTATCATATGTTTTAATGCCCAACTCTATATTTTGGTCAACTGTTTGGAGATGTTATGACTCACCTCTGGAGCAGGTGGAACTTGAACTCAGGCCACTTGGGACACTTTTACTGCAACATGAGAACCCCTTACTCAACTCTTAGTGTCCTTTAAAATTTGACCTATTTTTCTAATCAATGTTCAGAGATGTCATTACACACCCCTGGAGCAAGTGAGACTTAAACCCGGGCCTCCCAGTGCTGGTGTAGGGACACTACCACTGCATCACAAGAGCCCTTACCCAACTCTTATGAGCTTTTTTCTTAATAGACTCTAGCTGTCAGCTTCTGAACCCTCTGCTGGACTGCCCTGATTGTCAGGCATAGCTTCTAAAACGGACATGGCCTGTGTTTATGCAGGTTCAATAGAGTTCTTATTTGTCTTTCCCCCAAGGGCACTTATTATGTCATTATGAATGTTGGTTAAGTTTCAAGCATTGCAGTCATCTCAGCATGGAGTTTTGAGATCAATGTTTGATTAACAATATAAAGAGTCTATTAAAGGATTAGATTTATTTGATGTGGAGTCTAGTTGTTCTTATTAGCCATAAGGAGAGTTAAAAGCTTTGAATGAGTTTTATGAATGGGAGATTTTTATTTCAACATTATGTGATTCGAAAACATCAATCAAGAAAGGTGTGACAGAAATGCCCCCGACTTAAATTATTATACTGTGTTAAGGAGCCTGGTGCCTTAAGGGAAGAAAGTGTTGCACAGTCTGGGCGTGAGAGACCGCACGCTCCGGTATCTTCTGCCAGATGGCAGGAGGGAGAAGAGTTTGAGTGAGGGGTGTGTGAGGTCTTCCACAATGCTCTTAGCCTTTCAGATGCAGGGTGTGGAGTAAATGTCCGTAATGGAGGGAAGACCGAACCCCACGATTTTCTCAGCTGTCCTCACTGTCTGCTTAGGGTCTTACAATCCAAGACAGTGCAATTCCTGAACCAGGCAGTGATGCAGCAGCTCAGGGTACTCTCAATGAACCCTCTGTAGAATATGGTGAGGATGGGCGGGGGGGGGGGGGGGGTGTGGAAGGAGGGCTTTCCTCAGCCTGTGAAGAAAGTAGAGCTACTGCTGGGCTTTCTTGGCTTTGGAGCTAGTGTTGAGGGTCTAGGTGTGATTCTCCACCAGGGAAATGCCAAGAAATTTGGTGCTCTTCATGATCTCCACAGGGGAATGGTCAATGTCCAGCGGAGAGTGGTCATTCCATGCCCTCCTGAAGTCAACAATCATCTCTTTCATCTTGTCAGAGATGGCTTGTTGGCTCTGCCCCAGTCTGTTAGCCACTGCATCTCCTCTCTGTATGCTGATCCGTCATTCATGCTGATGAGACACACTGCAGTCATATCATCAGCGAACTTGATGGTGTGATTTGACCTGAGCATTGCTGCACAGTCATGTTTCAGCAGGGTGAACAGCAGGGTTAACATCCTTCTTGTAGAATTGTAGGGCAGGAGAGGTAGTAATGCTTGCTACTAGCATGGGCCATCCATTTACTGTTCTTACCAGCTAGACAGGCCTCTGTGACAGTGACTTCCAGAATCAGATTGGTGTGCTGTCAGCAATCGCTGTGTGTGGAACATGAGAGCCACGTAGAAGGAACGTTGTTGGTGTTGTACTTAAAGACACTGCGCTACACTTCAGACGCTGCAGCCAAGGTCTGGCATTCACACTGTAATGCTCTTCCATTATCACTAAGGACAGCCAGCATATGATGGGCAAGGGCTTCCGGGGGTTTGGCGGATGGGCTGATGGAATGGTTGTGGAGGTATTGTCCAGCTTTCCCTTGCAAGAACTTACAGTACCAGATGCAGTCAGCCTGATGACCAAGGTTAGTGCTGTGTCCCAGGTCAAAAGGAGCACTGAGCAATGCGGCAAGAAGGTTAATGATCTTCTGAGCCATGTCCCCTCTGCTACCTCACATTTTCAGGGCCACCACTCACTGTACGCTCATCAAGGTTTGTTGACTAATATTCTCACTATTATATGAATCATGTTTACTCAGTGGACTTCACTCACCTCATTATCACAAACTATTAATATTTCATACCTTCTCCATTTTCCACTCATGCACTTGGGACACTTTAACACATCTCCTGCTCATGTATCACCACTAAATGTTCTGTTGCCTATTTTCAGGTTCAAAGCTATCCTACAAGATGCAAACCTCAAGCATTTCAGGGCATCTTAGCTGTTTATATGCACTCTGAAGCTTTGAGGCTTACCGATGATGGGAGAGTGTAAAGGAAATTGTTCAGACTTTCTATTAGCCTGCTGTCTATCATGAGAGAGTTCACTACACAAAACACATCCAATATTCTGATGGAACTTTTAAGAGCTACGTAGCCATGTGTTGTTAGTGTCTCGTCTCACTGACTGCTGTTTTCTTTTTCTAATGATCAGTGAAACATTTTATGCATAGAAACAAAAATAAAAAAAAGTTGCTGGTGAAACTCAGCAGGTCTGGTAGCGGATGTGTCTACCAGGTCTCAAAGCAGAGTGACCGAATCCAGTGACACTCCATCAGATCGGTCTGATGAACATGTCAGGAACAGCGGAGAATCCTGTTGCTCAAGCTGCTTGACTCTCCTCCGAACATCGGAAAATACGAAGATTGTGATCTGAATGAAAAAAAGTTAGATACAAAAAAAAACAGCAGAAGCTGGAATCCAAGGCAGACAAACAGAAGGTTGGGAGAGTACAGCAAGCCAAACAGCATTAGAAGGTGGAGAAGTCAATGTTTTGGATATAATCCTTCTTCAGGACTGGGCATGGGTGTAAGGGGAGCTGCAGATAAAGGGGTAGAGGGGGTGGGGCAGGTGGAGACAGGTAGAGGAAAATCCGGAATGATTTAGTGGCAGAAGATCAGGAGATATTACATTCATCCCTAGATGTTCCTTGAAATAAGCTACTGGCATGCAATAGCAAAGTAGCTTTAACCTTAATAGTTCTGAGCTGAGATGACCACTCACTCCTTCTGAGTGCAAGAGCTGTTCTAGCAGTAAACAGTTCAGTGATGATGATCCAGGATATCCTTAAATGGCACCTACACTCTGTCTTTGAGATAGTTAAAGCAAGGCCTGTGGATGCAGGGTCTCATTAGTCTCTATCGTCTTCTTGATAGACTGTCATCTGTTGTCTCTCCATCTGGAAGCTTTGCGGCAACTCCTGGAGGCTCCTGTTGTCACTTTGTTTTGCTGATGAAGTTGTTATTATTGTCTCCTTCTACACTTACATTGTCTTTAGATTTGAAGTAAGGACAAAACGACCCCAGCACAGTAAGGTCCATGTCAGGAGAAAGTGAGGACTGCAGATGCTGGAGAGTCAATGTCGAAAAGTGTGGCATTGGGAAAGCACAGCAGATCAGGCAGCACCCGAGGAGCAAGAGAGTCGATGTTTCTGAAATAAGCCCTTCATCAGGAATGTGATGAAGGCTTATGTTTGAAACATCGACTCTCCTGCTCCTTGGACTTTGCCTGACTTACTGTGTTTTTCCAACACCACACTTTTCGATTCTGATGCCCATGTCAGATGTGTGAACAGATAATCTGTGGGGAAGGTCAGAAAGAGAACACCACATTATTGAACAAACTCCTGAGCTCTCATATCCATCAGAATGAAGACTCCTGTCATGATGACTCACAGTATGACATAGAAGATTCTCAAGGAAGTCATGGCCTAGTAAGGAACTCTGAGGTGTGTACACTTATCCAAATCTATGTTACAAAATTAAAGGTTTTATGCTACAAAGAGGGAGGAGAAATCTGCCAGTTAGCCAATGGGACAGCTGACAACCTCCTTTACACTAGTCAAAGAAAGGATTCCCTTCCATATCATATTTTCTTCCAACTTACAGTAAGCAGTAAGAGAGATGACAATGTAGTGGTAATGTCACTGGGCTAGGAATCTAGAGTCCCCGACTGAAGCACTGGCAACATCAGTCTGAATGCCACTTTGACAGATTGGGATGTTTGAATTCAACAAAAATATGGGATTTATAGTTAGTTTCATTAACTATTGTCAATCTTCAAAAATACCCATCTCGTTCACTGATGTTCTGTCAGGAAGGAAAACTTACTTGGTCTGGCCTACAAATGACTCTAGATGCACAGCAAGATGGTTGACTCTTAACTGCCCTCTGAAAATGGTCAGTCTTGAAGAAAGGTTAAGCCTCCTGCTTATCGACCTTGGATTCCAGCATCTGCAGCTTTTTTGTCTCTGAAATGATCTAGCAAACCCCTCAGTTCATAAGCAATTAGAAATGGATAATAAATGTTCGCTCACCATGAACAATAAAATAAAGTTCTGTGTGAAAATGTGTCAGCTGCAAAATGTTGATCTTTCAGTTTAGCCACGAATTATATCAAAATGAAAAACTGAGGTGATGCTTTTCAGATTGTTATCAGATGACATTAGTTTAGCTGACATTGACAAGGAAACAATTAGTGCATAAATTAGTGCACACAATGCCGTAGCCTTGATTGGTTGAGGTGCTAATTCTTGATGTTCATTTTTAGACAATGAATGACTTAAGATGAAGTGTAGTTTGAAGTCAGATGAGGCATTACTGAATCACTGCAGTCATGAATATTGTGAAAGACATTAGCACGCCTCCAAATTCCAAATGTTTTACAACAAAAAACCCAAAAATTTACTCCAGCCATTTTACAGGTAATATCGGTGGTTGTGTGCGATTGTTGTACACTTGAATTGGAGATAACAAGGTTCCAACTCTGTGTTCTTGTGAGTGAATTGCGGGCTCCACCTGAGATGCAGGACATCCTTCATGTCCTTTTTTAATTTGCTTTCCCTGTCATCCCTTTTAACATCCAGCCTCCCTCCAGTTTGTTGTGAGCCTCTTTTTGCAGAACTACTCACGTCCCAATTTACCCGCAAAGTCCATGGTTTTGTGAATTGCCATATCCATGTTGGCCTTACGGTCTCCCATTCCATGACCAGTGTTACTGTGACCTGTGAGAATACTATGTCTCCACCTCCATACCCAATAATGGAACTGACAGTCCCTTCCTATGTTGTATGAGGGCTCTTCTGTTTAGTTTTGCTTCAGTTCACTGCGATGATGCCCTCAGTTGACTCAGTGTAATGGAACCCATCCTGCATATTGTGTTGCCCCCCTTTCCCAGGCTTACATTGACTTGTTCAGACTACAAGGAAGCTGCTTCCCAGATACTGCACTTTGACCATGATTGGTCCACTGAACTGGGGTGGCATGGTGGCTCAGTGGTTAGCACTGCTATCTCACAGCGCCTGGGACCTGGGTTCCATTCTACCCTCAGGCGACTGTTTGGTGGAGTTTACACATTGTTCCCATGTCTGCTTGCATTTCCTCTGGGTGTTCCGGTTTCCTCCCACAATCTAAAGATGTGCAGGTTAGGTGAATTGCCCACAGTGTTCAGGGATCTGTAAGTGAGGTGCATTAGTCAAGGGTAAATATAGAATAATAGGTTAGGGGAATGAGTCTGGGTGGGCTACTCTTTAAGGATCAGAGTGGACTTGTTGCACTGAAGGGCCTGTTTAGATTAGAGTTGTCCTGATGAAGGACTTTTGCCCGAAACATCGATTTTCCTGCTCCTCAGATGCTGCCTGACCTGCTGTGCTTTTCCAGCACCACTCTAATCTAGACTCTGATCTCCAGCATCTGCAATCCTCATTTTTACCTGAAGGGCCTGTTTCCACACTGTAGGGATTCTATGTAGGATGGACCCTTAGCGTATGGCTTCAGCCCTGACTAATCGCAGTCCATCTTCACCCCACTAAGGGAATTGCCTCATTCCATCTTTCACCAGTGGGAACTTGCATTAAGCTCATATAATGTGTTTGCTGGCACATGCTCAAAGCATGACATTGATATATCCTACAGCGTACAGCAACATGTTGACTGATCAGTAGTCCCTCTTCATGACCAGTGGACTGGCTCTCCTTCTGCAGTGAGAGACAAGGCAATCTGCAAAGACTGGCAAGCTCATAGTAAATGCGGAAAGATGTGATGATTAAGAAAGCAAGTGATGCATCTGAATAGCTGCATGAGATGTGGACTTCCATGCACAAAGCATCCTGGCAGAAGCATGCAGGTCATAGCTGTCCATGAACTCCAAAGTAAAGTAGTGTTTGGTCAAACTGATGTGTAAGCTAGTGCGAGAGCATGCATGATGATGTAGTGAGGCTGATCATATGCCTTTGCTGATCTGCATGGATGAAGAGCCAAGGTGTATGGCAGCCTTGGCGTACACAAGGATATGGTAGTGAAGAAACAACTGTAAGATAACCAGGACAAGCAATTGGGTAAGTGCAAGTGCCAGATACTGCTCTGACCCTTATGACAGGAACTTGCAGTGGTTAGATCCTCTGAGAAGGAGGACAGAATCATAAATAGCAACTAAATAAGATGGATTGAGCAAATAATCTGGTACTGATGCATGGAAGTAAGGTAGTCACCACCTAATTGGCTCAAGTCACCATTTTAACAAAGGGAAAATTGGAAAGAAGATATATTAATGCAAAGATTCTGATTTCTTTGTACTTGCCACATGTTTTCACCTTTCTAGCTGTGAACCACACCAAAGAGGGGAATTTCTGCCCCATGGTGTCACATAATTGACTGTATAATTCACTTTCTCCATAGCTTCCTCATCTAAACCCATGCAAGAGTTCCCACAAGCAGTACAAAATCTTCAGGAAATTCTGGTCCATCATATTGCAAGGAGCTAACTGATTTAACTCCAATCCAAATATTTTAAGCTTTTAATATTATACAGATTACATGAGACAATTTCTCCTGTTGTAGAAATTAAATGCATTGTCATCTTGACTTTAAAAGAAACATTGTGAAAAAAACATGTATGAAACTATTTGTCACAAATTAAATAGTGTAGGAGTGAATTTGCAGATTAATTTGCTTTGCTTCAAGCATATACATTCATCTGTTTCTTAGCCAGAACGATCACTTCTTTCTTGCTAGTGTTTTCTTAATCTCAACCAAAGAATCTTACAGCACGTAAGGACACCACAAATTCCTTAATGTCCATGCCAGTTAGAATCCTTACAGTGTGGATGCAGACCATTCAGCCCACACTGATCCTCTGAAGAGCATCCCACCCAAACCCTGAATTTACCACAGCCAACCTGTACATCCCTGGACACTCTGAGAACTTTAGCACAGCCAATCCACCTAATCTGCACATCCTTGGTCCGTGGAAGGAAACCAGAGCACCTGGAGGAAACCCACACAGACACAAGGAGAATGTGCAAACTCCACACAGGCAACCACTCAAGGATGGAATTGAACCTGGGTCCTTAGCGCTGTGAGATAGCAGTGCTAATCACTAAACCACCCTACTACCACAGTTCTTTGAAAGAATTCTCCAATTAGTTCTGTTCTTCTTACACTTTTCCTGTTAGTGTGCAAACTCAAGAGTATAATCATCATCCCATCATCCATTTAGGTCATATATTCCAGATCATAGCAATTTCAGTGCATTTTTTAAAAAAAAACACCTTAATCTGTGTTCTATGGTTCTTATACACTTGGTTGTGGAAACAGTATCTATTATTTACTCCTTTGTAATTTTAAACAGCTCTCATATATCAGCCTTTAATCTTGTCTTTCTGCTAACCTCCTCTGCCCTTTCACCTCTTCTGCTCTTGAGAAAACAATTCCAGCTTTTCCATTCTCCCCTCACAACTGAAGACCACCATCTCTGTTTGTGTTCCATTATTGATTTTTAAGTGGACAGCTTTGAAATAATAAACACACTGAAGGTTTTAACTGCAGCATTCAGATCTGTGCCGATGAAAAGTAAAAGGATTGTTTAAATATTCATTGATCGGCAACACAAAAGGCATTATTAGACAATATAATCAAAATGAATTGGTTTGTGTTTGCTGAAACACATGAGAGGGAAGCAATGAATTTGCCAAATTACTCAATTCTAATACTGTTGCAGGCAGGCTGTTCCATACCACTGCTACTCTCTGACTGAAGAAAATACGCCTAATATCTGTCCTAAATCTATCACCCCTCAATTTAAAGCTATGTTCCCTCGTGTTAGCCTTCACCACCTGAAGAAAAAGGCTCTCACTGTCTCTTATAAGGAGGTGAGTCAGATGACCAAACGCTTGGACAATAAAGTAGGTTTTAAAAAGTATCTACACTGTGGCCTGACTCACCAGATTAGTGCACTGGAAATCAAGACACACTATTCCCAGAGTCATCATAAATTTGAAAAGATCAATTTAACTAACAAAAGTCCCCAGTTTACTTGACCAACAAAACCAGTTTAAAATTAAACACTCTTGTTGAGATGTGAAAGTCCAAAATTGTGCCTTTTAGCATCAGGGTTGTGTGCGAGGCTATTTTTCTCCACTCTAGTTGCAATAGCACAGGAAACACCACCAGCAGGGCAAGCATCAAAGAGAAAACATAAGGATGATTAGTCCCCTGTATTTATTTTACAGTTATTGTATATTTTGAAGCATAGCAAAGTATTACGTAAGTTTTTTTATTGCAATCAATTGGGAAAAAAGTATTTTTCACAGACAATTGGAATGAACATGAGAGTGATCATTGATGGACACAGGTTGGAATGGAAAAGTTATTTGAATTGAAAGCAATTCTCTGTGATCCACCATTTGACTTGCTGTCTAATTACACAGGGTCCAGGATGTGTTCTCCTTGCATACTGCTCTCTTACCTGTTCCCTTTCTTCCTTCTCCTCCTCCTTTCCTTCTTGAAGAACCTACCCACTCTGCCTTCTCCATTCAAGTTCTTGAACAAGTTGCAGATCAGGAAACAATGGAAGAACCATACTTGGGTCAGATATGCATCTCTCCTCCCTAGCTATATCTCTAAATTGACAGAAAGCACCTTCCAGAACCCAGCACAAAACTCTCACCAACTCTATGTGAGGAAAATCCCATTGCCTACAGTTTTTGGTGTGACTGGACAGATTCAGATCCCACCTTGCATCTGCATGCCAAATAATTAGTCACTTTTATATGAAGTCATGGGCTGGCTTTTCATCAGCCAAGTTTTCAATGCCAGCAATATATCAGTTGGTTGGGCAACATGATATCAGGATAGCATTGGTTCAAACTCTTTTCTCACAGATGGAATACATTTATGAACGTTCTTCTTTTTCACCGAAGATCATGTAGAAAGCAGTCAACACAATCCAAACCCAGTCATGCAAAGCTTCTGCAGTGCTGCTAAAAGGTAAGGTACATGAACTAAGGTTGTGCCCTGATAATTTTTTAAAAAATAATGCACATAGCCAGAAAAAGAGGGTTAGTAGACAAGAACAAAGCAAGAGGTCATTAATAGGGTGAAGGGCAGTACAGATTAAGCTGCATAAATTATGATAAAACTAAGATAATATGGAATGAAAATGAGATAAGTAAACAACAGAATAGTAGAAAGTGAAGACTGCAGATCCAGGAGAGTCAGAATCGAAAAGTATGGCATTGGAAAGGCACAGCAGTTCAGGCAGCAGCCGAGAATCAGATACTGCCTGACCTGCTGTACTTTTCCAGTGCCACACTTTTCGAACAGAGTAGCAGAGATGGATATAAGCATTGAAAATCTGACAAAAAGGAGAAGGTTCCTGTTAAGATTGGAACGAGGTGGATCTTATTGAATATGAGTTCCCTGATTGGGTCTGTTAACCTGGTTCAAACAGGGAGTCCTGGCTGACAGATATAAGCAGGAGTATCAGGGATTCTTTACACCCTAAGAACCAGCTCTGAGATAACTGGGGCAGTGTTATATGTTATGCATGTGTAAATAAAGGGTAACGTGGTGATGGGGTACCGGCCTTTGTGGAGTTATTTCAGTTCCCATGATTGAGAATGTGTTGGAGAGAGGTGTATTGATGTCAGAGGTGTGTAGATCATTCCACTGGCTATGCCCTGTTTACCTCTCTGAAAGGGGCAGTCTGTCCACAAATTTGCCCATATGCCCTCCTCTTTTGGTGTCACTGATGCATCCATCCTCCACTCTAAGCACTTTCTGTCTGAGAAAATAAGCCTGAATTGAGATTAATATCTAAGATTCCTAAACTCAATGTTTCCACAAGAAGGCTGTTAAATGCCTTTAAATGGCTGTTAAATAGAAATATGATATTCTGTTCCTTCAGTTTTTGCTGGGCTTCATTTCAATCGTCGAACAGAGAGATCATAGTGGGAGTGGGATACATAATTAAAATGGTAACCTGGAACTTAGGGTCACATAGACTGAACAGAAGTGGATTATTTTAATGGACCCTAATTGTCTCCTCAGGGTATCTGCTGCTGTGTTGACTACACCTCTAGCAATAATGTTCAGAAGTAAAAAATACATCGCTAACCCCTGCTACATGCTAACTTCCAATATTCATCCCAGTTCCACCTTCTTCTCTGCCTCCCTGATGCCGGGAACATTCTGACCCACACCACTGCAAGAAATAATGGGAAATATTCCAATGTCTTTAGCCATTAATTCTTGAATTACATTTGGGCAAGTGTACCAAGAAATGTTTATGCAATTACAGAGAAATCAGTTAATTTTCCTAAGTAAAACCTTTAAATAGGCTTCAAAGAAAATGTCTGATGCACAGAATTAACATTTGAAAGGCAAATGACTAATAAGTGATTGGCCTGGTTCCAGGCTCACAGTAGGGTTCAAAAACCTTTTAAGTGCCCTCATAAAAATACATAGCAGATCTACCAATTGCACTTAATTATATATGAGAGTGATGATGGAGCTAAATGCCCAGTAATTTGAGTCCAATTACTCAGCTGTTCTTCCATAAAATTAATTCATCTCAGGAAAAAGAAGAGAAAAAATGAATTCAATCTTGTTCCGTGCTTTTGGCCTTCCTGTTCCTTAATTAGTTGTGACTGAAGCATCTTTCAGCCAATTCACAATCACTGGTGTCTGAGCTAAATTGGCAATATATTCGCAAATCTGATGATGAACAGTGGTGCTGCTAATGAAAGAGCACCAGGTGAATAAAAGAGAAATGCATAAAATTGCACACTCACTAAATACATCATGGGGGTGATTACCAACTGTTACATTCAAAGCCTTTTAAACTTACAAAGTAAAGCTTCCGGTTTACTGGTGATGGCCGATAAGGAATGAATTTGTGTTGACATGGCCCATTTTAATTTACATTATGATTTGAGACATTTATTTTGACGAGAATTTTATGGAATGATCATGTCTTGCCCCCACCAGTGTCTCCCTCCCCAAATATATTAAACTGTATACAAATGGGCTAGATTATTGCAGAGTCAGGAAAGATGGAATTACTTCAAGGTACGAAAGGAGGTGATCACAGGAGGTCGAGCATGTGCACATTCTGGGCTTGCCATGTAACATACCCTTTGCAAGACACCAGTTTACCAATCTGCTTCGTGCATTAACAGCATCACTCCATGATTGAAATTGCTTCTGATGTTGCCTTTGCCTCCTATTATGCGTGATTCACCATCTCTGAGGATTGGTTCAGATTGACATCTGCACCATCCGTGATCATCTCCTTAGCTGACGATATTGTCCCTCGTCATTGTGACCTCCAAGTCTGAACTATCTCTCTGGGATTGTGAGCCTTCCTTATCAGCAAGTACTAAGTGCAGATTAACATGACCCCATTCTATACTGCATCCAGGAACAAAGACCATCAATGTGGAAGTGGATTAATTTAGATATTTATACATGTTGAACTAGACCAACTTGATTGCTTTGTCCGTTCACTCATCCCTTAAATACACAAATAGAAAGTGCAAAGTGTGCCATAGCTAGTGAGGCATACAGCTGCCATCCATCCTTGGGACACCTCACAGAGGTCTCACCTTTTTGGAGGTCATGGAACTCTTGTATCGCTAAATCCAAAATGCAGGTATTCACAGTGGCTCCTGTCAAACTGGTTTGGTTGGGCTCTGAGTGTTCCTCTTCCTGTGAATGCCTCCCCTTCAATGAAACTCCTAGATCAAAACCTCCAGGTTGTTGCACAGAAGTAGGTCACTGAACCTTTCACACCTGCCATCCTTTGCACCATCCTGGGATGATGATGAAGAAAGCATATGGGCAAGCATGGCATCTCACCTTGTGTACCACAATACATGTTTACATGCAGGAACCTGGTCACTAGCTCAGTGCAAACTGATTGAATAGGGGTTGCAGGAGGTGCTGTGTGAATAGTGGGTGTCCTAGAATTTGTACCTGTCCTGTTGTTGTACTATTCAGTTCCAAAGACTTACATCACTAAAATCCTTTCAGCTTTAAATTAAAACAGGACAAGCCGGCCTATCTGTGGTGAGATTCCCTCCAATATATTTACTCAGGTGCAGGGAGCACACCCTCAATGTCTCAGCCCATAGGCTTCTCAATAAACATGACAGTAATTTGCAAATATAACTGCTTGCATTTCTAAATATTTCTATTACTTTTCCTTTCAATGTCTTTTTTTTAATTCCCTTATTTTCATTCCATTATCTTACTTACTTTTCCAGTCTCTAATTTGCCATGAGTTCACTTGACTTTCTTCAACATCTTTCCGTCTGCTTCTTTTATTGTATAAAGAGAAATGTCATTAGTCACAAATATTACTGAGTTTCTATCTAGCAAATTGCTGTTGCTGCACCATTACCATATTGTTTTCCATCTATTTGAATGAGAGACATAATGCAATGTTAATGGTAAGGTAAAAACATTCCATTTAATGTTGTTCACTGTGAAAGTCTTCTTGTTACAATTTCTCATTACATGAGGCCAAACGCTGCTAAAGCAAAGCATGTGAGTAGCATTTGCTCTGATTATTTTACAAATTGGCTGGCAAACTGTAGTGAGAAAAAAATCCAGGAGTTGTAAAACTTCCAAGTTGATGGATCATTTTCTTTGTCAAAGAGTGTAGCGCTGGAAAAGCACAACCCGTCAGGCAGCATTCAAGAAGCAGGAGAATCGATGTTTCGAGCGTAACATATTGACTCTCCTGCTCCTTGGATGCTGCCTGACCGGCTGTGATTTTCCAGCACTACAGTCTTTGACCCTGATCTCCAACATCTGCAGTCCTTACTATCTACGAGGGTCTTTACACTCTGTGAAATACATATTGCATTGACACATGCCCTAGTTGTATTCAATTAGAGTAGAATTTGGTTTAAACTAGTACAATTGAGGTTTTTAGCTCTTCTTAGTTTTTGATAGGTTGACCATTCGGAGGTTTTAATTTGTTAAGGTACAATTTTAGCTGGCTCTGCTTTAATTATTTGCTGAAACTGAAAGATGTAAATGTTTTGTCATTTGACAACTTTTCCTTTCATCAACCAAGCCAGTTTGGGGTAAATGTGATTAAACAATGAAGAATATTGTAAAGATATAGACAAGTTAAAATTGATTGTTTTGTAACAAGATGTCTAGTTTGTTCATAGTAATACTTGTTCTACCATAATCAATCATCATTGACAAGTTTTCATAAGATTCTGGTGATATGGATCCCAAGTTTTTCTCATTATGTTTGCAGAGAGAAGTAGGATTGGAGGAGAAGAGCAATAAGACTAGATTCTAAACAGAGAAGAAGTCATGATTGTAATGTTTTACTGTAATTTTCTTGTACATTGCCAATTATAATTACTCAACAATACAGACAAAAATTGCTGGAAAAACTCAGCAGGTCTGGTTGCATTTGTGGAGAGAAAACAGGATTATTGTTTCAGGTCCAGTGACCCTTCTTCAGAAGCTGTTTGTGTTAGCAAGTTTTGAGAACTCGCCACAAAAAGACATGACCCTCTCTCACTAGTATCCTCACCTATGGATGAGGAAGGACACCACTTCAACTGTGACAATACATCCATCCTAGGACAAGCCAAACAAAGACATGCACGAGAATTCCTAGAAGCATGGCAAACACATCAGGTTAGACCCCATCTACCACCCCCTGAGAAAAGGAACAAGAAGTGACTTCACCTGAGGAAATAACATCACCACACGAAATGACATCACCAATCCAAAGAAACCCAAACATATAAATAGAAAGCAGGAATTTTCAGCATTGCTTCACATGAGGTCCACTGAAGATGTTACCTAGTAAGGTAATGAAATGTCTGGAAATGAACCTTTCAACTCAGCGAGCAAACTTACATCCAAAAGCTGTTTGTGTTTCTGATTTTCAGTATCTGCAATTCTTTGGTTTTCCTGTAAAATTACCTTTGGTGGCCATCTTTTCAGCTGTCGAGATTGCAAGCTCTGGCATTCTGTCTCCGCAACTCTCCACTTCTTTTCTCCTTCAAGACATTTCTTTGAACTTTCCTCGTTGAGCAAGCTGTTAATCATCTCACTTAATCACTCCATTACGACTTTGTGTTATACTTGGTTTTGCAATATTACTCTAAAACACATTCATTGTGTAAAATGCACAATGTTAATGTTACATATTGTACATGTACTGCTAAATTAAATTAGGGGAAAGTTTTATTTATGTAATGCTTCAAGTGGCATAAAGTAGGCTACATCTTTTTTCCCAAGAGCAGACAGTTTGCTGACTACCCCGTAGATGGCCCTTGCAGCTGGCACAATTGCATTCATTGATGCCAAAGAATTAATCATTTTATGAACACAACAAACTCCTCCATTCTGCGAATTCAGTTTTAATTGTACATAAGAAGTTGAGAAATTCTGTATACCATAATACAGGAATCAAGCATGTTACAGTACATTTAACCTCCCCATGATGTTCATGACATTGCATTTCGATAGGAATTGCTTATTGCACTTCCACAAAAGGTTAACTCAAATAATTAAAGAATCCTTTCAATTACATGATAATTGAGAATGATCACCAGTTAATCTCCAACTCAACAAATGAATGATTCAAATTGTGAATTTCATCCTTCAGGCAGTAAATGGTTGTTGGACCCTTTCTTTAAAAAAATTTTAAACTACAAATCTTACAATGCTCCTGTCTGTCTCTTTTCACTTTTTTTCTTTCTTACTTGCATTCTCTTTATTTGTTATGTTATTTTATGTGCTGAATATTACCAAAAGTAATATTACTCACTCTCCTTCTCAGTGCATCCTCTGTTTATTTCAGCATCTTTAAAATCCGTTCTATTAAGAAGTTCATCTCATTTAAAAAATCTATGCAGTGGGGTGCAAGAAATTGTCTATTCAATATTGTTGGCTGCTCTATGCCAGGCTCCTTTGGGTTTTGGTCTATTTTTGATTACATAACAACTTATATATTAAAGCCTACATTCATACTTTCCAAAGTATTACCAATTTAAAAAATGCTAAATGTTAATAAAATCTAACAACTAAGTACACAGAAATTCATAATGTGAATGATGATGCATTACTTTCTTGTAAATCAGATTAAAATTGAAAATAGTTGCATTGGGTAAAATGAACATATTGTTGCTGTGGATGTATATGCAAAAGAAATTAAATGATGATAAATTAACCATATGCATTAATAACAAATATGTAACATTATCTAGAATTAACTAGATGGTATTTGGCCAAGCAATGCTTAGTTTACATTAGCTGTTCTTACCCAGTTCCTGCACAAATTTATATTTAATGTTGTTTGCATTACATTTGGAAGGTTTGCACCGAGAGTCTAATTGTTATTAAGTACACAGAGCGGTAGGATAATGAGGATTTTTCTTCTATTATTAAGGCTTGTTCTTCAATAATTTCCTCACAGCTTCCTTCCAATATTAAATTTGGCATTCAAGCCACATTATGAATCATGACTTTCTCCAGTTTCTCCATGCTTTCAATGAAATTTTATTTATCTTTCTGTAAAGGCAGGATCACTGCCTGGGATCGGCTTCTCTGCTAGTGTGAGGGATCTCGCCAAGAGGCTTCGATGAAAGATGACAAAATTAATCACAATTAAGATCAGGAGAACTGAATGTTAGGTGAATGTATGAAATGGCCTTGAGACCTCTCCGTGATAAATTCTTACAGCTGTGCTACAGGGCTGCAATTGAGACTTGAAAGCTTAATTTCATACTTTTATATAAAGGTTCTTCCACATTTTGACCACTCCTTCTGTGATGAAAAGTACATTTGATTTTAGAGTAGTTCAGCAACTTCTCTACCTGCAATAGATTTAAACTGTTTGTAAGCTGTAAATGACAATAAGCAGAAAAAAACTGCAATTGATCTAGTTTACTTGCAGCTTGGAATCTTAACTATTGTGGTCTTTCAGATACAAAATACAGCTGAAGGTATATCTCATGGCTTGTTTTCTGCATTGCATGAAGTCCTTTTGACAACAGAATGGCATTGGCCTCATTTCCCTTGAATTATTTCAACTTCTTGTAGCATTTCTTTCTGTCTAGCATTTTTGTGCTGAACTGATGCTTCCTGGCCAAAAAGTTATACACTGAGTAGGATTGTGTTTAACCTCTACAGTTAAGCAGCCCAAAAGGACCCACCAGCAACTGCTATTGATTCGATTAGAAAACAGAAAGAAAATGGATGCAAGCTGAGGAGTAATCATAGATGGTAAAGATGTCACCATGATCCTCACATGTAACTGTGCAACAATCCTTGTCTAGCAGGAGCATATATCATGAAATCACAGGAGCCCATCCATCGAATACAGAACAGTACAGCCACAGGAACAGGACCTTTGGCCCACTATGCTGCCATTCTAAACTAACCCCATCTGCCTGCGTATGATTTGTATCCTTCTATTCTCTGTCTGTTCATGTATCATGTACACAAGCGAAACTTCCATCCATTGACTCCATCTACACTTTCCGCTGTATCAGAAAGGCAGTCAACATAATCAAAGATTGTCACATCCCCGTTATAATCTCTTCCAACCTCTTCTGTCAGACAGAAGATAAAACTTAAATGCACTAACCAACAGATTCAACAACAGCTTCTTCCCTGCCATTATTAGACTTCTGAATGGATCTCTCAAATTTTAAATTTAATGTTGATCTTGCTCCTTGTGGACTTTCTCTGCAGCTGTAACACTGTATCCCTCACAATGTTCTATTACTCTAATGCAGTTTGTATGGTATGATCTGTCTGTACTGCACATAAAACAAAACTTTTCACTGTACTTAGGTACACGTGACAATAATAAAACAAATAAGAAAATGTCTAAATGTCTCTTAAACTTTGCAAATGTATCCATTTCTACCACCTCCCCAGGCAGCACATTCTGTGAACCTACCACCCTCCAAGTAAAAGAAACTATCTTGTACATCTCCTTTAAACTTTCTCCTTCTCACCTTAAGCCAATGCTACCTAGTATTTGACATTTCCACTCTGGGGGGATAAAAAAGTCTCTGTCTATCCTCCCTATCTATTCCTCACATAATTTTATGGATATCTGTCAGGTCTAGCAGAAGTGATTCAAGTTTGTCCAATGCCTTCTTATAGCTAATGCACTCTAATCTATGCAACATCCTGGTAAATCTCTTGTCTGTCTAAATCTCTGTCTAAAGCCTTCACATCCTTCCCAATAGGGTGGTGACCATACTGCTGATAATTTGCTGACGGTTGAGAGGAAAAAGTTGCCATCAGTGTGATGGGTTGAAGTGTGTCAATTTTAATGCAAGAAGTTCAGGAATAAGGGTGATGAACTTAGAACATGGATCAGTACTTGGAGCTACAATGTTGTGACCATTACGGAAACTTGGCTATCACAGGGGCAGGAATGGTTGTTGGATGTGGTGACTATACTGCTAATTGTATGTGACAGCTCACCTTCTGCATGATTACAGATTAGTTCCACTGCTGATAGTTTGATACAAGTCTTCTGGACATCCACTTGGGGAATAGACCTCAGGTTTTATTGTGGCATAGAAGATGGAAATCCTTCCATATGGTAATATCCTCTTCACAGTTAACACTAGGGTTTCTGCCAAAATACCAAGGGTTTGAGATATATAAATAAAAGATAGACTGGGACTTTTTTCACTGGAGCATGAGATGTTGAGGGGTGATGTTATTGAGGTTTATAAAATCATAAGGGGTATCGAAAAGCTGAATGACAGGGGTCTTTTCCCTAGGGTGGGGAATTTCAAGACAAGGGGACATATTTTTAAAGTAAGAGGAGAAAGATTTGTAAAGGACATGAGGGGCAACTTTTTTTTAACACAGAGTGGTTCATGTGTGGAATAAACTGCCAGAGAAAGTTACAATGTTTAAAAGACATTTGGATTAGTACACAAACAAGAAGGATTTGGAGGAATATGGGTCAAGTACAGGCAGGTGGGACTAGTTTAGTTTGGCCACATGGTTGGCATGGGCTGGTTGGGCCAAAGGGTCTGTCTGTTTCCATGCTGTATGAGTCCATGACCAGGTAAAATATAAATACAGAAAAAAAACTGGAAAATTGCAACATCTTAAACGAGAAAAGGGAACGTGAGTGGAGATTCTTGGTAAGAATGACAGAGTTCCGAGAAAACTGCATGACACCCCATTCACAAAGTTTTCAGGATGTATTTTACATATTTGCCCATACAAGAAATCCGCTACGCACATGAATGAAATAAAGCTAAATAGCATTGCCAATCAATTTCCTAAATTACGATCAAAATCTTTTCTGTGTTCACATAATTAGTAAGCTCATAGCTAGCTGGATGCCTAGACTATTGACATCTGTAACAGGCTTGTCGGGAATGTTGTATTTGAGTGTTATTGTAACACTGGGAGTATTAACTTTCTCTCCAAGTCATAAACGATTCAGTAATAAATGAAAATAAAAGGTACAAATGTAAAATCCAGTACTTTATGCTGTTCACGTATGCTGTGTTAGTCCAGCCATGCAGTGCAATTCACTTAGGTGTTAAATTTTATTTTTTAGTTAATTGGCATTCAATACTTTACAGGATTCTAAGTGAACATCAAAAAGGTATTTTACAAATTAATTATGTCTGAGAAAAACATCTATTAAGTAATGCATTTGCGCCCTAAAACCTGAATAGACTTGATTAATCTCAACAACAACAACAGATTATAAGGTGAACATTTTATCAAGCAAAACTTTGTTAGAATTTAACCGCGAACTACTTTGCTACAAAGCATAAAGAGGCTGGTTATTGCAATTGGAGATCTAGAAAGAGTCCACTGTGGTTTATGTTATTTTCATCATAAAACTTTGCTGCCACCCAGCTCAGTGAGGTGTGTTGCACCTAGTTAATTCGGAACATAGCTACACTCTTGAGCTGGCTTGTAAATTGACACAGATTACCAGCATTCCAACAATTGCAATTACAGCACAAATCACAGCAGAGTGTGAGGAACAAAAATAACTGTTTTTCTATAAATTTAGTGAATCTGACCCAGTTCTTCAGTTGTGATTAAATTTATCATCAAGATTTGTAATAAATTTCATTTTGGTGGTGTCAGCAAAAAGAAAACAGGTTGTGCTTTTCTGGTCTTTGGGAGACGTGGAGACTGAAAAAATGAAATACAATGAAAAGATGAGGCATATTCAATAATATTTGAGAAGAACGAAGGGGGGATCTTATCGAAATGTATAAAATTATGAAGGGAATAGATACGATAGAAGCAGGGAGGTTGTTTCCATTGGCGGGTGAAACTAGAACTGGGGGCATAATGTCAAAATAAGGAGAGGGCAGATTTAGGACTGAGTTGAGGGGATCTTCTTCAACCAGAGGGTTATGAAGCTGTGGAACACCCTGCCCAGTGAAGCAGTTGAGGCTTCCTCATTGAATGATTTCAAGGCAAAGATAGATTTTTGAACAGGAATTAAGGGTTATGGTGAGTGGGGGGGTAAGTGGAGCTAAGTCCACGAAAAGATCAGCCATGATCTTATTGAATGGGGAGCAGGCGTGGGGGCTAGATGGACTACTTCTGCTCCTATTCCTTACGTTTGCATGTCGCTATTTTAGGAAGTCAAAGAAAAGTGGCAATTTGCAGAGTTCAGAGCAAGTAGGAAATAAATAAAAGTGGCCAATAATTGGTAAAGGGAAAAATGATTAATAACCAAACGATAAGAATGGAAGCATCCTACAGAGATGTGATTAGGTGTACAGGAAGAAATATGACTGCAGGATGCATGCAGAGAAAATGTGATTGAATAAGATTGTTCAAATAGGATGGAGTAAACCATTAGTAACTGGGTTTTCATGCAGTTTTGAAAATTCTACTTGCCTTTAAGAAGTGGTGGACTCAACTTGGACTGACGGTAGTAACTTTCCAATTTTTGACATTAGGAGCTTGTTGAGAGGAATGATTTTTGAGGCAATGCCAAACTTAAAGGATCATGAGGAAGGATAAACAGTTGATAGGGCAAAGTGCAGTCAGTGTGATGGGTTGAAGTGTGTCTCTATAAATGCAAGAAATGTCAGGAATAACAGTGATGAAGTTAGAGCACGGATCAGTACTTCAAGCGATAATGTTGTGGCTATTGCGGAGACTTGGATATCACAGGTGCAGGAATGGTCGTTGGATATACCAGGGTTTGGATGTTTCAGAAGGAACAGGGTGGGAGGTAAAAGAGGTGGGGAGGTGGCATTGCTCATCAGGGATAGTATCACAGCTGCAGAAGGGGAGGTCATCTAAGAGGGTTTGTCCATTGAGTCAGTATGGGTGGAAATCAGAAACAGGAAAGGAGCAGTCACTTTATTGGGAGCTTTCTACAGACCTCCCAATAGCAACAGAGACACGGAGGAGCAGATTGGGAGGCAGATTTTGGAAAAGTGCAGAAGTAACAGGGTTGTTGTCATGAGTGACTTCAACTTCTACAATATTGTTTGGAACTTCCTTAGTGCAAATAATTATGGATGAGCAGATTTTGTCAGGTGTGTCCAGGAAGGATTCCTGACTAAATGTACAGATAGGCTGGCTGGTGGGCAGACCATATCGGATTTGGTGCTTGGCAATGAATTAGGTCAGGTGACGGAATTCTTGGTGGAAGAGCATTTTGGTTAATAGTGATCATAACTCCCTGGCCTTTACTATGGTCATGGAGAAAGATAGGAGCAAGTGGTATGTAAAAGTACTTAATTGGGGGAAGGGGAATTACAATGCTAATAGGCAGGAACTGTGGACCATAAATTAGGAACAGATATTCTCAGGGATATGCATAACAGAAATGTAGAGTTGTTTTAGGGACCGCTTGCTATGAGTGCTGGATAGGTTTGTTCCACTGAGGCAAGGAAGGGATGTTAAGGTGGAGAAACCTTGGATGACAAGAGATGTGGAACATCTAGTCAAGAGGAAGAAGGAAGCTTACTTAAGGTTGAGGAAGCAAAGATCAGAGAGGGCCCTAGAAGGTTACGAGGTAGCCAGGAAAGAACTGAAGAATAGACTTAGGTGAGCTGGAAAGGGGAGGTGCATGAAAAAGCCTTGGTGGGTAGGATTAAGGAAAACGCGAAGGCCTTCTACACTTATGTGATGAACAAGAGGATGGCCAGAGTGAGGGTGTGACCGATCAGAGATAGTGGAGGGAACTTGTGTCCGGAGCCAGAGGAGATAGGGGAGGTCCTTAATTAATATTTTGCTTCAGTTATAACTTGTGAGAGGGTTCTTGTTGTTTGTGAGGACAGTGTGAAAAAGGCTGACATAGTCGAACAGGTTGATGTTAAGAAGGAGGTGTGCTGGAAATTTTGAAATACATGACAATAGATAAGTTCCCTGGGCCAGACAGGAGGGCTTTTGCCCGAAACATCAATTTTCCTGCTTCTCAGATGCTACCTGATCTGCTGTGCTTTTCCAGCACCACTCCAATCTAGATTCTGATTTCCAGCATCTGCAGTCCTCACGTTTGCCTAGGATATACCCAAGGTTCACATGGGAAGTGAGGGAAGAGATTGCTGTGCTTTTGGCAATGATCTTTGCATCTTCACTGTCCACAGATGATTGAAGGGTGGCAAATAGTATTCCCTTGTTCAAGAAAGGTAACCCTGGGGCTTACAGACCAGTCAGATCTTACATGGTGGGAAAATTATTGAAGAGGATTCTGAGAGACGGGATTTATGATTATTTGGAAAGCCATAATTTAATTAGAGATAGTTAGCACAGCTTTGTTAAGGGCAGGTCATGCTTCACAAGACTTATTGAATTCTTTGAGGAAGTGAAAAAAACACATTGATGAAGTTAGAGCAGTGGATGTGGTGTACATGGATTTTAAGTAAGGCATTTGAGAAGGTTCCCCATAGTAGGCTCATTCAGAAGTAAGGAGGTATGGGATACAGGGAAATTAGGATTCAGGATACAGGATTGGCTAGCTCATAGAATATAGAGGGTGGTAGTAGATGGAAAGTATTCAGCTGGAGCTTGGTGACAAATGGTGTTCCATAGGGATCTGTTGTGGGATCTGTGCTCTTTGTGATTTTTATACATGGTTTGGATAAGGAAGTGGAAGGTGATTTAGTAAGTTTGCCAATGACACAAAGGTTAGCATTGGGAGGTCATGTTGCAGCCGTACAGGATATTGGTTAGGCCACTGTTGGATTATTGTGTGCAATTCTGGTCTCCTCCCTATTGGAAAGATGTTGTGAAACTTGAAAGGGTTCAGAAAAGATTTACAAGGATGTTGCCAGGGTTGGAGGATTTGAGCTATAGGGAGAGGCTGAACAGGCTGGGGCGTCAGAGGCTCAGGGGTGACCTTATAGAGGTTTACAAAATTATGAGGGTCATGGATAGGATAAATAGACAAAGTCTTTTCCCTGGGGTGGTGGAGACCAGAACTAGAGGGCATAGGTTTAGGGTGAGAGGGGAAAGATATAAAAGAGACCTAAGGAGCGACTTTTTCATGCAGAGGGTGGTATGTGTATGGAATGAGCTGCCAGAGGGAGTGGTGGAGGCTTGTACAATTGCAACATTTAAAAGGCATTTCGATGGGTGTATGAATAGGAAGGGTTTGGAGGGATATGGGCCGGGTGCTGGCAGGTGGGACTAAATTGGGTTGGGATATCTGGTCGGCATGGACGGTTGGACCGAAGAGTCTGTTTCCGTGCTGTACATCTCTATGACTCTATGACTGTATAGTGGAGTTGTGGATGGTGTGGAGGATGCAGAAATAGGCTGAGAACTGGTTAAAACAGATGGAGTTGAATTTGAATGCAGATTACAGGGCTAAAGGCAGGATTCTTGGCAGTGTGGTAGAGCAGAGGGATCTTGGGGTCCACGTCCATAGATCCCTCAAAGTTGCCTCCCAAGTTGATTGTGTTATTAAGAAGACGTATGGTGTATTGGTTTTCATTAGCAGGGGGATTGAGTTTAAGAGCCATATTAAAGCCCTGATTAGACCACACTTGTTCAGTTCTGGTCAGCTTATTAGAGGAAGGATGTGGAAGGTTTAGAGAGGATGCAGAGGAAATTTACCAGGATGCTCCCTGGACTAGAGGGCATGTCTTATGAAGAGAGGTTGAGGGAACCAGGACTTTTCTCATTGGAGTGAAGAAGGATGAGAGGTGACTTGATAGAGGTATATAAGGTGATGAGAGGCATGGATAGAGTGAATAGCCAGATACTTTTTTCCCAGGGCAGAAATGACAATCACAAGGGGGCATAATTTTAAGGTGATTGCAGGAAGGTTTCGGGGAGATGTCAGAGGTAAGTTCTTTACACAGAGAGTGGTGAGTGTGTGAAATGCATTGCCAACAGTGGTAGTAGACTCAGATACATTAGGGACATTCAAGCTACTCTTGGATAGGCACATGGGTGATAATAAAATGCAAGATATGTAGGTTAGTTTGATCTTAGAGTAGGATAAAAGGTTGGCACAACATCTAGAGTCAGAGGACCTGTAATGTGCTGTACTGTTCTATGTTCAATTTTAATTTAATGCTGAGTTCCCCATTTTCCCTGAAACAGATTTACACTGTAGCAAGGGCTTTATCCAACAGTTTTGGAACCACAAATTTAAAGAGAAAACAAAAGTGCTTCTTTCTTTGTGCTTCCAAAAAGTATCTTGGAAAATGTATTTGCAACAAAAGTTCATGGGCGACACGGTGGCACAGTGGTTAGCACTGCTGCCTCACAGCGCCTGAGACCCGGGTTCAATTCCCGCCTCAGGCGACTGACTGTGTGGAGTTTGCACGTTCTCCCCGTGTCTGCGTGGGTTTCCTCCGGGTGCTCCGGTTTCCTCCCATAGTCCAAAGATGTGCAGGTCAGGTAAATTGGCCATGCTAAATTGCCCGTAGTGTTAAGTAAGGGGTAAATGCAGGGGTATGGGTGGGTTGCGCTTCGGCGGGGCGGTGTGGACTTGTTGGGCCGAAGGGCCTGTTTCCACACTGTAAGTAATCTAATCTAATCTAATCTACTATGTACATTACAGTCAACTGTTAACATTTTTATCATTGTTTCTTTCTGTGGTCCATACTTTCTCCCCATTTTATGCTCACAATTTTATGCCTGTGAAGTAATCATTATTTATTTGTGAGAAAGTGAACACATTCTACCCAAGAGCTTCTGTAAATGGTTCAATAGATTGTAAGATAAATTTTAAGTGTACCAGAAAGCACAAAAATACAGATTTCCATTGGGGGTCGGTTCAATCGGCAGGCAGTGCAATTTTTAAAGAAAGACTTGGATTTTCTTGAAACCTAAATGAATAATCAATGTTTTGCAAGCTTATCCTAGGTACATTTAGTTAAAAATTAATGCCTTGAAACTGTTATGATCCCTGCAGAGGTCCATAATATTTAAAAATAAATTTGAATTCCCAGTGACGGACATAAATGCATATTGCACTACAAGATTTCAAGTCTTAAGACTTTTACTGTAACATCGGTGCCTCTACTGTCCTGGAATCAGCTCAATGTGATTCTTAGTTCCTATGAATTTTCTTCCTTTTCTTTTCTTTTCCCTTCTCAGCTGAATAACTCCTACTTCCTGAACTGACTTGCCTGGTCAGGGATGAATTGGAGAGTCTTCCCTCTAGCGAAAGCTAAGGAAATCCTGTGGCCTTGTTTAAATCCTCACAAACTCAATTGTTTTGATCTAAGTGTGAGATCCCAGCTGAATTACTGCGTGGTGAGCCACAGAGGCTTGATAGCTCTATCTGTTAGGAGCAAAATACTGCAGATGCTGGAATCTGTACTGAAAACAAAAAAATGCTGGAGATCACTGCAGGTCAGGCAGTATCCATGGAGATAGAGCAAGTTAATGTTTCGAGTCTAGATGCCTCTTCATCAGAGCTGAGATGAAGTGTGGAGGGGTCAGCATTTATGCAATAGTAGGCGTTGGAGTGCTGGGGGATGGGAAGGATGTTGATAGTTCAGATTAAGTGATGGGAGTGTGAGAATGGCAGCACAATGGCATGTCTAACTGCCAGACTGGAAAGGATGACAGTCCCACTGTGCAGGGGAGGGGGAGGGAAGAAAGGACATGGTGACAGAGAATGTAACAGGTAAGGTTAAAAGAAAAGGAACGAATGGATCTCAATATTCAGTCCGGAAGGTTGTAAAGTGCCTTGTCTGAAGATGAGATGTTGCTCCTACAGTGTGCGCTGTGATTCACCAGAGATTGGAACACGCTGAGGACAGACGAGTGGGCAAGACGAGTTGGATGCTGTGTTAAAATGACGGCTACGGGAAGGTCAGGGTCATGTTTGCGCTATCCTTTTGGATCCGTGTAAGCTAACCTTGTCTGTGAGGTTGAGTGATTTTTTTAAAACACCTTGGAATAAAATTTTACAGTAGCTTCCTATGGACTTGCTCCCTCGCAAGGCCCATCTCCATGGCAACGTTAATCATGAAAGTCTTATAATCATATAGAACTAGTGAGCTATCTTCTAAATTTCCAACAATATTCTGATTTGAAATCAAATGGATAGTTTAAATCTCTTTATAAAACCCAGCATTCACCCTCCTGGTGCTTCAGAGACTCACAGCTGATTGATCATCAGTACATAGACTTTGATCATTGTTGTACCTTCGTACCTATGAAACAAACTGCTCCCCACTCCCTTTCAACTTATAACACTCAAACCATCTCAAACACTCCTTTTCTCATTTAAGTCCACATTCAAAAATATGGAAAAATAGAAAAGATACTACCTTGATAAAATATAACAATCTTATTAAACTTTGCATTTGTAACAGTTTGCTGTCTATTTCACAAGGCCTCTGTAGATATGTTTAACTTATGGTCACACTAGCCACAGTTGATATCCCATTATAGCAACATGGAATTTGTTGAGCCCTCACTGCATTGATTTCCCAATACCTTCAGTGATATTTCAGCAGATAGAGGTCAGATGCTTCCAGGCAGAGGGGACAAAAATAATTAGACAATGAGTTACAGCCAAATGCTGTCAATTTTACACTGGCAACAAGAGAGGAGTGACAATGGTTTCAGTTTAGGATCATGATATCCATCCATTACATCCTCATAGACACAGGAGCAGCAAGGGAAAGGGCTAAAAGTGTAAATAAATCAAGAAAAATAGAATGAAATGTACCATTCAAAAGGCTTACCTTGGCAGAATTGATATTTGAGAGCATGATATTTCGGATAGAGATGACTCTTGAGACTGTTATCATTGAGAATGCTGTGACATGTCCTTCAGAAAGATATTCATACAATTTGTAGCAGCCACACTTGCTGTCCATGTCAAATGCTACTCCATAATCTTCAGACACCAAACAGCATCTGGGCAGATTGTCAAGTGCAGCTATAGTTAGTTTACTGCTCACAGATGATTATAGCACACTGCACTTCCATTGTTGAGCAGTCTAACTGCCTTCATTATCACCACTAATCGACAATAGCAACGTAAAAAAGGATAGACTGTCCTGCAGGACTGTCAGCATTCTCCATCTACAAAGATCCAGAACATGCAATGGAGATTATTGACCACACCACTGACATTCCAAAATGTCGATGGGGATTCTGATTTGATTTGACTTATTGTAGTCACGTGTACCTGAGCACAGTGAAAAGCTTTGTTTTACGAGCAGTATAGGCAAATCACAGCAAGAAAGGACATACAGATCATTGGGTGCTTCGACAGAGTGAGGCAGATTATGGCTGCACAGGGCATGCACAAAGGAAAATCTACATTATTAAGATCAACATTATTAGCAATTAGAGAGGTCCACGCAGCAGTCTAATAATGGCAGGGAAGAAGCTGTTCTTGGACATGTTGGGGCATGTGTTCAAGCTTCTATATCTTCTGCCTGATGGAAGAGTTTTGAAGAGGGCATTACAGAGGTGTGAGGGGTCTTTGATGATTTTGGCAACTTCTCCATGGCAACAAGAAGTGTAAGTGGAATCGATGGATGGGAGGTTGGTTTCCGTGATGGTCTAGGCTGTCCACACAACTTTCTGTGTTGTCTTCTGCCTGGGCAGAGCAGTTGGTGTACCACACTGTTTTGCACCCGGACAGTATGCTTTCTATGGTGCATCTGTTGAAGTCAGTGAGGGTCCTTTTGGACATGCTGAATTTCCGAAGCCACTTAAGGAAGAAGAGGTGTTGTTATGCCTTCTTGACCATTGCACCTATGTGGTAAGTCCAGGACAGATTGTTGGTTATTGTCATTCCTAGAGGCTTGATGGCCTCAACCCTCTCTACCTCAGCTCCATTGATGTAGCTGGGGCGTGTCCTCCTCCTTTCTTCCTGAAGTCAGTGATCAGCTCTTTTGTTTTGTCAATATTAAGAGAAAGATTGTTATTACTGCACCATGATACCAAACATTCTGTTCTGCTAATTATAAAATAATGCACAATATTCGAATGTCCATCACCAGACTTCTGACACTTTAGGTGCAATTGAGAATGTAGTTTACTTTCCATTTTGGGAAGTTGATGTACATGAGCAGGATTTTCCTAAGTCACTGGTGTTTACTGACCATAATGGATATATCACAAAGTCAGACCTTACTCTTTGAAGCTGGCTAAGTAAGTATCCAATTGCTGAGCATTTTCTTCATTTTTTTTTGCTGTCACCAGAATGATAAACAGCACATTTGAAGGTCCTCAACAATGTTAATCCTCTTCAACATGAAAGAGGAATAAAAAATATCTATGTGATAAGAAGTATATGATGGAGTCATACATGATACATTGGAAGCTGGCTGTGCATGTTGGAGGTCAGTCATCTCAGCCACAGGGCATCTCTGCAGTACTTCCTCTGGGTAGTGTCCTAGGTCCAACCATCTTCAGCTGCTTCATCAATGACCTTCCAAACATTGTAAGTTCAGAAGTGGAAATGTTCACCAATGATTGCACAATGTTCAGCACCACTCATTACTCCTTAGATACTGAAGCAGTCCATGTATAAAGATGGATTGATCTGGACAATATCCAGGCTTTGGCTGACAAGTGGCAAGTAATATTCATGCCACACAAATGCCAGGAAATGACCATCTCCAATAAGAATCAATCTAACCACTGCCCCTTGACATTCAATGGTGTTACCATCACTGAATCCCCCACTATCAACAACTTTGGGTTACCACTGACTAGAAACTTAAGTGGACTTGTCACATAAACGCAGTGGCTACAAGAGCAGCTCAGAGGCTGGGGATACTGCAGCAAGTTACTCAACTCCTGTGCCAAAAAATCCTGGAATTCCCTCCCTCAGACAGCATATGGACTGCAGCAGTTCAAGAAGGCAGATCATCATCACCTTCTCAAGGGCAACTAGGGACAGGCAATAAATGTTGGCCAGCCAGTGACACCCACATCCCACAAGTACATAAAAAAGTGGAAGTTATATGGATAACTATTTCCTGTTAAACAATAAAGCTTACTTTCTCTTAAGAGAAGGGATTATAGGCACTGTGCCTGAAGGATGGTTACGTAAAAAGGCCAGTTAGGACATTTGAGATGATTACAGATACCCAACCTACCATAGGCTATAAAGAGGATTAAATGTCTATGGAGCCAAAAAGTTTGAAATATTGAACGGAATTTAAGATCAAATTTTAGGACATCTTCAAAACATTGTTTTGTAACTAACTATTGAGATGTTCCTGAAGAAGGGCTTATGCCTGAAACGTCAATTCTCCTGGTCCTCAGATGCTGCCTGACCTGCTGTGCTTTTCCAGCGCCACGCTTTTCGAAATTTTATTTGCCCAAACTTGATCTACCTTTAATTTAAAAGGAGAACAAACATTTATTGGAAATCTGGCTAGATAGTAAATGGTTTAGAAAGTTAGGAAAGGAGAACTATATGAAGAGGACCATTTAAATGGTTAGTACACTTGGGAAATCATTGGTTTTGTAATTATAGATAGAGAATGATGTGCACTCATGTGGATTTAATACTGGTTTTAGCTTAGTATTGAAGAAAAAGTGATTTGTTGGATGCAAGTGTTGCTGGCAGGTGTCCTTCTTTCCCCTGAGAAAGTGGTGGAGGTGGTTGAGACTTTTCTTGAAATGTTGCAATCCATATGAAGTAGGTGCTCTGCCAATTGTGTTGGACAGATAGTTCAAGGATTTATACACACCATTGATTAAAAAAAAAATTGTGTTTGTCCAAGTCAGGATCACGCATGGTGCGAATGGCAATTGGGTATTATGCTTTTCACATGCATCTGCTATCTTTATCTTTCTCAGTGATAAAAATGATAAGTTTGGAAGATGTCACTGAAGAATCCTTGATGAGAGTTACCTGGAAGCTAAAACGATTTTTATTAAACTGTACTGCAAAACATTCAGCAAGCACCAGCAATAGATGGAATATAACAATCAACTTACAAACTTCTACAACTTGTAACCTTAAATTATCTCAAATGTGACTGCTCATATCCTAAATCGTACAAAGTGTAAATCACATATCATCCCTTTGCATTCTGGCTTACACTGAATTGCTCAATTTAAACATTGTCCTTTTCAAATCCCTCTATGACCTAAATATTTCTTATTCTGCTATCTTCTGCAGACTTACAATACTCCAAATCATTATGTTTCATAATAATGCTTCTTACACATCTCCCACTTTTGTATTCCCACTGTCTATTAGAGACCACATCTCTGAGGCCTGAAGCTCTTGAATTCCATCCTTAAATCTCTACTTCTCTCTTCTTCTTTAAAATATTTCTTAGAAGCTCCCAAATTGACCACACATTTGGTCATCTATCCAATGTGTTCCTAGTTGTCTCAGAATCAATTTTTGTTTGATTTTACTCTGGCTAGGCACTTTGGGATATTATACTGCATCAAGTTGTTACATACGTGCAAGCTGGGTTGAATCATGAAGTGGTTATTGCAAAATCACTTTAAGCACTTTTCCAGTGTTGCAGATCTTTTGCAGAAAACCTTTGTGATACTGCAGGTTTTCTATCTAATAGAAAAATATCTTTGATGTTCTTTATGGATGTAGTTGAAGGTGAATCATGACTGAGTGAGCGGTCCAACTCTATGTTCCATAATACGTAAATATATTGTCTGCACTTTTTGTAACTAATAGTGAACAAATATTAGTGCTTGCCAGTAAAATCTGTATGATTTGCATACATTAGTTAACCACTTTACTTTACTGATCATGATGACTTACTAATGCAATGGTTGTCACTTTTTCACAATTGAGAACTCGTTCTTAAGAATGAAAAAGTAAACATTTCTCAACATTAAAAGTTATCACTGAGATCATGAAACTATGTTGACATATATTGTCTTTCCAGTTTCTATCTTCGTGACCCAGTGTATCAGATGGAATAATTGTAATATGTATGCAATGGGAGGATACTTGTTCCTGGCTCCTGTGTGAAAATTCCACTTACATGTGTAAAGGTTAGCTCCGCTAAAGTTATGGCAGTAACATGTTGAGACACCAAGAAAGTTCACCAATTAATGGCTATTTAATTTGATTTAATTTCTAATTGAAAAGTTTTGTTTGTGTGCAATACAGGCAGATCATACCATACAAAGTTCATTAAGGTAATAGAACAGAGAGAAGAATACAGTGTTACAGCTGCAGAGAAGGTGCACAAGGAGCAAGATCAGCATTTAGATTTAAAATTTGAGAAGTCAGTTCAGAAGTGCCTCATTCTGTCACTACTAGGATTTGAACTGGCAACAATCATCATCCCACCACACTGCTGCCTCAGGACCTCTGGGTCTATTAAAGTCCCCTACAAGTTAGTTATCACCACTGGGCATCGTCTCAGACCACCCTCGCTTGGATGATTCCTTATCTTTCTTTACGCACTCTGCCATCAGCTGTATGTTTAAGTCCAGCTCTCTCTGTGTCTGTACCCTTTTGAGGTTTTATGGGTCTAACAGACATTAAATGATTGTGAGGTGAATTAATTATGTGAAGCTTGCTCACTACTGACTTATCAGTGAAAGCTGAAAACATGCTTCCACCTCAAAATGGATTTGTATAATTCAGATTTAAAAGTTTTGCAAATACAACCATAGTAACATTCAGTCATTAATTAATAATTAAAACTACATTAATTCATTCAAAGGATGGGGGCATCTCTAGACTAGGCCAGCATTGACTGTCCATCCCTAATTCCCCAGAGGATGGTTAAAAGTCAACCACTTTGCTGTGGGACTGGAGTCAAATGTAGACGAGATCAGGTAAGGATTAGAGACAAAACAAACAGCAGATGCTGGAATCCAAGATAGACAAGCAGGTAACTAGAAGCCCTCAGCAAGCCAGGCAGCATCAGGAAGTAGAGTGGTTAACAATTCAGGCGTAATCCTTCTTCAGGACCTGACTTGCTGTGTTCTTCCCTCTTCAGACCAGGTAAGGATAGCAGCTTCCTCCCCTAAAGGGCTTCAGTGAACCAGATGGGTTTTTCAAACAAGAGATTCATGGTCATCATTAGACTCTTCATTCCAGATTTACATTGAATGCAAATTCCAGCAGCTGCCGTGGCAGGATTCAAACCCAAGCTGCCATAACATTACCTGGGTGTCTGGATTAACAGTCTGGCGATAATACCATTAGGCCAACACCCTCCCCCATACAGGAATAACTTGGCAGATCAGTAAACAAACATATGAAATTGATCCAGCCAGCCTGTCCTACAACAAAATGACAGGGAATGATAATAAAATACTTCCTCCCCTCAGCCAACTCCAGAAGCGAGAAAACATATTGGCGTGTGTTAAATATCTGAAAGATGGCTTTATTCAATTGTAGTAAAAATATAAGAAAATATGTGAAATCTATCAGCTGGTTTTCCTTTTTGAGCTGCTCTGGGAATTTCTGGGGGGTCCAGTGTGATGCTACTAGTCCTCTCCTTGAACTCTCAATTAATTCTTTTTGTGTTGTCCACCTCTTTCTCTGAAAAAAATCCTGTTATAATCAACAGGTCTAGAAAGTAATTCAGAAAAAGGCTAATGGATCCTGGCCTCTACTTTTGAAAGGCAGTGAGATAAAGAATCAGAACTTGTATTTCAACCATTCATAATTTTGGTTAGAAAATGTAAGGGGTAGAATCTTTGAAGAGTCTGAACGATGTTGGCTGTGGTGAGATTTGTGGCTGAATTGTGTGAGATGTCTGCTGAGGTTTATCTCAACGTCGGGTACAATTTGCTTTATGGTCCTACTGAGCAGAGAGACACGTCTCTAGCTAGGCAGCAGCAGGTCAAGGGGAATTTTTGCTTGTCAAACACCGTATTAATGACACAACCTGCCTCATTAATATTCCCCTTACTACGTTACTAAGCATTTTTAGCATTTTTAATCAACTTCGAGTCATACAGTCAGACAGTCATAGAGTCATTGAATCATAGAGGTGCACAGCATGGAAACAGACCCTTCGCTCCAACCCATCTATACCGACCAGATATCCCAACCCAATCTAGTCCCACCTGCCAGCAATTGGCTCATATCCCTCTAAACCCTTCCTATTCATATACCCATCCAAATGCCTCTTAAATGTTGCAATTGTACCTGCCTCCCCCACTTCCTCTGGAAGCTCATTCCATACACGTACCAACCTATGCGTGAAAAAGTTGCCTATTAGGTCTCTTTTATATCTTTTTCCTCTCACCCTAAACCTATGCCCTCTAGTTCTGGAGTCCCCAAACCCAGGAATATACTTTCTCTGTATTCCTGTTATCTCATTTCTGAAGGCTTCCCATTTTCCAGCCATCCCTTTACCTGCGAACATCTGCCTCAAGTCAGCTTTCGAAAGTTCTTGCCTAATACCATCAAAATTGGCCTTTCTCCAATTTAGAACTTCAACTTTTAGATCTGGTCTATCCTTTTCCATCATTATTTTAAAACAAATAGAATTATGGTCACTGGCCCCAAAGTGCTTCCCCACTAACATCTCAGTCACCTGCTCTGCCTTATTTCCCAAGAGTAGGTCAAGTTTTGCACCTTCTCTAGTAGGTACATCCACATAATGAATCAGAAAATTGTCTTGTACACACTTAAGAAATTCCTCTCCATCTAAACCTTTAACACTATGGCAGTCCCAGTCGAGGCTTGGAAAGTTAAAATCCCCTACCATAACTACCCTATTATTCTTACAGATAGCTGAGATATCCTTACAAGTTTGTTTCTCAATTTCCCTCTGACTATTGGGGGGTTTATAATACAATCCCAATAAGGTGATCATCCCTTTCTTATTTCTCAGTTCCACCCAAATAACTTCCCTGGATGTATTTCTGGGAATATCTTCCCTCAGCACAGCTGTAATGCTATCCCTTATCAAAAATGCCACTCCCCCTCCTCTCTTGCCTCCCTTTCTATCCTTCCTGTAGCATTTGTATCCTGGAACATTAAGCTGCCAGTCCTGCCCATCCCTGAGCCATGTTTCCGTAATTGCTATGATATCCCAGTCCCATGTTCCTAACCATGCCCTGAGTTCATCTGCCTTTCCTGTTAGGCCCCTTGTATTGAAATAAATGCAGTTTAATTTATTAGTGCTACCTTGTCCCTGCCTGCCGTGACTGTTTGACTCACTTCTGTTCTCAGCTGTACCCGTCTCAGATCGATCTCTTTCCTCAGTATCTCCCTGGGTCCCACCCCCACCCCCACCTTACTAGTTTAAATCCTCCCAAGCAGTTCTAGCAAATTTCCCTGCCAGTATATTAGCCCCCTTCCAATTTAGGTGCAATCCGTCCTCCTTGTACAGGTCACTTCTACCCCAAAAGAGATTCCAATGATCCAAAAATGTGAATCCTTCTCCCATACACCAGCTCCTCAGCCATGCATTCATCTGCTCTATCCTATTCCTCCCTCACTAGCTCGTAGCACTGGGAGTAATCCAGATATTACTACCCTTGAGGACCTCCTTTTTAAATTTCTGCCTAACTTCCTGTAATCTCCCTTCAGAATCTCAACCTTTTCTCATCCAATATCTTTGGTTCCAATGTGGACAATGACCTCCTGCTGGCCCCTCTCCCCTGTGAGAACATTCTGCACCCTCTCTGAGACATCCTTGATCATGGCACCAGGGAAACAACACACCATTCTGCTTTTTCTCTGCTGGCCTCAGAAACGTCTGTCTGGACCTCTGACTACAGAATCCCCTAACACAATTGATCTCTTGGAAGCCGACATACCCCTCTTTGCATTAGAGCCAGTGTCAATACCAGAAACTTGGCTGTTCATGCTACGTTCCCCTGAGAACCCATTACCCCTTACATTTTCCAAAACAGCATACCTGTTTGAAATGGTTATATCCACAAAAGACTCCTGCCCAAGGTACCGACCTCTCTCACCCTTCCTGGAGTTAACCCATCTATGAGACTGTATCTGAGACTTTCCCCCCTTCCTATAACTGCCATCCATCACATACTGTCGCTGTTGCAAATTCCTCATCGCTTCTATCTGTCTCTCTAACTGATCCACTCGATCTGATAAGATCCACATCCAACAGCATTTATGGCAGATATAATCCGCAACAACCCTTAAACTCTCTTTAAACTCCCAAATCTGACAAGAAGTACATATCACTGAAAAGGCCATTTTTGCTCCTTCACAATCTACTGTCTTATTCCTCTACAAACACTGTCCCAGGTTAAAGTAATAGCTATGGCTTATATTTTAAGTTTAATCAAGAGACTTATCTTCAAAAATATATAATCAAGAAAGAATCCAATATACTCACTATTGCAGCCTTTCTCTTGGACAGACTTAAAACAACAATTAACTTATCTGATTCTGTGCTGTGAACTTCACCCAACAGTTCCTCCAAGATTAGTTGTGAATTTCACTGTTGTTTAATTTTCCCAGACACACTCCGATGTCCAGTAATGCATGAATTCAAACAGCAAAGGTGGGAACTGTGCAGGTTCTCTCTCTCTCTCGCTCTTGGTCTCCTGCACTGTCCTCACCACGTGCTTCCTTTGTCTGCTCTTCTCCCTTTTAAAACTGCTGTTGTTTTGACTTTTTTTACCGAAGTTCCAAAACAGTGCAACAGCATATAAAACAGTAATTGCTGCTCCTGGAATTCGAGGAAATCACCTCCAACACCTTAAATATCTCAAAAAAAGGAGCAGCTCTTAGAGCCAGAAATGTTTCCCATCCTCCATTTTGGATTACCCAGTCATAGAGATGTACAGCACAGAAACAGGCCCTTCGATCCAACTCATCCATACCGACCATATATCCTAAATTAATCTAGTCCCATTTGCCAGCACTTGGCCCCTATCCCTCTAAACCCTTCCTATTCATATACCCATCCAGATGTCTTTTAAATGTTGTAAGTGTACCCGCCTCCATCACTTCCACTGGCAGCTCCTTTCATACACGTAACATCCTCTGCATGAAGAAATTGCCCTTAGGTCCTGTTTAAATCTTTCCCCTCTCACCCTAAATGAGGCCGTCTAGTTCTGGATTCCCCCACCCCAGGGAAAAGACCTTGTCTATTTACCCTATTCATGCCCCTCATTTTATAAACATTTTGAGGTCACCCCTCAACCTAATCAGCCTCTCCCTATAGCTCAAAGCCTCCAACCCTGGCAACATCCTTGTAAATCTTTTCTGAACCTTTTCAAGTTTCCAACATTCTTTAGACATGCCATGATGCACTTCTGCAGCATGTCGTATTTGGACCTGAATCCTCTAGCTCAGAGTTAGGGACATTACCACTGTGCTGCAAGATTCCCATGACTAGGGTAGATGCTGAAAATTCTTGACCCGGAAGCCAGAGCAGGTACCTGGTGACTTTACCTTGCCCACTAGCCACACACAGTCTCCTTGTTTGTCTACATGAAACAGCATCTTAAGGTACAACCCTGGCCACCAGCTGAACACACTCCTTATCCTGGACATCGAAATTGAGATTTGCCAACATTTCACAACTATCCTGGCATCTCTTCAGCAGGATGCTTAACAAGCACTTAGCCACAATGAAGGTGCACCAGCAGCCAGCAGTGACAGCACCTAAAAGGTCACTTTGCACACAAGGACAGATTCTTAGGATGCATCTCATAGCTGCTCACTTGCTCTCTTACTGCTCGCTCACTTGGCAACTACCTGCATGCTCCTACCTTGTCCTGACTGTCTTTGCCAAGCCATGCCAAGCCTATCAATGTGTTGCCACATCAGCCAGAGCCAAAGGCAACCTGGACTTCCTTACTGACCCGCTTATTTATATAGACACATGGACTTGTCTTGCCTGTCAGTGAGGATCTGTTGACAGAGTGAGAGAGGCTGACAGCTTGTTGGGTGCCACATCACATTGTCAATCCAACACCAGCAATGTGTTCCAGCTACATGTGCAGCAAACACATTGCACGTGTGGGGGTTGCTATCGGTCATGGCAGTCCTGATACTATCAGTCATTAAGTCACAGTCCACTGAGGTCAGTCATGGTCAAGGATATATCTGACTACAGACCAGGGAGTGGTCAACACTATGTCCTGCAGGACCATGACAAGAAGGTTATGGGAATCATGTTTCATCTGTCATGGAGCTGCAAACCCAGCTCACCAAAGCCATAATATTCAGACTCTTTTAAGTTCCACCCAAAGAGTTTTACTCCAGCATTCAGAGTTCTGTAACAGCTTCCTAAGGTCTTGTATCTGTGACAGACCATTTGAACTGCTATCATGCCATTAATACTTTGTTATTTAAAAGCAGTGCATATTTTTTTACTACCAATCATTACATCGCTCAATACAAAGGAGGATTGGTGGCAGTGATGCACCATAAACATTCCTTACCTATTATGACATACTCATTGTGACATCAAATATCATATGGAGTCAGCAATAGAAGATATTAGCAACCAAATGCTCAAAGAGCGAGGTCGTGGGGTAGGATGAACATTTTGAAAGTTTTTGAATTGCTCTCCCTCACCTGTGATGTTTCTTTGAACATTTTTTTGAGATTCCTTATCCCTCTTGGGTCTGCAACAATGTTGCTTCCTCTTTCCTTGTTTTGCTGAAACTAAGCCAGAGGGTAAGCCAATGTGAGGAATAATTGCAGCCAAGAGAGTCAAAGGATTTTCTTTTTTCTCAGGGAAGACCATTGATTTCTTGGTATCCTAGAGAAGAAATGTCCCCTTCATCAATCTGTCCTTCAATTCATATTTAACAAGAGAAGCATCACTCACCAGGATGGCATGGTGACTCAGTAGTCAGCACTGCTGTCTCACAGCACCAAGGACCTGTGTTTGCTTATAGCCTTGGGTGACTGTCTGTGTGGAATTTGCACGTTCTCGCTATGCTCTGTATGCTCTGGTTTCTTCCCACAGTCCAAGGCTGTGCAAGTTAGCTGAATTGGCCATGCTAACTTGCCTATAGTGTCCAGGGATGTGCATGCTAGGTGGATTAGCCATGGAAAATGCAGACTTACAAGGGTAGGATAGGGGGCTAGGTCTGGGCGGGATGCTGTTTGCAGCTTTTTGGTATGGGCTGAATGCCCTTCCACACTGTATGAGTTTTATGATTCAGCTCATCAATTGATTGATTCAGTGAGAAATACTTTAAGTTTACCACAGAATATTTAATTGGTTCTCAAAATACTTTTAAGGCTTTTTCCCTCTCCCTGCTGAAAACCCAGGATAGACATTAGTTATTCGTCTTACTAAGGACATCTCTGCATTTGAACCATAATTTGATCACGCATGACGTGAGAATTTCTTTTGAGCTTGAGAAACAGCCAAATAATTTTGAAAGTATGAGTGAAATAATAGAAAAGGAAATAGGATGAATTAGAGACAAATTAGACTGTTAAAGAGAGGGATGTAAGATTGGATTAATAGAAAGAAAGAAGAGGCAAGAAGAAAAGGCTGTCACTTATTCGTCCATCTCTCACTGCACTTGAAAGGTGATGGTGAGCCAGCCCTCGAAATGTAATCGTCATTACACTGTAAGCAGAACCACAAAATCTTTAACAAGCAAGTTCTTTGTTCCAGCAAACAGTGACATAGTTCAAGGAATAGTGACATGGTTCCAAGTCAGAATTGGGTAAGGGTGGTAGAGGCTTGGAAGGTGCTATTAGAAGAACATTGGTGAAATGCTGCAGAGCGTCTTGTAGATTGTCATTAAATGTTGCCATGTGGTCTGCTTTGTCCGGATGGTGTTGAGCATCTGGAGTGTTGTTGGAGCTGCATGCATCCAAGCAAGTGAAGACTATTCCATTACACCGCTGACTTCTGCCTTTAGGTAGTGGACAAAATTTGGGGAGTTCAGATGTGAGTTATTCATCACAAACTTTCCAGCCCCCTGGTCAGTGAGAAGCTGGAAGGTATTAGTATTGGGAGATTTAGTGATGATATCAATTGATTGGCTTGCAAGAATACTTTTCTTTAAATAAAAAAATGAGTACCATCGTTAATCACAGAATTGTTACAGCACACAAGGAGACTGTTCATCCCATCGTTCCCACCAGTCTCTCTCTGAGTGAACTGATGCCTTTGTGCCATTCTGTTGCCTTTTCCCTATAATTCTGAATATTTAGACAATCCTGTACTGCCTTCTTGAATTTTTCAAATGAACTTGCCTTCACTACACTTCCAGGCAATGTGTGCCAGGCTGAAACAAGGCATTGTGTGAAAAAAATTGTTCTCATATCGCACTCACTTCTTTCGCAAATTACCTTGTATCTATGCCCCCTCTTTCTTGACCCTTATATATTTGGGGTAAGTTCAATTGGTAATTAATGCACAAATGCAATTATTCCTGGAAACTCTGAAGCCGTTTGAAGGAGTTGTAATTTTTACAAGGCTGACTGTGGAACCATGTGCATTGTGCAGTAAGCTGTGGTAATTTGAATCTCATAGGGCTGTCTTCTTTGCTATAAATTGCTGTTTGATTTGCATATTAATAACGTTATGCCCATTCAACTCACTGTCAATTTTCCATCAAGTTCTGAATGGACATGATTGCATAGAGTCACAAGTTATTACACCTTGATAATAATTCATCTTGAATGATTTTATTTAAAGATGGGTAAAATGCAACAGTGAGCACTCCGTACTTCTGACTTCTAAAATAAACCACAACGGTTTTCATATTATAAAGAATAATTTATAAAGGACTCAGCCCTGACACCAAAATCCTTGATACTTGTAGATAGACAAATCCTTACTGAATTAGTTTTTATTTAGCCATTTATCATTAATTACCTTACAAACCTTCTTTCGGAATGCATTTCTAACAATTTCTTAACTATCAAGGTTTTGAATTCTTGCCAAAAGGAGCTGTAGCATAATATAGATTTGAAATGTTAGCTTACTCTCTCTCCATGGATGCTATCTGACCTGCTGTGATCTCCAACATTTGTTGCTTTCAGCCCAGATTCCAGCATCGCAATAATTTGCTCCTAAAATATGTGAATAATGTTGCACTGGATTCTTCTGGTCTTTTGACACTTTTTTTAAACTAAACTTAAGGTTATTTTACAAATAACAAGTTTCTACGGTTGTCAGGTCTTTAATTTAGGTTAGAATAAAGGAGTTAAGGGGTCATGTGACCTGTTATGAATTCTACCTGACATCAGGTTTGACTGGCTTAACTGTTATATTGGAGTCCAGGTTGTCTCACAGGGAAGAAGGCCCAAGGTATTCATGCCTGTAAACATTGACCAAATCATCTATGTTGATGACAAGTAGACTATTCACCTTCAAGTCACAGAGTCTATGAGGGAAGTCAGATTTTGTAATATTTGAACAATCTATTTAATTCCAAGATAGAATGGAGTTGACATGTCAGAAGATGATTAAGTAACATTCAAACATGAATACAAAACCCATGGGATGCACAGTGCCATGGACATCGGTTAGTGAGGGGAAGTCATTGCATTATTGGATTACCAATCTTCTTTCCTCAACTCTCTCGTCACTGATTTTACAGGAGAAGCAAAAGAAGACACCTTAACAAATCCTGAAATTCTTCTTGAAGAGCAGCAACATTGACATTGATAAGCTGAGATGAGCTTGGTAATACTTGTACAAATTGGTGACAACTTGTTCATCAAGCCATCCCACACTTTTCATCTCAAGGTCTTAATGGTGAGGTAGAGAATGTCAGAGAAGGAAAAGAAAACGAAGAAACAAAGGCTGCACTCCCATTCTGGCGTACATGTTTCCAAAGGTTTCAGTTGATAATGAGTCTGTTCAGTCATGTTTCAGAAAATGATAGTCCTGAGCGGATGTCACCCTGAAATGAAGGAACAGACAATACTGCTAACTGTAGAAATTTAAAAATGTGAAATCTTGGTAGTGTTTTCAGTCAGTGTTTGGAACTCAGATATTTCTTTATCATTGGTCTCTGTAGGGATTATTAGGAGAAAGTGAGGACAGCAGATGCTGGAGATCAGAGTCAAGAATGTGGTGCTGGAAAAGCACAGCAGGTCAGGCAGCGTCCGAGGAGCAGGAGAATCAATGGTTCTGGTACAAGCCGTTCATCAAGCCCTTCTTGATCAAGGACTTATGCCTGAAACGTCAATTCTCTTGCTCTTTGGATGCTGCCTGACCTGTTGTGCTTTTCCAGCACCACACTCTCGATTCTGTACAGGGATTATCGCAATTAACGAAGACAGACAAATGTTTAACTATCTTTGTCCTGTTTTCAATGCATCACTTCACGCATTCATTCCCATTCAAATTCACTCTTTATTTTATAATACAGAAGGAAATTTAAATTCTAGCTGTCTCACCATATGATAATTAATGTCTAGAACTGACAAGATAGAAAATCATTGGTGTTTAACCCTCATTAAAATCGACAGAAGCACTACACATTAAAACTTTAAATGGTACCATTGGCAGTGAAAGTATTTTCGATCTGCAAAAAGCAATAGTTTTTGTTGCTGTTGTTGTTGTTTCCATGCACTTATTTTGATGATGGCAGTTCACAACATGAGGTTTTAAGTGAAAAATTCAACCTTAGTGTGTTACATTAAAGAGAGGAAAATTGCTTGCACAAAGAACATGATTATGGAAATTAAGTGACTGCAATGACAGCATTAAAAATGAAAAAAGTATTTGTCTTGGGTTTCAACATGCCATGGAATAATGTGGAAAAAATAATCAGTACTTCCACAAAAAAATTGTTCTTAAAGTCATATGCTCAATTATATCCATAAACAGTAAGAAAACCTATTTTATGGTGAGTGATAGCATAATTAATATTTTGTATATTATATGCAGCAATAGATGTATTATTTAAAATTTGTTAAATACAAATGTAGTTCAGCTATATGTAAATTGTTTCTTTTATTTCCTATGACTGTAAACTATCTCTGAAATGTATTCTGGATTAATTTCCACTCTTTCCAATGATTTGGATGAGAATATAGGAAACACAGTGAGTAAGTTTGCGGATGACACCAAAATTAGTGTTATAGTAAGAATTAACACCACAGAGGTTGGTGTCTCATCACTAAGTCACTCTTTATTTACTCATGGAAAGTCCTCGACACTGATCTAGCTCCTTCAGAGCCAGCTCTCAGAGTGAACTTAACCTCTGACACTCCTCTTTTTATCTGTCAGCCAGGGTTCCCTGATTGGATCAATGACTCCATTCTGTGAGGTCCACTTAGCTGGCATCGTTGCAAACACTGCATAGTAGACATTGAAGAAGGTTATCAAATATTTCAAACAGATCTTGATCAATGGGGCCAATGGGCTGAGGAGTGGCAGTTGAGTTTAATTTGGATAAATGCAAGATGTTGCATTTTGGTAAGATGAACAAGGGCAGGACTGACACAGTAATGATAGGGACATGGGGAGTATTATCAAACAGAGATCTAGGTGTTCAAGTACATAGCTCCTTGAAAACCACATCACAGGTAGACAGAGTGGTGGCCCTACTGTAAGAAGGATATTATTGAATTGGAGAGAGTGCAGAAAATATTGACATGGATATTACAGGGACTGGAGGGTTTGACTTGGAAGGAAAGGTAGGATAGGCTGAGACATTTTCACTGGAGTGTGGAGGTTGAGTGGTGATTCTATAGATAAGGTGAGTAGCCAAGGTGTATTCCCAAGGGGAGTTTAAAACTAGAGGGTATAGGTTTAGGGTGAGAGGGGAAAGATTTAAAATGGACCTAAGGGGCAGTTTTTTTTTTACATAGAATATTGTTCATCTGTGGAATGAATTGCCAGAAGAAGGGATAAGATCCCAATACAGTTGCAACATTGAAAAGAGATTTGGACAGAGACATGAATAGGAAAGGTTTAGAGACATACAGGCCAAACCCAGAAAAATGGGACTAGTTTGGTTTGGGAAACCTGGTTGACCAAAAGGTCAGTTTCCGTGCAGTATAACAATGATTCTTTGACACAATGCACTTTCACCAACAGGTAAGTGGACACAGACATTTCTTCCTATGAGCTCCACTCAGTTATCTTCAAATTCTGATTATACTTTGATGTTAACAATGTGAATTGTGTGATATTATCCTCTGGATATTTGATAACAATATTGTCTGAGGGGATAATTTGGTTTTTCACATATTCACTTCTTTCTATAGGCAGGCTGAACAAACACTTGGTAGGCTGAAGCCTCATGGAAGTTATTCATTTGTTGTTTCTCAATGCAAGAGAACAGGGAGAGTACAAATCAGGATCAAATTCACTCTTTTCAATCAGCTCAATTCTGTCAATTTTCAGACTGTACTAGCAATGTAGAACATTTAACCACAAGCAGCATAAGTGGTGTCCTTTGAAATCAAGGCAGTTCCCAGATGATACGCTTGTCAATTATAGTTTTCAAACCAAATTAACTGTCTGTAACAGGTTTGGTAATGTGCTAGTTTGAGACTATTATTTCAAGACACTTTTGATGATTACCCATTCATAGAATAACAAAGCATTGACCTGGCACTGCTGGGATGACATTTTTCCCCTTAATTCCTCATATGGTGAACAGTCAATGGTCTATTGTGCAGGGTGGTTCAGGATGGTGAAAAGGCAGAAATTTACGAGTACTCAGTGTTGGTAGACTTGAAGTGGCTTTAACTCATATAATGTCAGCAGTATCCATGCGCAGACCAGTTTTTGGCTTTCCAAACCTGCATCTAAACTCTAACAACTTTGCAATGTGAGGAAAACATGCATTCCATCCTGATAAAACAGCTACTTTACCTTGCAGATGCTTCAGCATTTTCTGTTAAACATATGATAGGTTTGTGTAATTGCTAGCTACCAGGCTGACCAAAACAAAATAATGCAAATAATTTCTCCATTAAATTATTTTTACAAACTTTTGCTAGCATTGGGCCAAGCAATGAAAATCACATCCAGTATATATGGTTAGGATAGAATCCCTACAGCATGGAAACAGGCCCTTCAGCCCAATAGGTCCACACCAACCTTCCAAAGAGTATCTCACCCAAATGCATTCCTCTAGATTTTACCCCTGACTCATGCACCTAACCCACACTATCCTGAACACTTTGGGCAATATGATGGAGAAATTATTTGCATTATTTTGTTTTAGTCAGCCAGGGAGCTAACCGGCACAGCTTTGAATTGTGGGAGGAAACCCATGCAGACATGGGGAGAATGTGCAAACTCCACATATACAGTCGCCTGAGGGTGGGATTGAACCAGAGTCCCTGGTGCTGTACGGCAGCAGTGCTAACCACTGAGCCACCATGCTCAGTGCGGTTAGCTGATATTTCACACTAAAAGAGCAACAGGGCATTAAAACCCTTAAACTGCAATGTGGGATTGGAACTGTTAGTGAACCTTTGGCCTGAGGCAGGGTCAATGAGAACAGAGTTAATTTCTATAAGGTAGTCGTCATTGCTGGCTGCATTAAACTTCATAAATCCGAAAAAAAAAAATGCGTTGTTAACCAAGTTTCTTCCCAGGCATTTTCCACTTCTGGTCTAAAATCTCCAAACATTAGGCTGCAGAAGTATGTCCTGTCAGCTGTTCAGAGACAATAATTAAATGAAAGGCAATGGCTCTTCATGAGCTTCCCACCTTTTCCCAGACATAGATTTCTGTGAGGGCCGAATACCTCACTGCATTTTTTTTTTTCTGTGAACACAGATTATCCCACCAAGAGCGTCACTCCTGATACCCCCGAACATACTTACATCCATTATGCCATGTCACAGAAGGTGGACTTCAGCAGTTTGAAAGAATTAATGAGAACAGTAACAGAAGTTGCTGCAAACATGCCCATTTGGGATCAATGACTCTGTGTACCACTCATTGGCAGTCAGTAGAGAATCACTGCTACTCAGACTGACTTAACCCTGGCCCAACTGTTGGCATTGTGCTTTATAAAATGGCAAACATGCATTCCATCCTGGGATGGATCAATTTCCCGTCTTATCCCATTTCATAGCCCCTCAAACCTTTTTTCAGTTTCAACCTTTAACCCTACCCCACCTTTGAAAAGTGACTTACTTGCTGCTGAGGAAGGGCCATTAGATCTGAAATGTTAACTCTGATTTCTCTCCACAGGTGCTGCCAGACTTGCTGAGTTTTTTCCAGCACTTTCTGTTTTTGATACTCACTGCTTTCTTTTTCTGAGTCATTTATTGTTTTAAAATGTGGGACAACTTTTAGTTATTAGGATGAGATTGAATAAATGAATCCCAAATTTGGCAGGTTCCAAAGCAATCAAGTAATACACATCATCAGGCAGCACCACGTTCAAGAAGAAAGTAGTTTAGTTGTGTGTGGGGTGAGTGGTCTTAACATTGAGTATTGAGGTGTGATTGTTAGCAAGGGGGCTCAACTTGCAGCATTTAGGATGTAACTTCAAATTGTACAGATTTTAAGTACACTTGCACTTGAATATGTTGTAGCTGTTGAGAACTTAGCTGTCTTTGTTTGCAGCCCTTGAGTATAGTAGAGTCAGACAGCACAGAAAGAGGCTCTCTGGCTCATTACGTTTGTGCCATTTACCAAATACCTTTCTACCCTAGTCCCATTTCCCAGCACATGGTCCATAACTTTACTCAGCGCTGAAAATGTGTTGCTGGAAAAGCGCAGCAGGTCAGGCAGCATCCAAGGAACAGGAGAATCGACGTTTCGGGCATAAGCCCTTCTTGCTGGTTATTGATCCACCTCTTAATGGCAAATGTTTCTTCCTATTCACTTATCTATGCCTCTTCAGAATTTCATGCACTTCAAACAGGTTCTTCTCTACTCTGAGGAAAACAATCCCAGCCTATCAGCTGTTTCATCGGGGAGGCATGCAATTAGAAACATAATATATTCTCAATTAAGTTTATTCTATCTTCCAGCTTACTGTTCTTTCAAATCATGTACAGTTCACATCAATATTTTTACACATTAGTTCCTGACAGGGTTTGACCTACTTAGTTTAAAAAAAGGGAAGTTATGGTGCAACTGTAAAGGGTGCTGGGTGAGGCCACACCTGGAGTACTGCAATTTTGGTCTCCTTTCTTTACAAAGAATGTACTGGCACTGGAGGGAGGGCAGAGGAGGTTCACTAGGTTGATTCCGGAGTTGAGAATCGAAAAGTGTGGCACTGGAAAAGCACAGCAGGTTAGACAGCATCCGAGGAGCATCCTTCCTGATGAAGGGCTTATGCCTAAAACATCGACTTTCCTGCTCCTTGGATACTGCCTGATCTGCTGTGCTTTTCCAGCGCCATAGTTTTCGACTCTGACTGTCCAGCATCTGCAGTCCGCACTTTCTCTGGAGTTGAGAGGGTCGGCTTATGAAGAGAGATTGAGTACTTTGTGACGACATTCATTATAACTTAGAAGAATGAGTGGGGATCTTATAGAAACATATGAAATTATGAAGAGAATAGATAAGATAGAAATGGGGAGATTGTTTCCTCTGGGAGGTGTAACTAGAATGGCATGGACATAACCTCAAAATAAGGGGGTGCAGATCTAGGACTGAGTTGAGGAGGAACTTCTTCACCCAAAGGGTTGTGAATCTGTGGAATTCCCTGCCCAATAAGGAGGTTGAGGCTATCTTATTGAATGTCTATAAGGAAAAGATAGATTTTTGAACAGTAAAGGAATTAAGGGTTATAGTGAGCGGCTGGTCCATGAAATGATCAGCCATGATCTTATTGAATGGTGGAGCAGGCTCGATGGCAAGATGCCTACTCCTATTCCTAATGTTCTTATGTGGATTTTCATCACCCACTTGGACACAAAAATTTCAATTATATGTTGCTACTTTCAAAAAGTAAAATTGGCATAACTCTCTTTTTTTCTGACAAACTCTCTGAATACATTGTTGAGTCAACAACACTCTAAATCAAAGTGTTCTAATGCCCAAATATTCAGGGATGAAATTGGAGTAGAACACATTTGGTCAATGGAATAGACTACCTGGGGAGGGGAGGGGAAGGGAGGAGAGGGTTGTGTAAGCTGTGCTGCTAATTCGTTACCAATCACTTTGCATACCTGTTGAGAACCAACTTCTCTCCGATTCCTTTAATGGGAATTGATAGCTGTTGTCACTTTGTTTCCCAAAATACTTCAGAAATGTTCAGCTTTTCCCTGGACCCTGATTGGAAACTTGGATGAGCTAAACACGTGATGTAGTTGAACAAGAAAGGCACGGTGCAATTCCTGCCTCGGGCAACTCTCTGTGTGGAGTTTGTACATTCTCCCCGTGTCTGCGTGGGTTTCCTTCGGGTGCTCCGGTTTCCTCCCACAATCCAAAGGTGTGTAGGTTAGGTGAATTGGCCACGCTCAATTGCCCATAGTGTTAGGTGAAGGGGTAAATGTAGGGGAATGGGTCTGGGTGGGTTGCTCTTCAGAGGGTCAGTGTGGACTTGTTGGGCTGAAGGGCCTGTTTTCACACTGTAAGTAATCTAATCTAAAAATAAATAAAGAATGCACAACATGAAGTTTTAAAAACTGCTTTCTTAAAATGGAACTTAGGAACTCTGTTGAAAAGACATCATCATGGAATAATATACCTGGAGATACCATTGGATGGTTGGATGATGTCAAATCTGATGAGAAATGCAGAGGTGAAATATAGACTGAACAGAAGCAAACATACTTCGCCATACATATAACTTGGGATGAAGGTAAAGAATTAGCCATGAATCCAGCACTATAGCCAGTTGAAATAGTCATTAAAATGGGACAAGTGTGAAATAATTAAAAAGTTGTCAGCTGAGATTGAATTGGTTGCACTTTTGCCGTTACATCACAAGGTTCAGGATCCAAGCCCAACTCTAGGACTGGAGCACAAAATTAAAGGCAGATAATCCCCTATTTCTGCACTGTTGGAGACACATCTTATCGAGGAGATGTTAAAATAAGGTCCCAGCTGCCTGTTTGGATGGATGTAAAGCCCCTGTGGCAGTACTACAAAGAGGAGCTGAGGATATATCCCTGGTGTCCTGACTAATACCTATCCCACAATGAATATTAAAAAAAAATTGGTTATCTGCTCATTACCATGCTGCCCTTTGTGAGAGTTTGCTGGGTACAAAATTGACTGCTGTATTTCCCATAGTATAGAGTAACTATCCTTCAAAACTATTTCAGTGTCGTAAAGTGCTTTTGAGACTTCCGCTTATCATGAAAAGTGCTACCAAAAGGCAAAATCTCTTGGTTCAGCTGGCTCTGAAGTGGCTAGAATGATGCGGTTAAGAGAGTTGAAAGCTGTCTGTAATTATGCACTGAGATAATGACCGCAATACATTCAATCTGCCCTCAAATGTTCTCACCATCCGTCCTGCCTGCAAGATATATAATGGTCAGATAAGCTAAATGTAAGGTATTAAATCTGTGCACATAAATAAAGCACGCCTTTAAAAAAATCTGCTGGTTGCATCTATATTTTAATGGTGACCTTCCTTGCCACTGATAATGCATGAGAGTTGCTTGACCAACCCTGCTGATCTTTGTGATTTGAGAGGCCCCATCTGTTACTCCTATCAGCTTGAGATTCCACATGGACAGATTCAGCTTGCTGTCAAAGCAGGCATCACTCTTGACTTATTGGTTACACTTTCACCTCTGAGTCAGAAAGTCTTTCCATATTAGAGACTTGATCACATAATATGGGCTGACGTTATAGCTCATCAGTACTGCATTGTTGGAGGTGCAAATTTTTGAATGAGAAATTAAACCGGCACTTTCAGATGAATGTAGCATGGCCCTGTTCAAAGATGAGTAAGGGAGTTCTCTTCGTGACTTGACAGATATTTATTCCACAATCAAATTGGTTATCCAGTCATTATCTTCTTGTTGTATCTAGAATCTTGTTGTGCCTGTATTCTCTGTTCCAAAATTGTTTGTTTCATATTTTTGACACAAACCTTTCATTTTCTACCCCTGTCCCCTTTATGGATTAAAGGTGGAATATTGGAAGGATTAGTAGGCTGATTATTAGTCCGGTGCACTGCGCCATAAACACTCCTCCTTGGGCTGACCAGTTCTGAAGTGGGACCTTAGCATGTAGCTGCTGGCTCAAAGTCTGGGCCATAACCCACTTCCTCACAAGGCCTCCTAGATAGCAAAGGTACACTTGAAAGATACTTTCCTGGCTACAAAGTCCTTTAGGGGTATTTGAAAATTATTGTATGTTTATTCTTTCTTGATTTTGTTGGCCATCCAAATGCAGGGGTTTGCACATTCTATGGCCTTATACATTCTATTCCCCACACTCCCTGAGTTTTCCTCTTTTCTTTCACAACATAGCACATTCAGGAATTGTTGCTTCCAGATAGGGAGGTCCAAATACCATTTATTTTGTTAACTGCTATAGTAATACTTTATTAAAATCAATATTAAGAGTTGGGAATGTTCAACATTAATGCCTTTAATGAATCATCCCTTTTCTCTCTTCTTATCGATAACCATTAATTATATTTCACATAGGTAGGAATCCTTAACACAAGTCTAAGTACAAAAACATCCAACTGAGCTTTTCAAGCTAATATTTCATTCTTTACCCATATCTACTTTATTAGTTAAAATTAGAAAAACAAAATAAATGATTCTAACATACACGGATATTCAGCTAACCAGATAATGAAAGAAGTACCAGTTTATGGAAAGAATGTGAACATTTTGCACACAGATACCTTTTTATGCTTCTTAGTACTTACTTGACCTTTAAACCATCAACTACGATGATTCTTTATTGTCAGAAAAATCATCAAATCTCTTCAATATGCCCTGCTGCTATTTTGTAGTTATCTTCAATCTGTCTGGACACACCAAGCTCCTTGCTGTGATCTGACATACTTAATCAATATCATAACCAAATAATGAATACATTCAAAGTTTTGCTGTCACTTCTAGGTCAGTTGTCTGCCCTATCTCTTACCCTGTTATGAAGGATCTAATGAAAGAACTGTAAATTATGGAAGAACATTCATGTAAAAAGTAAATGCCCAATTGCAATAGCATTTAATTCATCACCTATATCTTAATTTACTTTTATTATTATGTATGACTTGGCTATTATGTATGATGTAGGCACTGTGGTAGGTTGGCTTATATAATTTTTCACTGCATTTTTCGTGTAAAAGTGTATATGACATTACATTTCTAGTCTATATCTGGTCATTAGCATTTAGAAGTTTGTCTTCTTTCACCATGACCATTATAACTGGAATCTTGTAAATGTTATTGCTAGATCAGAGTGAATCTTTTTTGGCTGTGATGGGGTTTGTAACTACTTCCATGATACCTCAGTTTCAATTTTTGCTCCAAAACAATGGGGCTCAGATCTAGTTGATCAAGAAAATAGTTTAAGCCTATTTGAACATTTGCTATTCTTTCAAATTTATATTGATGTTTATGTTTAGTATCCACTCCTGCAAAGAAGGTTACTGATAAAGTTGTTTCTACACTTCAATCCATTTAACATCACCAGTTGATAAGCCACCAATGCCATGTCATTATGTGCATTCCAGGTGCTACATTTTTTCTTGTTTACTAAACTGACAAGTCTATTGAACTAAATTAGGGTAAAATGAGTTCATATGGAATATGACCTCTGTTCCTCCTGTAAAACTGAAAATTGGTATGTTGTTTTTCTAACTTCATTGAAGTTTGTTCAAATTTTTGACAACTCAGAAGCAAGAAGAGCAACAGAGAGTTATTTTAAGCTATCCTATAATCAGCCAGAAGGACAGATTTTGTTACTAAGTGCTCTGACGAAGACAGTCCTTTGGATACCCTTCAACACAACAGTCAAAGGGAAAAGGCTGCTGTGAAACAGTGCTCAGGAGATAGGTAAGCAGATGTCAAAAATGACAGATACAGGCTGCAGGAATCATTGAACAAGACAAGAGGAACAGAACCAATGTACTCACTGATGTGTATCAGGAAAATTTTTCACTGTTTCTGGCCTGATGCCAATAGATAACTTCGCCAACAAAAGAGCCTTAGTCAAAGCAGGTCAGTTAATAACTGTGCAGGGAAAAGGAAGGTAAAAGGTTTCAGTTGATTATCTTTTCGGCATAATGTTTCTACTTTATATCCTCAGCATGGTAATGGAAAGTACCATGAAATGGGCTGGAGAGTACACATTAGTTTCTACCCTAGGCAGCAATAAAAGGAATCTTTCCTACCTCCACAACAGAGAACATTTTAATCTGATCAATGAACTAAGTAGCCTCCCATCTGTAATAATATTCCCTCAAGGCAGTATGGCTGTGCAGCAACTCGAAGGTTCCTGTGCAAGTAAAGCAAATGTCAACCCCTTATATCCTCATGTGGACATGTCATTGTATGAGCTCTTGCTCATGACGAAGGTTACAGTCACCGATTGCTAGGTCTAATGTGGTAGAGGAAAATCACTTCCTGGTCTGAGCAGAAAAATCTCTTTTTGTTAACCTCATATAGATTTTTGCATGCCAGCAACTAGTTACAGGTCACATTGATATGATAGACATTATTACAGAAATTTTGATAAGCATCAGATGTTACGTCCCGCTCCTCAAAGATCCTAATATATTCGGTCCATAAGTCATTGTAGACTGTGATTCTGGTGATCTTCAGTATTAACCCTCTCAGATCCTTCACAATATCTCTGCCCAGGATTTTCTCTCATTATTAAAACTTGAAGTATGTGCATATGATTACATTTACCATTACCTCATGTCCCCTCCACTTCCTAACTTTATAAGTTAAGGTGATCTAGAGGTTTCACTATTCTGCAGAGTGTGGTCTTTTTGAACTTAACAGATCAGTGGCTCAATGTGTGGATTCTCAGATCCCATTAAACTGAACGACCTTAATCTCCTTTGTCTTAATCTTTTTGTTTTGCTTTGGCTTTTGTCATGAATCTAGTGAGCTGTATGAAATCTCATTCTGGATATCCTTTTAATGGTTGTTCCTTTACTTTAAGTAACTCCACTCCTTCTACCACTTGAAGAGGATTGAGGTAAAGAACAATTTCCTACTCAAGAGTGAGAATTGTCATTATGAAGTACATTTAGTTGTTCCACTTTTTGGCACCAAGTATATTGGAGAGTCACTTGTAGTATACTTTTGACCTTATATGCAATGCCTCCCAGACCATATACTTGTCAGCTGCAAACACTGTTTTCTTAACCAGGGATCATTTCTTTTAACATAATGTATTTCGCCCCATGGCTAACTTGAATTTTGTGAGATGATCATTCACATAAATATCAGCTTGTACAACCTAAGGTGCAGGCTATTTAATTATCCTAGTAAAATATTAGACTCGTCTTCTGTTGTGGACAGTTCTATCTTATCAACCTCTTTGTGTGAATCACCATGTTATTTCTTACTATTCTGAAACTGTGTCACATTCTTGTACATTTTCTAAGAATGGCCTATTGTGTGATAAATAAAGCTTTCCCTTTCAGAGTCTTGTGAGGCTTCTTTCTGCCAAAGTGCTGACTAGGACTTTCTGTGGCTGGTGGTTTTCTTAATCACTGTGCCAGCTTCTCACAATGTGTTGTTTGTGGCTTGCTACCTTAAAAAAATGAACTGAGACTGCTGACAGCCTGTGCCATGTTTCAGCTTCTTCTGAGTTTGCTTCTGGACTGGTGCTTCATTCTGCATCTGAAAGGCATTCTTTAGAGTCCGCTGTTCTTTAGACTGCAATAAATCTGTCAGAGCCTCAACCAACAATGCAGGACTCTGGCCCAAACCGTCAATTTTCCTGCTTCTCGGATGCTGCCTGACCTGCTGTGCTTTTCCAGCACCACACTCTTAACAACTCTTGTAGCCAGTCTGTCCCTGATGAATCATGACCAGAAGTCACCATAGTTACATTTCTCCAACAATCTGTAGGCATCATGAATTAAACCATTTATGGATTTCCCTGGATGCTGAACTTTTACTTTAAATCTTGGTCCTTCGATAATTTTGTTAGTTCTAGGGTTGAAGTAAATGTAAAAGGCTTTCAGGATCTCTTCAAAAGTATCAGCTTCTATTTTTACCTCTTAGCAAGATTTAATGTCATCAGCCATGCTTCTAATTGTGTTTAAAAGCATATTTACTTTTTCAATCCCTGATTTAGTATCGAATTTGGAACCTTTCTGTATCTTAAAAATTATTTTCTGCAAGATGTGCAATCTATGGTCGAACTGGCTCATCTCTGAATTAATATCTTCCTGATAATATGATTGTATAATTGACTTACTTAAAAGACTTTAATCTTACAATAATAACATTAATGCTGTTTGTGGTTGTACTGGAGGCTTTTCTTGGGTTTTATGGCTAAAATTGAGTTTGAATGCTTGTTGCAGCTAAACTGAAGGATCCCAGCCTCTTGCAGCTAAAACTTAGGATTCTAGTTTTCAAAGGTGGAATGTCATTCTCAGAAAAAAAAGCGGGTGGATTCTTAAATTGTTTGTATTTCTCTGTATGAATTTCACTATTTTCAGCTTTAATAAACCTTCCTGCCTCAATCCCACTCCTAGTTTTAAATGAATGATTCCTTCAGATGCCTCATGATGCCACCTGTATCTGTTTTGGAGTGGCTAATTCTCCTCCTCCATGGAGTTGGAACTCTTCTGTTGCTGCATTTCTTTTACCATTTCATAAATGCTTTATTGTTCACTGGAATAGTACTGAGGATAGCCAAGAGGCTTTTTTCCATAGTGTTCATAAATCTTCAGCTCTTCCCTGCTCCCAGCTGTGCCGTACGAGCAAGTGACCTCAGAATATCACTGATCAAATGTGGTGTCAGATCAATGTGGTGTCAAATCAAATCCATGCCTTTGCCGACTAAGTTGTAAGAACACATCAGCTCACGAAACTGTATGAGCAGCTGGTCACGACAAAGATTGCTGGAACATTCTCTTTAATTGTAAGAAACTACAGTCTTGCTTTGTATAATTTGACAGAGGAAAACTATTTTCTGACCTAACCAGAAAAAAATTAACAAAATATAACTTATTGCATGTTGACAATCAGTTATAGATTACATAGATATGAGAACCACTATTACATGGACTTTGAGGGGGATCACAGAATCCCTACAGATAGAGGTCATTCAGTCGACCAAGTCTGCACTGACCCTCTTAAAAGCATCGCACCCAGACCTACCCTATCCCCGCATTCACCATGTCTAACCCACGTAGCCTGCACAGCCCCGGACACAATGGGCAACTTAGCTTGGCCAATCCACCTAATCTGCACATCTTTGGAACATGGCAGGAAACTGGAGCACCCTGAGGAAACCCACACAGACAGAGGGAGAACATGCAAACTCAACACAGGCTGGAATCGAGTGTAGAACCCTGGCACGTTGAAGCAGTAAAATGTTAGGCCTCTCTCCTTTGACTTAATTTGCTCAAATGTCCATGCAACATACCCATAGTAAGTGTCATTTATGACATAATTCAATATGAACCATTTCAGACTCATCTAGACTCTAGACTCATTGACAACTTAAGTTACTATGACCATGCAATGAAATGTAAAAGGTTGTGCACATAACGATTAGGCTCTACACAAAAGCGGAAGATAATTAAAGTGACTGTTAATCTCAGGGGCTAATCATTCCTGAGCCAGGGTGACAGTACACTCAGAGATATCAGCCAAGCACCAATAGTAACGTTGTTAGTAGCAAAACAGCTGCAGATGGATACGTTTCTCAAACTGTTTTGGCCTCTTTCCCATTATGAGAGGCTTTCAATCATGGATATCTCTTTTGAACTTAATCCTGTGACAATGCTGTGGCTTTAAGAGTTGTGTTTTGTTCTGGTTTCTTTTAGAGAGAAATTGGAGGACAGACACCGAGCAATCCATGAGATGATAAGCAACTTGTGAGGCCTTGGTTTTTTTTTTCTTAAATTGGAACAATAGAAGCATCCTGAGTGGGTGTGGTCCAGCTCTTGCAGATCCAGGATTTTTAGTGAGTTTTCAGCAGTTGGTGCTGGGGAGTCTGCAGGCCTGGAAGGCAGTGATTCACTCCCAGCTGCTACATGCTCTGTCTCTCTCGACCCTTTAGTACCTAGCCCTTACCCACAAAATGTCCCAAGCAAAATTTGAAATACTTCTCCTATTGACTATGTAGAGTTCCCATTTAATGATGGTGATTCCATCAGGAACACATCCTGAGCAACTAATGAGCCCTGACCCAGAGAAATGGATCAGTATCTCGGGGAATGTTGGTGTGGCAGTCATAAGTTCCACAGCAGCTTCCCTTTGAGGTGTGATCCCACATCAAAATCCAATTCATCATGGTTTGTGAAAAAGAACAAGCTGAACATTAGCATTGCATAAAATCATAGTGATACATATATATGCCCGATAACTCAATAAACAATAAAAGGTCCAGTGAGGTTTGTGATGATGGGAAAAGCATTAAATTCCTCCCCTTTCAGGTACACGCAATCTTCTGAGTTATTCACTATTTAAAGCACAAATCCCAGAGTTAACATGACATTATTGATCAGCACTTTAGGCTGAGAATTTTTGCAGTTCCTGTATTAGTCGGTAAAGTTACTCTGTTAAATAATTACCCTTGAAATGTTAATTGGATGTACTTTGCACAATGATTGCACTACATCCAGCAATTCATTACTGTTGTAATTTTGGTCTATTTTTTAATGATTGCCTTGGACTGCCCTCAACTCCTTAACTCAAGGCGATGGGGTAGTTTGTCATTACCATCCCAATAAATTCCTTTGTTTCCAAGGCTGGATGTCAAATCATATCATGTCATGGAGTAGCCATTGTCCAGTTACTGAAACCTTCCTGTAGAATGCACCTGATATGTTTTCTGCATTCCCATTGCTTGACTTTTTTTTTCTTGGTAATAATAATGTTGGTTTTCACAGAAATTTCTCATAAATCAATAACACACGGAAACTCAAGCTAAATATTGGTGATTGTGCTGAAAACATGATTCCTTTTATTTGAAACGAGGCCAAGCAGATTTGGATTTCTTTCCAGTTACAGACTTCAAGTTAATGATGTATCTTAAAGTAAACATTTGGGTCATGCAATAACATTCAAATGATTCCTGAAGAAACATACCTTTTCAGGGAGATTAAAAAAGTATTATTGTTACATTTGAGAAAATGAGTGAAGATCACATGCAATAAAGGTATTTTCTATCTGTATAAACATAAGTAAATTGTTAAATGAAAAATCAATGACATGGTGAAGAATGCATACAGAACATCACTCAGCGATCCCCTGAATTTTCCAAAATATATTTCTTACCAGTGTACGTTTTCTCAAAATATTCTGTTGCTGAATCTCCTGGAAGAACTTAATGACAATAGAATCTTTCCAATAATTTCTGCAGATTTTACTCATTGCATTCACAAATTTTATTTTTATTGCTATTTTACAGTTTCACAAATAAAAGCAGTTGCAGATACTGCACACTGGTAATAAATCATCCTCTTACTGAGACAAAAGCTGGAAATCTGAAAGAAAATGCTAAACTTTTCTCAAGGATATTCTCAAAAAACTCTGGAGTCCTGTATGATTTAATTTCAGAGTTTTAGTTCTGAACGTGTGGCCTACAATTCTGAAGAAGAGTGAAATGTTAAATCTGTTTCTTTGTCCATATATGCTGTAAGACCTGCTGAGTTTCTCCAGCATTTTGTGATCTTGTTACTGATGCCTGGAAAATTTTAACTGCCCTCTGGACAGTAAGTGAGGGGCAGTAAACACTGGCCTAGCCAGCGACACCATTTTGCTGTGAATTAATTTCTAAATAAACCACGTTGAAGAGTTTGTTTGTAATGTAAAACTGTGACTGGGAACTTTAACCAGATCTGTGGGATCCTATTCACAGCCATCACAAGAGAATTTGTAATGGGAGAAATGAGAATAGGCAGTGAAGGTAATGCAGCAAGTTGAAGGATTTTAGAAGAGAATTTGTTGAAGGCAGAGAGGTGGGATTGACTTTTCAATCTGGGGTCAAGAATTTAATGCCTATATAATTTCTGGGTCCCAAGGCATGGTGTGTCATTAATGCAATATAACTTTCAAATAAAACATTTACAAGGCGTTTGGATAAATACATAGATAGGAAAGGTTTAGAAGGACATGGGCCAACAACAGGGAAATGGGTTTAGCGTAGATGGACATTTTGATCGCCATGGACCAGTTTGGGCCAAAGGGCCAGTCTCCATACTCTGTATGACTCTATCACTCATAGAGCTTTAATGAGACTGTAGGAGAGGCTGGTACTTAATTACCAGCCTCCAAGCAGGACATGATGATGGAGAGACATGATTTGAAGCAGCAATAGACAGCCATAACTGGGGCTTCCCTTGATTGAAACTGTGGAGCAGTTGATTCAGAGGCCTGTTGCTTACCTGGGCAGGCAGATAGCATGGACAGCCCTTCACTTCTTGGTTGTCTCCCTTGGAGTCTTTGACACGTGCTTGATCTGACGGAAGTGGGAACTGTCCCCACCATCCACCAAGCCAGCCAAGAGGGGACATGGATGGAAGTGACCATGGATAGCTGCAACCGGGCAGTCATCAGGCTGGTGTGGGCACAGTTCATAAATAAATCACTAAGATCTGGAATGGTAGGTGGCAAGCAACACCTGAGTGACAGATCTTTACTACCCCTGCAAACATCTCTATGCATGTGAGCTGAGCATACTGAGTTCCCATGTTACATTGTTAGAACAAGTGTTGAGTTACATCACTGAAATGTCAGTAACTTCAAATATGGGGTGAAATTAATCAGTGTTCTTCTGAAAAATGGGACATTTTAAAAAATCCAGTAAAGGGATGTGGGTGTCTCTGGCTGGACCATTGTGTATTGACCATCCCTAATTGCCCTTGGGTAGGTTGCCCTTCTTAAGCCACAACAATGTTTGATGATTAGGTGTCCACAATACTGATAGGGAGGGAACATTTCATCTGAATGTGAAGCTGGAACAGATGAAGAAGGTTGATCTTCTCATACATCCAGCTTGTTTCACCCTAGTACAAGATAATACATAAACACTGTAAGTTGTGGGTTTATATACAGCACTGGTTCCAGTGAATTTTTCTTTTCGAAGTGTTTACTGACTTTGAGAACTACGGGCTGCCTTTTATCTGGTGCTCGTCTTTAATGATGTTGCATCATTTCCTGACGGGTGCAATAACAGACAAGCCACTGACTGTAATCATGTTTAGTTGATGTGCTTCTGCATCGGAAGTAACAGCTTAGGTTTAGTGAGTATTGTGATCCACTTGCCTGTTTTTGGGATCAATCACATTTCACGGTCTCTCTGTTTAATTGATGCAGTGATCTTATCGGGGAGGAGAAAGTGAGGACTGCAGTGTGGTGCTGGAAAAGTGCAGCCAGACAGGCAGCATCTGAAGAATATTTTGAGTGTAAGCTCTTCATCAGGAATGAGGTTGGGTAGGGTGGGGGGGGGGGGGGAGCCAAGATGTTGAGAGATAAATGGCAGGGGGTGGGGCTTGTGGGAAGGTAGCAGAGAATACAATAGGTAGATGAAGGGGGGGGGGGGGTAATGGTGATAGGTCAGAGCAGAGGGTGGAGAGGATAGGTGGGAAGGAAGATGAACAGGTAGGACAATTCAAGAGGGCGGTACTGAGTTAAAGGATAGGATCTGGGATAAGGTGGGGGCAGGGGAAATGAGGAAACTGATGAAATCCACATTGATCCTGTGTGATTGGCGGGTCCCAAGGCAGAAGATGAGGCGTTCTTCCTCCAGTGGTTGGGTGGCTACAGTTTGGTGATGGAGGAGGCCAAGGATTTGCATATCCTTGGTGAAGGGGGTTGGTTGGTGCATGTGTCTCAGAGATGTTCTCTGAAACGATCCAACTTGCAGAGCGTTGTCTCTTCTGCTCCTCGGTTGCTGCCTGACTGGCTATGCTTTTCCTGCATCACACTTTTCGGCAGTGATCTTATCAGCTAAATTACCATAACTCCATAAGTTCATAAAAAAGAAAACTTGCATTTAGATAGCGAAGTCTATGACCTCAAAGGACATTAACACTAATGAAGTGCTTTTTCAACTTCATTGACTGCTTTAGTGTAAGAAAGACAACAGCTAAGCAAGCTCTCACAAGTCAAAATATGCTAACAACCAGATAATCTGTACTTAATGTCTTAATGGGGAAGTAAATGAATCAAACAGGCAGCTTAAAAAAACATTTTTCACACCTTATTTAAACATGGCATTTTGTGATTGTATTTTATCCTCTCAAACTAAACTGCAAAGCACGGTAAAATACTACAGATTTAAAAATTAATAGCACAGTTTGTTCAAAACATTATGTATAATAGATTAATAATAATATAGGAAATACTGGCAATATTTGATGGGTCTGGCAACATTTGTAGAGAAAGAAATAGAATTGATGTTCCGGGTCAATGGTCTTTCATTGATGTAGATTAGTGTCTTTTGTGGACTTGATAGCATGGGATCTCCATTGATCTGATAATGTTTGTTGTGGATTTGTCCCTAATGTGAGGTTGTTTATTATGTATTCCACTAAACTACTGATTGAATTAAAATAAAAATCAATCTATGATAAATGATAAAAGTACTGATTGAGGAACTCTGAAAATAGAGTGATCTCTGCAGAATCTGCTGGACTTCCTAAGTGTTTCCGGCAATTTTTGTTTTTAGTTTTCCTGTTGTGAAAAAAATAAAGACCAGTTTTGTATTTGTAGCTTTTTCTGTTGATTTTAAGACCTCAAAAATCCCCTCTTAGCCAACAGGTCACAAAAAAATTAAGCCCACCCCATGCCTAAGTAAACACTCTAGCTTGTGACTTTGGTATGGACGGACAGCTGCCTTATTCATAATGAAGGCGGTGTTATTTCGCTCATAAGTGCAAAGAGAATTGTTCAGAATCTATTGTGAGGGTACAAAACTTTCTGCCTAATTTTCAAATGTACGCTCTTCTGGTTTTTCCTTTATGTGCAACAGTAATAAAGGAAAAAATGCCCTTCATTTCAAAAATTGGCTGTATTGAAAAATAAAGCATTGGTCTCTTGTTAGAATATGGAGTTATACAGCCTCCATAACTTTATTATTGGTTTTCTGTAAAACAATTATCTCTGACATCCTTAAAATAATGAGTACATGTTAGTCTATTACTGCACCTATTTTAAACAATATAGTTTTCTAACATATTTGCTTCAAGCAAAAATATACATTAGGGGTATAGAGTTTCTAATTCACCCAAGGAATCTCTATAGAAATGAAAGGTTAATCTTTTAATCTCCTGGTAGTCAGTATCTAAATCAAGGTACTTAGTGCATGAAATTATTGTGGTCGGACTAAAGACAAAATGCTGTAAAATACTATTTGTAGTGATCGTGATGAGGTCAGCTCAATGGACCTCAAAAAATATGTGTTCCCTTATTGGGGCTGTTATCTTGGTCCAATCAGGGAGCTTACAGATATAAACAGGAGTGTTAACCATCCTGTTCACTCTGAGAGCTGGCTCTGAGGAAGTTTGATCAGTGTCAAGGGAAAAAAAAAGTGTTCCAGGCACTCCAAGTGACCAATGTGGACAACAGAGTCGACAAGACCAGGTTATATCCGTTGAAAGATGAAGTGAGGATGATCAAGGGTGCCCTGGCTCTCACCAGAGCTTCGTTATTTCCTTGGGCTGGTGAATTATTACAGAAAGGTCAGACTTAGCCTTGCTGTCACCTTGACGTCTTTGCATCAACTCTTATAAAAGGGTCTGCGTTGGAAATGGTCATGTAGCCAAGCCATAACGTTCAGGGAAGTGAAGAAACAGCTATCATCCTTGAAGATTTTGGCACACTGTGATCCCAAGTGAGATCTTGTATTGACATGCAGTGCCTCCACATACAGCATTGGAGTAGTATTAGCTTAAAGGTGGTCCAATGGAGATGAATGGTCAATAGCGTACGCATCTAGGATTTGGCTAATGTCTATATCTTCAGAATCAGAGGGGAACAGATATGGTGACTGTAATAAGTTCAGCCAGGCGCACCTCAAAGAATATTAAATCCTTGATGGGGCTGTTAATCTGGTCCAATCAGAGAGCCCTAGCTGATAGATAAGAATAGAAATGTCAGAGGTTCTGTTCACTCTGAGACCTGGCTCTGAGGGAGCTGGATCAGTGTCAAGGACTCTCCACGTGTAAATAAAGGGGGACTTGGTGATGGGATACTGACCACTGTGGAATTATTTCACTTTTGAAATCCAACAATATTATGATGACATATTCAAGTGAGTAATGTGCATACAACTAGATAGGGGGCACAGGCAGCTCAGTTGGCTGACTGGTTACTAATACAACATGACAGTAACAGTGGCAGTTCAATTCCCATACTGGCTGAATTCACTTTGAAAGTCCTGTCTTCTTAAACTTACACCTCACTTGAGATGTAATGTCCTCGTGGTATTGTTGCTAGACTATTAATCTAGCAACTTGGCTCATATTCTTGGGACCTGGTTTCAAAACCTGCCACAGCAGATGGTGGAATTTGAATTCAATAAAAATCTAGAATCAAGAGTCTAATGATGATGATAAATCCATTGTCAATTATTGTTTTAAAAAAAATCTGGTTCACTAATGACCTTTAGGGAAGGAAATCTGCTATCCTTATCTGGTCTGGCCTCTTTGTGACTCCAGACCCACAGCAATGTAGTTGACTCTTAAATTCTCTCTGGGCAATTAGAGATGGGGACTAAATGCTGGCCTAGCCAGAGATGCCCACATCCTGTGAGGAAATTAAGAAAACATGGTGACATTCAGGTTCAACCCACTCAGAAGTCATCTCTTTCTGTTGATGATAGAGAAGCCCTTTGGTCCACTGGGACAATAGTGACTTGCCTTTTAACTTACAACTCGATATATTAGGGAAGCCTTTCTGAGAGAAGGTAAAAATAGGGCTTTTTTTTCTGGAGACAGAATAGGATTCCATCGGGTAAATGCCTTCAATGCAATTTCTTCAATCAGGGAACCTTCAATGAAACAGGATGAGAATGACTTCAGTATAACTAATGACTGGCGTTCCCAGTTCCAATTGAACATCTTCCTGGAGGTTTAGTTACACAACATTTAATTATATGATTTCCAATTCAATTACAAACCCCTACTGCTTTAACCTCAGAAAGGCCAAGACCCTTACAGTAAATATCTTTGCTTATAATCTTGAGCCAGCAGTTGCCATATAAGAATGTCTGAGAACCAGGAAACCAGCTTCAATCAGCTGAAGGAAGTTCACAAGTGTAAAGCATAGGAGCAAAATTCCACATCTATTCTACTTTATGCTTAACAGTGTTCAAGCGATTCAGCTTTCACTGGGAACTTCTGGGCAATCCAGGAGATTTGGCAACTCAATACTCCAAGCACATCAAGTGTTTCTTGTCAGTTTGGCCCCACTCTCTCTGATCTGTCAATCACTGGCACTTTAATAGAGAAAACGCACACTTAGTAACAAAAGGCAGCTTCTAATTGTTTACATAATCCTCCCCCCATACATTAGCTCACAGCCATGCCTGCTTAACAACTTTGCAATCTAAAATTTCCATTTTATTTCCAAATTTTCTTTGAGCAGAGTGTAACTTCAGCAATAAGCTGTATTTCTGACCAGGATTAAACTGTCATAGGTTAAAAGTAAAACTGAAGAAATGTGTCGACAATTTACATTGATATACTGAAAGCCTCCAAAATTAAGGTATAATGAATTGAGAGCTTTGCAGATGAAACTGATTGGATTATTTAAGCTGTATGAATGAAAGGAAAATTTTCTGGTTGAAAGATTGAGTTTGTTGAAAGATAGACTGACAGGTGAAACACACAATGCTCAAGAATAGCAGAGATGGAGAGAGAGGGAGAATGGAATAAGAACTTGCATTTACAAAGTGTCTTTAACATAGCACAATATCTTAAAATGTTTCACTGATACAGAAGTAGACAGTAATTGGGGTGACATGGTGGGTCAGTGGTTAGCACTGCTGTCTCATAGCAGCAGGGACCCACGTTCAATTCCAGCCTTGGTCAAAAGTCTGTGTGGAGTTTGCATTTTCTCCCTGTGTCTGTGTGGGTTTGCTCCGGTTTCCTCCCACAGTCCAAAGATGTACAGGTCAGGTGAATTGGCCTTGTGTAATTGCCTGTAGTGTTAGGTCCGTTAGTGAGAGGGAAATGGATCTGGGTGGGTTATTCTTCAGAGGGTTGTTGGGCTGAAGGGTCTGTTTTGATTCTGTAGGGTATCTAATCTAATCAATTCACATTAAGTCAAAGAAGGAAATTCTAAGACAGTGTTCCAGGACTGAGAGACGTTACAGGGGACCCGAAAATGACCAAGCAGTAAGATGAACTTGAGGATAAGAATCAACTCTCAAACAAATAGACAACGTTGGTTTGGGGGTTGAAGGTGCCATCCAAATTTAGTGATGAAATGATGCTGGGAATATACTAAATAGTGGAAATAGGTGTAGACCTAACAGTTATATGGATAGGGTTTAAAGAATGTTTTTAAAGGGCGAGAAAGAGGTGGAGAGGTTTAGGGGGTGAATTTCAGAGTTCAGAACTAAGACAATTGAAAAAATGCCTTCCAAAAGTTGAATAGAATGAGTGGAGCATATACAAAGGCTAGGATTAGAGGAACAGAGTTTTCTTTGAGCATTCCAGGGCTGGAGGATGTTACAAAAATCCAGTGAATGATCAAGCAGAGACATGAACGTGAGGATGGGAATCAACCCCAAAAATTGACAATCTCAGTCTGGGGGTGGAAGGCGTCATCCAAATGTAGCGATAAAATGATGCTAGGAATATACAGAATAGTGAAAATAGGAGAAAACTGCAAAAGGACAGGGATAAATTGATGGGTCTACCAAAAGCTGATCAATGCGATAAGATATGACACAGTGCATTTAATTAGTAATAATAGCAGATGGAAATACTTCAAACCATTTTTGTTGTGTAAGGGAGAAGATCAAAGCAATGTAAATGCTTGGGTTTGTAAGCTCTCACTGGGTAGCTCCCAAAAACAAATGACAATGTTAAGCAGGCGAATGGAATTGTAGACATCAGGACAAGAGATTTTGAATTTAAGAATAAGGCAATATTCCTCCAGTCATTAAGGTGATATTTTACATTCTGTCACCTTGGCAGCAGGTTGAAAGTGGGAGAGGGCAGGTAGGGATGGGTGGTGCACTATAGCGCACAGGAAACTTGATAGGCCGGGTCTCTTGCCAACCTTTCTAATGATTACTCAGCAGCACGTGAGCTTTGGCACTGTCAGGTGTCTGGACACCCAGGTCAGCCTGATTGACAGGCCTGGTGTATCATTGGGTGGGGAGCACCAAGATGGATTCCAGAGAACTAGTAGGTCCAATTACCAATGCAGTTGGAGTAGGTAAGGGGGTGGGTGGAGGGGTGCTGCTAGTTACGAGAGAAGGTCCACACCCAAGGGATGTTCAAACATGCAGAGAATCTGATCCCTGAACCTGGTAGGTGTGTGATCCTGGGTGACCGTATGTTGATCTGACCCCTAATGGGAGTCCAATCTTTCACCCTAAGGGAGAGAGTGGAACATTCCATTCTCTTAACCTAGAAGTTCAATTCCTGGCAATCAGGGCGGTCCAATGGTCAGTGATTCAATTCCCAATCCCGGAATGAGGGCGTAATCCCAAATGTGCGGGACAAGGCTTTCCTTTCCCCAGGAAGAGATCAACTTCAGAAGAGATCCAGTCCCCAACTCTGGGTGTGGTCATGATCCCTGACCCCAGTGGATGAATTGCAGTTAAACCAATGTCCATATAGTAGGGGTGGGAGTATGACGTTTCATTCTGACAGAGCATGTGAGTGGTGACAGGGTGAATGCCTGAAGGTGGATTTAGGGGATCAGGAGGAGGTACTCTTAATCACAAACAGTGAATGTACTTGCTTCCTCTCCAAGGGTATCTTGACCTTGATGCAGCTGCTGGAATCTGGGGGCCTGGATAACTGGTCTGACTCCAAATCAACCTCCAAACCAGGTTAAATCAGAGGCTTCCAACCTCATTAATGTACGTACAATGCATCCTAGGAGAAAGGAGGCTGCCCATCCATTGTCCTAGACACTTGTCTTAGTCAAGTCCAGGTGGAAACGCTGTTCGAGTCATAGAATCTATTAATCTTTATTAAGGCTGAGTTGTGTTGACTTTTTCTGGAGGGATTTTTGCTGCAAGGTTGAACATTTTTTTTACTGTCTCTTACCAAACCTGACTCACTAACTTCAATCCCCGTCCCTTTTGCATCATTCACCTCTGATTCCAGCTCCATCTGACCGTGTGTCATTCCCAGAAGAGCTCATCACTCTGGGGATGCAATGGAAGTCCCCGGCATCTATTGCACCCATACCATGTTTCAAAGCCCAATGTCCACCCAGGTAAGCAATGTGGGTCTGGAGCTACCCTGCACCTTTCCTGGCCTTTGCCCTGACTTGGCACATGGGGGGGAATTGGACCTCACTTTGTTAAGAGAGAGGACCTGCTGATGGGTGGTACAGAGGCAAGTCTTTTTCTTTCTCTGGGACCAGCAGTGGGTGCTGTGGTGTAAGCCTTTGCCAGTGTGGTCCAAGATTGTTACCCAGGTGAAAACAGTCTCAGCCCTCTGGAGGAATGACAACACAGTCAGAAGAAGGTCAATGATCTTTACCAGATTAAGTTCCATAATCTTGTGTCCAATACCTTGTACTCCCTCTGACTCTACCTCTGTACCCTGCAACCCCCTCTCTGCAGCCCCCAAACCCTATGCACCCTACACCTCCAAAACTCAAATCTACCACTCTCAATATTACCAGCAACATCTTCTGTCACTCACCGTCACCCACCCAATCTCCTTACAATACTAACCCTGCATGCCATCTGTGCTGCCTACACACTCATTTGGGGCACCTCCCCATCTGTACCAACAGAAACAGCCATGTACACACTTTTATCTGCATTAACAGCTGTCTATCTCTCATTCAATGAATAAAACAGCCCATAATCGGACAGAAAGACAAACGATTGGTGATAGAATACCAGCCATTTGACACCTCACTCCTAATGTAGATGGCATCCTGACTCTGGCCAAACCAAGAGTCTGACTGGCCATATAAAGGTCCCTAGATTGGTATTGGAAGGTGGCCTTTATCTACTGTATCGGGACCCCCTGACTAACATCTGACTGAAGTCTGTCCTTCATGACTTGACTCAGGCCCGTTGACAACCATGACAACCTTCATTCCTTTGTGTCTGTGCTTCACGATAAAGCAAGTCAGAAATAATCCAAGTATGGCATCTCCAGCTGAGAGGGCAAAAGGCAAGAAGACAAGGCAAGACAATTGGAGACATGGATGCAGTGATCATTCAAGTAAGCTCAGAAACAGTGAGTGCTGTGACAGAAATCAATGATGCAGCTTGGTCCGTTTCATGAGGGAAGGGGGTGGGCTTCAGGTGTGGGGTGTCAGTTTGTTACTCTGAGAGCACAGTATTCTTGCTGCAGCATTGAAATGCAGAAGTGAATTGTAGTTATCATGAAGGTTCTTAGAGCTTGGTACTTATCAGGGGTCAATGTCTGTAGACATGCAGTGTTGGTGGACAGGGCTGATAGACTGTGCCCTGAGGTGTTGGTGCCCAGTTTCCAACATGGAGATCCTTTGGAGAAATTGATGAGATGAATTTACCAGCTATCCGCTCTGTCAGGCTTTCTCAATATCTAGCTTGTTGGTGTGTTAAGTAATATAGGAAGATGCATATAAATCAAGTGAGTTGGGCCATTAACAAGCAATAATCCCCGTTATTTGCCAGTGCGTGGTAAGAATCTCACCACATTGTTTGCCTGAGGCATAAATGATGAAGCAAAGTGCTCCCAACATCGAGATGGGCTTCACCATGTTTTTCATCAAATTCTACCACTAACCTCAACAGAGCACCTGTCGCTCAAGCTCCTTTAATGTTCCACCAGTTGAACAGCTGCAGTATAGGAGGAAGTAATTCAGCCTATCATGTCCATGCTAACTCTCTCAATGAGCATCTCAGCTCAGAATCCTGTCTCTCACCCGTATTAACCATCTCAGGGTTATTTAAATGTTTAGTTCTGGCTCCCGACATGAGTGTTGTTCAATACACCAAGAAAACAAACTCTTCCAGTCTGTTGACTGAATCAATCTTGGCATCAGTCATAGATCTACCCAAACTGAGATGTGCATGAAATGTTGGTATTTAATCATTTTAATCTTGAGGCCATACATATGGAACCAATTAGCAGAGTTACATGCTTCACCCGACCATCAGTGGAAAGCCTGGAAGCATTCAGTCCATGAATATATTGTGTCTGCTGTAGTGACTGGAATGAGGCCATAATAGAATATGAGTTCCCTGATTGGGGCTGTTAATCTGGTCTAATCAAGGAGCTCTGGCTGACAGATAAAAAAGAGGAGCATCAGAGGTTCTGGCACTTTGACAGCTGACTCTGAAGAGGCAGGACTTGAGTCAAGGACTCTTCATGTGCAAGTAAAGTGTGACATGGTGAGAGGATACCAGCCTCTGTTGGGTTGTTTCATTTACAATGCCAACAGTGGTTCAGAAGTGTAGTTCATTCCTGTCAGGATTGGCCTGGTTCTGTCCCTGTTAGGGAGATCCCTCCCTCCTCACAAGGCTGCTGTGCAAACTTCAATCTTGTTCAGAATTAACAAACACTGAATGGAGTGAATTATGTTGTTTTAGAAATGGGCGTCTGTTCCAAGGTAGAGCGAGAAAGTGTCTCATCACTTGGATTCAATTTTATGTCATAAATTTCATTTTTTCTTTTTTCCAATGATAAGTTCAATGAGGGCTGAAGTGAACCATCTGCCTTTTAAACACTGCCAGGTTGTTTCCAAAAGGATTACAAGCTCTCGTTGAGACTGAGCCACTGTTTATAAGAGTTCATATCAGTTAATTATTATTGCAATCAAAGGCAGAATTTGTCTCTTTCTGATGTGATGATGCCAATGGTGAGAAAGCGAGAAAAATGTGGCGAGAATGAAATATGTTGGAAACTCATCATCGAGAATCAGGAGCATGGACATGTCACTGTCTAGGTTATGTCAACATCCCATCCGCAGCATGTACCAATGGCTTATGTGACAAATACATGTAAATGTTTCATGCAAATGGACTTGTGTGAAAGTCAAAGGGGAGCAGCTCTTAGTGGAGTGGATGAGAACCAGAGTCAGAAGATGCTGTCACAGTCAGATAAGGGGCATGTCTGATTCAGGTTCAGCGAGCTGCCCAGTCTACCACCTATCCCTACTCAGGTTTCCTGTAGGTTAAGTGCAATCAGTCCAGGAATTACAGGTCTGTAAATTGGGGTGTTTTAGAAAAATCAGAGGTGGGTTTTCCTGCAATGAGGCAAATGGAGGGATTGAATATGATGATAGTGGGCAAAAGGGTGGTAAGTGAAGATTCAGAAAAAGCGAGGTGCAGAGGAGCCCCTAATGAGTGGGAAGCACAAAGGGCAGAAAAGGTTGGGAGTTTGGACAGATAAAATGTGTGAGAGTTGTTGAGTTGATGTGATGCATGTGTTAGCATGCAATGTAATTTATAAGCCTTGGTAAAACCTGTCTGCAGTAGCGAAGTTAGTGTAAATGGTGGACTGTGAGTGTGAAGAAGCAGAGAAAATGCGAAGTGCAAGAGATCATTGACCGTCTTCTTGCACTGCACTTCTTTTAACCTGTGGCATAGGACTGTCCTGGACACCATCTGTGCCCAGGTTACTGACATCTCATGATATGGTGTCCAAAAGCAGTCAGTTGGATAAAAGTTGGCCAACTTTCCACCGCTCCAATCCACTCCCACCTTCAGTACCTGGTCTGTATCACAAAGTACAAACTTTCAGTTCTTGGCCATGTGGTTGGTGTTAACAATGGAACTCCACTGTGTGAGAGTGCTCCTGGCTTGCAGCATCCGAAGTGATATGGAGCTGAGTTTTAAATATGGAGCCTGCACCAAGAATGTCACCAGTTCCTGGCAGTGACAAGCATTTCCACCTTTCCTATCATGTGACTCTGGGAGTCCCACAACCTAGCCGCTTCAATAGTAAGGTGAAAAAGGTTTGAGAAAGTTTGCTGCATCCTTGCAGGACTGGAAGCCATAAATCTCACACAACAAAATACCTGACTTGAAATTGGGAAAAGTCTGCATTATTTCCATTATGAAGCCATAAGTCTTTTTGAATCTGCCCCTTTGTCTGACTCAAAACGGAGAATGGTGAGCTCTTCCAATCAAACCCAAATTGCAAAGCCTGTTAAGCACAATGCAAACATTATTGTACAGTTCCATTTGCCCAGTTTTATTGTCCTGCACCCAAACAATCCCAATTTATAAGTGTACTAAGAACATTTACAGCATGTTTAAATTGTGCTTTACATAATCAAACATTTGGTTGAATATAAACCAGTGATTATTACTGTTCTTTAAGTATATACAAATTGAGTAGTTAAATGTGGCCTTCTCTGTCCTCTCATGTGAATTTACAAGATCCCCTCTGGAGCAATTTGTAAAAGAGAATGGGTTTCTTTTTCAATACCTTGGCTAACATTCAGCCTTCATACAACATAAAACAAAGACTAGATCATCCTACATTACAACTTCAAAAACCATTTGAGTGTCTGTAAAGTCTTTTTGAGCATCCCAATGTTATGAAAAAAAAACAAGTTCTTTCTTTCCTTCTATAGTTTCAGTTGCCCAGCTACAAAACATAATAGAATGTTTCCAATTCACCGCTTGATTGTAAACGATGCAATTTGTATTTAGTGCAACAATGCATCATCGTTTTTTTTTCATGTGAAGTCGAAGAGAATAAGTCAACTCTTAGAAGTTAATGGACTAACTAGTGATAAATGGCTTTGATGAGCCAAATGGATTTTGTCTGATTAAATCCTGGTTTGTGCAGTGTAGCTCAGCATTTTATATCAGATCATTCACCATCAGGTTTCACAAAACACCATCTGCATGTTGGAAGAGGTCTAACAAAGTGCTCAGTTGGCAGAGTAGCAAATCAATAACACAGCAGGAAGTTATTCCAAAGGAGGGTAAACAGAAGTCATTCAGTGACTGCCTAGTGGGTGGTGGAGCATAGATCTTTCACTACAATACAGAAGAGACATCAGTGGGATGCATTTTTTTTTCTTAATCTAGATTATTCGACCAAGACATAGCAAAAGATATTAAATAATTAATTCACTACATCATTTTCCTCTTAAAGCAGAGCATGTTCATTAAAACTGCATTAATCATAGCTGAAATTTGCCTTGTGTTTTACCTTCAAGAACAACCTAAACCACAATTTAGTTCAAACTTTCTATTGTTCTTCTCCTATATGTTGGAAGTGAATTTGTGCTTCAGTCTGTAGAGTTTTGACCTTGTTCAGATGTTCAGGCAAGAATTGGAAGGATGAGTGAACCAATTGTTGGAGTCTCATGGGGAGGATGAGAAGATCCTAGCTTTGCAGAAACACATTAGGTGGTTTAAATTGTTATCATAGTTCCCGTAATATTATTGCTTCCATCTGAGATCTCAGAAATAATGCTCAAATCTTTGCCAGCTTTTCTTTGAGTACTTAAAAGAGCAACCTTTTGTGTGAAATATCATATCAATATAACTGCACTCATAAAACCCAGCAGATATGTTGTTATTGCAAAAGTGGTGTTGAATTTACAATTGCACTCTGCTACATTTGATGGGGACATGAAATGCACACTGACTTAAATCTTCAGATGACATTCAGGAATAAAGGGATATCGAAGTGCACTAATGCAATGGGGCTACTTACAGGCTCAGCCTCTTTCAGACTTCAGGTGACCATCTGTCAGCAATGCCTGACCTTAAACTCTCCACTCTCCACCAGAGTGCAGTAAAGCAATTAAACTGAGGATTTTTGCTGTTGAGTAGGAAGTTAGTGAAAAGAGAAACCGATCAATGAAGTTTATTTTTCATTGAACACTTTCATTCTTAGGTCCTGTTTCATAATTATTCATATGCATCAAGCATTTCTTCATATCCTTGCTCAAAAGCTATTAAAGTGTGGCTGGAACAATGCAACAGTATACACTGGGATAATGAAATAATCAATATTGATGCAGGATACAGTTTATAGTTCAATAAAAGGAGGTGGACAATTCAGTAACTCGATCTTATACATGGTTGTAATTTATGATTAAATTTGCTCACACCTTTGTCCTGCTGAAATGAAGAGGCGATGACTGCAAAAAGTGAAGATTTCAGTTGAATAAAATAAGGCTACCAGGTCCATAATGGATGCCATATTCCCTAGCCCTGCATTCATCCTGGGAATATCTGGACAGCAAGGACACCTACATCAGACTCCTGGTCATCAATGACAGCTCTGCTTTCAACACCATTATCCCCCCAGACAGATCTCAAAACTCCATTACCTAGGCCTTGGCTCTGCCCTCTACAACTGGACCCTCAGCTTCCTGACCCACAGACCATAATCCGTGAGGATAGGTAACTGCACCTTCTCCATGATAATCCTCAACACTGGAGGCCCCCCCACCAAGGATGCATTCTCAGTTGCCTACTGTACTCCCTGTGACACATAACTGTGCTACCAAATTCCAAATGTACACCACCTACAAGTTGGCTGAAGACACTACCATGGTAGGATGGATATCAAACAGCAATGAATCAGAATACAGAAAGGAGATAGAGGGCTTGGTGATGTGGTATGATGCCAACAATATTTCTCTCAATGCTGGCAAAGCAAAAGAACTGATCATTGACTTCAGGAAGAAAGGAGGTGGACACACTCTCATCTGTATCAATAGAGCAGAGATTGAGAGGGTCGAGACTGTCAAGTTCCTAGGAGTGACAATAACCGACACTCTGTCCTGGACTTCCCACGTAGATATGACGATCAAGAAGGCACAACAACACCTTTCTTCCTCAAGCCGCTCAGGAAATTCAGTATGTCTATATGAGCCTTCACCAACTTCCACAGATACACTATAGAAAGCATACTGCCTGGATGCAAAACAGCCTGGTACAGCAACTGCTGCCTCACACCGCCAGAGACCCGGGTTCAATTCTCGCCTCAGGCGACTGACTGTGTGCAGTTTGCACATTCTCCCTGTGTCTGCGTGGGTTTCCTCTGGGTGCTCCAGTTTCCTCCCACAGTCCAAAGATGTGCAGGTCAGGTGAATTTGCCATGCTAAATTGCCGGTAGTGTTAGGTGAAGGGGTAAATGTAGCGGTATGGGTGGGTTGCGCTTCGGCGGGTCGGTGTGAACTTGTTGGGCCGAAGGGCCTGTTTCCACACTGTAAATAATCTAATCTAATCTAACTGCTCTGCCCAGGACTATAAGAAACTACAGAAGGTTGTGAACACAACCCAGACCATCACTGAAGCCAACCTCCCATCCATGCATACTATTTACACTTCTCGTTGCCTTTGAAAGGCTGTTAACATCATTAATGACCCCTCCCACCCCAGTAATGCTCTCCTATAATGTTTTCTGTTTGGCAGAAGATATAGATGTTTGAACACACAGACACACACACACACAAACACACACACAATCAACAGGTCAAGAACAGCTTCTTCCCTGTTGTTATTCAACTGATGAATGGACTCTCTAACTTCAAATAGTAAGTTGATCGTGCTAATGATCATCTTGCTTTGTGTACCACCTGTGCAGTGTAACCTTGTATGTCTCACTCTGCCTAAGCACTCTGTGATCTGTATGTCCTTGTTTGTTATGATCTGCCTGTACTGCTTGCAAAACAAAGCTTTTCATTGTGCTCAGATACATGTGACTACGATAAATTAAATCAAATCAAATCAGGTCCAGTTGCTCGGAGCAGCAGCAATGATGGCTGTGTTGCTACTAAGCTGAAAAGGTTCTCGGATTTAACGCTGTTGCATCTTTCTTCCTGTGTCTGCAGATCCCAGTTTGCACAGAAATGTGCAAAGTCGATTGGGGAACTCTATCGGAGAGGAATAGAGTTGAAGGAATAAGTGTGACAAACACTCTTTTTATGGCAATAACCGCTGTGCGGTAAGATTATATACTAGAGTAAAGGGAATTATAGCTATAGAGCATGCTCGAAAAGAGTTATGCAACATTGATGTCAGATCACTTGGGACTCGAAAGTGAGTTTATACATCTTCAAGTATGCCATCCTCATTTCCCAGCCTCCATATAAAGTTAAAACTGTTGTTGTTCACTTGCAATAGAGTGGATCTCATGCTTGTACATGAAAATTCAGTCTTAAGGTTAGTCAGTCAGTGAATGGGTGAATGGGTACAGTCAGTTCTGCTATAACACGCGTTTCTTCAATGCAAATTGGCGAGAACGTGATTGATGAATTTAGACGATTATTTGTAGAATGAAAGCTTTCCGAATCTATATTGGCTATGATTCAATCCCGGCCCCAATGGTTTAAATGGTGCTGCTATTATGCAATTTTCTTATAATGCGGGATCACGTGAGAATGGAACAACCATGTTATGTCAGAACAGACTGTGTTTCTCTAGGGAGTGTAAGATAGTCGAGTGGGTTCTGCAGGCAGGTGTGTGGGTGGATAGATTTGGGTAAGTGGATAGGTGAGTATAGGTAAGTAGGAAGATGGGTGAAGTTAGTGGATGGCTAAATAGAAACGTAAGGTGGAAAAGCAAGGTAAATGGACAAGGTAGGTAGGTAGGTGGGTATAATAACTCAAGAAGCCTGACTGGAAAGGAACATCATTTATTGTCGAATACCAAAGTAGAGCCAGTACTCGTGGTATACACAGGTTAGTCCCAGTCAGGACAAACGGTTCTGCAGATCCATCCCTGGGTCTGCTTTATTATTTTTGAAAGCCTAAATAGTTTCAATTGCTATTAGTTATTTCTAACCAACCTATTCAGAGATGTTATTACATAAATCTGGAGCAGGTGGGACTTGCATCTGGGACACTACCACCATGTCATGAGCAGCCCTTGGAGCTGCTCGTTCTTTCATATCCTGAAATGCTGTCACACAAATCATCCATGTAGCCAAATGGATATTTACATGCAAAGCCTGTTATGGCAACACATCGATAAAAAGTGGAGCATCTGCTTTTGTTTTCTACATCCTGAAGTGCTCGTACACATAACTGAATGGTTTTTCCCATCACCACATCACTGTGACATTTTTTTTGTTTTTAACAAATTACCATTACCAATACATCCATGTAGCCAATTGACAGATCTGCTTTCTTCTTTGCTTTCCTTTATGTACACAGAAGTGCTGTTGCACACAACTGTGTTACTTACCCACCACCAGAATCACAGTGACTTTTTTATCTGGTAAGTACCACCAACAATCACATGTGCAGCCAATTAAACTTTTACAAGAAAAGCCCATTATGGGCCTGGATCTGCTTTATTTTTATATACTTATTTCTAATCAACCTGTTCAGACACATTATTGCACATCCTCTGGAGCAGGTGGAACCTGAACCTAGTCCTCTTGGTCTAAAAGTAGGGACTCTACCACTACACCACCAAAGCCATCACAGATCTTTCTTTTCTTTCTTTTCCTGCCCACAAGTATTATCACACACAGCTGAATGATCTTCCCACCAGCAAAATCACCATGACTTTCTTTTTGCATTTTTTTTATATTCCCAACCACCACCAGTAAAAACACTTGTGTAATCAATTTGATATTTATATCCAAATCCCATTAATCTTTTTTTAGTTAACCTATTTTTCTTCAACTTGTTCAGAGATGTTGTTACCTCTCTGGACTTGAAGCTGGGCCTCCTGGTCCGGGGTATGGGCACTACTACAGTGCCACAAGAGGGTCCTATGGATCTGCTTTTTCTTATTTAACCTATTTTTCTACTCATCCTGTTATAACACACCTCAGGAGCAGGTTGGACTTGAACCTGAAAATTTTGGTCCCGGTGTAGGAACATTGCTTTATATAGGGCTCAGGAGATGAGTTCTGGCTGGACCTGCTATTACCAGTTTTCAAATGAACTCATACTCAATGAGCTCCACAGATTGTTTGGTGATCCTCCTGGGCCTTGTAGGGGTTATCATGGTGGATCAGTTTGTAAAGCGGGTTCAATGGGTGAAGTTGGGGTAAGTGGTTAGGTGAGTATAAAGTGATGTGATGAGGGGTTGGCCAGTGAGTGGTCAGATCAAGGACTAATCGGCTTGGCTTATGAGGGGTGTTTTCCCTGGAGCGTCGGAGGCTGAGGGGTGACCTTATAGAGGTTTACAAAATTATGAGGGGCATGGATAGGATAAATAGACAAAGTATTTTCCCTGGGATTGGGGAGTCCAGAACTAGAGGCAGAGGTTTAGGGTGAGAGGGGACAGATATAAAAGAGACCTAAGGGGCAAATGTTTCACGCAGAGGGTGGTATGTATATGGAATGAGCTGCCAGAGGATGTGGTGGAGGCTGGTACAATTACAACATCTAAGAGGCATTTGGATGGGTATATGAATAGGAAGGGTTTGGAGGGATATGGGCCGGGTGCTGGCAGGTGGGACTAGATTGGGTTGGGATATCTGGTTGGCATGGACAGGTTGGACCGAAGGGTCTGTTTCCATGCTGTACATCTCTATGACTCTATGGTTGGATGATAGTCGGGAGGGGTAGTCAAACTAGTGAGATGGTCAGGATGGGGAGTAGTCAGTTTGGGAGAGACTGTCAGAAGCTTCTGACTTTGACTGAGTTGAAGATGGTTCTGAGAAAGCATAAACTTCCTGGATAATGTTCACGCGAGTCCTCATTTGGGAATTTCAAAAGTGCCATTGCACATTTTGGGTTGTATGACCAGTCTCTGAGAACCCAGAGACTGAAAGACTTGGGCTATTTTTAAAAATGCACCTTAAATTCTGTGTTTAAACTGCATTGATCTGTGATCACACACACTTGAATTGGTACACACACACACACACTCAGGCACAGAACTGTGTAAAATATTTAACAACACAAATCTTGGAATTATTAAGAATTCTAGCAAGCTAATGATAGACATCAGGGCAACATAGACAGATTGATGGAATGGGAGTATATATGGCAGGTTAAATTTGGTGCAATTATGTGTAAAGTGATACATTTTGGTAAGAAGAGCAAAGAGAGGAATTACAGATTCAATGGTAGAATTGTCAAGGGAGTGCAGAAACAGAAAGCTCTGGCAGTGCGTTGGACAAATTGCTGAAGTTGACAGGACCAGTTGAGAAAGCAGTTAATGAACCATTTAACAGTGTTTCCCAAACTAAATTCCAATGTGACCTCATTTTAACATTTGAAAATTAATATGACCACAAACAAAATTGAAAAATCAAAATCAAAACAGCAATAAAGCAACATATTAGCATTCAGTACATAGCCATTAAATATTGAGCATCATTGATCAAAACAGTTTCATATTTATATGGTGTTTTTGAAGGGTTTTGTAAAATTGTTTTACGTATTCATATAGTTTGAGTCGAGTTCTCCGTATTTTCCCCAGTTCCCGAAGATTCAGTGAAGCCCCTGTACCTTCCTCACCCCATACTGAAATCAGTCTCCCTCCACATTCCTCCACAACAGAGGCCCCTTGACCTACAAATATCAGTCCCCGTCCACCACCAGCATATCCACACACATAGAAAGTAATCTCCCTCTTCCGATATCCATCAAAGCCCTTTCTTGGTTTTGTTGCTCAGAGAAGAGAGTCACCAGCTCAGGATAAATGAGTCTGTACAACAGATAGACAGGAGACACAGTAAGATTTGAAGATGTGTGATCTCTCAGTTTTTTCCAAGGCGAATGATGCTTATCTGCCTCTGATGAATTAAGTTGGTGCACAAGCACATGGAGTCTGGTGGTTCTTGTACTTAAAGCCAGATGCTTTTCAGTCACCATCCACCACTTCTCGTTGGTGGAATTGATCCAATGAGTCCAGGCATGTGCCTCCATTGTCACTACTGCTGTAGCAAAGGAGTAGGGGTCTGTGACCTCAACTGGTGAAAGTCGTGTCACTCAGTTTAGGAATCTCTGCTGCAAGGATGCTAGACTTTATAAGTAGAGACATAGAACACAAAAGCAAGCAAGTTGTAATGATTTTGTTTTTATAAAGCATAAATTTAGTTTGAGCTGAAATATTGTGCCTAATTCTGAGCGTGACACTTAACAATGCCTTTTTAGGATGATGAGGGATTTCAGTTACATGAGAAACTGGAGTTTATTTGATTAGAAAACAAGAAGTTAAGAGGAAATTTGACAGGTGTGTTCAAAATCTTGAATGGCAAGGTAGATACAGAAATGCCATGTTTATTGGTGGAAGTGTTGAAAAACAGGAGAGACTGGATCAAGGTGATGGGAAAAAAAACTCATGTGGAAAAGGTTTATTTGAGTGGGATAGATTGACTGAAGAGTGCAGAAGGGAATGTCAAGAGGAGCATCAGGTACATATAAATGCAGAGTTAAAAATCACTCAATACCAGGTTATAGCCCAACGGTTTATTTGGAAGCACTAACTTTCAGAGCACTGCTCCTTCATCAAGTGGTTGTCCTGAAGGAGCAGCGCTCCAAAGCTAGTGCTTCCAATTAAACCTGTTGGACTATAACCTGGTGTTGCATGATTTGTAATTTTGTACACCCCAGTCCAACATCGGCATCTCCAAAACATATAAATGCAGCACTTGCTGTGTGCCAAGTAGCAAAGGTAGCATACTACAGACAACATCAAGTGATTCCACAGCCCTGTAGTCCTGCCACATTCAGATGTGAATTGTGCCTCTATTCCTGATGAAGGGCTTTTGCCTGAAACGTCGATTTTCCTGCTCCTCGGATGCTGCCTGACCTGCTGTGCTTTTCCAGCACCGCTCTAATCTAGACTCTGGTTTCCAGCATCTGCAGTCCTTGTTTTTACCTCTGTGGTGGACAATGGAACAACTCACTGGAGGAGGAACTTCAATTAATATCCCCATTCTCAATAATTTCTCAGCACATTGATACAAAAGACAATTTACAGCAACCTTCAGCCAGAAGAGCTGAGTGGATGGTACATTTTGGCCTTTTCCTAAGGTCTGCAGAATCCTCAGGTTCCCAGATGTTCAGTAAAAACCAAAAGGACTGCAGATGCCGGAAATCAGAAACAAAAACAGAAATTGCTGGAAAAGCTCAACAGGTCAGGCAGTATCAGTGGAGAGAAATCAGAGTGAACCTTTCAGGCTGCGTGACCATTCCTCAATTCTGAAATTTTAACTTTGATTTCTCTCCACAGATGCTGCCAGACCTGCTGAGCTTTTCCAGCAATTTCTGTTTTTACCCAAATATCTGTCTTCAGCCAATTCAATTCACTCCACATGATGCCAAAAAATTTCAGAAGGTGCCACGTATGTAAACTTATGGGAGAAAGTGTGGACTGCAGATGCTGAGATCAGAGTCAAAAAGTGTGGTGCTGGAAAATCATAGCAGGTCAGGCAGTATGCAAGGAGTAGGAGAGTCGACATTTCGAGCATAATCTATTTGTTAGGAATGGTGAGGAAGCAGTGGGGGGGAAAGGGGGGCTGAGAGATAAATGGGAGGGGGTGGGGCTGAGGAGAAGGTAGCTGGGAATGCGATAGGTGGATGAAGGTGGGGGGATGATGGTGAGAAGTCAGAGTGGAGGGTGGAGCAGATAGATGGGAAGGAAGATGGACAGGTAGGACAGTTCAAGAAGGCAGTGCCGAGTTGGAGGGTTGGTTCTGGGAAAAGGTGGGGGGAGGGGAGATGTGGAAAACTGATGAAATTCTCATCAGTTGTTGGAGGGTCCCAAGGTGGAAGATGAGGTGCTTTTCCTCCAGGCATCAAGTGGCTAAGATTTGGCAGTGGAGAAGGCCCAGGACATGCATGTCCTTGGTGGAATGAGAGGAGAAGTTGAAGTGATCAGCCACAGAGCAGTGGGTAACATTCTAAAAATAGTCCTGATGACTTGCATTCCATCCCAACAAAGCTATTCCAGTGCATTCACAACATTGACATCAACTTAGCAATATGGAAAATGGCCCAAGGATTTCCTGTGTACAAAAAGGAGGACAAATCCAAACAGCCAATTGCTGTTTCTTAAACCTGCTCTTGAAGGCCAATAAAGTGTTGAAAAATGTCATTGACAGAGCTGTTAAGCAACACATGCTTAACAATAATTTTCTCACTGTTGTGGGGTTTTGAATCTAACTAGCTCATTCAGCTCCTGACCTCATTACAGCTCAAGTCCAAGCATGAACATACAAGCTGAATACCAGAATTATGGTAAGAGTGACTTCCCTTGATATCAAGACAGTATTGACTATGTGACATCAAGGAACCCTGACTAAACTGAAGTCAATGGAAATCACGGAAAAAATATTCCACTAGTTAGAGTCATAGAGTCATAGAGTTATAGAGATGTACAGCATGGAAACAGACCCTTCGGTCTAACCTGTCCATGCTGACCAGATATCCCAACCCAATCTAGTCCCACCTGCCAGCATCCAGCCCATATCTCTCCAAACCCTTCCTATTCATATACCCACCCAAATGCCTCTTAAATGTTGCAATAATTCCAGCTTCCACCACTTCCTCTGGCAGCTCATTCCATTCACGTACCACTCTTTAGAATCGTTTCTAGTGCAAAGCAAAATGGCTGTGATTGTTGAAAGTCAGTCATCTCAATCCCAGATTGAGTTCCTCAAACAGGAGCTCCTCAGAGTTGTGTCCTCGGCACAACCATCTTCAACTGCTTTGTCAACAGCCTCCCTCCTTTACAACATCAGAGTCAGTGTTGTTTTCTGATGATTATACAATATTCAATCCCATTCCACCTTTGGATGCTGCCAGACCTGCTGAGCTTTTCCATCAATTTCTGTTTTTGTTTCTGATCATCATCTCTGCAGTCTTTTCAGGTTTTACTGAACATTTGGAAACCTGGGGATTCTGCAGACCTCAGGAAAAGGCCAAAATGAATCATCCACTCAGCACTTCTGGCTGAAGATTGTTGTAAATTGTCTTTTGTATTGATGTGCTGCGGTCTTAAATTCAGCCTTGTGGCCTTCCAACCATACGGGATCAATGTGGATTTCACCAGTTTCCTCATTTCCCCTTCCACCCATCTAATCCCAGATCCAACCCTTCAATTTGGCACCGCCCTCTTGAACTGTCCTACCTGTCTATTATACTTCCCACCTATCAGCTCCACTCTGACCTTTCACCATTATCCCCTACCTTCATATACCTATCGCATTCTCAGCTACCTCCCCCCCAAACCCTGTCCTCCCACCCACCCATTTATTTCTCAGCCCCCTTAAGCCAACCCCTCATTCCTGATTAAGAGCTTATGCTTGAAATGTCAACTCTCCTGCTCTTCAGATGCTGCCTGACTGGGTATGCTTTTTCAGCACCACACTCTTCAACCCAGTCATAACCCGTCAGACACTGAAATGGTCCATTTCCATATGGAGCAATCCTTGGACAGTATTCAGACTTGGCATGTTAAGCTGTAAGTATATTTCTATTAGATTAGAGTCATAGAGATGTACAGCATGGAAACAGGACCTTCGGTCCAACCCATCCATGCCGACCAGATATCCCAACCCAATCTAGTCCCACCTGCCAGCACCCGGCCCATATCCCTCCAAACCCTTCCTATTCATATACCCATCCAAATGCCTCTTAAATGTTGCAATTGTACCAGCCTCCACCACATCCTCTGGCAGCTCATTCCATACACGTACCACCCTCTGCGTGAAAACGTTGCCCCTTAGGTCTCTTTTATATCTTTCCCCTCTCACTCTAAACCTATACCCTCTAGTTCTGGACTCCCCAACCCCAGGGAAAAGACTTTGCCTATTTATCCTATCCGTGCCCCTCATAATTTTGTAAACCTCTATAAGGTCACCCCTCAGCCTCCGACGCTCCAGGGAAAACAGCCCCAGCCTGTTCAGCCTCTCCCTCCAATAAGTCCACACCGACCCTCAGAAGAGTAACCCACCCAGACCCATTTCCCTCTGACTTAAGCACCTAATACTATGGGCAATTTAGCATGGCCAATTCACCTGACCTGCACATGTTTGGATTGTGGGAGGAAACCCGAGCACCCGGAAGAAACCCATGCAGACACGGGGAGAATGTGCAAACTCCACTCAAAGAGTTGCCCGAGGCAGGAATTGAACCCGGGTTCCTGATGCTGTGAGGCATCAGTGCCAACCACTGAGCCACCGTGCCACCCACTTTTGTGATGTCTAAGTGTCAGATGACATGCATCTCCAACAAGAGACACTCAAATCATCACTCCTTGAGGTTTAATTTCATTGTCATTGCTGCATCCCGATTATCAACAGCCTGGGGATTATCATTGGACAAAAACTGAAACAGACCAGCCATATGAATACTGTAAGTACAAGGTCAAGTTGAATGTTTGGACTTCTGTTGTGGGTAACTCCAACATTAAAAGGCACAATCAGGAGTATATTGGGCGGCATGGTGGCACAGTGGCTAGCACTGCTGCCTCACAGCGCCAGAGACCCGGGTTCAATTCCCGCCTCAGGCGACTGACTGTGTGGAGTTTGCACGTTCTCCCCGTGTCTGCGTGGGTTTCCTCCGGGTGCTCCGGTTTCCTCCCACAGTCCAAAGATGTGCAGGGTCAGGTGAATTGGCCATGCTAAATTGCCCGTAGTGTTAGGTAAGGGGTAAATGTAGGGGTATGGGTGGGTTGCGCTTTGGCGGGGTGGTGTGGACTTGTTGGGCCGAAGGGCCTGTTTCCACACTGTAAGCAATCTAATCTAATCTAATCTAAAACTCTCTTCTTGTCAGGATATGTGTAACTCCAACAACATTCAAACACTCAATACCATCCAGGACAAAGCAGCTACTTAACTGACACTCCCATCAGCCATCTTAAACATTCCCTCCCTCCATCATCAGTACATAGTGGGTGCAATGTGCACCATCTATCTACAAAGTTCACTTGAGCAACTCACAAGAACATTTTCAGACAGTACCTTCGTGAATCTGCAACCTCTAGAAACTGGAAAGACAAAGACAGCAGTTGCATGGGAATGCCAGCAGTTGCAAGTTCCCCTCCAAAACACACCATTCTGACTTGGAATGATACTACTATTAACATTGACAGCATCTGTTCAAGGTAGCAACACCTTGCCGCCTACTCAAGGGCAATTAGTGATGGACAATAAATGCTAACCTTGCTGACTCTGCCCGCATCTAGAGAATAAACAAATTAAAAATGAATTATAAGAACCTGAAATACAATGAAGACAAATTTGATCATAACTTTTAAATAGGAATTGTGTTAGCTACTGAACAGAAGAAGTTGATTGAGTTGGTGAGAAAAGGGTGTGAGACTCGAGGAGTTTCATTTCCAGAAAAAAAGCATCAAGCCTATCAGTGGTCACTGATGTGGGACAAATTAAGAGATCTACTTTCTTGTCTCATTACTCTTCTAGCAGCAAGATTTAAAGAGTTTCAATACTTATGCTAACACAGACAATATGTTTTATCCATGGGTGTTTACAGTGTGCAGTCGTTTCACTAACTTGTACTTCTGTTATAAATGCTGCCGAAGGTTCTGCAATCACTCTAAATCAAGGGTGCAATGAATTATATCCTTTATAAAGTTGTTTCTGCTCCTCATCAACTAAATTTGAGGATTGAAAATTTGCCAAAAAAATTTCTCAAAACCATAATACAAGTGTCAATCCACTTGGGATAGCATTGCTTGGAACAGAACAAAGACCAGGGAATTTTTATTTCTTTCACTCGTGTTTGAGATAAAATGAGTGAAAGAATAAATTAGGAAACCTGATTTGTAATGACAGCAGTTCTGAAGAAGAGTCATTTTAGGTTCAAAGTGTTAGCTCTGTTTCTCTATCCATAGTTACTGCCAGACCTGCTGAGTTCCTTCAGTGCTTTCTGCTCTTATTTCAGATTGTAGTACCTGCAATGTTTTGTTTGTGTCACAATGATAGCACCTTGACCATTAGTAAAAAGTGAGGACTGCAGATGCTGGAGATCAGAGTCGGGAGTGTGGTGCTGAAAAAGCACAGCAGGTCAGACAGCATCCGAGGAGCAGGAGAATGTTTCAGGCATAAGCCCTTCATCAGGAATGAGCTGGAATCATCATGAGCCGCATTCCTGATGAAGGGCTTATGCCCAAAACGTCAATTCTCCAGCTCCTCGTACACTGCCTGACCTGCTGTGCTTTCCCAGCAACACACTCTCATCTTGTCCATTAGCAACTGTTAGGATCTGAGAGAAAGCCACTAAACTTGAGTGCAAATAGATAGGACAATTTTTAACATGCATTGTTAACAGTTGCCACAGTACCAGGCTAGCTTTGGAGAGAAACACTTTTTGACATTGAACTGAAGTTAAGATTGTGGAGCAAAATGAAATTGCTGGAGAAACTCTGCAGGTCTGGCAGCATCTATGGAGAGAAAGCAAAGTCAATGTTTTGAGTTCAGTGACCCTTGTTCAGAATTGGAGTTCTGATTTCTCTCCACAGATGTTGCCAGACTTGTTAAGTCTCTCCAGAAATGTTTGTATTTGTTTCAGATTTCCAGCATCTGCAATTCTTCATTTGAATTTAAGACTGTGGAGACACACTTTAACTTGTCCTGTTTCATTGTGCAAAGGAACTGGAACAGAATTGGACCTGTGTTGCAGTGCCTGCTTATAGTTTCATTGCAGATGCTATCACTTTGAAAGAGCACTGAATGTGACAATGTAGACGTATGTAATATGCAACTTTGGGACGTATGGTGAAAGTCAGGCTCTGGTACTAATGTTAATGAGACTGAGCCAGCCACACTCCAATTAAGTCCACAGGTAATAGCAGCTCAGGAAAGGTAATTATGAAGCTATATTTGGGAATCATAACAACCAAAATAATGTAGTCTGCTGCTTCTAAATCTCCTCTCCCCACTCCCAAAACATCTTTGGGACCTCCCACTCCCAGGACTGACCTCACTTTAAATTGAGTTATTCCAATTGTGACTTACACCAGCTAAACACTTAGCATCCCATGCATCAGTCTAAATAAGGCCAGTATCTCAACATGGAGAAAGTGAGGACTGCAGATGCTGGAGTACCAGAGTTGAAAAATGTGGTGCTGGAAAAACACAGCAGGCCAGGCAGCATCCGAGGACCAGGAGAATCGACGTTTCGGGCATAAGACTTCTTCAAGAATGAGGCTGGTGTGCCAGGCAGGCTGAGATAAAAGGTAGGGAGGAGGGAATTTGGGGGAGAGCCTGCTTTATGCGACTGCCAAGCATTAGAAACATAATCCATCCCTGGGTCAGAGTCTTTCAAGTGGTCTATGGGGCACAGGACTTTCATCCTTGAAACTGAACACTCAAAGATGAGACTATTCAAACTTAAATTTGTTTTAGAAAAATGCCATTGCAGAAGCTAAATAAAGACATTTGATTAAATATTGAAGGTAGTTGTCATGTGCCTCATGTATTGTAAAATTTCCATTGTAAAAATGTATAAATAAATCAGCTATAATAATGTGTCAGATTATTGATAAAATTGAATTGTAACAAATGCTGTTTTCACATTGTATATACATTAAAAGAATGTAGAAATTTAAATGTGTTTAATTTTATAGATATATTGTTAAAGCATTTCATTGTATTTTATCACTCATCTGACACATTCATTAATACATTTTCTTAATAAAGATTTTACAATGTACCAGGCATAAACAATCTGCATGTCATATTGAATGAAATGTAGCCATTATTTTAATTCTGCACTGAAACTAGACTAAAGCATGTCTGCTTTGTTTTGTTCTGATAGGATAATATTAAGTTTCATTAAAAATGAGTAGTAATGGTCCTAATGCTGTGAAATCTTACTCCTACTGCAAGTAATAATACCTTACCTGAGCTTTAGGATTCCTTTGCTGTGATAATTACCCTTTTGCTTCTATTATACAATTCATCATCTTGTTTTCAGGTTTAATTCTTTCAACAGTTTTAAGGAAAGGAACAAGGTGAAAATTGCATAAACACAGAGAGTGGTCAACCCCTAGAGCATGGTTACTAGGAAGAGCATACAAAGTTAAAAATCACACAATACCTGGTTATAGTCCAACAAGTTTATTTGATGAAGGGCTTTAGCCCAAAACATCGATTTTCCTGCTCCTCGGATGCTGCCTGACCTGCTGTGCTTTTCCAGCACCACTCTAATCTAGACTCTGATCTCCAGCATCTGCAGTCATCACTTTTGCCAGGTTTATTTGGAAACACTAGCTTTCGGAGCACTGCTCCTTCAACAGGTGATTGTGAAGAATAAGATTGTAAGACACCAAATTTATAGCAAAAGTTTTGCTATAAATGAAACTAAAAAGTAAACTTTTGCTATAAATTTGGTGTCTTATTGTCCACAATCACCTGATGAAGGAGCAATGCTCCGAAAGCTAGTGCTTCCAAATAACTCCTGTGCAACACCGGTGTCTCCAAATTAGGAAGGGCATGTAGAGCTAGAGTACTAGAAGTAATTTGTTCAGCTAATGTATCATCATGCTGAGACTGTACCCTGTTCTGGAGTACTCTGTCAAATTTCTGGTCGCCCTGTTATAGGAAGGGTGATAATAAGCTGGAGATGGTTCAGAAAGATTTACCAGGATATTGCTGGGAATGGAGAGTTTGAGTTATAAGGAGAGGTAGGTCAGACTGGGACATTTTTCACTGGAGCGAAGGAGATTGAGGGGTGACCTTACAGAGATTTATAAAATCATGAAGGGTGTAAATAAGGTGAATGACAGGTGTATTTTCTTTAGGGTGGAGGATTGTAAGACCAGGGGGCATATTTTTAAGATGAGGCAGGAAAGATTTAAAAAAGACATGAGGGGCAACCTTTTTACACAGAGAGTGCTTTGTGGGTGGAATGAACTTCCAGAGGAAGTGACGGATGCGGGTACAGTTAGAATATTTAAAAGACATTTGGATAAATACATGAATAAGAAATGTTTGAGGGCTATGGGTCAAGTATAGGCAGGTGGGACTAGCTTAGTTTGGGATTATGGTTGGCATGGACTGGGTGGACCACAAGTTCTATTTCTGTGCTGAATGACTCTATAACTACATACAGAACAACTTCAGTTATTCAAATGTCAATTATCCGAATTTTGGATTATCTGAACAAGTTCTCAAGGTCCTGTAAAAATGTTATCCATTATCTGAACAATCAGTTATTCAAACAATCAGTTATCCAAACATGATACTCACTGACTGTCTCGTTTGGATTATTGTATTTGAAAAACAATTAAATTGTGTGTTGTATAGGCAGTTAGGTTTGTGTTCTGGAATGATTTTGTCAAGCGGTCTGAAGGGCTTCCTTTATCTGAACTTAGTATCCAATATTGCAAATATATGAAATAATGGGAATAAACCTGGCACTACAATCATTTCAGCTTTCCATTCATGCTTGCTATTTAGCTAAAATCAATGCAAAAAGAGTAACTTGGTCCTATATATTTTGAAACACTAATGAAATGTTTGATATTTAGGTGGATTAATTTCTTTTAATTAAAAGCTATAAGTTAGTTGGTTTTGATTTTGTTATTAGAAATTAAAGAAAGTTTCTCAATTAAATCTGCAACTATGTTTTAAAAATAATTCCACCAGGATGCAAGACATATACTGTTTAATAAAAAAAAAGATTGCCTTGTACATTATATGAGAACAGATTATATCTCCTAACAGATCCTCGTAATGCTGTTGTTGCTTACTAAACGCTGTGCATGGACCATCCATAAACTAACCTGTCATGATCAGTGTGCACATGGTCTATTTTTTACACATTGAAAATACTTTTCAGTTGGTGAATATTCAAATCAGTAACAGTGCAGGTGTCAGAGAGTATGAAACAGAGAGTATAAAGTTTTATTTTTAATGGAAAACAAGAGAATGTGTATTTCTTTTTTATGGATTAACAATCCTTTAAATACCCTGCTGTCCGTGTATTTGGGATAATGTGAAGCTTTTCTCTTCCTGCAATTCAGTGAGCAAGTTATTAATTATGAAACAGTTTTCTATTTTTCATTTGAAGGAGTGATTTTATTTTCCCAGAAATTCACATGCAGCACATGAAGGAAGCAGACAGTGCAAAGATAAAACCAGGGAAGGCATGACAGAAGTAGAAGATACACAACCACAATATTGCGGATCTCTAGTGCTATGCAGAGCTAACATTGAGGATCAGGACAATACCCAGTGTACCCCATCCACAATATCTTTGACTTCCTAGTTAAAATCAGAACTAAGAAAATCAGGAGTTTCATTGACTACTTGTGTGACTCTGGCTCAAAACCTTTGTTCTGGAAGGAATCATCAGACAACTATTGTATCTTAGTCTCAAGATCATGCATGGTTGGTTGAAGAAATACAAAGATGTAAGGAGCAGTATAAAGAGACCATTCAGATCCTTGAACTTGCTCTCTAGTTCGATACAAGCGTAACTGATTTGCTGCCTTAATTCTACATTCTTTTCTAATTTCCATAGCTTTTCATTACCTGAGAGACCAAAGATTTATCAATCTCAGCCTTAAGTCTACGCTATTATTGAGCATTCAGAATAATCGCAGTAGAAAATTGTACAGATTCATGACCAATTTCTCCCATAATAATGTGCACCTATATTCTCTATACATCTCTATTTGAATGCCAGTATCGAGAGTATGGTGCTAGAAAAGCAGGTCAAGCAGCATCCGAGGAACAAGAGAATCGACATTTCTGGCATAAGTTAGATTCGATTACATTACAGTGTGGAAACAGGCCCTTCGGCCCAACAAGTCCACACCGACCCGCCGAAGCGCAACCCACCCATACCCCTACATTTATCCCTTACCTAATATTACGGGCAATTTAACATGGCCAATTCACCTGACCTGCACATCTTTGGACTGTGGGAGGAAACCGGAGCACCCGGAGGAAACCCACGCAGACACAGGGAGAATGTGCAATCTCCACACAGTCAGTCGCCTGAGGTGGGAATTGAACCCGGGTCTTTGGCGCTGTGAGGCAGCAGTGCTAACCACTGTGCCACTGTGCCGCCCACTATTTTACTGAACATCCTATTGGTCAAGACCATTCTAAGAACTATTTCTACAGGTGCCCCTTAAAGACAGTAGGATTCCGTCCATTGTAGTGATATTGATATGCATATACATTTAAGAGAGTGAATCTTAAACTACTGTCAATCATCAGATACGAAATATTAGTCCCATGACTAGTCAGATCTGTCTGAAATAACATTTCATTTGGTGTGGAGGTGCCAGTGTTGGACTAGGGTGAACGAAATCAGAAATCACATGACACCAGATTTACTTGGGGGAGAAAGTGAGGTCTGCAGGTGCTGGAGATCAAAGTTGAAACTTTATTGCTGGAACAGCACAGCAGGTCAGGCAGCATCCAGGGAACAGGAGATTCCGACGTTTCGGGCACAGGCCCTTCTTCAGGAATGGCTCATTCCTGAAGAAGGGCCTGTGCCCGAAACGTCGGAATCTCCTGTTCCCTGGATGCTGCCTGACCTGCTGTGCTGTTCCAGCAATAAAGTTTCAACCAGATTTACTTGAACAAGCTTTCAGAGCATAACCTCTTCATCAGGTGAAATGAGAGGAAATCACACAGACCACAGGATTTAAGGGAGGAGAGATCAAGGGCAGAGAAATCAAATGATCATACAAATCATGTGAGTGGAGTGTCAAATAATAAGTCTCTGCAGCTGACAAGGTGGCCACTTGTATAACTTTTCAGAGTGTTTGCATTTTTAGAGCTTGTGTTTGGGTTGGTCAGTTGAAGAAAGTTTGCTCTCGAATAAGGAGCTCAACTTAAGTGTCCTTTCTCTGAAACATCGCTGACAAGTGTGAAATCTCATTGCTTTCATGTGTGAGAGAAAGAACTTCATAATATATTTTCTGGGCAAGCTTTGTGTACTAGGACTCCAGAAACAACTGCACATGATTAGTGAGTTGATTACACTGCAACAAGAATAGACTGACAAACATCATAACACTGTATCTTATCTTTCTTTTTGCCAGAAAGTGTTTTCTTTTCCAAAGTGTATCTCTACTGAGAGAAATCCATTATTTTCCCTTTCCCTGAAGTGTCTTTGTATGTTTATGCTTGTGTTTTGGGTTACTGAGAATGTATATTTTCATACTACAAATTATGTTTGTTAACGAATTTGGAGTCTTCATTCAATGAGTTTTGTTTCATCCTACATCAAGAATTTTGTACATGATAAAGGAAATTAATGGATCTTTTCATTCAAAGTCCAATAGAGAGAAGAATTTTGTTTGGCTAATGTAGAGACACTTATTACTTGATCAATCAAAGGAGGTCCAATGTTAACCAAATAACCATAGAGACTATTGATTAAAATAATAAAAGTGGAGAGAAAACCATTTCTACTGGATTTGGCAGGTGAAGAGTAATTTTGGAAGCTGTACTCTCTAGGGTTATATCCAGTTAAAGAATTGTTGAATGTTCTGAGAAAAGAATCCTAGTCTGTAATAAATAGTAAATTCTCTTGAAGTTTATAAAATGGTTTACATTCACCAGTGACAGACAAATAGACAGTCTTATGCCTGCGAACAACTCATTATTCAAGGATTGCATGAAGATTGGGCATCCATCATTAGCAACTGTTTAATTATAATGGCAAATTACAATTTTCTTTCTTTCTAATTTATCCCTTAACCATGTCTGTCCATGTGTAAATGATCAAAGAAAGATGGATTTAAATCATGGCTAGGAATTAGACTACCCTGTTGTTTACCTTCGTCCTGCTAAAGTTATGGTAATAACAATTTTTTTTTTGTTTAAGTTATAAACGGTATCAAAGGGCTTGTTATTCTAAAGTCTGATTAGGAATAATTGCACAATTTTGCAGTTCATTGAATATTTTAATTTCACTGTTGTGAAAATCTAATGAGGCTAATTTGTTTTGACTTGCTATCCCTGTGTCAATGAATACAAAGAATACAAAGAACTTTACATCACAGGAGCAAGCCTTTCTGCTCACCAAAATTGTGCTAACACATGACCCCATTCTAAGCTGAAGAACCTTTTGCCTCAATGTGATTTGTACCTCTCTATTCCCTGCCTGTTCACATCTCTGTGAAGATCCTTTTTAAATATTGCTGTTGTATCTGTCTCCATCACCTCCTCTGGCAATGCATTACCACTCTCTGTGTTAACAACTAACCCCTCACATCTCCTTTAAACTTACCCCCTTTTATTTTAAGCCAATGCAGCCCAGTAATTGACATTTCTACCCTGGGAAAGAGACTCTGACTACCCATTTGATCCATGCCTCTCATAAGTTTGTAAAATTCTGTCAGATAGCCCTCCATTCTTCGACATTCAAGGGAAAGCAAACCAAGTGTGTCCAATCTTTCCTAATTGCTAATACTGTCAAAACCAGGCAATATCCTGGTCAACCTTCCTGTATCCATTCCAATATCTCTACATCCTTCTTATAGTGTGGCGGCCAGAACTACATGAAAAATTCCAAATGTGACCTAACTAAAGTTCTGTACAGCTGAAACATTACTTGTCTAATATGTCTGAACATAATAGCAAGATTTTGATATAATATTTTTATTTTTGTAGATTAGTAGACTAAACCAACAGCACACTGATTTCAGTAGAATAACAAATGCTGATGATATGTCATTGCAAGACAGTTTGAAATAATTTGAAAAAGATACCAAGAATGAAACTTTTTGTGCATTCTTAGATCAAAACATCTTTGGCAGCTGATAAGAGGTTGAAGATAGATCTTTAAGTGATTTGAAAATGACACCAAATCTAGGCTATTAACATTGACAGAGAAGTTGAAGATGATGATTATGATCTGGTCTGTAATCCAAGTTTTTCTTGAGTTGACCTACTCCTATGGAATAATTTGGCAGGAGTGAAGTTGATATCACTCATGACAGAAAAACCAAGGTAAGGTCAAGATGACAGAACAATTACAAAGAAAGTATCCAGGACGTTTTCCTTCAAGTGACCCAGACAATGGCTGAACAAAGTGCACTGTTGGGTGTTGAATTGGCACATTTCTTCAGATATTTAATTATCTGAAACTTTCTTTAGGAATTTTATAATCTAGAGGAAAACTCTGATCATGGCTCAGCAAGCTGATCCTAAAGTTAAGTAGCCCAATTGGCTCAAACTGACATTGAAGCTGAGAACATTTCAGAATGTGACAAAGGTGAAGATGGGATTCTGATAAGGGTGTGGAGATCTCTTCACAGTCCTGCAGACAAAGAGTAGTTTCTGGTTCAGCTCAAATATGATCAAAAAATATGAAGGATAGTCCATTAAAATCCTTTAGAGGGCATGTAGGTATCTAGGTGACCCAAATACATATAACTCAACATTTTTACCAACCAGGTACATGATGCAGTTTTGAAAAATGTACACACATCCCAGATGATGGGAAAACTACAATATGCAATCAGACTAATACCTCCAATTCCTGTAATAGATTTTTGAGAAACCATTTAACAGAAAATTAATAGACAGTGTAGGACCTTGCCAAAAATCAAAGCAGGACACCAGTATATCTTTATTATTAGGGATATTTGACTACTGGATTCCCAGAGGAGATTCCCTTGAGGACAATAACTGCTTAACTAATATCAGTGAAATTAAGCCAGTTCTTGACTTGATATGGATTTCCAGTGGAGATCCAGTTTAATTAAGGTCAGGAAGGAAGATGCTGAGAGTGGAAGCAATATCCAAAAGTATAAATGTTTTCATTGCAACCTTTGTGCAGATTGCTGGAAATGGTAGGGTAAATCCCTGGGAGTCATTGGGATATAGAGGTCAGTGCAGGAAAAAGAAATCTAATTGCAAGTATAGATACACAAACCTTTATCTGAAATCCTTGGGGCCAGTTGTTTTGCAGAATTTGGAATTTTTTTGGATTTTGGAATAGATGACATTTTCACAGTGTAATAAAGAAAATTACCTAACAGCAGATGCACGTGTGAATAGTATGAGTGCTGAGACACAATTGATACCTGCCAGTGCTAGGCCATGCCACTACGTCACATCTGAGCGATTTGGTTCGAGTGGTGTGGAGTGGGGTCACCTGTTTGGATTTTGGATTTTGGAGTTTTTCGGATTTCAGACTTTCAGATAAAACATTGTGTACCTGTACAACAAACTAACTTGTACCTGTGACTGAAGCTGTCTAAATCTTTTAAGGAAATTATGAGTAGTCTTTACGTAGCAGTTAAGATGTTCAGCGTATCACTCACAGATGCAAGGAGCTTTAGAAAGACACTATCAAACTCTGAAAACAATGATCAGGCCATACCATTATGAATGTCCTCATCCTGGAGATTAAGGAGTGGAATTTCTTTTGTTTGCCACAGGATTTTTACCCAATGCGTCCACTCATTTTAGTCTATTTGAATTAATTTGTGGGATGAGAGAAGAGGTCTCCTCAAACTAAGGAAACATTTTTATGATAGTGTATAAATCCTATATGTTGGGCTATGTATCTGTTTTCAGGAAGCAACTCACAGGAGCCTCTAAATCAGCTCAAGTCCACCTTAGGTCATCACAAACAGCCATGAAACAATGGAGCATCAAGCATGTCAAATTCCCAACTTTTCAACAAACAGATATAGTGTTAATATTACTCATAGAGTCGTGCAATTTTACAGCATGGAAAGGGACACTTTGGCCCATGGTGTTCCACACCAATCATTAAACAGCTATCTACTTTAATCCCATTTTCAAGGACTTTGGCTTTAGCCTTGTATGTAATGGTACCTCAAATGATAATTTAATTACTTCTGAAAAGTTTTTGTTTTCCATTTCTATCTGTACAACCCTTTCAAACATTCAGTTCCAGATACCCGCCATCCTGAAAATATTCTTCCTCAAAACCTTTTGCCTTTTATCTTAAATCTATGCCCCTGGTTATTGACCCCTCTGCTAAGGGGAAATGTCCCTTTCCTATCTATCTATCCATATTCTTTTTACCTCTACACAATTAAAACAGATGCAAATACCATGGCTGCTCTAAGGATATAGCAGATATACGTCATTATGATGCTTTGGTTGCAAATCAAATGCACATTAATAAGGGAGTGATAGTACTCTCCAGTTAGAGAGAAGAATCGTAGAATCATGGAATCTCTACAGTGTGGAAATAAGCCCTTCAGCCCAACGAGTCCACACCGATTCTCTGAAGAGCAACCCACTCAGACCATTCCCCTACCCCATTACTCGACATTTTACTTCTGACTCATGCACATAACCTAAACATTCCTGATTACTATGGGCAATTTAGCCTGGCCAATTCACCTAACCCGCATATCTTTCGATTTTGGGAGGAAACCGGAGCACCAGGAGGAAACCCACGCAGACGTGGGGAGAATGTGCAAACTCCACACAGTCAGACTGAAGTATCTCTTAGTTACAGCATAATGAGACCTTTGAAATGCATCAATGCTTGGTGAACTCAAATATTGTGATGACACTATGGCCTTAATAGGTGCACTTTGTCCTGGCTTTTTTAATGATGAGAGATTGAGGCACAGGTGCTGAGTGGCCAATAAGCAATTTGTGAGGCCTTGTTTTTTTAAAATTGGAACAATAGAAGCAGCTTGAATGGGTGGGTCAAGTTCCCACAGAGCCAGGATTTTAGTAGCTGTTAGGGTTTGGAAGCGGCAATACAGTACTTCCTACTACAGCAAAGCACTTGAGTTCCTTCTCTCTTTGAGTTTTCTCTTGATATTCTTTCCTCGTGGACGGGAGAACTGTATGTGAAAATCTATTTTACTGAATTTGCCCTTGCCAAGGCTGTGTTTATGGGATGTCACTATCTTGGAACAGTTGCTGTTTAGTAGTTAAATAATCTATCATTCTGTTAAGTTTTCCAGTCAAGTTAACTTATTACAATCCTTCTTTCTTTTATTTGTATTTTAATAATAGATTAAGAATAAAGTGTGTTTTGCTTCAAGTCTGGCAGTTTGTTCAATGAATTACATCCAGAACATAATGCCTTACACTTGCCTTTTAAAAATAAGACAAACTTAGGGTCTAGGCTGTCTTCCTAATCTATTTTGAGGTGGTACTAGCCTGGTCCATAACAATGTGCTGGCAGTCTCAGCTGAAAGGTTTTGCCTGCGTTAAATAGAGGACCGCGTTGATCTTCATGGCAACCAACAGACTGTCCCAACGTTGCTGTGCAGCTGCTGATCTGGCAGATGAGATGGGGTGTTCACTCACAGCTGTCTTTATGAAACATGGCCATTTCAGACACAATTGCTGGCTATGGTGAAGAAAACAGTACTTCCTGAATAACATGGCTGGGTAAGCTTTTTATTTAGGCCTACCATCCTTCCATGACCTTGGTGCAGTGTTCTATCTCTGCGTTCTAATCTATGTGGCCCTATCATACTACCATTCAAGAGGGACTGCAGTGATAGCTCCCATGAGTGATTTGAGACTGAGTGCTAATAGGTCCCCTTTAGAAAAAAACAGCACTACTTCCTTCTTTTCATATCAAAAGCAGTGCACACATCCAATACCAAAAGATAGTTAGAAGTACCACACCCTCAGTAGTACTGGGGAAAAGAAGGGACAATGGTTTGGATTTCCCTTGAATACGTGTCAAAGAAAGTCTTGCAGTTATATGATTTGGAGATGCCGGTGTTGTACAAAGTTAAAAATCACAGATATTCTGTGTTACGATTGAGCCCTCCCCTATCACTTGATGAAGGAGCGGCGCTCCGAAAGCTAGTGTGCTTCCAATTAAACCTGTTGCATTTATATAGAACTTCTCACAACTACTGAATATCTCAAAGCACTTTATAGCCAATTAAATACTTATTGAGGTGTAAGTCACTGTTGTAACGTAGGATGCAAATGCAACAACATGTCATGCTTGATTGCAAAAACATGAATATGATATTGACCATATAACCTGTACTTTTTGTTCTGTTGCTGAATGAGGGATAAATATTGGCCAGATCATCAGCAATATCTCTGCTGATTTTATTTTAAATAGGGTTTTGGGATCTTTTACAGTCACTGAACCAGACTGACCGGCCTCTGTTTGACTTCTCCTCCAAGAGATGGCAGGGTAGTGCTCCCTCAGTAATGGTGTGTCAGCCTTGATACCTGTGCTCACACCCCAGAGTGCATCTTGTTTCTGGAACCTTATGATTTAGAGTTTAACATAGTACCAAGAGAACTACAATTAATATGGCTGTTGAATTGGGAGTGTTTAAGAGAGGATATTAACAGAACCTTTGAAAACCAGAATGATAGACCTCCCTGCAAATTGAGATTTGATTGCTTGCACTGGACCCCTTACTAAAAAGACATACAGTGAAATGTAAGCACTGGAAGCATTTGACCACCATTTTGTGTTCTCCAGAGTTTTGTAGCACTAACACCAACATGACTTCTTGGTCTGAATCCCATTGGTTTGAGAATTTAAATTCATTGTTTGGATATATGGCAATAAAAACTGCATTAATAAATGTGGTTTGAATTCAGTAATGGTATTTTGTTTATGAAACATATTCACAGCCCAAATACTGAACTAGATTGCTGTAAAACATAACTGGTTCACCAATGCCCTTCAGGGAATGAAAGCTGTCAGTCTGTCACGTCTGGCCTACATGTAGTCCAGTCTCACAGCAATGTGGCTGAATCCCAACAGCTTGATGGCCTATCAAATAACTCAGCTGCACCACTTGCTCAAGTGACTAGGGATTGGCATTAAATGCTGACCTTGCCAATGACATCAACATCCTGAGAATGAATTTTAAAAAACTGACTTTGTTAAATTATCATAGACAAATACAGAGAAGTCTCCTGCTAGCGTTTTAACCAGAACATTAAAAGTAGTGTACAAAGGAATTTCTACTTCCAGAAAAGCTTCCAACTTGCCACATGATTTATTGAATACAGAGGTATACAATTGCCTGAAATATGGAGAGCACTGGCTTTTAAGCAAGTGTTCAGAAATAGTTTTGACTGAAGTTTGTTTTATGTTCTCCAGACTGGATGACTTACTGTATCATTGTCATTTGATGTTTCCTTATAATCAAGACACCTCTTTTAAAGGTCTTTATAAAATTATAATACAGCAATTTGTCAAAATGTGCAGCTGCATTGGTCAGGAACTTGTCACATAAACATTGCTGAATAGGAAGAGTTCAGTAGAAGGATAAATAAAAAGTGTTCTGCTGAAATGTGAGAGCATAAAATAAATAAGAGGGACCTTTTGTCTGAGCTCTTCATGATGGATGTTAGAACTTCACCTTTTATTCCTCACCCTCAGACCTGCATGTTTTTGTTTTAAATAGCAGACCCTTGTATTTCAAGACTGTTGTTCTGAGCTTCAAAACAGGATATGTTTCAACGCTGTTTGGCAGATATATTAGATTTTCTCCAAAAGCTAAGTAAAATAAACTGACATTAACACTGACATTCTTAAACAAATTCAAATATTTGAGACCACCATAATTGTAAATCTGAAACTTTTGCAACATCCTGACATCATTCATAATATTTTATGTGCCTCAAGACTGATGCTATTTCTGATTATGTATCAGTTATGTTAATTGGAAGAGAGACATGTAGGCAATGTAGGCAAAGGAGACACATTTTGTGATTTTGAGCAGAATCCATACAATACATTGTTTACTGAACAAGAAAAAAAAGACAATTTCTCGTGGCTTGCAGTGAGACTGTAGTCACAGTGTATAAATAGCCTGATAGTTTTGACCTGACACTCGAACAAAATAAACTGAATGTTCTAGCTCAGCTGCACTGAATTGTGTCAAATTAGATTTACAGAAGGATAATTTTAACTTCAGTACCACAAGAGGCAATGTTGGATCAGCTGTCCATTATAACTTTTTCATTAAAAGTTGTAAAATTTAAAACCGAGTGAGATGGATATCAGGCAGCTGAATCAATACTGCCCATTTAGATTAGATTCGCTACAGTGTGGAAACAGGCCCTTCGGCCCAACAAGTCCACACCGACCCTCCGAAGAGCAACCTACCCAGACCCATTCCCCTACATATACCCATGACTAATGTACCTAACACTACGGGCAATTTGGCATGGCCAATTCACCTAACCTGCACACTTTGGATTGTGGGAGGAAACCAGAGCACCCGGAGGAAACCCACACAGACACGGGGAGAATGTGCAAACTCCACGCAGAAACGGGGAGAATGTGCAAACTCCACACAGACAGTTGCCCGAGGCGGGAGTTGAACCCAGGCCCCTGGTGCTGTGAACACAACTGCACAATCATATTTGTCCTCCTCCACCTTGTGTGATTGAGTCATCGTGAAGGTGTTACTGCTTCCTGTCAATGATAAGCTTGTAGGACACAGATTTTGGAGCAGAATGTTCCTCTAGATCAACAAATAAAAAATTAAGGCAACCTCAATTATGCTAATTATTCTGCTGAAGATATGGAAACTAAGCTGAAGGATTCAGAGGAACCTCACCAGTTGCAGTGTGCATACCTCATGAAATTATTTACCACATGTAGAAGGTACTTGTGTATGTCTAGTTTTTCTGAAATAGAAGCTAACATTAGGATTACCTGATCAAATACAAATACCAATATGCAAAAGCTGACACCTTGGCGACAAATCATACATCTCGCAAAAATAAAAGCCTTTGAATGTCAGATTTCCCGCTCTGGGAAGACAGGTGCAACTTGGATTTGGGCCCTGTGTCCCCAGAAGTTGAGCATAGGCTACCACAGAGTCAGCCAAGTCTTGGTTTGAAGATTTGCCTCTGTTCGCTTGTTCCATATTGTGTTATAGCAATTAAGGCCAACCGGCATTTGCTCATCCAGTATCCAAGCCCTTTATTCCTACATGCCAACTCATCCCAAGGAGCATCCACTACCTGCCACTAAAGACATTTAGATCACATGCCAACTCATATTGTTATGTAACCACCACACAGAAACCCCTTTCTATGCTCTGTCTCCATTCACAAAAAAAAAACTCATGCCCCCAACCCACCTCCAATGGCCTCTTATCCCTAATGACAAATCATGTCCCCCCCCAACTAAATTGCCTCTTATATCCTCATGCCAACTCATGCCACATTGCAGTGATCCTCAAAAGGCATGAAATAAAATAAACTTCTAAAAATGTATTCCTGATTTCATTATATAGATTTGATGTTTAAACACGCTCTCATTATGTAAGCTTATTCCAACATTTTCTTATTCTGGCGTTCTTCATTTCTTTTACAAATGGAAACAAACTTCCATTCAAATCCTGCATAATAAACAACTCTCATTTTAAGCTGTTTATCAGAATTTGAACTCAGAGCATCAGCTCACACCCAACTAATTTAATTGTAGCTTTAGGATATTAACCAAGCATTCATAGGGAAATCACAACTACCCTGAAACCAAGAAAACAGTTTTATTAAACACTCATTAACAGACATAGATTGACGTTGATTTTTAAAGGCTGGAGATATTACAAACTTCACATCATAATAGTTGAACAGGCCTTAGATGACTTGCTATGGCCTTTACACCTATTCCATACATTTGTGACTCCAACATTATGATGTAAGTCCTTTTAACAGCTAAAATGGCGTCAGTTTGACTCAGCACCATGTTCAAGTGGTCAGATGCATTTGGAAATAGGGACACAAATTCTACAATTATGTCTCACCATTTTGGAAGATCTATGGGCTTCTATCACTGTGTTTGCTCAATTAAACAACTAATGAATTGTTGCCAAGAACAGAAAATGCGATCTACTACACTTCTGTTTAAAATGTAAAGTTTTTCAGTGTTCTTTCCAATTTTATCCCAGAAGATTCACACCATTGACTGAAAACCAACTTTGACGTCCTCCCATCAGCTGTGGCATGACTTATGTGACAGGTTTTGAAATATGATAGGGACTCAGGGTTGGCATGTACAGACTAAGTTCAGACAGCCAAAAGCATTTCATAGCCATTCTCTTGAAGATATAATTCATTTGCACAGCACTTGTTCAATATGCCAGAATATCCGATGGAACAGTATCGTGGCAATAGCTCCAGAATGTGGATGGCAAGACTTTAAGAAGTAAGTTGGCTGACCTGAACCCTTCTCCGATACAATTAGGGATGGCCTGCCTTGCCAGTGATTTCCATGATCTGAAAATGAATCAAAACAAATTTGCACTGGCCAACGTCCTGTGCGATAGTAGGATGAAGAGAAGCATTGAACATCAACCATTCCAGACTGCAAGAAAAATGCCATAGGGCACAGTTTTGATATCAGATAAGGATAGTCAGCTGACCTCTCATTGGAGCAGGAGTAGCTCATTCAGCCCTTTGAGCCTAGTCTACTATTCAATGAAATCATGGTTGATATACCTCCCTTTGGCCCATTTCCCTTAATATCTTTGCTTAACAAGCCTTTATCTAAGTCAGATTTATAATTAACAACAAATCCAGCACCCACTGCCATTTATGGAAAAGAGTTCCAAACCTTGATCACCCTGTGAGTGTAGAAATGCTTCCGAAAGTCTCTCCTGAAAAGTCTAATTCTCCAACTATAGCCCCTTGATCTAGAATCTCCAACCAGTGGAAAAACTTTATCCCTATCTACCGTATCCTTTCCTGTTAGTATTCCACTTGACTCTCAATAAATGATTCTGCAAGTGAAGTATTAGCTGAAAGCAGATGGCTGGTGTCTGGTTCTGCTTTTTTTTCAAGAGATTAGGGAGGCAAGCTTTTGAAAGACCATCTGAGAAGCCAGTTGATGTTATTTAATTGCATGAAAATGATCTTTACAATAGTACCACTGTGATTCATTGTGACACATGTAAAGGGTATTTTTAGTGCGACAACGCAATAAAAAGATCAATTAAATGGGACAAATTAGATATCTGTCAAGCTCCCTGAGAGAAATCAGATCACTTCAAGAATCAAATCTCTCTGATCTGCTCTGCAGTCTCTCAATCGATTTCATTAAATCATTTACTTTGTCCAGGAATATCACTGATTAGTAATTATACATGAGTACAATTGTGGTTGGAGGTTAAGCGATCAATTTTGCTGTTGATTAATCTTCTCTAATAGTCATATATCATTGAACTAATCAGTGTGTAAAGACAGACTCTCACAATTTTCTACGTGTTTTTGGAAACTAAGAGATAGACAGAAATATACTGGAAGAAATTTCGATACATTATAAAGTCTCTCCATCGAAAGGCTCGAGTAAACCATCTAAGCCAACAAACCAGTACAGCATGAGGAGATAAATATACTGACAGAGGTGTTACCTTTTGGGCAAACTGTCAAGCCAAGCCACCATCTGCTCTGTCAGGCAAATTTAACACTTTTCCAACATGAGTGGTGGGTGTTCACTGGTTGTCCAGCAACCAAAACCATCACAATCATCTATCTAGTTTTTTTTTGGTCTATTTGCAAACTCTGTGATGTGGAATCTGCTGTCATATTACCCCACTCTATAACATTGATGACATTTCAAGGACAGCTAATTGAAATTTTGGAGCATTTGAAGAGTGGTGTGTGAGTGCAAATTCATTCATGTGTTGTCATTGAACACTTCATTTGTGGAATTTGACTTCACTTTCAGCACAGAGTACTGGAGGATTTCTTGCCTCTGATAGGGAAATAGAGCCTGTATGTAATAAGTCTCTATCGAGCACACTTCAAAAAACTGTTCCCCATAATTTGGCATTAGATAATATGAAAAGGCTAAACTTTCCTGTTGTGTGTTCCTGACAGCAAGACATACCCATGTGGGACTGTGGGAAGCTTACGATTTAATGCCCAGACAGAAAGTGGTGAGCTGTGACTATGTGTTTCCTTACTATGCATTCACGATGAAAGAGACTTCACATCATCAACCCACAGATGATAAACTTAACTTGCAATGTATTTCACTTGAAGAGGCCATAGTCTTTATTGGTGTACATTGGGATAAAAGTGGACTGTTGAGATTAAACAGAAAAAAAACTTTTGCTAGCAGTCATAAACAAGGGAACGTGCATTCTTAATAATGAAGTGCCAATGTAAACTATGTCACATTGACCAGAAATAATGTTCCTAAACTTGATTTTTAAAAATCCACCATGCCCCACTGTTGCAACTAACCATGAGCAATCAGTCTGTTGTTGGAAGAAGCCAAAGTGAAAGGCATTGACCAACATGATTTTCCTACTTGTAAATTAAATAATCTGAACTACTTTAAGCAAATGTGGTGTCAAAAATTATGGCTATAGTATATATTTTGAAAATAATTCTAATCTGACTTTAAAATGAACACAAAGCATCTTATAAAATGGCTCCCAGATGTCACATGATTGCCATTGTGGACTTCCACTGACATCAGGATCAGTCTGCACTTTATCTCAGGGAGAAATCAGTAGAGAGCTTTTGAAATTCAGTGAACATTTCCCAAAAATAAACAGAACTTTCTAGGTATTTGTTCAAAAACCTGACAGAATGAGAGTCATCCAAACTAATAACTAAGACAGTTCAGAGCTTACACTTGAAATGTTGATTCTCCTTGGATGCTGCTTGACCTGCTGTGCTTTTCTGGTGCCACACTCTTGAAAGTTTTTTAAAAATACCCAAACTAAATGACTATGGATGTGTATGTACCTCAAACATAGATTAACCCAATATCGAATCCAATATCTAATATTGAACATAATAAAACAGTTTTAGGAAAGCTGTCTTACTGATTTTAGAACTGTGCAGAAACTTGAATCAGTGAGCAATCATTGTGTGTAGAAGTGTTCAGGGAAATAATCTGAACACCATGAAAGAAACATCTAAAAGCAGTCATTGCTTCTTGACAAGATGACAAAAGAAGGTATCCAAGGCTGTTATGCTGAACTAGGCTACCCCCCAAAAAAAATACAACCTCAGGTACAACATAATTCTGAACTCTTCTTTTTTCATCTTTGCCTTTGTGTCCATTTTCTTGGAGGCAGGAATCCCTTTTCCACTCAACAGACCCTTCCACTCATCTCCAACTCTCCTCCTCCCCCTAGACTCCGATCTTTGGTCTGTACCTGCTGTTGATCTTTTGATTGAGAAGTGATGGCGTGACATTGTCAGCCTGAATTTTTCTGCTCTTCCCATATACTCGAAGCTGACTCTTTTTGAAAAGCTGCACTGCATCCTCTCAGGACAAACTCTGACTTAGTTTTCAAACCCACTGACAAAAGTTGACGCTGGTGTCACCTGGTGTACACCAACCTGTACCTCTCAGAAGTTGAGCACCATCTCTCAGACAGTTCTTTCTATCTCTCCCAGACTGAGATTGCACAACTGAATCTCAAGCCATTGTTTTGAGGACTGTCACTCACCTCACCTCCTCTGGAGATCTTTCTTCCAAAACGTCCCATCTTAGAGTATTCCAGCACCCTCTTTTCTCCTCCCAACTCAACTGCCTGAACTGCTTCCTTTTCACAGTGAACATGAGAGTCCTCTATACCTCAATGCCTCACCAAGATGGTCGAAGGATCTCCATGTCCTTGTGAAATAGAGACTAATTACTCCCTATCCAAAACCACCTTCTTCCACCTGGCTCAGTTTATTTCCATATTGAAATACTTCACCTTTAACATCAATCAATTTTCCTAGGCTATGCCTGCAAACATGCCTGCAAACACCAAACTCATCTTCACATACCTTGATACTGTCTTATGCCTCCTGGTCTAGAAAATCCCCACATACATTCAGGACACCACCCACACTCTCCACATCCTCCAAGTCTTTTGTTTCCCTGGCTCCTAATGCCTCATCTTCACCATGGACATAGTCCCTGTAAACCTCCATCCACCATGACCAGGGTCTCCCAAGGCCTCCGTTTCTTCCTCTCCTGACGTCCCTATTAGTACCCTTCTACTAGCATTCTTATTCGTTTGGCCGAACTGGTCCTCACCCTCAACAATTTCTCCTTTGAATCCTCCCACTTGCTCCAGCCAAAAGAGGTAGTCATGGGCAACCGGATGGGCCCCAGCTATGCCTGTCTCTGCGTTGGCTACATGGTACTGTCCATCTTCCGTAGTTACACCGGCACCGCTCTCCACCTCTTCCTCCGCTACACTGATGACTGTATTGGCGCCACCTCGTGCTCCCACGAGGAGGTTGAGCAATTCATCAACTTCACCAACACATTCCATCCCGACCTTAAATTCATCTGGATCGTCTCAGACACCTTCCTCCCCTTCCTGGACCTCTCCATCTCCATCAACGGTGACCAACTCAACACGGGAATCTTCTACAAACCCACTGACTCCTGCAGCTATCTGGACTACACTTCCTCCCACTCTGTCTCCTGTCAAAACACTATCTCTTATTCCAAATTCCTCCACCTCCACTGCTCCCAGTAGGACCAGTCTAACCATGAAACACACCAGAGGGCCTCCTTCTTCAAAGACCACAATTTTCCCTCCCACGTGGTCGATGATGCCCCCCAAAGCATCTTTTCCGTTTCCCGCACCACTGCCCCTGAACCCCATCCCCCCAACTGCAACAAGGGCAGAAAACCCCCTGGTCTTCACCTTATACCCCACCAATCTCCGTATACATCACATCATTCTCCACCACCAGGCATATATTTCCCTCCCCACCCCTATCCACATTCCATAAAGACCATTCCCTCCATGACTCCCTGGTCAGGTCCACCCTCCCCTCCCGGCACCCTCCCCCGTCACTGCATTTCTATTCCACCTTCTCATCCCAACTTTCAACAGCATAAACCTGTGACTTTGCCACCTCTCTTCGGTTCGAAAGAAGAGTCTTTGCCCTCAAACCGGTAACTGCGTTTCCCCCTCTGCAGATGCTACCGGATTTATTGTGTTTCTGTTTTACCAAAAAAGCCACAAACGGTTGGGCCATAAAAGTGAAGCAAAGGAGTTTCCATTGGTCACAGGCCTCAAATAAAACAAAGAAGGTGGATGCTGGAGATCTCAAAAAAAAAAATCAGAAATTGCTGGCGAAATTGCAGGTCTGACAGCATTGCACTCAAAATGTTAGCTCTGCTTTTGTCCCACAGATGCTGCCAAGCCTACTGATTTTCTGATGAAGCAACCACCTGGTGAAGGGGCAGCGGTCCAAAAGCTAGTGCTTCCAAATAAACCTGTTGGACGATAACCTGGTGTTGTGTGATTTATCATTTTGTCCAACACCGGCACCTCCAAATCATGAGCTTCTCCAGTAATTTCAGTTGTTTTGTTTCAGTTACAGGACTCGTTCTCCTTAATCTTGAGAGTAACCTTAAATTACTTAAATTTTCAACTGTAGAAGTTATTGTTGCTGCTGAATCTGATTTCAAATTTTCTTCCCCTTCTCTTTGGGGACAGGATCTTCAGCAAATCATCCATAACTCATTTTCTTATTTACTTTAAGTCGTTGTAGCCCTATTTTAGCTAGGAACTTCATTACTTTTTATGTAAAACAAAATTTCTAGAAATAGTTGCACAGTCAACTAATATTTTAAGCCACAAAGGCTGTGGGTTAATTTTAAATTGAAACAATTGAAGGCTGGATGGGAGCAGAAAGAAGCGTCGCTAAATTCTTATTTCATGGACTACTCTGAGGACACATCTGGTGTGTGGTTGTTTTAATAGAACAACTGACTGTTGAAGATAAAATAAAAGTAGTCATCTCATAAAAGTGAGCCTTTGGCACAAACTTATTCTTGTTGAAAGATTCAATGCCACTTCTAATTATTTTAATTTCACTCATTGTGCCCTCAAGTGAATGATAGAGCTTGCTGTTTGTAATTCTAAAATAGCGTTAAGCTGTTGACCATAACATCCTGCTGCAGTTAACATTGTTAAATATCCACAGAATCTGTGACTGTGACGTGAATGTTTTTTATCAAGTGCCACAGTCATAAACGTTCTGTCTGGCTTGTCCTCTGCTATTATAAATTATTGGACATACATTGCAAACCTTATTGAAGTGGAGACACCAACCATACTTCAGCTCTAGAGGTATTACAGGGCAGAATGGATTTAAGGATCCTTTCACAGATTCCAGATTGTGAGAATCGCCCCATCATAACATTCTCAGCATCTGGTAATTGCATTTATTCCAACCATCCCACTAACAATTGGGGCCATGGATCCAATTCATTATAATGCTGACATCTGGAGTTCATTTCTCTGAACAGCAGCAGTTGGTGTTTGAGCACAGAGTACCATGCCAGTAGAATATGGGAAGACAAAATGTCCCAAAGAAGTACTTTATGGGTCACATTTCCAGACCAGATGCTGGCTGTCAATTTAGAATAGTTAGATGTATCATAGCCTTCCACCAAAGCAAAAAGATCCATGCGGATCCATGCTTTAGCCCTCTGATGGCACTTCGAAGGGATACTCTAATAGGTGATATAAATGTAATTGTGGACACACAGAGGGGCATAATGTCAGCAAAGGTTATGGCAGCTATTTGAACTTTGCAATTTTGCATTAAAGTATACTATGCATTGAAAAGGTGTTTTTTATTCATTGCTGCAGGAAAGGGAGCACTCGTTTGGTGCTAGATGAAGTTTCAGCTCAGTTGAAAACCCAATCGCTTATGTAGCATTAGGATTTAGCCCATTCACTCAGATGACTGACACAGATATCACAATAACGGGAGCTGATGAATTGTTTGATCCAGTGGATGGCTGATTGAAAGGGTATCCCTTTTATTGACCATCAGGGATAAAGAGATGTGATGTCAAAGGTGAAGAGTGAGGCAAAGGAGAAGAATACTGAGACTAGCTGCTTGCAGCCATGATCGGAGGTCTGTGTTTGGATCATGCGGTTGTCTACTTAATGTGGTCGCGGATATCAACAGCCCAGCAAAGCTGTGAAAGCAGAGAATCTGAGTAGGGTAGAGAAATTTACATTAGCAGCTTTTTTTTATATGTAATTGTGTAATGGGGAATTACAATAGAAAAGAAAATAGATGTCTTGTTGCAATAACTCCATTAGCACAATGCTGTAAAACCAATTAATATGAATACACAGGAAAATTTAAAAATGCATGTTGAGTTTGTCATAACACTGCACAACCAACACTATAACTTCCTGTCATACCCATTCATACAGTATAATCCTGGTGCCACTGTTTGTCAAGTCATTTCAGGGTATTGCTCAGATTCCATGCTGTAATGACCAGTCTGTAATAATATTTCTAATTAATTTTTAATTTTAGTGTTAATATAATATTGTTTGCAGTTTAGTAATACCAAGTTTACATTAATGCCAATTTAGTTCAAATATAGAACCATATGCAATTGGGTTGAGTATCAATATTAATTTAATTTATATACATTGACAATAATTTATTTATGAAAGTAATAATATTGAGGACCACTGAGCTACAGTTTTCCCAGTAAGCTGAGCTGTTGGAGTTTAGCCAAAGTACAGAGGAACCTCGATTATCCAAATTTCAGATTGTCCAAAGAAGATTTCAAGGTCGCACTAAACATTACATCAAAGGGGTAAGTGTATTCCATTCACCTGGACTGAAGAGCATGTGAAAACACTGACAAAAATAAAGAAACACAAGCAACTCAGCAACTTGATTTTTTTTGGTAAGCAATGTTATACAAAGTAAGTGTTGTACAGTATTCCCGTCACTTTACCAGGCCATTCATGAAAGAAAAATGGCAGAGGACATAAACGCATGTGTGAGGCGGTGCTTCTATCTTGCTATCGTGAGACTGAGTTCCCGGAAACTGACAAATGCTTTTGCGATTGTAGAAGCCGTTCAGGATCTTGTTTAATGCTGCCTTCCCCACTCCTTGCCAAGTGCTAACTACTACTGCATTTTTAAAAAAAAATCTCATGTTATCATTGCTTTATTTTGTTCATCATGTACAATCTGTGTCCTCTTGTGCTCAATACGTTAAAATTATCGATGTAAACAAATTCTCCAGTAGAGCACAGCGTTAAATCAGCATGGCTTCCCTTGTTTAAAGTAAAATCGATTATCTGAATAATCAATTATCTGAACGGAATAGTGCCCGCCCATCTTGTCTGGACAATCGAGGTTCCTCTGTACATTGTTTTAAAAATACAATGTAAGATAAACAAAAACTGGCTCTGATTACATGGCACAACACTCCTATCGTGGGCTGTGGACCTGGCGCATATTGAGGTGGAATAACAATGCAGCAACGTAGATGCCACAAAATATATTCAAATGTGTCTTGTTGGGTGCAATTTGGAGCAATTCTGGACAGCCCAAGTACTCTGGAAATTGACAGATTACTCTAGAGGATGAAGAGAAGATGCAATTGGAGGGTTTCAAGTGAGGTAGTGGGATCATGTTTGGAAAAGGCAGAAAGAGTTTTTCACCTTATCCTCACTTGCCCAGAGAAGCACTGCTACTATTCTTGACTGCAGAAAAATAATTATAACACTTACCTTTACTGGTCTCTTTATCCTGACCACCAAATCAGACTGGATGAAACATCCACAAGGCTCAGCTCTGTGGGATGTTAAATTTCTATTAGGGAGTTAATGTATATAATATGACCCAAATTTGCATAGACTAATAAGGGTTCTGCTTCATTCAGACAGACCTCAGCTGTCCAGGGGGTGGGTATGAAATGAATGGGTATGGAATAGCAAATGCATGGCTGCAATTTGAACTTGGCTGCTCCTCCATTTCTGCCGGCTGAAGAGATTTAATATCAGGCTTTACATATCCTCCAGCTATAAAATGGGTCTGGACATATGTTTCAATCTAGTCTCATTAAGTCTTTCATTCATTTGTGATGTTCTGCAGCTGCATCACAAATTGCATGGCATTGGCCAATCCAAGCATGCATTTTTTTTTTTGAACATTTTTGGCATTTCTTCACCTTCCTCTATTCCAAGTGTTCACCCACCCAAACTCATTGGCCGCCATTAAACAGGGGCAGGCAACAAATCCATTCTAAGGAGGTGTGTTGGGTGTTGAAACCTTTGAAAGAGGCCTTCTGCCTTCATTTTAACAAGGTTTGTATTGTTTTGCTGCCACCACATATCCTTCCTGTGATATGAGAAAGAACGGCTGGATGCGTTAATACTTTTACAACATGGCTCATGAGCCAGAAAGAAAATTGCAATTATCAGGGAACAAGTACAAACTAAACCCAAAATGGAACTGTGAGGTGATAAATGGGTTCCAGGTCCTAATGGATTCCATCCTATAGTCTTAAAAGAAGTAGCTAATAAGATAGTTGATGCATTGGTTTTAACATTCCAAAACTTATTAGATTCTGGAAAGATTCCTCTCGATCCAAAAATAGTAATGCAACACCTTTATTCAAAAATTGCATTGAACTGAATGATTTATTGTCATTTGTGTTTAACATTTAAATACAGTGAAAATGTCACCACGCTCGGAAGCCATTTTGCATTACTGAAGATACTGAGAAGTAACTAGAATATAACTGCAAACAGAGTTCTTCCTCCGTCCTTGTGGTCTGCTTGACATGGGGGCAGGGGAGAGTTCTCCACAACAGACTCCATGTCCACTAATGCCCCAGCACTACAGTCCATCACCGCAATTGCATTCCAGGAACACCACTCCGGGCCTATCACACTGCTGCTGATGCAACCACTTCCCCAGAAAAATTTAACTAAAAGTCAAAAGAAACAAAGAAACAAAGAAATCAGACAGAAGTGGATCAACCCTGGGCCAGGAGCTTGGAGGAGGAAGGCAGAAAGTGGAAGCTTTAGCCGAGTTAACTTAACATATTTCAGAGGAAAAGTGTTGGAAGTTATTTTTAAAGACATTATAATGGGCAACTTGGTTAATTTGCAAGCAGTCAGGCAGAGTCAATATAGATTTAGCAAAGGGAAATTAAGTTTAAATAATTTATTGGAGTTCTTTAAAGAAATAACATGATGTAGTGGCTCAGTGGGTAGCACTGCTACCTCACAGCAACAGGGTCCTGGTTTTAATTCCAGCCTTGGGCGTCTGTCTGTGTGGAGTTTGCACATTCTCCCCATGTTTGCGTGGGTTTCTTTCAGGTGCTCAGGTTTCCTCCCACAGTCCAAAGATGTGCAGGTTAGGTGAATTGGCTGTGCTTAATTGTCCGTAGTGTCAGGTACATTCATCAGAGGGAAATGGGTCTGGGTGGGTTACTCTTTGAAGGGTCGGTGTGGGCTTGTTGGGCCGAAGGGCCTGTTTCCACACTGTAGGGAATCTAATCTAATCTAATCTAATGTAGATAAAGGAGAACAGTGGATGGAATGTATTTAGATTTCCAGAAGGCATTTGATAAGGTGCCACCTCAAAGGTTATTGTGGAAATTGTTTAAGGGGATATTCTGTTGGCAAGGATTGAAGAATATTATGAGTGGAGGAGAAGGGAAAAAGTCAGTGATGCACAGATTTGGTTCCAGTCCAGATAATAGGCCTCGCTGAGATGTTTTCCTTCTGTTTCCTTGAGGATCCTTCCTTTCATTGTTTCTGAAGGTGGTTTTCCTCTTTTCCTTTTAACGAGGGAATCTACAGGGAGAGAGAGTAACTAACTGCTTGGAATGTTTGTGTACGACTTCAATCACTGAAGAGACAGAATTATTTTCATCTTCGTAGGTTCGATATTTCTGCTGTATTGTACAAAAAACAAAGCTGTCACTAATTGCTCAGGTCGGATTACACTTCTTCCCACCCTACCTCTTGCAAAAATGCCATCCTGTATTCCCAATTCCTCCGCCTCAGCCGTATCTGCTCCCAGGAGGACCAGTTCCACCACAGAACACACCAGATGCCTCCTTCTTTAGAGACCGCAATTTCCCTCCCCAAGTGGTTAAAGATGCCCTCTAATGCATCTCGTCCACATCCTGCACCTCTGCCCTCAGATCCACCCCTCCAACTGTAACAAGGACAGAATGCCCCTGGTGCTCACCTTCCACCCTACCAACCTTCGCATTAACCAAATCATCCGCCGACATTTCCGCCACCTCCAAAAAGACCCCACTACCAGGGATATATTTCGCTCCCCACCCCTTTCCGCCTTCCGCAAAGACCGTTCCCTCCGTGACTACCTGGTCAGGTCCATGCCCCTTCCCCACAACCCACCCTCCCATCCTGGCACTTTCCCCTGCCACGGCAGGAACTGTAAAACCTGCGCCCACACCTCCTCCATCTATCCAAGGCCCTAAAGGAGCCTTCCACATCTATCAAAGTTTTACTTGCACATCCACTAATATAATTTATTGTATCCGTTGCTCCCGATGCGGTCTCCTCTACATTGGGGAGATTGGGCGCCTCCTAGCAGAGCGCTTTAGGGAACATCTCTGGGACACCCGCACCAATCAACCACACCACCCTGTGGCCCAACATTTCAACTCCCCCTCCCACTCTGCCGAGGACATGGAGGTCTTGGGCCTCCTTCACCGCCGCTCCCTCACCACCAGATGCCTGGAGGAAGAATGCCTCATCTTCCGCCTCGGAACACTTCAACCCCAGGGCATCAATGTGGATTTCAACAGTTTCCTCATTTCCCCGTCCCCCACCTCACCCTAGTTCTAAACTTCCAGCTCAGCACTGTCCCCATGACTTGTCCGGACTTGTCCTACCTGCCTATCTCCTTTTCCACCTATCCACTCCACCCTCTCCTCCCTGACCTATCACCTTCATCCCCTCCCCCACTCACCCACTTTCTCCCCACCCCCACCCTCCTCTAGCTTATCTCTCCACGCTTCAGGCTCTCTGCCTCTATTCCTGATGAAGGGCTTTTGCCCGAAACGTCGTTTTCGCTGCTCCTTGGATGCTGCCTTAACTGCTGTGCTCTTCCAGCACCACTAATCCAGAAACTAATTGCTCAGGGCCAATCAAGAAGTTTCGCTATGTTCAGTAATCCTGAACACACACACACACACACACACACACACACACACACACACACACAAAACTGGTGCCAGCTAAAATAACGAATCAAGAGACTGTCATTGAGCATACCTGGCCTGAGTGCACCCCCATGGAGCCAAAGTGTGTAACAGCCTCCCAACTGCACGAATAAGGCAGCATTGGAGTTACAGTGCAGAATGAGTTCCAATAACTCAGTTACTTTGAAGAAACTGCAACACAACATCTCCTTCCATAATCTGTTGCTTTAAAGCAGTAATGTTTCCCATGTTTTAGCCTACAGTCCATAAAGTAAAGGTGATTTTTGCACCCTCTTGTAAAGGACATTGGTGAACTCACTCCCAGAAACACTTGTGGATTGCTCCCAGTTGACCTCTGGATGAAGCCTCTGGTTAGGGAGTTCAATTCTGGTGTCTTTTTCAGGCACAAAATCATAACATTCCCTTCCAAGCCTGGCAGCTGCATATCTCACTGTGGGAGCTGACAGATGCATGTGACATTTTCGGTAGTCATGTGAAGACATCTCCCTCACAGTCCTTCACACATCTGGAATTACTGACACTGTCTCTGTATTTCCTTTCACTACAGGTTGTGAAGAATTGTTGAAGACCTTTGTTCTCTTTTTCATGAACTGCTGCTTATCCACAGCTGCAGCTCTCTGAGCCTCATGTCTTTAACACTCGTCATTGCTCTACCCTCCTTCTTCTTATAATAATAGATAATAGATAATAGACAATAGGTGCAGGAGTAGGTCATTCTGCCCTTCGAGCCTGCACCACCATTCAATATGATCATGGCTGATCATCCTTAATCAGTATCCTGTTCCTGCCTTATCTACATAACCCTTGATTCCACAATCCTTGACAGCTCTATCCAACTCTTTCTCAAATGAATCCAGAGACTGGGCCTCCACTGCCCTCTGGGGCAGAGCATTCCACACAGCCACCACTCTCTGGGTGAAGAAGTTTCTCCTCATCTCTGTTCTAAATGGTCTACCCCGTATTTTTAAGCTGTGTCCTCTGGTTCGGAACTCACCCATCAGCGGAAACATGTTTCCTGCCTCCAGAGTGTCCAATCCTTTAATAATCTTATATGTCTCAATCAGATCCCCTCTCAGTCTTCTAAACTCAAGGGTATATAATCTTCGAGGAGAAAGTGAGGACTGCAGATGCAGGAGATCAGAGCTGAAAATGTGTTGCTGGAAAAGCGCAGCAGGTCAAGCAGCATCCAAGGAGCAGGAGAATCGACGTTTCGGGCATGAGCCCTTCTTCAGGAATGAGGAAAGTGTGTCCAGCAGGCTAAGATAAAAGGTAGGGAGGAGGGACTTGGGGGAGGGGTGTTGGAAATGCGATAGATGGAAGGAGGTTAAGGTGAGGGTGATAAGATGAGGGTGATAGGCCGGTGTGAGGGTGGGGGCAGAGAGGTCAGGAAGAAGATTGCAGGTTAGGAAGGCAGTGCTGAGTTCGAGGGTTGGGACTGAGACAAGGTGGGGGGAGGGGAAGTGAGGAAACTGGAGAAATCTGAGTTCATCCCTTGTGGTTGGGGGGTTCCTAGGCGGAAGATGAGGTGCTCTTCCTCCAACCGTCGTGTTGTTATGGTCTGGCGATGGAGGAGTCCAAGGACCTGCATGTCCATTGTGGAGTGGGAGGGGGAGTCGAAGTGTTGAGCCACGGGGTGGTTGGGTTGGTTGGTTCGGGTGTCCCAGAGGTGTTCTCTGAAACGTTCTGCAAGTTCCTAAATGTCGATTCTCCTGCTCCTTGGATGCTGCCTGACCTGCTGCGCTTTTCCAGCAACACATTTTCTGCTCAAGGGTATATAAGCCCAGTCGCTCCAGTCTTTCAGCGTAAGGTAATCCCGCCATTCCAGGAATTGACCCCATGAACCTACGCTGCACTTCCTCAATAGCTAGAATGTCTTTCCTCAAATTTAGAGACCAGAGCTGCACACAGTACTCCAGGTGTGGTCTCACCAGGGCCCTGTACAGCTGCAGAAGAACCTCTTTGCTTCTATACTCAATCCCTCTTGTTATGAAGGCCAGCATGCTATTAGCCTTCTTCACTACCTGCTGTACCTGCATGCTTATCTTCATTGACTGGTGTACAAGAATACCCAGATCTCTCTGTACTGCCCCTTTACCTAAATTGATTCAATTTAGGTAGTAATCTGCCTTCCTGTTCTTGCCATCAAAGTGGATAACCATACATTTATCCACATTAAACTGCATCTGCCATGCATCTGACCACTCACCTAACTTGTCAAGGTCACCCTGTAATCTCCTCACAGCCTCATCACATTTCACCTGCCACCCAGCTTAGTATCATCAGCAAATTTGCTAATGTTATTACTAATACCATCTTCTATATCATTAACATATATTGTAAAAAGCTGCGGTCCCAGTACTGATCCCTGCGGTACCCCACTGGTCACTACCTGCCATTCCGAAATGGAGCCGTTTATCACTACTCTTTGTTTCCTATCAGCCAACCAACTTTCAATCCAAGTTAGTACTTTGCCCCAATACCGTGCGCCCTAATTTTGCTCACTAACCTCCTATGTGGGACTTTATCAAAAGCTTTCTGAAAGTCCAGGTACACTACATCTACTAGATCTCCCTTGTCCATCTTCAGAGTTACATCCTCAAAAAATTCCAGATTAGTCAAGCATGATTTCCCCTTCATAAATCCATGCTGACTCTGACCTATCCTGTTACTACTATCCAGATGTGTCGTAATTTCATCCTTTATAATAGACTCCAGCATCTTTCCCACCACTGAGGTCAGACTAACTGGTCTAAAATTTCCTGCTTTCTCTCTCCCACCTTTCTTAAAAAGTGGTATAACATTAGCCACATGGACTCCTCCATCGCCAGACCATAGCAACACGACAGCTGGAGGAAGAGCAACTCATCTTCTGCCTAGGAACCCCCCAAACACAAGGGGTGAACTCAGATTTCTCCAGTTTCCTCATTTCCCCTCCCCCCACCTTGTCTCAGTCCCAACCATCGAACTCAGCACCGCCTTCCTAACCTGCAATCTTCTTCCTGACCTCTCTGCCCCCACCCCCACTCAGGCCAATCCAATCCACAGGAACTGATCCCAAATCAATCGAACTCTGGAAAATAATCACCAACGCATCCATGATTTCTCGAGCCACCTCCTTCAGTACCCTGGGATGTAGACCATCAGGCCACAGGGACTTATCAACCTTCAGACCTAACAGTCTCTCCAACACCAATTCCTGGCAAATATAAATTCCCTTCAGTTCAGGTCCTTCAGCCACTGTTACCTCAGGGAGATTGCTTGTGTCTTCCCCAGTGAACACAGATCTGAAGTACCAAATCAATTCTTCTGCCATTTCTTTGTTCCCCGTAATATATTCCCCCGTTTCTGTGTTCAAGGGCCCAATTTTAGTCTTAACCATTTTCTTGCCTTTCACATACCTAAAAAAACTTTTACTATCCTCCTTTATATTATTGGCCAGTTTACCTTCTTCATCTCCTTCTACATTATTTTGATTCCAACATGAATGAAGAATTATCAGGAATGAAATAAATGCGTTATATTCGAAATCTTATTGTTGTCAATGGCAACTTTGGGACCTTAGTGAGCAGCTTTCATCTTCCATCTTCGTTGAAACCCTGTTCAGTTGCCATGTAGGTGTGTGATATCAATAACTCATGCCTGGTTTCTCCCTTCCCTGTTGCTGAAATTTGGGAAGATATTTGTGCTCTTTAACCTCACTTGCTTGGTGTGCATATGTCAAATAGCACAATGTGTATCTATTCCCCTTTGTTACTATCTGCAATGCAGCCCCTACAAAATCCAAAGATTCATTCAGTCTGCACAATGGTTTCACGACCAAGTCACTAATTTTGATATGAACAAGCCTCTGAATTGTCCAACACAAATGACTGTTCTTTAGTTTCAACTCCTGCAAACCTTTACCATCAGTACTGCTGCTGCATCTTAGATCTCTTCTTGTGAAAAGATAAGGAATGAGTGGAAATACTTGGAAAGCATTTATATTGTTTGCTGCTTTTAGACCTTAATTGCTCTTCACTTATATATACTGTATAGCATTCCAAATGCTTTCAGGATATTCTTATGCAATGGCTTTTGGCACTTGCAATTTTGATAACTTCTTAGGAGTGTACGTTGGCTCTGCCTAAACACATGCAAGTACATCAGGAGCCCCCCTCTGTTACACTGCCAAACTTTCATTTGGAAAACAAACTGGTGCAAGATGGTGATGTCAAAATTCCACTTTGGCTGTTTCACCCTCTACTCTCATTTTGAATTTGATATCCTCCCCACTTCATTGTTTTTGATGGCTTTCTCCTTCTGTCTCCCATCCCCTCTATCCCTCTTCATTTCTCCAGCCCCCACTTTCAACTGTGAGCCTGATTTCCATCTCTTTGAATGTTCCTGCTCTGTTATGTTCAGAATGTTCACTGGCTTGTTAGCATCTCTGATTATCGAGTCAATATCTCGATGCATTGTGAGAGATGCTCTGAGGGACAGACAGAGAAACATTCACCTGAGCTAATGCCAAATTATAGGGTGAGGTCAGCTGATTTACGCACAGACACTTCGAACACAGGTCCAGAGTTGGTACCAGCCACCCTCTGAAAGAACTACTTTCTCATTCCCATATCGTGTTACATAAGACAGTTGACATGAAAGAGTTAGCTTTGAAGCCGTTGCATAGCTCCACTCACTGACTTTTAAAAGAATAACCCTCGGAAGAACTAGTTAGCTCCAATTGTCAGTTTCAGTTCCAATCTGTTCATTTTACCTCCACTATTAACAGCTGAACAATTTACTTTAGCCAGATCTCACTTCAGAAATATCAATGTTTCTGACCAAGTGTTATATCTCTAGTCTTAAGCTAGTATATAACCCATTATCTTAATTGCTGTGTAACATACAATTTCATGTTACACAAGTACACCCATCTTCTATTAAGACATATTAGCAGTTAAACCTTTATCATTGAATATGCATAAGTCCCTTAAACCAATACAACAAGAATGATGGGTGGTAATAAAGGAGATCCCAGCGGAAACAGGCCAGCTGAGAATATCACTTACATGAATGCCTAATTCCTAAATAAGAATTCGAATCATATTACCATGACGTAATATTCTATTGTGCCTCATAATAAAATAATGTAAGTAATCAATTCATGAATTTCAGAGGAAATAGACAAGATAGCAAGTTTGCAGATGACACCAAACTTGGAGGTGTAGTGGACAGCAAAAAAGGCTGTGTCCGACTACAGCGGGACTCTGAGCAGATGGGCCAGTGGGCCGAGGAATGGAGCTGAAATTTAATTTCGGTGAAGGTGAGGTGTTTCATTTTGGTAGGACGAATTGGGGCAGGACTTATACACTTAATGGTAGGGTCCTGGGGAGTGAACCAAAGAAAGAAACCTTGAGGTGTAGATTCATAGTTCCTTGAAGGTGGAGTCGCAGGTAGACAGGGAAGTAAAGAAGGCGTTTAGTACATTTGTTTTTATTGGTCAGTGCATTGAGTATAGGAATTGGGAGGCCACATTGCAGCTGTGCAGGACATTGATTGGGCTGCATTGGGATATTGTATTCAATTCTGGTCTCCTTGCTAGAAGAAAGATGTTGTAAAATTTGAAAGGGTACAGAACAGATTCAGAAGAATGGTGTCAATGTTGAAGGGTTTGAGCTATAGGGTGAGGCTAAATAGGCTGGGGCTACTTTTCCTGGAGCTTTGGAGGCTGAGGGGTGACTTTATAGAGGTTCATAAAATCATGAGGGGTATGGATAGAGTCAATAGACAAGGTCTTTTTCCCAGGGTAGGAGAGTCCAAAACTAGAGGACATATGTTTAAGGTGAGAGGATAAAGATTTAAAAGGGATTTAGGGGGGAACTTTTTACATAGAAGGTGATGCATGTATGGAATAAGTTGCCAAAGGAGGTGGTGAAGGCTTGGTCCAATTATAACATTTAAAAGGCATCTGGATGAGTACATGAATAGGAAGGGTTTAGGGTTTATTGGGCCAATCCAAGATTAATTTAGGATATCTGGTCAGCATGGATGAGTTAGACTGAAAGGTCTGTGTCTGTGTTTTACAATTCTATGACTCTATGATTTTAAGACATAGGTATGTCAATAATATCTTTTCTGCATCTCTCTCATGATGATGTTGACAAACATCGCAATTGGATTTCCTTCTTCTTGTTCTTGGCTGAAAAAAACTTTGACTGCTTTCTGCCCAACTAAGCAATTACTGAAGAGGAAAATCTGCTGCTGTGTATCAGAATCATCATCCATTTTCAGATCCAAATCCAAGCATTTTGCGAAACCTTCTCCCTCTCCACCCTTGCATTAACAGTAAAGTGTGGGAGAAATCTCAAAGAAATTCATCCTTTCCTTGTGAGGTATTCTGTAATCTCTTGCATCAACTGAAAAAAAATAGTTATATCCCAAAATAAAAGTAAACATCATCTTCAAATTTACGCAAGACTTTCCTTTATGCCTTCATTTCCAGACCATTCATTCTAAATGAAGAATCCCTGCTTTAAGCCATTCAAATATGCTGTAAGTGCATCCATGCACATCCTTAATTACAAAACTGGCTGTGAATTGTGGAAGCCGGGATAATATAAGGCTAATCACACAGTGACTGTGAAGATATAACTTTTGTTTTCACAAGCACTGGGTCACATTTATGTTTATAATACTATTAGTAGATTAAATGAGTCAAACAATCCTATTAGATGAGTCAATGGGCTAAATTATGATTGAACTGGAATTCCTAAAATGAGTTTTCACCGTTAATAATGCTAATGCACATCTTCTATGACTACAACATCTTAACATGATTAAAGCATTTTGCTATTACTCAATGTTTTTCATCACCACTGTTCATTGTAGGGTGAAACACTCTATATCTTTATTTTGGGCATTACTTTATCTTTCAATGACTGATTAATCCATTTAGTACAAATTAATGCAACTTTTAAAAATATAAGCATAGCATGGCATATTCCTTAAATGTCACTGATCACTGGGATTCTATTCCTCTCTCCTCAAAAGAGTTGATTTTTGGTTTGGGTATATTCTATGGGAAATGCAACCTTCAAGTATTTCATCAAACGCATCAAATATTAACTTTGATACTATGCATTAATCATGCAATCTATGATCATAAAGAGGACCACATAATTTTCAGAAAACTCTGTTCCACTTGAGACCAGCTTATGCATAGCACTAAATTGAAAGTATACACCAGATAAAACCATAAGACCATAAAATATAGGACTAGAATAAGGTCATTTGGCCCATTGAGTCAGTTCCACCTTTCCTTCATGGCTGATTTGTTCTCAAACCCAGTCTCCTGCCTTCAACCCATAACCTTTGACCTACTTACTAATCAAGAACATATCTACCTTGGCCTTAAATACATTCACAGATGGTTCTGAAACTCAATCTATTTAGTTCGATTTTACATGCAGAGTCGGAGCTGTCAAATTGATGAAAGGTTTTTTTTAATAGAACTACAAATAAAGAAATAGAGAAGAAATATCTGTCAGTGAATTTGCAAAAGCATGAAGGAAGACCAGGATTGAAGAATGAGGAAATTTCAATGTCCTGACTCTAAATTGGGAAAAAAGTATTGTGAGAAAGTGAGGGCTGCAGATGCTGGAGATCAGAGCTGAAAATGTGTTGCTGGAAAAGCGCAGCAGGTCAGGCAGCATCCAAGGAACAGGAGAAGGGCTTATGCCCGAAACGTTGATTCTCCTGTTCCTTGGATGCTACCTGACCTGCTGCGCTTTTCCAGCAACACATTTTCAAAAAAATATTGTGCCAAGGCTAGGAAAGGAAAGAACTATCATAGTCAGTATGCCTCCAATCCAACAAGGGAAAGAGCAGCATTGGGTCTGGCACGAGTGTAACAAACTAAACTCTGCTGATACAGATGTCATACAAAGGTGTTTCCACTGACCTTGACCACCTGAATGTCATCATCAGACTCTTTCTATCTCCACTGCCATGTCCTCAAGGCTAGATATTGGAACCGACCTTCCTAGCCGTCTGACATATTCCTAATCTCTTCTAAGGATGGCTCCTCAGAATCACCTGAACATTCCCCCTCCCCAGCTGTTGAGACTCCTCATGAGGGCCTTTACTCTCACACCTTTGACCCTGTCATCCTCTTTCTGACCTGCTGCACCATTTTTATTGCTCACAAATACAGTAACTGGCAGTCATCAGCAGCATCCTGGAAATGAGTTTAGATTTATTTTACGATAAATATATTGCTTTACAGAGAGAAAGCGGTCTTCTCAATTTGATTTCTCGAAATGCTGCTCATCTCTTTTCTGACCAGAGAGGCAGCTAACAATGTGACTGTATGTTAAACCCAGGCTACAATCACACAGATGAGATGGTAGCATAAGATATGTGTTTATTTCAACTGGAATGAATGTTGCATGTTATGGCCTCACACCCAGGAAATTGGGAAAACAAATTTTTAACCCAAATAATTGAGGCAATTAACTCAGGAAAATGTAGAGTCTGAGTAGCTCAACTTAGCTCACCACCACCTTCACTAAGGCAAATAATGAGTGACAGTAAATGTAGGCCTTGCCAACAATGTCTATATCTCATGAAAAAAAACTGTAAAAGGAGAGAGATAAAGTAGGAAACAACTGAGGAAATCATTGCTAGGAAAAGAAGTTAATTCTCATTTGAAAAGATATTTATTAATCAGGAGAAACCAGCATGTTGTTGTCACCTGAGTAGACTGATTAAACTCTGTGGAGAAAGTGAGGACTGCAGATACTGGAGATCAGAGCTGAAAAATGTGTTGCTGGAAAAGCGCAGCAGGTCAGGCAGCATCAAAGGAGCAGGAGAATCGACGTTTCGGGCATAAGCCCTTCTTCAGGAATCTGAAGAAGGGCTTATGCCCGAAACGTCGATTCTCCTGCTCCTTTGATGCTGCCTGACCTGCTGCGCTTTTCCCGTAACACGTTTTTAAGCTCTGATTAAACTCTGTGCTGAGGAACCAGAGGAGGTAGATCAAGGTAGTGCAATAGATGTTGCATATGCGGACTTTCAGAAGACTTTTGATAAAATGAAACAGGAGGCTCTAAATGAAAATGGAATTAAAGGGGGAAGTGGAGGTATGGATCCAATTGGATCAGTGACAGAATAACATCGAGGTCTATTTTTTGAGCAAAGATAATCTGCCATGATGGAAGAAGGCCTATTTATGGATATAGCAGAAAAAAATAGTTACAAATTGCAAAGGAAATCTTTTCTTTTGCAAAGCTCACAAGGATGATCTAATGGATTCCTGTGATATTCAGGCCATTGTAGCCAAGTTCTCAGTCTTAGATATAGAAATATAGATGTCACAATGCTGACATTTCACATGAGTCCACTTTGAGTGAAAATCCCATGACTGTGGGAAAATTGGTCATATCTGGACAGTAAGCAAGAGTATACAAAACAGCCTCGGTTTAGGACATGGTAAATTTCCAGGCCTCAACCATGCACCAGCTGATGGTAAATTAGATCAAGAATATAGAAATTCTCCAAAGTATCTATGATTAGTACAGAAGCAGACAGGTTCTGAAAGAGTTAACTCTGAGGATTGCCATAACCGCCACTTTCCATGATGAGGTTATAGGGACCAAGAAGCAGGACAACTTTTGATCGAGGAGGAGGAAGACTTACTATCCAAGTCTTCCTCACAGTGTCTGTAATAATATCTATCATATTGAGACAAGTTGTTACTAGTTGCTCACATGCAATAAATTTATTCAGAATAACTGCAACAGACTCATCCAGTTAGGCCAGGATTTCCTGTTCCATACCAGATCAAGAGGTCTTGTAGTTCCCCACGTTTAAAGTTGATGGTGACAATAACATACTTCATGAGCAACAGCTTCTGAAGCACAGTGGGTTGGCATGTACATACAACAGATGTTATCCAGCAGGAAGATTGAAAGTTGTGCTCCATTAGAAACTAATAAAAATAGCAATGGAAGATTAACAAATCTGAAGATATGGAAGCTGGTGTTTCACAACTTCATTTAATCATTGATACACCAGCAGCACTGCCTCTTATCTCAGAAGAAGAAGACAATAAAACCTCAAATCATCTTCCTTTCTTAAAAAAAAGTGTGGAACAGTCTATTTAGTCTAATGACTAATATACTGGCAGGGAAATATGCGAGAACTGCTTGGGAGGATTTAAACTAGCAAGGTGGGTGGTGGGACCCAGGGAGATAGTGAGGAAAGAGTATAGCTGAGAACAGAAGTGAGTCAAACAGTCAGGGCAGGCAGGGACAAGGTAGGACTACTAAATTAAACTGCATTTATTTCAATGCAAGGGGCCTCACAGGGAAGGCAGATGAACTCAGGGCATGGTTAGCAACATGGGACTGGGATGTCATAGCAATTACGGAAACATGGCTCAGGGATGGGTAGGACTGGCAGCTTAATGTTCCAGGATACAAATGCTACAGGAAGGATAGAAAGGGAGGCAAGAGAGGAGGGAGGGTGGCATTTTTGATAAGGGATAGCATTACGGCTGTGCTGAGGGAGGATATTCCCGGAAATACATCCAGGGAAGTTACTTGGGTGGAACTGAGAAATAAGAAAGGGTTGATCACCTTATTGGGATTGTATTATAGACCCTCCCAGTAGTCAGAGGGAAATTGAGAAACAAACCTACAAGGAGATCTCAGCTATCTGTAAGAATAGTAGGGTGGTTATGGTAGGGGATTTTAACTTTCCAAACATCAACTGGGATTGCTATAGTGTTAAAGGTTTAGATGGAGAGGAATTTCTTAAGTGTGTACAAGACAATTTTCTGATTCAGTATGTGAATGTACCTACTAGAGAAGGTGCAAAACTTGACTACTCTTGGGAAATAAGGCAGGGCAGGTGACAGAGTTGTCAGTGGGGGAGCACTTTGGGGCCAGCGACCATAATTCTATTCGTTTTAAAATAGTCATGGAAAAGGATAGACCAGATCTAAAAGTTGAAGTTCTAAATTGGAGAAAGGCCAATTTTAATGGTATTAGGCAAAAACTTTTAAATGCAGATTTGAGGTAGATGTTCGCAGGTAAAGGGTCGGCTGGAAAACGGGAAGCCTTCAGAAATGAGATAACAAGAATCCAGAGAAAGTCAGGGTGAAAGGGAAGGCTGGTCAGTATAGGGAATGCTGGATGACTAAAGAAATTGAGGGTTTGGTTAAGGAAAAGAAGGAAGCATATGCCAGGTATAGACAGGATAGATCGAGTGAATCCTTCGAAGAGTATAAAGAAAGTAGGAGTATGCTTAAGAGGGAAATCAGGAGGGCAAAACAGGGACATGAGATAGCTTTGGAAAATAGAATTAAGTAGAATCCAAAGGGTTTTTACAAATATATTAAGGACAAAAGAATAACTAGGGAGAGAATAGGGCCCCTCAACGATCAGCAAGGCGGCCTTTATGTGGAGCCACAGAAAATGGGGGAAATACTAAATGAATATGTTGCATCAGTATTTACTGTGGAAAAAGATATGGAAGATATCGACTGTCGGGAAATAGATGGTGCCATCTTGCAAAATGTCCAGATTTCAGAGGAGGAAGTGCTGGATGTCCTGAAATGGTTAAAAGTGGATAAGGTCCTGATCAGGTGTACCCGAGAACTCTGTGGGAAGCTAGAGAAGTGATTGCTGGGCCTCTTGCTGAGATATTTGTATCATCGATAGTCACAGGTGAGGTGCTGGAAGACTGGAGGTTGGCAAACGTGGTGCCACTGTTTAAGAAGGGCGGTAAAGACAAGCCAGGGAACTATAGACTGGTGAGCCTGACCTGGGCAAGTTGTTGGAGGGAATCCTGAGGGACAGGATGTACATGTATTTGGAAAGGCAAGGACTGATTTGGGATAATCAACATGGCTTTGTGCGTGGGAAATCATGTCTCACAAACTTGATTGAGTTTTTTGAAGAGGTAATAAAAAAGATTGATGAGGGCAGAGCAGTAGATGTGATCCATATAGACTTCAGTAAGGCATTCGACAAGGTTCCCTATGGGAGACTGATTAGCAAGGTTAGATCTCATGGAATACAGGGAGAACTCGCCATTTGGATACAGAACTGGCTCAAAGGTAGAAGACAGAGGGTGGTGTGGAGGGCTGTTTTTCAGACTGGAGGCCTGTGACCAGTGGAGTGCCACAAGGATCGGTGCTGGGTCCTCCACTTTTTGTCATTTACATAAATGATTTGGATGCGAGCATAAGAGGTTCAGTTAGTAAGTTTGCAGATGACACCAAAATTGGAGGTGTAGTGGACAGCGAAGAGGGTTACCTCAGATTACAACAGGATCTGGACCAGATTGGCCAATGGGCTGAGAAGTGGCAGATGGAGTTTAATTCAGATAAATGCGAGGTGCTGCATTTTGGGAAAGCAAATCTTAGCAGGACTTATACACTTCATGGTAAGGTCCCAGTGAGTGTTGCTGAACAAAGAGACCTTGGAGTGCAGGTTCATAGCTCCTTAAAAGTGGAGTCGCAGGTAGATAGGATAGTGAAGAAGGCGTTTGGTATACTTTCTTTTATTGGTCAGAGTATTGAGTACAGGTGTTGAGAGGTCATGTTGCGGCTGTACAGGACATTGGTTAGGCCACTGTTGGAATATTGCATGCAATTCTGGTCTCCTTCCTATCGGAAAGATGTTGTGAAACTTGAAAGGGTTCAGAAAAGATTTACAAAGATGTTGCCAGGGTTGGAGAATCTGAGCTCTAGGGAGAGGCTGAACAGGCTGGGGCTGTTTTCCCTGTAGCGTCGGAGACTGAGGGGTGACCTTATAGAGGTTTACAAAATTATGAGGGGCATGGATTGGATAAATAGACAAAGTCTTTTCCCTGGGGTCGGGGAGTCCAGAACTAGAGGGCATAGGTTTAGGGTGAGAGGGGAAAGATATAAAAGAGACCTAAGGGGCAACTTTTTCACACAGAGGGTGGTACATGTATGGAATGAGCTGCCAGAGGATGTGGTGGAGGCTGGTACAATTGCAACATTTAAGAGGCATTTGGATGGGTATATGAATAGGAAGGGTTTGGAGGGATATGGGCCAGGTGCTGGCAGGTGGGACTAGATTGGGTTGGGATATCTGGTTGGCATGGACGGGTAGGACCGAAGAGTCTGTTTCCATGCTGTACATCTCTATGACTCTATGACAGTGTTCCAGTACAGGTAATGGTAACGTTAGAGTGTAATATAATGATACCTCCTTCTGCTTGCCAGTAGAAGTAGGGGGCAAAGTCTCCCTGACTGAAATAAATTTATTTAAGAAGATTAGTTAAATTGGTTTGAGATATTTAAAGTAAGGATCAGTAAGAGTACATTAGTTATTGTTAAAGTGTTAGGGTTGGTGCATACTATCATCATGGATTAGGATGGGCCAAATTATGAAATTAGTCCTCACAATGTTTAGGCAAGATAAATATTTATGCATAGCCAATCTAGGCTTATGCCTTATGCACAATTAGAAATAATAGTAAAGATATGGCCAGACTAGAACAAACATTGACATGTAAGAAGGTGAAAAACATGATTGGGCCTCACCAATTTTGGGTGTCTCAAAAAACATATCCGTTTGGCTTCATAGCGATCATAGATGTTTGTCGATAAGATGATTGAAAATTATGCTTATCAGTGAAAACTTGTTTCCTAACTTAGCCAATTGAAAGCTGTTAAATAAAACAGATTTGAGACATGCAGATTTGTGAGTAGAATTAACTAGCAAGAGCATAGAATTCCTTGATTTGGAGATGCCGGTGTTGGACTGGGGTGTACAAAGTTAAAAATCACACAACACCAGGTTATAGTCCAACAGGTTTAATTGGAAGCAGGTGGTTGTGCTGGATGAAGGAGTGGCACTCCAAAAGCTAGAGTGCTTCCAATTAAACCTGTTGGACTATAACCTGGTGTTGTGTGATTTTTAACATAGAATTCCTTGCCATTCTTACACACAAAGGGATGTGTTAATGTTCATGGTTAGTGAGATTGTTATGGAGTAGATAGAGTCACATTATTCCCTCTGGTGAATGGGCCATTAACTAGATACTAGATTGTTTGTTATAATGTAAAATGTAATGCAAAACAGAAACTGAATCTAGTTTGAGCAACATGATGTCACAGTAGGTGGTCTTCTGAGAGCTCCTGTGCAGACTACTCAGACCCCTTGGCATCATGGTAGCCCACAAACCCACCAACACACTAAAACAGCAGCTAATGAACTTGAAAGACCCTATACAGACAATGAGCAAAACTAAGGTCATTTACAAAATACCATGCAAGGACTGTAACAAACACTACATTGGACAAACAGGCAGAAAACTAGCCATCAGGATACATGAACACCAACTAGCCACAAAAAGACATGACCCTCTCTTGCTTGTATCCTCTCATACAGATGAGGAAGGACACCACTTGAACTGGGACAATAGTAGGACAAGCCAAATAAAGACATGCATGAGAATTCCTAGAAGCATGGCATTCCAACCAGAACTCTATCAACAAACCACATCAAGTTAGACCCCATCTACCACTCCCGAGAAAAGGAACAGGAAGTGACTTCACCATAGAAAACAACATCACCAAAGGAAATGACATCACCAACCCAAAGAAACCCAAACATATAAATAGAAAGCAGGAAGTTTCAGCATTGTTTTGCATAAAATCCACTGAAGATGTTACCTCATATGGTAATGAAACATCTGGAAATGAGCCTTTCAGCTCAGCGAGCAAACCTACATCCAAAGCTCCTGTGCAATGTAGTGAGCAGTTGAATGATAGAAAGATAGAAAATTGGAGTAAGAGTAGTCCATTTGATCCATCGAATATGCTCTGCAATTCAGTACAATCATGGTTAATCTTCGATCTCAATGCCATTCGCCTGCTGTCTTCCCATATCCTTTAACCCCTTTATTATCATAAAATCATTCAGAATAGAAGGTGCCTTCAGCACATTGAGCCTGTACTTTATAATGTTGGTGAGGTTAGCTGGCTCAACTGACCTCCCAGATAGTGCATGCCAAACTTCCACCACTCTATGTGTGAAAATATTTTGCCTCAAGTCCTCTTTACACCTCTTGCCTTTTACCTTAAAGATGTGCCCTGTTGTTATTGACCATTCAACTAAAGGGAACAGCTGCTTTCTTTCCATGTGCCTTCATAACTATCCTATTAACATATCCTGGTGCCTTCAGGGATTTGTGGACAAACGCTGCAAGATGCCTCTGTTCCTCCAAAGTTCCTAGTGTCCTGTCATTCATTGAGTACTCCCTTGCCGTATTACTTCTTCCACTGTCTGAAAATCTATACAATTATTTCTTGAACGTATTCAGTGACTTGATTTCCAAGAACTGTCTGAATTAAGAAATGGTTTCGCATCTGAGTTTGAAATGGTCAACTCAGTAACCTGAGGCTTTGACTGCTTATCATAGAATCCCCAGATTCGGAGTGGGGGGAGGCATCAGCACTGCATCCAGTCTGTCCAGCCCTATCAGAATGTTATGTGTTTAATTCAGATCTCCTCTCATTCTTCAAAACTCCAAGGAGTTGGAGCCCAGTCAACCAAATTTCTCCTCCTAAGGCAAATCTTCTACTCCAGCTATCAGTCTGGTGAACCTTCAGTGAACTGCCACTATGGCAATTAAATCTTTTCTTTGGTGAGGAGACCAAAACTACACACAGTATTCCAGATGAACTCTCACCAAGACCCTGTACAGCTACAGTAAGACTTCCTTGTTCTTGTATTTAAATATCCCTGCAATGAAGACCAATATCCCATCTTTCTTCTTCACCTGCTTGCATGCTTTTAGTTAATTGTGTACGAGGACACCCAGATTCTTTCGTACATTAACATTTCCCAATCAATCCCACTTAAGTGATACTCTGCCATTCTGCTTTCTCTGCCAAATTGAATAATTTCATCTTTACCCACATCGCGATGCACCAGCCATGTATTTGACCATCCACTCAACTTCAAAAAGTGTGATGTTGCAAACGCACAGCAGGTCAGGCAGCATCCGAGGAGCAGAAGGGCTTATGCCCAAAACATCGACTCTCCTGCTCTTTGGATGCTTGCTGACTGGCTGTGCTTTTCCAGCGTCACACTTTTTGACTCAACCTGCAGCATTTGCAGTCCTTGCTTTCTCCTGCTCACTCAACTTGTCTGAATTACTTTGACAGCTCTTTGCTTCCTCATCAGCATTCACAACCTCTCTCAGTTTTGTGCCGTCTCCAAACTTGGGACTATTACATCTGATTCCTTCAATCAAATCACTGAACATATCACTGAATTGGTAAGGCCAAAGCACTTATCTCTGTGGTGCGCACTCGTCACCTCATGTCTTCCTCTTCTCTGTTTCCTTTCTGCTGAACAATGCTCAATGGGAAACAAAAGGAAATGAGCCATGTGAAATCTGCAGGGGAATCTAAGGAATCTGGCATTTCCAGCAGGCAAAATATCTTGGAGAATTACAAGTAAGCAGTTGGTGATTTTCCATTCACTGAATGCTTCTGTGTCTAATATTACTTAAGTGTTATAAGTCAGAAAATATCACAGATCCTGTGGTGTTAAATCTAGCAAGCATTGAGAAAATGTCAGCATTGCACAACAGGTCTGGCCGTGTCTGTGGAGATGGAAACAGAGTGAATATTTTAGGTTAGTTGTTTCCTCTGATGGAAGGTCATAACCTGAAACAATAGTTCTGTTCTATCAGCCACAGCTTCATTGCTGACAGTAATATCTAACTAAAAAGCAAGAGGCAGCGAAAGACAATAACTATGTTTTTGTAATGTTGATTAACATGTTCGTGTGTTACTTGGCAACAAAACGTTAGCACTTAGGGCGCTGACAAATAATCTGCATCACAAATTTAAGAGGAGAGATTTACATAAATATAGAGTTATAAATTCAGCTACAGTAAAATGCCAAACAGACCAGACCAAACCTGCTATTTCTAATTCAATTAGCCTAACCTTGGGTATTCTATGTAATAATTCAGGGATAAGCCTTCAATCCCAAGAAATGCTGTAGTAAGGTCCAAAGACATTTTGATAAACTGATGCAGAGCAAACGTGGTATATTTCCTTTTATTGTCTTTTAGTTATTAGTATTCCACTTCTACTGGAACAGTGTTCTCATTGAGATCATGGAAGAATCCCCCAATGATGACAAACTAAAAATGGAAAGAACTGTGAATCGGCAACAACACCAGAAATCGCTGGAAAAGCTCAGCAGGTCGAGCAGCACCTGTGCAGAGAAATCAGAGTTAACGTTTTGGGTCCCCAGTTCTGAGGAAGAGTCACCGGATGCGAAACATGAACTCTGATTTCTCTCTGCAGGTTTGCCAGACACAGAGCTTTCCCAGCAATTTCTGTTTTTGTCCCCACTTCGATGTTATGGTCGATTCTCATTCTCGGTCTTTAGTCCCCAATCTCAGCCTCAGTGTTTGCCCCCACTCCCAGCCTCAGTCTTTACCCCCACTCTCAGTCTCAGTCTTTACCCCCACTTCCAGCCTCAGTCTTTACCTCTACTTCCAGCCTCAGTCTTTACCCCCACTTCCAGCCTCAGTCTTTACCTCTACTTCCAGCCTCAGTCTTTACCCCCACTCTCAGCCTCAGTCTTTACCCCCACTCTCAGTCTCAGTCTTTATCCCCCACTTCCAGCCTCAGTCTTTACCTCGACTCTCAGCCTCAGTTTTTATGCCCACTCCCAGTCTCAGTCTTTACCCCCACTTTCAGCCTCAGTCTTTACTCCCACTCCCAGCCTCAGTCTTTATCCCCACTCTCAGCCTCAGTCTTTACCCCCACTCCCAGCCTCAGTCTTAACCTCCACTCTGAACTTCAGTCTTAGCCCCCACTCCTGCCTTGATCTTTACCCCCACTCCCTGCCTTGATCTTTACCTCCACTCCCGGCCGCAGTCTTAACCCCCACTCCCGGCCTCAGTCTTAACCCCCACTCCCAGCCTCAGTCTTAACTCCCACTCCCAGCCTCAGTCTTAACCCCCACTCCCAGCCTCAGTCTTAACCCCCACGCCCAGCCTCAGTCTTAACCCCTACTCCCAGCCTCAGTCTTAACCCCCAATCCCAGCCTCAGTCTTAACTCCCACTCTCAGCCTCAGTCTTTATCCCACTCCCAGCCTTGATCTTTACCCCCACTCCCAGCCTCAGTCTTTACCCCCACTCCCAGCTTTAATCTTTACCCCATTCCCAGCTTCAGTCTTTACCCCACTCCCAGCCTCAGTCTTTATCCTGACTCCCAGCCTCAGTCTTAACCCCCACTCCCAGATTCAATATTTACCCCGTTCCCAGCCCCAGTCTTTACCCCATTATCAGCCTCAGTCTTTACCCCGACTCCTTGCTTCAGTCTTTACCCCCTGTCCCAGCCTCAGTCTTTACCCTCACTCCCAGCATCAGTCTTTATCCCCACTCCCAGCTTCCGTTTTTAACCCCACTCCCAGCCTCAGTCTTCATTCCACTCTCGGCCTCAGTCCTTATCCCAACTCCCAGCTTGTCTTTACCCCATCCCCAGCCTCAGCCTTTACTCTCACTTCCAGCCTCGGTCTTTGCTCCCACTTCCAGCCTCGGTCTTAATCCCGCTTCCGGTCTCAGTCTTTATCTGTCTTAAATCCATTTTTATTTATCCCACTCTCAACCTTGCTTTTTATTTTGCTCTTGGCTTCAGTCTTTTTTCACTCTCAGGCTTGGCCTCAATCTGTATTCCAAACTTGTGCATTACATTTGTGTTGAAATAAATAATTGAAGAATGCATTGTGTGGTGACATCTCATTGTACATAAACGGTGTCTACATTCAATCGAATGAATGGGAAATATTTTGAAAGTTAGCAGCATGAAAGCAGCAGCTCATCACTGAATTCAGCTGGGTACAGAGTCTTATACCTTCATCATATTGGAGAGTAGGATCCAATTTCAGAATTTGCAGATGATACAAACATTTGGAACCATTATAAACACTGAGGTGGATAATGTGGAATTTCTAAAAGTGTAGATTAGTTGGTGGAATGGGTGGATATGTGGCAGATGAAGGCTAGCACAACACCAAAGGCTGAAGGTTCTGTACTGTGCTGTACTGTTCTAAGTTCTATGAAGCTCAATTTGAACAAATGTAAAGTAATTTTAATAAGAAAATCATGAAGAGGCAATATAAAATAAAAGGTACAACTCTAAAGGATGTGCTGAAATACAGAGACTGGATATACATCTGTATAATTCATTGAAGTTCGCAGAGTAGTTAATAAGCCAAATAGTGTTCAAGACATTGTGCTCTTATGAACAGAGTACAGCAGTAAAGAGGCTATCTGAAACAAGACAAAAATTATTAGTGAAACCCAGCAGGTCTGTGGGAAAAAAGCAGAGTTAACATATCAAGTCCAGTGACTCTTCATGAGAACCCACCTCCAAACATTAACTTTGCTTTCTTCCCACAGATGCTGTCAGACCTGCAGGGTTTCGCTAGCAATTCCTGTTTTAGCTTCACATCTCCAGCATCTGCAGGTCTGCCTTACTGTAGTAAAAAAGTTGCAGTGAATTTCGATAAAGCAATGATTCAGCTTCAGCGAAGTATCGTGTCGAGTTTTGCATATCACCTTTTACGAACGATGTGAAGGCATTGGTTAGAATGCAGAAAAGATTCACAAGAATGGTTCCCACGGTGAGGAACTTCAGTTATGAAGATAGTTTGGAGAGGTTAGAAACCTAAGAGATGAGATTTGAGAGAGGTATTCAAAGTCATGAGGAGTGTGAAAAACATAGATAGGGAGAAAATGTTCCCACACATGAAGGGATCAAGAACGAGAGGGAATAAATTCAAATTACTTGGTAAAAGAAGTAAAAGTGACATGGCTATAAGCTTTTCTTTTTCATTCAGTAAGTGGTTAATGTCTGGAATGTATTGCCTAAGACTATGATGGAGGCAGATTCACCTTTAATATTCAATGAGGATTTTGACTATTATCTGAAAAAGAAGAACATGTAGGGTTATGGAGAGAAGGCAGGAGAGTGGAATGAGGTGGGTTATTGATTCAGAGAACTGATGCAGATATACTAGGCCAAATAGATGACTTCTGAGTTGTAATAGTTCTGTGCTTCCTTAATGCCAGTCTCTGCTGAGCCGAGTCTCATTGTCAGCATGTCAGAGTAATGTATTCAGCATTCTACAGCCTCAGAATTGGGGTCTCTTATAATGTGGTGATAGTACCATTGCATGTTCTTCAAAGTCCAGTGAAATTAACCCATAGATTTAGTCCAGTGTTGATTTCAATGTACCACATCATGCCTTTGGTCTTTGTTCTGTTATTTTTCTGACTTGCCATCATTAACCTAAAACACATGTTATTGGTTGCTTTTGACTGTAATTGTGACACACATTTTCCAATATCTCCCTTCCTTCGATGAATTGAGCGAACAACACTTTTGAGAAACCATCTTTCATTAGCTGATGATAGAATTATAGAACTTAAAGTAGATGTGGTGGTTTAAAAATAATGAGTGCATTTAGTAACATGCATTCAACCAGACTGCCACTTCACTAAGTCTAAGATTATGTATCTCCTCACTTTAAATGCACTATCTTTGATTTTGCATTGTCATTTCTTCAGTCTTTCAGGAATATTTATTCCCCACTTTTATTTTCAGTGAACAGCTGAGGAACTCTGACTGGGATGGGCCCCACTCATGTCAGCTTTCCCACTGCTGCCCTTCCATTTGCTTTCAAACACCATCTTCATCTCGCAAAAGCGCAAAAGGAAAAGGAAGCACTATGTTATCAGCATTGCACCAGAGAGTTTTAAGAGCCACATCATTAAGCAGAACATCAGAGACAAGTTCCTGCTCTGAATCTTTGCTCGAGTGATAGACAGTAGCAAGACTCCATTAGACACAGCCACAGTTGTACTCAAAGCAGGCATATTGAATTTGCACAAAAAATGACATTTCCTACTGACACTGTTTGACTTAACCTTTGCCCAACTTACAACATTCTCAATTTTATTTGATTGATGCAGTTTTAAAAAGATTTTTTTCCTTTAAGCTATGGAGAAATACTTAAATACAGGGACTTATTTTATGGACATGCTGCATCAGGAGTATTTAACTGTGTTTTACTCCATTTCACTCTTTGCTGCAGTCCATTTGTGCAAACTAAGTAATTTAGTTTCCATTTAAATGCGAGGGATAGTACATTTACAGATATATTATTTGGTGAATCAGGATCATTAATCTCTTATTGACTAATTAATCTATCCTTCATCGTTCCTGGATGAAGACTAAAACTTCAAATACTTCTGCACTTCATTTATTACTGCAGTGAAAAGGATCATTAAGAACTAGAAAAGAAGATTATGAATCAATCAATCCTTTTTAACTGGCATAGAAAATAAATTCTGGATCACTTGCAAAGAAGCATTACTTCATATAATTATAAGGTTTATTAAGCAGCAAATGTTTAAGATTATCAACTTTAAACTGGAGAATGTACAAATTCATTTTCCAATGGAAGTGTGAAGGTTGCTCAGTAGTGTCAGTGAATTCAAAATTAATACAGCTCCAAAAATGCTACCATAATTAAAAGTGACTTGTGACCGAATCTGATTTTGTGTCCTCGGACTGTGAGTCATTTGAATCTGCAGGTCTCACTCAAGTGAATCTGTTAATTTTGCACTTCTGGGTCTAGTAGCAACATCTTCAGGAAACAAAAGGCTAGATGTTGAAGGAGCAATAATGTTGAATGAGGCATTGAGAATTGAGAGCCCATTTTCCATCTGTTTTTTAAAAAAAGTTCTATTGGTCTTCAATTTGAGGCTGTTAATCCAAAATGATTCATTTTACACTATCACAATTTTATGTGGTGGATGCACTGAAAATAGCAATTGTTATTGAATGTCTATGCCACGTGCTAGGCAGGATGGGATGGCAGTAATTACAGTTCTTAATAATGTCCAGGAGATCTAGCATCATGATATCATGATGAGTTGGTGGATTTTTGTATATTTTTATGTAGGGAAGTTTGTGATCTATAATGTAGAAAGGTGAAACTACATACGCTTAAGGGAGGAAAATATAATTGTTGACTGAAGATTGACTGAAGAACTTTTTAACATATTCCTTTATTTCTCTATTTCTGTAACTAAGATTTGTATCTAGATACTTTGATTCTAAGATGGCACTCTGTGTGGTGAATTTGTACAATTTTCACTGTACTCTTGTACCCTGTACTCTTTTACTCGACAATAAAACCTAAATCTATATCTGTGATGTTTTATTGTTAGGTGAGGGATGTTTGGAGATAGAAGGATGATTGGACCTATCAGACAATCAGTGATAAATATTACTCCATATCCCTTAATCAAATATTTATTGCCTCCACCATTAACACACAATGATAGCACATGCAGTAACTATATACAATATGACTCTAGCGATTCAGCAAGTGTCCTTCGACAACATCTTCCAAACCTATCACCTCTACAACCTGGAATGACAAAGCCAGCGAACATACAGCAACAGCACCACTTGCAAATTTATCTCCAATTACACAGCATCCTTACTTGGAAGTATGTTGCCTTGCGTCCACTGTTGCTGGACCAATATCCTTTAATCACCCCTCCCAACAGCACTAGGGATGTACCCACACCACATGCGCTGCTGTGTTTCCAGAAAATGGCTCGCCTTGGCTTTCTTAAGGGTAAATGGAATGTATAATTAATGTTGAGCTTACCAACAATGCCTGCATACCTTGAAATATTATTTTAAAAATTCTTAGGAGTATGGAGTTAAAAATAATCTGGTATTTTATGTGTGGCCTGGGAAGGGAGCTGCACACATAATTATATGGACAGCAATCAACTGACACTTTATGTTCATTTTTCATGACTAGGCAAAATCTCAGGTTAGAGTCTAGAAGTCTGGAACTGAAATTGATGTAAATCATCATTGTGTTGTATATGAAATTTTGGAAACTCCTGTTAGTAGTAACTCATTGTAACAGTGCTGTATTAGTGCTGAGCTAACTACTGGCAAACTCTTGAACATTACTTTTTCACCTGGTGTAAAGTATTTGCTATTATTACTAAATAGAACCTTTAAAATGTAATGAAGAATAATTCTTCTTCCATAATGGTAGATAATAGCTTTCAGTAATTTTTTCTAAGATGAGAGCGTGTATTGCCTCCTGTTTGCTGTGCATTTCAAGGTCAGAAGTCACACGACACCCGTCCAACAGGTTTATTTGAAATCAGAAGCTTCTGGAGTGTTGCTCTTTCGTCAAGTGAAGTGATACATTTCAAAATACAAAATAAACCAAAGACATGGTCAAAACTAATATATTATCCTTCAGATCTGAGAAATAAATCTGCACCTTCTTTACTTCCAATTTTCTAGTATTGTTGACTTGCCTCCAATGTAAGGGAAGCAATATTGGGTGTACAATTCTATATCTCAATGCAATTTCAGTATAATTATTTGTTTACACATATCCTCAAGCTTTCATTCCGGGCAGTTTTTAGTGGTGTGAGCTTTTTAATGGCCTTGTCAGGTTTTGATAAGTGTTGGTCAGCTTGTACTAATTTTTTGGACTCGAATTTGACTGTCATAGCATCTGTTGTATATTTTATGTTGTAGAGGCCCAGATAAATAATGGTGTTGAATAAAATTGTGAAATAGCTAATTTACTTAATTCTCAAATGTAGGTGTTCATATTGATATCAGAAGAAAATATTTAAGTAATATTTTTCATGCATTCAGCTGTGTCCTTTTGTCGGGCTCTTTAAAAATTAACTTGTTTCAACTTGTGTTTGGTTGTTAATAAATAGTCATAATTTCTGAGTTGGAATGGCTGAACTGACCATGAACAGTCATGATAGTAATAAAAGAGGCCTGCAGAGAATTGTGATAAATGCATTATGTAACATTTATATGTTTTGTTAAATTGAGATTCTCATGTGGCAGTTGTTGGAATAAGCAGTGTCTCGAGTCAGACAAGACAAGACAAAAGATGGAAAATTATAAGCCGATTAGCGCAACCTCGGTTGTAGGTAAAATTCTAGAATCCATCATTAAGGATGTCATTTCTAAATTCTTAGAAGTGCAGGGTTGGATTAGAACAAGTCAGTATGGATTTAGTAAGGGGAGGTCGTGCCTGACAAACTTGTTAGAATTCTTTGAAAAGTTAACAAGTAAGTTAAACCAGGGAAATCCAGTGGATGTTATCGACCTAGACTTCCAAAATGCCTTTGATAAGGTACCTCACGGAAGGTTGCTGAGTAAGGTGAGGGACCACAGTTTTCGAGGTGAGCTACTGGCATGGATTGAGGAGTGGCTGTCTGACAGAAGGCAGAGAGTTGGAATAAAAGGTTCTTTTTTGGAATGGCAGCTGGTGACAAGTGGGGTCCCACAGGGTTCAGTGTTGGGGCCACAGTTGTTCACTTTATATATAAATGATCTGGATGAAAAGACAGGGGGCATTCTATTGAAGTTTGCCGATAATATGAAGTTAGGTGGACAGGCAGATAGTTCTGAGGAAGTGGGGAGACTGCAGAAAGACTTAGACAGTTTAGGAGAGTGGTCAAGGAAATGGCTGATGAAATTTAATGTGAGCAAATGTGAGGTCTTGCACTTTGGAAAAAAGAACACAGGCATGGACTATTTTATAAACAGTGAGAAAATTCATAAAGCCAATGTAGTACAATGGGATTTGGGAGTGCTAGTACAGAATTCTCTAAAGGTTGACTTGCAGGTTGAGTCCATGATTAAGAAAGCAAATGTAATGTTGTCATTTATTTCAAAAGGATTGGAATGTAAAAGCAGTGAGGAGCTACTAAGACTTTATAAAGCTCTGGTTAGGCCCCATTTAGGATAATATGCCCAATTTTGGGCCCCACACCTCATGAAGGACATATTGGCACTGCAGCGTGCCCAGCAGAGATTCACATGGATGATCCCTGGAATGGTAGGTCTAATATACCATAAACTGCTGAGTATCCTGGGATTGTATTCATTCGAGTTCAGAAGGTTGAGGGGACAGCTAATGGAAACTTACAAGATAATGCATGGCTTAGAAAGGATGTACACTGGGAAATTGTTTCCGTCAGGCGGGGGTACGAGGACCCGTGGGCACAGCCTAAGAATTAGAGGGGGTCATTTGTTCAGCCAGAGAGTGGTGGGCCTGTGGAATTCATTGCCACGGAGCGCAGTGGAGGCCGGGACATTGAATGTCTTCAAGGCAGACATTGAATGTCTTCAAGGCAGAGATTGAAAAATTCTTAATCTCGCAAGGAATTAAGGGATATGGGGCGAGTGCAGGTAAGTGGCGTTGAAATGCCTATCAGCCATGATTGAATGGCGGAGTGGATTTGATGGGCTGAATGGCCTTACTTCCACTCCTATTTCTTATGGTCTTATGGCATCATAATTTCAAAGCAAGATTTACCATAAATTAAACAGGTTTTCTAAAGGTCACCTGTCAGGAGAAATTGCACAGACCTGCATACCTTGGGATTCTGGATGGTTAAACAGTTAATTGTATCTGTAATTTGTCTCAGATATGCTACATTGCTCGATTGATTTTGTGAATTTTCCTTGCCTTCTGTATGTTGCTTCATATTGTTGGTGCATCACTCACCCCACCAGACTTTGTTCCATGTAACTCCATGCAATATTCTCTCCACGTCCTATTTATATCGAATATAACATAGTCACTAAATCACTTTACGTGAATGTATTGCATTGAACTCAAATTCAAGATTATTACTAGTCTTTAAAATTAAAGAAAGAAGTGTGGACACTGGGAATCTGAAACAAAAATGGAAGTTATTGGAAAAACTCAGCAGATCTATCAATATCTGTACAGACAAAGCAAAGTTACATTTCGAGTCCGGTAACCGTTCTTCAGTGCCCTCTTCCATCTAAATAAAACCAAATATATTCTAATTTGCTCTAGTTAACATTATCTGGCTCCTGACTTATTCTACCAGCTTCTTCAGCTGCTCTCTCAGCTAAAATTCTACGGTCAACTACTTTGACATTTTATTTTAATTATTCATTTCTGGGATACTATATCACAGATAAGGCAAGCAGTTAACATACATTCCCAATTGCCCATGTGAAGTCAATGATGAACTGACTTCTTGAACTACTGTGGTCCACATGGTGAGGATATTTCCATACTGCTGTTAGAGAAGGAGTTCTAGACTTTTGACCCAATGAGCATGAAACAACAGCAAGATCATTCCAGGAGAAGACACAGTGTACTTGGCAGGGAACTTACAGGTAGTGGTGTTCCCATGTTTTTGCTGCATTTGTCCTTGTAGAGGGGAGAAGTTTGAGTTTGGAATATTTATGTTTGAACCTGAAATGAACTTTTCCTATGATATCTAGTCCATTCCAAAAATTGCTCTCTGTCCATGTACAGAAAACTTTCAAATTCCTGTTAATAGTCAAACAAAACAGCATCATTTCCATTACTGAAATCCTCAGTTATATCCTCCCTTTACTCTCATGTTTAAGATTTCTTCTAACCCAAAGCTCTACATTGCTTAGTCTCTCTCACATTAAGACAGACAAACAAGATCCTCCAACACTGCAAAGTTGCTCAGCAGATCAAACAGCATCTATGGAGAGAACAAGCAACAAAATACGGAATCTTTTATCTTGAGAGAAGGTCCTCATGCAAATATTTTGTCTGTTCTCTCCATAGTGACTAAATAACCAACCAACTGGGATTTTCTGAAGCTTTCCTATTTTTGAAGCCATTGTCAATGAACTTAATTGATTTCCAAAGCTACGTCAAATTGATTTCAAAATCCTCACCTTTGTTTGGCAAGTGTCTCCCTGACTTTGTGTTCCTACATAACAACTCTCCAGTGAAGCCCTTGCCAGGGTCCTCAGCTCCTTTGTTTCTGGATTACTTTTTGTTTTTGCTTCAAACATTTCACCAGGTAGGACTGATCATTCAATATGAGCCTATACAATTCCCTCCATAAAATATTTTCCTTAGCTGCAATCTTTCTTGCATTAAAGATCATTTCAAAATCTATGTCTTATCTTTCTCCAGTCTCCCCTTCTCAACAAGGCGAAAGTAAGGACTGCAGATACTAGAGATCAGAGTCGAGATTAGAGTGTTGCTGGAAAAGCACAGCTCATTCCTGATGAAGCACTCCTGCTCGAAACATCGATTTTCCTGCTCCGGATGCTGGCTGGCCTACTGTGCTTTTCCAGAACCACACTAATCTTGCCTCCCTTTTCAACACCTTGCTAAATGCCTCAACTTCTTGCTCGGTGAGCTCCTGAGGCTTAAAGATCTATATTTTGAGAAATACCAAATAACTCCAAGCACAGTGGTTAGCACTGTGCCTCACAGTGCCAGGGTACCAGGTTCAATTCCAGCCTTGGGTGACTGTCTATTTGGAACTTGCACATACTCCCCATTTCTGCATAGGTTTCCTCCAGGTGCTCTGGGTTACCTTCCACTGTCCAAAGATGTGCAGGTCTGGTGAATTGGCCATGCTAAATTGCCCATAGTGCTAGGTGTATTAGTCAGAGGGGTGGGTTGCTTTTCAGAGGTTCAATGTGGACTTGTTGGGCCAAAGGGCCTGTTTCCACACTGTAGGGAATCTAATCTCAAAGGTGATGTTGTGGGCTATAGTAAGAAATCATTCTGAACCCATCTAATAATTTTTCAAAATTATCTTTCAGTTTTCCTAATGTCAGCACTTACTGCATTAAACCAAATGTACATGGAGGTGAGCAGTACACATGTATGCAAGCACATATTGACTGCAAATAGCAGAGCACTAAGCCTCCAGAATAATTGTTATTTGTACCTGCATTGTTCTATACAATTACCAATCTGAAATATGTGCACGCAACTTCTCGCTCCATCTCAGGTTTTTTATTCTTGACGAATGAGGAGTTCCTTGAGTTAATGTTTTCACTTTAATGTTGCATGGTAAAATTTTATTTCAGAAATAGGGCACTTTAGGTGTGTTTGAATTTTCAAAGCTGAAGTATTAAGGCTGCTTTCAGAAATTAACTAAAGCTCTCCACTTAATCTGAAACGAGTGTGAAAAGTAATCACCCATGGAACATCAAGAGTAATGGGATCCTTAACAAGCACTGATATTAAATTACATGTTTATTTGATGTAATACTCGTTATGGCCCATTTAACTCCTCCCCATTTTTCATTATTCAGAAAACAATTAAAACATTCTTTCAAAAGAAGCAGGTGGTTTGTCTGCAGCATAGGCCGGCTATACTATTATATCTGTATCCTTGACGACAATGTCATTTGGGTCACAATATTCTTTTGAATTAATTCTTCTTACAACATATTGTTAAAATGAAATGGATATCTGCTGTCTAGTAAAGCAATACTTATTTACAGTATATAACACATGCATGAAAGCATTTTGATAATTGGTATTATTCTCTTATATTGGACAGTGTTTTACAATAAACCCTCAGTATTTGAAATGCAGATCCACATTGTGGCTACACTGAAAAGCTGGAAGTCTCTGAGGAGGAGTACTCTGGATCTACAGTTGCTTTGGCTGTAGCCTGTGTGGTGCTTCATATTGAGAGTAGTGCTAGCAGTGGTATTTCCAGGGTAACTGCTGAACTGATGTTGGCTTGAAGTCACTGATTCAATGCTCTGTTTGTAAATTTGGATCAGGCAGGTCCATTTACCGTATTCACTTGTCACCCATCAAAAGACCTGTGTTCAGCTCAATGAGGGGCTCAACACAAATATTATTTATAGGACCAGACACACAGATTGCAGGCAAGTTAATGTAGGATAACTTCCATCATTGCAAAAAAATCTGAAAATCATTGTGGAGTGTTTCTGTTTGGTGGGATTATGGTGAGACCCTGGATTTGGCAGGGAATTCTGCTCCATCGTTAAAGGGAGGACAATTGTTTTGGTGACCTGCTTCAATACATACATAGCTGCAATTGCATTTTCTCTAAGTCAGCAACAGAATAGGCACATAAAGAGAGGGTAAACTCAGCACAACATGCTTTGGTAAGTTGAAGCAGGACATCTCCATGCTTCTTGATGGGACAGGCCAGCCAAAGCACTCAGCATCTCAATAAGAATCCTCGTTAGTGCTTTCCTATATTTTGTACCACAAAGGTTCTAAAGGTGGCATGGTTGCTCAGTGAGCACTGCTGCCTCAAGTGCCAGGGACCCGGGTACATTTCCAGCCTCGGGTGACTGCCTGTGTGGAGTTTGCACACTCTCCCTGTGTCTGCGTGGGTTTCCTCCGGGTGCTCCGGTTTCCTCCCACAATGCAAGTATGTGCAGGTTAAGTGAATTGGCAATTCTAAATTGTCCACAGTGTTCAGGGATGTGTAGGTTGGCTGCATTAATCAAAGGTTAACTGTACGGGAATGGGTCTGGGTGGGCTCTCTTCAGAGGGTCAGTGTGGACATATTGGGCCGAAGAGCCGATTTCCACACTGTAGGGATTCTATATTTTAAAAATTGATACTCCTGTATCAGATCCCAATTCTAACCTGTTATACTGGTGACAGACTCAGGAACCTCCCTCTTCCCGAGCCTGCCTGTAACCAACATATGGATCTCAAATTTATGCCCTCTGAATTAGATGCCATGTCAATAACTAAGCTGGGGGTGTGAGTAACTGCCCGAATAATAGGACCTGTTCCTCAGTGATGTGGACAGACTGGCAACAGTACTGAAGTGTCTGAAGCTGGAAATCAGAAAGATTCATATTAGTCTATGTGCATTTGGTGCGAGATGGCTATCAAAAGGTTCATGTTTCCAAAAGCTTTCTCATCATGCCAAGTAGACCTTTGTGAGCAATGTGAGAGTTCAGAAGAGGTATAAGACACAAACGCATTATCATCATCATCATTATCATCAATGATCTCTGTGACACCAAATGACACAGGCTCTGTCTCAACTAACACAGCAATTTGGAGAATCATCCCTTTCACATAAAGAACTGTTTCTGTCATGTAGGGAACCATTTATTTCATGTGGAGAATGGTCTCTTCCATGTAGAGAACTATTTCCTCCTGACATTTTGCCCTCTGTCCTGCAGGACAAGGGGACATGCAGTAGAAAGGAGCAGAGTAGAAACACTGGGGTTCAGGAACCCTGCATCACCTGATTCCGAGAGATAGAGTTCTGTCATCTGGTGTCACGTGACCGTTGATGGTGATGTTTGGGAGTAAGTGTGAAGACAGTGAAAAGTGTACAAGTCATCATATCCAGCCATTTTAATTACAGAGAAAATAAAAAGAAATAATTGAGACAAGATTTAGACAAAGTTCATCTTTTGTTCCCTCTGTGGCTCCTGGGTTTATGAAGTGGCTATGGGGGACTACCGCCAGGGTTACAGGTGGTGGTATGGTGTGATGGGGAATAAACTTTGGAGGGTTGATTGGCCGAATGGGAGGATACGCTTCAGTGGACTCAATGGGTCGAATGGCCTGCATCCACACTGTGGGGTGGAACAGTGCTCAGTAGTTAGCACTGCTGCCTCACAACACCAGGAACCTGGGTTCAAATCCAGCATTGAGAGATTGTGTGGAGTTTACACATTCTCCCCATGTCTGTGTGGGTTTCCTCCAGGTGCTCTGGTTTCCTCTCACAATCCAAAGATGTGGAGGTTAGGTGAATTGGCCACGCTAAATTGCCCATAATGTTCAGGGATGTGTAGGTGTGGTGTATTCGTCAGGAGTAAATATTAGGATAATAGGGTAAGGGAACAGTTCTGGGTCGGTTAGATTTTGGAGGGTGAGTGTGGACTTGTTGGGTTGGAGGGCCTGTTTCCACAGTGTAGGGATTCTATGAGTAATCCAATTGACCCTCAAAGCCTGTTATACCACTTAACGATACACAACTGGTTCAGTTATTGTCACAGGTCTCCTGTCCTTTGATTCCCTTGTCCATTAAATATTTATCTAACTCAACTTATCTAACTTGATTAATTTAAAACACGCAACCTGCATTATATTCAGGGAAGAAAATTTTACACTCTAATAATACTTTAAGACAGAAAAATCTCCTCATCTCTGTCTTAAGAGAAAAAACTCTTGTTTTAAACTGTGCCCCCGAGTTTTGTTCTCCCCCAGGAGGGGATCATCATTTGGGTATCCACTCTATCCGATCGCTATGTGACATACATTTCATAAAATCCCCACTTATTCTGCTAAACTTAATGGATATAAACCTAATTTGTTTGATCTTTCTTCATAACATAAGCCTTTCTTATGAATGAACCTTCTTTGAACTGCTGCTAAAGCAATTATATATATCCTTTCAAATATGGAGACCAAAAATGTAAACAGTACTCCAGATGAGATCTCAGCTGCAGTTAAACATCCTTGCTTTTTAATTCCACTTTACTTACAGTGAATGAGTACATACCATTTATTTTCCTCATCATTTACTCAACCTAAATGCTAACTTCATGTGATTCATGTCATAGATCTCTCTACAATGAAGAAATGCAATTCCTCTCTCTCTCTGTCTTATCATTTAAATAGTAGACTGCATTCCTATTATTCCAAAATTAATAAGTTATCCATCATATAACACATTTTTGCTCACTCAAACTGTCTATATTCCTTTACAGATCCTTAGCCTTCTCTTACCAACTTACTGTCCTAACTATTTTGATGTCTTCGGCAAATTTAATTTCTCCCTTAACTTTTTGCCTTGACACCTCTACTCTTTTCTTCATAAACATCATTAAGTATCTTTCATTTTGCTCCCTTTTACCTCTTTCAAAACATTTCCATTTTATTCCTTACCCACTATCTTCTCCAACCAGTGGTGCCAATGCCCAGTGTCCACTCAGCAGTATTCACTAATTGAATCATAGACTCATACAGTTACACAACACAGAAGCAGACCCTTTAATCTAACTCATCTCGTCAATCAGACATCCCGAAATGACCTAGTCCCATTTGCCAGCATTTGATCCATATCCCTGTAAACTCTTCCTTTTCATATACCTATCCAGATGCCTTTTAAATGTTGTAATTGTACCTGCCTCCACCACTTCCTCTGCCAACTCATTCCATACACACATCACTCTCTGCATGAACAAACTAAACCTCAGGTCTTTTTGAAATCTTTCCACTCTCACTTTAAACCTAGGCCATTTAAGTTTTGGACTCCCCCCATCCCCTCCACCCCCCCAAAAAATCTTGTCTGTTCACCCTATCAGTGCCCCTCATAATTTTATAAACTTCGACAAAGTCACCCCTCAGCCCCTGACACTCCAGGATAACAGACCCAGCCTATCCAGCCTCTCCCTATAGGCCAAATCCTCCAACCCTGGCAACATCCTTGCAAACCTTTCCTGCACTCTCTCAAGTTGAACATCCTTTATGTGAAAGGATTTAGTGATATCTGTTTACCAATAAGAAAGATGACAACAAACCTCGTTTTCTGTAACATTTTTCACATTCTCAGGGCATCCCACAGCCCATTACTGATAACAAAAATACCTCAGTGTTTGCACAGCAGCCAATATGTTCACAACATTTCCATTTCGAGTCATTAGACAAAGCTGCTTTGTTTGTTGCTGTTGGTTGAGGACGAAGTATTGGTCACAACACAGGGAAAATGCCTCTGCTCCTTTTTGAGTTCTGACATGGACCTTTTTTTGTCCATATGAAAGGGACAAAAAAGGGCAGAGTTGAAAAAATAATTGGAGGCAATTCTAACCTACTCTTGTAGTGAAAGGATTGGCTACAGTGCTTGATTCACATACCACTTGATTCCACCCTCCACTGAAGTACGAATTGAGCAGAGTGTTCAACTGGTACCTTCTGATTCTAACTTCCTGACCTGGTTTGCTGGCCTATAGTTATTTCCCTAAGAATATGCCACGCACACTGGTTTGATCACTCTACACCCCTTTCTAATAGCTCACCGTAAAATAGAGATAAACTTATCACTAATCTTTCTTCGCAAACCAATTCAAACTTATTATGCACTCGCGCTGTCAAATTGTTCATGGATTTCCTGGTTAGAAAGCACAAGTCTTACTTAACATTGCCATCGACTCATGAGAATTCAAAGAAGAGAGACAAATAATGAACTGTAATCATGCAGGAAAGAACTTAAGTACAGTGTTTAGTTTTCAGGTATAACAATTACAGACACCCCAAACAGTTTGCTCTTTCTTTAAAATATGGAGCACACTAAAACCTCAATGTTTAGTCTTTATTTTACATTCTTTTGAACCACAAAGCTTCTGTACTCTTCATATAAACTTACATAACCCCAGAATTCCAATCCATCATTTTAAATTCAATAGATCTTTATGGGTTTACTTTAATACATGAGCGTTGAAGCAGAAACATCTTTTTCTATTAGTTTCTCATTTCTACAGAAAAAAAATAAATTCTCAAAATGTTTGTACAGATGTAAACAAGACTATCTTCATTCCAGTTTACTACAGATGTTCTGAGGTCAGATCAAATCCCTAACTCCATAATCTCAGTAAGAATCTATTACTTTGCCAAATGGGTGCAGTACTAATCCAAATTTGTCTAGAGCATAGCTCTCCTGTCACTGCGCATTCATGCTGAAGATAATATGGATTAAAGAAATATGAGTCACTTAATTTGCTGTCTGGCTTCATCATCTCTCTATCCCTCAGTTTCTTTTTAATGTTTCTCACACAAAAACAACGCAGACATCATATTTGGATACAACTGCATTTATGCATCGTGTAGCCCGAAATGAACTTGGTAACCATCAAATGGATAATAGAAATAAATGTGGAATTAGAAAGAGGAATGAAGTCCAATGTGGAGGCAAAGCAGAGTTAACATTTCTGCTCCAGACCAGCCACTTTCTCCCTTTTTTCCTTACCCTTTTTGTTTTGTTTCTTTTTCTTTCTCTTCACCTTCTTTCTGTTAGCAGAAGGGGGGAAGGTGACATCACAGAAGAGGGCAGCCAGAGGGGGACTCTTGTGAGGGGGCGGTAGCTTAACCAGTCAGGGGAGCCAAGGACTCTGATTGTGGTAGGCCTGGAGCCAGGGACTCTGATTGTAGTAGGGCTGCAACTTGGGACTCTGGTTGTGGTAGGCCATGGAGCCATGGACTTTGATTGCGGTGGGCCCGGAGCCTGGCACTTTTGTTGTGGTAGGCCTGGAGCCAGGGACTTTGATTGTGGTTGGCCAGGAGCTAGGGGCTCTGGTTATGGTAGGGCTAGAGCTTGGGATTCTGCATGTGGTAGGCCTGGAGCCAGGAACTTTGATTATAGTAGGGTCAGAGCCAGGGATTCTGATTGCAGTGGGCTGGAGCCTGGGACTCTGGTTGGGGTAGGCCTAGAGCTGGGCACTCCTGGTGTGGTAGGGCCAGAGCCAGGGACTCTGGTTGCGGTCTTTATAAGCCTTCCTGTCGAAATTGGTAGTCCCGGTCCTTCTATATCTTTACCCCTTCCTTGTCTTTTCTTCCTCTACTAGACTCTTATTAGATTTCTTTAAATTCTGAAGCAAAAAAAAATTGCAGAAGCTGGAATCCCAGGTAGACAAGCAGGAGCCTGGAAGAACACAGTAAGCCAGGCAGCATCAGGAAGTGGAGAAGTCAATATTTCAGGTGTAACCTTTCTTTAGGACTGGGGGTGGGTGTAAGCGGAGCAGCAGATGAAGTGTGGGGAGGTTCGAGAGAGGGTTTTGGATGGGGAAACACCAGTCTAAATTTCATTCTTGTGTTTTCAATCTTTTGGTGTGCAACTGTACTTCAAGGAGGCTAAACCTGAGAGCAACATTGTGGGAATTGAAAACTCTCTTTCGCACTCCTTTGCCTTCTCTTTCTGGTTATTTTTCCCTTCTTCATAAAGCTGTTCTTTTTTCCTCAGGAATCTCTAAATTTGCCTCCTGATTGCTCCCTAAAAGGACTCCTTTCCTTATGTCTCCAGAGTTTCCAAGTATGATGAGCTTCTACCACTGTTTTACAGTCGACACTCCTCAGCAAAGGTTTCTTATCAGATACTGAATGATAGAGCCATCGAGCCATAGAGATGTACAGCATGGAAACAGATCCTTCCTTCCAACTCTTCCATACTGACCAGATATCCTAACTAATCATTTGCCAGCACTTGGCACATATCCCTCCGGCAGCCCACTCCATACACACAACAGCCTCTCCATGGAAAATTGCCCCTTAGGTCTCTTTTATATCTTTCCCCTCTCACAACAAACCTATGTCCTCTAGTTCTGAGCTCCCTATCCCCAGAGAAAATACCTTGTCTATTTATCCTATCCATGCCCCTCATGATTTTATAAACCTCTATAAGGTCACCCTTCAGCCTCCAATGCTCAAGGAAAACAGCCCCACCCTATTCAGCCTCTCCCTATAGCTCAAATCCTCCAACCCTGGCAACATCCTTGTAAATCTCTTCTGAATCCTTTCAAGTTTCACAACATCCTTCTGATAGGAAGGAGAATAGAATTGCACATACTATTCCAAAAGTAGCCTAACCAATGTCCTGTGCAGCCTCTACATGACCTCCCACCTCCTATACTCAATGTTCTGACCAATAAAGGAAAGCATATCAAACACCTTCTTCACTATCCTACCTACTTGTGACTCTACTTTCAAGGCATTGTGAACCAGAACTCCATGGTCTCTCTGTTCAGCTACATGCCCTAGGACCTTACCATTAAGTGTATAGGTCGTCCTCTGATTTGCTTTTCCAAAATGCAGCACTTCACATTTATCTAAATTAAACTCCATCTGCCACTCCTCAGCCCATTGGCCCATCTGATCAAGATCCTGTTGTAATCCAAGGTAATCTTCTTCGCTACACCTCCAATTTTGGTGTCATCTGCAAACTTACTAACTAAAACTCTTATGCTCACATCCAAATCATTTACATAAATGACAAAAATCAGTAGACCAGCACCGATCCTTGTGGCTTACCACTGGTCACATGCCTCCAATCTGAAAAGCAACCCTCCACCACCAGCCTCTGCCTCCTACCTTTGAGCCAGTTCTGTATCCAAATGGTTAGTTCTCCCTGTATTCGATTAGATCTAACCTTACTAATCAGTCTCCCATGGGGAACCTTATTGAAAGTCTTACTGAAGTCCATATAGATCACATCTACTGCTCTGCCTTCATCAATCCTCTTTGTAACATCTTCAAAAAACTCAATCAAGTTCATGAGACATGCTTTCCCACACACAAAGCCATCCTGACTATCCCTAATCAGTCTTTTCCTTTCCAAATACATGTACATCCTGTCCCTCAGGATTCCCTCCAATAACTTGCCCACGACTGACATCAGGCTCAATGGTCTATAGTTCCCTGGCTTGTCCTTACCACCTTTCTTACCACTGGTCACAGGCCTGCAGTCTGAAAAGCAACCCTCCACCACCAGTCTCTGCCCTCTACCTTTGAGTCAGTTCTGTATCCAAATGGCACCACATTAGTCAATCTCCAGTCTTCCTGCACTTCACCTGTGACTATCGATGATACATATATCTCAGTAAGAGGCCCTGCAATCACTTCCCTAGTTTCCCACAGAGTTCTAGGGTACAACTGATCAGGTCCTGGAGATTTATCCACTTCTTTGCATTGCAAGACATCTAGCACCTCCTCTTCTGTAGTATGGACATGTTTTAAGATGTAACCATCTATTTCCTTACATTCTATATCTTCCATGTCCTCTCTACAGTAAACACTGATGCAAAATGCTCATTTAGTATCTTCCCCATCTTCTGCAGCTCCACACAAAGGCTGCCTTGCTGATTTTGAGGGGACCTATTCTCTCCCTAGTTACCCTTTTGTCCATAATGTACTTATAAAATCCCTTTGGATTCTTGTTAACCCTATTTGTTGAAGTTGTCTCATGCCCCCTTTTTGCCCTCCTGATTTCCCTCTTAAGTATATTTCTAAAGCCTTTATCCTCTTCTAAGGATTCACTTGATCTCTGCTGTCTATATCTGACATACGCTTCCTTCTTTTTCTTAACCAATATCTTAATTTCTCTAGCCATTCAACATTCCCGACATCTACCAGCCTATCATTTCACCCTAACAGGAATATACTGTCCTTGGACTCTCATTATCACATTTCTGAAGGCTTCCCATTTTATAGCCATTCCCTCACCTGCGAACATTTGCCCCCAATCAGCTTTTGAAAGTTCTTGCCTAATACCGTCAAAATTAGCCTTCCTCCAATTTAGAACTTCAACTTTTTGATCCAGTCCATTCTTTTTCATCACTATTTTAAAACTACTCTAATTATGGTCGCTGACCGCAAAGTGCTCCTCCACTGACACCTCAGTCACCTGCCCTGTCTTATTTCCCAAGGGTAGGTCAAGTTTTGCACCTTCTCTAGTAGATACATCCGCACACTGAATCAGGAAATTTTCTTGTACACACTTAATAAATTCCTCTCCACATAAACCCTTAACACTATGACAGTCCCAGTCTATGTTTGGAAAGTTAAAATCCCCTAATATAACCACCATATTATTCTTACTAATAACTAAAATCTCCTTACAAATTTGTTTCTCAATTTCCTGCTGACAGTTAGGGGTCTATAGTACAATTCCAATAAAGTGATCATCCCTTTCTTATTTCTCAGTTTCACCCAAATAACTTCCCTGGATGTATTTCCACGAATATCTCCCTAAGTACAGCAATCATGCTTTCCCTTGTCAAAACTGTCACTCCCCCTCTTCTCTTGCCCCCCTTTCTATCTTTCCTATAATATTTGTATCCTGGAACATTAAGCTGCCAGTCCTGTCTATCCCTGAGCCACATTTCTGTAATTGCTATGATCTCTCAGTCCCATGTTCCTAACCAAGCCATTAGTTTATCTGCCTTCCCTGTTAGGCCTCTTGCATTGGAATAAATGCAGTTTAATTTATCAGTCCCATCTTGTTCTCGGCTTTGTCCCTGCCTGCCCTGACTGACTCACTCCCTTTCCCAACTGTACCAGTCTCAGATTGATCTCTTTCCTCACTATCCCCTGGGTCTCCCCCCTCCCCCCTCCCCCCTGCCCTCCATTGATTCCCCCCCCCCCCCCCCACTTTACTAATTTAAATCCTCCTGAGCAGCTTTAACAAATCTCCCTGCCAGTATATTAGTCCCCTTCCAATTCAGGTGCAACCCATCCTTCTTGTACAGGTCACTTCTACCCCAGAAGAGATTCAAATGATCTAAAAATGTGAATCCTTCTCCCATACAACAGCTCCTCAGCCATGCATTTATCTGCTCTCACCTCACCTCACCTCACCTCATTATTCCTACCTTCACGAGCTTGTAGCACCGGGAGTAATACGAGGAACAGCTGAGGATCCTGGGATTGTATTCATTGGAGTTTAGAAGATTAAGGGGAGATCTAATAGAAACTTACAAGATAATACATGACTTGGAAAGGGTGGACGCTCGGAAATTGTTTCTGTTAGGTGAGGAGACTAGGACCCGTGGACACAGCCATAGAATTAGAGGGGGTAAATTCAGAACAGAAATGTGGAGACATTTCTTCAGCCAGAGAGTGGTGGGCCTGTGGAATTCATTGCCGCAGAGTGCAGTGGAGGCTGGGATGCTAAATGCCTTCAAGGCAGAGATTGATAAATTCTTGATGTCACAAGGAATTAAGGGCTACGGGGAGAATGTGGGTAAGTGGAGTTGAAATGCCCATCAGCTATGATTGAATGGCAGAGTGGACTCGATGGACTGAATGGCCTTACTTCTACTCCTATGTCTTATGGTCTTATGGTCTTAATCTAGATATTACTACTCTCGAGGACCTCCTTTTTAAATTTCTGCCTAACTTGCTATATTCTCCCTTCACAATTTCATCCTTTTCCCTTCCTATGTCATTATGCCTTAACATTGCCGGCTGTCTCACTGTATTGGTAACTGTGCTTTGGCTGCTGACTCGTGTCTTCTTAAAGATGTACTGGTAGTTATTCAGAGTTAAGACTGTTCGAACTTATCAGCGACCTCCACTGCAGCAGCATGAGCAGTGAGAGCACCAACCAGGGGGCTCCTGGGAAGGTAAAGATTAAATTCCCTACAGTGTCGAAACAGGCCCTTCGGCCCAACATATCCACACCAACCCCCCGAGTAACCCACTCACATCTATTTCCCTCTGACTAGTGCACCTAACATTATGGGCAATTTAGCATGGCCAATTCACCTGACCTGCGCGGTTTTGGATTTTGGGAAGAAACTGGAGCACCCGGAGGAAACACATGCAGTCGTGGGGAGAGTGTGCAAACTCCACACAGAGTCACTCGAGACAGGAATTGAACCCAGGTCCCTGGTGCTGTGAGGCAGCAGTGCTAACCACTGAGCCACTGTAAACACTTAGCTCTTGAATAAGTAAGCTAATAAATAAAGGAATCACATAAGTAGACATGTGATTTTATAAACTTCTATAAGATCACCTCTCAGCCTCCAATGCTCCAGGGAAAACAGCCCCAGCCTGTTCAGCCTCTCCCTATAGCTCAGATCCTCCAACCCTAGCAACATCCTTGTAAATCTTTTCTGAACTCTTTCAAGTTTGACAACATCTTTCCGATAGCAGAGGGACCAGAATTGAGCAAAATATTCCAAAAGTGGCCTAACCAATGTCCTGTACAGCCACAGCATGACCTCCCAGCTCCTATACTCAATACTCTGAACAATAAAGGCAAGCTTATCAAATGCCTTCTTCATGAAGAGCTCAGTGTAAAAAATACACTGCACTTTCTGATTACTCTGACAATCATGCATGTCTCAAGGGAGTTCTGAGCTAGTCACTGAAGCATCTGTGTGCTTAAGTGTCTATTTGGTGAGACCCCCTGAGCCCTTGAGCCTGCTAATTTCAGTTTACAGTATGAAGATGATGGCTGCATTGTGAAGTAGGTCTCAAGAGGGACAATGACTGTAATAACCTCACGCTCAACATAGAACAGAAGAAGACACCACAGCAAAGTTTGTTAATGGTGGTAACGCCATGACGACCGAACTGGTGAATTTAATACAATCCTTCCTCCTACTATTACACTTGGTAGCTGGTTAGTGTGTTTGTCAGAAGGAGCCTCTTCAGGTTGATATAGTCCTAGTCCACTATCGCTAAATCGTCACTTACATCCCCAGTGGGCAGTCTTATCATACTTCCTGTATGCGAGATATTTCAGGGGGATTGATAAGAGAACACAGATTCCCTAAGGGACAGAAATACAATCTTTGTATTCTGTTGTCAGTCCTAGTCACCCAGCTTGACGATTTGTCTTCAGGAAATTAGACTCAGTAGATCGGTGATACCCAATGTGCTGCTCATCCATAAACAATTCCTCACTCTGCTGAATCTGGGGAAGACGGAACTCTGATTTCTTACCTGAGACTCAACTGGTGGTAGTACCTTATTCAGGGATCACAAGTCACTGTTTTGGTAGCCTCCATTACAAATGATCCTAAACCTGCCCGATGCTGTCAAGGTCTCAATGCTATGAAACAGTCCTCTCTTGTCATGTAGGTGAGCTGCCTGATGTGGTTCACTCTGTCAGAGCCAAGACTGACAATCTGTTAAATATCATTCTCTTAAGTCTCAGGTCAGCAAACCGCCTGCTCTCAGTGACAGCACTTTGAGCAATTGAGTGATCGCTGATTAACCAGGCTGTTCACTCTTCTAACTAGGAGCTGCTGTCCTGGACTCTACAGCATTTGACCACAGATGAGCTAGAATGTCATGGATTGGTGAAACAGTTTCAAAGGAAGAATTAGACTGTCCCTCTTCCTATGCTCCCATGACTAACTGTTTTGAACACCACACTGTAACGTTATTTAGGCATGAGTTAAATCCAGTAGTCAACCACATTTACCAGATTTGCTGTTTGTTGACAATAGAGGGGGGGGGGGGACTGATGTATTTGGTTGTGGCATCCAGCTGGAGATGGCAGAATGGTGGAGCATTATCCTTTGAATGGGAAGGGTGATTGAGTGAAAAGTGAGGACAAGGTGAACCTGATAATTGTAAGGAAGTGAAATGGTTAGTGCATAAGTGTGGGAAATGGGTTGTGCACAACTGAGGACCCTGTCAGTTATAGCTGGGGAAACTTCACTTGAAGAAAAACAAAGACATGACTGGTTGTGCTGCAGGACATTTCAATCACAGGATATGGTACGTTTATTCCTTTAAAAGTGTGAATCATTTCAATAAAGATTTTAATTTCTGCTAGATTTAAATTACAGGTTTATGACAGAGTTCAGGAGATCCAGGAATTTTCAGTACAGAAGACATTGAGTCGTAAGTGAGTAACTTTAAATCCAAGCAGGCTCACAAACCTTATTTCTGACTCTGATCAGAATATATAGCCCATTATGAAATGTTTTCTTGATCTCACAGCAGGGATAGACAGACCTGAAGGCACAAAGGTTTGAAATTTGATACATGAAATTGATATAGAATATGAGTCAAAATAATCCAAGGTACGAATAGTAGAAAAGGCAGAACAATATCATAAGGTCAAAAAATAATAAGCAATATGATCTCTTCAAATCTATCATGCTCCTGACAGTGGAGGTTTTGACTAATATTTAGGAGCTCAACTGAAGAAACTTCAAATTCAAACTAAGAACATATAAACAAGCATAAAATATCTGCAGGACCTTACTTTATTAACTTTATGTTTGCTACTTCTCTTAAATTAGTTTCTATGCTGGGATGGAAATAATCAGAGGAACATTGTGAACTTACTACACTAATTGCATAGTTTCCTTATTGGTTGACAAGAGGCAAACTTACAATATAAACAGCAACACAGAGGACAACAGGGAGTAGCACATCTGATGAGTGCAATCAAAATTGAAAATTCACAGGTACTCATTACCTTTCACTCAGCTGAATATAATTGTTGTTTTCTTCTGAAATTTATATTTTGATTATCAAAACAACTCAAATTATTCAACTTGGCTTCTGAATTTGAGAATTAAAGTTAATCTTAATAAAATTAACTGAGAGCTTAAAGTTCATCACACAAATTTTCAAACTAATCATTCTTCCTGCTCTTTTGCTGTTAATATTTTGTTCTGAGTTCTTCAAAAAGAAACAAAGTTATGCTATATTAATTTTTTTTGCGACTCTACAACTTCATGTATTTCGAAGTGAATAGTATGTATTAATATTAATTATTAAAAATGTGTTTACACTAGATCCATTTGCCTTTGAGGTTACATTAAATTGTAGCCAAGAAGAGAAGACTTTTAGAAGGTTTCTTTTTAAAGAGCATAGGAACCACATTTTTATAATGGTTTTTTACAATTAAAAATTTTGGTAAACTGGATTTGATAAATCTGAATCAGCATGTCATTAAAACCAGCTGCACTGCTCATAAATGTACAAAGTTCAAACTGCATAAGAATAATTACCTTGTATTAATAGTCCAAGCAAAATTGTTAACCCAAAAATATACAACTTTACCTTATGTTTTACACTCTCAAATATATGCTCGAAATTTGAAAAACTAATGTCAATCCCATGAATAGGTCAAATCTAGGTAGTAATGAGCATTAATCGATTCAGATCCTGTTAGCTAAATAAAGTTGATTACTTCCACTGTGGTTAGGATGTGAAACAATGTATCAGTGATAGCTATAATGTTATAGATGTAGGAACTGAACTTTATCTTGGACACCAGTGGTAAGCTGTGTTTAAACTATACTCGAAACTGCACTAGTTGTGTGAAGTGCCCTTGCTTCACAACTTCCATTCAAAATCATTTAGATAATCAACAAATCAAGAGTTAAGAGCAGCAAGGAGGGGACATGAAAGGTCCTTAGTTGGTAGGATTAGGGAAAACCCTAAGGCTTTCTATAGGTATGTCAGGAATAAAAGAATGACTAGGGTAGGAATAGGTCCAGTCAAGGATAGTAGTGGGAAGTTGCGTGTGGAGCCTGAAGAGATTGGGGAGACACTGAATGAATACTTTTCGTCAGTATTCACTCAGGAACAGGACATTGTTGTCGATGTGCGTACCGAGTCACAATTAAGTAGAATGGATGGCTTTGAGGTATGTAGAGAAGAGGTGTTGGAAATCCTAGAAAGGGTGAAAATAGATAAGTCCCCTGGGCCTGATGGCATTTATCCTAGGATTCTCTGGGAAGCAAGGGAGGAGATTGCAGAGCCATTGGCCTTGATTTTTATGTCCTCGTTGTCTACAGGAGTAGTGCCAGAAGATTGAAGGCTAGCAAATGTGGTTCCCTTGTTTAAGAAGGGGAGTAAGGATAACCCTAGTAACTATAGGCCGGTGAGTCTCACTTCTGTTGTGGGTAAAATCTTAGAGAGAATTGTAAGGGATAGGATTTATGAACATCTGGATAGGAATAATGTGATCAAGGATAGTCAGCATGGTTTTGAGAAGGGCAGGTCGTGCCTCACAAACCTTATTGAATTCTTTGAGAAGGTGACTAAGGAGGTGGATGAGGGGAAAGCAGTAGATGTGGTGTATATGGATTTTAGTAAGGCGTTTGATAAGGTTCCCCATGGTAGACTACTGCAAAAAATACGGAGGTATGGCATTGAGGGTGAGTTGGAGGTTTGGATTAGGAGTTGGCTGGCTGGAAGAAGACAGAGGGTAGTAGTTGATGGCAAAGGTTCATCTTGGAGTGCTGTCACTAGTGGTGTTCCGCAAGGATCTGTTTTGGGACCATTGCTGTTTGTCATTTTTATAAATGACCTGGAGGAGGGGTTAGAAGGTTGGGTGAGCAAGTTTGCGGATGATACGAAAGTCGGAGGAGTGGTAGACAGTGAGGAAGGATGTGGCAGGTTACAGCGGGATATTGATAAGCTGCAGAACTGGGCAGAAAGGTGGCAAATGGAGTTCAATGTAGCTAAGTGTGAGGTGATTCATTTTGGTAAGAGTAATAAAAAGATGGGGTACTGGGCTAACGGTCGGATACTTGGTAGTGTGGATGAGCAGAAAGATCTTGGTGTCCATGTACACAAATCTTTGAAAGTTGCCACCCAGGTAAATAGTGCGGTGAAGAAGGCATATGGCGTACTGGCTTTTATTGGTAGAGGAATTGAGTTCTGGAGTACTGAGGTCATGTTGCAGTTGTATAAGACTCTGGTGCGGCCGCATCTGGAGTATTGTGTGCAGTTTTTGTCCCCATACTAGGAAGGATGTGGAGGCACTGGAACGGGTGCAGAGGAGGTTTACCAGGATGTTGCCTGGTATGGTAGGAAGATCGTATGAGGAAAGGCTGAGGCACTTGGGGTTGTTTTCATTGGAGAAAAGAAGGTTTAGGGGTGACTTGATAGAGGTGTACAAGATGATTAGGGGTTTAGATAGGGTCGACAGTGAGAATCTTTTTCCACGTATGGAGTCAGCTATTACAAGGGGGCATAGCTTTAAATTAAGGGGGGGTAGGTATAGGACAGATGTTAGGGGTAGATTCTTTACTCAGCGAGTCGTGAGTTCATGGAATGCCCTGCCAGTAGCAGTGGTGGACTCTCCCTCTTTATGGGCATTTAAACGTGCATTGGATAGACATATGGAGGATAGTGGGCTAGTGTAGGTTAGGTGGGCTTGGATCGGCGCAACATCGAGGGCCAAAGGGCCTGTACTGCGCTGTATTCTTCTATGTTCTATGGTATCTACCATGAACCAGCCCAATTAGATACCATTTTAGAACATAAAGTATTTGAACATTTGCATCGGTTTGTGATTTTGTGACTTTAAAAAGAAAATCACAATCTAATAGAAACTCCATGCTGCAGTTACAAACAGCCATTGTTAGCAGTGCATTGACCTTTGGGTTATGTCCTTGAAATCATTCAAGTGAAGTAATAATTAATTGTAATACTTCGCTTTACAGTCACATTCAACAATGGTCACATTAGTCTCCCTAAGTGGTTTAGTTTATGTAAGACATTCAATACCATTTGCAGCCCAAACAAATAGTAAATCAAGATTCAATCTTTCCAATTCTTTTCTTAATCAACTCTTTTGACATAAAATATTAACCTGCGTTCTTTAAAATGTGTAAAGGATTTGATTAGGTATATATAGAGAGAAACTAGAATCCTCCAAAGGATTCCAGACAAAAGAGAAAGACACTTTTACAGTTAAATTCCACTGAATGATCTCAGAAGATATGTCTTCATGTAAAAGTGTTCTCTCCAAAAGATGTTGAAGTTAGACCAGTTGTACATCTTAAAACTAAAAATTTCATCAAAATATTTATTATTGGTAACAGGATAATTGCAGATAGGTGTATTTAAGATACAGAGCAGCCATGGTCTAAGCCTAGACAGGTCGATTAGACTACAGCCTGTTTCGATTATCCTATCCGTAAATAAGCAAATGTAACTTTCCACAGACTTCATAAGTCTCATTGGAAAATACCATCCTTGATACTGGGGAAGGCTGGCACCTCAGTGTGAAAGGTAAGTCTGAATCATTTTCAGTAATGTTCACCCAGAAGTGCCAAGAACATAAATCATCACAGTTTCCTCCAGACCGCCCCAGCATCTCGGATGCAAGTCTTTAGTCAATTTGATTCTCTTCACTGTTGATATAACTTTAAAAAGAAAATCACAATCTATGGCCCTGATAACGCTCTGATAATATTGTCGAAGCTTCAGAACTTGCTGCCTTCCTAGGCAAGTTCTTCCAAACTGCAGCACCCGACAATGTGAAAAATCCAACCCGGTCAATTATTGTCCCATCAGTTTACACCATTAGTAAAGTAATGGTTGGTGCCAGTAACAATGCTATCAATCAGAACTTCCTTCTGCTCAGTTCAGGTTCCAACCCTGGGCCGCTCAGATCCTGACCTCATTAAAGACTTGGACAAAAGAGCTAAATTCCAAAGATGAGGTAAGATTGATTGCCTTCGACATCAAGATTACATTTGACTGACTGTGACTTCAAGGAGTCTGAACAAGACTAGAGTATATAGGAGCTAACGGAAAACTCTCCAATAGTTGGCAGAAAGGAAGATGGTTGTGATTATTGTGGGTCAGTCATCTCATCTCCAGGACATCTTAGAAGGAATTCATGAGGGTAGTGTCCTTGGCCCAACCATCTTCAGCTGCTTCATGAATGACCTTCCCTCCATTATAGGGATAGAAGTGGGGTTGTTCATCAATGTTTATGCTTGTTAAGCAACATTCATGACTCATCAAATTCTGAAGCAGTTCATGCCCAAATGCAACAAGACAATATCTACTCTTGAACTGACAAGTGATGAGTAACAATTGTGTCACATAAGTGCCGGGAAATACCCATCTCAAACAAGAGAAAATCTAATTGTTGTCCCTTACATTCAATGATATTGCCATCATTGAATCCCTCAAAATCAACATTCTGAGTGTTACCATTAACAAAAAAACAGAGTTGGACTTAATGGTGGCACAGTGGTTAACACTGCTGCCTCATAGTGCTAGGGACCTAGCTTCAATTCCAGCCTTGGGCAATTGTGTGGAGTTTGCCCATTCTCCGTGTTCTGCATGGCTTTCCTCTGGGTGCTCTGGTTTTCTCAATAATCCAAAGATGTGCAGGTTAGCTGGATTGGTCATGCTAAATTGCCCATAGTGTTTGGGATGTTAGGAGTACGAGTCAGGGGAAACGTAGAGTAATAAGGTAGTGGGTCTGGGTGGGATACTCTCCGGAGGATTGGTGTGGATTTGTTGGGCCAAATAGCCATACTGTACGGATTCTATGATGTAGTTGCAGTGGCTACAGGAGCAGTTCAGAGGCTAATGAGTAACTCACCTCCTGACTCTCCAAAGTCTATTTATCATCTATGAGGCACAAATGTTGAGAGTGATTGAATGCTTCTCATTTACTTGGATAAGTCCAGCTTCACACTCAAGAAGGTTGACATCTATCAGGACAAAGCAGTCTGTGTAATTGACACCAGGCCCACACACATTTGTCCCTCTACTACTGGTGCAACAGTGTGCACTATCTACAAGATGCTGAAATTCATTTCAGCTCCACTTTTCCATGAAATGCCAATCAAGGAGTTGCTTTGCCCCTGATGGCATCAAGCTTCTTAACAGCTATTGGACTTTGTTCTATCCAGGAGACTATTCCAACACAGTGCTAACTTTTACCTGTGCTGAAAATGTGTTGCTGGAAAAGCGCAGCAGGTCAGGCAGCATCCAGGGAACAGGAGAATCGACGTTTCGGGCATAAGCCCTTCTTCAGGAATAACTTTTACCTGTAAACAGTGGACAGGAATTGGGCAGTCAGGAGGTGAGTTACCCATCATGGAATTTTGAACCTCTTATGAGATTTTTCTGGCTACAACTTGAATATGGCCAATCCATTTCAGTTTCTTGTTCGTGGTAACTCACAGATGTTGATAATGGGTGATGCTTATGCAATGGCATGTGATGGCGAGATTTTCTCTTGTTGGAGATCACAGAATCACAGTATGTTCCAGAACAGAAGGTGGCCATTCAACCCATTATTGCCTGCACTAGCTCGTTTCATGAACATTGTTACCTAGAACCAATCTCCTGATTTTTTTTCACTCATACCCTTGCACATATTATATTTTCTCTAAACACTTATTCAATGCCCCCTTGAATGCCTCAATTGAGACAGCCTTCATCACATTTCCAAGCAGTACATTAGCTACCCTAACTAATCACTAATTGAGAAAAGCTCTTTCCTCACTTTGCCCCTTGCTTCTTTTGCAGGTCACTGTAAATTGAGTCATAGAGTCACAGAGATGTACAGCACGGAAACAGACCCTTCAGTCCAACTCATCCATGCCGACCAGATATTCCAACCATTCCTGCAAACCCTTCCTATTCATATACCCATCCACATGCCTTTTAAATGTTGCAATTGTACCAGCCTCCACCACTTCCTCTGGCAACTCATTTCATACATGTACCACACTCTGCGTAAAAAAGTTACACCAGATGCCTCTTTTATAACTTTCCCCTCTCACCCTAAACCTATGCCCTCTAGTTCTGGACTCCCCCACCCCAGGGAAAAGACTTTGTCTTTTTATCCTATCCATGCCCCTCATGATTTTATGAACCTCTGTAAGGTCACCCCTCAGCCTCCGACGCTCCGGAAAACAGCCCTAGCCTATTCCACCTCTCCCTATAGCTCAAGTCCTCCAATCCTGGCAACATCTTTATAAATCTTTTCTGAACCCTTTCAAATTTCACAACATCTTTCCGATAGGAAGGAAACCAGAATTGCATGCAATATTCCAGCAGTGGCCTAACCAGTGTCCTGTACAGCCGCAACATGACCCCCTAACTCCTGTACTCAATACTCTGACCAATAAAGGAAAGCATACCAAATGCCTTCTTCACTATCCTATGTACCTGCGACTCCACTTTCAATGAGTTCCTGCACTCCAAGGTCTCTTTGTTCAGCAACACTCCCTAGGACCTTACCAAAAAGTGTATAAGTCCTGCTAAGATTTGCTTTCCCAAAATGCAGCACCTCACATTTATCTGAATTAAAGTCCATCTGCCACTTCTCAGCCCATTGGCCCATCTGATCAAGATCCCATTGTAATCTGAGGTAACCTTCTTCGCTGTCCACTACACCTCCAATTTAGATGTCATTTGCAAAGTTATTAATATACCTTCTATGTTCATGTCCATAACATTTATATAAATGATGAAAAGTAGTGGACCCAGCACCGATCCTTGTGGCACTCCACTGGTCACAGGCCTCCAGTCTGAAAAACAACCCTCCACTACCAATCTCTGTCTTCTACCTTTGAGCCAGTTCTGTATCCAAATGGCTAGATCTCCCTGTATTCCATGAGATCTAACCTTGCTCATCAATCTCCCATGGGGAACCTAGTCGAACACCTTACCGAATCCATATTGATCACATCTACTGCTCTGCCCTCATCAATCCTCTTTGTTACTTCTTCACAAAACTCAATCAAGTTTGTGAGATGTGATTTCCCATACATAAAGCCATGTTGACTATCCCTAATCAGTCCTTGCCTTTACAAATACACATATATCCTATCCCTCAGGATTCCCTCCAACAACTTGTCTACCACGTCAGGCTCACCGGTCTATAGTTCCCTGGCTTGTCCTTACCACCCTTCTTAAACAGTGGCACCACGTTAACCAACCTCCCGTCTTCCGGCACCTCACCTGTGACTATCAATGCTACAAATATCTCAGTAAAAGGCCCAGCAATCACTTCCCTAGCTTCCCACAGAGTTCTAGGGTACACCTAATCTGGTTCTGGGATTTACCCACTTTTATGTATTTCAAGACATCCAGCACTTCCTCTCTGTAATATGGATTTTTTCAAGATGTTACCATCTATTTCCCTACATTCAGTATCTTCCATGTTGTTTTCCACAGTAAATACTGATGCAAAATACTCCTTTAGTATCTGCCCCATCTCCTGCAGCTCCATGCAAGGCTTCCTTGCTGATCTTTGAGGGGACCTATTCTTTCCCAGTTACTCTTTTGTCCTTAATGCATTTGTAAAAACCCTTTGGATTCTCCTTAACTTTTTTTGCCAAGTCTATCTCATGTCCCCTTTTTGCCCTCCTGATTTCTCTCTTAAGTATAATCCTACTGCCTTTCTACTCTTCTAAGGATTCACTTGATCTATCCTGTCTATACCTGACATATGCTTCCTTCTTTTTTCTTAACTAGGCCCTCAATTTCTATAGTCATCCAGCATTCCTTATATCTACCAGCCTTTCCTTTCACCCTGAGAGGAATATACTTTCTCTGGATTCTTGTTATCTCATTTCTGAAGGCTTCCCATTTTCCAGCCGTCCCTTTACCTGCAAACATCTGCACCCAATCAGCTTTTGAAAGTTCTTGCCTCATACCGCCAAAATTGGCCTTTCTCCAATTTAGAACTTCAACTTTTAGATCTGGTCTATCCTTTTCCATCACTATTTTAAATCTAATAGAATTATGGTCACTGGCCCCAAAGTGCTCCCCGACTGACACCTCAGTCACCTGCCCTGCCTTATTTCCCAAGAGTAGGTCAAGTTTTGCACCTTTTCCAGTAGGGACATCCACATACTGAATCAGAAAATTGTCTTGTACACACTTAACAAACTTCTCTCCATCTAAACCCTTAACACTATGGCAGTCCCAGTCTATGTTTGGAAAGTTAAAATCCCCGACCATAACCACCCTATTATTCTTACAGATAGCTGAGATCTCCTTCTAGGTTTGTTTCTCAATTTCCCTCTGACTATTAGGGGGTCTATAAATCAATCCCAATAAGGTTATCACCCCTTTCTTATTTCTCAGTTCCACCCAAATAACTGTCCTGGATGTATTTCCAGGAATATCCTCCCTAAGTACAGCTATGATGCTATCTCTTATCAAAAACACCACTCCTCCTCCTCTCTTGCCTGTCTTTCTGTTCTTTCTGTAGCATTTGTATCCTGGAACATTAAGCTGCCAGTCCTGTCCATCCCTGAGCCATGTTTCTGTAACTGCTCTGATAGCCCAGTCCCATGTTCCTACCCATGCCCTGAGTTCATCTGCCTTCCCTGTTAGGCCACTTGCATTGAAATAAATGCAGTTTAATTTATCAGCCCTATCTTGTTCTCTACTTTCTCCCTGCCTGCCCTGACTGTTTGACTCACCTTTGTTCTCAACTGTACCTGTCTCAGATTGAAATCTTTCCTCACTATCTCCCTGTGCCCCACCCCGCCACCTTACTAGTTTAAATCCTCCCGAGCAGCTCTAGCACATCTCCCTGCCAGTATATTCGTCCCCTTCCAATTTAGGTGCAATCAGTCCTTCTTGTATAGGTCACTTCTCCCCCAAAACAGTTTCCAATGATCCACAAATGTGAATCCTTCTCCCATACACCAGCTCCTCAGCCATGCATTCATCTGCTCTATCCTCCTATTCCTGCCCTCACTAGCTCGTAGCACCGGGAGTAATCTAGATATTACTACTCTCGAGCTCCTCCTTTTTAAATTCCTGCCTAATTCTCTGCAATCTCCTTTCGGAATGTCGACCTTTTCCCTTCCTATATCGCTGGTTCCAATGTATACAATGATCTCCTGCTGGCCCCTCTCCCCCTTCAGAATATTCTGCACTCTTTCTGAGACATCCTTGATCCTGGCACCGGGGAAGCAGCAAACCATTCTGATTTTTCACTGCTGGCCACAGAAACATCTGTCTGTACCTTGGACTAGAGAGTCCCCTAATACAATCAATCGCTTTGAACCCGAGGTACCTCTCATTGCATTAGAGCCAGTCTAAATACCAGAAACTTGGTTGTTCATGCTACATTCCCTTGAGAATCCATCACCCCCTACATTTTCCAAAACAGCATACCTGTTTGAAATGGGTATATCCACAAAAGACTCCTGCACTACCTGCATACTTCTCTTACCCATCTATGTGACTGTATCTGAGATTTTTGCCCCTTCCTTTAACTGCCATTTATCACATTCCTTTGCTCTTGTAAATTCCTCATAGCCTCTATCTGCCTCTCCAATCGATCCATTCGATCTGATAGGATTCGCAACCAACGGCATTTATTGCAGATATAATCCTCCATAAACTCTCCCTAAACTCTTACATTCAAAAAGAAGAGCAGATCACTTTACTAAGGGCTATTTTTGCTTCTTTCAATCTACAGACCCAGAAAATAGCACTGTCTTATTCCTCTACAAAACACTGCTCCAAGTTAAATTAATAATTATGACTTATACTTTAAGTTTAATCAAGAGACATAGCTCAATAAAACATATGATCAAGCAAGAACCCACTCTACTCACTACTGCAGATTTATTTTAAGGCCGTTATGCACTCTTGTCTTATTCCTTTAATAAGTAAGATGTCCATTGCCTGGTATGTACATGGTATGAATATTACTTGTCAGTTATCACCCCAAACTTAGATCTTGTCCAAATCCTACTACATTTAGACATGGATGGTCTCAATTTTTAATTTTGGAGAATCATGCTGAACACTGTGCAATCATCAATGACCATCCTCACTTCTGGTTTTGAAATGGAGGGAAGGTCATTGATGAAACAGGCAAAGATGGCTAGGTTTAGAACATCCAGTGATGGATTCCATGTACCTGTTGCCTTTGTCTTTCTAAATAATGCCTTGGTAAGTTGCTGCAATTTCAGTTTCTGGAATTGGAATGAATTATACTTAAGCCCATGGAGGTCATAGTACTTATGGAATTACTTCCATGTACAAATATTTTTCATGGATTTAAATGAACTGTTTTCTGGTTCAATTTATAAACACTGTTTCCCTCCATATGTGGCTTACAATCAATCTGATGTGTTTTTGAAAATACTAAACTTGTTTTCTATAATTTTTATAGTTTTTTGATAAATTATTCCATAAGTAAGAAATACAATCATAATTTATGTGGAAATATAGACTATTTTGCAGCAAATGATTTATTTTATGCTAAATAATAATATAGTATTTTTATTTTATGTTAAAGCCATTTTTTCTCTAAAAACTATGTAGCACCATGGTCAGAGATTGGTCATGTGTGTGTAACTGGCTTGAACAGTGACCACAGAGCTAATACAACTTTGTGCTGTAATGATCTGTGGGTGGAAAGTCTTCAGACTATTTGAGATTTACTGGCAATACTAGGAATTTGGGGAAATATTGGTGTACTTTGGTTCAGCAGCAATTAGGAAAGTCTCTTGGGGTTAACTATTTTGTCAGCTAGGGCTTTCAGGTTGGTATAAAGTTGTGCTTTGCATCATTTTAAATGAATTAACTCAAATTCAGTTGCAGACACCTTGTGTCAAGTGGCTTTGTTGAATGGTTTAGCAGACAGGAAGACCAAAACTGTGAGAGCATACTGAATAAAATTGTTTCACATTTACTTCCCCTTTAGTTGAATACTAATGCTTTACTTCAGGCATTTTAAGAAAAGCTTGTTGCAAAATAGCACATGTTTGATGAACAACCTAACGGAAATTGAACTCCTTGTTCACATCATTACTGCACAATGTTGTCCATCTTCTATTGCAATCAGCTGTGTAATAGCCATCAGTCAGGCTTTGGAAGACAGATTGCAATGTTAACAGAATGCAGTACAGTTTTTGCTCAATTACTTTTGATTGCGCAGAAGACCTTTCAGAAAATTTATTTTTAGTTTTACCTATCACTATCCACTTCGGTAGAAGAATAAGTTAGAGAAAGTGCACACCACGCACTTTGTAATGTGTCAAGAGAAGCAAGCCTAATGGGTGAAATGATCTTCTCTTATTCTTTAATTCATTATCTTCTTAACAGATCTTCCTGACAACTGATCTGATGTGCTTGTAAAAGGGAAATATGAGAGCCAATAGGGTTGTGCTGGAAGATGTACAGGGATTGACATCATGGTGCATGAACTTATAAAATAGCATGTTGCTCTGTTTCAAATGAAGAAATTCTGCTTGATATTGTAACCAAGGTATTTAAATGAAATTACTCGCAGGAGTAGAATTTCCACCACAGTTACAGAGGCTGGGGAACTATCTGATATGCGATGCATGTCAATCTAAATTGGTAATTCATGGATTCCAAGTCTTCAGTTGAGAGTGCTGAGTGAATTCACAAAGTTAGATGTCACACAACATCAGGTGGTAGTCCAACAGGTTTATTTATAATCACAAGCTTTGAGTGCGTTACGCCTTTGTCAGGTGGTGACTTCAGCATCAGCATCTCCACATCACTGATTCATAAAATGATTTGAATTTTCCACTCAGAGCTTGGATAGTTTGTGGGGGCAGAGAAATGAGATTTCTGACATAACTGCAGCAATTCCAAGAACTGTGCCATTTAAAGGGACATTTACCTTTACATTTGGCAGGAGACATGAGACGTAAGTTTTAAAGTAAATTTGTCATTAAATCAAATGACAGAGAAATGCATGAATCATAGATTCTGACCTGGAGCAACTACACTCCAGGAATGGCGTTTGAGAAAAATGTAATGACGATGATGGCACGGTGGTTCAGTGGTTAGTATTGCTGCCTCACAGCGCCAGGGACCCGGGTTCGGTTCCAGCCTTAGGCAACTGTCTGTGTGGAGTTTGCACATTCTCCCTGTGTCTGCGTGGGTTTCCACCCACAGTCCAAAGATGTGCAGGTTAAGTGAATTGGCCATGCTAAATTGCCTGTACTGTTCGGTGGATTAGTCAGGGGTAAATGTAGGGGAATGGGTCTGGGTGGGTTGCTCATCGGAGGGTCGGTGTGGACTTGTTAGGCCGAAGGACCTGTTTCCACACTGTAGGGAATCTAATCTAATCAGAAATCTACTATCAATAACATGGCATTCACATGAATAAAGACATCAAAGAGAACCTCACACACCAAAATTAAACCCTCAATCTTTTTAAAGCTAATGTTTCCCTTTTATATAATGCCCAAATCATTAGGTGGGTAATTTATATGTGTGACAAATATTCTTTTCTCAACTTATTGCACATTTACTGCAGCTGCATGAACAGCATACAACACTTCCAGAGCTTAGCATTCAGACCCATACTACAGCGGAGCACACTAATTATAACTGGAAATGCTTCACAGACATGGCTAAGATGTGCCTGCATAAATTCTCTACCACAATGTAACTACCTGATTTACTTATGACAAGTCAGAGATATAAAAGTACTATTTAGAAGTCCTTGCAAATGCTCTTCATACTTCCAACATTCAATATTATTATCTTTTTTGCGCAGTACATTAACATATAATAGAAAGGAACAGAATGGCAAAAAAACATTTGTTAAATTTTCATCCTAAAGTTTGTCCTTAAGAGGGCAACTGTAACAATCACTTTGATATGAATATTTTTGGAGTGTGGATGAACGACACCAAAGGTCCCAGCTAATGAATGGCATATAATCCCAGTTAGAAGGTCACGGAATAAAGTTGCCTTGGGCAGATCATCTAGGTTGGAAATGCAGTGTTATGCTTATTCAAAGAAGTGTTAATTTGCTGTCCTTCAACTACCTGTGGGGAATATGCAAACAACATTGATTCCAAATGTACTCAAGGACAAAGTTGGCATATGAGTATTGCCAGTGATTTGTGAGCATCAGTTGTTCTCCTTGAGAACGCAATAGTGAGCTACCTTATTGAAACACTGCAGTCTGTATTGTAAATTCACATCCATAATGGGAAAAGTAGGGAATTCCAGGATTTTGACCCTGTGACAATAAAATATCTGTAATTTATGCTAACTCAGGCTGTTGTGTGACTTTAAAAAAAATTAAAGGTGAAACAACATATTGAGGATTTTAGTAAATGTTTTCTGCACATATGTTTTGGATATTTCCAAACTGAATTGTAGATATGACCACCCCTGGTGTTAATGTATTTTAATCCTTCAAAAATTCCTTTTTTTGGCCTCTTCTTCCACCTAAAAGATTACAGTCGGTTCTGATATAAGGCAATAAGTTCCATTCCTGTGCAACCCCACGTGAAAAGAAAATCATGTAATAGCAGCACCATGTAAACTAATGGGCCTGGAATCGCATGATAGCCAATACAGGTCAGGAAGGTTCGTGTTCTACAAATAAATATCTAGATTCTTCAATCACATTATAACCAATTCCCATTGAAGAAAAGTACATTATAGCAGAACCGACTGTCGTATTGTTCAATACTTTTTCTAACGCTGCCTTGGATGAAACTGCCCATTTGATTGACACAGCATCTAACCTTCATATTCACTGCCTCTAACACCAATACACAGTGCAGCGGTCCATACCATCTACAAGATGCACTGTACTCACCAATGCTTCTCCGAGAGCATTTTCCAAGCCTGTGACCGATATAACCCATACAACCTAAAAGGACAAGAGAAGCAGATAGATGGGAACAGCAGGGACTTGAAGCTGCCTCCAAGCTATCTTGACTTGGAATTGTATTGTCATTCAATCATTGCTGCTGGTTCAAAATCCTGAAATTCCTCCGTAAAGCACCAATGTCTTATATAAATGTGGCAAGCTGCAGCAGTTGAAGAAGACAGCTCACCAGCTTTGAAAGGTACAAGTGCAACACGCCACTGATATCAATGTCATTTGAATGAATTAAGAAAAGACTTATTCCCACTACTGTGGCCAATGTCTCAGTTTCCATTGTGGCACAGGAAAAAATGTCTGACTGGTGGAAATATTTGTTTTGTCAATAGTAAAAAATGGCTAATCAAACTTCAACTTCCCTCTTCTAATTTAACACCTGAGAGCTTTCATGAATTAAACTTTTTTTTTGTAAATACAAATACTGACTGCAAAATAGCTTCAGTGATCACCTGACATTAGATTGAGGCAAGTTCAGCCAACAAATATGGAATAAATTAAACTACCTGAAATGAAATCACCATCTGTATTTAAAAACCAAGCAACTGAGCAAGACATCAAGATGTCTTGATCCGTACCACCTGATTTAATTTGCACTTTGAGAGGAGAAAGGCTTGCCTGAAAGTTATCTAGTTTAAAAAGACAATGAAGCCATATTCAGAAAAGTACTCTGAACTGTATTGACAGAGTAAAAGAGAGAAGGAATGATAGACTCACTACACTTGAATCTAGAAGGCTTTCTCATGCTGTCTTTTTCTGGTTTCTTCATCATCTTTGAACACTGTGCCGCATTCAAAAGCAAATTGAGAAACTAACTATTCACTGAGAACTCAAAGAGAACTATAGGTTCCACAAGTGCTGACGATACCAGTTAACAAATATATAATTATAGTTTTAGGTTAAAAATCTAACATGTAAAGAGCATTAACAATGTTATAAACTGTTATTCTTCCTATTGATATCAGATACACTCCCCTTTTTTGAATCTTGTATCTGAACTTGTATGTGTGTTTGATGTGATGGTTTAGTTTTCTTGGTATTAGTGGGTACTGAAATTCTTTTTCCTTTGATTCAAAAAAAACTTTGGAATTTGATCTTTAAGTTGACCAGTGATATAGTTAATTGATGGTTAAATTGAAGGGTGACAGCTATGGGAAACAAAAATGTTGCGACAAACCAAGAGGGGAGTTAAAAAGAGGGAAATTGAATCACCTCTTTTTTCTTAGTTATTGATTGTATGTTTTATGCCTGAATTCACTGTAAAAGACATTTTAAAAAAAATTGTTGAAAATCAAGAAGCTAAAGAGAGGGAAGAACACAAATAATCTACATTGGAAAAGGTAGTTGGAAATCTACTATACATAATGATTGCAAGTCCCAGGACACCATAACTTATATTCTAATGTTCTACAGAATTACCAGTAGAGATACTAATGGCATTAGATTAGATTACTTTACAGTGTGGAAACAGGCCCTTCGGCCCACCAAGTCCATCCCGACCCGCCGAAGCGCAACCCACCCATACCCCTACATTTACCCCTTACCTAACACTACGGACAATTTAGCATGGCCAATTCACCTAACCTGCACATCTTTGGACTGTGGGAATCTGGAATTAGAATCTGGAAAGTTTCCATCAGATTGCAAAAAGATCTTTCTTCGAGAATTTAAAGTGAAGAGAAAGCCTGGTAAGAATAGGGAACAATGGATGAATTGAGGCTGGGGTTAAGAATAAAGAGGAGTTGTACATTATGTACACAACTAAGATCAAGCGAATCTCTTGAAGAATCTAAGGGGTGTAGGGGCATTCTTAAGAGAGAAATCAGAAGGGCAAAAAGGAGATACAAGATAGCCTTGGGAGATAAAGTTAAAGATAATCCAGAGAGATTCTATAAATACATTAAGGGCAAAAGAGCAACTAGGGAGATAATAGGGCCCCTAAAAAGTCAACAAAGTCATCTATGTGTAGAACTACAGGACTTACAAGAGATACAACATGAATATTTCAATTCAGGTTTTAGTGTGGAGAAAAAAATGGAGGCCAGAGAACTTAAGGCAGTAAATATTGATGTCTTTAAAACAGTCCACTTTACAGATAATGAGGTACTAGGGGTTTTAAAAACATAATGATGGATAAATCTTCAGGACCTGATCAAGGGTATCTCAGGATGTTGTGGAAATTTAAGGAAGAAATTGTGGGGCACCCGACAGAGATACTTATATTATTTACAGCCATGAGTGAAGTGCTGGAGGACTGGAGAGTGTCTTTATTTAAGAAAGTCTGCAGAAGAAGCCTGGGAACTATAGACTGGGGAGTTTGACATCAGTGGTAGGTAAGTTGTTGAAGGGGGTTCTGAGAGATAGGATTTACTTACATTTTGAGAGGCAAGGACTGATTAGGGATAGTCAGCTTGACTTTTTGCCTGGGAAATCATGTCTCACAAACTTGTTTGTGATTTTTGAGGACATAACCTAAAAGATTGATGAGTGCAGAGTGGTAGACATGTCTACATGGCATTTGACAAGGTTCTGCATGTTAGAATAATTCATAATCTTTTTATCCCATGGGATTCAGTGAGAGCTAGCCAATTGGATACAACATTGGCTTGACAGTAGGAGAGGGAGGATGATGGTAGAGAGGGTTGTTTTTTCAGACTGGAGGTTTGTAACCAGCAGTGTTCCTCAGGGATTGGTGCAGGGTCCACTTTTACCATTTAGATAAATAATTTGGATTAGCATTTAGGAGGCATGTTTAGAAAATTTGTGGATGACACCAAAATTGCAGTTATATTTGGCAGTAAAGAAGGTTATATACAAAGGGATCTTGATCAATTGGGCCAATGCACCGAAAAATAGCAAATAGAGTTTAATTTGGATAAATGAGAGGTATTGCATTTTGGTTAAGCAAACAGGGGTAGAACTTACACAGTTAATGGTAAGAACCTGAGTAATGTTGTCGAATAGAGAGACCTAGTTTCAGATATATAGTTCTCTGAAAGCTGTGTCACAGGTAGACAGGGTGGTTAAGAAGGCATTTAGTATGCTTCCCATCATTGATCAGATCCTTGAGTATAGGAGTTGGGATGTCATGTTGGGGCTGTACAGAATGTTGGTGAGGCCACGTTTGAAGGATTGTGTCCAATTTCGGTTGCCCTTTTACAGGAAATATATTATTAAATTGGTGAGGGTTTAGTAATAATTTTCCAGGATGTTACAGGGACTGGAGGGTTTTAGTTATAAGGACTGTCTGGATAGTTTGGAATGTTTTACACTGGAGCATAGGAGGTTGAGGGGTGATCTTACAGAGGTTTATAAAATCATGAGGGTCATAGATAAGGCGAATAGCAAAGGTCTTTTCTCCAGGGTGGGGGAGTTCAAAACGTGATAGCATATTTTTCAGGTGAGAGGAGAAAGATTTAAATGGGACCTGAAAGGCAACCTTTTCACACAGGTGGTTTTGGAATGGATTGTCAGAGGAAGTAGTAGATGCAGATTCAGTTAAAACATTTAAAAGAGATTTAAATGCGTGAATAGGAAAGATTTAGATGGGCCAAATGCAAACAAGTGGGACTAGGTTAGTTTGGAAAACTTGGTCAGTATGGACGAGTTGTTTCCGTACTGTATGACTCTATGACTCTATAAATGAGAGAAATAGAAAGCAGGCTGGTTAGCTTAACACTTGTCACGGAAAAACTGCTAAGGAGGTTACTTAGAAAATCAGGCAAAGTCAACATGGTTCTGTGAAAGGAAAATTGTGTATAATTTGTAAAATTTCTTCTAACAAGCAAGATAGATAAAGGGGAATCTATAGGTGTGGTGTCCTTGGATTTTGAAACAACATTTCTAAAGTACTTTACAATAAGTTACAAAATAAGAGATGCAATGTTCGAGTTACCCTTAATAGTGTGAAAAAAATGAGTTATTCATCAACAGTAAGCAGTGAAAAGGGATTCCTTTTGGGATTGGCAATGTTGCAGCTACTGGAATGCCACAAGAATCCACACTGTGCCCTTAATGATATATAACTTGAATGAAATGTATGTATGTATGTATGTGCATATGTATGTGTGTGTGTGTATGTATGTGTGCATGTATATATGTATGTGTGTGTATATATATATATATATATATATATATATATATATATGTAAGTATGTATGTATATGCGTGTATGTATGTATGTGTGTGCGCATGTATGTGTGTATGTATGTATATATGTATGTGCATGTATATGTATGTACGTATGTATGTATGCGTATGTATGTATGCATGTGTATGTATGTATGTGTATGTAAGTGTGCATGTATGTGTGTATGTATGTATGTGTGTATGTATATATGTATGTGTATGTATGAGTGTATGTGTGTATGTACGTATGTGTGTATGTTTGCATGTGTGTATGCATGTATGTGTGTATATATGTATGTATATGTATGTATGTATATATGTATGTGTATGCATGTATATGTGTGTATGTATGTATGTGTATGTATGTATGTATGTCTGCATGTATGTATATATGTAGGTATGTGTGTGTGTATGTATGTATGAGTGTGTATGTAAGTATGTATGTGTGTATGTGTGCATGTATGTGGGTATGTATGCATGTATGTATGCATGTGTGTATGTATGCATGTGTGTATGTATGTATGTAAGTGTATGCATGTATGTGTATGCATGTATGTATGTGTATGTATGTATGTGTATGTGTGTATGCACGTATGTATGTATGTATGTGTGTATGTGTGTACGTATGTATGCATGTGTGTATGTATGTGTGTGTATGGATGTATATATGTATATGTATGTGTGCATGTATGTAGGTGTATGTGTGTATGTATGTATATATGTATCTGTATGTATGTATGTGTGTATGTATGTATATATGTATGTATGTGTGTATGTATGTATGTGTGTATGTGTGTATGTGTGTATGTATGGGTGTATGTATGTATGTGTGTATGTATGTATATATGTATGTATGTGTGTATGTATGTATGTGTGTATGTGTGTATGTATGGGTGTATGTATGTATGTGTGTATGTGTGTATGTATGCATGTGTGTATGTATGTATGTGTGTATGTATGTCTGTATGTATGTAGGTGTGTATGTATGTATGTGTGTATATATGTATGCATGTATGTGTGTATGTATGTCTGTATGTGTGTATGTAGTATGTGTGTATGAATGTATGTATGTGTGTATGTGTGTATGTATGTGTGTATGTACATATGCATGTGTGTATGTATGTATGTGTGTGCATGTATGTATGCATGTGTGTGTGTATGTATGTGTGTGTATTTATGTATGTATGTGTATATGTATGTATGAGGAGAAAGTGATGTCTGCAGATGCTGGAGATCAGAGCTGAAAATGTGTTGCTGGAAAAGCGCAGCAGGTCAGGCAGCATCCAGGGAACAGGAGAATCGATGTTTCGGGCATAAGCCCTTCTTCAGGAAGGGCTTATGCCCGATAAATACACAGGATGTGTGTATGTATGTATATATGTATGTGTATGTATGTGTGTATGTATGTGTGTATGTACGTATGTATGTATGTATGTGTATGTATG